>NW_022681454.1:132954280-134275946 GCF_009764315.1 Trachypithecus francoisi | reverse complement strand
ATTTCTTATTATGTGAGTGGCAAAAAAAAAAAAAAAGAAAGAAAGAAAAAAAAAAGAAAAGAAAACAAAAGCAGTTAAAAATGACACCAAGATTTGAGACCCAGTGACTGGGAGGCCGATGGTGCCATCAAGAGTAATAGGCATGTTAAGAAAGATGCTGTTTTGAGAGTGAAGATGATTATGTATGTAATAGAGAAGCCAGTTAACAGAAAAAAGTGTGAAGTATTAGGAGCAGTTCATTAAGCTATAAATAATATCGAAAACGCCACAGCCTGTACCACATGGCGATGAGTTTTTATACATTTTTTCCAACTTTTCGATGTTTACATTGTAAATAATGAAGAGGTATATGAGTTTTTGTTTATATTTTAGCATGCTCAATATGGTTTTATTAGCATTCTATAAAGAATGCATTGCTCTTTCACCCATCCATCTGTGATATAAAATAAACTGGGCTATTATAAAAAGCATTTATTTCAGAAAATAGTAACCTATTTCTTGCCATAAATAAATCTTCAATATATGGTGCTTGAAAAATGGCACTGTATTCTTTTTTCTTTATTCTGAATTCAAGAGGATTTAATTTTGATTTTAAGCAGTCAAACTGAAATAAGATTAACTATAAACAATTTTTCTCCATTTCTTTTTTTGGACAGGCAAACTTTACTATGCATTTCAATTAGAAACATACTTATCAGGTGGTAAGGAGAAAGGAATAGGTGAGTCAGCAATGGAATAGGACAGGATTCTTTACCAAGTCTGCTTCCTGAAAAAAAAACAATGATTTGGACATGAATTATTGAAAGCGACACTGAAACTAGTCAGCAACATTGAAATAGTGTTCAGTACACCTGAAACCTGTGTAGGGGAATTATTTTAACTTCTACTTCTTAAATATCTGTAAAATTTCCTTGTTAAAACAGGAGCTAGAAATAATTTCTTTAAAATTCTACTTCATTAGGAGGCGCTTGTAAACATTGCTATTATTATTCTCTAACACATGGAAAGTTTTGACCATAGCTAAAAATTGTTCTTCCAGCTATAACATCAAATACCTAGGACTCAGCTGCTTATGCCTTTTTATAAGTTTTCTATCTCTCATTTTTTTTCATTACCATTCAATCTCATTATGTGTAACCTTTCCCAAAGATCTATTCAGACTTCGGAAACAATTCACAAATCCTATTTCAAGTAGATCGTTGATCTGAAATGTTTTATTCCTATTGTGAGTCAAACTGAATGACTTCTTCGGGAAGACCTTTTATATCTTAAACACTCTAAGGGAAATATTTTCTCTATGGAATTTTAAGAGAAGAAGTATGAAACAGTTGTTTGCTGTGCATTTGAAAAATATACTGATGGCCATGTGTAGTGATATTTAAAACACATTTAAATTATGCCTACTTCTTCTCTGCCTTATTATATGGAATAAAATTAATCATTTATCAAAGTTGGAGTGATGGCAGATAATATCTTGTTCTATTATTCCATAAACAGATCTGAATATATTTGATATACCATAGAAACTATACCAAAGACATATTTGAAATTGAAGAAGACAATGGAAATTAAGGCCTGTGTGTGTTGAGGAAGAGGGAGCTCATGTAAATACTTTTAAGTGTCTTCCCTGTTGTACTAAATTTTAATGACATCTTTGGGTAATTGAACTTTAAGTGAAAAAGAAATCAGATGATACGATGTGGTATTTAATATTTTCTTCCAAACAATTAATTATATAAACCACTCAAAAAGAGTTTAAGTATAAACAAATCATACAAATATTTTTATAGCAATGATCATCAAATTGGGGTATGAGTACCCTTGGTGGGGAGGATCAGGAAGACTTCTCACGTGGTAAATGGGCACAGATAATTGTAAGGATAACAATTGTTAGATTTTGAACCCCATTATGTATCCTTTTGTATGGGTGAGGCCGTCATGCAGGGTCTCTTTTCCTGTGTTCCTTTCATAATTACCCTCTGACTTTTACAGCAATAATTTTCATTTGATGACCTTTATTTGTTCATCGTTCTGTCTAATATTGCACTGTTTCTAAGGATGAAAGCAGCAAAGTATTAGTCATAAAACTCCCGACAAAGCCCTATATCGTATCTATCCAAGCATCTATATATCATCTATCCAGCTATTATCTAACTATTTATGTATCTTAGAATTAGAATTCAGAATTGAAATTATCCTCATTGGATGAATATTGACATATATTTACTTGAATTGGAAATTAATTCAGGCTTTTTCATTTTGTGTTTGTTTTTTGAGACAGGTTCATGTTCTGTCACCCAGGTTGGAGTTCAGTGGAGCAATCATGGCTCACTAAAACCTTGACCTCCAGGACTCAAACAATCTTCCCGCCTCAGATTCCCAAGAAATTGGGACCACAGACGCGCAGTCACACTTTTTCTGACAGGAAGAATGCTACTATGGTTTTCTATGACAACAAGTCTAGCTTTGAGTATTGGTTATATGTCAGACATTTTCTTTTTATAATGATTGAATGATCCAAAACATCAGTCCCAAGGCTACAAAGCATATGATACTAAAGAATAATTTCATCAAAAATTACATTAATGATATTTTAATTTTCTCAAACCTTTCTGAAAGCATCTGAATAAAAATAGTACTTCTACATGAAAGAGAAATAGGCATGAATAACAGTTATTTCACATATCTGAGTAAAGCTTCATTTGGAATAGTTAACAGAAGTTGAGAAAATAATAGATTCTAAGGAAATACATTTCAAGCCAGGTGATTTCCAATCATTGTAGTCACTGAAAATGAATTAGAAGCTAATGATACACCAGCTAATATTTTTCATAAAGAAGTATTACTTAATTGGTGTTCTTAATCAGCATTTAGTAGCAATCAACCTATATGGTCTTACACCAATGTATATTTTGGAGAGGATGAGGGCTTTGAAAAAACATATTAAGGGAAAGTCTGATAAATGATTTAATTCAATTACTATAATCATCCTAGATAATTCAACTGTAATAGATATAAAACAATATTTTATTATTAGATTTCACTTAGTTTTAGGTTCACGGAAAAATGGAGAGGAAGACACAGAGATTTCTCACATTTCTCTTACCCCCATGCTTTACCCAAGCATAGCCTCCCCGTTATCAACACCCCTATGTTTATATTATCACTTTATCATTTTCCCTCTGTTTGGTACTAATACGACTTAAGGAATAGTCATATTCACTGTCCCGGTAGTATTTCCCCAATTCCCCTTCTCCTATTATACAAACGACTACTTTATTACACCAGCAAGGTATTTGCCTCCAATAGACGTTTCTCCAAGTTACTACCAGTGAAATATTTAGCAATTGGGTCACCATTTTTGCACAAAACTACTCGTGCCCCACAGTTTACTCATGATTGGATTCTTCTTGCCAGCCAGGATGCAAGTGAACCAGTTCTAAAATCTATCTTTTTTACTTATTTTCTTGAACCACTCTCAATACCAACTTTGTTCATGGTATCTTAGAAGAAGATCTCAAGATATGATTAGACATAAATGAGAATTACTGTGGTAAATTCCTGTAAAGGTTAAGGAGAGAGGACTCATGAGTGATGAAAAAAGCCTTTAAAACATAATGCACACATGTCACCTATGAAAGAAGAGAAGGGAAAAAGGAGGATGAGCTCAGAAGAGTTTGTGTTGTAGAACTGCTTTGACAGAGTTGATTGGGAGAGCTTAGGAATGGTCTGTCATTAAAGGAGTGCCATATTGGGCTGAAATGTTCTATCTGTAGTACTCCCTGACACACTCAGTCATTGTCTTGCAGCAGCCTTGAGGAAATGAAGCCTCAGATTGAGCCCCATGGAGAATCTGAAGGTGTGCCAGTAGGGTGTTGTGAGTTTTCCTGAAATGGTAGGCCTTCTTGAAGGGAGATCTGTGTGATACACACCCTTGGACAGACAATGGAATTTAAAAAATTCCCACACAACCCAATCACTTAAGTATATATTATGTTCTTTTTATAAGCTATAAATAGGGAATTAGTTCAAAAAGACAAAGCAAGAAGGAAGTGTGGCATTAAAAATTGGCTGGAAAATTTGACAGGAGAGAAGAAAATAAAAAGGAGAGAAACAAAAAGATAAACTTACAGAAATTTAAACTGGAAGAAATAATAGGCATAGTCTAAAATATTTAATATTTGAAAAAGAAATCTGAAAAATGGAAAAATTAAGATTGCAGTGCTGACATTTACCTATTTATTTATTATACTATTCATATACAAAAGGAAATGATATGAAATACAACATTATTTTACAGAGTTTGAAATAGATGATATAAAACACTCTAGGTTTGTAGTTCTAAGTAGTCATTTCAAATTCTTGTTTGTATGTCTTTTTTATGCTCTATGTATCAAGAATTATGTCAGAAAAACAAACACTTGGACAGTTCTTAATAGCAGAAGAATACAACTAGCTTTGAAGATTAATGACATGTAAAGAACATATCGAATAGAAATAAAAAAAAGCTTGAGGCTCCTTTATATAAATTTTTTTGGAAACAAGTCTCCTATCTGTATAAAAGTATTAAGTCTAAAGAAATTTTTCCACAATAAACTAGAATATGGCACAACCATTGGCTGGCTGTGCATGACCTTCTTTCATAAATGACAGCGTATGTTCCATTGACCTATCCTCCCATGAATAAAAATTGTAAACACTGGAGAAAATTAACAGACAACCCTTTGAATGCACTGGGGAGCAATGAAGGACAGGCAGAAACTGGAGTGGGCTCCTTATTGCAAACTCCTGGCATGCGTTATATCCTCAATTGTAATTTTAGAGGATTTCCTATTTTATCTGAATTGGTAGCAGTAATAATGGCAGTGAGATCTCTGATAATTATGACTAGATAGATGGTAATTATGATAAAATCTCTGTGACAGATTTTATCTCTGAGAGAGAGTTTGTTGAAGCCCAGTCTATGAATATCATCTTAGTTCACCGTAGCTGAGAGGGCAAAACCTTTAGCACTCACTGTAAATTTCTGAAGCTTGAACAGCTTTTTAATGAGATCTTTTCCCATCTCCCATCACAGATAACGACACTTTCCTCTCAGTTCAGCACAGTGATGAGATGAAATTCCAACAGCAATAGTAACTGCACTGGTGACATAAAGAGTTAAAGACAGGAAATGCTATTGCAAGGCAGCATCTTGGAGGGCTGGATAGGCCTGAACTATGTAATCCTGATGGAGGACCAGCAAACATGATCCACAAACTGGCTAGTTCTGTGGACAATGGAATTGCATCCTGGCTTCTTAAAATATTTAGGGAAAATTTATTGTCATGTATTAGACTTCCCAAAATTCTGCAGTGGAACATTCAGAACATTACAAATTGGAGACAAAGGTTAACATGGCCTGCTTACTCACAAGCTTGTAAGGCCTATAATATAAGGCTCAATTACAGTATATTATTTGCTGAGGCTCTTAAAATTTCTGATTAATTTTGTGTAAACTCTAAGTGGAATTCCCAAATGTCAAAATCGTGAACATTAACATTCACATACAGCCTCTAAATTGAGTTATATTGGTCAACAATAGAAGAAAAATATTTTAAAAGCAATGTTATTGTATTTCATGCTGGATAGTTCTTAAGAATGTTGCGGAAGTATTTTTGAAAATCTACATTGCAAATTTAATCTGGAGATAAGAGATTAGCTAATGATATCATTGGAGTGAAACTTGAAAGTCTCATTTTTGAATGTCAGAACAAGGATGGCATAAGAAAACCCTAAAGGCAGGACCTGGAGAACACTGGTAGGTATAGCAAGGTTATTAGGTTGGTGGTCATGGTCAGGAATATATTCAAATGCCAGTTGATAAAGAAGTATTAAATCCCACTTTGGGAGGCCTAGGAAGGTGGATCACTTGAGGCCAAAAGTTTAAGACGTGGCAAAACCCCGTGTTTACTAAAAATACAAAAATTAGCTGGGCATGGTGGCACATGCCTGTAATCCCAGCTACTTGAGAGGCTGAGGCACAAGAATTGCTTGACCCTGAGAGGTGGGGGTTGCAGTGAGCCAAGATCGCACCACTGAACTCCACCCTGGGTGACAACGAGACTCTGTGTCAAAAAAAAAAAAAAAAAAAAAAAATCCAGACAGTGTGAATTATGAGGACAAAGTCTACAGAGTAGAGGGCTGATTCTAAAATGAAGCTCAACTTCCTAAATGGTAATTTAATAAAAAAAGAAATTTAAAAAATTCAGAGCTGGAAGTAAATGAGGACATAAAGAGAAAACACTAAAATACACCAAAAAAGGTCATGCAAAAAAAAAAAAGAGTATTATCAACATTTGAGAGAATTGAAGATATGAATACAATGGGATCCAGGTAAAATTCCAAAGATGAAATAGAATTTCAGGTCTCTTGGAAACCACATACAGCAGCTAAGGGAAGATTTTTCTATGTTTGTTTCATAGAGTTTCCATATCTTGGGGAAAATGTAACTTTCTGTTTCTTGATGATGTGATGTGTGATTTCTGAGAGTATGATACTATCAATTGCATAAATGCTTGATTATGCTAGCTTTATTAGCTGTGATTCTTTGAATTCTAAACACCAAATACAGACATTAAAATAAAATCATAAACATAGATTCAAGATCAAAACTCTATCATTTCTAAAATTACATGCCTCTTGTTTTCTTCCTTCTCAATGCAATCTTCTATTATTTAATAGAATAGATCTAGTTTCCATATCTGATAATTATTTTAAGAACTATTAATTATATTTCTAGTAACTAGTATATTTAAAATTTAAAATATTAATGTAGAAAAAATAGAAATGATGAATAGAAATTGAATACAACTGTGGGAAAATAAGAATGACTTAAAAATTACCAAAAGTATCATTGCAATTAACGTATTTTTTTTAAAAAACATAAAAATGAACTGATCATATGAGCAGGATAGTGTCTTAAAACACTGTTCCACTTTCAGTTTTGGTAGATGATGGAAAAATCTGAAGATTATGTTTTCGTGAGAATAATGTTTCAGTTCATTTGAAAGTACTTGCATTTTTTTTAATGGAGAAACCAGATTGTTATGAAAGAAGAAAGAAGACTAGCACACTCATTCAAAGAGATGATACATTCCCAGCCACAGTTGTTCACTGATACTTTATTATTTTGTTGAGGTATTTGTCCCCTCTTCTACCCCACTCCCATTCTCAGAATGCCATTCCATTCCTCAGTCAGCAAGAGCACTGCAATATACTTAAATTTAAACCCAAATGGTTTTTATTGTTTGTTTGTGTGTCAAAAGCAAATATGTTTTCCTAAGTTATCTAGCAATTCAATTGTTTTTCTTTAAATTTCTGGATACTATCAAACTTTGAATGCATACAAATCTATGCTTATACTATAGAATTAAAAAAAATAATCCATCTAGTGTCATGTAATGGCTGAAGTTTTAACCAAGAGTTGTAAAATTTTTAAAAATAAAACGCTGCCTGCCTGCCAGACAGTTTCACATTTGGGAACTCGGCTTTGCTTCACATACCCTGGCACGTAAAATAGTTTCCACATTCTCAGAAACCTAATGGTAATTCCACATTGCTGTTTCCCTCTGGGGGTTCACAGCATTTGTATCAGATTGCAACCTCTCTAGAAGCTCATGTTCATTTAAAAATCTTTCCCCACCTTGAGCTTTGTTTGTATTTCTCATTCCATATTATTTTTCATGAGTTCAGTAGTTTTCAGGGAAAATAATTTTTTATACTAGTACTTAAATTTAACAATCAATGATACGAAATTCTGCAGGTGAAGTTGGTGGCTGAGGATTACAAAGACTCTCAAAATGAAGGAACTAATGTAGAACATTAGATCTTAGTTGAGAAACTCTCCATCCCACAACATCATAATCTAATATTAGTCTTGTTTTTTTTTTTTTTTTTTGAGACGGAGTCTCGCTCTGTCGCCCAGGATGGAGTGCAGTGGCGCGATCTCGGCTCACTGCAAGCTCCACCTCCGGGTTTACGCCATTCTCCTGCCTCAGCCTCCCGAGTAGCTGGGACTACAGGCGCCTGCCATCTCGCCCGGCTAGTTTTTTGTATTTTGTAGTAGAGACGGGGTTTCACCGTGTAGACCAGGATGGTCTCGATCTCCTGACCTCGTGATCCACCCGTCTCGGCCTCCCAAAGTGCTGGGATTACAGGCTTGAGCCACTGCGCCCGGCCTAGTCTTGTTTTTATAAGAATATTTCTATGTATGAAAATACATAAATGAGAGGAAAAGAATTCTGACACTCAAATTATTTATAGATTAAAGACTGAATTATTTTTCTTATATGTGAAGTAAGGATATTGCATTAGGCCGTTCTTGTGTTGCTATAAAGAAATATCTGAGACCAGGTAATTTATAAGAAAAGTGGTTTAATTGGTTCACAGTTCTGCAGGCTGTACAGGAAGCATGGTGCCAACATCTGCTTTTGGGGAGGCCTCAGGGAGATTTTACTCATGGCAGAAGGCAAAGCAGGAGCAGACACCTCACACAGCAAAAACATGAGCGAGAGAGAGAGTGTGGGGAGGAGATGCCACACACTTTTAAATGACCAGATCTCATGTGAATTCAGAGTGGGAGCTCGCTTATCACAAAGGGGATGGTTCAAGCCATTTATGAGGGATTCATCCCATAATCTAAACACCTCTCACCAGGTCCTACCTCTAACAATGGGGATTTCATTTTAACATGGGATGGGGACAAAAATCCAAACTATGCAATTCCACTCCTGGTCCCACCAGATCTCATGTTCTTGCCACATTGAAAAATACAATCATGCCTTCCCAATAATCCTCCAAAATCTTTACTTATTCCAACATAAATTCAAAAGTCTAAAGTTCAAAGTCTCATCAGAGACAAGGCAAGTCCCTCACACCTATGAGCCTGTAAAATAAAATAAAATAAACAACAACAAAAAAATAAGTTAGTTACTTCTAATACACAATGGGGATATATACATTGGGTAAACATTCCCATTCCAAAAGGGAGATATCATCCAAAAGAAAGGAACTACAGACCCCATGCAAGGTTGAAACCCAGTAGGGAAGTCATTCAATCTTAAAGTTCCAAAGCAATCTCTTTTAACTACATGTTCCACATCCAGGACACACTGGTATGAGGGGTAGAGTCCTAGTGCCTTGGGCAGCTCTGCCCCTGTGTCTTTGCAGGGTAAAGCTCCCCTGTCTGCTCTGAGATTGTTGAATGCCTGCAGCTTTTCCAGGCACGGGGTGCAAGCTGCTAATGGATCTACCATTCTTGGGTCCATAGGGATGGTGGCCTGCTTCCCACAGATCCACTAGGCAGTTCCTCACTGGGAATTCTGTGTGGGGCCGCCAACCCCATACTTTCCCTCCAAACCTAGAAGAGGTTCTCTCTGAGGGCCACCCCTGGGATAGGCTTCTGCCTGAGTACCCAGACTTTCTCATAGATTCTCTGAAATCTAGATGGAGGTTGCCAAGTCTTCACTCTTGCATTCTATTTGCCTGTAGGCTTAACACAGTTTGGAAGCTGCCAAAGCTTATGGCTTGTGCTCTTTGGAGTGGCAGCCTGTGTTGCACGTGGGGGCCCTTTGAGCCATGGCTGGAGCTGGAATGGTGGGGTTGCAGGGAGCAGTGCCTCAAGACAGCACAGAGCAGTGAAGCCGTGGGCCTGGCTTACAAAACCATTCTGTCCTCCTAGACCTCAGAGCCTGTGATAGGAAGGATTGCCTCTTAGGTCTCTAAAATGCCTCTGAGGTTTTTTCCCCAGTGTCTTGGATGTTAGCACTTGGTTCCCTTAGACATTTAAGTGGCTCATGGTTCTATAGGCTGTATAGGAAGCATAGTGCTGGCATCTGCTTCTGGGGAGGCCTCAGGAAGATTTTACTCACAACAGAATGCAAAGCAGGAGCAGACACTTCACATGACAAAAACAGGAGCAAGCGAGAGTTGGGTCTGTCTGGCTCAAGTTGGGTATCACCAGAGGCATGGCTCAAGCCATTCATGAAGGATCTGCCCGCATGATCCATATACCTCCCACCAGGCCTCACCTCCAACATTGGGGATTACATTTCAACATGAGAGATGGATGGAGACAAATATCCAAACTATATCAGATTTTAAGATTTAAAAAGAATGGCCATGTGCAATGGCTCACACCTGTAATCCCAGTGTTTCAGGGGGCTGAGGCAGGAGGATCACTTGAGCCCAGGAGTTTCAGACCAGTCTGGGCAACATAGCGAGATCTTGTCTCTGCCAAAAACGAAAACACTGCTCTAGCCTGCTGGTGAGTGTATGTGTTCCTGTCGACATGGAAGGCTAAGGTGGAAGGATTGCTTTGGCCCAGGAGTTCAAGGTTACTATGACCTGTGATCATTCCATTGCATTCCAGTCTGGGTCACAGAGTGGGACCCTGTCTCTGAAAATCATAATAACAATAATTGTTATGATTTAAATTTGGCTGAAATATGTGAGGATGAGTAATTTGGCCTAAATTATCTGCCTATATTGCTAAGTCATTGGAAAACTGCAGTACAAAACTTCTGATTTTCTGTACAATCTAATCATAGCCAGTAATTGTATCTAATCAAATTTTATGTATAGCAACCACAACTAGGTTAAATGGAAATATATTTTTAATACATGCTTTTTGATGATAATGGTTAAGTGGCGAAAAAGTAACTGAATTAAATTTATTTATATTTTAACAAACACAGCTTTGTCTAGGTAAAATCGGTGAGCATAATTACAGTATTTCTCAATAAAGTCTTTTAGATTTGAAAATATATTTTCACATAGGATAAATACATTGGATCCTTTTATTTTCTTCTGGAAATTTACTATATGTAAAACAGAAGGGGGGAAGGGAATTAAAGGAAAATGTCCATTCTTCTGATGGCCTGTAAGTATCAAAGTAAACAGAAAATAACCTATTCCAACTACTGTTACCATTACTAGAATAGTCCTTTATAAATTTAAGAAAAAATATTAGTAGCAAAAATATGATGCAAATGATCATAGAAATTGGACAAAACTTTTTTTTCCTCTAAGCTTAACTCTTGCAGACAATTTATGTGACAGTAGACTGCATTGGCTTATCTACGCAGTCTTTTATTTATTTGTTTATATATACCTTGTCACTCTACTCCTCTATCAGGAAAGGTTGTTACCAATGTGTATAATATTTTTATAGCCTGTCTAAAAGTATCAAAATCAGCACTAATAAACCCAGTATACAATTTTTCAGTTTAGTTAAGTAGTATTGCCTGAGCCACTGCAATATGAATCAAAATAAGGTGCATTTTCACTTATTTTTTTCAGGTATGCTGCTGACAAGATTTGTGGGTAATGACTGAAAAGAAAATGTTATTTTCTTCTCATGTTTTGTTGTTGCTAAGGTTGTTGATGTTTTATATGTAGTGATGAGTTTCAATAAACTTCTCCCTGAACCACAAAGGCAAATTTTAAAATGGTATGCACATTAACATGAGACATGTATAGTATAAACAGTTTAATTTCTCATATGAAGAGGTAAAATGTATCAAGGATGGCTAGCCAAAAATGCAGTCACAGAAATCAGTCCAAAGTTTTCAAATGGAGAGTGTCAGCTTAACCAGGGATACCTGGGGATTGAATTTAGAGTGTTCCCCTTTTCTATCTGCTACTTGGCTATTCCCCTTGCTGAGAAACATCAGCTGACCAGAAAAATAAGCTGGGTCTTCTTCTTCTTCTTTTTCTTTTTTTTTTTTTCAGATAGGATTTCACTCCCATCACCCAGGCTGGAGTGCAGTGGCACTATCTCAGCTCACTACAACCTCTGCCTCCCAGACTCAAGGGATTCTCCCATCCCAGCCTCTAGAGTAGCTAGGAATATAGGCACATACTACCACTACTGGCTAATTTTTGTATTTTTAGTGAGATGGGGTTTTACCATGTTGGCCAGGCTGGTCTCAAACTCCTGACTTCAAGTGATCCTCCTGCTTTGGCCTCCCAAAGGGCTGGGATTATAGGCATGAGCCACTTCACTCAGCCCAAGATGGGTTATTTTGTATTTGTAGTAAAGTCTGTCTGCCCAGTTTAAAGAAAGACTAAAGAGTATGTTTTTTGATGAATAATAAGTTCTCTGAATACTTGAACATAATGAAAGCCAAACTCTTGTTTTCTTAGTAGGAAAAAAATAGAGAAAGAGACTTTCTTTGTCAAATGTAGTAGTCATGACAGGCTGTTATACATACTAAAGCTTTCTGAAACCCCACTGTCTGTATTATGGTAAAAGTATAAACTTTTATGTCTCAGGTGTACACCGTTAAAGCTATCAGAATCAGAAAACACGTATTAGAATAGCACATTCACATCTGATTGATGAAGCAAATGCTCCTTAGTACACAGATCGCTCCAACCACTCCACTGTATACAATTTCTGTGTGATTCAGAGATCAGTCTACTTTTGGCTTGCTGATTTTTATGAGATTTGATTTTATGATATTTGATACCTACATAGAAGTGGTCACTGCCATATTCCACAACTGACTCAAAGGAGAACTCTTTATAAAGATTTATGCATATTATAAACCACCCACCCTCATATTGAAAAATCTTTTGAAAATAATCTTTCTATAAGCCACCATGTACCCTATAATAGCACCTGTGGATTTTCTATAAGGAGATTAGAGAATCAAATCTAAAAATGCAATATTCCTTGACAATTTTTAAATGATCATATTGATGAGAATCTATTCATGTAATGATTCATCTTTGGTCTTAATTCTGCAGAATAAAGAGAAAAGCATATATAGAGAGGTCTCCATATTATATCCTTACTATAAAATAAAGAAGCAAATAATTGGTTGTCCAATTTTTAGTGAAGTCTTTCTACATTATTAACAACGATGGTCTCCCATATAGAATAGGGTTTATATATACGTTAATATATTGTAAAAGAACGATATAATTCTTCCCCAGAATCAGACTAAAGACATAGAACGGCCTTTTTTTCTACAGATCAGAATGATGGATAGAATATTTCTGGAAGAACCATGATTGTCTTGAGCTCAACCTGACACCTACTGAACACTGTCAAATATGACTTGGTATGTTCCATATGAACGTATAATACGAACTACGTGATTGTATACCCTGCACCATATGCCTTTATATCTTTATCTACAAATTCTAGGGGTTTTTGCTTTTTTTTTTTTGAAACAGAGTCTCACTCTGTCACCCAGGCTGGAGTGCAGTGGCGCGATCTTGGCTCACTGCAAGCTCCGCCTCCCGGGTTCACACCATTCTCCTGCCTCAGCCTCCTGAGTAGCTGGGACTACAGGCGCCTGCCACCGCACCAAGCTAATTTTTGGTATTTTTAGTAGAGGCAGCGTTTCACCGTGGTCTCACTGTGGTCTCAATCTCCTGACCTTGTGATCCACTCACCTTGGCCTCCCAAAGTGCTGGGATTACAGGCGTGAGTCACCGCGCCCGGCCATTATAGGGTATTTTCTTATATTTTCATTTGTATGTTGAGTACACTTATCTAAGAGATACTACTATTTGACTTCTGAAACACCTCAGGATTTGAACATCATTTAAATTCTGAAAAAAGAAAACAAGAAAAATTCCCTTTCTTTCTGTCCTTCATTTAAAAGGACATTTACCTTTTAAAAGAGCGAATTAGATCCCCGTGATCACTCTTGTGGGTGACAGATGATGGGCCACGCTCCCTGTCGGGGGTGGGGTGCGGATAGCTTGGGTTGCACAGGCTGGGGTCAGGGATGACAGGAGGAAGTGGTTCTTGGCCACTCAGCCTGTTCCCAGGACCTGTCGCACCAGTAGAGGTACAATATGGATGGTGGGCTCACGGCCTTTCTTTACCCCAGTGGATTCTATAGAACACACTGCCAGTCACTTGTTGTCCATTTACCCGGCTTCTTTTGATATCCATTTGAAAGAACTGGAGAAGAGTGCTTTTGAGGCCAGGATTTTGAGCTGATTCTCAGCCCTCAGTCAAAAGAATCAATTCTATAATTCCCTTCCTCCTCTCTACAGATGAAGGGCCATTTCCTTAGAGGAAACTCAGAAGATATGAGAAGCTACAGAAGAAAGACACAAGTCCTACGAAGCTGAAGTCTTGAAGCAGCTTGCAAAGGATGGAGAAATAAGTGGTTTAGAAAGCAATAGAAGAGAATAATAACTTCAGTAAAATGGCAAAAATAACCTGACCCACAAAATGGAAGCTAATGAAGAGAACAGAGAGGCACAAATAGCTGTCAAATTGGAGTGTTTGTCGGAGAAGGATAAGCACATCGAACAAGTGTAGAAGAACAAAGAATCCAGAGGTCCTGCTGATGAGACTGAAGCTGACTAATTTGTTCTGAGAACTGACTTTCATCCTCTATTTCCTAAATATCCAAAAACTACTGGCCAGTGTCATTTATTCTGTCCTTTCTGACAATCCTCTGGATACATAAACCCATACTGTAAGATGTTGTTTTAGGGGATAAAGGGGTGAAAGTGAAAGTGTGGTTCTTTCTAATGTAGATATTTTTCTCGTTGCATCTTTTTTATTTCAGTACACTTGGTGCACTGGGCTAATGGCAAGTACTGTATTTGCTCTGTGAAAACATTGTGAAGAGTATGTAGTGGTTTCTTTCGAACTTTTAAATGTTGAATATATGTTCACTTTTCAATCCCAATTGTGTCCCAATCTTACCAGATGCTTAAATAGTTAAGTATCTTACAAGATATTTAAATGGTTAATAAAACTGCACAGTACTATTGGTGGCAGTGACTTCAAAAAAATAAAAAGAGAGGCCTGGTATGGTGGCTCACACCTGTAATCCCAGGACTTTGGAAAGCTGAGGTGGGAGGATCACTTGAGGTTGAGTTCGAGACCAGCCTAGACAACATGATGAAATCCTGTCCCTTCTAAAAATACAAACATTAGCCGGGTGTCCTGGCAGATGCCTGTAGTCCCAGCTACTTGGTAGGCTAAGGCAGGAAAATTGCTTGAACCTTGGAGATGGAGGTTACAATGAAACGAGATCATACCACTGTACTCCAGCCTAAGTGATACAGCAATATTTCATCTCAAAATAAATAAATAAATAAATAAAATAAAAAATTAAAAAAAATTAAAAAAGCATTACATGAATGTTTTTAAACTAGACTTGTGGTTCTCTTGATCCTCTGAATTTTACAGACAAATGTAATCCTCATAATAGATGACAGAAGAATCTTCTTGAGGCTTTGACCAGCCCATAGATCCATAAGTTGAACCCATGCCCAGAGAATTTCCCATCTTCTTTTAAGTACCCTAAACATATAAATTAATGAAAAAGTAGGGATTGTTAGTTTGAGAGAAACCCTAATAAGAGAGATGGAGACCAAAATACACAACAGAAAAATGTAAAAAGGAAATTGGAGAAAAGAGACACCTTAGTAATTAAAAATTCAAGTAATTTATTATTAATTTACTAATAATTGTATGTATGTATTCAGAAATTTTTAGAAAATATGCATTTGAAATATTAGAAGATAAAATCTAGAAAGTGTCTTGAAATGTTAGAAAACAGAATTGATGAGAAATAGTGAGACAGGTAAAGAAAATTAGAGGATCAATATGACATCACCTAAAAATATTTCCAAAAATAAAAAAAATAGAGAAAAGGAGAGGTATAAAATATCAAAGAAATCATTCAAGGGATTTGCCCAGCACAGTAGAGCATATTTCCTAGGTGAAAAGAAACTAATTGGTTTCTGCAACCCTTGTACTAAAGCACATCACATTGAAATTCTAGAAAACTGAAGTTTGGCAAAGAGAGGATCCTAAAGGTTTTGAGAGAGGGAGAAGATATAGATATAGGTTACATAAAAAGGATCAGGACTCATAATTGCATCAGAGATTTCAGTAGTGGTACAGGCAACCAGTTGAAAACACAAAAACAAAAACAAAACAAAAGCACTTTCAAAGTCCTGGGTGGGACTTGTGCCCAAAATAAAACTGTATATTTTATCACCCATCAGTCAAGTATGAAGGTAGAAAAACATTTTCTTCACACATGCATAATCTCAAAAATTATCTCCACTCCTCTTTTTTCAGTAAGTTGCTAGCTGATGTACTCCACCAGTGATGTATAAGTTTTGCATCAACTGAACTGGATCAGGGATGCCCAGATAAATGGTTGAACATTATTTCTGAGGAAGTCCGTAAGGATGTTTTCAGATAAAATTAACATTTGGATCATTAGACTCAGTAACGCAGATAGTCTTTTCAATGTGAGTAGGCACCATTCAATCCATTGAGACATGAATAGAGTAAAACATGGAAGAAAGGAGGATTTACCCCTTTGTCTGTACCACTCCTTTAGCTGGCATGTAATTATTCTCTTGCCCTGGGACCAGGATATACATCATTTTGTTTCCTTGATTCTCAAGCCTTTAGACCCAGACTGACTTACGCGACTGGCCTTTCTGGGTCATCAGTGTCTATGTGGTGGATCATGGGACTTCTCAGCTTCCATAACCATATGAATCATTTCTTTAGAATAAATCTCTTTATCACACAAAAATTTAGCTGGGCGTGGTGGCGGGCACCTGTAGTCCCAGCTACGAGGGAGGTTGAGGCAGGAGAACAGCGGGAACCTGGGAGGCGGAGCTTGCAGTGAGCCCAGATCGTGCCACTGCACTCCAGCCTGGGTGACAGAGCGAGATTCCGTCTCAAAAAAAAAAAAAAAAAAAAAAAAAAAGGAATAATTCTCTTTATTTATATCTTATAGATTGTTTCTCTGCAGAATCCTGAGTAATATACCAGTAAAATGAAGTAAACCAAGAAAAAGGAAAAGAAACCTATGTGACCTAGAAGGAAGATTCAATGTGCAAAGAGAAGTGAATCTCCAGAAGGAGAGGGGAAAGGTCCTCCCAGTAGGACAGATGAATCACAAGCCTCAAGAGCACTGAGCCCAAGCTGGTGACTTTTCGTGCTCACGAGGAAATATGTCTCTGAGATATTAAGTCAGTAAAGCATTTGATGTGCTTGAATGTGCTGAGGAGATTGATATTAACAGCAGGAATTTTGGAGTAAATTAATGGTATGTTCCCAAATAGTTAAGTAAATAAGAGAAGAAAATTGGTTTAAATACAAAAGTTCTGGCTAGGTGTGGTGGCTCAGGCCTGTAATCCAAGCACTTTGGGAGGCCAAGGCTGAGGTCAGGAGTTTGAGACTAGCCTGACCAACAGGATCAGATCCTGCCTCTACTAAAAATACAGAATTAGCTGGATGTGGTGATGCACACTTGTAATCCCTACTTGGGAGGTTGAGGCAGGAGAATCACTTGAACCGAGGAAGTGGAGGTTGCAGTAAGCCAGGATCATGCCATTGCACTCCAGCCTGGGCAACAAGAGTGAAAAGAAAAAAGAAAAAAAAAAAAAAAAAGGAAAGAAAACTAAACTTCTGCCAGAAGTTAAATTCTATGTAGACTCAAACCAAGACTAAACTGTGACTAGCCTTCACCCCTGTACAGAGTCATAATGAAAACCTGAATACTAATAAAACAATAAAATTATATTTTGAGAATGAGGTGACAAGTGTGAAATATGGGAAAATATGGTTTAAAACATGGGAAACAAAAGAGAACTTAGTCTTCAATTTTCATGGTAGGAAGCCAATAGATACTGTCTTTAAAAACTCAAGAAGCAGCAACGTAAGCATATATTTTATAGATGTGAAGAAAAATGCCTAACAAAAGAGCTAAGAGAATGGGACAAGGGCATGTGACTGCTATTTCTCTTACTAGGCTTTATACATCCTTTTGATTGTTGAAACTGTGTGAAAGTAAAATTAAAGAAAATGAATGGCTATGCTTCAACACTTCAATATTGATATCGCTAAACAATATTATGTTATCGATAAGGTGTTGCCCTTACAGAAACATTCTGATTTTTTAAAGAATAGTTGAACTTTGCAGGAAGTTTTCTGCCAGCTGCTTTTTTTTTTTTTTTTTTGAGAGGGCATCTCGCTCTGTCACCCAGGCTGGAGTGCAGTGGCACAATCTTGGCTCACTGCAACCTCCGCCTCCCGAGTTCAAGCGATTCTTCTGCCTCAGCCTCCTGAGTAGCTGGGACCACAGGTGTGCGTGACCACGCCCGGCTAATTTTTGAATGTTCAGTAGAGACAAGGTTTCACTATGTTGTCTAAGCTGGTCTCGAACTCCTGAACTCAGGTGATCCACCCGCCTTGGCCTCCCAAAGGGCTGGGATTACAGACGTGAGCCACCGCACCCGGTCTCCTAGACACATTTTTGGGAAGCTGTTGGAAATGGTATTTAGTTCTTGATTTGGTTTTCAGCTTGGTCATTAGTAGTGTATAGAAATGCAACTGATTTTTGTTCATTGATTTTGTGTCCTGGAAGAACTAGTACCAGTAATACTGAAGCTGTTCAAAAACAAACAAACAAACAAACAAACAAAAAACCCAAGGAAAAGGGAATCCTCACTTAATACTTCTAAAAAGAAAATTTCATTTCTTGCAATGGAAGAACAAACAAAACAGAGCAGCTAACTGAAGTCTGCAGAGCTTTGCAGACCTTTAAATGCTCAGCCCTTAAAGAAGATCTGCTATGCGAGATGAGGGTATTAGAAGGAATTTGGGATCCTGAAATATGAGATGAAAATATCTCTATGTTATCTCAAGGATGCCGTCCCTGCATGACTCTCCTGAGCCCTCATAGCTTACATGTGTGCTAAAGATATTGAAAAAGATTTTTCCTCTCAGAAAGGCAGATAGAGGAGCACCTCTTCTGATAATTGGCCAGTAACTAAGTGGCAGAGATGGGAGAAGATTTTATACCCAAAGAGCTCCCATGTACACGAGTCAGCAAACTACCCCCAAGATTGAAATTTTATCAATAGAATCCAATATAAGTAGGATAAGAAATAATTCATTCACTTTGGGGCACTTTCTTGGAACACAGAATATAAACTCTGGCAAGACACTGGGAGGTGGAATATACTCACTATTAAGGCTGTCAGAAGCCTAAAAAAAACAACAGCCAGCGCTGAGTGATATGAAAATGATTGAGTTTCTCTGGCTTAGTGGAACCACGAATAAAGTGGCTGTGCAAGGTGGACATTTTGTAATGGATAGATTATATGAAGATCAGCTGGGCATTAGGGCCCGGAGGATATATGAGAAATGAGCTGTTAAAAGGAGCACTGACACCACTGTGAATTTTATTTCTTCTCCAGACAGAGACTAAGACTTGGAGGGGTAACTGCTAATAGAACCGAGTTCCTTAGTGTCCATTGAGATGATTGGGCTCTGAAATAATAGAAGCCAGATGGCATCACTTAACCAGAAAATAGGGCATGAAACTACATTTACCTAAAGCAATACTTAAGGGGTGAACAAAAGCACTGCCTCACAAGGAACTGTGGAAATGAATCACAGAATATGGTGTTCTGAAGAACAAAATAGAATGGCAGCCAAAGAGTGTGTTATTTAACATCTACAGTCACTAAAAGACAACCATGGGAGGAATTAGATACTAAAAGTGTCCTATGAAAATTCTGTGATTTTTTTTTCTCAAGTCCCAGTCCTAAGTTAAGTTTTAAACTTGAAATCTATTTGACTGAACTGGTCACTAGGCTCCTAATATGAATAAACCTGTGACCTTGCAAGGAATATATATGGTAATGGTTTATCCAAACCATTACCCAGAGGAACCTATGGTCATTTATGCAGGCATTTTGAGGAATTATTGAACACCAGGATTGAGTTGGCACTTGTAACTGAAGAGTCAAAGTGTCACCACGGTCCCACTTTTAGAAAGGAGGTCTATGGGAGCCAGGTAGTAAATGAAGTCCTGGTTGAAGTTCAGCCAGTTTCTTTGGTCCATTACTCTTAGTGGTCATTTCCTCAGTCCCTGAGTGTGATATTGGAATGGACACAACTGGCAGTTGGGATAAATTTCACACTGAGTACTTGGTCTTTGGGAGAGGCCTTTCTGGAAAGCCAAATAGAAAACTTACAAAATGACTTCAAAGTAGAACAGCAAAGGTAGTATTACATACTGGGGAGGCAGGGACATGGCAGATATTCTCCCTGTAAAAACCTAAAAGAAGGAAGAATGTGGTTTCTTATTTTGTAATTAATTTAATTCACTAGTTTGATTCCTAAAAAAAGGTGAAAGGATTGTAGAAAAATGCTTAAGACCACTGCAAACTCAACCAGTGGTAGCTCTAACCACATTGCTATAAGAGATGTGAAATTGTTGCTAGAGTAATTAACAAGGCCTTAGGTATGTGGAATACAGCTATTTTGATTAGGCAAGAAGACGATGAACAGTTTCCATTTACCTCAGATGGATTACAATACTCATTGACAGTTCTGCACTAGTACCATACTAATTTTCCTACCCTCTTCCTTAATATATTATGAAGATATTTGTACTACCTGAATATTCCACAGGATATCACACTGATCCATTAAAACAATAACATCACCCTAATTGGACAGTACGAGCAAGAAGTAGCTAAATCTACACTATTAGAGCTTTGGTGTCTCATGCATATGCTCCAGAGGATAAAAAAGAAACACTCTAAAGATTCAGTGACCTGACACTTCAGTCAACTTTTTAAGGTTCATGACCTGTCAGATCCCACCCATAATAAATAAAGTACAGCTCTTGGTAGACCTCATTGAGTTCTTGAGGCAACATATCCCAGATTTAGCAATACTGCTCCAGGCCAATATACTGGGTGACAAAGAAGGCTGCAGATTTGTTGAGATCTCTGAAGCGGGTCTAGGCTGAGGGGCAAACTATTCTGCCACAGTGATTCATCAAGCCCTATGGTGTCAGCGATTGCAAACTATATGGTATGTTATATTTGTGTTGCCTCTGTGAGAAAATTACAACAAAGTCCCCTGGAATTCTGGACAAAAGCCAACCCATCCTCAGAAGAGATTTGTGTATCATTTTAGAGGTAGCTCTTGGCATGTTCCAGGGCTTCCATAGACATGAAACATTTGATGATAGGCCACCAAGTGAGTAGGCATCAAAGAACTGTTCCTATGATCTGAATTATGTCAGCTGTTCCAAGTCACAAAGTTAAATGGGATGAAAAAGCAGTTCATCCAAAAATGGAAATTGTACATCTGAGATTCAGCAGAGAACAGTAAGCATGGATAAGCTGAGGGGCAGGCAGCCCAGACTCCCAGGTTACCCACTACAGTAACAGCAGAACCTCTTCCACGGTTGTCACCTATGGGGGGTGATACTAGTACCTAGCAGAGAAGGAAAATGCCCAACTTCTACTTTATGATTAGGACATACTGACATGAAAGAAGCAGCTAAGAATGTACTGTAGCTACATTACAGTCACATTCAGGGGTGGTTTTAAAAGGTAGTGAGAAAAATAATTTCTTATTGAGTAGAATTATGAGGAGTATGCCTAACTATTAGTTAGTTCTCATGCTGCTAGTAAAGACTTACGTGAGACTAGGTAATTAAAAAAAAAGAAAAAAACAGAGGTTTAATGGACTCACAGTTCCACATGGCTGGGAAGGCCTTACCATCATGGTGGAAGACAAAATAGTAGAAAGTCATGTCTTATGTCTTATGTGGCAGGGCGGCAGGCAAGACAGCGTGCACAGGGGAGCTCCCCTTTATAAAACCATCATATACTATTCACTATTATTTATCAGATATTTATTCACTATCATGAGAAAGACCTGCCTTCATGAATCAATTACCTACCACTGGGTCCCTCCCACAACATGTGGGAATTATGGGAATTACAGGGAATTATCATTCAAGATGAGATTTGGGTGGGGACACAGTCAAATTATATCACTAACCATTCATTTTGTTTAAGTGGTCAATGTGGGAATATATACAGACTTCTGACAGTGACTAATGGCTTGACTGTCTGGTCATGGGCCTGGAAAGAAAATTATCAGAGATCAGATATCTCAATATTATATTTTATAAAGATTCAGTATGCAAAATTACATAGTTTTCAACTTGCAAAGACACCTAGTAAGCTGATCACATTTTGTATTTTTTCTATGTCAAAAAAATTTCCATTCAGGCACTGTGGCTTATGCTTGCAATCCCAGTACTTTGGGAGGCTGAGACAGTCGGATCAGGAGGTCAGGAGTTCAAGGCCAGCCTAGCAAAGATGGTAAAACCCTGTCGCTACTAAAAATACAAAAATTTGGTGGGCGTGGTGGCTGACACCTGTAATCCCAGCTACTCAGGAGGCTGAAGCAAGGAATTACTTGAACCTGGGAGGCAGAGGCTGCAGTGAGCGGAGATCGTGCCACTGCACTCCAGTCTGGGTAACAGAGCAAGACTCCATCTCAAAAAAAAAAAAAAAAAAAAAAAAATTCCTTTGAACAATTTAAAAGTTTTCAATTTAACTTCAATCTTTAACTATATTTGATTTTTTAAGTTACATTTTGTAACTTTGTGCATGTGTGTGATATATGTGTAGGAGGAATAAAAAATAAAAAAACAATTTATTTTTTCTTCTTGTGTTAGAAAAAGAAAATAGTCAGAAACCACCACGCTTGAATAAGTGTGGAAAAGAAAAATGCCAGTATGATACCATAAAAGTTGCCACTAAATTATTTAATTATCACATTTCTTTATGGAGCTGAATATCTTCTTATAAGCATCCACCACAGAGTGACATCTCAGTGATCTAAAAGATTAGGCGTACCTCAATATGCTTAATATCATGATTTCTTTAAGCATCTATTGGTTTCACTGCCTTACTTTAATTTTCTTAGTAACTGGATTTTTTATTAGTCAGGAACATTATTATCAGACTTCCAAAGCTGACATATCTGTAATATTTTATGTAATTACTATGTTTTCTGTATAACAGAAAGAGGAAATCACATATTTTTCAAAGCATTTTTACCTGTATGGTGCATATTTCTATACAGACTGATTATACTTCATTGTGACAGACTAAGAAAAGGAGACATTTTCTCAAATGATAGTTATTTGCTGTTAGATGCCTAGTATAAAGGATATAAAGTTATCTAAAGTGGGTCGGGCACGGTGGCTCATGCCTGTAATCCCAGCACTTTGGGAAGCCGAGGCAGGCGGATCACAAGGTCAGGAAATCGAGACCATCCTGGCTAACACGCTGAAATCCCATCTGTACTAAAAATACAAAAAAAGAAAAAAATTAGCCGGGCGTGGTGGCAGGTGCCTGTAGTCTCAGGTACTCCAGAGGCTGAGGCAGGAGAATGGCGTGAACCCGGGAGGCGGAGGTTGCAGTGAGCTGAGATCGTGCCACTGTATTCCAGCCTGGGCGACAGAGCGAGACCCTGCCTCAAAAAAAAGTCATTCAAAGTGAAATATTTGAGCTTTCTTGTATACCTTAGATGCAGAAATTCCTGTAAGTATTGATGTCTTATTAGTAATGCCCTTTGTCTAATGAAACTATTATATATGAAATTTCATAAAGTAGTTTTGTGCCTATATAGGATTTTATTTTTATACTGGAGATACTTGATCTTGTTCTCCAACTTTAAAGAGAGAGACTGAACCATTGCAATAAACTAACTGGTTCTCTAATAGTTATTCTCCCTTCCAAACTTTCAAACCTACAACTTCTTAAACTTTTCAAAGTACATGTGTAGGGTGACATCTTAATAAAACCTAAGAATGGGTAAAATGCTTAGTCTGAAAAATATTGCAAGAACCCATATGAAATATCCTCAGCTCACATTTTCTTCAGCCTCATTTATTATTATGTGCTGAGTATTTTGTGCAACAGATAAATGTGAGTACTGAGTTCCCTGTTTTTCCAGTGCCCCAAAGCCCAGCCAGTGCCTTTGACCTCTATGTGTCTTCTTCAGTACCTACTACAGTATGTAGGACATAAGGGGAGCATAAATGTCGGTGTTCAAACTAGAGATTTATCTTTTCAACTACAAAAAACAATGATCATTTCTACAAAAGTATAGGCAATCTATTGTAACATAGAAAACCTCTAAGCCAATTCACACTCTTTGCCAGAGAGTCAGCCTTCTGATTAAACAACACTTTGATAGGAAATAGAAAGCCCCAGTTCTTCAGAAGCGGAAGACATGTTATTTTGAATACACCTGTTACAGAACAATAATTAAGTGCAACTAAAATAGAATTAACCATCATATTTAGATATCTTATGGACAGAATTGCCTTTTGTGGCCTTCCTGGAAAAATAGAGAACACTACACAATCCAACTTAAATGGAAAAAAATCATTTGAGTTCCAAATGGCTGAATTAAAAGAAAATTTTAGAATACAACCTTCATATAGGATGGAGATTTTCTATGTTTTCAATAACACCTACACTCAGAGGGATTATATTTTAATTGAGATAGTACTGTGTAATATTTTTGCCATGGGCAAGATGACAGAGCCAGCTGAAAAGCCTGTCTAAACACTAATTGAGAAGCAGAGAGAACTTGGGTTCTTTGTAGTAGATCACAACTCTTCATGAATCTTGTTAGTTTGATTTTTGAAAATGACTCATCTCATTTCCACTCTGGCCATATCATATCGTATAATTCTTTACAAAGATAAAGAATGATCCCAATAGATTGAATGTTGAGTCCAGTAGATTAATGTTACAAATGTATGTGTGTTTTGTGTGTATGTGTATATAGTGTATGTATATGTAGGTGTATAGTTATATAAACACATCACATGTACATATTTTTTCTCTCTCTTTCTCTTGCACATACACATGCATATATATATATATATTGCTTTCAACTATTTTGTTAGCTGGTCAATACTCATTGGAGTATACCTTTGGTATTCAATAATACATGCAAAAGTACTTAACGGGTTTTTAAATATACATCTTATTTGGTAACATGTATTAAATAAACAGTGGATTTGGAGAAAGATAAATCTTTGCATCACTAGTCTGGGGCAATTTCAGCTCTGTGACATTCCTTCTCACCCAGTTGCCTATTAAATTTATTTCTTGCTATCAGCAGGATATGGTTAATGAGTGTTAACCAAAGAATACTTTAAAAAATAAGAAAGCTCAAGTAATCCACAGAATTTGTAAAGACTCAGTATGAAACTTAGCACATGAATATGTTCATTATTCTTCTCAATCATCTCTTTTACTTTTTTGAGAGAATTTCCTGAGACTTTAAAAATGTGGTCTTTGACACTGTAAGAACTAAAATGTCTTATTTAAGATATTTTCCAGCCTTTCATCAATAAAGTCTCAAAAGGCCTGCAAAATTATAGTAATATTGGTTGCCTTAACAAGTTTTCAGTATATTTTGGTTACTTAAGTAAATCAGAATTTCTTCATCCTTGACTTAAAATTATCATTTCAAACTTGTAGTAAATCTCTTGATTTGGGTTCTTCCTATAGAGAGGAGGAATAAAGATCACAGAATTATACACATAATATGACTTTGCTACAAATAATATACATATAAAAGGAAATGCAAAGAGATTGAATGACTTTGTTAGCAAATATTAAAATGATAAGTCAAATTTTGTCAGAGAGGGTATCTGAGTCAATCTTGTTAATGAGAAATAATGAAAAGCCTAGAGCTGAAATTTGCAGATCTAGCCCTTTGTACAGTCAAAACATTTTAAGTGAATACAATGTTAAAACCACATATATTATGTATATCAGAAGATTTATTAACCAAAACAGTCCCATAGTGTTAAGTTTCTGAAACTAAGAGCATATTTTTCTTAAACAATCAAAATACATTTTTAGATTGAGAATAATTTTCTAGAGCAGTGCTTTTAAAAATCGGTGGGAAAGGGCTCCTCCCTCCCTCTCCCAGTTCCTAACTCCTGTCTCTACTTCCTTCTCTTTTGCTCTCTTCCTCTATCTTTCTGCCTCTCTAATACTTCTAACCCATTGTAGATTTTACTTTTGTAAAATATCATGTATTTGCTACCAATCCCCTGACTTCTATTGAATTCCTTTATTTGGCCGGAAAGGCCCTCATCTTCCTTTTTCCCAAAAGCATTCTCTGTAATTTCGTCCTTCCAAAGAATATTATAAAGAACTATGAAAAGTATGAGGTTTTACACTATTTGTAAGCTAACAAGTTAGCCTAGCACAATTTCATTGATCAGGGGGAAGAGATGAGACTCCTGGGTCAGAGACAAAGGACTTTACTTCTCCTGGCACAGTAAGCAGCAGAGCAGCATATTTGCATGTTTCCCTTGTCCAAAGTCCCACAGAGACATGTAATTGAACCCATGTGGCTGCGTTACAGAGAGGAACCCTAACCTTAGGGAACTCAGAATTTTTACAAAGGAGAATAGGCAAGCCTATCCTTTTGTCAAAGGAAGTCATTATCTTATACTAGACAATAAGCATGCCTGCTCTTTGCTCTAGAGGAAAACACTACCTTTAATTTCCAGGGTTTTTTGCTATACAAACACTCTTTACATGACAGTTTTGAACAAAGGCGGTCAGTACTCTGTCTCCAAAAATGTAAAGAAATATGAGACCCATGGAGAACTGGCTGTCAGCAAGTGGGTTTTGTCCCAGATCTTTTCATGTAACACCTATGTGATGGGGGTTCTTGACATCCTGTCTTACGCCTCAAACTTAACATGCTTTATGTACTTTAAATTCCAAGTGAATGAGTTTTACCTACTGTTAATATCCTTTCCACTGTCAGTAACACATTCACTTATAAAATCTAGTATACCTGGAACATTCTTAGGCAATGGTCAACTCTGTTTGCTTAACTGTCCTGCAGAGAACGTGAAAGTGGTGTTTGTGCACTTGCATTGTGGGATATTTTTGTAAGTTAATTTTGTTTTGTTTTGTTAAAGAATTGACATATTCACCCTATTTCCTTAAGATTAATATGATATCTTTATATGTCCTGATACAATCAACATGTCTTTTTTACTCATATATTTTGGTTTAATTTATTATCTTTTCTATAAACATGTTTGGCTCTTTCTGTGGCAAGACAGTCCTAGTGATGAGAATTTTGTGGAGGTGTGTATTTAATTGTACAATGTTTACTTTTCCTATTGCTTTAGCTTGTTACACAGCCCTTTATATTTGACTACAGTTTATTATTAATGTGCTTTTATTAGTTTCCAAGCAGCAGGGATAAAGTGATAATGGCAGCTTAATTTGTACCTTAGCTTGTAGAGCACTGGTATATTACGATGGTAAATAAGCATTGTTTGATTATTTGATTATGTTGCAGTACTTTGTAATATTCAGACAAAGCAGAGAAACCTGAAATAAAAAAACATTTTTTACTGAGGTGATGCAATCTTGTTTCTTTAAAAGAAAGTGCTCTTGTATTTGTCTCATCCACCAAAGGGCTACATATCCTAAGCCATTTAAGGCTCTGCGGGGCATAAACTATACACTTGAGATGTTTTAACCTTGAATTAGAATTGAGATTCCATAGATCACAGAAATTTACAAATAAACAACTCATGATCAAAGTGATTATAAAAGAGCAAGTTTGGAAATGAGGCTACAGTTAGAGAAGACAGAAAGTAATAAAATATTTTCTTCTGAAAATGGAGGGACATCATTACATTTATTCTGTTAAAATAATTTATATTTCTTTTAGAAATGTATTATCTATATAAAGTATGAAACTAGTACATGCTTATATAAGCTAACAAATCAGTCAAAAGTGTAAGGCAAATATATTTAATCTTTTTCCACCTTACTGAATTAACCAATAATAACAGCATTGACATGTATTTTTCCATACCTTTATGAATTATCATATGAATATACATAAAATACACACACATATGTGAAGGTTTATGGTTATCTTTTTATGAAAAAAGCTGTTAAGCTATTATACACACATATATTTATAATTTATATAATGATTTGTTTAGTATAAAATGATAATGGCTCTTTCAGTAAATGACTATACATCTACTTCATTAATTTAAATATCTTCTAATATTTCAATAGTATTTATTTGGTATAATTATTAAATAACACCCTTATTATTTTATTTTCTGCTATAAGCAAATATAATAAAATCCTCGCACATAAAATCTCTTGTATTAAAAATTCCTGTACATAAGCTCTTATAGACTGAATATTTTATTACCTTAAGGCCATTTTATAGTAAAGGATTTCCAAGTTAAAGATTATGGTATCATAAATTTTAGCAACTATTGTGATTTTTTTTAATGCCAATTCCCAGAATATTTCCAAAGAGCTCCCAAATTTCTGCTCTAACTATCAATATGAGAATTCTACCTATCACTAGCACCTATTCCTTTTTCAAATATTTATTTAATTTGCATTTCTCTGACTCTAATTACTAAGATTAAGCCTCTCTTTATATGTTATTAACCATCTGGGCTCTCCTTGTGTGAAATGCTATGTACTTTGACCACTGTCATTGATTATTTATCTTTTAATTTGTTTATATTTGTTATTTGTGTAATGAGCATATTAATCCCATGTCTGCCATTTGTGCCACAAATATTTATCAAGGTAACATTTTTCTATATACTTGTTATTGATATCTTTTACCATACAACTAAACAATTTATGTGTAATGCGATATACCTTTCATTTTGCTTATGGCAGCTGAGATTTCTACATTGTTTAGGATGACCTACTGATCTACCTATTTGTAATACTTCAAAGGATTTTTTTTCCTTGATAAATGCTTTTAACCTTATAAATGTGAGGTAATCAAATATATGACAGAACTTATGCAGTCTGGGATTGGAGCTAAGCTGCTATGTGAGCTTGGGGAAGCTTCAGAGCTGCTTTGTAACTCACTTTTTTCTACCTATATTTCCAGAACTTTGAATTTACAAGATGACAAAGTATGTTCATATTTTAGAAGCTAAATATTATATTTTATCCTCTTTTTCCAAGAAAAGCCATGATACTATATCTATTTGTCATTGTATCTTTCCAAGGCCTTGATTGATCTAATTAGTCACCTGTGAAATGGGACTAATGCACAAATAGTAGGTTTCTCTTTATTATTTGAGTTTTTCTTTTAAGAAATGAACACTATAAATCAATATAAAACTGAAGATATTATAATCACATTCTCGGTTCACATTAAATTTGAGATTTACAACTAACTTGTGGCAGGGTACAGTGGCTCATGCCTGTAATCCCAGCACTTTGGGAGGCAGAGACAGGCAGATCACTGGTGGTCAGGAGTTTCAGACCAGCCTGGCCAACATGCTGAGACCTCATCTCTACTAAAAATACAAATAAACAGACAGACAAACAAACAAACAAACATTAGCCAAGCACGGTGGCAGGCACCTGTATTCCCAGCTACTCGGGAGGCTGAGGTGAAAGAATTGCTTGAACCTAGGAGGCAGAGGTTTCAGTGAGCAAGATTGTGCCACTGCTCTCCAGCCTGGGATGTCTCAAAAACTACCACCACCACCACCACAACAATAACAGACTGACTTATATTATGACAGAATAAAGATGCAAAAAATACAAAAAGAATTCAATAAAATCTTGGGCATTCTCTATTTATATGCTGATGCCTATATTTATATTTATACCAAAAGCAGCTGCTGTGTTCCAGATATTGTACCAGGTACTTACACATTGATCCTTAGAGCAATCATAAAGCACATATAAGGGAAATCCCTTGAATTGTTCATAAAAATTCCCTAAATTGTTTGTTAATGAGTGGGGTGAAGATTCCCACCAACATTGGGGCAGGAGGACTAGATACAATCTTCCAATCTTAATCCATACGTGCAAGCAGATGATAGAGCAGAACTCACCAGAACTGAATAGCAGAATTGAATGTCTTAGCTGCTAATCTATAATTGAGCTCAGTTTTTATTTGTCTCTTTGTATTTCTCTTGATATAAAAGCAAAGTCTGTATAGCCAGTCTGGTTCTTTCTCTAGTATTTCAGATTTATAGTTAAGTGAGATTCAGCTTTCTATTTAGTCTCCCTAACTCCTGCTATGTTGCACACATATCAGGTGTAAGCATTTAAAAGTATAAATAATGCCCTACTGTGTCTAGTTTAAAACTCCTCAATGACTTTCTATCGCATTTATAGTAAAATACAGACTATTTTCAACGCCCTACATCTTCTAGCATCTGCGTACCTCTCTGACCATGTTATACCACTCTCTTATCTGTTCAGTCTTCTCCAGACACACAGGTTTTCTTTCAATTCCTCAATAATAGCAAGTTTGTTCCCTTTTACTGGCCTGGGATTATCTTCCCAGCACTCTCCATCTGACCAGCTCCTCTTCATGTATCAGCCCAAACAACTGCCCTGCCCTCCTGCCACATACACTAATCCAATATGAAGTAGGCACCAGCTACTTTCCATTGCTTATTTTATATTTTATTTTATATTTATAAGAGATAGGGTCTCACTATGTTGGCCAGGTTGGTCTTGAATTCTTGGCCTCAAGCAGTCTTCCTACCTTGGCATCCCAAAGTCCTAGGAATACAGGTGTAAACCATTATACCAGGCCTGCTTCTTATTTTTAATTCCTGCTTGAAAACATATTTTTATGTATGTGTGTTTTGTCTTCCCCTACATATATGTGTATGAATTTTCAAAAGAAAGAATGTAAAACATTGCCCAGAGATTCACAATTAAGAAATGGAACTGGGGACCAGGTGCAGTGGCTGACACCTGTAATCCCAGCACTTTGGGAGGCCAAGGCAGGTGGATCATCTGAGGTCAGGAGTTCAAGATCAGCCTGGTCAACATGGTGAAATCCTGCGTCTGCTAAAAATACAAAAATTAGCCGGGCATGCTGGCCTATAGCTGTAGTCCCAGCTACTCAAGAGGCTGAGGCAGGAGAATCACTTGAACCACAGTCAGAATTTGCAGTGAGCCCAGATCACGCCACTGCACTCTTGCCTGGGCAACAGAGCAAGACCCCATCTCAAAAATAAATAAATAAATAAAAAGATGGAACTGGGATTTAAATACATGTAAATTAATTTAATGCTCACCCATTAACCACTATTTTGTATGTTTTGAGAAGAGTATGGTAGAGAATGTGAAATACTGCCAAGAATAGTCAAGTAGGATAGAGTGTATATGGTTTAGTAAAAAAGTTATTGAAGTTTGCAAAATTTGCTTATTTTTCTGGAGTGATGGATCAGATACCAAATTGTATTCAACTGCGGACTGAGAAGGAAACCAGTTTTGATGAAATCTATGTAGTGACAATGTGTCTGAGAATGAAAGGAGACTTCTGAGGGAGGAAAAACTTGTCTCCTAGATGTTGATGAGAAATCAAAAGATTATGAGGCTAGAAGAGTGGTGAGAGAGATATTCCATACAGCCAGGTTCTTACAAGAATGAACGGAATGAAAAAGAATGAAGTAAATGTGAAGTATCAAATAACAATTCACAATAATTTGAGAGAAAGACAGACAGGTAGTTTAGTCCAGCAATTAACAGTAAGTAATTTGGAGTTAGACCTACTTTAAACTGATTATCATCAGTTGCTTTCACTGTAAAACAGAAGACTCAATAGCTACTTTAAAGAGTCATACGGATTTGAGAAAATCAGAGTGAAATACTTATTGGAGTGGTTAGTATATAGCAGGAACTCAACAAACGTTAGCTATCATATGTAATGGTTAAACAGCTAGTCAAAGATATTCTTCTGGTAGGTACCGACCAAGACTTGAACCCTGAGTACAAAACCCAGTTACTTAACCACTGTTCACTCTGTGCTCTAGGATGAAGTGCTCCTTAGATATCTCATGTGACTTTACCTCAAAAGGGAGCATGTTTCCTTTAGCTTATAAACACAGGCATGGCAACCTTTCCAATATTGCTGGTAGAATGTTTTACCTGAGATGCAGAAAGGGAAAGACAAACACCAACAAAGACATGCTAGGAATGAATCATTGAGGGTGAAATTAATAGTATGATTGAAATGAATGCTGAACTCTTATTTATCTATACTACAGGATTAATTGATGCCACCTAATCTGAGGACAACTATGTCACTCTTCAAGAAAAAATTCAATTGTAGACTGTCATATTTTTCCTGCTATAAACATACAGTTAGTGGCAAATGAGATTCAATATTAAAAAAGCAATACCGATTAAGGTATGAGTTAAAATCAGAATTGCAGACACAAGTAATATGTTCCACATCTGCTTTTGCTCTGTTTATTATTATATGTTCTATATATTTGTCTTTTTTTTCTCTAAGAGCATGGACTTTGGAATCACTATAGATTTTGGAACTTTAAGACAAGTCTCAAAGCTTTATTTCTAATTTCATATTTCCAACTGCCTACTTTGTTCATTTTTCAAAACCCAAAGCAAATACTACATCTGTAATGGTAATTTTTATTAGTAAACTATAATAATACTTTCTCCCCTTTAAGTCTTCTAATATCTTACTTTTCTTGTGATAGTTTTCTTTTTATACTAATATATCTTTCCAGATAGATTGTGAAAATCAGAATCCACATCCAAATCATTTTTAATCAGACATAATTATTAATTCAATAACTATTATACGAGATTGTCACTGTAGAAATGTGTTGACAGAAGAAGTTATATAATACTTGGTAGATATATTTATTAATTACGTGTACCAATGAAAACTAAAGTGAAGATTTAATGGGGGGCTTTGGCAGTTATTAACAGATCAACAGGTTAATTATATTTACAAGATCACTATTAAAATGCCTTTGAATATTTCATAGTCACTTATTTAAGAGAAAAAGAAGGCATACATTTCAAACTACTGCTCCTTATTTACATGGGTTTGTTTTATTTGTTGTAATATAAACAGTTACCACTATGACACAACTGTATTACTTTGAGATACAGCATATCTATTTTTATCATCGATAACATTTTTTCAGGGAAAATAACCTCATTTCTATTTATTTCTACAATGCCATATCTGGAATTACCATTTGTTTCCTAGAATAGCATATTTGTTTTTCATTCATAATATAAAATTCACTTATGTTTAGATTGTGATTCACTATCAATGTATGTCAAATTTATCAGTCAATTACATTGCCATTCAAAAGGGTTCAGAAAATTGTATTTTCACTTAAAAGACCTAGTAGTACACAATAGCTTTTATATTTATGATCAACGTCATACTACCCCAACTACAAATATAAAGCAAAATAAATTTGGATGTGCCATACTGTCAAGTCTACAGTCTCTAATAGTTTCTATTCAGTACCTTCATTATAGATTTTTTTGGCATGCTGACATTATTAATAAAGTGCTTTCAATTACACTCGAGGAAGAAACTGCATGCATCAATGACATTATTGAGTATTGTAAACTGAAAAATCCTATTTAAAATGTGGTTCTAGTAAATACTAAACAACATTATCATTTAACAAATGTTGTAATGTTATGTGTACTGTTAATTTTCTACACTTTAGTATATCTAATATAATATACTGAAATTAATTTTCATTTCTAATTTAAGGGTGAAAGATTAAAACAGATTTATTTTTTTACAAAAAGCCTTTACTGCATTCTAGAAACAACATATCATTTTCAGATATATTTTCCTTAACCAGATCTCTTGTAAAATGAGAAGCCAGAGCATATCAGCAAAGAATAAATGTAGTATCTATTCATACACAACATAAAAAATAATTAGAGCCAATTATTACAGAAGTCTTAATTAAGGGCAAAATGCTTGCTTCAGTTTTGTAAAAATAGAGTTTCCTCTTTTTCTACTGGGAAAACCAGACAAACAAATAGGTGATATGGTAGTTATTATTTGTTTTGTGTAAAGGAACAAAGGTGCTGGGCATAAAATACATTTCTGAAATTATACGTGAGCCACAGTATTGGCTCCTATCAAAAAGACCTGTGGTGTTATCCAATCATACTATTTCACAATCTGAAATTAATGCTTAAAAATTAATATTTACTTTTTTAATAAATATCTATTTCAAAGACTGTAATACTGATAATAACACTGATTTTCTTTATCTCTATGTAATAGTTTAGATAAACCTGAGATGCACAGCTTATGATAGCATAATTATTCTCTCAAATAATGTCTTGATTTTGATAAACTATGAGATCCACAGGGTAGGAACTCTGTTCATTTTTGATTTGTAGTTATAGCTCTAACTTTCAGCATTGTGCCCAAACCAAAAAAAAAAACTTCATAAGTGTATATTAAATAAATTTATTAATACAGTCAAAAATTATGCTTATCATGATTTTATTAGTTAAGGATTTGAACACCTTATGCATTACATGGAACCTCAATTATTAAGACACTTGTATTAAAAAAGAGAAATGTTAAGTTCCACAACTATCTTAAATTAGATAAAAGAAGAAATGTGACTCAAAACTTCCAATGTTCAAGTCAGTATGGGCTTAGCCTCAAGAGACAAAGAGGTACTTTCCTTAGATATATAATTTAAAAAAGGTTTAGAGGAGAATCTCTAATTTTCCATGGAAATAAAGTCCCCAAAATTGCAGTTGTCCAGTTATAGCGGTTTCACAGACTCTCTAGGAGGAACTCACTTTTTGTTGAGTTTTACTACAAACATTTAGACTCAATTTTAAAATGTCACCTTTGCCTCCCCAATTTAGGACACCATCAGAAAAACAAGATGTATTTATTCAGTTTTTGGATTATAAGTGTTTTCTTTCTTGGCTAAATGCCCAGCTCTTGCCTACCAGAAAAGCAAAGAAAACAAGGAATTATTAGCTAATGTTAACTGTTTAAGCCCAAGTCATTCCAAAGCTAAAAAGATCACATAATACTGTAAAAAATAATTTAACAAGGGTAAGAACCAAGTTAGAAGATCACAGGGAAAGGTAGTTTTCAAAAAGTTTTTTTAAAAAGCCATTGATAATGACGGCTTCACAATACCACTCCACTATATGCTTGGAGACCTTGGACAAGCCACTTGACACCCACAAAACCAGATCCTGCTCCTGTGAAATCTTGATAACACTTATTCTTCCTCAGTGAAGGTGCAAAGTGTGACTTTAAATAGTATCTTTTTATAAATATGTCTAAATTTACTCCTTCAAAGGAGCATTGTCCTTTAAAACGGACAGTTTGGGAAAGGGTCTATTTATTCCATTACATAAAGATTTTGGAAAACCTCTCATATTTTTTTTACAAAGATGTGAGTTGTGCAAAAACAAAAATCAATCTTAGAACTATTAAAGTCACAGACTATTTGGGGCCAAAAATGGCACAGTCGAGATCCATCACTTACATTATTCATGTGTCTTGGTCCAAATAAGTTCCATCTTTTTCCTCAGATGAAATCCAAATTTAAAGTGCAGCACTACTGGGTAAGTCAATAAAATATACCACAGACTAAAAAGCTTCTTCCAAAAGAACTTTTCTGAAATGCCTAAAGAGATGAGTCCACCACAGGATTGGGACTATAAACTTGACTGGAATACAGGCTTAAACAAATCAGTCCTATATATGTTTTAAATTTGCACTTCATAAATGGAGAATGTAGAGTAAACGTTAGAGTCTCTTCCTTTTTCTTAAATTGTAAAACATGCAACACATACATAAAATTGTACCGTAAGAAATAACTTAAATTTGTGAATCTTTAGCCGCCTACTGTGAAAAACTTATAGTTTCAAGTGGGAGTCAATAAACAAATGTCTGGCTCTTCATTACACCTAGTGATGAACCAGAAGTAGAGCCATGACATGAATAGAGGATTCTAACTGAGGCCTGTGTCAGGCTCTCTGATACAGTGTTGGGCCCAACTACACATGTTTCAATCTGCTCATTGTAAGTAGTTGTCTCAGACAGAATAATCCAATGCCAATATTTTAGACCAAATACCAAAGTTTCACCAGGACAGTTAAAAGAGATAGTTAACATATGAAAATGAGCACAGAGTCATATACTGGCAGTGAAAAGACTATCTTCTGAGAATATAACATCATAGCAATAAAAAGACTATCTTCAGAGAAAATACAATAATATATTTTCTTCTTCCTGAAAAATACTTTCAATTGGAAGTCACTGTATCTTGCAAAAGTATGAAATACTGCAGGCAATATTTTTCAAGTATTACATTAATTTGAGGAAACTCTTGATTTGTATTTTCTTTTTTTGGAGATGGAGTCTCGCTTTGTCGCTCAGGCTGGAATTCAGTGACGCGATCTCAGCTCACTGCAGCCTCCGTCTCCCAGGTTCAAGCAATTCTTCTGCCTCAGTCTCCCTAGGAGCTGGGACTATAGGCGCCCGCCACCACGCCCAGTTAATTTTTTTGTATTTTCAGGAGAGACGGGGTTTAACCGTGTCACCCAGGATGTTCTCCATCTCTGACCTTGTGATCCGCCTGGCTTGGATTCCCAAAGTGCTGGGATTACAGGCTTGAGCCACCGCACCCAGCCTGTATTTTATTTCCAATTGCCAAAATCATAGGCAGAGCTATTTTTTTCTTGTGCATTTTCCAGATTTTGAAATGATTACCTTAAAATAAACTCTAAATAAAATCAGATAAATAAGCTCAATATATGTCAAATTAGATCTTAAACACATTTGATATTTCAGCGTATCTACTGAATATCATATATCATACTCAAAAGCTAATATTAATATAGAATACCTAGAAACCATAGGTGCAATTAACTTATCTATAGTATATAACTTTTTAATCTCATTACTGGAAATTCTCTTTTTCTGCCACTGGATCTTAGAGGCATATAAAATCAAATGCTAGGCTCTTAATACTATTACATACATAAATATATGAATCACATATTTATGATTTATCAACAAATAGTAATTGAACACCTGCTGTTCGTAAGACTCCATATAGGATACAAAGACATAGTTTATGTCCTTGAGGAATAGTTGTTTTGTTTTTTAAAAAAGACATGTACATGAAATACATGAAGTATTTTCTGGTAACACAGTTCTCCAAAGCTATGTGAAAATTTAAGTTTTGAAGAATCAATAGAGTAATTACAAGGTTATCAAGCAAATGAGAGAAGAATGCTAAAAAATTTAAATTTCTGAAAATATTTTTTGTTCTAAACATTAACTATTATGAAATTACTTTCTAAGGATGGATTCCAATCAGAAATACCAGTTTTAAGCTATAGCCTGTAAATGTAGCACACAGTATTGATTAATTGAGTAAAGAAAGGTTATGGAAGAAAAAAATGGACAATAACAAACCATTCACATTTGTTTCTTGATAACATAGGCAAAGAGTTATTTTATAGCTAGATCCCAACCACTGCTACAAAATAATAATTTCAGAATTGTCATGGTATTGAAATGATTTTGATAAACAATACAGCCCTGAAACATATTAAAAAATAAGATTTATGTCATTTTATTCAGTGTTTATAACAAAGCAGGCAAATGTTTTTATTTCTGTTTATAGTCCCAGTTATTTTAAGTACTTGGCTTATTTGTTCTCTTCCTTATTGAATATAGAAATATAAAAATCTGATGAGAATGAATGCTCCTGTGAAATGCTGGTTGAGAATAAAGTGGATATGATAGACCAGGCTATTTTCACTAAACTATTTTATATTTTTACTGAAAATATCAGTTGTCTTCTGTGGCCAAAGAATTAAAAGTTAGGCTTAATATTAAAGTCTGAGTTGTTCAAAACTGAACCCCAAATTGATACGGCATACGTGGGAGAGTCAGTTAATTGCTATGAGAATTCTGAGAAAATCTGATCAATTGGAACAAAGTTCTGTTTGTGATTATTTGGACTTAGATATTGAGAAAAAAAGAACACGCATATGTGCATATGTTTGTTTCATAACATTTACACAATAGGATCAAAAAGAAAGAGCTTTTTTTTTTTTGTACTGGGAGACACATACTATGAAAGTATTTTAGTTTCCAGTGTTGATAAAATTAATCTCATTAAGAGAATAATGCCACTGAGCCAATAAGAATCCAGTCCCTGTCTCTAACAAATAGACCTAAATGTGTGTTAGTCGTAGAGAAGAAAGAACTTACTTCTGGTATGACAACTTAAGGTATACTTCTGATCGGCGGATGGAGGAAAGCATCACAAGCCATCTGCGAGCACAGATCTCCCAGCATGACTTTCATCATCTGTACTGCTTCTGGATGTTTGCATGATGAACTAAGATCAGCTAGATTAGTGATTTTCAACTGGGGGTGATTTTGGCCTTCCCCCAGGGGACATTAGAAATGCCTGGAGATATTTTTGGTTGTCACAACCTCAGAGTGTGGGGGTACATTCTACTGGCATCCAGTGAGGAGAGGACGGAGATGCTGTTAAACATCCTGCAGCATAGAAAATAGTCCCTCATAACAAAGAATTATCTGGCCCCAAATGTCAATAGTGCCAAGGCTGAGTAATTCTGAGTAAAGCCATTGTTTTCTCTCTGTTGAGAAACAGCTGAATTTGGGGTCCCAGATACTGATAAAACTATGGTCTAAGAAATGCCTCATGTGGCCAGTATCAGCCCACACTTACCTAGCCATAAGAATTTTCTGTTCTATATCACGGGAGGAGAAATCGAGTTGTGATACACAAATGAATGCCAATGATTCTTTGTCAAACTAATTTATTCTCAATGTAAAGGACCTGTTGGTAAGGGTACTCAGTTAATTAGCTCATGGGAGTGGGTTAGAAACGATGAGTTTAACTGTTCTCTGCCCGTAATTCACATGTTGACTCAGGGTTCATTCGGATTCAGCAGAGAGGAGGTAAGATCCTCAGAAATGGAGAAAGCAGATGGTACTTCTAGGAGATTTGGGAAGAGGAGAGGGGAACAATTCATTTTAAAAATGATCTAGAGCAATTCATTTTTTTTCTTTTTTCTTTTTTTTTTTGAGACGGAGTCTTGCTCTGTCGCCCGGTCTGGAGTGCAGTGGCCGGATCTCAGCTCACTGCAAGCTCCGCCTCCCGGGTTCACGCCATTCTCCTGCCTCAGCCTCCCGAGTAGCTGGGACCACAGGCGCCCGCCACCTCGCCCGGCTAGTTTTTTGTATTTTTAGTAGAGACGGGGTTTCACCGTGTTCGCCAGGAGGGTCTCGATCTCCTGACCTCGTGATCCACCCGTCTCGGCCTCCCAAAGTGCTGGGATTACAGGCTTGAGCCACCGCGCCCGGCCGCAATTCATTTTTTTTCTTTGGGGTGTCAAGTTACTTATCTGTAAAATATTCTGCTAAAATACAGGGCCTTTCTATTTATTATTTTATGTATCAGATGATTATTCCTTCCCAGGTTCTGCCAGAGACATAAAAAATGTGGAAAAGTCATTCAAACAAACGTGCTTAATGAAAAAGAAAGATGTAGCTGTCATATTATCCCTTTCTATCAGTGACATACTACCGTTCTCTTAGACACCGTGCATAGAAGAATGCTTGGCAGGGAGCAGGTGCTCAGTAAGTATTTGCTGGATAAATAAATGTTTCATTATCCAAAATGTGGACTTTCTTTTAATACAATACCTGTCATTCATTTTATGAAATTCCGCTTAAGCCCTGACTTTTCTTTCTTCAACATTTTTCTGACACTCATTTCTTTGTCTTCTGAATATGACTTTCTGGGAGGCGCCGTCATTCTTGCCATGGTCTCCTGGTTGTTTTATTTTTATTTATTTATTTATTTATTTATGATAGATGCATATTGCTATGTCTGCCAAGCTAGTCTTGAACTCCTGACCTCCAGCGATCCTCCTATCTTGGTCTCCCAAAGTGCTGGGATTATAGGTGTGACCCGTCGAGGTTGACCTTCTTTTATGTATATATACACATATACATATATACACACATACACACACACACACATATATATACACACACACATATATATATATTTATTTTATTTTATTTATTTTTTTGAGATGGAGTCTTGCTCTGTCGCCCAGGCTGGAGTGCAGTGGCCAGATCTCCGCTCACTGAAAGCTCCCCCTCCCAGGATCATGCCATTCTCCTGCCTCAGCCTCCCGAGTAGCTGGGACTACAAGTGCCCACCACCATGCCTGGCTAATTTTGTATTTTTGGTAGAGACGGGGTTTCACCATGTTAGCCAGGATGGTCTCGATCTCCTAACCTCATGATTCGCCCACTTCGGCCTCCCAAAGTGCTGGAATTACAGGCATGAGCCACCGTGACTGCCCTATATTTTTAATATTACCATCCTTTTGACTACTTTGTTGCCAAATTACTCCTTTTAATGCTTTCTGCCTACTTTCTAATACTTTTAGAACATTTAATTGTTCCCTGTTGTATAAAATGAAACTCTTACCTTTATACCTTAAAAAAATGTAACACTTTTTACTAACTAGCTTGGAATTTTACAGTTTATTTAAAGTACTATCTGTTAAAAATTACTTTTGGTAAGGTAGATCAGAAGGCTAGTATGCCATTGAATAGCATTTTCATTAATGAGAAATAAAAAGATTTTAATCCATGTTTGACATTAACTAGTTATGTGACTTTAGACACACCTCTTAGATAATATTGGAGCTGTGTCTCAGTTACATAATGCTTTATGTTGCTATGATTTTGAAAAGAGGAAAAATATTATCTGATATTTGAATTCTTACAAAAGATATGTTTTACTCGATACAATAATGAAAAAAAAATTATGAAGAAGCTTAAATTTGGAGACCCAGGGCCCTGTGTTGCCTTAGTTACTAATAATTCTTATAGAACATTATGTTACATAAAGTACTTAGAGATGAAAATAAATCATTTACCACATCATTGAATGGAAATTATTGTTTCATAAAGAAAAAGTTTAAAAATGAAATGCTTTTTTCTCACTCATATTGACTTTAATCAGGCCAGCTGCCTCTTAGCAGTCAAACAACCCACTTCTCTTTTATCACTATCATTGTGTTTGAATTATCGTGGCCCTGAGATGAACTGCTGCGGGAAAATGGCTTGAAAGAAATACATACGTATACATTGGCATCATTCTTCAGTCTCTTCTTTTTGGTATTTTGGTAGCACAGCTTTTAAGCCAAGTTGGCTCCTGTTCAAAACTGAAAAAAAAAAAAAAAAAAAGCAACAGTTAAACAGCTGGTACCAATTATACTAACTTCAGAGGGACTATATGCTCAATTGTCCAAGTAGCAAACTGGATCGCTGATACAATGGACTTGTTATTCTTGACTTGACCACACCACTTACATTTACTTTGCCCATTGCCTCCTATTTAAGGTAATCTCCAGAATTAGGCACCCATACACTTGCAACAAACAAATGTTATTATTTTACTGCATCTGAATAAGCTCACAAAAAGCACTCCTTAAGTGTGTATACACACGAGTGGATCTTATTATCTTGGAAGAAGAAACAATTAAGAAAATTGGATGTAAAAATTTAAGTAAATATGTATCTGACAAGCAATATATGTTTACACTATCATAGGGATATGGAACTTTAGAAAGAGAAATACACTTGGATAATGACAAAATAAAATGCGTATCACAGACTATTTTTTCCAGCATCAAAAAATATTAAAAATTTAGTTTCTCTCAACTTTATTTATAGAAAGAATGAGAAAATTAAGTGGACTGCAAATGACTGATTTATGTAAACATTTGTCTTCAGAAGAACATATAATTTTCATATTATTGTATTTATACTTTATGTTTTATAAAGATGCCTCATTTTTTAAGGAGGTTAGACTGCAGCCCTCTAACTGTTTGAGATGCTTATTCTCTAGAATCGGGAAGTAAATGTCGGCAATAATATTAAATATAATTTGGTTAGAAAAAAATCCAGTTCATAATTTTATTCCCTAAGAAGTGCAAGTTATAAATTGGCAAGATATACTGGTTTTAATATGTTCTACTCTGAAATAGAAACTCTCTTAAGTTTACTGTAGAAAAAATATCATTTGCTCTCGGTCAAGACAAGCATCTCACAAATCACAAAGAGGATTTTGTAACCAGGCAACCAAGGTCAGTGAGACTGTGACCAAGGTTTGGAGAACCAGCTGAACACACACACCAGGCGGAGAGAGGATTCGAGCTGCATGGAAGAAAATAAATGTGGTATTTGGAAGCACTCATTTTAAAAACCTATCATTCCATAACACTATGCAGATGTACACTATGAAAAGCAGCTGCTTCAAGCCCACATTTTGAAGAATAAAATTATATTTTATTCAAAATATTTCCTATTATAACTGTACCCATATTAGTAAGGAAACTGGAAAATGAACAACAAAACAAAACCTTTAGACATTCTTCTAATATGGGTGATTTCACTTGGATAGTAGATGAATTCTTGACTTTCCTTGGCCAAGATAAATGATGATAAAGGGTAAATTTGCTAACCTCTATGGTCAGGAATGGTAAAAATAGATGAAATCCTTTCATGAGTTTTCTCCTAAACTGTTTCCAAGTAACTGAAATTGGCATTTGTATTTTTTATATTGACACACAGCATAGCATATTGATCAATACTAAAGAATTATGCTACCTATCAGAATTATAGAAGGCAACAAATACGACAAAAATCAAATACTGTTAGTGATTTTAGTTGACTGTAGAGCTGTTTGTTTCAGAAGCTCAAACATGTTAGTTTCAATAGCTCAAAAATTGTCACAGTCCTGTAGACACAAGTAATTGTGTTAGAAAATTGTATTGAGTATTGCAGTCATTTACACTGTTAATAGTTGGAGTGTCTCATAGAGTAAACAGTATTGTGAACAGCTTTAAAGCTGGTATGTGACTTTTGAAGCTCATCTAAGTCTCAGATGAATGGATTTGGTAGGTAATTTGGATACATTTGGTTATTACACTGTTTGCTTACTTTCCACCAATGTTTTCCATAAGATATGTTCATATCTGTGTCAAGAGACTGCCAATTGCCTAAGGTGTGCACTAACATGCTCAGAGAAGCTATTGTGTTATCTTGGTTCAATCAACTTGACATTTAGTTTTACGATAACATATTTAAATTATTCCAGCCTAAACCTAATGATGAAATTCCAGTTGCAATTTTATCAGTATACACATTTTCTAGGAAATATATTACCTGGCTGAAGAAATGAAAAGAATGTAGAATGTATTTATGAAACCAGAATGTCAGATTTTCACATATTATAAAAATACAGCATGAGCAAATACAAACATTTTTTAAAATCATGCATTCACCTTGTCTAACTCTTTCCTTTCCACTTCGATTTTTTACTGATTATACAACTAAGCTTCAGTGAGGTCATAATTAAATGTAATGTTGTTTTTGGTTTAAAGGGAAATCTGTAATCACATTAATGTGTGTTCATGGAACCTGAGTGTTATCATATGAACATGGACACCTGACCCAAAACCACAGGCAGTAGTTCACATGATGTTGAGAAAATGTTTGTATCCCTAACGTTTATAGGTGAAATCATAAGCTGTTTGGTTCAGCTAGTATTTTCTGAACTTATAACCTTTCCTGCTTAGTGAACTGGAAGAAGGGAATATGACATTATATTGCAGGAACTCTATACACGGTTAAGAATTTAAGCCCTTGTGGACTGAACAGTAGGGAAGTAAGATTCAGTAATTCACCCTCTGAACCGATAACTGACTATATCAGAAGACTGTCATGTGCCACATTAAAGTTCACTTAAACACTATATTAAGAGCCAGATTGTTTGTAATACATGAGAAAGTCATTGTGAGCAAGCTAGATATGGATGAAAACTATCTAGATGTACCTGTTGCACAGATTTTGCTTTATGACTGGCAGTAGAGACTCCATTTTAAAGGTCTACTTCTGTATATCTAACATTAAATCTCCAAAGGTGTCATATTGTCCACACCTTCTAAGAGGTAAATAAAAAGTATTTCTTAATGTTTTCACAGAAGCCAAATTTAAGTGGAACAAAGAATGTAGCAGAATTTAAAAAGAAATGAACCATAAGCCAAAACATATCAAGAGCATTACTAAATGAATAAGGGTTTTTCCTAATATATGCACTGTATATAACCACACATCCTTTAGTAAAAAAGTCAAATTTAAAAATATTTGATTCAGAAGTCATCTTGCGGCTTGGTGAACAAATATGATTGAATGCCATTTTAGATAGGAATAATTACTTGGAAAAATTATCATTTAGTAACATAATATTTTAGTTTTAATAAATATGTAAATATAGCCTTTTAAAATACATCTATAAACATCTACTGGCCCTTTTATCCTGCCATAAAAATGAACGTGCTTCAAAACAGATTAGCCATAAGGTTTTCATGTATTTCTAAAATTCACAATAAATGACATCTGTGAGCCAGATGGAATTAATGAAAATGTCCCTTTACTTCCTGTGTTGCTCAAGAGAAAAATAATACTGATTATTTTGACCTCAAAACAACTAGAGTTTTATTGTCTGCAGATTGCATCATTTTTCACATTTGCTCCTAGAACGAAATGATTTCCACATTAACAGTTATTTCAGTTATTTTGTTTCTTGTTTTTTAAAAATTGATGCTTTAAGAAACAATACCTATTGAAAATTAAAATCTTTCACATTAACCAGATAATAAGTGCTCTAGGCTCCTAGTACAAATCTGGCTCTCTTAGCACTAAACTCTGGCAGACAAGGAACATGAAGATATAGCAAGTATTAGTTCAAGTTTTAAATTATGTATTGACATACTTCTTTAATAGTTAAATGTGAAGCTTTAAAAGTTATTTCTTAAAATATCTAAAATTGGATATTCTATACTAGAAAAATAAAAAGGCAAAATCAACAATTTCCAAGTCAGTTCACTTGCAAAGATAACTTTTAGCATAAATAATTTGTCTAACACACTTAGCACTTCATTTAATCTGTCTAGTTTTAGGCATGAGCAATGCAGTGGATGTAAGAATGCACTTACTTGGAGATATTGCCAAAGAAAACAATCATGAAGAACAGAAAGACAAAAACTCCAATTCTGAAGGACAAGTTTATTAAGAAATACATTACAAATTCTACATTTACAAATGTAGAAAACTGAGACAAATGCATGAGGAAAAATATTTTTATGAGATCTGGCTCTTTGGATACACTTGTATTTTACACTGAAATGTAAAATGTTGAATGTTTGCAAACCAACATTGTCTTCCAGACTACTAAGGCAGGGACCATGCTTCATTCATTTCTGTATCATGAGAATTTGGCAGACTATTTGAAACTCATACCAAAAACAATGCACATTTGATTTTTAAAAAATAAATGAATGAATGAAGCTTTTTAATCAGTTCCATCAATAACCACCTGTCAACATTATTTATATTCTATTAAAAATTAATTAGAGTCAATTTTAAATAATGGAAATGAAAAATTCTTTGTTAAAAATGTATGTAGTTGATGTTTTTATACTTACTCTATTATTCATAAAAACATTAAAGAATTATTAAATGTTTTGTTTTCATTGATAAACAAAGATACAATGGAATGAGTGTCTGTGTCACAATTCTTTGATATTATATTGCATGCACATGTTTACTTTCTAAAGACTGAAGAAATTTTGCAATAAATTGTTAATGGTATAATTAATCTATGAGCAAAATGTTACCATGTAATCAATTGTCTTTCTGGTAAAGAAGAAACACGCAGGTTACACAATTAACAATTGTATTGTAGACTTTACAAAGATAAAGTGGCATGTTGCTAAAATCAGGCCTCTTATTTTAGTTTGTTTCTTTTTGTTTATAATTCTGAAATAAAGTCATTACACAGCCTGAAAGATAATAGTAATTATTTCACTATTAAAAGAAAAAAAATTAATGTATTTATTGAATACTTAAGTCATTCTCAAATTTAATGAGCAGTATCAAATTAGTTATATGGAATTTTCAAAAGACTTGCGCAAACATTCACTACTGACCATGATTATACAATGCCAGAGTGGTCTCGAGTTGTGTAGTAGTTTGTAAATATGTGCATATTTGTGGTAATAGCTATACAGCTATCCTATCAACTATGTATCTGTTCATCTTTTGATATTACTGACAGACATTACTATACATTTTGAGATAGAGTTTTGCTTGTTGCCAAGGCTGGAGTGCAATGGTGCAAGTTCAACTCACTGCAACCTTCACCTCCCGGGTTCAAGCAATTCTTTTGCCTCAGCCTCCCAACTAGTTGGGATTACAGGCATGTGCCACCACTCCTAACTTTTTTTGTATTTTTAGTAGCGACGGGGTTTCTCCATGTTGGTCAGGTTGGTCTCGAATTCCCGACCTCCGGTGATCTGCCTTCCTTGGCCTCACAAAGTGCTGAGATTACAAAAATGAGCCACTGTACCCAGTCATATATTGCTTTTCTTTATTTACATAAACAAGAATACAGAAAGCTGCAACTTGATATTCACATGAGATACTAAATTGTCAATATTTTCTTAACTTGTCACTGTTTTTTCTCAGAGTTAAAATAAAGTGTCCGAAGAATGCTTGACACTTTTATTAAATTTTATACCTATTTTATTAATAAGTATGTATAAATACACATACATATTGAACAAGGATATACTGTCACCACTACAAAAATAAGAAACAAGAGAATAAAAAGATATCCTTAGATCCAGAAATGTACCTATATCCTCAAGTGTGAATTCAAAATCACATCCTCCAGATCTACTCTATTTTGGTTAGTGTTTGTCTGATGGTTAAACAAACTAATAAAATGCATAGTGGCATTAAAAGAGATGTATCTGGGACAGTTTTTTCCCCTAATTATTACAAGATGCACAGAGTACAAAATATATATAGATAGGTGTGATTAAATTTACAAAATAATGTACATTTCCACATCTTGAAGGACAGATGTTGGGAAGCCGTATTAGAAAGCAACTTTTAGATCACATTATTGTTTTAATATCTGTCCTGATATTACTGCAGTCTTTTATTTTCAAGGTATAATTGTCACTCTTCACAGCAGTCTTGTAATTCCTAGCCATAAATGAAGACCATTCGCATAGCATCAAACTATACAATCTGCAATTATGTGAATTTTTATTCATTTTTCTTTCTCTTTACTACTTAATATGTTGGTTAGGTTTTCAAGAGCATGATCCTATGGTATTCGGGCAAAGCAGTGCTGACCCTCAGTCTGACTCACACAGCATGATTGTTTCCAGAAGTCTACAGACGTGATTTCATTTCCCCTGTCCTTTTTTTATTATTATTATTTTTTTATTTTTTTTGAACAATGAATACATGGTGAAGTGAGTTTGGGATGCATTCATTGTTCCTTTAATGCAATTGTTTTCAAAAAGCCGCATGCTAAGGAATGGGGAAGACAGTTATGAATGATAGGGTCTTTCTTTCTGCTTTGAAATGTTGTTTATTCAATTCATTGTGTGGTGGCTCTCAGAGTCAATTGAATATTTAAATCAGATTCCAAAAAATGCTCCTACCCAAATATTATCTCCAATAGGTAGAGAAGGATGCATTATTAATTCTATACATCTACACAAGTTCCTATATGTATTACAATTTTTGCAAGGTAAGTTCTCATTTATTGAAGTCACCAGTTAAAAATCCCAAATATTAAGTATTTATATACAGTAATATCTAATACAAAGGGTTCCTAATTTAACAATCAGAACATTGCAAACAACTGACCTTTCTGTCAATCTTTTTTTTTTTTTTTTTTTTTGAGAGCGGAGTCTCGCTGGGTCGCCCAGGCTGGAGTGCAGTGGCGCGATCTCGGCTCACTGCAAGCTCCGCCTCCCAGGTTCCCGCCATTCTCCCGCCTCAGCCTCCGAGTAGCTTGGACTACAGGCGCCCGCCACCGCGCCCGGCTAGTTTTTTGTATTTTTAGTAGAGACGGGGTTTCACCGTGTTAGCCAGGATGGTCTCGATCTCCTGACCTCGTGATCCACCCGCCTCGGCCTCCCAAAGTGCTGGGATTACAGGCTTGAGCCACCGCGCCCGGCCTCTGTCAATCTTTAAACAAAAGTAAGTGCTATACCTAAAAGAGTCATATGTCTTAAATTCCTGAAACTTAACTTCTGCTTGTTAAAACACATAGATCAGGGATCAGAAATTGGTAAAGTTTTTTTTTTTTCTTAAAGGGCCAGAGAGTAAATATTTCAGGTTTATATGCCATGTGTTCTTGGTCACAACTACTCATAACTCCTATGGAAATGTAAAAACCACTGTAGACAATATGTAGATAAAGAGTTGTAGAGGTGTCCTAATAAAACTTTACTTACAAAAACAAGTTGCTTCTTGTGGTCTGCTGACCCCTGATGTAGAAAATTCTTTAGCATTATTGAATTAATAGAAATTGAGATGATTATTGATCTTATAAATTTATTTCTGAAAGTTACAAAAATTTTAAAAAGATAGGTGAAATAATGTGTTATACTGAGACATAAATCTGATGTAGAGTCAGAAGAATCAGAAAGCCAGCATTTAAAGAAAGAAGGTTTATATTAACATGCCCTCAAGAAAACAAATGTTATTTTTGATAAAATATTTAAGTTTTAAATCTGTGATTTCTTAAGACAATTTATTTTCTTTTCTAAATATTTGTTTGTTATGAACTCAAAAAATAAAAACAAGAGATCAAGAAAATAACCCTAAGCTCAAAATATTCATTTCCAAACTGTATCTGGCTTTATACAAATTGGGAGAGGAGACTGCTCTACTGAATGACTACTTTTTTCCTGTTGTAGTTGAGTACAAAGTTTTACATATATATCAGATCAAATTTGTTAAGCATGATATTAGATCTTCTATATTCTGATTGATAACTTGTCTACATGTGCTATCAATAATTGATAGAGATAATTTAAATTTTCCAGAGTTTAGAAATATATATTTTTCTTTTTAGTTCCATAAGTTTTTGCTTTATTTATTCTGAGGCTACATTACTTGCAGCACACAAATTTAGTATTGTTATATGTTTTGGGTGAGTTGTCTCTTATCATTATGAAATGTTACTGTTAAATTTGGTAATTCATCATGTCTTAGCATCTAGTATGTCTGATATAAGACAGAGCAGCTTTCTTTGGTTAGTATTTGCAAGATGAATATTTTATCTTTTAATTTTCAATATTTCTTTATAATTATATTAAAGCGTTACTTCTTCTAATTATGGTTTTCTTAATATTTTATGAAAACCTTTGTCTTTTGTCGGTAATATTTAACACGTATGCATGTGTGTGTGTGTATGTGTGTGTGTGTATATATATATATATATAGGCAGGAGAAACAATTAAAACTTCATGTAATCTAAATCAAATCTTGTATATTTAAATTTTTTCTTTTTAACTCAAAGCATTCCCAGATGTAGAGTCAGTGCCAGAAATAGGGTCAGTCACTAATTACAGAGTATATTGATAAAATCATCTTATAAACCAACAAGTCCTCCTCTTTCTTCCTCCACTTATAAATGTTACTGGTTTGATTAGGAAATTTGAAGTCACATTTATCTTTCATTTTCTTTTTATGTAACATCCACTTAGGTAGTATTTTATTAAATTCTATAAATTTAACTTGAAAATGCTTCCCACATCTATCCACATCTATAAATTTCTTTTTCTGTATGACTCCTCCCTATTCAGAGGAATTCAAGTCTATTTTAGTAAATCCTCTACTTCTTTTACACTTCTCTGAACTCAGACACACCCTACATTAGTTTGAGATTAAATATAGCATACTCATATCAAAATAGTGCCCAATTCTCATTTGCCCCTCAGAGGATTGGGCCAATCTTCTATCTATCCATATATAATCCTTCTACTTTACACTACAGAAAAAAACAAAACAAACCAAAGTTAAAACAAAAAACTTCCTCTGTACCTGAGCATGCTTTTTTTAATATTTAAATTTTTAATCATATTATTCATTTTTTTAGAACATATTTTCTTTCTTATCATTTATGTCTTGAGATTCCACCTATCACTTAAGGATAAACTCAAATATCACACTCCATAGAGGCTGTTTCTGATACTTATAAGTCATGGAGATGTAGCTTGCTTTAATACATCCTCCAGCACTTTGCTTGTGTGTCAATAACGGCACTAATTACATGCAAGGCATATTATACTTATTTGGTAAAGTTTAAAAAAACATATTTTCTCTTCTATCTTTATTAAATTGTGACTTTTGAGAACAAGGACTTGGTCTTGTTCATCTTTTAAAATATACACCACACAAATAAACACAAGCATAATGCCAAGAGTACTCTATATGCTGCTAAATTCCTTAACAAAAATATAGATATGTAAATAGACAACTCATTTAATTTAATGTTTTTCCTTTAACCAGTTAGATTTCTCCAAACTGGGAGGAAATATGTAGGTAGAATTAAACTAGTAAGTATCTTATCTGTGGCAACTGAATAATTTTTCTCTGTGAATGAAACAGCAAGACATATTCTTATGTTATTGTACATTTGAAAATATTACTTCAATAGAATACTACGGTCTGGCGCAGTGGCTCATGCCTGTAATCCCATCACTTTGGGAGGCCGAGGCAGGGGGATAAAGTGAGGTCAGGAGTTCGAGACCAGCCTGGCCAACATGGCGAAACCCCATCTCTACTAAAAATACAAAAATTAGATCGGTGTGACAGTGCTCGCCTGTAATTGCAGCTACTAGAGAGGCTGAGGCAGAATTTCTTGAACCCAGGGAGCAGAGGTTGCTGAGTCAAGATCGCACCACTACACTCCAGCCAAGGGCAACAGAGCGAGACTCAGTCTCAAAAAAACAAAAACCAAAACCAAAAAAACAAAAAAACAGAGTACCATGTAAAGACTCAAAACTACTTTTAGCAGAAGGAAAATAGCATTAGTCTGCAGCCTAAGGGATTCTCCCATTCCCTCAAATGACAGGATGCTTCAGACCATAAACTGGAAGAGGGTAAGATAACTTTGTCTGCATAGGATTGACTGATTTATTTGTTTCTTGTGGAGGCAGTAATGCAGACAACTCAATTTTTCTCCCATCATTTAACACATCAGGAGGCTTATCTGTTCTTCTTTATAGCTTTATTTACAATGTATCTGTTTGACTTTACCCTTACGTTACTCTCCTGTCACGATTATTCACTGATGCTAATCTGTTCTATCTCTCTAAAATTAAACCTCCATTTTTATTGACAGTTGCTAGTGAGATACTTTATTTACAGATTTGGAAGAAAATACAAATTCACAGTCATATCGATTATGTTCTTACACTTTGAAGTCAAATGTTTTAGCTTTTAACCACAGATTTCCTCACATATCTGGTATATTAGTCTCCTTAATCAGCCTCTTACATAATGAAATAAAATCTAAGGGAGTATTTTGTACTGAACATGTCAACAAGCCAAATGTCCTACTAAAAACAGCACTTTTGAATTAAATAATTTAAAACATGCATAATGTCTCCATGTATAAAGTATTTCTTAAGTTAAAAATAAAGGAAACCATTCATAAAAAAATTCATCAAAAATTTTGGAAAAAATACAAGGATAATACAAGAGAAGTAAATCATAGGACTATATCCCCAGTGAACATGGTCACAAAAGTACTCAGCAAAATTCTAGCACCGAATTCAACAACACATGAAAAGGATAATTTACCAAAATCAATTGGAATTTATCTCTGGAATGTGAGGATGATTCAGTATGTGCAAAACAATGAATATGATACACCACATTAGCAGAATAAAGGACAAACATCATATGATTATCTCAATAGATGCCAAAATTCAATATCCTTTCATGATAAAAACCCTCAACAAATTAGGCAGAGCAGAAATGTTCCTCAACACAATAAAGGCCATATATAACAAACCCACAGCTAACATCACACTCAATAGAGACCAGGTGAATGCTTTTACTCTAAGATCAGGAACAAGGCAAGGTTGCTCCCTCTTACCACTGCTGTTCAACAGAGTACTGGAAGTCCATACTTGAGCAATTAGGCAAAAGAGAGAAATAAAAACATCCAAAGTGGGGGAAAAAATTTAAATTGTCTCTGTTTGTAGATAACAAGATATTATACATAGAAAATCTTAAGGACTCCACCAAAAATTTTTAGAATAAATGAATTCAGTAAAGGTGCAGAGTATAAAATCAGAATACAAAAATAAGTAATATTTCTATATACTGATAATAAATTATCTTGAAACAATCAAGAAAATACTCTCATTTTTAAAAGTTACAAAAAATCAAAACACATAAACCAATGGAGCCACAATGGAGCATCCAGGAATGAATCCACACATTTAAAGTCAATTGATTTTCAACAAACACAGTGGGGAATGCACCGTGTCTTCAACAAATGTTGTTTGTAAAACCATATATTCAAATGCAGAAGAATAAAATGAGATACTCATGTCACTCTCTATATAAAAATCAACTCAAAATGGATTAAACACTTAAACATAAGACCTGAAGCTGTAAAACTGCTGGAAGAAAATGGAAGGGAAAAGCTCCATGGCATTGGTCTGGGCTATAATTTTTTGGATATGATCCCCAAAGCACAGGCAACAAAAAAGTAAAAATAGACAAATTGGATTGCATCAAACTAAAAAGTGTACACAGTAAAAGAAAGAACTAACAGAGTAAAGACCTATGGAATGGTAGAAAACACTTCCAAACCAAACATCTGATAAGGGTTAGTATCCAAAATATAAAAGGAATTCAAAAACTCAATAGAGAGAAAACTAATAACCTGATTTTAAAATGGGCACAGGACTTGCAAAAATATCATGGCCAACAGATTTATGAAAGAACTGTTCAATATTACTAATCGTCAGAGAAATGTAAATTAAAATCACAATGAGATACCACCTCACAACCTGTTAGCATGGCTATTATCAAAAAGACTAAAGATAACAAATGTGGGCAAGGATGTACAGAAAAGTGAACTATTTTTTTACTGTTGACGGGAATGTGATTAGTACAATCATTATAGAAAACAGTATGGAAGTTCCTCAAAAACTAAAAATAGAACATCCATATGATCCACCAATCCTACTGCTGGGTATGTATCCAAAGGAAAATAAATCAGTGTGTTGAGATATCTGCACTCTCGTGTTCATAGAAGCATTGTTCACAATAGCCAACATATGAAAACAACCTAAGTGTCCATCACTAGGTGAACAGATAAAACAAATGTGCTATATATACATAATAGAATATTATTCAGCCTTAAGAAAAGAAAATCTGTCAATTATGACAACATGGGTGAACCTATACAACATTACGTTAAGTGAAATAAGCCAGGCACTGAAAGACTAATACCACATGATTTCATATGTATGTGGAATCTAAACATAGAAGCTGAGAGTAGAATGGTGGTTCTCAAAGGCTGGAGAATAGGGAATTGGGGAGATTTGGTAAAGGATACAAAGTTTCATTTAGACAGAAAGTATACATTCAAGAGATCCATTGTATATCATGGTAACAGTGGTTAGTACATATATTGTACACCAGAAAATTGCTATGAGAATTGATCTTAAGTGTTCTAACCACAGAAAAGTATGTGAAGTTTGATTTAGCCGTTCTACAATATATACATATATCAAAACATCATGTGACACATCATAAATATGTACAATTTTGTCAACCTAAAAAACATAAAAAATTGATACAAAAAAGAAATTATGAAAAAGTAAATTGAGCCATGATTAAACTATTGTATATTTAGTATCTATTATGTGGTGATTAGTGTGCAATGAATAAAATATTAACCAGGCAATGATGACTCTATCCTCATGCATAGAACATTTTGGTGAGAAGAAGAGCAAATTAAAAAAATAAATAAATACTTGAAGAAGTTTGTAGCAACAAATTATGCTGTAGCTATAGCATGGAGCATGCTGGAATAGCATAGAAAAGTAGGAATACACTAGTTTAGAGAGCCTGGGAAGACATTCCTAACGAAATTATATTTAACTTAAAAGCTAAAGTATGAGGAATTACTTAGGTATACGGGAACATATGTTCCACATTAATCAAATGAGAATGAGAAACAAAAGAATCTCATGTAGGCCGGGCGCGGTGGCTCACGCCTGTAATCCCAGTACTTTGGGAGGCCGAGGCGGGCAGATCATGAGGTCAGGAGATCAAGACCATCCTGGTTAACATGGTGAAACTCAGTCTCTACTAAAAATACAAAAAATTAGCCAGGCGTGGTGGCGGGCACCTGTATAGTCCCAGCTACTCGGGAGGCTGAGGCAGGAGAATGGCGTGAACCAGGGAGGCAGAGCTTGCAGTGAGCCAAGATCGCACCACTGAACTCCAGTCTGGGCGACAGTGAGACTCCATCTCAAACAACAAAACAAAACAAAAAAAGAAACTCATATGTAGAAGTATCATGTAACATTATTTTAATTATAGAACAAGAAAAATGAAAAAAAAAAAACCTGCCATCCAATAATAGAGGACTAATTAGGTAAGTAACAGTACAAATGGCTGATGAAATATTATGAAGTTATTAAAACCATTATAAAATGCATGTTGATATCTATGTTAAGATATCTTAGTGAATATCCATGTTAAGTCTTCAGTTGATTGGACAAGGCTCGCCCACATTATGGAGGGTAATCTGCTTTACTCGAAGTCTACCAACATTTAAATGTTAATCTTGTTAAGAAAGAAACATACACAACAATGTTCACCAAATATCTGGACACTGTGACTCAATCCATTTGACACAGAAAATTAAATCATCACAGATGATAATTGTGCTACTCCTGTTCCTACTACTAAATTCTGGACCCATGGATTTTTCCTGTTGGAGATTAGTGCCCTCTCAATGCATATGCTGTATCCTGAAGCATGTTTTCAGAGTGTTGCCTCTGAGCTGCTACTTCAGCTCTGCATTCAGAAGCATTCTTTAAGAACAACTTTCTCTGGATGATGTGTCTATTATATGACCCATAGATCATATGGCTATGGTATTATTCCCATACCTCTTATATTATCAAATGAGGCCTCTGGTTGGATATTATGCTATGTTAATATTATGAGGAGGATCTGTAGGACAAAGAGGCAAATCGATACACAAAATAAGTATCTGTCCTTGTGAGAAACAACCACTAACTCTTCCAGAATGGAAGTGGCTCAATGTAATCGGCTATTACATGAAGATCAATGCCATATCGGGTACTTCAGCATTGGTCTCTATTGCTGACGTATTGGACTTTCAGAAGCAATAGTGGATGGGGATTGGAAAGTGGGAGATTATGCTACTGGACTCAGGCCTTGTCTTGAACATAGTTATTCTGTTAATGTGTCCAACATGCTAGCTCTAGGATGGCCAATGGTGAAGACTGGCTAAAGGCTACTGGCCTACTCATTTGTCTACTCAGTTGTTCAGTGCCTACTTCATGATGGATTTGTAGTGGCTATCATTATTTGATACACAATTTTCACTTCTCATGCCCATTCCATATATGCCTTCACAAGTCTAATCCAGACCCGCTTGTCTCTGATCTTCCTGTCCTTTCTCTTCTATGCCCCTGACCAGATGCCCAGGCCATTTGTCACTGACCATTAATTTCTACTTGGGTCACTTTTTCTCCATGCTAACTGGATGACGAAGTACACAAATCACATCTCTGCCCATTAGCAATATTTCCTCCCATTCTCTTTCAAGATGCTCCCTAAATGTGTCTGGAATGCAGCCATAACTATGTTCAACTTGCACCCACACAGTGAAACTCTTGCTTGTTTTGACCAATCAGTGTGAGGTTATCAGTGCTGTGGATCAGTGTGCTCTTCTTTGGGATGTCTAGGTGGTCTAAACTTCTTTCAACCATGTTGTTAACTATATTATAAGACATGAGAATTAGCATAGCCTCCAGGAGAAATTGTAAATAAATATTGTTGTCTATCTAAGTGAATATAAACTGTTTCTGTTCTTTTCTGGCTAGAATAAAATTAAATCTATTTAATTAATGATTTATTTATGCTCAATAGCATGTACTTGATGTCTTATTATTCTGCTCTAGCAATGATACAATGTAAACCACAATTCCTGGGATTGGGGCTTGGTTAATCCAGTTACAATCTACATATACTTTACAGAATCCACCTACAAGAGACAGTGTGGTGAATTAAACAAAGACAGGCTAAAGAAAACTACTCTGTATCCTGTGCTCCTTTAATGGTAACACTAATCTCCATCATCCCTCATTCCTGGATAAAATACAGTTTTTGATTTAAATTTTGGCTGCTAAGGAAGATGGTAATGAGTTTTCTACTTAGCCTTGCCCACTATTGTATACATAACATTGGTCTCGATTGCTGACATATTGGACTTTCAGAGGAAATAGTGAACAGGGATTGGAAAGTGGGAGACAGTCATATTGGATTAAGACAGGCCCTTGTCTTGAATACAGATGTTATTCTGTGAATGTGTCCATCATGCTAGTTCTAGGGTGGCCAATGATAAAGACTGGTTAAAGGCTGCTGGCCTAGTCATTTGTCTACTTAGTAGAATGATCCCTATAAGAATAGATTCTTATTCCACATCCCAGCAGCCGCATGTGGGGATCATTCTATCTACAAAATATCTCCTGCTGTAACAGGGAAATTCAATGTCAATTTAGGTCTCTGGGTATCTATATAGACTACACCCAGGGCTCTGCAAAACGTTTGGGTATTTTCCCTTTCACTATACTCATCAGAATAAGTGGCCTTAGGTCCCTCTGGAAAAGAACTGGAGTAATGATTACAATATACTTTTGCCACAGTATGGCAGGACCTTTCTTCCAGACACTGATCACTTCTTTACTTTGAGAACTGGCCAAGTAATGCTGACTTTTTACTGGGGCAACTACCTTCAACCTCCTGTCTCTTCACTCTTGCCTTTTTCTGGTTGTAAATTTTAAGCAGCATCCTTATTGACTAGGTGTCTATTTTCTCCTAGAGATGCCATTGCCTATGAACCATCTTCAAACACACTGCCAGTCAGCGATTTTTGGCTGCTCCTTGAATGTTGATGGGCATACAGTAATTTGGGGCTTCTGGTTTCTGGCAGCTAAACACTGCCATATGACTCCTGTTACTTCTTGGCACATCACTATCATGGATGTTAAAGAGAAAGCTCTGTGACTGCAGAGGAGGGCCACTACTGTACTTTTTGTGTCATGTTGGTTCTCTTCTCACCAGCACATTGCTGATGGCCTCGGAAAATGATATGTGTTTTGGAATCTCACATGGAAGATAACATGGTGATATTATTTGGCCTGATATATTAATTTCAGCATGCCCACTGTACTTGACCTTTTTATTCCTCTTCTACTGTGAGTCATGGGAGCTTGAGCATTTTCACTTTGCATTGGCCTTTTCAATTTTCCCAGCAATAGCCCTTTTCAGAACTATTGCACTCTAGTGGTGAGTGTGTCCCAGTCCCTGGGGTCCTTGCTAGGGTGATAAATCCTTGTATCCCTAGAATGTGCCCCAAGTCATGTTGGATGCTTAGTTGTATCCTCTCTTCCATGGCTGCATAAGGAGTTTTTTAAAAGCTACCATAGAGTCTCTCTGGCTGTCATATTTAGTTTTTAAACTGAATTTCATAATATTTTTCTGTAGGAAAATAATTCAAAATTGCAGTAATAAGCTCTGATGCCTTCTAAACATTATTGCCATAATATTTTTGAATCACTGGAATCATTAAATCTGTAAAGTCATTTCTCTGCACAAAATGTGGCAGGGACTATGTTTCCCATATTCTTCAGGATGACATCCTCTTTGCCTGCCAATTAGTGAGTGACCTATTACCAGACCCTATTTTACCACCTGTTTTCTGGCATTCCTTACATTCGTTTGAGTCCTCTGAGAAGCAGATAGCAGACAGGTTTAGACATGTAAGTGATTTATTGGGGAAAATCATCTGAAGGAAAATGAAGAGTCAGAAGTGGTTGGGAGACTGCTCAGAACTTGATGTCAGTCTGACTCCTGTAGAGGAGATGTTGGAGGACGGAAATTTGTATGGAAAACTCTTAGACTATAGTGCAATTCTAAGAAAGTTTCACTGAAGCAGACTGGGAGTTCTCAAGCCAAAGATGTACATTACAGGAGTGCTGGTCCCTAGGAGTACTAGTCTTGCCTTAGTGAAAGCAGTCAAATTTCCTCATAGAATTTATGTCTACAGCTTTTTTTTTTTTTTGAATAAATGTAGAAATGGACTCTCCCAGTCTTAAAACTTGAGAAAATTGCATTTGCCTTATCAAAGTTACTTTCTCAGGAAACTGATCATCAGGCCTCCCAGATAGTACGAAGGAGCTGAAATTTACCAGATCACTACATCTGGACAATGAGACACCAGACCCTGAATCCATTATGACTGCCTCACTGACTATTTGCTGCCTCTTGACCAACTCCACTTCCTTACTTCTCCCTAATTTCTATTTTTCCACTGGTAGTTACATTTCTTCACTGCTATATGAACCCCTAATTTAAGTCAGTGGGGGAGACAGAATTAAGAATTACCTCTCAACTCCTTGGCTACAGCATCCAAATAAAGCCTTCTTCTGTGGCAATATTCATTGTCTCTTTGATTAGCTTTATGTGTGATGAGCAACAGGACGTAGACCAAACCCTTGGCATTTTGGTAACATTAGTATTCTTGCCATGCCCAATCACCAGTTGGGAGCAGCCTGTGGGAAGTGTGGCATAATGGCAGTGTTGATTTTCAAAGCACAGCAGCTGAGACCATAGTCAATTTCACTCTCCATAGTCAGAGATTTGAGAGTAGCATATTCTTGACTGCTAGAGTACAGAATGCTTTTCTACGCTTTGGAATGAAGATAAACCCATTTACAGCCATGTGTTAAAAAAATCACGTAACTTCTGTTAACTTAAGCTCCTGGATAAGTGCATGGAGCATGGCATCACCCATTACTATAGACATGAAAAAGAAACAAACTTGTATTATGTTTGGGTAATTATACATGTTAGAATCTTTTTATACCAGAAGATATTTAGTTTAGTTGATATTTACACTCAACCAAAAAATTCATTTTTATATTTTCATTTACCTTTCTTCTATTAACTTTTGCTGACATCTAATAAACTCTCGTTTTTCAGTGCCCCAAGTGGTGCCCTCTGACTAATCTGTATAATGTAAATAACATTTTTTTCAAGTAGTATAAAAAATCTGAGGACAGAAACGAATACATATACGTAATTTAAAAATTCTTTTTTTCATAGAGTATGAAAATGTTTAATATTCTAACATTTTTCTAAACTTCCAATTTGGAGGCAAGTGTTATTTACACTGATTATCTAAATATCCCCAGATTGTTCGTTTTTATTTTAACTTTATGTGGAATGGAGTTAATTAGTATAAAATATTGTTCATTAATTTAGCACAACTATTCCAATCGAAAGGACACTTTGGTCTGTCAAATTGCCATGGTTATTTACTGTCATGATGTTAATGGCAATAGATAAGAAACAACTTGTATGAGACCTGCAGAGTTCAAAATAATATTCGCCTACTCTGTCTTTCAAAACTCTATATTATTGACAGGTCTAGGAAATATCTTATATACAGTTGGCCCTCCTTATACAGGGGTTCCACATCTGTGGATTCAACCAATCATGGATCAAAAACATTAAAAAAAATGTATATGAACTAAACACTTTGGATTTTTTTCTTATCCTTATTCCCTAAACAATGTAGTATAACAACTCTTTTTGTAGCATTTACACTGTATTAGGTACTATGAGTAATCTAGAGATTATTTATAATGTATGATGTATGGAAGGTGTGTAGGTTATATGCAAATACTATACCATTTTATATTAGGGGCTTTAACATCTGCTCATTTTGGTATCCTCAGGGATCCTGGAACCAATACCCCCATGGATACTGAAGAACAACATATCTTCTTCTCCCTTTATCTTGAAAAGTCCAAGTAACATGAACTAAGTCAAGCCCTAACTTTAAGAGTTAAAATAATTAATGTTTATTCTGATACATTGTGTATGTATATATATATATATATATATATATATATGTCTTTGCAATGGTTTATAACAGCTACAAGATACAGTAATACAATGTTCAGCAGAAAGAACACAGCATTGAAGTTACCATTCCCTCCAAACTGCACCTCCATGTCCTTGTTTACAAATGGGAGAAATAAAAGTTAGAATGTAGAATAGCTATGGAGGTGACACCAGATATCACATGTAAGTATTCAACATTGTACAGGAACAGTAGCAGGACTACTAAGTACTGAAACAAGTGGCAACTATTCTGATGAGGAGGAGGGAAAAAGGAGAACAAGAAGGAAGATGCAGGAAAAAGGGGAAAAAAGGAGAAGGAAAGAGGCAAAAGAAGATAGGAGGAAAGGAATAAAAAGTCTACCCATAGACTTGGATATTCATTGTTTTGTAATCTTTATAGCAATTAATATAAATTCTATAGTAAATTAGTTACAATACATCTAGAGAACATTTTTCCTGTAGTAGTAAGCATTTTAAAGAAGTTTAGAAAACCGGTATCAACATCAATCAATGGAAAATTTTGATGTTAAATTTCTATGTGATTTTTAAAAATTTCTTTAATTTGTCACTGAGCTGTTTGTGTCACTCCCTGGCTGCGTAGTCAAGCAGATTGTTTAGATTCCTTATATGGGGTAATACGTGTCTGCAATTTATCTTAAGGGATAGGTATTCTTCAAGAGTTCTCATGTATTTAAACTTTAAATTTTTAATTAAGCCTTCTTTAAATTAACTTTCTTAACCAAATTAAGCTTTAAGTGATCTCAAGTGATTATAGACTATTAAAATAAATATAGTTCAAATGATTTTAGTTCTCTCTTACTTGCTTTCTTTCCTCTTTGCTAACCTCTTTCTCTTTTCCTTTTTTGCTTTTTTTTTCTGTTCTCCCTTTTTCTTTCCCAGATATATATTAAGACAAAGGTGACTTTTTTCTTTTTAGTTTTAGTACCTGCAGTACCAGGCTGTAAATATGTACATGTGTGTTTATAAATATTTGTGAATAAACATAGATGAGTATAGAATTCAGCATTTATTTATTTTATTTTATTTTATTTTATTATACTTTAAGTTCTAGGGTACATGTGCATAACGTTTATATCATGTATAACTCCCCAATGCAATCCCTCCCTCCTCCCCCCTCCCCCTGATAGGCCCCAGTGTGTGATGTTCCCCTTCCCGAGTCCAAGTGATCTCATTGTTCAGTTCCCACCTATGAGTGAGAACATGCGGTGTTTGGTTTTCTGTTCTTGTGATAGTTTGCTAAGAATGATGGTTTCCAGCTGCATCCATGTCCCTACAAAGGACTCAAACTCATCCTTTTTGATGGCTGCATAGTATTCCATGGTGTATATGTGCCACATTTTCTTAATCCAGTCTGTCACAGATGGACATTTGGGTTGATTCCAAGTCTTTGCTATTGTGAATAGTGCCGCAATAAACATACGTGTGCATGTGTCTTTGTAGTAGAGTAATTTATAATCCTTTGGGTATATACCCAGTAGTGGGATGGCTGGGTCATATGGTACATCTAGTTCTAGATCCTTAAGGAATCGCCATACTGTTTTCCATAATGGTTGAACTAGTTTACAATCCCACCAACAGTGTAAAAGTGTTCCTATTTCTCCACATCCTCTCCAACATCTATTGTTTCCTGACTTCTTAATGATTGCCATTCTAACTGGTGTGAGTTGGTATCTCATTGTGGTTTTGATTTGCATTTCTCTGATGGCGAGTAGAATTCAGCATTTATTTCAGAACTTATTTTATTTGGATGATATAATATTAAAATGTTTCTAAAAAATCTTTGTTTACTTGTATGCTTAGCAAACACTTGAAAGAGTGCTGTCTTTTATTTTGTTTCTACTTAAAATATAAATGCTGTCATCCTAAATCATTGTTGAAAATAAAATAGAATGAACGCTAATAAGCAGCCTAGGTCTAAAATAAAACAATAAAAATAATCCAAATCACTTTCCAAATGCCTTTCATCACACCCTGCAAGGCACTGAAATAGAGTTTTCTATTCCTGTCACATTCAGTTGCAGGATTTACCAGAAGTGGACCTTGTTCCAGTTAGATGAAGTCAGATTATACTGAAAGCTGCTGATCTGTTTTCAGAAGAATTGTTACAATCCTTGAGAGAAATAGCTTAGGGTAATAGAATTTTAGCAGAAATGAATCTGCTACTAGCTGGGAAAAACTGTTATAGCCCCAGAAACTCAAGATGCCAAACTTGTAATTTTGACCATGGTCTATGAAATTAGGGCATAGAAGGAAAATACATTGAAAGTTTTTTTTTTTTTTAAACAGAAACTTAAACCACTGTGAATTTCACCATCTCATTTTTTTCCCTAGATAGCCCTCAGAAAACAGTGATTACTAACCACTCTGAAAACATTACTAACCATGGCAATGAACTTCACTTGCATGTCACTTCATGGTAATACCTCCTCCTTCCCTGGCTAACCAAACTATTGAAGGAAGACAGGCATTTAAGCTATTCTTTTCAATGAAAGCTATATCTCAAGGAACTAATTTTAAAATTTGATGTTTGGTGAAAAATACTAAGTTGATTAAGCATCAGTCTGAAATAACTGCTGAGGATCAGTCACTAACCTAAAAGTCACTGTAGTTTACCTCAAATTTAAGGATTTACTTCTTAAAAAATTATTTACATTTTAAGGAAATATATTCACATGAAGTTGCTGTAGGCAAGAAAAGGACTTGGGAACCAAAGACAGCATTTGACTATAAATGAGGAAGTGTGTCATTTACACACTAAAGCCAACAAAAACATTGTGAGAAATAAAAGCTAAAGTTCATATCCACAGTTGCATATTAAATAGTTTTTATGATAGTGGGAAAAATGAATCAGAAATTACGTATTTTGTGCCCATGAATTGCAAATTCAGTCTAATCATCTTGCTAAGTTGTGTGCTGCTTACTACTAAAGATGTCAATTAAGCAAAATCAAAACAACAAAAAGCAATTAGTAGTTTTTTAAATTGAAGGTTTTCCAAACTAACAAAAGATTGCTGAGCACCCAAAGTTGAACACAAAACCTAGCAATATAGGAAACTTGTCTCCTCACTCTTTTCTTCCGTCCTTTCATTCCAGCAGCTGGCTCCCATGCTCTTTCTGATTATACTGGCAACTGATCACTTCTCCAGGCCAAACTAGAACATTTTTGACACAATTATTCTGGGTTAACCCAAAATATACAATCTAGCAATATTGCATTCCAGATTTTTGTCTTCTTTTTACTTTCCCTGAGTTACTGAAACTATCTCCATAAATTTTAAAATTAAGCAGGGAAGAAAGGAGGGAAAGAATTGAAAATAAACCAAGACTGCTGCATGTTCAGCCTTAATCACTAAGCAGTTGACCCTCTTCCTCATAGCTGTTTGGTGCCTGTTGCCGCAGAATCACTCAGACTCTATCACAGGATTATGGTTCCCCTTTAACTGCTCTGTATATAACAATGTGAACATTGTAAAATGTTGTTTTCCCTTTGATATATTCCTTCAGGTTCTGGAAACCAATGAAACTACTGATGTCAGCTGCTATGAAGGACCCCAGGAGGAGCTGACTTAGCAAATAATGCAGTTTCCACATCTTGATGATTTCATTTCCCTTATCCTGACCAATCAACAACCCCATTTTTCCAGCACTTAGCCCTCCATTATTTCCTTAAAATCCCCAGCCCAGAACTCTTTGGGAAGACTGATTTTATGATCTTTTCCATCTCCTCACATGGCCACTCTGTGTCATTAAACTTTTCCTCTGCTGCAAACCCTTCTGTTTCGGTGTATTGGTATGTTACTACACAGTGGGCATATGAACTTGGTAATTCTATAACATTACTGGTTATGCAATCTTCAAAACTGATTCACCATTTAGGGCTAAAAACTCTAAATGTATGCATATTAACATCATAGCTGAAATAGACATGTAATATGGGCCTTAGAGGAAACACAGAATGTTCAATAGGGCATATCTAGATCAAATGACTCATTCTAAATTTCTAAAACTATAGTAAAAGTAAATAAAAACTTCCTAGTCCACGAAGAGACAACTTTTTAGAACAATAAGCTTTGGACAAAAACAGTACCGTGTTCCTCAATAAGTTATTCTGGGAGTAAAACTTAGCTTTTCGTGTGGCAGTTTACTTGTTTATAGAATGGGAGAATTATTTACTATAGCCTTTAGGTCTGTTGGGATACAATTATCTATTTGGACATGCCTATCGCAGGATTTGTCATATAAAATTTCAAGAACTATTAGTTTCCCTGTCAATGAATGTTAAAACTCATTCCATTTACAGATAAAAGCAGTTGTATACTGAAGACACAGCAAACCCCCCGAAGTAATGTGGCCAACAGCATTGTAGATGTAACAGTCCTAATGTTCCTAATCATCTTGTTGTTCTCTTGACCCATCTCTTTTTCCAAAACGTGTTCTCAATAACAACATTCTTCCCATGAATTTTACAGGTAATTTCTCTTCCCCACCTCTATTGCTGTCAGCGTAGCAATATGATCTCGTGTTCCATTATTTTGTACAAGTCGCTTTCTTTCAGTGAATTATCTAGAACTCCTACCTTAATTCAAAGAATGTGATTATAGCTATGCAAGAAGATTATAAATACAATCCTTTTACTTTCAGTGTCAGCTGAAGTTTCTAGACAATACTGAGCTGAATAGTTTATTTATTTATTTATTTTTTCTTTAGCAGCCTAGGAAAGAGATTTTGAGGCAGAGAGAAGAATTGATGAGTGGGATTTTTTTTTTTTTTAATAGAGAACTTGTGCTGTGTCCTGAATCCTATTTCTTCACCACACCCACTCAACTGTAAGAAGGCTGCGATGGACAGGTCCCTGACTCTCACTTCATATAGAGGAGGGCTACAAATGGATCAAGATGAGAGCTTGAAATATGTCTCCTAGGACTTCATCAAGGACCAGAACTGAGGCCACACAGATAAGAGGGGAGAAGTAATCTTGCATAGGAATTCAGCAAGTGCTCCAAGATTTTATCGCAGAAAAAAATGCGTGAGTACATGATATCCCAAATGAATTCACTCATGAAGCATAACCATAAAAGAGTCATCTTTGATTTTATCAATGGAATGATAAAATCCATTTAAATTCCAATTTCTTTCTTGTTTCCTTTCTTTTACATATATCAACTTTACATCACATGAATGGGGGAGAATATCTCAGGCCAAATAATTGATTAAATTTCCAGATGCTAAAGGATAAGCAAGGAGTTGCAAATGACCAACCAAGGAAGTTCTTGCATCCGGCATGAGGAAATCACAGGCCAGATATCCTCAGGGTTAGCTAATTTCCAAAGAACTCATGAAAACTTTTCAGGAGCAGAATTGCTTTATCTCAATTATGTTATTCTGTTTATGTAGGCATGGTCCTTATAGTACCCTACAGTGAAGAGGAATTTATCTGTCTCGTATGCAATATTTTTAATATTACTTTTATTTATCTATTTAGACTGCCCAAAATATTTCTACTCAATAATGTAGTAATGTGCTGCTGATTTGCTAATGAGTGATTTAGAGGACTTTCACATCTAGAAATTCGTAATGCCATAACACGAAGTGTTAGTGAAGTAAGTACTTGCCATTCCTTTTCCAATTTCTTTCTTGTTTCCTTTCTTTTACATACATCAACTTTAAAAAGTCAAACCCTGAATTTACAAAATAGGGAAAGGAGCAGTCAACATCAGATGAGTCAACAGAGAATTATTCCACCATATCTTCCTCCTTTTAAACTTACTCTATTGGTTGATATTCCATTCTTATCTTTATATATGTATAGTAGTTGTAACACAAACTTTGAGTAAAGAGAAATCTCTTTCTAATTGGTTATTATCTTATGATCTGTTTTCTCTCTATTTGAGTTTCACAAAATTCTATACACAAGCAGATGTAACAATGCTAATATTCCAAATGATGAATTTGCCTTTACTTTTTTTTTTTTTTTTTGAGAGTAGGAGTTTCACTGTTGTTGCCCAGACTGGAGTGCAATGGCGCGATCTCAGCTCATTGTGACCTATGCCTCCCAGGTTCAAGCAATTCTCCTGCCTCAGTCTCCTGAGTAGCTGGGATTACAGAAGCCCATCACTATACCTGGCTAATTTTTAAATATTTTTAGTAGAGATGGTGTTTCACCGGGTTGGCCAGACTGGTCTCAGGTGATCTGCCCACCTCGGCCTCCCAAAGTGCTGGGATTACAGGCGTGAGTCATCACACTTGGCCTTGCCTTTACATTTTTTATAGGTTTATTGGGGTATAATCAATATAAAAATCTGCATCTATTTAATGTCTACAATTTGATGCATTTGTTCACACACATACACCCACAATACCATCACCACAAACTAGGTAAAACTATTACCACAACATTTTCCTCGTAACCCTTTGTTGTGTGTAGGTATGTGCAGTAAGAACACTTGACATGAGAGCTATTCACTTAACAAATTTAAGAGAACAACATAGTATTAACTATAGGATTAAACTTTAGGTATAAATAACAAATTGTGTTTTTAAAAAATGTGAAAATACTGCTTTTGAAATGTTTTCTGAGTATTTACTTTTAGAAGTAGTTTAAAGCAAGGACATGTATGCCATGTATTACAATTTATTAAAGTATTAAAATATATGAATAGAGTAAAGATTACTAGGTACAAAAGCTATATATCATCTTGTCTTTTTTTCTCTAAATAATAACATGTTCTTATTAATTCAGACTGAAGCCATGTAAACAGATGTTTCTACACACAAAAGGAAACCCTGAATTGTTCAATTGTTCTGGTATAAACTGGCTCAAACAAACACTTGAGGGTTTAAGAGCGAATGCCACGACCAACAAATCTAGACGCTCTATGAGCTCCACTAAATCTAACAGAAACATTGAGCTTTATACTTTTACCCTTGAGACAGTTTGAATTGAATAGCTATTTGCAGAGTTATGTGAGGGTGAGACAAAAATGAATGTACCATGTAAAAGAGTGTTTCAAATAACATACTGATTTGAAGATATTTGTTCCAATTTTTTATAAGGTTTTATTTCTTTCCAACAAGTTGGTTCAGCTTGTTAAAAAGAATATTGCCTTTTAACTTTCTTCTCCTTGAGAACAACAAACGTAGTTAACCTATACAGTCACATTCTTCTGAGACTAATAGTGAATAAAAGAGGGCATTGTGTGGACAGTCAGCAATTCTTTTCCTGCTTAGTACCCCTTAAACTGTGTAATTATCTGAGGTGTTGCTATAAATCCAGTATTTACAACATGCATTCCTTAGACGGTGAAGTAATTGCACGTGTCATAGGTGAAAAAATGTTTCATTTTTTTTCTATGAGACACTTAAAAAAATTATTGAATGTATGCTTTGGAAGAAACGTGAGTGTAAATATTATGCAATCCAATGTATGACATTCTGGCAATACTACTTTAAACAATACATCTAACAATAGTAGCAACAGTTTGTCTTATTTCTATTGAACATAATATGACTAATGACATTACTGCTATGTTTTGAGGTTTCTTATGCTTTCAGGATAGATTATTTTAGATATTCTCACACAACCTTGCTTTTCATGGTTTCTCATAAAAATTAAAACATTTTTATGTTTTATGTTTTATGACTTAAAACCATTCTTACCTCTTTCAATTCACCTTAATGCACAAGTTCAGGGTTACATAAAATTTGTGTTTCATTAGGAAATCGTAGAGCAGATTAAGGTTACCAATAAAATATCTTTAGAAAGTTATTGCCAAGGAACTGAATTCATTTTGTTGGTTGTTGCCTGTTTTCATAGTCTTTGCTTTTGTCCCCCAACACAAACATACACACACACACATGCACAAACATGCACTTACTTATAATTCCTGAGCAATTTATAAACCAATCCACCTTTAAGCCTCAGAAGCAAATCAGGTCCACAAGGCTGTGTGCCAAGGTGACTGTGTGTCAGAGTGTAACACAACACGGAGCTTCATAGTTGACCGTGGTCAAAGAACTTTAACTCCCAAAGCTCTCAGTCTTTGTTTTGCCTCAGTGTTTATCCATGTATTCATTTACAAAACTTCTTATTAACAGCCTATGTGAACACAAAGGAAATCATTTCTTTCTTTTATTATTATATGTCTTGCTCTATCACCCAGGCTGGAGTGTGGTGGCTCGATATCTGCTCACTGCAACTTCCGCCTCCTGGGTTCAAACAACTATCCGGCCTCAGCCTCCCGAGTAGCTGGGATTATAGGAACCTGCCACCATGTCCAGCTAATTTTTTTATTTTATTTTTAGTAGAGATGTGCTTTCACCATACTGTTCAGGCTGGTCTTGCTCCTGGCCTCAAGTGATCTGCCCGCCTTGGCCTGTCAAAGTGCTGGGATTATAGGTGTGAGCCACGGAGCCCAGCCTACAGTAGAAATAGTTTCTGCCCTAGTGAGGTTTACAGTCTAGTAGGGGAGACATTAAACATGAAAACCAAAACATATATAATATGTATCCATAACAGAATATATGCATGTTATAGGAGTTTGACTCTAATGGCTTAATCAACTAGGGATTTATTTTCTCATATTTAAAAAGTTTTGTTTTGACAGATTATAATTTCCAAAGATGGATATACCAATATATTCTATCTTAAATGATCTTTCCACAATTGAGAGGTAGAGTTTATGCTGTTTCCTCTTGAATAAGGTGGGGTTCAACTATTATAAAAGTAACACTATGTAACTTCCATGTCTAAATTATAAAGGAAATGAAGCTTTAGTCTGATACTTTCAGGAGGCTTGATCTTAGAAAAAACAGTCATCCTTCTGTAGAGAATCCAAGCAGTCACATGGATTGGCCATGTGTAGGATTTCCAGCCCCAACCCGAGAGCAAGCTGAAGACTTAGCTACTAGTTAGCATCAACCTCTATTATTTGCCCAAATGAATTTTCAAATGATTCTAACACTGTCTTCAAATTTCCCTGACACCAAGTAAAGCAGAAATGAATTCTCTCTTTAAACCCTGGCCAAACTGCAGATATGTGAGTAAAATTAATGTTGTCATTGAAGTCACTAAGTTTTGGGTTTGTTTGAGCAGACTTTGATATTTGTAAGTGGGGATCTGGCAAATATATATATTTAACATATATATATATATAGCATTTAATTTTATGTGTTTTACATAAAACATTTAGTTTTATGTATGTGTGTGTATGGCTTTGCAAACAAGTGGCAAGTGTACAAAAGGAAGCTTGACAAATCTTGAAGAGGTAATAAAAGCCAAAAAGTAAGAGACTATTAATAGAAGCCCGATGGCTCTCAAAAACTATCAATGAGAGAGTTAAGAAAATTAGATACTGGTGGCTGGAGGAAAGAGTGCACTTGTTATGTGGTATTAGAAAGTTTAGAGTCTTTGTCACTTGTAGTAACATGAAAAATAGGATATCTGTTTAATGATCTAGACCACCACTTATCTCAAATGGTTCCCAGGGAAGTGTTGAAGATGCTGCTTGTTTCTTCCTGTCTATAGTAAAATAAGGAACAAGTTATGCTAAACAGACTGTTAGGCACATGCGAACTAGTAGTTACTTAATTAAAAAAAAAATACTTTCTCATTTCCTGCTTATTTAGATATAGAAAAAGAGATGCTAAAATTAAGAAATGACTTCTGAGCAAATATCAAATCCAGGGTGATGTCTATCTATGGCATAGAAAACCAGAATAACAGTAATAATCCAGAGTGTCTCCTCTTTCTGCTTTGCCATTTTAAGCATGTGGATTTTCTGCTCATATTCACATAATGGCTGTTCCATCTGCACATATTGCATCTTATTCCACATAGCAGGGAGGATACAGGCAAAGGGCTAAGGATGCATAAGTTACCAGGCTGTCTCTGTTTCAATTTCAAAATTACTAAATAATGGTAAATAATGGTAACTATCTCAAGAGTCATTTGTAAGAATTAATTTTGTTTATAAGTATAAAACATCTTGAATCATGCTAGAAACATGAGTGCCATAATAGTATCTGCTTAAAAGGAGAGGAAACAAGAATAAGCATGCTGAATCTGTTCGTCTGATCAGTAAAACAATAGCTTTTGCAAAAGTCCTGATTTGTAGAATTCATTTTACTTCACTTTGGCCAAAATTGAGTTGCATTGTTTCAATGGGGTACAGTTTCATAACCAGGAGGTTCAAAGTCTTAAGCACAAAAAAAAAAAGAGAAAAATGGACACTGCATGGGCAGCCATACCCATGTCCTGAAAAACATATAAAAGCCTACGTGAGTATATCCTAGGAATTCTGAACCTAACCTGAGGACCCACAATATATAATGCAAGCTAGAAATATTTAACAAGAATATATAATACATATTTGTGACATAATTTTTGATATTGATGGAGGACTTAGGAGTAATATTGGGAAAATTATGTTGGGGATAACCATAATAAACTTTGAAGACTAAAGTAAGGATGCATTTGCTCATTTAAGCCATTACGTGTCTATATAAACATTTTTTCTTATACATATATTCACATATTTACAATTTCCAATGTTTGCATTCCTTTCTTTTTATCTGAGTTACACTCTGCTGTCATTTTTGTATCTTGAAAGAATATAGAGAGCTCACTTATACTCCCCTCTACCCAGTTTCCCTTATTAAGATATTAAATCACTATGGTACATTTATTACAATATTTTAATAAATATTGATACATTATTATTAACTACAGTCAATACAGTTGGTACTTGGTAGCCATGTGTTCCACACCTACAACCCACCAACCATAGATGAAAAATACTTGAAATAAAGAAGAAATAACAACATAATAATTCAAATTTAAAAAATCAATGCAGTACAAAAATTGTTTATATAGCACTTATACTATATTAGACATAAGTAATCTAGAGATGATTTAAAGTACAGGCATACTTCAGAGATATTGCAAAGTTTAGCTCTAGACCACCACAATAAAGTGAATATTGCAGTTAAGAAAATCACAATAATTTTTTGGTTTCCCAGTGCATGTAAAAGTAAAATGTACACTATGCTGTAGTCTATTAAGTGTGCAATAGCATTATGTCTAAACAATAACCTGAATACTTTAGGTAAAGAATACTTTTTTGCTAACAAACTCTAAGGCGGTTCTCTGCCTTTGCAGAGTCATCGTCTTTTTGCTAGTAGAAGGCCTTGCCTGGATGTTGATGGCTGCTGCTAATAGGGTACTGACTGCAGAAAGTTAGGTGGCTGTGGCAATTTGTTAAAGTAAAACAGTGAAGTTTGCATATCAATTGGCCCTCCTTTCCATGAAATATTTCTCTGTAACATTCAATGCTATTTAATCGCATTTTACCCACAGAACTTTCAAAATTGGAGTTGACCATCTCAAACTCCGCTACTGCTTTATCAATTGAGTTTATGTACTATTCTCTACATTCATTTACTTTTAAGCTCCGTATGTGTTTATATCGAAAGTGGATTTCTTGTATACAACAGATTTATGTCTTGGTTTTAAATACATTCTGACAACCTTTGTCTTTTCATTGATATATTTAGACCATTGGCATTCAAAGTGCTTATTGATGTAATGAGATTAATATCTAGCATATTTATTAGTTTTCTATTTGTTATCCTTGTTCTTTGTTCTTTTTGTCTTCTCCTTTTTGTGTCTTTTATGGTTTTAATTGGGCATTTTATATGATTTTCTTTTCTCTCCTTTCTTAGCATGTCACCTAGGTATGTAATTTTTTACTTTTTTAGTGCCTGCCCTAGAGTCTGCAATAGACGTTTACAACTAATCTAAGACCAGTTTCAAATAACACTGTAACACTTCACAGGTAGCATGAGTACTTTAAAATAACAAGATAATCCTAATTCCTCCCTCATTTCTCTTATATCATTACTGTCATTCATTTCACTTATATAGAAGTATAAACATATATATGAAATAACATTAGCATACATAATTGAATACATTGTTGCCATTATTATTTTGAATAGACTGTTATCTCTTAGATCAACTCAGCAAAAGAAAGAATTCTATTTTATCTTCACTTTTTCCTTTTTGGCTGCTCTTCCTTTTTTTAATGTAGATCTGAGTTTCTGATGTTTTTCGCTTTTCTAAAGGACTTTTAGCATTTCTTCTGAGGCAGGTTTACTGGCAACAAATTCCTTCACTTTTTGTCTGTCTGAGAAAGTCTTTATTTCTCCTTCAGTTTTGAAGAACAATTTCTCAGGATGCAGAATTACAGCCTGGGTTTTTTTGTTCATTTTGTTTTTTCCCTCTCAACACTCATCTCAGTCTATTTGTGCTGTTGTAACAAAATACCAGAGACAGGGTAATTTATAAAGAAGAGAAGTGTCTTACAGTTTAGGAGTCTAGGAAGTCCAAGATCAAGGTGCTAGCATTCCATGTGTGGTGAGAAATTCCATCCTCATATGCCAGAACAGGCAAATGTTGAGTGCTTACATGTCAGGGAAGAGTGGAAGAACAAAAGGCCAAAAAGAAACTAAAAGCTTTGGAACCTCTTTTATAAAGGCCCTAAGTCATTCATAAGGGAGGGGCACCCATGACTTAATCACTTCTTAAACGCCTCACTTATTAAAACTATCACACCGTGATCAATTTCCAACATGAAATTTGGTGGATACATTCAGACCATAGCAACACTTTAAATATTTCACTCTACTCTCTTCTTGGATGGTTTCTGACAAGTTGCATATGGTTTGTATCTTTGTTCCTCATAGGTAACGTTTTTTCCTCTGTCTCCTTTTAGATATTATCATTATTATTATTACTGTACCTTTGATTTTCTGTAGCTTGGAAATGATATGCCTAGGCAGTTTTTGTTTTGTTTTGGTATTTATCCTGCTTGGTGTTCTCTGAGCTTGCTGGATCTGTGGTTTGATGTTTGTCATTGACTTGAAAAAATTCTCAATCATTATTGTTTCAAATACTTTTTTCTGTTCTTTTGTCTCCTTCTTTCCCTTCTGGAATTTCCATTACATGTATGTTATTCCTGTTGTAGCTTTCCACAGTTCTTAGATACTCTCTTCTTTTTTTTTTTTTTTCAGTCTTTGTTCTTTTAGTATTTGGGTTTTAAAGATTTCTATTAAGATATCCTCAAGCTTGGTGATTCTTTCCTCAGCAGTGTTCAGTCTACTAATAAGCCCACCCAAGGCATTCTTCATTTCTATTACAATTTTATTTACTTTTTTATCTCTATCATTTCTTTTGGTTCTCTCTCAGGATTTTCATTGCTCTGCTCACATTGCTCATTTGTTTTTGCTTGCTGTCGACTTTTGTGTGTGTGTGTGTGTGTGATAGAGTCTCACTCTATTGTCCAGGCTGGAGTGCAAATTGTGCAATCTTGGCTCACTGCAACCTCTACTTCCTGGGTTCACGGATTCTCCTGCCTCAGCCTCCCAAGTAGCTGGAACTACAGGCGTGCACCACTATTTTGAATTTGTAAATACTATTTTGTATTTTCAGTAGAGATAGGGTTTCACTATGTTGGCCAGGCTGGTCTCGAACTCCTGACCTCAAATAATCCACCCATCTTGGCCTCCCAAAGTGCTAGGATTACAGGTGTGAGCCACCATACCCGACCTGCTGCTGTTGACTCTATCCATTAGAACCTTTAACATATTAATTTTGGTTGTTTTACAATCCCTGTCTGATAATTCCAACATATCTGACAGGTCTTGCTCTGATGCTTGCTTTGTCTATTTAAATTGTGTTATTTGTCTTTCAGTGTGCTTTGTAATTTTTTCCTGATAACAGGACATGATGGACCAGGTAAAAGGAACTGTCATCTACGGGACTTTAGTGGTGTGGTGGTAAGGGGAAGGAAGGGGAAGTGTTCTACTGCCTGATGATTAGGTCTCAGTCTTTTAGTGAGTCTCTGAACTGTGCAGTTTCTCAGTTTATTTCGTGGGCAGGATAGCTAGAAGGGCTCAAGTTAAGTATTTTCTTTCCCCAAAGTAGATTAGGCTTTGATAGTACTCTAGCAGGTTAGGCTCTGGTTAACAAGTTTCTCCTGAGCACGGGCTTGTTAAGAAGAACAAAGTGCTCTGAAACATTTCACTACGGCTCCCTTTCCCCAGCCTCTGACAGAAATGGGAGAGTATTTTCCTCTGATATTTATTTGAAGAACCTGGTCAAGTTTCTGAAGGTAAAACTCACAGAAGTATGGGGCCCCTCCATGACTAGATCACCCTGGAGTTTTTAACTCACATCCATGTCCACACTGAGCCTCCAGGAATTAGTTAATTACACTTTCAGATTTTCTTGCGCCAGCACTGGTTCCTGCAGAGGTTTCAGTTCCAGAGTCTCGGCCTGAGTAAACCATGGTTCCCTTTGTTCCGCCCCCGTCTGGCTCTCCAATCTTGGGGGCAGAGGTTTGGCCTGTGTCCTCACCTCTCTTGGGAATCCAAAGAGAGTTGTTGGTTTTCCATTCTGTTCAGCTTTTAGCTTGTTACTAGAACTGAGTGGTGATGTTCAAGCTCATTATGCAGAAGCAGAAACTGGAAGTCCTGCTGTGCTCACTTATGTTTATTCTACTTTGGCCTCATTGAGATTAAATTTGTAAATTAATGTTTTTCACCAACTTTGTGACATTTCAGCCATTGTTTGACTTTTTTATTTCTCTCTTTTTTCTTGTCTTTAGTGCTACAGTTACACATATATTAGATGTGTATACTATATGGTTAGATACTATATTAGAAACTATATTGCATGCATATATTAAATGGTTAGATACTTTTTACAGGCATCTGAGGAACTGGTGTTTTTATTCATATTCTCTTTTTTTACGTTTTGTGTATTTTTATCTTGTCTCAAGATAATTGAATCTTTCTGTCATATTAAATCTGATGTTGAATATTCTAGTACATTTTTGTTATTCAATTTTAAACTCTGGATTTTTCCACTTTATAGTTCTTATCTGTTGAGTGTCTGTTCACTCATTAATTTCATACTGTCCTTTGATTTTTTTAAAACAGTTTTCTATTATTATTGACTATATATGAATAGTTGCCTTGAAGTTCTCATTCGCTAAATATAATATTTGAACCTTCTTGGAGTCAGTTTCTATTAACTGCTTTTTTCCTCCTTAAAGGATGAGTCTTATTTTTCTTTCTTTGTCTATTTGTTTCTGGTTAAAAATGAGACACTGTACATCATAGGACTTTTGGCTGTGGATTCTTTGTTCTTCTGAGTACTGTTTATTTTTAATTCTAGTGAGCAATTAGCTTGACTGAAATTAAAATGTGAGCTTTGTCTACCTGCAATGTTTAATAGCTGATGCCTCTGCTCTATTGTTTTACATTCTTGCAACTCATTTTTTAGCCTGGCTACTTAGTGACTTCCTTGTGTTTGCACAGTCTACAGATCAGCCATGGAGTTGTTTAGAATTTATAATAAGATTTTGGAGTTCACCCTTTTTGTGATACTCTGTAATTCCAATTTAAGTTTCCAGCTGCTCAGTCCAGAGATCAGCCCTCTTACCTTAAACCAGAGTAGGTTTTAGCCTTCTACTTCCCACACTGTGTCCAGGGAGGAGAACATAGTCACAATTACTTCAGACTCTCAAATCTCACCAGGAGAATGTGTATCTTTCAAGGGTAGAATTTTCCCTCATGTCTGTCATCGACCTTCAGGCTGCCTGAAGCCTACCTGGGGCCTGTGTAGTAATTGGTTAGCCAGAGATTTGGGCAGAGTTTATATTAAAAATTTGAATTTTAGCCATTCCATGGCTTTCTTTTTCCTATCCCAAATTTAATCATCTGTCACCTTGAGGTGGTAAGTCAGTGACTTTTCTTCACTAGATCTCAAGTTGGAGAATGCGTTCAGACTAAACAGCCATGGCACACATTCACATTCCTTACCCAACAGAATAATATTTTTTCAAGAATACACTTTTCCCAATTTTTTGTCTGACTTTGGTTGTGTCTAATAGTTGATGTAATATTTTTAAATAATTAGTATCCATGGGAGGAATTGACCACAATATGTACTGCCTTTATCAGAAGTTCCAAATATTTTGTTAATCATTCTAATTTCTATTCAGCTATAATAGCATTTTTACTTATGTGTGTATACATTTCTTTTAGAATGATGGAATAATCAGTGTATTGGTGTGGCACAGTGTACTTACTTACTTACTCAAGACCATCTGAACTGGAATATCACCTTGATTCATTTACAATAAGTCATTTGAGATCATTTGCTTAAGTTTCCAAATTGCTCCTTTCCGTGGCTGTCATATGTTCCCTAATATAGTAAATAATTAATTCTCCACTAACCCCTCCCTCCATACCACTAATTCACTATTTTTTAATGAAGTAATTATCTAAATGTTTATTCTTTAATAATAATTCTAATATCCAATTACTGAGTAAAGAATTTACAGAGGCTGTGCAGGATTAGAAACAGTTGCAGTTGTACATTCCAATTTGTCTAGCCATGGTGGGGAGGGAGATATTTTAAAGCAATAAAAATTAAAGGGTAAGAGCTATTCCTTATGTCTTCCTTTCCACTCCAGCTTTCATGTTGGGACAGATACTTATTGTGCACACCCTACATCTTTCCATCTTGCTAATCCCCTACCAATGTAAAGATAGCATTCCAAATAAGCAATGATGTGAGAGGAAAAAGCATATTTACTTATTTACTCCTTTTGAAACTTTTTGATCACTGTCTTCATATACATTATGACATGTTATTCCAAATGAGCACCAAAAATTTTTGTAGTTTGTCTTATGACATGTGATTGTTTTATATGTCTGAAAAGGTTTGAAATTTAACAGTCAAAGCTTTGCAGTTTTTGCAATATTTAGACATAGATTTAGTCTAAATATACAAAGGATAGATGTGTATGTGTGTGTGCAGACATGGGTGTGCGCGCATGAAGGTGTGAAGAGTCAGTGTGACTGGGTATTTGTGAACATCTCTATATCAAAATTTATGATTCAAAGGCTAAGAATATGCTCTGTCATTTAAATTTTTAAGATTATCTGACTACAGAACAAAAGAGTTAAGCTGGATTGTTGAGAGAAAAATTATTGTGTTTTACACCCTCTTTTCTGTAGTGCATTCTGAGCTCTTAAAAACATGACTGACACAATCTTTGTTGGGAATCTTGTGTCTTTTGGTAGAAATATCAGAAACGAATAGAAAGAATGCTCAATTTGTGCTTTTCTTGTCTGGTCACATACTTCTACCTCCAGCCATATGTCATTAATATAGCTAATGGGATTTTGGCATCAAACTGACTGAGAAGGGATGAATAAATGTGGAGGCAGTCTAATGCCAATGATATGTGCAAGGAAAGCACTCACTATTTCTCTGTTTAAGCAGCAGCAGCTCTATCACCCTTCCTTGCAGCCTTCACTGACAGGGCTGAAGGTCCTTCTATACATGGTCATGCCTCATGTATTCCTGGGCTGCTGTGATACCACAACCCCTTTTGTTAAGAACTGAAAATACAGCGTGTTGCTTTGCTTCTCTCAGCTGCCATATGGCTTTGTGAAAACTGGCCTAAAAGGAAGCAGGAAGAAAGAAAAAAAAAACACTAGAAATAAAACAACCAACAGATGAAACTGATTTATTTTCAGAATTAAGAGATGTGGGTGGGGGCCTTTCAGAAACATAAAACTTTGCAATGAGTAGGCAAACAGGCTACTCATGTGACAGCTCTTGTATACTTTTTTTTTTTTAAATAACATGTGGCAGAAAATAGAAGCCTCATTGTTTTACTTAACTACTGTATCCAATTTGAGTGAAATGGAATTTTCAAGCTTAAGTAAACTGACTGCCCAGTTTGCCAGTGTACTTTTAGTTTGACAAACTACTTTAGAACTTTAAAATATGTATTGAGCCTCAGCCTTCTAAAAGTTTATCTTACTCTAAAAGTTTTGCAAATAATTCTAGACTGTAAATCACTTTATTTGAGTTCTTCTACTTTAAACTTCTCAATTTAGGCAGTTATAGCACTCTTCTAAATTGCTTTAAAAGCCTAGTCGAATATATCTAAAGGATGGGTTTAGAAATGACATTTTGTCATTCTGTGAAGATATGAAAAGAGTGCTAGAAAAACAAAATAATAAAGGAAATATATTTGAAAAGACAATCATATCTCTGAACAAATTTATTAAATGGAGATATTTCAATTTTAAGAACAAGAATATTTGAGTTCCAGAATATTATTTCATCAGACCATACTGTTTTCAGTTGTACATTTAAAATGATAAATAAAGGTTAGTGTAAGAGAGGACACAAGTATACAGAAATAAAGATTGTTTTATTGATTTATTGATATTTGCTACCTTATTTTCTTAGTTTGGTGCATAAGTATATATTGCTAAAACACATATGTTATTTTTTTAAGTGTTTCCAATATTTATAGAAATCTAACCACTGGGTTATCTATTTCTGAATTTTGAAGATTTACTTTAAACATGGGCTAAAATATATCAGGTTCAACTGAATACATAGGAGAGAGTAGGCTGTATACACTCAAGGGGCTTCTTGCTCTAATTTATTTAAAAAATTGAGAGAGATAAGCTCCATGTGAGTGGTCTGAATGACATTGAGTAGCATCATAGTTGAGCTCTATCAATCATAATTTTTTACTTTGGCAAATCACTTAATGTCTTCTCTACATACATTCTTTTCTGTCTCATAATTTTCCTAAATTTCTTCAAAAAATGTATCCCTTTATTGAAAATGATATCTTGCTCCAAAGCCTAGAATTCAAATAGACAAAATTGGTGCTGCTCTGAAAATCTTCAGATGTCTAGAAAAAGATGCTTCATGAGATTCAGTACTGTTCTTCCCCTCTTGGTGGGTGGTCCCTTGGCAATTTCTTTGGAGAAACCAGTTGTATAATTTATAAAAGTACTTATCAATCTAAAATTGAATTATTTCATGAGAAGTGAAATTGAAGGCATATATTGATCAGGACATCTGTGTGTTGGTTGATTTGGTAGAAGAGGCTCAGACTCTTACTGGTTCTACGGGCAAGAGGTTATTGTTTTGTACCATTTACCAGCCAGTTAAATTTTGAGCACCTATGCTTTGGGCTAGATTAACAATTTCAGAGACAGACAACATTTAAGAATCTTTAAATACTGGCTAAAAGTTTTATTTATATACTGCTTATATTTGATATATATATTATCTTTAACATAATATTCTTATGTATTTCTAAGTAATAGATACCTATACGTATTTAAGAAAGAAGTGTATTGAAAAAGAATCTAAAAGTTAAAAAATGTCTTCTCTTGTTTTCCTGCATAAAGTAGATTTATTTTTATTAAGACCACATGGCATTTGGCAGTGTGGTTTAGAGTTGTGAAACTCAAGAAGAGATTATATTACCTGAATTAAAAATACAGGGAAGGAGAAAGAGCAAAATTGCTTTCAAATAACATATATATATATATTCGAAAACATGTTCAGTGTTGAAATGTGCAGTTGCTACCAGCAATTCATTGTGACTTTAGTCTCTGTAGATCCTTCTCATTCTACAACTATCCTAAAGAACTGACTGTCTTCTGTATCACAAAAAATTAGGTTCTTCTTTTGCAAAAATCTGGGAAGCATATGGTGGTGTGCAGATGTGTGCATGTGTCTTCCTTGTCTCAGAGTTCAGACAAAGGCATGTTGCTTATGGCTAACTTTGTGTATGTCCAATTTTTGCTCCACATGTTTTCTAGCTAAGAGAAAGCAGAATTGTAGCTGTTTCTTACTTACGTTGTCATGACTTGTTCAAAGGAGAACATACTACAACTACATGGTATTTTGAATGGTCTCAGCAGAGGTCAGAAAAATCCTCTCTTGTATGATATTTTGAACCTTGAATTTTCTGCCTCATTTTCTTTGTTCTTTTTTTTAACCTTTGTCCTAATGGCCATTTTTAATCAATACATAATAATTGTACAAATTTATGTGGTACATATGATGTTTTGATACATGCATATAATGGGTAATGATCAAATTAGGGTAAGCAGAATACCCGTTACCTCAAACATGTATTATTTCTTAGTGTTAAAAACATTCCAAATCTCTTGTAGCTATTTAAAATATACAATAAATTATTAACTGTGGTACCCTATTCTGTTATCAAACACTAGCACTGATTGCCTCTTTCAAACCATATTTTTGTACCCGTTAACCAATCTCTCTTCATCCCTCCCCTACTTTATTTCCCAGCCCCTGGTAGCGACCATTCTACTCTCTACCTTTAAGAGATGAACAGTTTTAACTCCCATATATAAGCAAGAAGATGTGATATTTGTCTGTCTTTGTCTTGCTTATTTCACTTAATGCCAGGTCTTCCAATGCCATCCATGTTGCTGCAAATGGCAGAATGTTATTATTTATTTATTTATTTGTGTTATACTTTAAGTTCTGGATACATGTGCAGAACGTGAAGGTTTGTTATGTAGGTATACATGTGCCATGGTGGTTTGCTGCACCCATGAATCTGTCACCTTGGTTTAAACCCCGCATGCATTAGGTATTTGTCCTAATGCTATCCCTCCCCTTGACCACCACCCCCCAACAGGCCCCCATGTGTGATGTTCCCCTCCCTGTGTCCATGTGTTTTCATTGTTCAACTCCCACTTATGAGTAAGAATATGTGGTGTTTGGTTTTCGTTTCCCACGTTAGTTTGCTGAGAATGATGGTTTCCAGCTTCATCCATGTCCCTGCAAAGGACATGCATTCATTCTTTTTTATGGCTACATAGTATTCCATGGTGTATATGTGTCACATTTTCTTTATCCAGTCTATCATTGATGGGCATTTGAGTTAGTTCAAGTCTTTGCTATTGTAAATAGTGCTGCAATAAACATACGTGTGCATGTCTTTATAGTCAAATAATTTATAATCCTTTGAGTATATAGCCAGTAATGGGATGCCTGAGTCAAATGGTATTTCTAGTTCTAGATCCTTGAGGAATTGCCAGTGTCTTCCACAATGGTTGAACTAATTTACACTCCCACCAACAGTGTAAAAACATTCCTATTTCTCCACATCCTCTCCAGCATCTGTTGTTTCCTGACTTTTTAATGATTGCCATTCTAACTTACATGAGAGGGTATCTCATTGTGGTTTTGATTTACAATTCTCTAATCACCAGTGATAATGAGCTTTTTTCCATCTGTTTATTGGCTGCATAAATGTCTTCTTTTGAGAAGTATCTGTTCATATCCTTCACCTACTTTTGGATGAGGTCATTTTTTTTATTTCCTTGTAAATTTGTTTTAGTTCCTTGTAAATTCTGGGTATTATACCTTTGTCAGATGGATAGATTTCAAAAATTTTCTCCCATTTTCTGGGTTGCCTGTGCATTCCGATGATAGTTTCTTTTGCTATGCAGGAGCACGTTAGTTTAATTGGATCCCATTTGTCAATTTTAGCTTTTATTGTCATTGCCTTTGGTGTTTTAGTCATGAAGTCTTTGCCCATGCCTGTGTCCTGAATGATATTGCATAGGTTTTCTTCTAGGGTTTTTATGGTTTTAGGTCTTACATTTCAGTCTTTAATCCACTTTGAGTTAATTTTTGTATAAGGTGTAAGGCAGGGGTCCAATTTCTGTCTTCAATATATGGCTAGCCAGTTATCCCAGCACCATTTATTAAATAGGGAATCCTTTCCCCATTGCTTGTTTTTGCCAGGTTTATCAAAGATCAGATGGTTGTAGATGTGTAGTGTTATTTCTGAGGCTTTTGTTCTGTTCCATTGGTCTATATATCTGTTTTGGTACAAGTACTATGCTGTTTTGGTTACTGTAGCCTTTTAATATAGTTTGAAGTCAGGTAACGTGATGCCTCCAGCTTATGTTCTTTTGGATTCCATATAACATTTAAAGTAGTTTTTTTCTAATTCCATGAAGAAAGTCAATAGTAGCTTAATGGGGATAGCATTGAATCTATAAATAACTTTGGGCAGTATGGCCATTTTCACAACATTGATTCTTCCTATTCATGAGCATGGAATGTGTTTCCATTTGTTTGTGTCCTCTCTCATTTTCTTGAGTAGTGGTTTGTAGTTTTCCTTGAAGAGGTTCTTCATATCCCTTGTAAGTTGTGTTCCTAGGTATTTTATTCTCTTTGTAGCAATTGTGAAGGGGAGTTTGCTTGTGATTTGGTTCTCTGTTTGTCTGTTATTGGTGTATAGGAAAGCTCATGATTTTACACATTGATTTTGTATCCTGAGACTTTGCTGAAGTTGCTTATCAGCTTAAGGATTTTTTGGACTGAGACAATGGGGTTTTCTAAATATACAATAATGTCATCTGCAAATAAATAACTTGACTTCCTCTCTTCTTATTTGAATGCCTTTTTTTTTTTTTTCTTTCTCTTGCCTGATTGCCCTGGCCAGAACTTCCAATATTGTTTTGAATAGGAGTGGTGTGAGAGAGCATCCTTGTCTTGTTCCGATTTTCAAAGGAAATGCTCCCAGCTTTTGCCCATTCTATATGATACTGACTGTGGGTTTGTCATAAATAGCTCTTATTATTTTGAGATATGTTCCATCAGTGTTTAGTTTATTGTTTTTAGCATGAAGATGTGTTGAATATTTTCAAAGGACTTTTCTGCAACTATTGAGATAATCACATGGTTTTTGTCATTGGTTCTGTTTATGTGTTGGATTACATTTATTGATTTGCTTATGTTGAACCAGCCTTACATCCCAGGGATGAAGCCAACTTGATCATGGTGAATAAGCTTTTTGATGTGCTGCTGGATTTAGTTTGCCAGTTTTTTATTGAGGATTTTTGCATCGATGTTCATCAGGGATATTGACCAGAAATTTTCTTTTTTTGTTGTGTCTCTTCCAGGTTTCAGTATCAAGATGATGCTGGCCTCATAAAATGAGTTAGTGAGGAGTCCCTCTTTTTCTGTTGTTTGGAATAGTTTCAGAGGAAGCTCCTCTTTGTACCTCTGGTAGAATATGGCTGTAAGTCCATCTGGTCCTGGGCTTTATTTGGTTGATAGGCTATTAATTACTGCCTCAATTTCAGAACTTGTTATTGGTCTATTCAGGGATTCAACTCCTTCTTGGTTAATCTTGAGAGGGTGTATGTGGCCAGGGATTTATCCATTTCTTCTAGATTTTCTAGCTTATTTTCACAGAAGTGTTTCTAGTATTCTCTGATGGTAGTTTGTATTTCTCGGGGATCAGTGGTGATATCCTCTTTATTATTTTTTATTATTTCTATTTTATTCTGCTCTCTTTTCTTCTTTATTATTCTGGCTAGCAGTCAATATATTTTGTTAATTTCTTCACACACAAAAAATACAGCTCCTGTATTCACTGATTTTTTGGAAGGGTTTTTCGTGTCTCTGTCTCCTTCAGTTCTGCTCTGATCTTAGTTATTTCTTAGTTATTGTTTTTGCTAGCTTTTGAATTTATTTGCTCTTGCTTCTCTACTTCTTTTAATTGTGATGTTAGGGTATCCCTTTTAGATCTTTCCTACTTTCTGATGAGGGAATTTAGTGCTATAAATTTCCCTCTTAACATTGCTTTAGCTGTGTCCCAGAGAGTCTGGTATGTTGTTTCCTTGTTCTTATTGGTTTCAAACAACTTATTTATTTCTGCCTTAAGTTCATTATTTACTCAGTAGTCACCCAGGAGCAGGTTGTTCAGTTTCCGTGTAGTTGTGTGGTTTTGAGTGAATTTCTTAATCCTGAGTTCTAACTTGATTGCACTGTGGTCTGAGAGACTCTTTGTTATGGTTTCTGTTCTTTTGCATTTGCTGAGGAGTGTTTTACTTCCAATAATGTGGTCAATTTTAGAATAAGTGCTATATGGTGCTGAGCAGAATGTATATTCTGTTGATGTGAGGTGATCTGTAGATGACTATTAGATCTGTTTGGTCCAGAGCTGAGTTCACGTCCTGGATATCCTTGTTAATTTTCTGTCTTATTGATCTGTCTAATATGGACAGTGCAGTGTGAAAGTCTCCCACTATTACTGTGTGGGAGTCTAAGTCTCTTTGTAGGTCTCTAAGAACTTGCTTTATGAATCTGGGTGCTCCTGTGTTGGGTGCATACATATTTAGGATAGTTAGCCCTTCTTGTTGGATTGATCCTTTGACCATTACGTAATGCCCTTCTTTATCTTTTTTGATCTTTGTTGGTATAATGTCTGTTTTATCAGAGGCTAGGATTGCAACCTCTGCTTTTTGTTTTGTTTTGCTTTTCATTTGGTTGGTAAATATTACTCCATTCCTTTATTTTGAGCCTCTGTGTGTCTTTGCACATGAGTTGCATCTCCTGAGTATAGCACACCGATGGGTCCTGACTCTAGCCAATTTGCCAGTCTGTATGTTTTAACTGAGGCATTTAGCCAATTTACATTTAAAGTTAATACAGTTGTGTGTGAATTTGATCCATTGTCATGAGCTAGCTGATTTTTTTGCACATTAGTTGATGTTGTTTCTTCATAACGTTGTTAGTCTTTATATTTTGGTAGGTTTTGCAGTGGCTGGTACCGGTTTTTCCTTTCCATATTTGGTGCTTCCTTCAGGAGCTCTTGCAAGACAGGCCTGGTGTTGACAACATCCCTCAGAATTTCCTTGTCTGTAAATGAATTTCTTTCTCCTTCGCTTATGAAGGTTAGTTTGGCAGGATATGAAATTCTGGTTTGAAAATTCTATTCTTTAAGAATGTTGAATATTGGCCCCCACTATCTTCTGGCTTGTAGGGTTTCTGCAGAGAGATCCACTATTAGCCTGATGGACTTCCCTTTGCAGGTAATCTGACCTGTCTCTCTGACTACCCTTAATATTTTTTCCTTCTTTCAACCTTGGTGAATCTGACAATTATGTGTCTTGGGGTTGCTATTCCCGAAGAGTATCTTTGTGGTATTCTCGGTGTTTCCTGAATTTGAATGTTGGCCTGTCTTGCTAGATTGGGGAAGTTCTCCTGGATAATATCCTGAAGTCTGTTTTCCAACTCGGTTTCATTCTCCCCATTACTTCAAGAACACCAGTCAATCGTAAATTTGATCTTTTCACATAGTCCCTTATTTCTTGGAGGCTTTTTTTGTTCCTTTTCTTTTTTTCCCCCACTAATCTTGTCTTCATGGTTTATTTCATTAAGTTGATCTTCAATCTCTGATATCCTTTCTTCTGTTTGAATGATTCGGCTATTGATACTTGTATATGCTTCACAAAGTTCTTGTGCTGTATTTTTCAGCTCCATCAGGTCATTTGTGTTTCTCTCTGAACTGATTATTCTAGTTAGCTGTTCCTGTAACCTTTTATCAGGTTCTTAGCTTCCTTGCATTGGGTTAGAACATGCTCTTTGGCTTGCAGTAGTTTGTTATTACCCACCTTCTTCTGTCAATTCATCAAACTCATTCTCTGTCCAGTTTTGTGCCCTTGCTGGCAAGGAGTTGTGATCCTTTGGAGGAGAAGAGGCATTCTGGTTTTTGGAATTTTCAGCATTTCTGCACTGGTTTTTCATCATTTTCATGTATTTATCTACTTTTGATCTTTGATGCTGATGACCTTGGGATGGGGTTTTTGCATGGGCATCCTTTTTGTTGATGTTGATGTTATTGCTTTCTGTTTGTTAGTTGTCCTTTTAACAGTGAGGCCTCTCTTCTGCAGGTCTGCAGGAGTTTGCTGGAGGTACACTCCAGACTCTGTTTGCCTGGGCATCACCAGCGGAGGTTGCAAAACAGCAAAGATTGCTGCCTGCTCCTTCCTCTGGAAGATTCATCCCAGAGGGGCACCAGCCTGATGCTAGCTAGAGCTCTCTGGTATGAAGTGTCTGTCAACTTCTGTTGGGAAGTATCTCCCGGTCAGGAGGCACTGGGATCATGGAGCCACTTGAGGCAGCAATCTGTCCCTTGGCAGAGCTCAAGCTCTGTGCTAGGAGATCTGCTGCTCTCTTCAGAGCTGGCAGGCAGGAATATTTAAGCCTGCTGAAGCTGCACCAACAGCCATTCCTTCCCCCAGGTGCTCTGTCCCAGGGAGATGGGAGTTTTATCTGTTAGCCCCTGACTGGGGCTGCTACCTTTCTTTCAAAGATACCCTGTCCAGAGAGGAAGAATATAGAGAGGCAGCCTGACTACAGCAGCTTTGCCATGCTGCGGTGGGCTCCACCCAGTCCAAACTTCCCAGGGGCTGTGTTTACACTGTAAGGGAAAAACCGCCTACTCAAGCCTCAGTAAGGGTGGACACCCCTCCCTACACCAAGCTACAGTGTCGCACTTCAACTTCAGACTGTGTGCTGGCAGCGAGAATTTCAAGCCAGTGGATCTTAGCTTGCTGAGCTCTGTGGGGGTGGGACTCACTGAACAAGGTCACTTGGTTCCCTGGCTTCAGCCCCCTTTCCAGGGGAATGAATGATTCTTGTCTCGCTGGGGTTCCAGGTGCCACTGGGGCATGCAAAAAATAATAATAATCATCATCTCCTGCAGTCAGCTCTGTGTCTTCTATGTCTGCCCTAACAACCACCCTGTTTTGTGCTTGAAACCCAGGGCTCTGGTGGTATAGCACACAAGGAAATCTCCTGGTCTACAGGTTGCAAAAACTGTGAGAAAAGTGTAATATCTGAACCAGATAGCATAGTCCCTCATGGCTTCCCTTGGCTAAGGGAGGGAGGTCTCTGGCCCCTTGCACTTCCTGGGTGAGGTGACACCCCACCCTGCTTCTGCTTGCCCTCCATGGGCTGCATGCACTATCTAACTAGTCCCAGTGGGATAAACTACATACCTCAGTTGGAAATGCAGAAATCACCTGCCTTCTGCATTGGTCTCGCTTCGAGCTGCAGACCAGAGCTGTTCCTATTTGGCCATCTTGCTAGATCTACGAGTTCTATTTTTTATTTTTATAGCTGAATACTATTCCATTGTGCACATACATTGCATTTTCTTTACCCATTGATTTGTTGATATCCACTCTGGTAGATTCCATTTACTGATTATTGTGAATACTGCTCGAAAGAACATGGGAGTACAGACATCTCTTTGAGAAACTGATTTCAAATCATTTGGGTAAAAACCAGAAGTGGTATTGCTGGATCATATGGTAATTCTATTTTTAGTTGTTTGAGGAACCTCCATAGTGTTTTCCATAATGGTTGTACTAATTGACATTCCAATAAATAGTGTTAAAGTGTTGCCTTTTTTTTTTTTTTCCCTAAATGGAATTTTGCTCTTGTTGTCCAAGCTGGAGTGCAATGGCACGGTCTCGGCTCACTGCAACCTCTGCCTCCCTATTTCAAGCGATTCTCCTTCCTCAGCCTTCTGAGTAGCTGATATTACAGGTGTGCACCCCCATGTCTGACTAATCTTTTGTATTTTTAGTAGAAATGGGGTTTCACCATGTTAGTCAGGCTGGTCTCGAACTCTTGACCTCAGATGATCCGCACCCCTCAGCCTCCTAAAGAGCTGTGATTACAGATGTGAGCCACCATGCCCACCCAGCCTCTTTAGTCTTTTTTATATAGCCATGCTAACAGATTGTGAGGTGATTCTCATTGTGATTTTAATTTTTCATTTCCCTAATGATTTGTGATGTTGAGCATTTTTCATATACCCATAAGTCATTCATATGTCTCCTTTTGAGAAATATCTATCCAGATGGTTAGAAAAAAATCAGTTTATTATTATATTATCTGCTTTTGAGTTGAGTTCCTTTTATATTCTGGGTATTAATCTGTGTCAGATGGACAATTTGAAAATATTTTGCCCCATTTTATAGGTTATCCTTTCACTCTGCACATTCTTTCCTTTTCTGTGCAGAAGTTGTTTTTTAGCTTAATACAATCTCATTTGTCTAGTTCTGATTTTGTTGCCTGTACTTTTGAGGTCATAATCCCTAATTTTTTTCCCTGGCCAATGTCCTCAAGCATTTCCCCAATGTTATTCCAGAAGTTTTATAGCTTCAGATCTTACGTGTAGGTCTTTAATCTGTTTTGATTTGGTTTTTGTATCTATTGAGAGACAGCAGTCTAGTTTTATTATGTTGCATATGGATATCCAGTTTCCCCAGCACACTTTATTGAAAAGACTGTCCTTTCTCCAGCGTATGTTCTTGGGAACTTTACTGAAAATGAGTTGACTGTAAATGCAGAGATTGATTTCTAGATTAATTCTTTCTGTTCCATTTGTCTGTGTGTCTATTTTTAAGCGAATACCTTGCTCTCTTGGTTACTACAGCTTGGTAGTATATTTTGAAGTCACATAGCGTGATGATACCAGCTTTGTTACTTTGTTCAGAATTGCTTTATTTGTTTTTATTTTTATTTTCATTTTTTTGGTGGCGGTATACAAATTTTAGGGTTTTTTTTCTATATTGGTGAAAAACGTCATTGGTATTTTGATAGAGATTACATTAAATCTGTGGATTATTTTGAGTAGTATGGTTATTTTAACATGATCAGTTTTTCCAATCCATGGGAATGGGATATCTTTCCAATTTTGTGTCCTCTTCAATCTCTTGTATTGATGTTTTATTGTTTTCATTGTAGAGATTTCTGCCTGTTCCATTTGTGATAAGAAGATATAAGAAAGTAAAGGAATGCCTTAACAGCTAAGCTTTGAATGCTTAAACTAGTCAAAATAATTCTCTTATTGAGATTCTGGAGTTTTAAAAATCTGCCCCTATTTCTTAGTGATATAAACCTTCAGATTTATTTATTTTTGTATAATTTCATCTCTGTATGATTACAAACTTTTTTATTAGAACCATTATGATTGTAATAAGCTCCAAGTAAAAAATCTTCAATTATCTTACAAGGAAATTTTTTTTTTAAGTTTTATCAAAATATCTGACTGTGACTCTCACTTTTGAATTTATATTTTGATTATCTGGGAACCATATTGACAACATGCCTTATGCCATTATTGCTATAACCTTCTCAGAAAATTCCTTTCTATATCTAAATTCCTTGTTTCAAGACTTGGATTGGCCCGGCGCGGTGACTCACGCCTGTAATCCCAGCACTTTGGGAGGCCGAGGCGGGCGGATCACGAGGTCAGGAGATTGAGACCATCCTGGCTAATGCAGTGTAACCCCGTCACTACTAAAAATACAAAAATATTAGCTGCAGGTGGTGGTGGGTGCCTGTAGTCCCAGCTACTTAGGAGGCTGAGGCAGGAGAATGGCCAGAACCCAGGAGGCAGAGCTTGCAGTGGGCCTAGATGGTGCCACTGCACTTCAGGGTCATAGAGCGAGATTCCGTCTCAAAAAAAAAAAAAAAAAAAAAAAAGAGAGACAGACTTGGATTTTACCTCTAGCAACACAAATTTAAACATGCAGTATTTTGGTAAAATGATACTATGGGCTATGACAACTTGAGATGATAATTCTGCTGTTTTCCAGAATATTCTTTAAAAATATCCTTCACATTTCTTTTATAAAAAATTTTATAGAAAGTTTTATTGAGGTACATAGGATTGATTGTCTTTAATACTACTGCAACAGGTTGAATATATGATTTTTCTGGCTGAATCCATGATAACATTAAGAATATTTAAGAAAGAGAGCCTCAATAGGGATTTTGAGTAGTATAAAGTTCTTTTAAAAGACAAGTTAGAAACTGAGTATCATTACAAAACTAGAAATTTTTTTTTGGTGAGCTAAGTTTGTTTTGCTTTCTCCAATATTTTGTGCTCCCAGTAGTTTTGCATTGTTATAAATCTTCCCTGGAAACTAAGAAAACAAGAAAATAAATCTTGAAAAAATAATAAAAAACACACAATAGGAGTCATTCTTAATTCCTTATAATTCTTATCAGTCTCTGTTGATATTTGTATTCTAAAAAAGATGTATTTGTGGAACAAGTGTTTAATTTAGAGGAATTACATTTTGTGATGCAATAGTTATTATGTCATGGAGTATTACTCCAAAGAGGAGTAATATTTGGAAGTGAGAGGATTTGGTACTTTAGGAGGCACCAGATCCGCAACTAGGTACCTGTTCCAATAAGACCTATAAAGGTCACACACAATTAAGTTCAGTTTAATTGAGGTATAATTTACTATTAGAAAACCTTGTTTCCAATTTTATCTGTGTGACAAAAAATAATTAGATGAAAGTTCTGTTTCTCTGCAACTATTTATTAACCATGTAACTTTGAGCAATAAAACACTTTCTAAGCCTGAAGTTCCACATCTGCATCACTGAGCTAATGATATCAACCTTCTGGGTTGTTGTAATGATTTGAAATAATTCAACAAATTACAAAATACATTGTCTAGATTATAGTAATCACTCACTAAATGACAAAATATAATATCAAGCATATTTTTATTTTTGTGTGAAACTCTAAGACACCAGGCATTGTGTCAAATGTTAAATGGAAGGAATTCATTTAACATTCTCAGTAATTCTATGAGGCAGTCTCAGTTGTTAATCTTAATTTTAAATATGAAGAATGTAAAGCTTAGAGATACTATGTTGTTCAAGGTCTCATGGTTAATACTAACTATGCAAATGGGTGTAAAACCAGTACTTTGTGACACAACACAAGAGCTCTTAATTGCTAGAATAAACAGTCTCTATTTTGACATCCATCTATCTCTGTTAACTATGAAATTATTTCCACCTCAGCATTATTCTGTGTTTTTAATGATACATAAAGTTATACCTTATAAACTTACGCTTGCTAATTCTAGGTCAGATATATAGTGGCTATTACTCTATTTATCTGATCACAGGTGTCAACTTTACATTTCAGCTTCTAAATATACCTAACTGATACGGAATGGGCTAATTGGCATAATCCTGCAATAAAGCAGTTTAGTCAATTAAGAAATATTAATTATTATTATTAGTTGAGACAGAGTCTAGCTCTCGCCTAGGCTGGAGTGCAGTGGCGCTATCTCGGCTCACTGCAAGCTTCAACTTCCAGGTTCATGCCATTCTCCTGCCTCAGCCAGCCTCCTGAGTAGCTGGGACTACAGGTGCCCGCCACCACACCTGGCTAATTTTTTTGTATTTTAGTAGAGATGGGGTTTCACTGTGTTAGCCAGGATGGTCTCGATTTCCCGACCTCGTGATCTGCCTGCCTCGGCCTCCCCAGGTGCTGGGATTACAGGCCTGAGCCACTGTGCCTGGCCAGAAATATTAATTCTTAAGTTGACTTTCTTCTTTGGGAAGATGTAAACATCAAAGAATGAAGACTTCTTAAATAAAGGAATTGAATAACTGGAACATTTTGCTTTATGCAGGATGAGGACAGAATGATGTTTGACAAACTGGTGAGGTGTTTTTGTATATATCTGTTCGAAGCCCTAAGATTTTGACTGGAATTGCCAGAATACTTCCTTACATATTTTAGACAAGAAGCATTAAGGACAGAGATTCCATCCATCCTGAAGCAGGTGAACCCAACAGTAAAGTTGTAGGAACCATCCAGCTTGAAACATCTCTGACCACTTAATGATACCAGATGCTCTGCTGAAAAACTTTTGAAAGTGTTCTTTAAACCTCTTGAGATGTTTTTGATTTCTGCTCTGGATATTTCTTGGAATAGAAATATTGGACTACAATTTATCTTCTGTATCTATCTCTACTGGCACAATTACTCTAACTCATGACTCCAAGCTTGGATAATAGGGAATCCTTGGCAGGGAAACTTCTATGGTTGACTTTTAAAGGCTTTTTTCCCCTCTTGGTTCCATGAGTCCCTTAATTGTTATCTTGAAGATATAAGACAATATTTTTCACCTTTCATTTTGACCTAATCAAGTATTGGGATTTATTTGTATAAGTTATTTGTATTCCTGAGACATGCATAGCAATTTTGATCACTAATATATGCACATTATGTAATTAACCAAAAAATAGTGACATGAAAATAACTTTTTCTGCTCTTAAGATGCTTATTATGACTCAAAGGTCCCATGAGACTTTATATTCTGTTCATCTTATTATGAAGAAAATTCCATAAAGATTTTGTTTTAAGTCTGAAAACATTATTTTGGGTCTTGATATTTTCTCAGCATACTAGTGCATTTGCCATTTCCTTTAAAAATAAAAGCCCTACTTGAGGGAGTCACACTTGTTTAATTTCTATCAAAAGGTAAAATTTTATTTTGTAGATTTACCCTGTTGATTTCTGTCAGTAGATTCTTATTAATGACAAATGATTTTGTTAATATTTTCTACATTTAACTATATGCTATTTACTTGGAACCCAAATTACCAATATACTACAAAATTTCTTATATGGTTTCAATAGTTGCATAAACATTTAAAGGAAAGAATAGGAGTCACATACAATTTATCTTTTTTTCATTATGGAACAGGGATGCAACAATTCTGCTCTAAACTGGTTTATATTATCAGCATGTTATGTAGGCTACACATAAAAGTAGCTCAATTTGTACATGAAAATTGATAGTATGAATAAAAAAGACACTGGGAAGTAAACTCTAATATTTAAGCTTTTTTGGTATTTTAATTTTTGTTTGTGTTTTGTTTGCTTGGGTAGTTGGCATTTGTTTTTAATTTCTCCAGATTATTAGTTTTCTTGCTATCAGAAGATAATTATACAATCCAACTCACCTGGCTGATATAGCATTTTCTAATCTGTAATGAAGTAGGTCCATTCTTAAACAGAAACAGAGAGATTATCTGAGAATTCTGTCACTTTCTGCTCTTAGAATACTTGGTCTTCCTTACAACTTTGTGTGACTTCTGTAGATAGGTTAATAAATTTATTGGTTTTCCTCAACTTTTAAAGTAGGCAGAATATTAGGGATTTCTGAACACTACATAAAACCATTAAAATAATAAATAGGATTACATTCCTAAAAATAGCAAATAAAATATTGATTCTTTTAGACATTTTCTCAAAATTGAAACTGGACAGCATAAGTCTTCCACTGTATTGAGAAAAAACAACATTTGTGAAATATTGAATTTGATATAATTGTGAACCTTTTTAATGGTATGCCTCTGTGATTTGTATTGAAGATGGGTTAATCTATAAGTAATCACTTCATAAAATTATAATAAGTGACATTTTGTTTTTGTGTCATTGTCTTTTCATAAGTACTAGATTTCTTCTAGGTTTTGCTTAATGTAATATTAAGACTTCTACTCTCTTACGCTTAAGACACCCCACTACACATTTTTCCTTCAAAATATTAGCGAGCTTCTTGCAGCATGGAAATTTTAGTTTATTGGGATATAGAGAAAAGAAACAGCATAAAAAGTACTTTCATGTTTCTTTGTTGAAGGGTCATGGATGCACTAGAAAATGCATTAAAACACAAAGCGCAATTATTTTTATTTTACAAAAGTGGCAATTACAATATCTAGAAGACAAATAAAACATATTTCGTAGTTCTATAATTAAAAATCTATGAACTACATTAATAAAATTTACTTTCATTATTGAAAACAAAAAAATGTAAGTCCACCTGCTGATTAAGGATACAGTTGCTGTAATTGAATTTTGGAAAAATTTGGAGTAAACAGTAGATTCAGGCAGAGCTGAAACTAACAAATGCATACAACATATAGCATATACTATGGAATAACCTAAGAATTGATAGAAAACATTACCAATTTTTTTTTTTTTTTGAGACAGAGTTTTGCTCTGTCACCCAGGCTGGAGTGCGGTGGCGTGATCTCGTCTCACTCTAGCCTCCATCTCCTGGGTTCAAGTGATTCTCTTGCCTCAGCCTCCTGAGTAGCTGGGACTACAGGCGCCTGCCACCACCCGCAGCTAATATTTTTGAAATTTTAGTAGAGATGGGGTTTCACTCTGTTAGCCAAGATGGTCTTGATCTCCTGACCTCGTGATCTGCCCGCCTCGGCCTCCCAAAATGCTGGGATTACCGGCATGAGCCACCACGCCCGGCTCCACCAACTGTTCTTAAGCATTGTGATAGAATTTACTTAAAATTCACTAAGTGACTCATTTAGTTCATTCTTATGGCATTCAACTGGCATTCCACTTATGTAGACTGGACAACAAGCAATGATATTAGTTTATATCTGGGAAAAAAGAGTCACAAGCAGCTGAAGCACCACAGCAAGGAAGACTTGAATGCATAAAAGCAGAATAAGTTGAAAAATATACAGGAATAATAAAAGCAGATTTCTGATAATCAGGAAAATTGAGACCCCCACCTTTCAATCTGTCTGGATCTCCTTTCCCAGCAATAAACCCCTTCCACGGCTGCTGTGAGTGTTGGCTGACAACTCTCAGCTGCTACTTTCTCCACTTTACCAACCCATATCCCGACCTTGGCCAGTGGGTGATTGAAATATTTTGATTGAACTAATATATAATGTTAGGAAAAGTAACTTTCATTGTTTCCTCATTCATGTGTAAATACCTCAGCTATTGGTCGCCTAGATGTCATTATGACACAAGCACGATCGCTAGATTTTTCAAACTCTTTATTTTTTTTGTAATAAAAATGATTCAAGTCTTTCAAAAGATAGAATTAATTAGCAAATGTGTAATCTAAACAATAGCTTTCCTTCCTAATTAAGAATTATAATAACATAATAAGAGGTAAATTTACATTGCAAAAAATCTTTCTGTCCTTCCTTAGAATTATCTATTTATATAATTGCATTATTTGCATTTTAATAAATTTCCTACTATATCTATGTTGTATATACATGTTGAAATATATATTCTCTTCAGTAACTCTTACCTAATATTTAGGTAAGCTATCTTATCTCAACTTCTGAACCCAGAGATGAGCATAGTACAACTCAAAGAAAATAAAGAATGCTTAATCAGGTTCTTACAGAGATTCAAAGACTTTTAAAAGTGGTTTTATTATATCTGTAATCAATGTTGTATCTTAATATTTATAATTATTAAGGTACTTTAGTGTGGAGAACACTTTTTATTCATTTTTAAGCTTAAGAACTATAAAAAATTATTTGAGTTATGAATGAACCACACGTGAAACTGAGGAGATATTGAACTACATTCCATTACTGTAGCTGTTATCTATTGCCCCAGTAATGTTGCATAATCTTTTTTTATTTTTATTTTTATTTTTTGAGACAGGGTCTCGCTCTCTTGAGCAGGCTGGAGTACAGTAGCACAATCTCAGCTCACTGCAACTTCCAGCTACCAGGTTCAAGAGATTCTCCCACCTCAGCCTTAAGAGTAGCTGAGACTACAGGTGCTTGCCACAAGCCCAGCTGATTTTTCAATTTTTTTTTTTTTTTTTGTAGAGATAGAGTTCTTCCATGTTGCCCAGGCTGGTCTCAAAATCCTGGGTTCAAGAGATCCACCCACCTCGTCCTCCCAAAGTGCTGGTATTACAGGTGTGAGCCATTGCACACAGCCTAAAATTAAGTCATTTTGATCGTGGTTGATTGTGTTGGTTTGATAATTCTGCTGACTTTAGCAGGGATGGATTGGGCTCATGTACATGTCTATAGTCAGGTGCTCCTCAGCTAAAAGTTGGCTTTTAGCTGATCTTGGCCAAGCCTTCTATAGTGTCTGGGCTTTCATTGCTACACGTGGGCCTACTGGGCTCTGCTCATAATTCTAATAATGTAGATAAAGGGCAAGAGAGAGGAAATAGAAATGTATAAGCCTCTGCCCCCATCAAATGTGTGAATAGCTAGCATTTGATGGGGGTATAAGCCTCTGCCCCCATCAAATGCTAGCTATTCTGCTAGCTAAAGCAATAATGTACCCAAACCCACGGTCAGTGTGGAAGGGTCTTACCAAATGCTGTAAAATTGAAGGCCAATAATGCAGTCCATCCATTTCAATGGTCTGCCCTTCAGCTTAAACTTTCACTAATAAATTTTGCTCACCACAATTTTCTCTTTTCATGACTACACTGATGAGCTTAGAGGAAACAGGAAGACATTTTCTGAAGTTTGAAGGAAGAGAAACAGCCTAGTACTAAATATGTAGTCTGGGAATATAGCATTATTATAGGATCTTTATCTTCTCAGGAGGCAAGACTCCGGTATATTTCTAAAAAAAAAAAAAAAAGTACAATTATTTTAACTCGAGGGTCAAAAAAATTATGATGTGAATAAATTGTTTTCAACTCAATTAAATGCAAAATGTGTAAATCATGTACTTGTACTGTATACTAGATATAAAAGCCTATTAGCTAGACACATGGTATTAAAGTAAAAAGAATATTTCATAAATCAGTGCTCTTCAAAATTTAAACTGTACTTGAATCACCTAAAGGTTTTGTTAAAGTTCTTATTCTGATTCATCAGGCCTTGTGGAACACACAAAATTCTTCATTTTTAAATAGATGCTAGGTGATCCTAATATTCCTGGTGTGGAACACCACTTTGAGTAGGAAGGTCGCAGATTAGGCTTTTAAGAAAACAGAGCCTAATGTGGGAAATGAGAGCGAGGCATGTAAATAGATAAAGTACCCTGTGTAAATGTGAAAATAGAAATGTGTATAGAAAAGTAGAGCAGAAGGAAAAGTTTGGAACTTTGTATTCAATTAGTCAATATATGAAGTTACCTAACACCATAACCTAATAAGGGAAGTACAAGTACTTCTACATTGTCAGAGCATAATGAGAAAAGGTCAGAGAAGTTATTACAGCTGAAGCTGTGTCATATCATGAGTGTAGTTGATGGGAGCCATCTACATAACTACAGACTTAAAGAAGACCATTAACTTGATATGCTGTTTAGCACTGCCATCCTTGTGACCATGTGAAAGAAACAACAAAAAGAATATAGGCACTGAAACTACTCTAGAGATATTTTCAATAGCACCCTTTGTTGAGAGCCGAAATTAAAGTGGTGACAGGTAGGATGATGCTAATGTATTCAAGACATATTTAAAATATAGGAGCAAAACACATTAGTGATAGATTAGTTGAATAAAAAAGGAAAGGAAAAAAAAACTAAGTGGAAGAAACACATTTACCCCCTCCCATTAGATGTTACTATGGGCCGGGCGCGGTGGCTCAAGCCTGTAATCCCAGCACTTTGGGAGGCCGAGACGGGCGGATCACGAGGTCAGGAGATCGAGACCATCCTGGCTAACACGGTGACACCCCGTCTCTACTAAAAATACAAAAACTAGCCGGCCGAGGTGGCGGGCGCCTGTAGTCCCAGCTACTCGTGAGGCTGAGGCAGGAGAATGGCGTGAACCCGGGAGGCGGAGCTTGCAGTGAGCTGAGATCCGGCCACTGCACTCCAGCCCGGGCGACAGAGCGAGACTCCGCCTCAAAAAAAAAAAAAAAAAAAAAAAAGATGTTACTATGGATGCAGGAGAATATATATATATATATATGAAGTCCATTATTTCTCAAAGATAATGTTGAGAGAAAAGGATATAAATGATATCCTGGTCAAAAAGACTTATTTTGCAAGGAAAGTGGATGTTCTGTCTTAGAGAAGAAAGCATTTTAACACTTACTGGCAAAATCTGATTCTTATATATTTATTCTTCTTTCCAATATATCTTTTTGTTATGTTTTAGAGTAGGGTTTTACCAGATGGTCCATTTTTGGTGACTCTTTTCTCAGATGTTTATCAATGCACCCTTTAGAGTTACTGATCGACACCTAACTACAGTCAATATTAGGTGCTTATGGCCATACCTGCATGATATTATTTTGAGAACCACCGCTTCCTCACTTGACAGATCTGTCAATCACATCATCCACATTGCTACAGGAGACCTTGGAGCGTTGGCTGACTCAGTCAGAGTTGTCACTACGTTACTGATGCTACCAGAAAACACCCACTATCTTCTCTAGGATCACAAGTCATAAGGAGGATGTGAGCATAGAGCTGCAACGACTTTTTTGAAATAGCCCTAATCATAGGAAAGAGAAGAATGGAAGGAGCTGGAGTCCTAATAACATCCTCCATGTCCCTGGATTCATCCCTGCTTAAAGCCATGTCTACCTTAGACTGTAGCTACATAATCCCATATCTCCGTTTACAATGTTTAATCCATTTCAAGGCAACTTTTGTTTCTCATCAATAAAAGAATTTGGGCTAACTTCCCTCCTACAGAAAATTAATAAGATTATCTATTTTTTCAGTCTCAGTGGAGTAAAATTATCAATTTTTCCAGTTTCAGTTTTTACTTGTTTTTAGGCACATGAAATTATCACTCTATATAATCATGTGGGTCATGCTAGGCATATACATAGCTACAGGTAAACTGCCAGAAATAAATACAAATAAAATCACAACACTCTACTTTTTGCTAAGGACTGATGTCTTTGTTACATACCCTACCCCCCTGCCACCCTTTTTTTTTTTTTTAATCGTTTCAGGAACATTTTTAAATGAAGGTAAAAGAAATATCATAGAGTGACTTAATTTTTTTTCATGAAAGAAACTAACTTTAGTATGATAAAGAGGCCAGATCTTTCACAGAAATCAATAGGTGTTTTTTAAGGGCCATTATAATATTTCCAAAACCAAATATATAAACAGACTAATAACACCATGGGAAGAAACAACAATCATCAAAAGAGATTGAACATAGTCCATTAGCAGTTTCTACTTACCTAAGGGCAAATGAAAGTCAGCATAAATAAAGTGCAAGGAGCCTCAATATGAAGAGGAGCATGAGAAGGACGGAAAGAACATTGAGTAAAATTTCTGCAATTTTAATCAGTTGCTCATTTAGTCATCACCTGAACATAAATTCTATGAACATCCTTAGAAGTTATTCATTCATTTAAGCTAACATTTGAAAATATTTTTAAAGACATATACTGAAGAAATAAGTTAAATTGTTAAACAGATGCCATATTATCTGAGGATAATCTCATAGAAATTATTACTCTTTATTGTAAACAGATATAATAAATTTTCAAATTTTGCCAAATTCTCAGCCCAGCTACTTTAAACACAAACTATTGATATTTTGAAAATATATGGGCCCCAAATTTTGTATTTGAACAAGATATGCATGTTATGACTTAAAGGCCAAAGGCATAACTTAATTTTAGTTGAAAACAAACACCACAAGAGGCAAATAATTCAAATGACTTCTTGGGAGCATTTTTCTTCAGTAAAAAATGCTCTCTTAAAGAGAAAACTCCTAGTGGTCTAGATAATGATATAGATTTAAGTGCTTTTTTTTTTTTTTTTTTTTTTCTGAGACAGCCACATATGTATTAGGCAACTTGCTTTCAGAAATTATTCAACAAATATATAAAGATTAGTTTTCAAATTTTAAAAATAGTTATTCTTTTCCAGATGAGACTGATTTAAAAACAAAAACAATATATCATGCCCATTCCTATACAATCTTTTACATTTGAATTCATTCACCTAAGTATTGTGATTGAAATAAATTAATTTTAAATAATCACCAAAAAGAGATTTCTATTTATTCTGTCAGTGTATGTGCATTATGAGGTTATGCCCTTAAGACAACTGAAGCAGAAACGCAGGCAAACATAATCACTTATTCATCTCATCTGAGTGAAATAATTCTTAGATGATATTAATGTGTTTGTTGCTCTCCTATTCTCAATTTCTCCCATTAGAATCTTGTAAGCAAATTTTACTGATGCCTGGATAGTCATATTACTGTTGTTTTATGATTCGCAGTCTAACTATTTATTCATAGACCCACCAATTTATTCCATAAATTATTGTGCCTTCATCGTGGGCAAGGCAATATGCCAGGCATTCAGAAGCACAGAAAGCTGAATAATTTACAGTTTCAACTTTCAGTGAGCTTACAAGCAATGTAAGTATGGAAAAGCTCCATGCAAAATATCTGTAACATAAGGTAATACGTTTGTGAAGACAGCTAGATCACTATAACCATGTGAGACCAAGTAAGATTTGAAGAAAGTGGCATTTAAACTTTACTTTAAAACATAAATGATATTTGAACAGATAGAGACAGAGGAAGACAAATCAGATGAAAGGGATGCCGTACAAAAATACATAAAAGCTAAAAAATGCAGAACATGTTGGGTAAATAGGTAGACTAAGAAGCAATACATGAAGGGGAAGAAGAGACACAAAGCTAAAAGGATACATTGTTACCAGACAATAGCAAGTTTTGAATGCCAGCCTATGAATAACCACCGTGCATTGTAGAAATTTAGGAGCTATTAAAAATGTTTGATTAGCCAGGTGTGGTGGTGCATGCCTGTAGTTCTAGCTACTCTGGAGGCTGAGGTGGGAGGATCACTTGAGCCCAGGAGTTTGGGGCTTCAGTGAGCTATGATTGCACCACTGCACTCCAGCCTTGGCAACAGAGTGAGACCCTGTCTAAAAAAAAAAAAAAAAAAAGTATGAGAAAAGTCATGATAAGGTCAAACTGTGGTTTTGTCATTAAGTTATTGGATGGATTATGTGGCCTTAAACTCAGAGTCAGGGAAAATAGGCTCTTAAAAAAGTCTTAGCAAGAAAAATGTTAAATTAGGATAGTCACACTGAAAATGTAAAGAGAAAGCATATGATAAAAATGTGATGGACATAAAATCAGTATATCCTGGAGACTGGGTGGAAATTGAGGAAGCAAAGGCAAGAGAGACAAAAATGTTTAGGCTTGGTATTATAATCCTAGGTGGTTGGAAACGGTAATTAGTACTCATATGAATTAAAATAGAGATATATCAGGATGCAATAAGTGATAAGTAAAAACTAGTGTTAAGTTTTTTAGCTAAAATATTTGATTTGAGAGAAATAAACAATATATTGCAGAAAATCAGTCCTGGCTGATTATCACAGTTATCAAAGGAGGTTAAAAGCCAAATTAAACAAACTTACGAAAAGTTTCTAGGTTCTATCCTCAGGAATTCTGATTCAATCTGTCTAGATAACATCATATATAATTTTTAATTTTAAAAATTTCTAAAAATCAGCCATGTTTGGAATTATGGCTTTGCAAAATACTGTGCATAAAATGATTAAATAATAATAGTCCTTAGACCATTTCCTTCTCCTTCTGGGAAGAGGTAATTTAGAAAATGGGACAGTTTATTTCCAGCTTAGAATCCAATCAGAAAGTAACTGCCACCTCCAAAATGGAATCTAAAACATATATTTTTTTTCCCATTGCAACAGAAGAGTTGGAGTCTTATTTATTACAGATAGTGAATATAAACAAATGACTCTTACTAGAGAGGCAGAAATGCAAAGTACTATGCAGGTGTTTTCTTGATAATTATTATAGAAAAACAACACTTTGCAGGGCATTTTGGAGAAAATCAAAGACTTCTTCCAAAATCCACTAATAATTATTTTGCCTGAAAAACTAAAAAGAAAGGTATATGTATATTATTAAAAACAAACAAACAAAAAATTTTAGAAACACAGCAAGAGAAACAAAATTAAGGAAACAAGAAAGTTGAACAAGTAATTATTCACTTACAGTAAATTAAAATGAAAAGTTATCCAAAAGGCAAAACTGTAGGTAAGTCAAAGGATAAGGATCAAGGAAAGTTTTATAGGGGTTTAGTATTGTCAATGGATTTTGAATTACTAATTAGGTATAGAAATCCAGCTATCTCCAAGAAATCACTTTGAGTAGAGTGGCTAATATTAGGTACTCAATAAAATACGTGTTGAATGTATGCAGATCAAAAACAATGTTGTAACAGTGGAGAGAATAAATGGGTCATAAGAAAGTCATAATTCTGGCCGGGCGTGGTGGCTCATGCCTGTATTCCCAGCCCTTTGCGAGGCTGAGGCGAGCAGATTACGAATTGAGGAGATAGAGACCATCCTGGCTCACACGGTGAAACCCCGTCTCCACTAAAATTACACAAAAATTAGCCGGGCGTGGTGGTGGGCGCCTGTAGTCCCAGCTACTCTGGAGGCTGAGGAATGGCGTGAACCCGGGAGGCGGAACTTGCCGTGAGCGGAGATTGTGCCACTGCGCTCCAGCCTGGGCGACAGAGGGAGAATCCGACTCAAAAAAACAAGAAAGTGATGATTCTGAGTCCATATTACTATTTAATTAAGATTGGCATTAGTTTTTTTTTTTTTTCTTTTTTTTTAGAGAAGGTAAGTTTACTTAGGAGGCATATTTAGTTTTAAAGATGCAGGCATACCTTGTTTTACTGTGCTTCATCTTATTGAGTTTTGAACATTTTTTTATATTTTTGTATGTTTTGTTTTGTTTCTTTTTTTTTTTTTTTTTTTTTTTTTTTTGAGACAGTGTCTCGTTCAGTTGCCCAGGCTGGAGTGCAATGGCACAATCTCAGCTCACTGCAACCTCTGCCTCCTGGGTTCAAGCAGTTCTCCTGTCTCAGCCTCCCGGGTAGCTGAGATTACAGGCATCCACCATCATGCCCAGCTACTTTTTGAATTTCCGTACAGACAGGATTTTGCCTGTCTGTTGGCCAGACTCGTTTTGAACTCCTGACCTCAGGGTATCTGCCTGCCTCAGCCTCCCAAAGTTCTGGGATTACAGGTGTGAGCCAAAGCACCCGGGCCTGAAGAAACTGAATTTTAAGTAAATTGCAGGTCTGTGGCAATCCTGAGTCAAGCAAATTTGTTGGGGCCATTTTCCAATGTGTGCTCACTTCATATCTCTTTGTCTCAGTGGGTAATTCTTGCAAATATTTCAGATTGTTCATTATGATGTCTCTAATGGTGATCTGTGATCAGTGATCTTTGATGTTACTATTGTAATTGTTTTAGGGTGCCATGCACTACACCCGTATAAGACAACAAAGTTAATTGATAAACGTTGTGTATGTTCTGACTTCTCCAGTGACCTGCCATTCCCCTGTCTCTCTACCTCTTCCCAGGCTTCCCTATCTCCTGAGACACAATAATACTAAAATTAGGCCGATTAATAACTCTACAGTGACATCTACGTGTTTAAGTGAAAGGAAGAGTTACACATGTCTCGCTTTGAATCAAAAGGTAGAAATGTTTAAGCTTAGTGAGGAAGGCATGTCAAGAGCCGAGATAGGCATAAAGCTAGGTCTGTTGTGCCAAACAGCTTACCAAATTGTGAATACAAAAGAAAAGTTCTACAAGGAAATTAAAAGTGTTACTTCAATGAAGACACAAATAATAAGAAAATGAAACTGCCTTACTGCTGATATGGAGTAAGTTTGAGTGGTCTGGATAGAAGATCAAACCAGTCATGACATTCCCTTAAGCCAAAGTCTAATACAGAGCAAGGCTGTAACTCTCTTCAATTCCATAAAGACTGAGGGAAGTAGAGAAGCTGCAGAAGAAAAGTTTGAAGTTACCAGAGGATGGTTCCTGGGGGCTAAGGAAAGAAGCCCTCTCCACAACATAAAAGTGCAAGATGAAGCAGCAAGTGCTGATTGAGGAGCAATAGAAAGTTATCCAGAAGATCTAGCTGAGATCACTGATGAAAATGACTACACCAAACAATGGATTTTTAAGTGCAGATGAAACAGCCTTTATAGGAAGAAGATGCCATCAGGAACTTTCACAGCTAGAGAAGAGAAGTCAATGCTTAGCTTCAAAGCTTCAAAGGACAGACTGGTTCTCGTTTTGGTGAGTTAATGCAGCTGTTGACTTTAACTTGAAGCTAATGCTCATGTATCATTCTGAAAAATCTAAAGAGTCTTTAAGAATTATGCTAAATCTACTCTCTTTGTTGCTCAGGAAACTGAAAAATAAAGTCTGGATTAAAAGACATCTGTTTACAGTATGATGTACTGAATACTTTAAGCCCACTGTTGAGATTTAAGCTCAGAAAAAAAATATTTAAAAAATTATTACTGTTTTGAAAATATTACCACTCATTGACAATGTACTTGAACACCCAAGAGCTCTGAGGGAGATGTATAAAAAGATTAATGCTGTCTTCATGCCTCCTATATAATTTTAATTTTGCAACTCAAGGATCAAAAAGTAATTTTGACTTTCAAGACTTATTATTAAAGAAATACATTTTGTAAGGCTATAGCTGCCCTAGTGATTCCTCTGATGGATCTTGGAAAAGTATTCTGAAAATAATTTACCTTTCTAAATGCCATTAAGAGCACTCATGATTGGCCAGGCATGGTGGTGCACTCTTGTAATCCCAGCACTTTGGGAGGTCAAGGTGGATGGATTGTTTGAGCTCAGGAGTTTGAGACCAGCCTGGCCAACATGGTGAAACACCATTTCTACTAAAAACACACAAAAAATTAGCCAGGTGTGGTGGTACATGCCTGTAATTCTAGCTACTCGGGAGGCTGAGACATGAGAGTGGCTTGTACTTGAGAGATGGAGGTTGCAATGAGCTGAGATTGTGCCACTGCACTCCAGCCTGGGCAACAGAGCAAGACTCAGTCTCAAAAAAAAAAAAAAAAAAAAAATTCATGATTCATAGGAGGAGATCAGAATATCAACATTAACAGGAGTTTAGAAGTTGATTCCAATGCTCATGAATGACTGATGAATGAAGGATTCATGACGTTAGTTTCATAACTTTAGTGGAAGATGTAATCACAGATGTGGTAGAAATAGCAGGAGAATTAGAATTAGAAGTGGAGCTTAAATATGTGACTGAATTGCTGCAATCTCATGATAAAAGTTTAATGCATGAGAAATTACTTCTTACAAATGAATAAAAAGTAGTTTCTTGAAATGAAATCTACTAATGATGAATATGTTGTGAACATTATTGAAATAACAACAAAGGATTTAGAATTTTACATAAATTTAGTTGATAAAGCAGCAGGAGGATTTGAAAGGATTTACTCCAATTTTGAAAGAAGTTCTACTATGGATAAAATTCTATCAAACAGTATCACATGTTACAGAGAAAATTTTTCTGAAATAGTCAATTGATGTGGCAAACTACATTGTCTTAGTTTATGAAATTTCCATGGCCATCCCAACTTTTAGCAACCACTATCCTGATCATTCAGCAGCCATGAACATCAAGTCAAGACCCTCTACCAGCAAAAAGACTATGACTAAAGACTCAGAAGATTGCTAGTATTTTTTAGCAATAAAATATTTTAAAGTATGTACATTATTTTTTAGACATAAAGCTATTGCATACTTGACTATAGTATAGTACAAATGTAATTTTAAATGTATTAGAAGGCCAAAAAATTGGTGTGACTTGTTTTATTACAATATCTGCTTCATTGTGGTGGCTGAAAACTGAACCTGCAGCATTTCTGAGGCATATCTGTGATATGCTTTGGATGTTTCTCCTCTCCAGATCTCATGTTGAAATGTAATCCCTAATGTTGAAAACAGGGCCTGGTAAGAGTTGTTTCGCTCTTGGGGGTAGATCACTCATGAATGACTTGGTGCTCCTTTTCATGGTAATATGTTTATGTAAGAGCTGCTTGTTAAAAAGACCCTGGAACCAACTTTCCTCTGTCTCTCTTGCTTCCTGAGGCCTTGCCAGAAGCTTGCTAGATGCTGGTGCTATGCTTGTACAACCTGCAAAACCGTAAGCCAAATGAACATTTTTTCTTTAGAAATTACCCAATCTCTGATATTTCTTTATTGAAATGCAAATCAGACGCATATAGAAAATCGGTAACAAAGAATGGGGTGTTGCTATAAAGATACCTAAATTGTGGAAATGGCTTTGGAACTGAGTAACACACAGAGACTGGAAGAATTTGGAGGGCTCAGAAGAAGACAGGGAGACAAGGGAAAGTCTGGAATTTCTTACAGACTGGTTAGGTGTTTATAAACAAAATGCTGACAGAAATACGGAAAAAAAAAAAAAATTAAGCAGCATTCTTCAAGAGATGGCCTGGCTGCTTCTAACATTCTGAGCTCAGATGAAAGACCAAAGGAATGACTCAAAGTTGAAACTTATAATTAAAAGGAAAAGAGAGCATAGAAATTTGGAAAATGCACAACCTGGCCATCTGACAGAGAAAAATAAGAGTATTTTCAGGGAAAGAATCCACCACGAGGGCTGTCTATATTTATTACTCTGCAATGAAGAATAGAACATACCAATGAAGATAGACAAAAGATAACAATGACCCAAATATCTAGAGTTTTGTCACTTCCAATAATGGCAGGTGTGGAAAGTCAGATTGATTTTTCTTATTGGGTAAGCAGAAACATTTCAAAATATTCATTTGTTATCAAAGCCTTGGGGATGCAATAAACTAATGAAAAAATATTTGATGAAAATGTTAGGGGAGAAAAACACAGAAAAATTAACTAGATTTCTGGGGATACTTTTCACTTGTGGGTGTTAGCAAATACAAGAAGGAACAGGCAGGAGCCTGAAGGCCCACATAGCAAATTTGAAAGTATCCCAGTTCCAGTGTGATCAAGATAGAAGATTAGAACATACAAGGAAGCAAATTTAGGATTTTCAGTTCAGATGACTAGAAGCTCCACTCTGATGTTGAGCAAAGATGACTTAAGATTTCTAGTATCCCTTCCTAGCCAAAAGCTATCTCTTCAGGGAAAAAAATGGGATTACCTTATGCCTGGAATATTTTAACTAACTTTCAAATGGAGATTCTGACATACTATATACAATAACCAGGTACATGAATAGAAATATCAACATACAAGAGAACCAGAAATAAATAAATAAATAGAAATAAAAATTAACAACACACCTACGGGGGCCTGAAATATTAGGACTTTCTACTAGACTTTACAACTGCTAAGTGTCTATTTTTCAACGTCATAAAAAGGGTATTTAGCCAGGAAATAGAAATAGAAATTACAAGAAAACACAGCATAGACAATTTATATAAAAACAAAATTTTGAAATAAAATTAAAATAATACATTAAAATGAAATGATTGTATTTAACAGGAAAATGAGAAACAAATGAGGCAAACATTAATAAACTAGAATTTAAGACAAAGCAAAATATTCAGAAAGAAGTACAGAGAGAAAAAGCAGTAAATAATACAGATAAGAAAGTGAGAAACCTACAGTATACAATGAGGTACTCAAATACAAATTTATCCTTAACCAGAATAGAGATAGAAAGAGACGGAAACAACATTTGAAGAGGTAATCACTAAAAATTCCTCAATAGTAATGAAAGACAAATTACATCACGACAATGCAAAAAAGCCTATGCAGACGTATTATAATAATACTGGTAAAATCAAAGATAAAGAGACACTTTTTAAGTCAGGCCGACAAAAGTATATTTTTCAAGTAACAAAAATTAGAGTAGTACTTGGTTTGTTTTTTTAAATTTTTTTCTTTTTTCTATTATACTTTAAGTTCTAGGTTACACGTGCACAACGTACAGGTTTGTTACATATGTATACATGTGCCATGTTGCTGTGCTGCACCCATTAATTCGTCATTTACATTAGGTATATCTCCTAATACTGTTCTTCCCCCCTCCCCCCACCCCATGACAGGCCCCAGTGTGTGATGTTCCCCACCCTGTGTCCAAGTGTTCTCATTGTTCATTTCCCACCTATGAGTGAGAACATGCGGTGTGTGGTTTTCTGTCCTTGTGATAGCTTGCTCAGAATGATGATTTCCAGCTTCATCCATGTCCCTACAAAGGACATGAACTCATCCTTTTTCATGGCTGCATAGTAGTCCATGGTGTATATGTGCCACAGTTTCTTAATCCAGTCTACCATGGATAGATGTTTGGGTTGGTTCCAAGTCTTTGCTATTGTGAATAGTGCCACAATAAACATACATGTGCATGTGTCTTTATAGCAGCATGATTTATAATCCTTTAGGTATATACCCAGTAATGGGATGGCTGGGTCAAATGGTGTTTCCAGTTCTAGATCCTTGAGGAATCGATACACTGTTGTCCACAATGATTGGACTAGTTTACAGTCCCACCAACAGTGTAAAAGTGTTCCTATTTCTCCACATCATCTCCAGCAAATGTTGTTTCCTGACTTTTTAATGATTGCCATTCTAATTTGTATGAGATGGTATCTCATTGCGGTTTTGATTTGCATTTCTCTGATGGCGAGTGATGATGAGCATTTTTTCATGTGTCTGTTGGCTGTATGAATGTCTTCTTTTGAGAAGTGTCTGTTCGTATCCTTCAACTTTTTGATGGGGTTTTTGATTTTCTGTTGTAAATTTGTTGAAGTTCTTTGTAGATTCTGGATATTAGCCCTTTGTCAGATGGGTAGATTGCAAAAATTTTCTCCCATTCTATAGGTTTCCTGTTCACTCTAATGGTACTTTCTTTGCTGTGCAGAAGCTCTTCAGTTTAATTAGATCCCATTTGTCAATGTTGACTTTTGTTGTCATTGCTTTTGGTGTTTTAGTCATGAAGCCCTTGCCCTTGCCTATGTCCTGAATGGTATTTCCTAGGTTTTCTTCTAGGGTTTTTATGGGTTTGAGGTCTAATGTTTAAGTCTTTAATCCATCTCGAATTAATTTTTATATAAGGTGTAAGGAAGGGATCCAGTTTCAGCTTTCTACTTATGGCTAGCCAGGTTTTCCCAGCACCATTTATTAAATAGGGAATCTTTTCTGCATGTCTTGTTTTTGTCAGGTTTTTCAAAGATCAGATGGTTGTAGATGTGTGGTATTATTTCTGAGGGCTCTGTTCTGTTCCATTGGTCTATATCTCTGTTTTGGTACCAGTACCAAGCTGTTTTGGTTACTACAGCCTTGTAGTATAGTTTGAAGTCAGGTAGTGTGATGCCTCCAGCTTTGTTCTTTTTGCTTAGGATTGTCTTGGCAATGCAGGCTCTTTTTTGGTTCCATATGAACTTTAAAGTAGTTTTTTCCAATTCTGTGAAGAAAATCATTGGTAGCTTGATGGGGATGGCATTGAATCTATAAATTACCTTGGGCAGTATGGCCATTTTCATGATATTGATTCTTCTTATCCATGAGTATGGAATGTTCTTCCATTTGTTTGTGTGCTCTTTTATTTCATTGAGCAGTGGTTTGTAGTGCTCCTTGAAGAGGTCCTTCACATCCCTTGTAAGTTGGATTCCTAGGTATTTTGTTCTCTTTGAAGCAATTGTGAATGGGAATTCACTCATGATTTGGGTCTCTGTTTGTCTTTTGTTGGTGTATAGGAATGCTTGTGATTTTTGCACCTTGATTTTGTATCCTGAGACTTTGCTGAAGTTGCTTATCAGCTTACGGAGATTTTGGGCTGAGGCGATGAGGTTTTCTAAATATACAATCATGTCATCTGTAAACAGGGACAATTTGACTTCCTATTTTCTTAATTGAATACCCTTTATTTATTTCTTTTGTCTGATTGCCCTAGCCAGAACTTCCAACACTATGTTGAATAGGAGTGGTGAGAGAGGGCATCCCTGTCTTGTGCAAGGTCTCAAAGGGAATGCTTCCAATTTTTGCCCATTCACTAGGATATTGGCTGTGGGTTTGTCATAAATAGATCTTATAATTTTGAGATACATCCCATCAATACCTAGTTTATTGAGCTTTTAGCATGAAGAGCTGTAGAATTTTGTCAAAGGCCTTTTCTGCATCTATTGAGATAATCAGGTGGTTTTTATCTTGGTTCTGTTTATATGATGGATTACGTTTATTGCTTTGTATATGTTGAACCAGCCTTGCATCCCAGGGATGAAGTCCACTTGATCATGGTGAATAAGCTTTTTGATGTGCTGCTGGATTCGGTTTGCCAGTATTTTATCAAGGACTTTTGCATTGATGTCCATCAGGGATATTGGTCTGAAATTCTCTTTTTTTTGTTGTGTCTCTGACAGGGTTTGGTATCAGGATGATGCTGGCCTCATAAAATGAGTTAGAGATGATTCCCTCCTTTTCTATTCATTGGAATAGTTTCAGAAGGAATGGTACCAGCTCCTCTTTGTACCTCTGGTAGGATTCAGCTGTGAATCTGTCTGGTCCTGGATTTTTTTGGTTGGTGTGGTCTTAATTATTGTCTCAGTTTCAGAGGCTGTTATTGTTCTATTCAGGGATTCAGCTTCTTCCTGGTTTAGTGTTGGGAGGGTGTATGTGTCCAGGAATTTATCCATTTCTTCTAGATTTTCTAGTTTATTCACATAGAGGTGTTTATAGTTTCTATACTTGGTTTTTAAATAAACAATGGAAGTCAGAAGTCAATGGGAAGACTCAATTATTACCAAAATAGCAATGCAAAAGTAATAAGATGCTATTTTTAGTAAATAGTACTAGATCAGTTCAAAATTCATTTGGACAAAGTGAAACTTGATCCCTCACCTCACACCATAAACAAAAGTCAATTCCACAAATTTTGTAAATCTAAGTTTAAAAGGCAAAGCCAAATGCTTCTGGAACATAAGACATGATAATATCATCATTCAGTTTGGTTGAGAATAATTCCTAAAACAAAATAAAGCACTAAAAATCAAGAAAATGATTATGAATTCAGTCATATTAAATTAAGGTTTTCTTTACATCAGAAGACAGTATTAAGAAAGTGGAAAGAAGAAAATTAAGAAAGTGGGAAAAGATAGCCAGGCATGGTTGCTCAGACTTGTAATCTGAGCACATTGGCAGGCTGAGGTGGGCAGGTCACTCGTGCTTTGGAGTTTGAGAACAGCCTGGGCAACATGGCAAAACCCCATTTCTACTAAAAGTATAAAATTTAGCTGGGTGTGGTTGGGTGCATCTGTAATCCCAGCTACTTGGGAGGCTGAGGCCCAAGAATTGCTTGAACCTGGGAGGTGGAAGTTGCACTGAGCCAAGATCACGCCACTGCATTCCTGCCTGGGTGACACAGCGAGAATCTTTCTCCGGAAATAAACAAGCAAACAAAAAAGTGGAAAAAAGATATCTGTAGTGCATGTTGGCCAAAATACCTTGTATCCAAAATATATGTCAATAAATCCAGCAAACCAGTACAAAAGACACAACTCAGTAGAAAACATGGATAAATAAACTGAATATTTATTTTAAGAAAGGAGAATATCCAACAAGTCATAAGTTTATGAAAACCTGTTTGATCTTGTTTTGGTAAATGAAAACTAAAATCACAAATAGATAACACTACATACCAATATGAATATCTAGAATGAATAAGACTGATGATGCCAGATATTGATGACAATGTGAAGCAAATGAAATTCACATAATTCTGGTTGACCATATGCTAGGTCACAAGGCAAGTCAGTAAATTTTTAAAAATTGAAATAATATCAAGCATCTTCTCAGACATCAGTGGAATAAAACTAGAAATAATACAAAGATAAGCTCTCAAAACTGTACAAATAAACAACTTGCTTCTGAATGATCTTTGGATAAATGATTAAATTATGACAGAAATTTAAAAGTTTTTTTAAAAAGAATGAAAATATAGTCACAACATGCCAAAACCTCTGGGATACAGCAAAAGCAGTGCTGAGAGGGAGGTTTATACCAATAAATGACTACATTAAAAAGATAGAAAGATCAGGGCAGGTGCAGCTCTTGTCTGTAATCCCAGCACTTTGGGAGGCTGGGGCAGGCAGATCACTTGAAGTCAGGAGTTCAAGAGCAGCCTGGCAAACATGTTGAAAACCCGTCTCTACTATAAATGCAAAAATTAGCCATGCATGGTGGCGCATGCCGGCAGTCCCAGGTACTTGGGGAGCTGAGGCACGAGAATTGCTTGAACCTGGAAGGCAGAGGTGGCAGTGTGCCTAAATCTTGCCACTGCACTCCAGCCTGTGTGACCACAAGAAGAAAAAAAAAAAAAGAAAGACCTCAAATTAACAACTTAATATTGTACCTTAAGGAACTAGAAAAGCAAAAGAAACCAAATCCAAAGGTAGCAGAAGAAAGAAAAAATTACGAATATCAATACAGAACTAAACAGAATTGTGACCAAAAATAATATGAAAGATCAACAAAATGAGAAATTGTTTCTTTGAAAAGATAAATAAAATTGATAGACTACCAGCTACACTAGCCAAGAAAAAACTGAGAAGGTTCAAATGGGCACAATCAGAATTGATAAAGGTGACATTACAACTGATATCATGGAAATACAGAGACTACTACTATAAGCATCTCAATGTACAAAAACTAGAAAACCTGGAGGAAATGGATACATTCCTGGAAAGGCACAACCTCCCAATATTGGACCAGGAGGAAATAAAAAAAATCAGGAACAGATTAATAACAAGTAGTGAAATTTAATGTGTTGTAAAAAAATCTCTCCAAAAAAATGTGCAGGAATGGACAAATTTAGAACTGAAGTCTGCTGGACATACAAAGAAGAATCGTTACCAATCCCACTGAAACTGTTCCAAAAAATCAAGGAGAAGAGAATCCTTCTCTCCTAACTCATTCTACAAAGTCAGTATCACCCTGTTTTCAAAGACACGTAAGAATGCAGCCACAAAAAATAAAGCTGCAGGCCCATGTATCTGATGAATATAGATGCAAAAATCTTCTACAAATACTAACAAATCCAATTCAACAGCATATCAAACATATATGACACCATAATTAAGTGGGTTTTATTCCAGGGATGCAAGGATGGTTCAACATACACAAATTAATAAATGTGATTCACCACATAAGGAGGATTACAAACCATATAGTTATTTCAACAGATGCAGAAAAAAACATTCAGTACAATTCACCACCGCTTCGTGATAAAAACCCTCAACAAACAAGGCATCAAAGGAACATACCTGAAAGTAATACAAGCCATGTATTACAGATCCACAGGATGAAATTAAAACCATTCCTCCAAAGAACTGGAACAAGACAAGGAAGCCTGCTTTCATCATTCCTATTCTACACAGTTCTGGTAGTCCTAGCTAAAACAATAAGGCAAGAGAAATAAATAAATGGCATCCAAATTGAAAAACAGGAAGTCAAGTTGTCTTATATTAAGAAAACCTTAACGGCTTCCCTCAAAAGACTCCTAGAATTGATAAATGACTTTGGTAAAGTTTCAGGATACTAAACAAAAATGCAAAAAAAAATTGCTAGCATTTCCTTTCTTCTTTTTCTTCTTCTTTTTTTTTTTTTTTTTTTTTTTTTGGAGATGGAGTCTTGCTGTGTCACCCAGGCTGGCTGGTGTGTAGTGGCAAGATCTCGGCTCACTGCAAGCTCCGCCTCCTGAGTTCACGCCATTCTCCTGTCTCAGCCTCCTGAGTAGCTAGAACTACAGGCGCTCGCCACGACGCCTGGCTAATTTTTTGTATGTTTAGTAGAGATGGAGTTTCACCGTGTTAGCCAGGATGATCTCGATCTCCTGACCTCTTGACCCACCCGCCTTGGCCTCCCAGAGTGCTCAGATTACAGGCGTGAGCCACTGCACCCAGCCAAAAAATTACTAGCATTTCTATACACCAATATTGATCAAAGTAAGAACCAAATCAGAACTCAATCCCATTTATATTAGCTACAAAAATATAAAATACCTAGGAATACATTTAATCGAGTGGTGAAGATCTCTATAAGGAAAAACTACAAAATGCTTATGAAAGAGATTGTACCTAACACCCAAAAAATGGAAAAATACCTTTCTCATAAAAGAATCAATATCATTAAAATGATTACACTGCCCAAAGAAATCTACAGATTCAACAATCCCAATTATGTGATCAATGTCATGTTTTTACAGAATTAGAAAAGAGCAATGCTAAAATTTATGTTGAACCAAAAAAGAGCCCAAATAGCCAAAGCAATCCTAAGCAAAAAGTGAAAAGCTGCAAGTATCACACTACCTGACTTCAAATTACACTAAAAGGATATAGCACTCAAAACAGCATGGTATTGCTATACAAAATAGACACATAGATTGATGGAACAGAATAGAGAACCTAGAAAAAGCCACATACCAACAGCCAACTAATCTTTGACAAAGTCAGTAAAAGTATACACTGGGGAAAGGACACCCTGTTCAATAAATGGTGCTGGAAAAACTGGATAGCCTTATGCAGAAGAATGAAACTGGACCCCATCTCTCACCTTATACAAAAATTAACAAGGTGGATTAAAGACTTACACATAAGACCTGAAACTATAAAAATCCTTGAAGGAAACCCAGGAAAATCTCTTCTGGACATTGACCTAAGCAAATAATTTATGACCAAGTGCTCAGAAGCAAATGAAACAAAACAAAAATGGAAAAATTTGATTTAATTAAACTAAAAAGCACAGTAAAAACAACAATCAACAGAGTAAACAGATAACATACAGAATGAGAAAAAATATTTGCAAACCATGCATCTGATAAAGGACTGATATCCAGAATCTACAAATAATTCAAACAACTCAACAAGAAAACGGCTGGTATATTTTATAAAATGATATTTTTTACCACACAGAGTTTAGATATTTCCATAATTAAAATCCTTCAGTCTTGTGGTAATGTTGAGCATAAAATAATACTGTCTTAATTTGTCTCTTAATTTTCTAATTCCTGCTGAACTTTCTGGTTTTATACCATATAGTTTGCAGTTCCCAGAACTGTTCATATTCCTTCGTTTTTAAAATAATTTGCTCTTTTCTATCCACCCCTGTGGCATCCACTTACCAACACTTTTCCCTAACCCCAGTTTAGTTGTCACTTTGAGGAACACTAGTAAGGTCCTACATCCAGACTGGGTAAGGTTTTCTATCCTATGTGCTCCTTTTTTTTTTTTTTTTTTTTTTTTTTTGAGACGGAGTCTCGCTCTGTCACCCAGGCTGGAGTGCAGTGGCCGGATCTCAGCTCACTGCAAGCTCCGCCTCCCGGGTTCACGCCATTCTCCTGCCTCAGCCTCCCGAGTAGCTGGGACTACAGGCGCCGCCACCTCGCCCGGCTAGTTTTCTATATTTTTAGTAGAGACGGGGTTTCACCGTGTCAGCCAGGATGGTCTCGATCTCCTGACCTTGTGATCCGCCCGTCTTGGCCTCCCAAAGTGCTGGGATTACAGGCTTGAGCCACCGCGCCCGGCCCCTATGTGCTCCTTGATATGATGTGAGCACCTATATACAGCTCATATTGATCTACATACCTATCTGTGCATCTTATCTGTTTTAAACATTGTAAGGACTTGTGCTTTTTATCCTTCAAGTCTTGTTAAATGCCTGGTGCTCATTCAATATTGAAAAAAAATAAAAGAGAAAAGAAAGAAGCTGGTGATGGGAAAGGGGAGGAAGGAAAAACAAAGCAGTGATTATTAGGAACTTTGATGATAATGTCTAATTATCCAAAAGAGATAACTGTGGATAGTATGTAGAGAATTGTGACCCTTAATTTGCTTTGTTTTTAGGAGTGGGTGACAGCTGCTGCTAAAAGAAACTACATGGACTCAGCGAGTTTAAGATTTGCCTCCCTTCTCAGCCCCTTTTCACAATCTGGCTCCAACACTTCCTACCTAGGGCAAGTTATTTAACCCTTTGTGCATCATCTTTCTCATATATAAAATTCTCACCTTAATACTGCATAACATACAACACTGTTATAAGTTTTTAATCAGTTAGTATTTATAAGTTGCTTAGAAGGAAGCTTGGCACAGTGAAAATCTTATATGCATTCAATGAATAAGTATAGGACTTGACATTGGAGTCTTACTATATAATTAAAGGATGTTTCTTTAGGAATATTTATGTGTGTTTGTGTGTGTGTGTATGTTGAAGAGCCTATAATTACAAAATTTTTTGCCACTGAGAAATACATTTTTAATATAAAAGTTTTAGATTTTATAGTAGGTAAAATGAACATATAAGATATTTAACATTAAATAATTTAAATCAATGTTTTGACAATTTTTAATGTTAATTTTTTGAACACAGAGAAATACTTGATTCCAAAATTAATGACTTTGATAAGATAAACATCTCTTTTGCACAGAGAATTATGAAGATAGTACTATTTAATTCTGTTCTCTTGTTATCCGTTCAACTTTTTGCCTTGTAATTGCAGATATTTTTGCAATTGTCTCTATTACCAACATAATTGGCTAAAAATTATAAACTAAAATATTTTATATTCATATACTTATTTCAATTGAACTTAAGTGCAAGAGTTTCAGGAAGTTTTTATAAGCCTGAACTCTCATTTCTATGAAGAATGTGTTTCACAATGTATGCTTTTCAGCTTTGTTTGATGTTATTTCTAGTTATAATGGTTCTATGAAAGCTTAGATATGCCCATTTAATGCAGTCATTATACTATGCATTTCATTAGGTCTGGTACTGGCACAATTACTGAGGAAACTAGAAAGAAGATTTGTACAATTTTCCCATAGGCCTCAGGAAGTTATTGCTCTTGATGTTGGAAGAATGTATTTAAATCAAAATAGCAAAAGTCGAAAAAACGATTCTAAGCATGTTTTTGAACTGTCTACCAGTGCAGCTACATAAATCACTTTGGGCCCACAGGCAGAGGATACAAAAGGATTTAACTTCAGATATAAAGGAAAACCGTCTGAAGACAAGGAAGAATTTTAATTAAACTGAAAATGTGAATCAAAGCATTAACACTTTTCTGCTATGGATGCTCATTGCCATAAGACATATCATGCCTCAGATGATAGTAAAATTCAGAAAATATAGTAGAACTTTATGGCATAAGAAATTTTCTCTGGCCATATGTGAGGTCGAATTTCTTTGTCTTTTTTGATAACTGCATTGGTGGGAACATTTATAATTGGAAATAAAACTTTCTGAAAAGTGCTTTTATCTTTTCTTTGAGAAGTTCCACAATTTAATGGATGTGGATAAAAATTATAATAAAAATGACAGCTAAAATAACAACAAATATGGAGAAAAAGATAATCATTTCTGTTGATTATGTAGGTTGTTTGTTCTACTCACATGCTTTTAGTTTTTGGATCAATTTATAGTAAAAATATCTGTATAGATTTTAAATTATTATTGCATATTAATATATATTTTGAGTATAAATATGTAATTTATCAATATGATATATTTAATATATTAATATAAAACTATATTAATATTGTATTAATTTGTTATATTAAAGTGTGTAATTTAATTTTAAAAATTATAATATAAGTAGTTTTTTCTTAGAGATTTCAATATTGTAAATTATGAATACTTACTGATTTTTTTAAATAAGCATCAAAATATGGATTTTTAGTGGAGCTAAAGATGGAGAAACAATGTGAGGAAGAATGTGCACTCTAATAAAAAAGAAGTGAAGTGGTAGAATAAAGAGAGAAGTAGAAACAAGAGCACAAAAAGAATGAATAAAGAAGTTTAGGAAAAAGTAGCAGATAAAAGTAACTGGGAAAGCAGATTAAAATATGGAGGGAAATATTAGAAATGTTTTTGTTATTGATTAGGACTTGAGAATAGTAAACATCTGCTATTATTTCCAAAATTCAATTAGTATTATAAAAATGTTTACAGTTGATGTACCCATTAATTGATATTTAAAATCCATCCCCTCATCAGGCTTCGATCCTTTCCCTCTTACAGCGTGAAAACGGTGGGGATGTTTTGTCAGTAGATATTGGAGAAATTCATTAGTCATGTTTCCTGTTTCAGTAAAATTCATAGTATCATAGTACCTAATTTCACTTGAATATGCTATGCTGAACAGTGCTCTTTTTACTCATATGTAAATAAATCTCAGTAAATAAATACATTCCCAAACATTTCTTAATTTTGCAGGTTTTTCACTTTTCTGAAGACCCTACAGCCATTCTATCTCACTATTAGAGTGACTTAACTGCCTCCAAATTTACAAATAACAAAACAAGTTAATTAAAGCTTTAAAAATGTTACAATCTATATCTTTCAAAAATTCTCTGAACATTTTCCATGGTTTGTCCATGATTTCTAATTTCCAACAATACACTGTCATTCCCTTTTTCCAATTTAACATCCTCCTCCCCAACCCAGCGATGGCACCTCTTCCAGCCTATTTTTCATCTTATCCAACATTCCTTCTGAACTGTTCCATTGATCACTTCTTCCATTCTTTCATCTTATAATTACTCATTTTATTTTTTTTATTGGCCCTCAAAACTTCATACTTTTGGTTTTTATTATTTTAATTGACATATAATTGTACATACATATTTATGGATGCAGTGTGATATTCTGATACATGAATACAATGTATAGTGATGAAATCGGGATAATTCACATATCTATCACCTCACAATTGGTCATTTTCTATTTACTCCTCAGTGGCTCTTTGGTAAGATCTTCAAACATAAGCAGTTGTAAAATATATTAAAGCTTTCTTCTTTAATTGTGATACATGATCAAGCTCCCATACTCTCTTTAAGAGTGGTTACAAAATTATTTCCATATCTTTATGTCTTAGCAGTGAGATAATTGAAATTTCACTTCTATACTACCTTGATTTTATCATTACATTAAAAGTCAGGAACGAACTCCCCCATTGTCACAGTTTAACCAGCGCTCCTAATTCCCCTGCTTGATCTTTGTGGTGTTGATATTACTGTCTAGCACATTCCTGTTGATATTTATCCCTAAAATTCAAATGAGATAGTTTATTTTGCTTCTTCTCTCTGATGACTCTTTTTCATCGTTTCACTGATTTACCATCTTCTCGTGTTATCTTACTATAGGCACAGGCTAATGTCCTGTTTTCAGATTCATTGATTTTCTGCTCCTGTCTTTAGTATTCCTTCCTTCTGATTGTTTGGGATCATTTTTATTTTTTTCTATTTCTTCTTCTTTGGTTTCTTGTGGTAGAAATTTAGCTTTGAGAGTTTTCTGCTGTTCCAAGCATCTATAAATTTCCCTCTGAGCATTGCTTTAGCTACTTTGTTGCTTTAGCACTGTTTTAGTGCTTTTTCTCTAAGACTGGCTATAGCCACATATTTTGATATTGCTTCATTCAGTTCTGTGTATTTTCTACTTTCTCTTGAGACTTCTTTTCTGTCCCACAAATTATTTAGAAATGTGCTGTTTAATTTCCAAACACTTGAAGATTTTCCTGTCCTCTTTCTGTGTTTGTCTTATTTAATTCCATTATGCTCAAATAAAACAATTAGTATCATTTATATTTTTAAAAATTTATTCAAGTGTGTTTTATTACCGCCTCCACTCTCCTCCTCAAAAGAGGCTGCCTTGGTGAACATTCCATGCACATCTGAAAACTGATGTGGTTTGATTGTGTCTCCACCCAAATCTCACCTTGAATTGTAGTAATCCACATGTGTCAAAGGCAGGGCCAGGTGGAGATAATTGAATCATGGGGGTGGTTTTCCCCATATTGTTCTCATGGTAGTGAATAAGTTTCATGAGACCTGATGGTTTATAAATGGGAGTTCCCCTACACAAACTCTCTTGCCTGCTACCATGTAATGGGTGACTTTGCTCCTCACTTGCCTTCTGCCATGGTTGTGATACCTCCCCAGCCATGTGGAACTGTGATTCAATTAAGCCTCTTTCCTTTATAAATTACCCAGTCTTGGGTAGGTCTTTATTAGCAGTGTGGGAACAGACTACTAGTATAATACAATTTACACTCATAATCCAGTAAATTGGTATCAGGTAGTGAGGCGCTGCTGTAAAGATACCTGAAAATATGGAAGCAACTTTGGAACTGGGTAACAGGCAGAGGTTAGAAGAGTTTGGAGGGCTCAGAAGAAGATAGAAAAATGTGGGAAAGTTTGGAACTTCCTAGAGACGTGTTGAATGGCTCTGAACAAAATGCTGATAGCGATATGAATAATAAGGTCCAGGGTGAGATGGTCTCAGATGGAGATGAAGAACTTGTTGGGAACTGGAGCAAAGGTGACTCTTGCTATGTTTTAGCATAGACTGGTGGCATTTTGCCCCTGCCCGAGAGATCTGTGAAACTTTGAACTTGAGAGAGATGATTTAAACTATCTGGTGAAAGAAATTTCTAAGTGGCAACATGTTCAAGAGGAAGTAGAACATAGACGTTTGAAAAATTTTCAACTTGATGATGCAGTAGAAAAAACAACCAAAAAAACCCACAAAAAAACAAACAAACAAAAAAAATTTTCTGGGGAGAAATTCAAGTCTGCTGCATAAATTTGCATAAGTAATGAGGAGCTGAATGCAAATCACCAAGATAATGGGGAACGTGTCTGCAGGGCACGTAAGAGACCTGCACAGCAGCCCCTCATATTACAAGCCAGAGGCCTAAGAGGAAAAATTGGTTTTGTAGGCCGAGCCCAGCGCTTCCTGCTGTGTGCAGCCTGGGGACTTACTGCCCATGTCCCAGCTGCTTCAGTCATAGCTAAAAGGGACCAAGGTACAGCTCAGGCTATAGTTCCCGAGGGTGCAAGCCCCAAACCCTGGCAACTTCCACGTGATGTTGAACCTGCAGGTACACCAAAGTCAAGAATTGAGGTTGGGGAAACCCCTCCTAGATATTAGAGGATGTATGAAAATGCCTGTGTGTCCAGGCAAAAGTTTGCTGCAGGGGTGGGGCCCTGCTAGGGCAGTGTGGAAGAGAAATGTGGGATTGAAGACCCAGCACAGAGTCCCCACTGGGACACTGTCTAGTGGAGATGTGAGAAGAGGGCCATGGTCCTCAGAGTCCAGAATGGCAGAATCATGGACAGTTTATACCGTGTGCCTAGAAAAGCCTCAGACACTCAATGCCAGCCCATGAAAGCAGCCAGGTGTGGGTATATACCCTGCAAAGCCACAGGAGCAGGGCTACCCAAGGCCGTGGGAACCCACCTCTTGCAACACCATGACCTAGATAAAATAACCTGTATGTGAGACATGGAGTCAAAGGAGATCATTTTGGAGCTTTAAGATTTGACTGTCTTGCTGGATTTCAGACTTGCATGGGGCCTGTAACCTCTTCATTTTGCCAGTTTCTCCCATTTGGAAAGAGTGTATTCACCCAATACCTGTACTCACATTGTATCTAGGTAGTAACTAACTTACTTTTGATTTTACAGGCTCATAGGTGGGAAGGACTTGTCTTGTCTCAGATGAAACTTTGGACTTGGACTTTTGAGTTAATGCTGGAATGAATTAAGACTTTGAGGGACTGTCAGGAAGTCATGATTGGTTTTCAAATGTGAGGACATCATATTTGGGAGGGGCCAGGGGTGGAATGATATGGTTTGGCTGTGTCCCCACCCAAATCTCACCTTGAATTGTAATAATCTCCACATGTCAAGGGTGGGGTCAGGTGGAGATAATTGAATTACAGGGCTGGTTTCCTCCATACTGTTCTCTTGGTTGTGAATAAGTCTTATGAGATCTGATGATATTAAAATGGGAGTTTCCCTACGCAAGCTCTCTTGCCTGCTGCCATGTAATAGATGACTTTGCTCCTCATTCACCTTCCACAATGATTGTGATACCTCCCCAGCCATGTGGAACTGTGAGTCAATTAAACCTCTCTCCTTTATAAATTATCCAGTCTTGCATATATCTTTATTAGCAGCATGGGAACAGACTAATACAAAAAGTCTGTATATCCTGCTGTTGTTGATCATAGTGTTCTGTAAATGTTCATTGGATCCCACTTATTCATTCTTCTATATTCTTGCTGATTTTCTGACTAGAAGTTCTGTCTATTACTGAGAAAGGAATGTTAAAATCTCCAACTACTATTTTTGATTTGCTTATATTTCCTTTCAGTTGGGTAAATTTTTACTTCGTATAATTTGCAACTAATTTCATACACATTTAGAATGGTTATTTCATTTTGGTGAATTGGTCGTTTTAGCATTATGTAAAATTCTTAATGTCTTGTAACATTTTTGGTTTGTTTTGATGTCTAGTTTGCCTGATATTAATATACACATGTTAGTGTTTTGTTTTAAATCAGTACATTTTAGATGAGTTACTTGTAGACAGAATACCGCTAGATTTTTGTTTTTATCCAACTTACTATTCCTGTCTTTTAATTGGTGTGCTTAGATTTTTTTTCATTCAATATAGTATAGGCATTCTTAGATTAGGTCTACAATTTTATCATTTATTTTCTGTTTGTTCTCTCTGTTTTCCCTTTCCTGCCTCTTTTGGATTACTTGAATAATTTGTAGTATTTCATTTTAATTAATCTATTCTGTATGTAATTTCTGTTGTTATTCTAGGGATTACAATATACATACTTAATATAATGCAGTCTACTTTGAATCAGTATTTTAACACTTCAACTAAAATGTAGAAAACCTAACCCCGCAAAGACCCCTTAGCAACCTCTGCATTTATTGTAATAGCACTAAGAGGTGGGGACTGTAACTTGTAATTAGGTTACAAGGGTTCTACCATCATGAATTAATTAATGCAGTTATCATGGTAATGGGTTAGTTATCATGGGAGTAGCTTTGTTATAAATGCAAGTTCTCTCTCACAACCAATTTTTCCCTCCCTTCTTTTTGCCATGGGATAATCCTTACCAGATTCTGGCAGCATTGGACTTTCCATCATTCATAATCATGAGCTGAATAAAGTTATTTTCTTTATGAATTGCTCAATCTGTGGCATCTGTTATAGCAGCAGAAAATGGACAAAGACACAATCTGAACAGAGAAAATGAACTGAAAAAAGATGAAGAAAGCCTTTGGCAGCTCTGGCAATTAAAAAAAATTCAACATTCATGTTACAGGATGTCAGAAGAAATGAATAGAGCTGAGATTACAGAGTATTTGAATAAACAATAACTGAAAACTCCCTAAAGTGATGAAAGATACAAACCTATAGATTCAAGAAGTTCAGAAAATTGGGAACAAGATAAACCCCTCAAATTCAACCTGAGATGCATATTAATTAAACTTCTGAAAACTAAAAGCATAGAAAATAATCTTAAAACTACTCTGAGAAAAACAAAACACTACCTATAGAAGAACTTCAACTTTAAAAACTGTGTATTTGTTGTCTGAAACTGTGGAGACCAGAAAGCAGTGATACAATATATTTTAAATGCTAAAAAAAGTGGAAATTGTGCATCCTGTATACAGAAAAATGATTCTCTTGAATAAAGCTTAAATAAAGACATTATTAGCTGGAGAAAAATAAATACATTTGACACTAACTGATTTACCCATAAAGATGAGCTAAGTAAGGCTCTTAAAACAAAAGAAAACAATAATAAGAAAATCTGGAACATTATGAAAGAAAAGAACAATAGAAAAAGAAGAAATATGGATAGAAAATATAGAGTATTCTTTTCCTCAGAAGCTTTATAAAACATTTTCATCATTAAAGCTAAAATTATAATATTATATGAAAAATAAGACAATTATATTTAAAAGTTGGGAAAGTAAAGAGACAAAAATGGAAATAATGTGGTCATAGTCCATTTGAAGTTGTAAAATGTTAATACAAGTAGACTGTGAAAGTCATATTTGTATATTTTAATATGCCACTCAATCAGTACAAGAACTATACAAAAAGAGTGAAAAAGACTGTAATTTAATGATGCCACAATCCTAAATATAAGTTCAAGTAATGTACAGAAAGATAAGTACAACAAAGAAATGAGAGCAAAATAATACAGAAAGATAATTATAAAATGGTAGATCTAAGTTCTAACGTATCAATAATTACTTTAAATGGAAGTGGTCTATACATACCAGCCAAAAGAGAGATTGGCAGAGTGAATTAAAAAAATTATAATTCAACTATATGTAGATTACAAGAATCTCACTTTTAGGGACACGGGTAGGTTGTAAGTAAAGGAGTGGAAAAAGATATACCTTACAAATACTAGCTAAAAATTAGAGTGCCTGTATTAAATACAATAATGTAGACTTTGGAGCAAAGAAAATTACTTAAGAGAAATAAGGATATCATGTAATAATAAAATAGTCAGTATAATGGAATCCAACAAGAAGTTAAGCAGAACTACAACAAGAAAATATCTACAAAGATGTAAATTAAACAATAAATTTCTATATAATTCATGGTCAAAGATGAGATTTCAAAGCAATTTTGAAAAATATAGGTAACTAAATGAAATGAAAATGCAACTTATAAAAATGTGTGGGGTTCTGTTAAACAGAAGTGGAAGAAAAATTTATGGCACGTAATGCTTACATTTAAACCAAAGAAAAATCTGAAGTCAAAAATATAAGTTCCTCTGTCAATAAATAAGAAAAAGAGAAAAATAAACTTAAAACAACTATAAGGAAGGGAATAATAAAGATAAATGCAGAAGTCCATAGCAATGATAATAGAAAAATAATAGAATAAATAAGACAAAAAGCTTATTCTTCGAAGTAAGTAATCAAACGGATGAAATTCCAACAATATTGACAAAGAAAAAGAAAAAGGACACAAATTCTCAAAATTAGGTATAAAACAAGCAATGCAACTACAGACCCTTCTGTTATAAAAGAATAATCCAGAAATACTAAAAACAACTCTACACTCATAAATTTAACTATTTAAACAGAATGGATCAACTCCTCAAAATCTGAAAACTGCATAAAAACCCTTGATAAAATAGGTACAGTAGCCTCATAACCATTATTTAATTTGATTTGTAATTTAAAATTCCCCCCCAAAACATACCTTGGCTCAGTTAATTTCATTGAAGAATTCTACTAAATATTTAAAAGAATAATGAACACCAATTTTACAAATTGTCTTTAAGAAGATACAAGAGGTGGAAATGCCTTCCAACTCATTTTATGAAGTCAGTGATATACTTTGATTCCAAAATTAGATAAAGATGTTACAAAAATGGAAAATTACAGACCAATATTCCTCATTAATTTAGACCTAAAAAAGTAACAAAATAATACACACTGAATACAAAAATGCATACAAATAATTACATGACTTGACTACATGGGATATATTCTTGTTATTCAAGCCTGGTTTAAATATTTTAAAAATCAGTCAATGTAGTTCACCTTATTAACAGACTAATGAAGAAAAGCATAATGATTATATCAATTGTTGTAGGAAAAGCTTTTTATGAACCTATTTCCATTCTACCCTAATTCATTTTCATAAAAATCCCTCAGAAAGCAAGGAATAGAGGAGAATTGCCTAGGCTTGAATAAAGAGCATCTAAAGGATCTGATAGCCAATACCATACCTAAGAGTAAATGACTGAATATTTTCCCCCAATACTGGCAAAAAAACAAAATGCCTCTGCTTTTATACCATTTATAAAACATAGTGTTGAAAATTATAGTCACTTCAATAAAAAAAGAAAATAATAAATACAAGACATGAAGATTGGAAAGTGAAAACAAAATAAGAGAAATAAAACTGACCAATGGCATAATTATCTACATAAAAAATCCTAAGGAATCTATAACAAACTCCTGGAACCAATAAGTACGTGGAGGAAGGTGACAGGACACAACATAAATGCAAAAAAGCCAATCACATTTCTGTATACTAACAATGAGAATATGAAAACCAAAATTTAAAACAATGATATTTAAAATTTCTCCGAAGAAAATAAAATAGTTATATATTTAATTAAACACTTACAGTATCTGTATACTGAAAATTAAAAATACTGATGAAATCAGTCAAAGATGACCTAAATACTTGGGGAAATATACCATGCTCATTGAACTGGAAAACTCAATATAGTAAAGGTATCAACTCTCTTCACATTTATATATGTTTAAGGCACTTCCTATCAAATCTCCAGTAAGTGATTCTATAGAGATTGCCAAGCTCATTCTGAAATTTTCATAGAAAGGCCTAGGCTCTAGAAAAGCTAAAACAGTCCCAAGAAGGAAGATTAAAATGAGACATCAATCTACCTGATATTCACGATTGCCATATAGCTACGGTAATCAAGACAGATCGATGAAACAGAACAGAACACCTGCAAATAGACCCACACATGCTCAGTTGATTCTGAAAAAGATGCAAAAGCAATTTAATGGGGAATAACCTTTTCTACAAATGCTACTGGATAAATTGGATATCTATGGATACCTATCTCACAGACAAACCAACCAACCAACAAACAAACAGGCTAGGTGTGGTAGCTCATGCCTATTAACCCAGTACTTTGGGAGACGAAGAAGGGAGGATCACTTATGGGAAATGTAGCTCAGAATAGATGCCATACAATTAAGTTTAAAATTTTTAAGGTATAATACTTTTTTAAAGAAATGAGAGAAAAAATTTTGCAATATGGTACTACTCAAAAAATTCTTAGATTTGACACTGAAATACAATTCATTAAAAATAATTGATAAATTAAATCTCATGAAAAGTAAAATTTTGCTCTACAAATTAAATTGTTTGCCCTGCAAAAGCCATGTGAAGAAAATGTAAAGACTACAGAGTGGGAAGACTATTTGCAAACGACGTAAGAAAAGGACTATTATCTGAAACATGTAGAGAACACTTAAAACTATAGCAGGGTGTGGTGGCTCATTCCTGTAATCTCATCACTTTAGGAGGCCAAGGTGGACGGATCACGAGGTCTGGAGATTGAGACCATCCTGGCTAACACGGTGAAACCCCATCTCTACTGAACAACAACAACAAAATTAACCAGGTATGGTAGCACATGCCTGTAGTCCCAGCTACTAGGGAGGCTGAGGCAGGAGAATCGCTTGAACCCGGGAGGTGGAGGTTGCAGTGAGTCGAGATCGCACCAGTGCACTCCAGCCTGGGTGACAGAGTGAGACTCCATGTCAAAAACAAAACAAAATGAAAAATATCTATTTAGATACTTTTTGAACTATTATTATCTATTTAGATATTTTATGAACAAAAAACATGGGCGTTACACCAAAGAGAATACACAGATGATGAGTAAGTGTTTGGAAATATATTCCATGTCACTAGCCAATAGAGAAATTCCAATTAAACCCACAATGAAATATTACTACACACATATCAGGATGGCCAATCGAATGAAAAAATGGTAACACCTAATATTGGTGATGTTGTAGATAAACTGGAGCACTCATAGATTGATCATTTGACCGCAAACCAGTACAGATTCAATGGAAAACAGTTTGACAGTTTCTTATAAAAATATGCAATTGCCATATGACCCAGCAATTGCACTCTCAATAATTTATTCCAGAGAAATGGAAACATATGTTCACATAAAAACCTGTGCACAAATGTTCATAGGAGCTCTATTCAATATAGACCAAAATGGGCTTTTTACAGCTTTTGTCTATACTGAATGAAGATGGAGTCTAGGTGTCCTTCAATAGATGAATGTTTGAAATATTGTAGTAACTACATTCCATGTACTACTCATCAATGGAAAGGAGGAAAGTGTTATTCATTCTACCATTTGGATTAATCTCTAGGATGTTATACTGAGGAAAAACATCTTAAAAGAATAATATCATATGATTTTATGTATGTAACATTTAAAAAATGTTATTTTAGAATTTTAGAAGTAGACAAATGATTAGTGGTTGCTTGGGGTGAAGGACTGGTTAGAGGATCTGAGGAAACTGTTTTGGTTACAAAAGAGCAACATGAGGGATACATGTAGTGATACAACTGTTCTGTGCTGGCGGATACATAAACCTATGAAAGTCTAACACTGTATATAGCTAAATACACACAGAAGAGACAAACACAGGTAAAACTGGAAAATTTGGTGAATTGGTGGGTTTTATCAATATCTTGGTTATCATATACTACAGTTTTGAAACATGTTATAGTTTGGGGTAACTGGGAATGCTGTACATAGATTCTATTATATCTTAAAACTATGTGAATCTAATGATCTCTAAAAAAAATTTCAATTAAAATATTGTTTCTGAGTATGTGTATGCAGGGGTGGGTTTGTGTCTATGTATGTGTGTTCACATATATTGAAGGAGGATGTCCCAATCCAAGTTCATTATCTCTCCTCAAATTGCTTGCCCTTCTGGTACAGTATCTCAGTATATTTTAGTGGTTATATCATGGCATGACTTGGAGCCAACAAATCTGGCATTGAGTGCTGATTCTGCTATTTACTAGTTTTTACGTTGATAAGGTGTCTTTAGTCTCTTCAGTTTTCAATTTCCCCATCAGAAAAATGCTGGGTGTGTTTTTTAATAGAAAAGAATCACCTTTGTAAATTATTTAGCTGAGTTATTTGCATATATTATTTATCTGTTTATCTGCATCTGCAATTAATGATATTGCTTTTTCAAGATACCTTTCTTCCAGAATTTGTCATGTTCTGAATTTTTTCTTTACCTTTTATTAGTCTTCTAGTACTTAATCCATTGTGATTATTGTAGTTAAATGCATTAATTTTATTATATTTTGATTGTTGAAATAATCTCTTAAATGTCTTCCACTTTTTGTTACCTGGCGCTGGATCACTAAAGTAATTTTTCTAAACTTGAGTTAGATAATGACAATGTAATGTATTGATTTATTTTATTTCTGTATGAAGCGGACGTGTAGAACAGAATAAAGGACAAAGGCAGAGGAAGGAAAGTCAGACTACCTGAGTACTCTCTGACCTTGGCAACTCCCATTAACTTTCTGAGCTTCAGTTTCATAATCTGAAAAATGAGTTTAATAATAATAACTATCTCATAGGCTCACTGTGATCATGAAAAGAGACAGTTCCTCTGAAGTGCTTGGGGGAGTGCCTAGAATCTAGTAATCAATAAGAAAATGAATAACAAACGTTCACTATTGGAAAGGAAAATAAAAGTAGTGGAATACTGCAGAGAATGATAGTTTGACATTTTTCACTACTGTTTAGGAAAAGAGACTGAGGAATCAAAGTAAGTGAACCATTGTTGGATATAATAATCTTATTCCATGTTATGCTGTTTCCTGGAAAGAAATAGTAATCCTCCAACAAGATTCTTTTGATTACACAGAATTTAGACCCAATGGTAATTTGTGCTAATATTATTTGCAACAGTGTATCACTTTGTTCATTTTGATAGATTAGAGTATTAACCTGTCTGGTAACAGTGAATACATTAATTGTTCTTCAGAGTCTCTTTCTGACCCACTGTCCTTTGATTGTAGATGAAAGGTTTTTACAACTTAAATATTATTTAAATTTTCTATAAAACATTATTTCTCTATTATGGTCATTTTACTCCCTCTGCCCATCCAGGGCATATTTGGCAACATTTGGAGACATTTTTGTCTGTATATCTCAGGGAATGTAATGAGCACATACATACATGACTTAATTCTTGACTCACACAGAGATTTGGCTATTGATTGCTTTACAAATATCAGGATTCATAATAATTATTTTGAATTTAAGAATATTGCATGCTACTGTGAAGCTTTATGTGTACCTAAGGATATTGCAAATTTTAATAAATGGAGGAACCCTAAATTGTATTTCTTAAAAAATAAGAATAACTTGTTTTTTACTTGTATATGTTAAAATGTAAATTTATATACAATTCTCTTTCCAACGAAAAGCTAAAGACCGCAAGAGAGCAGGGATAATGATGTAAGATTTAATATGTGTTTTATTAATAAATAAATTAAATTATCAAATATTAGTTGATTTGGGTCATGATGTATAGTGAGGATAACACTTTGGTGGTATAAATAATAATAATGATTTTCTCAAAATTAAAAATACACAAATAAGGCTCAAATAGAAAGAGCCATTGCAGAATCAGGTATTTGAAATTTCACTTTGAACCAATGAGATTATCAGCTACATTTTTTTCCATGTGTTTTTATTTGTGCATTTGGTAAAAATAAATTATAAATATATGAATGCTTGAAGCCTCTGAGAATATTTTAAATCTCTCTGGAAAAGTGTATGCTGAGTTTGGGTGTGATAGACAGACCTTCAGGCAAATCTCATTGGTTCCCCTCTCCTGGTGTCTGTGCCTATGTGTAATCCTTCCCCCTTGAGTGAGTGTGAGACTTAAAACTTTTAAAATTTATTTCTAACCAATAGAAATGAACACATGTTTGTGTTTGTGTGTGTGTGTGTGTGTGTGTGTTATATACATGACAATATGTAATATATATATACACGGCAAAAATGATAAGATGATAGAAGGTCAGTTCTGTGATTACTTCACCTTATGTAAGGGTAAGGCATGATGTATCATGGCAAAATGAAATCGAGATTCACCTTTCTGCTTGATGAAGTCAGCAATCAGTTTGGGGGAGCCTATGTGGCAAGGAACTACTGTTGGTTTTTAGGAACTGTGGGTGGTCCCTAGGACAGGAAAACTCCCTCAAGTTGATAGCCAGCAAAAATGCTGGGACTCTCAGTCGTGAAGCCATAAGGAAATGAATTCTGCTAAACGAAAGAGCTTGGAAGTGGATTCTTCCCCAGTCAAGATTCCAAATGAAAAACAGTCCACCTAACACTTCCACAGTAGCCTTATGAGACCCTGAGTAAAAGTACTCCGCTAAGCCATGTTCCTGACCACAGAAACTGCAAGATAATAAAATGTGTGTTGTTTTAAGCTGCTAAGCCTGTGGTAGTTTGTTTTGCAGCAAAAGAAAATTAATACAGTGGGCTTTGGTTTTGCAGATCTATCTATCCTCTACTTATTGTGGAATTTTAGGTATATACTGCAAGGCATGAGCTTTTAAAATATATGTGAGGAGTTTTTCAAGTATAATGGTCTACTGCATCAGCCAGGCTTTCATCACAGTGAAATCAACAGAAAGCCTCAACATTTAAACAAAAGTGGGTTAATATGAATCTCACTTAAAAACAAGTGAAAATTAGTGTTTGGAACTCTGACTTGTACCTAATCCATTCTTTTTTTTTTTTTTTTTTTGTTACTTCTTTGCTTGGCTTTCTGTTTTTAATGAAAAAATGTAGTTCAGAAATTTTGAAAGACATTTTGTTATGCATTGGTGTAAATTGGAGAAAAAATATTTTAGATGATTCAAGAGTGAATGAGTCATCAACAGATGGTTTCAGTTAAAGCTTTTCTCAAAACACATACTTACTGGGGAGTAAAATAACTAGTGAAGATGTCTGGTTTAAACAAATTTGTCTTTTTGTTTATTTTTTAAAATATAACTCAGGTAAATATAAATATTTTAATTTGGAATGGAATATGTCATAAAACATTGTTTTATCTCTGTCACATGTTATAGCCACACCACAGAAAAGTAGGTGATTATGTTCAAGGTATTAAATATTCGGAGCAGGTCAAAAAGTGGGAATGTGTAAAATCATGTTTACATATTGAAGGACCCTAATATTTTCATACAAATCATGACCTAATAAAAATCCTGGCTATGACTATGAATGTTTTGTTCAAAAGAGAGAAAAGAAAGAGATGAGGTTACACACATTTTTGGCCAACTGATATGGTTTGGCTCTGTGTCCCCACCCAAATTTCATTTTGAATTGTAATCCCTTTGTCTCAAGGGAGGATCCTGGTGGGAGGTGATTGAATTATGGGAGTGGTTTACCCCATTCTGCTCTAATAGTGAGTGAGTCTCAGGAGATCTGATAGTTTTAAAAGTGGCAGTTTTTCTTGTGCATGCTCTCTCTCTCACCTGCCAACATGTAAGAAGTGCCTTACGCCTTGATTGTAAGTTTCCTGAGGCCTCCCCAACCATGCGGAACTGTGAGTCAGTTAAATCTCTTTCCTTTGTAAATCACTGGGTCTCAGGAAGTTATTTACAGCAGTGTGAAATGGGCAAATATACCAACTAATCAGCAAAATATATATTTTATGTTTTCTAATTGTGTATTGCTAAATAGTTTAGAATGCCTAATGTGAAGAAGGCAATGATATTCTAATAAAACTAGTAGAAGGAGGTATCAGATATTTCTCAAGTTGATTTTATAATTCGGGTATAATATTTAGGGTTCTCCAGAGAAACAGAACCAATAGAATATACATATTCTTTTGTATTATTTCAAGGGATGTATGCATTATTTTTAAAATGCATTGTTTTAAAGACTAGGCTCATATGATCATGGGGCTGACAAGTTGAAAATCTATCAGGCAGGCCAGTAATCTGGAAATGCAGGCAGAATTTCTGTGTTATAGTTTAGAGGCAGAAATCCTTGTTCTCTGGGAAACCCCAGCTTTTGCTCTTATGGTCTTCATCTGATTGGACAAGGCCCACCCACATTATCTAGGGTACTCTTCTTTACTTAAAGTGAATTGATTATGAATGTTAACTACATCTACCAAAATACCTTCATAGCAACACTTAGATCATTTGATTAAATAACTGTACTATAGTATTGCTAAGATGACAGAGAAACTAATAATCATATCTGGTTCATAGTTTGCTTTCTTTTAAACATATATGCATATATGTACACAAATTACATAATATACATGTAATATATATTTCTACATATTCATTTAACTATTAGTTAATTGATTAATATAATATCCATTAATTACTACTAATATGTATTCATCAATATTATTTTAATTGATATATTATTTTTTATATATTCATTAATTCAACTTCACTTATTAAACATTTTCTATACTGTGTTCTGAGACCCAAACAACAAATAGGGTATTATTCTTATATATTGGAGAAGTTCAAATTTCATTGAGATGAAATATAAGTCAAGATTTTATGAATATTATTATAACATTTCTAGTTTTCTATTTGAAAAAAAAGGCCTAAATTGGAGATCATTTATTAAAAATTATCTGGTAACTATATGTGCAAGGCACTAGACTATGTGCCCAGTATAATTTAACGGTTAAAAAAATAAAATGTCATTCCCCAAAGAGTTTAAAATATACTGGGAATCGATTCAGCTCTTATTTCGTCCACTAAGTGATATAGGACGTATTACTGTAATTTGATATTCAGTTTTCTTATCTGTGCAATGGGAATTGAACTAAATAGCATTTCAGTATTTTTTTTTTTATGATTCTAAAACATTATCATTTTCAAGACTGTTTGTATAAAAAGTTACTCTTTAGTGGGTAGAATAGATACATTATTTGTATTAATTTGGTTTCAAGTAGAAAAATAGCAATTGATACCATGTGTTTAAGTAGTGAGCTCTAGATATATTTTCTCTTATTTAGATTAACATCTAAATTGCTTTCATAAAACAATACAAATTAATCTTGAAGACTGATAGAGAAATTACCAATAAGCAGGAAATGCAGTGGCCAATAGCAGAATATGTTCTTTAAGTTTGCATAAGCATTAGATGAACAAAACTGTTTTGAGATAGTTTGTTATTAATTATATGTAGGAAAAACTATCATGTGAGACTTGAGGATTTGAAAAGCTCTATGTGTTGAAGATTGTTCTTTGAAAGTCATGTTATGTTTGTCTCCAAATGAAATCTTGTTTTCAAAATTTGGTCATCTGAAAATAAAGAGGACCCTTCATTGTAAAATAGATATTATAAGGATGTAAGGTGTTTAAAATATTTGAATGAGGTGATGTACTCTAATTCTTTGTATTAATTTTCATTTTAAAAATTACACAGGTCAATAAAATGATGACAATGCAATTGGTAGCATGCGTAGTTGATGATTCATGAATTTGAAGAAAAATGATACACTATTTTGTATATCCTTTCTTGGTGAAGAAAGACCAAACCTTCCATTCTCGCACTGAACTGCTTTTAATTTTCAAGGCACATTGAAGTTTCATTCTTCGTATTTGCTTTCTATTTTCATAGTGATGGGAATGGAATGTGATCTCCACCACTCAGCCATTATCCTGCCCTTTGTGGCCATCGCCTTTGACTCAGGCCTGAATTCACCACAACTTATTTTTACAATGATCCTGACATGCAGCCAGTCCACTTGGCAGAATTTTCACTCTTGCTTAGCTGATTTCAAAATGAAGATTCTTATTGTTTCTCTTCAAAGCATTTCTAGTTTCAGCAGGAAAGCTTTTAAAATAAAACTGCTGTCATGCAAATGACTGAAGACAAAATGCATTTTTTTTTCCAATTCCCTGATTCTGTCTCAACTATTAAGTTCCGAGGAGCTCTCCACTTTTCAGTCTTATTTATAAAGATATTATCAAATCTAGCAATATTTTCTCAAGAAATTGCTGGGCAGTGAATACTTTTTTTTTTTTTATAATGGTGAATGGATTCACTGTTTTCATATACTGTGTTGTAGAAAATATATCCAATGTACATGTAGCAAATGTTTGTCTTGTTCGGTATTAAATTACTGAATTGTTTATGACTATCAGTGAGGCAAAGGGAACATTGCAAGGTTTGGGACTGGGGTTATTTTCTTTCTGACTTTTGATGTTCTCCTTTTAAGGTTTCATTTTGCTGCTTACTCTATGTATTATTTCATTTCAGTTTTTTTCTTCCTTGGTGGACTTTTTACAGCCTACGAGGAGCTGATGGGCTTCGAATTTTCAAGGTATAATTTACTAGTTTTCTCCCAATCACAATGTTCTGTGACTATTTATTTATTTATTTTCACAGAACTAGTTTTATAACCAGGGTGGTTGCAAAAGTAAATGGTAACTAAAGTACGTAAATTCATCTTGCATGTAATTTTGGTTTACAGCTTATCCTAGTGGTTCCCAAACTTTAGTGTGCACCAGAACCACCTGGAGAGCTGTTTAAAACCAACCAGACAGCTGAGTCCCACCCCAGAATTCAGTACTTCTGAGGGGTGGGGTCTGAAATTTTGAATTTTGAATGACTACCCTGCCAGTGCCACTGCTGCTTGGCAAAAGACCAGAGTTTGAAAATTACCTCTGCAGAACATGAAAGAATACTAGACGCTTGTCATGTTGTTCAAATAAAACAGCACACTGTCATCTGCCGAAGATGACACAAATGCCATTGTTTTTAAGAAATAGCTGTGACTTTCTCTTCTTAAAACAGTATACCCTCCTTAAGCTTAGCTCTTGCATTCTGTGAATAAAACTCGAATTGAAGGAATGGCCATATTTCTGACAAGTCATGAGGCTTACCAAGGTAAATTTCATTTGCTGTATCACTTAAAATACAATTCTACTTACAATTGCCTGGCATGGATGATTGCACTTTTTTTTAATGTACATAATACATTTGACACTGAGAAATAAGAAGCTATGAAAATAAAGTTGATAGTCAGTAAAGAAGTTTTTCCTTAAACGGTTGCAATCTGCCAAGAGCTGATAAGGAAAGAATCCTGTGGGGACAATGGCAAAAAACTTAAAGCCATCAAATCCATGTCAGCACTAGACAAGAAAACAAATAGAATTCCAGACAATTCAGAACAAATACTACAAATCAGAGACCATACTCTAACCTCCTTTCAATCTTACACTTTTGAAAGACAACTTAGAAGTACAAAGGACAGTAAGCAACTCCCCGCTAGTAGTTAACATTGTGCCTTTACTTTTGACTTTCTTCTGTTGAGCTGGAATTAAATTTGTCTTCAGTAAAAACTTTTCTCAGTTTCTCTGTGGTGCATATCATATTATCTCTAATGTAAAATGCTCAAGAAAAAAAAACTGAGGCTGAGCAAGGGTAAGTTAATTATTTAAAATTGTGTGTTAATTATGATGAATTAGAGTAATGAAGTTATGCTTAGCAGATTTCTGTTGTACCTTTACATTCTCTGTTCTAAATGGTTTTGAAGCTATAAAGATCATTGGAGAAGAATATTACCATATGAAGTTAAAATTGTTAATCATAGCTTCATAGATCCATACCCATGAATTAGATAGTTAATTATTCCTCACTTTTCACATGGTATTATAAAAAAGGGATGTCTCAGATTTGTAATTTAAAAAAAAAATTTGACGTTAAAATGAGTTATGTGTCAAATTTTGATGCTACTGCTTACACAGAGTACTTAAAATGAATGGGAGTGGAAAATGGATTAACTGAAGTTGTTGTGACTTATGAAATCTTATAGTTTACAACATTTTAAAGTTGTTCAACTAAGGTAGATGAGTATAAAACTAATAATACCACTATCGCTCTATCATTGAAAGGTTGTCATATGCAAGGCAGTACTTCCAAGGACTGTAAACCACACAACTTCTTTAAAATGTTTTACAGATAATATCCTTGGGAGTTTGTGGAATTTTCGGTTTAGGAAAGTCAGATAACCTGAAAATCTCATTCAGATGCTAAATGCTGAAGCTAGAATTTGAACTCATCCTATTCTTTTAATTATACTGCCTTATTACAAGTTTATATTAATGAATTCAAGGTTATTTATATGTGTGAACAACCTCCTCTTGTTGATTAAAAAATATATTAATAGAAATGATTTCCCAAAGTGGAATTTTATAAAAGACTGCATAGAAAGTAAATGCTGTTGAAACCAGGTAGGGATGGGTATAGCCATAGATCTTTATAATACAAATATATTGGTATATTATAGAAACATCCTGCTTAGTTGAAATGCAAAAGCGATCAAGAAAATAGTGCATCATTTTGTGGATTTATACAAGACTAGGAAATCCAGGGTGAGATAACTCAGTGAATGGGGAGTATAGTGAATGGCTGTGAAATAAGAGGAAATGAAGATTCCCTAGCATAGAGCAAAATATATTGTCTTTTATGATGTTTTTCTTTTTCTCATGTATTTTTTTCTTCTTGTTCCAAATTGTGAAATAATATGTACATTTGTTTTCTGCTAAATCGTTGCTTTACTGAATTCACTACTTAACTTATCAATGATAAAAGGAGTTATTTCAAAGACTTGGCCGAGGCAGCTGAAGGTATGAGAATAAACCAACTTCTTGCAAAAAACAAAAACAGAACGAAGCAAAACAAGACAAAACAAAAAACCTAGAGTGGTGATTACTGGTAAGGTTTGGCTTTGTATCCCCATCCAAATCTCATGTTGAATTGTGATCCCCATTGATGTGGAGGGACCTGGTAGTAGATGATTGGATCATGGGGTCAGATTTCTCCCTTGCTGTACTCATGATAGTGAGTTCCCTTGAGATCTGGTTGTTTAAAAGTGTGTAGCACCTCCCCTTGGAGCTTTTCTCCTTCTCTGGCCACTTAAGATGTGCCTGCTACCCCTTTGCCTTCTGCTATGATTGTAAGTTTCCTGAGTCTTCCCCAGTCATGCTTCCTGTACAGCCTATGGAACTGAGTGGATTAAACCTCTTTTCTTTATAAATTACCCAGTTTTACTTATTTCTTTATAGCAGTGCGTGAATGGACTAAGGCAGTTAGTGAGGGAAAGCTTCTCTCTTGGCATTGCTATGGTGTTTGGGCTCAGTTTTACTCATTGTCTTGTAGAAGCTCTGAACTAAATCATCAGCCTCTAGCAAGTATAGTTTGAATTAAAGATAGAAAGTATAAAGCATGTCTATTTTTCTTTTAATTAATTTCAGTTGCCTGTGAAAAGAAAAAAGATAAGAAACATGTAGATAAAGATAATTTATTCAGAAAAGTAGTCAAGAAAATAGGATGGCTTCAATGCAGAATATTTGAGTCATTTTAGAAACAGCATCAAACTGGCAGAAGTTTGAATAAAATGACAGTGATGTTAATAAAGTAGCAAATGTACTATATTTCAATAATAGAAGTGGTAAATCATTTTAAATAAGTTAATTATAAAGGTATATTTTTACAAAAATGATAGGACCAGAGAGATATTAATTTAAAATTATGTGAAAAAAGAGACATTGAATAGGGCTATAACTTTATCATTTTGATATCACAGAGTATTGATTCATCAGTAAGGAAGAATTTTATTTATGATATTGTATAAAATACTTGAGTTTAAGAAAGATCTCATTACATTATTTTGTAATCACCCAACTAGGGATTTTATCAAGATTATAAGCATCCTAATGATCAGATAATCCCTTAAAAGATCTTTAGGTAGCCAAATGAAAATATTCAGGTACAAATTGTTTTCTTTCAAGCAAACAGTATTATTAATTAACACCCTAGTTAATTGAATCTGCAGAACTGATTACAACATTGCTTCCTTCCATGAGTGTACATTTAACACCAGTACTTTTCCTTCAAAAAGTAATGTTAGATTAACAAACATTGACATTGGTCTAAAGGAGGCTTTTATACATCTAACAAATAATTGTCAGTAGCAATTAAGCTGTTTCACAGTTGAAGCTTATGAAGGAAGCAGGGAAAAATGAACAGACTATTTCGTAATACAAAATTTACCTACTGCATTCATGAATCATTGAACAAATACATCTTTGTAAGAAATAATAGAGCAGGCAAGAATGAATTAAAATATAGGTGCCAAATATGAAGTAAGATCTAGGTGTTCATTCATTAATTCTGACAACGTATTTATAGAATGACTAATATGGCCTTTTTTGTAGAATTTACATTAATTTAGTTTTCTTGGAGAAAATATTTAGAAGTTTAGGTGCAGTTGACTGAAGACATAGAAATAACTGAGAGCACAGTTGAGATTAGAGAAAATGAACATGGTATTCTTCAAAACAAAATGATGTAATCTAGAAGCATTCAGCAGCCTGTTGGTAGCAAGAATGAATGCATGCAATTGACTGCATTAGTCTGAGGTGTAGCAGAGCGATAGATGTACATTGAAGTGTTGTGTGAGCTTCAGTTGCACAAAAACTTAACGTAGAACTGCAAGAGAAAAAGTCTATTGACACATGAAATTTTAACATCAAAAGGGTAGGTGGAAAAATTAAAACCAGCAAACAAAACTTGAATCAGAAAGATAGGAAGAAAATTAGATCAGAAGAACATTAACACAAACAAAATTGCAAAAGAGACATTAAAGAGGAAGACCGCCATTTTCATTTTCAATGCTCCAGAAAGCTTAAGGAAGACTGGGTACAAATGGTAAGGATGTCAGGAAAAATCTCTCAGATGTTGTTATTTCTGTGTTTGAACCAAAGCAAGGACGAGATCACCAGTGGCCTTGATTCATAAATAGAAATTGGTGCTGCTTTATCAACATTGCTGGTGAGAAAATCTCATGTTTTTATTGTGGTGAAATTCACACAGCATAAAATCAATCATTGTAAAGTGTACAATTAAGTGGCATTTTGTACATTCGCAATGTTGTACAACCCAAAGCCTCACTTTTAATAAGCGTAGTTTGTCTTGAAGCATAAAATGAAAAAGCCTGAAGAAATCATATAGGGAAAGTATTGACTTGTAGCATAGACCCAAAAGAAATGAAAGAGAATGTTTAGAGTATGTATGAGAATGATTCCACTCTTTGCTGACTAATGGATTAAATTATGGTCTAGGATATCTAACAGGAAACAAGAACGTCTCCATCAGGTAGCAAAGAATCGACTTTGAAGGAAATCCCACAGTGCTACTTGAGCTAATCAAGGATTGTGGCAAAGCTGCAGTTTTCTTGATAGCTTTATGTCCCCTTACAGTTGTGCATATTTTATTTTCCAACAAGTACCGTCTTATTTGGTGTTATTAAAATTTTACAGCATGCTAGGTCTTTTTTTCTTCTACTTTTTTTTTTTTTAACAGAGCAATTATGTCTTGCAGAACAGGCTACTTTAAATCATTATTTAAATATAAAATATTTTTAAAATAGAGTATAAAATGATTTTCCTATACCTGCAATAAGTGAAAGTATTTCTGGGAATTATAAGCTCAGGAAGGAATTTTAGTGTTAGGAGGATATTGAATGAAATGGAAGAACTGTCACGTACAAATGATGAGATTAGATAGATTTGGTTTTGTGGTGTCATGATAAATATTGGCTTTCATCCTAGGTTCCTGGCTCACAACTTCCATAGCCCTTGTTACAGTCTTTTGTTATAATGTTGGGCGTGTTAGGCCTTAGGGGCAGGACTCTGACCCTCTCTTTCCCTCTTTTCTCCTACCTTTCTCTCACCTCCCCCAGGCAGGACTCTACTCTTCCCCGGCCTTTCTGATCATGGGTCTTAAGAATTTTCCCAGAGAGGGTCCTGCCCTATATTCTAGGGGGGAAGGAATACTGCTGTCCTGAAGCTTCCATAAAATCCCAAGAGGATTGGGTTAAGTTGGCCTCCAGATAGGTGAACACATGGAGATTCCTGGAGGGTGGCATACCCGGGGAAGGCATGGAAGCTCCACACCATTTTCGACATGCCTGCCCTATGCAACTCTCCATCGATACCCTTTGCAAAACCAACAAATGTAAGTAATTGTTTCCCTCAGTTCTGTGAGCTGTTCTAACAAATTAATTGAACCAAAACAGGGAGTCATGGGAACCCCAATGCCAGATGCCAGTTGGTCAGAATTTCAGAGGCCTAGATTTGTGACTGGTGAGCGAGGGCCAGTTTTGGGGACTGAGCCCCACCCTGTGGGATATGATGCTATTTCCAGATAGACAGTGTTGGAATTGAACAGGAGGACACTCATCTGGTGTCTGCTGCTTGGTGTGTGGGGAAACTCCCCTCTACACTTTGTCACGGACGTCTTCTGTGTTGATTGTTGTGACATGAGAGCAGAGGAAGCCCATGGTTTGAGAAAGTTTTCCCCACACAGGTTGTCTTAGGGGAGAAAACAAAAGCTAGCTGATAAATGTAGAAACAGAAAAGAAGATGGTGGTGACAGTAGCCTAGCATGCCAGGGAGCTGTTGCTTTTCCCTAATCGCTTTCATCCAGGCTCTGTCAGTGGTCGGCATCCGTGGAAATCAATGAGAACTTGCACGTCAGTAAAAAACATGGAGAAAACCCAGGGAAATAATAAGCGGAAAAGAAAAGAGAATAGCTTGACTACCTCTCAGTGAAAGCAGAGGAACTTTGAGATCATACAACAAAAGCAGAAGGCAGCTAATGAGAAGTCTATGCAAACAAAAGAAAAATGATGACTGGCTATTTGGAAAAGCTGGGTGCTACTGCCAACTGGGTGTGTCATAAGCTCTAAGGTCAAGATTCTGTAGACTGAACAGTCATTACGTATGTTATGACGTATGCTTTAAAAACTATTTTAAATTTTACCTTTCAGCTTGACTTAGTGTGATGTTTCAGAAGCATTTTTCTAAGAGTAAAACACTAACTATGCAAAAAAAAAATGTTGAAATATGAAGATTGAGAATAAGAGTGGAGGCACAGATGTGGGGAGTCCAGCTGCTGGTTGTTTTTAATAGGAGAACTTGGTTAAGCATTTACACTGCTTTCTTTTATTTAAAACCATGATGACCTGATTCAGATAGTTTCCCTTCTGCTATGAACATGAGATCATAGATGAAACAAAACCTTCAAAGTAAGCTCTAACTAAACACCAAATAATAAAGGAAAGATTCAAAAAGTACAAAATATAATAAAAGTCAACATGGTGAGAGCCGATGGCATTGCAGCCCACCGTAAATTTTACCCTGTATTTTGGCATGAAAGGCTGGCTGTAGGCTTGTCATTCACCCAGGAAAACGAGAGAGACAGCCTCAGGCTAATGCAGGTGGGTAAACTGGATTTTCTAATCCTGCATTAAAATATGCATGAAAATCTTTTCATAGATATTCTCCATTTATGAAAAGTGACCTAGAAAAACTCTACATACATACAAAGAGATTTGGCCTTGAAATTTTTGTTCTGTTTAGGGTCTTAGGTATAAAGGAGGGAAGAAGGGAAGACAAGTATATAAAAAAAAATGCCTTGGGGCCCAAATATGTCTACATTTAATTTTTTTTCTGTCTAAAATCATTCCAGGACTGTTGTAATCCATATATCCTTATCAGTAATAAGGAAACTGAAATAATAAAATCAGAGAAAAAGAAAAAAGTTAATGCTGAAAATGAACTCACACAACTAGATTACATGATATGATTAGAATGTTAGTAGATGGAAATAAACAGAATTAGGCATTAAAGTATTATAAATATGAAAACAGAGAAAAACTTCTAACTAAATATGCTGAAGTTTATTGATGGGATAACAAAATAGAATTATATATATTTTATATTATACATATTGTTATATATTATTTATATTTACTATGAGGAATTGGCTCATGTAATTATAGAAACCGAGAAGTCTCATGATCTGCTATCTACAAGCTGGAGATCTAGGAAAGCTAGTTGTGTAACATAGTCTGAGTCTGAAGGCCTGAGAACTGGGGAAGTCGATGATATAAATCCCAGTTCAAGGGCAGAATATGATATGAGATGTCCCAGTTTAAGTAGTGCGGCAGAAAAACAAAAGGGGTAGATTCCTCCTTTCTTTACCTTCTGCTTTATTCAGGCCCTCAGAGGATTAAATGATACCCAACAATGTTGGGGAAGGTAGTCTATTTTACTCAATCCACCAACTTAAATTCTAATTTCATTTACAAACACCCTCACAGACATAGCCAGGAAAAATGTTTAATCTAGGCACCCCATGGCCCATTCACCTGGATGCATACCATTGTCTATCATACTCAATGAACAGACTAAGAAGACTAGGAAGAGCCAACTAGAGAATTATTGAACTGAGAGGTGGATCTAAGAAAACTACCTGACATACTACAGAGAAATTTAAACAGATGGTGATAGTAACTGTAGGGCACACTAAGGGTTTCCTGGGATATTCATGATATTCTGCTTCTTTATATTGGGACAGGTTCCATGAGCATGGTCACATTCTGAAAATTTGTGAAGTGGTACATGGAAGAGTGATATGCTTCTATAAAAAGGTTTAAAAAAGTTTATAAGTACAAAAATGTGAAATGTAACATTTGAAATTGTAAGTGAAAAAAATTATATAAAATTTCTAGTAATTTTAGAGAAGCAAAAATGGAATTACAAACAAAGAAAGGAAACTTATGAGGACCAGAAATACAAGACACAAAATAAGATGGTTGAACTAAATCTAAATATAAATCTACCTGTTTAAATACAGGAAATATCAGCTTTGATAAAATAATAAAATTTTATTTAAAATAATCATATCTAGAACTCAATGACTAAGAAATTTTGAAATTCAAGAAATAAAAAAAGTTGACGAAGTATTAATTCCATAAAAATATTAATGTATAATTAGACTGTATTATATAGTTATTACAGATAAAAGTCATTAATTAATACTAAAAATAATTCATTAGTCAGACCTATAATCTTATATCTAAATATCTGTAATTCAGTAATTACTTAAAATTATTTTTTAAGAGAGGCTTTAACATTGCTAAAATAATTAAGAGAAGATGAATTTTAACAATGGAGAAATAAAGCTCAGAGGAAGAAGTGGGATGTAAGGGGCAAAAGAAAGCATTAAACTGAACTTATATAACATTTTTCAAGTTATGAGTTTAAGTAGAATTCAAAGTAGAGGTCATTGATTTTAAAAAATATGAAGAACTGAATGGAAAAAATGTATGATATATATACTTATCAATACTTGTGAAATGCAGCAAAAGCCACAGAAATTTACAATTTCAAGTACATTTTTTAAAAAGAAAACAAGAATATGTATTAAACTCAAATAGTAAAATAATAACAATAATAGTACTTGTAAAAATGTAGAAGTATGGAGATAATTATGAAAAAATGTTAGATTAATATTAAAAAATTTACAAAATGCTCTTTATAAGTGTTAATAATATAAAATTTCCAAAAGGACTTATCACAAAAAGGTAGTAGGTTTAATTTTTAAATGATTGAGACATAACTATAAGTGTAGCAAGATAAAAACAAAAGTCAATGGAAAACAGCTTGGTTTGTAATATCAAGAATTGGAAAAAACTAAACATTTATTAACAGGGGAATGGATACATTTTCCATAGTTATCTAATGGAATACTGTGCAGTAGAAATTAATCAACATATACTTATGTGGATAAGTGTCAACTGTAAGGCTACATAAAAATCCAATTCTAAGAAGAATGCATATAGTATGACATCAGTTGAATAAAGGTTTAAACATACATAATGATATCAGCTTTAAATCTTATATCATCAGATCATGGTAGCCATTCCTCTATTTTTGCTCCTACCTGCCATGTAAAAGCTCTCTGATCAGTTCCCGGTATCAACTTAATCTTTTACTTTCTGATTTCCCATCACTTTCTCCAACATCGGTGCTGTCATAGTTCTTGATGATTTAAAAGACAGCCCATTATCTACCATTTTCTGGCATCTCAGTTCCTGTAAGTTCTTTCATCTAATGATCTTCATCAACATCTCCACTTGCAAGTCCAACACTCAGTCATTGGGCTTTCCAGCCATTACTTCCTGTCTTTTGACTAATGTTCCAGTATGGCCACAACTTTGCTCTTACTATGACTTACTGTATTAATTTTCTAGGGCTGTCTTAATAAAGTACTTTACTTCCTAGTTCACTGAGAAGAAGGAGGAAGTCAGAAGAGACTTTCTACAACCCCCACTACAATTTCTAATAAACCACTTGCACTTGAACTCATATTTTCAACTTTTTCCTCTGCATATCTTTCACCTTCCTACCTACGAAATAGATCTTTTCTCTATCTTCCAAAGTCTTTGTTTTAGTGATTTTTCTTTTTCTCTCAACCATTCCCTTTCTACTAGAACTTTCCTATAAATATTTAGACATGTTGTTGTTTCTGACATTTTTAAATGGCTTCTTAACCTTGAATTTCTCAAATACTGATCCACTTATCTCCTTGTCTATACCCATGATTCCCAATTTTTCTTCCACTATTCTCTACTGAACTCCTACCAGCAAGACTTCATTGTTACTACCTAACCAAAATGGGTTTTATTGAGGTCACCAATGACTTCCAGTAAGATAATTCCATGGTTATTTCTCAGTCCTAATTTACTTGATCTGTTAGCATTTGTCATATTTGTTACTCTGAGGACATCACACTCTCCTGGTTTTCTCAAAAGATAATCTCCATCCCATAACTGGTTTCTCCTCATCTCACAATCCAATTTTTGTTACTCACTGGGAGTTAATGCACCTTATAATGACATTTTGATCAATAATGGGCTGTATATAAAATGATGGACGCATAAAATTATAATGGAGGTGAAAAATTTCTATCATCTAGTGACACCATAACCACCATAATGTCATTGTGCAACCCATTATCTTTGCTATGTTTAGATACACAAATACTTACCATTGGAATACAATTGCCTACGGTATTCAGTGCAGAAACATGCTGCATAGGTTTTTAGCCTAGGAGCAACAGGGTATACCATACAACCTAGGTGAGCAGTAGGCTATACAATCTAGCTTTGTGTAAGAATCCCACGTGATGGTCACACAACAACAAAATTGCCTAAGGATGCATTTCTCAGAGTGTATCCTTGTTGAATGATGCATGACCGTATTTGGGCCCTTTTTCCTTACTATTATGCTAATTCTCTTGAAGCCCATTCAGTGTCATTTATATGGTAATGCTTCCAAATCTTATATTTACAATCTTCCTTTCCCTGCAGTCCAGCCTCATATGTACAACTGTACCCTTGGCATCTTTGCCTGATATTATAATATACATATATAATTTACTATGTTTGAAAGTGAGCTCCTGATCATTCTACTGCCATTGCTTCCAAACATGCTCTTTTAATAGATTTGTTTGCTTGTTTGTTTCTGCTAATGGTAGTTCTCTTTCCAACAGCTCAGAACTAAAATCTTGACCTGTGCCATCATTATCTTTCACCTGGATTATTGCAACAACCTCACATGGCCAGGTACACCTCTGAGACCTCACAAGTGAACGTTCTGCCTTCTGTCAATCCCACCACTGAAAAACAAAACAAAAACAAAATAAATAAATAAATCTAGTCTATGTTCAACATACCAGGATTTTTTGATTAAAATATCAATCATATCATGCCTATTCTCTGCATAAAATTCTGCCAACTGGTTACCATCTGACAAAGAGTTATTAATAAGTTATTATGAATGCCTACAGCCAGTCCAAATCTATACACTCCTGTACACTCTTTTGTCTCTCTGATTTCACTTTCTGCTCCTCTCCTCCTATCTTTCTATATTTCTTTACTGTTCTTTATATATATCCAGTATATTTTCAATCCTTCATTTCTTTTAACTACTTACTCAAGAAACAATACATCATCTGTGAAACTTGACACTGATCACACTTTATTTTTTTCTCTTACCCTCATCTAAAATATTATATATTTTAGAAATTTAATTTTTTTCACTGTCTGCCAAACTTACTAAAATGCTCTCTTTATGAGAAGAAAGATTTTGGTTTGTGTTTTGTCCTTTGCCCTATTTCTAGTAGCTAGAATAATACATGCACTTAATGTAATAGTATATACCACTTAATATTTGTTGATTGAATAGATGAAAAATATGTGTGTATCTGAATGTGTGTACTATGGATATATACATATATAGCAAACATGAAGATCTGTGCATGGAAAAAGTAAACCCCAAATTGGAGAGATTCATCTCTTAGTTATCCACCTAAGAGGAATATTTGCTAATACAGGAAAGAAGCAATCTGAGTAGTACACAAGGAGATTCAAAATATTTGAGTTTATTTCATTAGTTTAGTGAAGAATATGTGAGTATTTGTTATATTATTTGTACTTTTTTATATGTAATAAAATTAATTTTATATGAAGGTAATGACACACTAATCATGCTGTGATCTAATTAGCAACTAGTTGGATAAAATTCTATTATGCTACGTTGTCTTCTTGAGCACTATCTTAAAAATTCCATGTATGTATTTAAAAAGTTGCTTGATTTTGGTCTGTTGGAATTTGCTTGAGGTCCACTCCAGACCCTGTTTGCCTGGGTATCAGCAGCAGAGGCTGCAGAAGAGAGAAGATTGCTGAACAGCAAGTGTTGCTGTCTGATTGTTCCTCTGGAAGCTTCGTCTCAGAGGTGTACCTGGCCGTGTGAGGTGTGAGGTGTCTGTCTGCCCCTAGTGGAGGATGTCTCCTGGCTAGGCTACTAGGGAGTCAGGGACCCAACTGAGCAGGCAGTCTGTCTGTTCTCAGATCTCAACCTCCGTGCTGGGAGAATCACTACTGTCTTCAAAGCTGTCAGACAGGGACATTTGCATCTGCAGAGGTTTCTGCTGCTTTTTATTTAGCTATGTCCTGTCCTCAGAGATGGAGTCTACAGAGGTAGGCAGGCCTCCTTGAGCTGCAGTGGACTCCACCCAGTTCCAGCTTCCAGGCCACTTTGTTTACCTAATTAAGCCTCAGCAATGGCAGGCGCCCCTCCCCCAGCCTCGCTGCCACGTTGCAGTTAGATCTCAGACTGCTGTGCTAATAATGAGGGAGGCTCGGTGGGTGTGGGACCCTCCGAGCCAAGCGCGGGATGTAATCTCCTGGTGTGCTATTTGCTAAGACCCTTGGTAAAGCGCAGTATTAGGGTGAGAGTGACCCGATTTTCCAGGTGTTGTGTCATGGTTTCCCTTGGCTAGGAAAAGGAATTCCCTTCCCCCTTGTGCTTCCTGGGTGAGGCGATGCCTCGCCCTGCTTCGGTTCTCGCTTGTTGGGTTGCACCCACTGTCCTGCACCATCTGTCCCTGCAGCTGAGGGTCCTGACTGTTAGAAGGAAAACTAACAAACAGAAAGGACATCCACACCAAAACCCCATCTGTACGTCACCATCATCAAAGACCAAAGGTAGATAAAACCACAAAGATGGGGAAAAAGCAGTGCAGAAAAGCAGAAAATTCAAAAAATCAGAGTGCCTCTCCCACTGCAAAGGAACACAGCTCCTTGCCAGCAACAGAACAAAGCTGGATGGAGAATGACTTTGACAAGTTGAGAGAAGAAGGCTTCAGTCGATCAAACCTCTCAGAGCTAAAGGAGGAAATAAGAACCCAGTGCAAAGAAACTAAAAACCTTGAAAAGATTTGACGAATGGATAAGTAGAATAACCAATGCAGAGAAGTCCATAAACGACTTGATAGAGATGAAAGCCATGACATGAGAACTACGTGACAAATACACAAGCTTCAGTCACCGACTCAATCAACTGGAAGAAAGAGAATCAGTGATTGAAGATCAAATGAATGAAATGAAGTAAGAAGAGAAGTTTAGAGAAAAAAAAAGTAAAAAGAAATGAACAAAGCCTCCAAGAAATATGGGATTATGTGAAAAGACCAAATCTACATCTGATTGGTGTACCCGAAAGTGACGGACAGAATGGAACCCAGTTGGAAAACACTCTGCAGAATATTATCCAGGAGAACTTCCCCAATCTAGCAAGGCAGGACAACATTCAAATTCAGGAAATACAGAGAATGCCACAAAGATACTCCTTGAGAATAGCAACTCCAAGATACATAATAGTCAGATTCACCGAAGTTGAAATGAAGGAAAAAATGTTAAGGGCAGCCAGAGAGAAAGATCAGGTTACACACAAAGGGAAGCCCATCAGACCAACAGCGGATCTCTTGGCAGAAACTCTACAAGCCAGAAAAGAGTGGGGGCCAATATTGAACATTCTTAAAGAAAACAATTTTCAAACCAGAATTTCATATCCAGCCAAACTAAGTTTCATAAGTGAAGGAGAAATAAAATCCTTCACAGACAAGCAAATGCAGAGAGATTTTGTCACTACCAGGCCTGCCCTACAAGAGCTCCTGAAGGAAGCACTAAACATGGAAAGGAACAACCATTACCAGCCACTGAAAAAACATGTGAAAATGTAAAGACCATCAATCCTAGGAAGAAACTGCATCAACTAATGAGCAAAATAACCAGCTAACACCATAATGACAGGATCAAGTTCACACATAACAATATTAACTTTAAATGTAAATGTGCTAAATGGTCCAATTAAAAGACACAGACTGGCAAATTGGATAAGGAGTCAAGACCTATCAGTGTGCTGTATTCAGGAGACCCATCTCATGTGCAGAGACACACATAGGCTCAAAATAAAGGGGTGGAGGAAGATCTACCAAGCAAATGGAAAACAGAAAAAAAGGAAGGGATTGCAATCCTAGTCTCTGATAAAACAGGCTTTAAACCATCAAAGATCAAAAGAGACAAAGAAGTCCATTACATAATGGTAAAGGGATCAATTCAACAAGAAGAGCTAACTATCATAAATATCTATGCACCCATTACAGGAGCACCCAGATTCATAAAGCAAGTCCTTAGAGAATTACAAAGAGACTTAAACTCCCACACAATAATAATGGGAGACTTTAAAACCCCACTGTCAACATTAGACAGATCAACAAGACAGAAACTTACCAAGGATATCCAGGAATTGAACTCAACTCTGCACCAAACAGACCTAATAGACATTACAGAACTCTCCACCCCAAATCAGCAGAATATACAGTCTTCGCAGCTCCACATAGTACTCATTCCAAAATTGACCACATAGTTGGAAGTAAAGCACTCCTCAGGAAATGTAAACAAATGGAAATTATAACAAACTGTCTCTCAGACCACAGTGCAATCAAACTAGAACTCAGGACTAAGAATTTCAATCAAAACCACTCAACTACATGGAAACTGAACAACCTGCTCCTGAATGACTACTGGGTACATAACAAAATAAAGACAGAAATAAAGATGTTCTTTGAAACCAATGAGAACAAAGATACAACATACCAGAATCTCTGGGACACATTTAAAGCAGTGTGGAGAGGGAAATTTATAGCACTACATACCCACAAGAGAGTGCAGGAAAGATCTAAAATTGACACCCTAACATCACAGTTAAAAGAACTGCAGAAGCAAGAGCAAACACATTCAAAAGTTAGCAGAAGGCAAGAAATAACTAAGATCAGAGCAGAACTGAAGAAGATAGAGAAACAAAAACCACTCAAAAAATCAATGAATCCAGGAGCTGTTTTTTTGAAAAGATCAAAAAAATTGATAGACCACTAGCAAGACTAATAAAGAAGTAAGGAGAGAAGAATCAAATAGATGCAATAAAAAATGATGAAGGGGGATATTACTACCGTCTCCACAGAAATACAAACTACCATCAGAGAATACTATAAATACCTCTATGCAAATAAACTAGAAAACTTAGAAGAAATGGATAGATTCCTGGACACATACACTCTCCCAAGACTAAACCAGGAAGAAATTGAATCCCTGAATAGACCAATAGCAGGCTCTGAAAATGAAGCAATGATTAATAGCCTACCAACCAAAAAAAGTCCAGGAACAGACAGATTCACAGCCAAATTCTACCAGAGGTACAAGGAGGAGATGGTACCATTCCTTTTGAAACTATTTCAATCAATAGAAAAAGAGGGAATCCTCCTAACTCATTTTATGAGGCCAACATCATCGTGATACCAAAACCTGGCAGAGACACAACAAAAAACAGAATTTAGACCAATATCCCTGATGAACATCGATGCAAAAGTCCTCAGTAAAATACTGGCAAACCGAATCCAGCAGCACATCAAAAAGCTTATTCATCATGATCAAGCGGACTTCATCCCTCAGATGCAAGGCTGGTTCAACATACGCAAATCAATAATCATAATCCAGCATATAAACATAACCAAAGACAAAAAACACTTGATTATCTCAATAGATGCAGAAAAGGCCTTTGACAAAATTCAACAGCCCTTCATGCTAAAAACCTCTCAATAAATTAAATATTGATGGAACATATCTCAAAATAATAAGAGCTATTTATGACAAACCCACAGCCAATATCATACTGAATGGGCCCAAGCTGGAAGCATTCCCCTTAAAAACTGGCACAAGACAGGGATGCCCTCTCTCACCACTCCTATTCAACACGGTGTTAGAAGTTCTGGCCAGGGCAATCAGGCAAGAGAAATAAATAAAGTGTATTCAATTAGGAAAAGAAGAAGTCAAACTGTCCCTGTTTGCAGATGACATGATTATATACTTAAAAAACCCCATTGTCTCAACCCAACATCTCCTTAAGGTGATAGGCAACTTCAGCAAAGTCTCAGGACTACAAAATCAATGTGCAAAAATCACAAGCATTCTTATACACCAATAACAGACAGAGAGCCAAATCATGAATGAACTTCCATTCACAATTGCTTCAAAGAGAATAAAATATCTAGGAATCCAACTTACAAGGGATGTGAAGGATCTCTTCAAGGAGAACTACAAAGCAGTGCTCAATGAAATAAAAGAGGACACAAACAAATGGAAGGCCATTCCATGCTCATAGATAGGAAGAATCAAGACCATGAAAATGGCCATACTGCCCAAGGTAATTTATAGATTCAATGCCATCCCCATCAAGCTACCAATGACTTTCTTCATAGAATTGGAAAAAAATACTTTAAAGATCATACGGAACCAAAAAAGAGCCCACATAGCCAAGACAATCCTAAGTCGAAAAAAACAAAGCTGGTGGCAGCACTACCTGACTTCAAACTATACTACAAGGCTACGGCAACCAAAACAGCTTGGTACTGGTACCAAAACAGAGATATAGACAAATGGAACAGAATAGAGCCCTCAGAAATAATACCACACATGTACAACCATCTGATCTTTGACAAACCTGACAAAAACAAGAAATGGGGAAAGGATTCCCTGTTTAATAAATGGTGCTGGGAAAACTGGCTAGCCACAAGTAGAAAGCCGAAACTGGATCCCTTCATTACTCCTTATACAAAGATTAATTTAAGATGGATCACAGACTTAAATGTTAGACTTAAAACCATAAAAACCCTAGGAAAAAAACTAGGAAATACCAGTCAGGACATAGGCATGGGCAAGGACTTCATGTCTAAAACACCAAAAGCAATGGCAACAAAAGCCAACATTGACAAATGGGATCTAATTAAACTAAAGAGCTTCTGCACAGCAAAAGAAACTACCGTTAGAGTGAACAGGAAACCTACAGAATGGGAGAAAATTTTTGCAATCTACTCATCTGACAAAGGGCTAATATCCAGAAACTACAAAGAACTCAAACAAATTTACAAGATAAAAACAAACAACCCCATCAAAAAATGGGCAAAGGAAATGAATAGACACTTCTCAAAAGAAGACATTTATACAGCCAACAGACACATGAAAAAATGCTCATCATCCCTAACCATCAGAGAAATGCAAATCAAAACCACGATGACATACCATCTCACATCAGTTAGAATGGCAATCATTAAAATGTCAGGAAACAACAGGTGCTGGAGAGGATGTGGAGAAATAGGAACACTGTTGTTGGGACTGTATACTAGTTCAACCATTGTGGAAGACAGTGTGATGATTCCTCAAGGATCTAGAACTAGAAATACCATTTGACCCAGCCATGTCATTACTAGGTATATACCCAAAGGATTATAAATAATGCTGCTATAAAGACACATGCACACGTATGTTTATTGTGACACTATTCACAATAGCAAAGACTTAGAACCAACCCAAATGTCCATCAATGATAGACTGGATTAAGAAAATGTGGCACATATACACCATGGAATACCATGCAGCAGAAAAAAGGATGAGTTCATGTCCTTTGTAGGGACATGGATGAAGCTGGAAACCGTCGTTCTCTGCAAACTATCACAAGAACAGAAAACCAAACACCATATGTTCTCATTCATAGGTGGGAATTGAACAATGAGGTCACTTGGACACAGGAAAGGGAACATCACACACTGGGGCCCGTTGTGGGGAGAGGGGAGGGGGGTGGGATAGCATTAGGAGATATACCTAATGTAAATGACGAGTTAATGGGTGCAGCACAGCAACATGGCACATGTATACATATGTAACAAACCTGCACGTTGTGCACATGTACCCTAGAACTTAAAGTATAATAATAATTTAAAAAGTTGCTTGATTTTAAAAATATCCTTCATTTCTCTATTTTTTCATAATTTTAGACATATGAAATAGAGTAACGGCTTTAATTTTATTTTTTAAAAATTCTGGCCTCTGTCACTTCTCTGTGAGTTTTCATTAATTGTTTTTTGTCCTCATTATAAGTCAGTTTTCTTTTTCTTACTACATCTGTTTCTTAGACTGGATGCCAGATAAGTTGAATTTTACATTCAAATGGTGCTATATAGATTTGATTTCCTATATGTATTTTTGATTTCTGTTTGAGAATACAATTAATTTACTTTGAAACAGTTGAATCCACTTTGGTCTATTTTTTATTTTTGATTTGTTAGGTGACTCCATAGCAGTGTTTACTATAATGCTAATATTACCCATTACTGAGGTAAGAGTCTCCTGAATATTCCACTGAATGCCCTGTATATCCTGAAAGTGTCCAGTCTGGCTATTTACTGCCCTGTGTGAGTACCAGGCACTGTTTCCTCTAATTTTATTGAATTACCTTTCCCACAATTCTAAAATAGTTTCCTCACATGCATATGATGCTCACTACTTTGCTTAGTACTCAGAGGAGACTCTGTAGACAGCCAGAATTTTCTCCCTATGCAGTTTTCTCCTCTCTGGTACGTTCTCCTGCATATTAAAGTCACTTAGTCTTCCCTAGGGCCTCTACTAAGCTTTCTCAACTCAGGGAGTCTTCAGCACTCTGTGCCAAGGCTGGAACCTTTCTTAAGGCAATAAGCTGAAATAAATGTAAGATTCCTCCTGTTTGCTTTCCTTCCTTCGGGTATCACTTCTGTCTGGTATTAAGTGTCTTAAAAACTATTGCTTTTTTTTCTTCTCTTTTTGTCTTGTCTTTTGATTGTTCCAGATGGGATTATTACATCTTGACCAGAGCTTGTGTTTTATTACCTATCACTTTCAAATATATGTACTCTTTAATCGTATTTGATTTTAAAAATACTTTTCGTGTTTCTTTCTTCTGCTTTTTCATTTCTCCAATATCTTTATGCATTTCCCCTTTCCATCTTTTGCTTTTCCTCTGCTTTTTTTTAACTGTGGTATCTGTTGGTTTTTTTTGCTTTGTACTCTACCCTCCAATTTCACCCCCAGTAACGACCGTTATCTGAGAGGTTTTGTTTTATATCTTCCATTTGTCTAGGCAAACACTTCTGAGCTTTTTCATTTCTAATTTTAGTTGATGCTTTAAAGTTTGCATAACTTTTTATAATTTTATTTTTCCCCCACTTATATGTATTAAATCAATGCTTTCATCTTCTTTGTTGTTGCGTGTTTCTGGTGTTTTTCCATTATTTATTAAAACACTATCTAGTTTCTTTTTATCTTTTTTTTTTTGTCTTGGAATACACTTGCATGGAATTAGATTTTATTTATTTTATTTTTTTGCAGTATCTAATGTTTAAATGATGTGGGTTTTCTGGGAAGATTAGCCTGGGCACATTTTCAAACGTTTTTGTTTTTTTAATCACTTGTTATCTGTGATCTACTCCCACAAAATCTAATGTCTAATATTTTGGCCCTGCTCAATTTCAATTTTGTGCTCAGTATTTGCTCTCTATGTGAACTGTTTTCTTTTATAAGAGAGACTTAGCTTGATATTTCTAAAATTTTCAGGGGAATATACTAAGATAGCAATATTAGATCTTTTAGGTCTGCTCGCAAGTTTTTTTCATTGCTCTTAATTCAGCTCCTGTGAGAAATTTTCCTAATTTCACTGGTCATTCCCAGCTGCATTTATTCAAGTCGCCACTCAGTGTAAAACATACTGCTTGAAGTGATAAGAATAAGTTGGCTTTTTGGGGAGGGAGGGTATTTCCATAAAATTGTGGATATTTTTGCATTTCATTTTCATGCTGTCATTCCCAGTTGCTGCTTTGGTGGTTTGACCAACCCCATTGTTATTTTCAGTTTCATCAGGCTTCTGTTGCCTATTTTTAAAAAGATATAATCAGATGTTAACAAGTGTTGACTTGTTTAATTTTTAGAAGAAGTGTGGAGACAATTTTAATATACTCAATTTTACTATGTGTATAATTTTGACAAAATAAAGCAAAACTTAAAAGAGAAAAAGAGAATTTAATGAAAATATATTAATAGCCATAGCAAGAAATACTATACAAGGATAAATCTAACAAAAGAAATCTTTATCCATATTTATGGATAAAGTCTATAAACCTATTGAAGGAAATAAAAGTATGCTAAATAATTAAAGACATATACTATGTTTGTGGGTGACAAAACTTAGCATTACAAAGATGCCAGTTTTGGCCAAGCAATTTTATTCATTCATTTGTGATAGAATTTGATCAAAATCTTTGTTAAATATATACTAAAGTTAAAAAACATTGCCAAAATATTATTAAAGAAGAAAAAAAGAGAACTTGTCAATATTTATTGTAATAATAACATTTGTATGTTTACAATAATAGTAATATACAAAACCAAATTTACGGATACATACATGGTAAACTTATTCAAGTGAAGGCAAGAATATATATAAACTGAGAATGTTTATTTATGTGAAGCAAAGATGAGAAATGTGATTGTAAAAATACACGGAAGAGACTGCAACTTCATCTGTTAATATTTTAGTTCTTTAACAAATATGGGAAGTAAAAATGCACAAATGTCTAAATCATTAAATCTGAATCATTATTCTTAACACGTTAAAATTTATGATGCTCTTCCTTCTTTTTTACCTTCTCCTCTGCCTCCCTGTCTTTCTTTCTTTACCTCTCCTTTCATTGTTCCTTCTCCTCCTTCTCTCCTTTTCTTATTTCTTCCTCTCTCTGTTGTCAGGAACTGTGCATTATTTTTCAAATATATCTAAATTATTTGGTTGTTTTTGATTTGTCATTAGAGAGTGATCCAGATTTTACAAGAAAAAGAAAATGTTTATATTGTTCTATTGCTCTCCTCTAACTTCCTGTTTTTATTTTGTGTGGTAGTGTGAATGGAATCTATGAACAGAATTTATGAGGAAAAAACAGCTGTTAGCAGCAAAATGATAGAGTTCATTAGATGTCCTTACAATATGCATTGTGCGTAATTGCATGGTTCAAGTTTTAATTTAGTTTTAAAGTCTTTTAAAATATATCAGTAATTACCAAACCACCAGGCACTAAAACCCATGATGAATAATCAGTTTTGGATAATACTTTAAATACTGCAAAGCTATTTGATTCCTTAAAAGGAGGCAGAGAATGCAATATTAGGTAATAAGCCTAGCTAAAAATGTTTCATAGATGGAAAAATCTAGGTATCTGGAATTTCTGTAGTCATTTTTAGGAATTGTGTTTGAGGCAGGGCAATAGCAACCCAAATAATATGGTGGACAATGAATATCTGTTACTCACCTGGAATGAGTGAAAAAGTGTTCCATGAAGTGAAGCTCATATTCAGTTACACATGGATAAAGCATATCATTCTGATTAGTGCGGTGAGGGGGTCTATTACCAATGAAATTTAATAGAGTGGAGTGTGAGAAATGCTATTTTATGCATTATCTTTTAGATTAAAACTGACATAGCACAACTAATGAAAGCTGATCTGATTTTTCTTGTAGCATGTTAAAGATATCTATAGAGATAAAAATAGAAAAGAAACACATTAAGCAAGTTCAGTGCCTTACAGTGTTTTTGGTCATGGCCCTATAGGAGAATGATTCCACCATGGCACCCTGGCGACCTTGCGCATATCCACAAAGGTCACACAAACAAAGATTTGAACCATAGCTAACCTGAGTCTTATCAGAATGCCTTTTGAGGCTCCTGGAACATAAGAGGATAGAATGCATACAGGGAGCTTCTACAAGGCCATTTCCCGCTCACCTCGCGTGATCTCCTTGTTATTATAAAACAATTTCTCATCACCTCCTGAATTCTGATGAAGCTTCTGGAGTGCCACACTCAGAAAAGAACTTCAGAAACATAAGTTCACTTAGTTGCAGTCTAGAGTTAGAAACAGCAACAGGGCATCCTGCTACTTACACCAAGGTGTACTGTTTTGTTTTAGTGCAGTTTTTTGTTTTAGGACAAAGCATAGGAAGCTAGCACCTCTGGCTAATCTTTTTTGCTTGATAAAGTCATAAAGTAAATAATAAAGTGTTTGAATCTCAAAGTGGTTCACTGTGACTTTATCAGGCTTCAGCTTTGGGCTGGACTTGAATTTTATGTGCTTGAAAACTTCAGCTTAAGAAATTCATTTTGCATCATTGAAAGCTTATCTTTCAGCGTTGAATCAACAAAGTTGTTAGTCTTGTTTCATGAGACCTTGCATTCCACCCTTGGGACCACACAGACATACACTGCCTCTGTATATCCATAATACAGTCCCTGAATGCCTGAATGTTCTCTGATATCCAGTTCTTATCCTTTCATTTCAATGTACTATTTTGTCTAGAGATATGGTTCTGCCAGGTCTCCCATCCACTCTCCCAGGAAGTTAAATACTGGTCTTGAAGTAAAATTTTTACAAACAGCTGTCTATACACACACACACACACACACACACACAAACACACACATGTGAACACACAGGTATATATTTTGAGGCAGGGTCTCACTCCTATCACAGTTTTTACAAGCAGTTATCTTTACACACATACACACACACACATATATATCTATATACTTTTGTTGTTGTTGTTGTTGTTTTTGAGGCAGGGTCTCACTCCTATCGCCCAGGCTTGAGTGGAGTTGCATGATCTTGGCTCACTGCAGTCTAGACCTCCTGGGCTCAGGTGATTCTCCCACCTCATTTTCCTAAGTAGCTGGGACTATAGGCTTGCACCACTATGCCTGGCTGATGTAACTTTTTTGTCTTTTTAGTAGAGATGGGGTTTCACCATGTTGCTCAGGCTGAGCTCAATTTCCTGGACTCAAGCTATTCACCTACCTCGACCTCCCAAAGTTCTGGGATTCCAGGCATAAGCCACCATGCTCACTGTCTTAACATTAATGTCAAATATATCAGGAACCTAATTATCCAACTGCAAGGAGCAACTCAAATCACCTGTTAGATTGCATGATTTTTAGTTTTAATGAACCTGTCTGCTTTTGAGACCTAGAATTGGAAGAAACTACAGGACAAAATATATAAAGACAGACTGAACTGACTAATTGAAAGATAAGCTCTCTGAGAAAAGGAATATGGTCTTTTTTTTACTGCTATTGTTTTTGTATGTAGAATAGTGTTAGGTACAATGTAAGTACTCAATTATAATTTTTGATTGAATAAAGAAATATTAGAATAGCATAATATAACACAGCATAGACTAGAACAGTTTGTCCTGAGGGATGGTGAAAAACGTTCTATTATTTTGAAAAGGTACTAATTTTAGTCTTAAGATTTAAAGTGACAAAGAATGACATGTCAAAAGGAGTTTATATTACATGGTAGTTAATTTTATGTGCTAACTTAAGTGGTCTAAGGAATTCCCAGATGGCTGATACAACGTTATGTCTGGGTGTGTCTAAAAGGGTGTGTCTGGAAAAAGCTGGCATTTAAATCGCTAAAACTGAGTAAAGAATATCACCCTCACCCATGTAGGTGGGCATCATCTGATTTATTGAGAGCCTCAGTACAGTAGAGAGGTAGATGAATGTGCTCTCTAACTGAGCTGGGGCAGCCATCTTTTTCTGTCCTTGGAAATCAGTGCTCTTGGTTTTTAGGATTGAACTTGGGATGGGTCTTATATAATCAGCTCCAGTTGTTTACAGACCTTGAGACTCAGACAGAATTACAGTAGCTTTCCTGGGCCTCCGTCTTTTAGACAGCAGTTCATGAGACTTAGCCTCTATAATCATGTGAGCCAATAATAAATCTCATTACATCCTTATTTGTACTATTGGTTATGTTCTCAGGTCAATCATGACAAATGCACACCCATCTTTAGTACCCCAGAGTATTTGTACTAGGTAAGGAGTAGAAGCGGAGAAATCATTTTGTTCTCTCTTTTAGTTGATGGTTTGAGAAAAGAAACAGGAAAGAAAAAATAAAAACCTATATACATAATTTTAGTAACAAAATTTACTACTATGAATACTACTTTGTATTATAAGGTAGTGGGTTTCATGTAGAGATACAGGTTTACTAAACCATTTGTTAAGAACACATAAGTTGGTAAGAGAAATGCTAACCTGAACTATTAGGTTGGTGCAAAAATAATTGCAGTTTCGGACCACGAATTTTAAATCATAATGAGGCTCAAACACATCTTTATTAGTCAAAATAGGAACCATTACAATCAACACATTTTTGCCAATGAGAAATTAGTTTGTTTATTCCTGTAGCATAAAAATCCATGCTTCGAGATTCTACGAACTCTTGGAAAGCATTTTCTGTATCCTGCTGTGAAGTGTTTTCCCTGCAAAAAGTTAAGATGCTTGAAGAAGTGGTGGTCAGTTGGCAAGAGGTCAGGTGAACATGGCAGATGAGGTAAAACTTTGTAGCTCAATTCATTCAGCTTCTGAAGCATTGGTTGTACAACGTGTAGTTGGGCATTGTCATGAAGAATTGGCCCATTTCTATTAACCAATGATGGCTGAGAGTGTTGCAGTTTTTGGTGCATCTCATTGGTTTCTAAGATGTAATGGTTTTGCCTGGATTCAGAAAGCTGTAGTGGATCAGACTGGCAACAGACCACCAAACAGTGACCATGACCTTTTTTTGGTGCAAGTTTGGCTTTGGGAAGTGCTTTGGACCTTCTTCTGGAGTCCAACCACTCAGCTGGTCTTCACTGGTTATCATATAAAATTTACTCTTCATCACATGTCACCATCTGATTGAGAAATGGTTCGTTTCTGTGATATAGAATAAGAGAAGATGACACTTCAGAACAACAATGATTTTGATTTTTGCTAAGCTCATGGGGCACCCACTAATCAAGCTTTCTCACCTTTCTAATTTGCTTCAAATACCGAACACCATACAATGGTCAAAGTTGAGTTCTTCGGCAACTTCTTGTGTAGTTTTAAGAGGATCAACTTTTATGACTGCTCTCAATTGGCCATCGGAAATTGACAATGGAAGTACACTCCATCTTCAAAGCTCTCATCTCCTTTGCAAAACTTCTTGAATACCACTGCTATGTACATTCGTTAGCAGTTCCTGGGTTAAATGAATTGTTGATGTTATCAGTTGTCTCCTCTGTTTTACAACCCATTTTGAACTCGAATAGGAAAATTGCTCATATTTGCTTTCTTCAAACATCATTTCCGTAGTCTAAAATAAATATAAATAGCAAGTAATGTCATTAGCAAAAAAATAAAGTGAGAAATGACCATTAAAATAATGTATAAGATAACCACATTTATTTAAGAATGTATTCCATTATCAAATGGCAAATTTCAACAATGCAAAAATACAATTATATTTGCACCAACCTAGTAACGATATTTTATTTCTATTTTTGTTGGGAAGAATTTAAAATAAAGAACAAATACTGAGATACAAACATATATATTTCATCTCCAGAATTACTGTCCATTAAGATTTTAAAACATTTAATTTCTGTTTTTTTCCTAAATAATAAAATATTACATACACGTCTAAAATTTGTTTTATCTACTATCTTTTTTTCTGCCACAGCTATGCCCACAGTCACTGCTATCACTGCAGTAAGAGTTGCAAAAGTTGGACACATGGATGAGACAGAGATCTGATTAATGAAAATAACTCTGTTTTAGAGGGAAGTGGACTATAAATGAAATTCTAAAAATTCCATCCTACCTTCCAGGAGAGGTGGGTTACCTCTAAACTTAAGTAAAGTGAGTAGAACGTCCTCAAGATTCTTTGGAAGTAATGGTTTGATTTGAGTTTTCTGTTCTTCTGGAAATGTACAGGACAAAAGAGACAGATTGACTAAACGCTTTGATAATTCTGCAACAAAGTCTTACTGATGCTTTGGAATCAGCTTGTACTCTCTGAAAGTGTTCAGACAAATAATCCAAAAGTTTTCTGTGGACCAAATGAAAAGTGTGGGAAGTTAGTGCCTTTAATTTTATCCCACTGAACCATCAAGAGGAGCAAATAACAGCAAATAAGCTTTGGCAGAGGAGAGACTGGGGGTGAAAAGCTAGATTCCTAGTAGGGAGAAAGCAAGTTGGCAGAAAAGAGTACACTCACCCAAAGAGAATTTTATGACTAAACTAAGCAGGCAGAGGGGAAAGTTTATAAAGGGGTTGTATAGAGGTGGAATTGTGTCCCCTCAAAATTCATGTGTTTTCGTTCTAACCCACAGTACTTCAAAATGTGACTGCTATTTGACAATAGGACCTTAAAATAGGTAATTAAGTTTAAATGAAGTCTTTACAGAGGGCCCTAATCCAAAACGAATGTTTCCCTTATAAGAATAGGAGATGATGACACAGGCACACACAGAGAAAAGACCACATGAAGTCACAGAGACTTTCTCTTCTCTCTTTAGCTCGTAGTTGACTGCCTAGCTGCTTAGCAACTACAAGCCAAAGAGAGAAGAGAAAGAAGCCTCAGAGTACATTAATTCTGCTGACACCTTGATCTTGGACTTTCAGCCTCCAAAACTGAAAAATAAATTTCTATCATTTAAACCAACCAGTTTGTGGTACTTTGTTATCGTAGCCCTGGCAAACTAATACCATATGATGGATAATTATGGACATCATTCATGAATAACTATGCAGAAAAGAACATGGAATCAAAGACCATGAAGCAAAACTTACAGAAAATATGAGGATAGTGATAACAAATATTATTTTAGCTCTTTACTGAAGAAATATCAAATAAAAATAATAAACAATAATATTTATTACTTAAATAACATAATTAATTTGACAAATAATCTTGATTGTAGATTTTTTTCTAATGTCTACTGAACAATCACAAATATTAACCATATATAATTGGACTCAGAAGAGAAGGGGAGGGTGGACTTCGGAAGAAATAGCTTCATTATAAATGAAGGAGATGAATGTGCTAATAGTTGGAGAGGAAAATAGCAACAAGAGATGTTGTTTACTTAAACAATTGTGCTTTAAATAATAGAAATAACACCATGAGAATAATCTAATAGACAGAAGTCAATTAGCAATATAGTGGAAAAGGAGGAGGCTTACCCAAGTTTAGCCCATGAGTAGACAAAACAAGAGAGAATGTCATCAAGTATAAGAATGAGCAGTTGGTCATTGCTAAGAGTGCAGAATAATGGGAATGAAGGCAGAGTATCTGTGACAGGAATAGATGTGGTTATTAAAGGTTGCTGATGGTCTCTTCTGATTGTTTTTGTCTTATCAGTGAAACAGGAAGTGAAATGATTAGCTGAGTGAAGGAAGTTTTGAAGATGTAAAGAGCAGAAAGATGAATGAAATAATCACCCTTGGGTTAGGAAAGTGAGTAGCTTAGGAAAAGTTGTAAGTTTGCTAGGGATAATGAAGGGCTCACTTGAGTGTGGTGAGGTGAGACTCAAGAGCATGATTGTATGTTTCATCCCGGTCATGTCCAGATGCTAATCTGTTTGCACAGAGTAGGTAAAGATTTAGACTTAACCAAATTGGTGTGATTGTTAATTTTGGTTTTCCACGATGTGGTATTCTATTATTTGTATTAAACAGAAGATTGCATATGTTTCAATTTATCTAATATCTTGATAAAAACTGATCTCTGAGGTTTGCTGTGCATGAAGGAACTGGGTAAATGGCAGATAGCAATGGGAGAAAAGACAAACTGTGCTTTAATATTTTCCATAAGTATAGATTACCTGTGTGATTTATGAAGTGTCATAAGTGTGTTTATAAATAATTGGAATATGAAATGACAAAGTTTAATGAACAAATTTTAGCTGTAAGATTAATATGAAATTTTACTAAAAAACACAGGAGTAATAGACGACAATAAGCTAAGTTTGGGCAAATGATTAAAAATGGCTACTAAAGCCAACAAATAGAACAATGCAACTCAAATCTAAGTATCAGGGTCAATTTTAAGATAACTATAGTGTTTATATCAAGAAAAATTGCTATTTTCCATTTTTGAAAATGTGCATGCATATTTAGCTGTCAGATGTTAAGGTTATGTGTACAAAAGCTTGTTCAAGGGATATATAGCCAGTGATTAAAAACAAGAGTGACTAAACCTTAAAGAAAATGATGTATAAGAAGGTTATAAAATTTGCAAACTGAGCTTTATAGTTTCAATAATTTTATGAATAGTAATTGTCATTTGTTGAGTTGTATCACAATTCATGACGTCATATAAGTGCAAAGAGAGCATATGGGGTAAATCACTTTGCCTACATGAAGTGGTAGAGATATGTATAAAGGGAAAAAATTGACCATCATTTGGGTGCCTTTAAATTCTAACTTATGTCGTACATACACATAACTGATTAAATATATAATTTCAGTCTTTACATTTTAAAATTCTTCAATAAATCAGGATTTCATAAATTAGAAATATAATAAATGGATATATACAAATACAGTACAGTGCTACACATATTGTTGGCATTTATTATATACTTCCTTGATAGACCTAATGTTCATTTCTCCCCAAATGTCAATTTTAAGATTATTGTGCCTTAAGCACCATTAATTTTAAACATTCAGCCACATGATGTCTCATAATTTTCTTCTTGAACCAAGCAGTTATATCTCTAAATACAAAAACATACAAACAAACAATTTTTTTCCTCTTGCTTTGGAATTAGATCATCTTAACATTTAGTAGTCTGTTTAAATTGTACTGAAAGTATCTTAAGGAACAGGTACCTGACAAGTAACTTTATAACTGTAGTAGCCCAAAGAGAGGAGCACATCCTATTGACTGGATGTGTCTAAGAGAGATATCTGCTGGCTACATTTGAATAGCTACTCTGATACATCAGTAGTACTATTTTTAAATATATAATTAGGAAAAAGAAAAAAATTGAGTAAAATAATTGAGAATACTTACAGAATTTAGTTTATTCAAATGAAGTTGATAATTAGATTATAACTACAAGTTCACAATTAAATAAGTAGAGGCACTTTAGAAAAATGCTGTAGATGTGCACATTGATAATGAAGGTACTTCTTTTAAATAAGTGGATATTATAGCCATATATCATATACCTAAAGTAAATGTAAATAAATGATTCTGAAACTAATATAGTATTTAGCTGGGCAAAATCATTATTGCAAGTCAAAATCTGAAAAAAGAGCGACAAATAACAGAAAACATAAAATGTTATCCTCAGATATTAACCCATAAAGTTTTACAACTGTCACACCTTTAAATACATATTGGTATTATAAGACCTTTCCTTTTTTCAACTCTACTTATTTATTAATGTAAATGATACCCAAAATGCTTATAAATATTATTATGCAGATTTTTTTCTACAATCACTATTTCCAAAGACACCCAGGAGAAGGGGGCATAATTTAAATAATTTTGCCTATTTGCCACACACAGCCTTATTCATACATTGCTTTAAAAAATCTATATAAAAAGAAAATTAAACTTCAACAAATAAAACAAAGAATTAAAACCACTGAAAAAAAGTAATGTCTCATACATGAGATTGAACACTGGAAAAGGATTTTAGCCACTTGAAAAATCTTTCTCTTTTTATATGAGTTATGTACAATAGTCAGTGATCATATGTTTAGAAGTGGTTTATTCCTTTGATCAACTTTGCTAAACATAGAAGACTGAACTCAATCTCTTATAGCAAATTTCTTTAGGTTAAAACTAGTGGCTTATCTGGCCGTTCGATCTGAATCTTTCTTCTGTTGGCACTATTGCTGTTTTGCACATTTGATTCCTTTCCTCTGCAGGTGAGTTACTATATCAGTGACCTTTATTTTGTTTTAAAGAATTGTGACATTTTTGTGTATGAGAGTAAGGAGTACCCAAGGCATCTTCCCAAGACCTTCAGTTTTGTCTTGCATTAATGTCAGCTTCAGTCATACAGGGTTCATCTAGGGAACATCAATTCTTTACCTATCAAGGCCTCATGTCCCTTTTCTTTTTCACATGTTCCATAGAAAACACATTTTTTTTTTTGTACTTCTATGCCATGTGACTCATAAATAATTTCACATTTCAAAAAATTGATGTTAATATTCCTACAGATAAGGAAGACTATTTTCCCTGGCTTCATCTAGTATTTTTTCATTCTTCTTCCCTTCACTCAAATTATCCTCAAGTTAAAATAGAATCATTTTATTAAACTTATTTCCCATGTTGTTTCAAAACATTTTTGGAAAAAATGTATTCTGACTAGAAATAGAAACCAATTATTTTCCCTTACACATGAAGAAATTGAGATTTAGAGAGAGTAAATGATTTCCCCAAGGGTTGTTTATTTGCTTGTTTTTTTGTTGTCTATTTTCTTGTTTTGGTTTCATTTAATATATTGCTCAGGCTTGCTTTTTATATAATTTTGCCTTTTAAACATTTTAAAAAATTATGTTCTCTGTTAATTAAAGAAATCTTAGATGTTCCCTGAATAATTATGTAAGAATAACTTGGAAATTGATGTTAATTTCCAAAAACTATTCTATATCTCCATCTTTATTCTTCTTTAATATATATATTATCTTATTAATTTCCGATTATTACCTACTGACATCAGTATTTTCCTCCTTTTGAATAGTAATCTCAAAACTCTTCTTACCATGCAATCAATCCTTAAAGATTTCATGGTTTGTACTCCCAATATATTTATATTTATATTTTTATGCATTTGATGAAATAGTACTATACACACACTTTTATATATTATGGAGCATTCTGTCAACATTTCAAATGATGAAATAAACATTAAAAATGTATAAAAGGATTATTGTGTCCATCCCAACTATTTCTGTATTTACATTTTGGCCTAGACACATATAGTTCATTTAATAATATGTGAAACAGGACAAACTGACAAGATGTGAAGATAATAAAGTGAACAAAGTGCATCTAATTTTGACCTTAACCTGACCATTGTTCTGCTGAAAGATGATGTATAGAACAATTTGAATATACGAGTTTCTAATGATAGCATTCTAACTTTCTATTCTTTCACTACCTTCATCCTATTGTAATGACTCTTTATATACATCAATATTATCAATGATTACAATTTTTTTCAGCCATGCAATCTGTTCTACACCAACTCTCTGCTCTATTTTTATGTGAAATCCACTCTTTAATCAACTCCTGCATATCTGTCCTTTTTCTCTCACCATCCCTGATCTGCCAACTCTTATAACAAGCTCAATGCTGCTATGCTTTTCTCTTCTCTTCTTTTAATCCTAGGTTATAACTAGAGAGAAAGTTACAGAAAAATTTTACTCTGTGATACTTCACCTGTATGGTCTTCACTTTCTGTTGAAACTTCAACATTTTTTTCAGCATTAATCCTTTTAATGTATATTTTATGCATTTAATCTCTGTAACTGTATATTAAAGATGCACCACTTTCCTCAAACCTTATGTCTTTCTCTTTGACTCTTAATCACTTTTGTTCAAAACTTTGCTGACTACTTTATTTGGTAAATGGAGGCCATGATGTATCAAATTTAATTTATCCATCTCTTTAGCCAATATTTGTCATGCTCTTCATTGTTTTGGACATATAGCAGTGGAAAAGTGTTATCCTGGGCCTTTATATTTCATGAGGAAGATTGATGTGGCAGATTCAGTTGTTCCCTCACTAGCCTCTTTTCTCATAGTTGGGTTTAACTCGAACATAGAATTTAACAGTGATTATGGATGCAGGGTGTTGTACCTGGTATTTTAAATTTTATTTCATCTCTACTTTCTGATATTTTACCTAATTAATCTATATTAGTTGTATAATTTTTTTAGAGTCTGTATAAAACAGAAATCAATGACAAACCTGCATGAAGCTTAATAAGTACCAAACATTATGCTAAAAGATAAACATAGAATTTTTTTTTTTTTTTTTTTTTTTTTTTTTTTTTTGAGACGGAGTCTCGCTCTGTCGCCCAGGCTGGAGTGCAGTGGCCGGATCTCAGCTCACTGCAAGCTCCGCCTCCCGGGTTTACGCCATTCTCCTGCCTCAGCCTCCCGAGTAGCTGGGACTACAGGCGCCCACCTCCTCGCCCGGCTAGTTTTTTGTATTTTTTAGTAGAGATGGGGTTTCACCGTGTTAGCCAGGATGGTCTCGATCTCCTGACCTCGTGATCCGCCCGTCTCGGCCTCCCAAAGTGCTGGGATTACAGGCTTAAGCCACCGCGCCCGGCCGAATTTTTTTTTAATCCTTGCCACATACTGAGAGTTTGGTAGGCAAGTCTGTCTAAATATAAAATGCGAAGATGAGATTTACAAGTGTTAACCAATTGGATCAAGGTCAAATATCCATTAAAGAGATAGACCTGTGATGTAAATCTAGGCAGATCTATCCAAGGAGCACATGCAATTAATCTTAGAATAGGAATTTCTAAGTAGCACAGGCATTTTGAAAATATCAATGAATCCTTCGTTGCATTTACTAAAGAGTTGATGTTTATCAACCACTCCCAATTTCTGGCTTACAAAGATACTTAAAATTAAGAACTAAACCTGTGATGTGTCCTCAGAGGCTCCACAGGATGTGGTCAGTGTCTACCCTACCACCTTCATATTGAACCACTATTTTTTTAGACTCTGAAGCTCAAGCCTTGTGGGCTGTTTGCTATGTTTGTTCAGTGAATACTACATGATCTCTTGTATGTCACATCTTTTGTATGTGATATTCTTCCTGTCTGTGAAGATCTTCACAACCACACATACCTACCCCACTTCAACTACTGTACACCATTAAATCACTGTGATTGCAAATATAATAAGGTTTTAATTTTTTTATTGTGATAGAATTGTAGATACCTATGAATTTGTAACAAATAATATAGATATATCTAGTCAACCCTTCACTCAGCTCCCTCCAGTGTTAAAATTGTAAATGACTATAGCACTCTATAATAACCCAAAATTAGCATTGATATAGTCTACTATTATTCAGCTTTTATGTTTTATTTGAATTAATTTATGTGTGTATATTTACTCCTATACAATTTGATCATATTTGTAGGGTTGTGTCATTATCACCACAGCAAACATACAGAAAAATTCCATCATAAGGATCCTTTGTGAACTCTTTTGTAGCTAAAGCCACCTTTCTTCCTCCTTCCTTCATAATTCCAGGCAACAACTAATTGTTCTCTATCTCTATGATATTGTCATTTTTAAAACAATTTTATATAAATGGAATTTGTGTAAACTCTTTAATTTTTTTTCTCTTTTTTTCTTTCTTTGGTGACAGTCTTTTTACTTTTCAGGACAGTTTTACATATACAGGAAAACCATGAAAATGAATCAGAGAGTTCCAATATATTCAGTTTCCTGATAGTTAGCGTCTTATATTAGTATGGTACAATTGCTGTAATGAATGAAAGAAATATTGATACATTGGCATTAAATTAGATGTTTTATTCATATTATCTTAGTATTTGCATAATTTTTTTTCTTTTCCAGGATCCCATCTAGAATACTATAATATATTATATTTCGTTGTCAAGTCTCGTTAGGTTTGTCTTGGCTATGACAGTCTCAAGATGTATTTGTTTTGATGGTCTTGAAGGTAGTGTTGGATATTGTGAAGAATATCTCTCAACTGGATTGTCTGATGTTTTCCCCACCATCAGACTGAGATTGCCAGTTTTGGGGAGAAAGACCACAAAGGTAAAGCGTCATTTTTAGTTTCATCACATCTTGTCAAGAGATATGCTATGAATATGACACTGTTGCTATTTCTTTGATCTTCTAGCTGAGATAATGTTTGTAAGGTTTTTCCACTCTGAAGTTTTTTGTTTCCTTTTCAAAACTGTACTCTTCGGAAGGAAGCCACCATGAGTAGTCCATTCCTAAGAAGTGTGGAGCTATGCTTTACCTCCTTGAAGGTGGAGTGCCTACATAAATTATTTGGAATTCTTCTGACCAAATGATTTCCCTCTTCTCCTCCATTTATTCATTAATTTTGTCACTTTATATCAGCATAAATTTATGAATACTTATTTTATATTTTTGTTATAATTCAATCTTATTTTATTTTGTTGCTCCAATTCTTCCAGCTTTGTCCCCTGGTAGCTCTTTAGTTAGCTCTTGTGTCGCTTTCAAGTGAATGTGGAATTGTTTGTTTTTGTTTTTGAGGCGTCATTTTCTGTCCAAACAAGATGCTCCAGGCTCACCTTATATATTTACTTCCTCAGTCGTAGAATTAGCCATTTATCTAAGGAGATTCCTCTTCTTGGAGAGTGGTGTTAGAAACTAAAATGTGGTTACTACATGTGCTCAATATGTTACCTTATGAGGCTGGCTATTTTTTTTTAACTCACTGTGAATCCCTTGAGATTCATTCAAATTCCTGTATGTTTCAATAGTTTGTTCCATTTTATTGCTGAGCAGTATTTCGTTGTATAGTTGTATCAGAGTTTAACCATTCACCTACTTAAGGACATCTGAAATGTCTCTATTTTTAGAATATTACAAATAACATTTGAACTATGAACGTTTATGATTTCTGAGAGTACAATGACTGGGTCATATGGTTGAGACATGTTTAGCTTTATAAGAAACTGGAAAGATGTTTTCCAGAGTAGATGTATCATTTACCTTCCCGTCCCACCAGCAACCTATTATTGATCATGTTTCTCTGTATTCTTGCCAGCATTTGCTATTATTATTATTTTAATCTATTTTATTAGATGTGTAATAATATTTTACTGTAGTTTTACAATAATGTTTGATGTACCGCATGGAAAGGAGGAAGGAAGGAAAGAAGGCGGGAAAGAAGGAAAGAAAGCAGGCAGACAGGCTTGTTACCAATTAAGGATGCTTCATTGATTGTTGTTTATTGAATTTAAAATGTTAAAAAATGACAAAAAAAAGTGCACCATAGAATCAATAATAAGTAGCTAATATCTGTTCCTCCTTCATATATCAGATAATAGGCTACTTTCTCATAGTAGCTTTGCTTGATCCTACAGCCTTGATGAGATCATCTACTCACATATTGTAGTAACTCTCTGTTCATTTCCTCCATAGTACTAATAATACTATTAATTATATCCATGTGTATTTAATTGATTAGTTTCACTCTTCTCACTAGACTACACTCCATGAAAACAAAGACTTTACCTACTTTAGTTACTACACCATCTCCAGTGCCTACTGCAAGTTCTGACATACAGGAGCTCAATACATATTGTTAAATATATAGATGTATTCTTAATTAATTAATACATGTTTGAAATGATGTCATTTAATCTTCTTAAAGTTCTATTTGCTTATTTATAAATAGAAAATTGATTTAGATCAATTATAAGACTTCAGATTTCCAGTTATAGAGACTTGCTAAGTGATAAACAGTTTTTCCCTTTATAAATTGCCTTGTCCCCATCCCCAACATGGACAAATGCATCAAGTCATGTTTGTATCTTCCAGGGAGCTTCAGTTTCTAGGTATGTTGTGGGAGGAGGTCATGGTTCCTGCTGTTTTGATATTTATTTAGAAATTAAAACAATCTTAGACACATAAAAAAGACAATACCCTAGTACCTAATAAATATTTGGTTGATTGGGATAATATTACAAAAAAAATCTTATCAATACAGAGTGATTAAATTTTAATAGTTAGTGAACTATAGTTGTAAGATAGTTCAGAATTACTCAAATACTGAGATTAGTACAGATTAATTTCAATGTATTTATTGAAAACATTTTCATGGCACAAATTATTCACCAAATTTATTACTAGATGAATAAAAACTAAATTATGTGCTATGGGCTAGAATAGCCAATCCAGTAAAATCCAAAGTGTTTATCTCCCCACTAAAACAGGAAGTAGTAAATAATATTCAGTATCAATCAATAAATAGCACCTATGTATGTTTTGATGGGAAAGGAAGCTAAAATCACTGTCAAAGGGCATGGTTGGTGATGAGGTCATTTTTAGTTAAGTGTAGAATATTCTCCAAATAAATTGTATTATGTCTAAACAATTTTCAGTCCTTTTTTGCCATAGCATAGTCTTATATAAAGATTGATAAAGCATAATTTAATCTTTATATATGGAAAAATTTGAGAAAAATAGATAACTTATCAGTGCATATAAGCAATCTAAATTGTCTAATTAGATAATTCAGGCCAAATTGCCTCATGTTTAAACAAACAGCAACTTAGATGCTTTGTTCCTTCCTCTCAATTTTGTCCTAAGAAATGGTCATAGAGTCTGCTATCCCTTGAAGTTTGATTTATCCTCCTTAGTTTTAGCCATACACATAGAAAACTACTTATCTATAATCTATATCCCTAGCTTATCTTTGCAGAGCTACATTGATTCCAGCGGGATGCTAGCAGAAGTTATACAGAGCTTCCAAGTCACAGCCTTAAGGAAGGTTGAGTATCTTTAGTTCCACTGACTAGGAAAAGAATGGTTAATACCTCATTCAAAAAATGAGAGTTAAATAAGATAATTCATGTAAAACATAATAATATAGGATATTATTAATTACATTATTATCAATTATATATTAGTTATTGATTTTCATTCTTATAAAATACTGTAAAATAAAAATTATACATTGGCACTTCAAGGAAAATGTTATTAGAATGAGGCCAGAATTCTATATCCAGTATTAAGTGCATTCTTGAATTTTACTCTGAATCTCCTGAAGCCAAAACAAAATAAGAAAATGTAGCTACTTACACAATCTACTGTGTCCATGAGGAAGTATTGTGTCTGAAGGAGAAACAAGAATTCTAAATACTAATATAGTAAAGTAATTTCTTTCATGACCTTTTAACAGATGAACAGTAAGCTCTGTACCTACTTCTGTACCTCTATGAATATAATTTGAGGTGAAATTTCAAAGCTTAATGAGGTAAATGCAGTTCTGTAGGAGTCAAGGACAATATACAGGCAGAATGGCAGCATGTGTAAAGATAGAAATTGACTTATAAATCTGGATTTGATCTTACCTGTAAATTTTTAGGCAAATTACTTATCTTAAACAAATGTAGACCCTTGGACAGCCTAGGAAACTAATAATACAATTTCATTCAGTGTCAAAAGAAAAATTTTAAAATGCACTGAGATTATTTTTATTAGCTATTTATATCATGTTAGTAGTAAAGATTTTTTGAAGAGTCACAGGAATAAATTTATTTTCAGAATAGTAAGGCACATTTCTTATGGCCAGCAGAATTTTCTGCAGAAATAATCAGTCCTCACAGGGAACCAGGGACTTGTAAAGCCTGAAACTTCATGTGGGAAGATGTTGTATTGTTCCCAATTTATATGGTTGTTTTGGTAGCTTCCATGTAAGAAAATTATATCACTTATATTTCTCTGTTGACATCTTTCCATCAATCTTTCCATCTTCCTCAAAGGTTGGGGTCAGAATAAGGATGAGCACAAAGACTTAAAACCTAAATATTAGATTGATTTGAGGGAATTAAGAACAACACGACAAAAAAACTTGGAAAAGGAAATGATACTAGAATGCTAGGACTTTACTCAGGCCATTTAAGCAAAGACCTTGTAAATATTTACTAGTGAGGATGGACTTTCAATAGAATATGACTATTATTTCTTTTGGGATAGCTTAACATACTGCATTTTAAAAATATATAGTTCAAAATGGTGAAGTGGACATTTCTCCATTAGATTCTGGAATTCCGTTAGTTTTAACAAAAGAAGTAGAAATGCATGAGTTTCCAACATAGGCTGAAAGCAATAAGCACTCAGTAAGGAATCTAGTGGATAAGCAAAACAGGAGCTAAAAGTGTAGATCCTTGTTTTCTGACATAAGTACATGAAGTGTTAGTGTTAGAAATGTTAATGGGTCGGAAGACTCATTCAACCCCATTCTCTCTGAAATGGAAGTTTGTGATACCTAAAATTTACAAGGGCTGAGGATTTCTTTGACCCAAACATGCAGACTGAAGACTAGTGAAACACACACACACATGTGTGTGTATATACATATTTCTTTTTAAAATTTGTTTTCAGACTACAGAATTTTAGAATGGATTTCACACTTGGACAATATTCCTTGTGAGTATAGAGACAGAAGAACTTAGGTAACACATAGAATTTTCAGTGCTAACATGTTATATAATAAGACTTTTTGCCAAAATGTCTCTGAATAATATGAATGATACCTGGCCAGTGAGAGAGATTCTGTGAGTGAATGTTTGGCTAACATGTCAAAGCAGTTTGACTATTACCAGAGTTATCCCTGATTCCAGAGTATGCTAAATTGGTTCAAAGGTATGAAGATGAAAGGGTTAACTAACTTTTCTCCTTCAGGCATGGTTGTGTTTAAGGGAAGATATTTTGCTGCAATGGAGCCAAAAGAGATAAGTGGAGAAAGCTGGAAATATGCCCAGTTTCTCTAATCCTAAGATCTTTGGGAAAATAACTATTTTATTTTCTTATTCCCTTGAGGTGTTTTACTAATCATGGATCTTACTAGGCTTTCTTAGGAAGGGAAAGCATCTGACAAGGAGTAGAATGTTTGTCTCCAACAATTGTCCCTGCTCCCACTACTTTTTAAAAATGTCCTTAGTAAAAAGTGTATATGAGGTAAGATTATATTGAAAAAAATGAATGTAAGAAAAAATTATTATATTAGAGAGAAACTTATTCTGTATAGTTATCAAAATAGCAAACTGTTAGGAACTCTGACATCAGGATTGTTGTCCATAAGCAGAAAGAGGAACCTAGAGTTAAAAAACAAAAACAAAAACAAAAACAAAATAAAACAAACCCACTTAAAAAAACACAGTGGCAGACTCCAGAGGGCAAATTGAAACAGATTTATCAATTTAAACTATATCTTAAAGCTTCAAAATGAATATAGCATTGTATTGATTCATAGACAAGACATAGAGAAGTTGAGCAAAAAGTTCACATATAAACCCAAATAGACACAAGAATGTAATATATAATAAATATGGTCCCTCAAATTATAATAAAGGTGTACTGTTAAAAAATTACTAATGGAAAAACTGAATCATTCAGATAAATGTGAAGTTTGAATGTCTCCTTACATATACTCATATCAGGATATATATCAATATTTCAATATTAAAAACATAAATTTTCTAGAAGAGATAGAGAGTTCAATGTAAACAAATGAAATAATAAATGTAGTAGAGAGAAATATGTTTAATTTCCTTACATATAGAGAATATGTATAAATTCATTTATAAACTTGGATTGGAGAAGGTTTTTCCAATTATGATTTGATATTTGGAATCCATAAAGAAAAATATTGATAAATTTTCTTATACAAATGTCAAAATATCAACAGATGTTAAAGTTTTCTTATACAGATGTCAACTTCTGGGTAAAAAATATAGAAAAAAAAGCCCATTATAAGCAAAATCAGGAAACAATTGGCAAATTAGGAAAAATGTATTTTCAACTCATCTACCTAAATTAGAAGTGCTAATCTTCCTAATTATATAATGCTTTGTGTTTGCTAAAATTCATGTGTTGGAAGCTTAATCCCCAATGCAACAGTTTTAGAAGGTGGGGCCTTTTTGGGGGTGTTGGGGTGTTTAGGTCATGAGAGCTCTGTCATCATGAATGAATTAACGCCTTTATAAAAGGGCTTGGTAGAGAGAGTTTGCCTCTTTTTGCCTTTCACTTTCTGCTATGTGAGAACCCAGTATTTTCTCCTCTGAAGTGCACAGTTTAAAGGGCACCATCTTGACAGCCAGGAGCAGCTCTTATAAGACACCAGATTTAGTGGAACCTAGATATTGGCAGTTCCAGCCTCCGGAACTTGGAGAAAATAAATTTCTGTTCTTTATAAGTTACCTAGTCTCAGGTATTTTGTTATGGCAGCACAAATTGACTAAGATAGAAATTGATACTAGAAGAGTGGTATGTGGCTATAAAAATCCTTAAAACTGTGGAACCAGCTTTGAACCTTAGTACTGGGTAAAGGTTAGAGTATTTTCTTAACTAATAAATAATAGCTGTGTGTTTATGGGGTACAATACAGTGTTTCAGTACATACATATATAATGATCAAATCAGGCTAATTAGCATATCCATCACTTCAAATATATATCTTTTTTTGGAGTGAGAATAAAATCTTCCTTTTTAGCTGTTTTTACAAATATAATACATTGTTATCAACTATAGTCAACATACTGTGCAGTAGATCCCCAAAACTTATTCCTCCTGTCTAACTAAATCTTTATACCATTTGACCAACATCTCCCCTTTCCCTGTCCACATTCCCCACCTCTAAATCACCATTTACTCTCTACTTCCACAAATATGACAATTTTAGACTTCATATATAAGTGTTATCATATAGTATTTGTTTCTCTGTACCTGGCTTATTCTACTTAGTATAATGTTCTCTGGGCTCATTTATGTTGTTGCAAACAGAATTTTCTGTTTTTAAGGCTGAATAATATTTCATTGTGGATATATATAACACATTTTTAAAAATCCATTCATTCCTTGATGGACACTTTGTTTATTTTCATATCTTGGCTGCTGTGAATAGTGTTGCAATGAACATGAAAATGTAGACATCCTTTCAAGATACTGACTTCAATTTCTTTGGGTATATACCTAGAAGTAGGATTGCTGGATCATATGTTAATTCTATTTTTAGCTTTTTAAGGAACCTCTGTACTGTTTACCAAATTGGCTGTACTAATTTACAATATTCCCAGGAGTGTACAAGGGTTTCCTGTTCTCTACATCTCATCAACACTTACTATCTTTTGTCTTTTTAATAATAGCTCTGCTAATAGGTGTGAGGTAATATCTCACTGTGGTTTTAATTTACATCTCTCTGGTGATTAGAGATGTTGATGATTTAAAAATATATCTGTTGGCAATTTGTATGTCTTTTTTGAGAAATATCTATTCAGTCCTTTGCTCATTTTATAAATAAGGTTATTTTGTAGTATGAGTTCCTTGAATATTTTAGATATTTGTCTCTTACCTGATGTACGATTTCCAAATATTTTTTCAGTCTGTGACTTGTCTCTTCACTTCATTAATCATTTTTTACTATGCAGAAGTTTTTTTAGTTTGATGCAATCCCATTTGTCTATTTTTGATTTTGTTGCTTGTGCTTTTGGTGTCTTAACCAATAAGGCACAATCTTATGGAGATTTTCCTCTATGTTTTCTTCTATTAGTTTTACAGTTTCAGGTTTTACATTTAAGTATTTGATTAATTTCTAGTTGATTTTTGTATGTAGTGTAAGATAAAGGTCAACTTTTATTCTTCTGCATGTGGATATCCAGTTTTCCCATCACCATTTATTGAAGAGACTGTTCTTTCTGAATTGAGTGTTCATGCACCATTCTCAAAATTCAATTGACCATAGATGTGTGGTTTATTTCTGGACTCTTTATCCTATTCCATGGGTTGAGGTGTATCTTTTTATGCTAGTAGCATGCTGTTTTGATTGCCATCTTTGTAATATACTTTGAAATCTGTTTGTGTGTTGTCTCCAGCTTTGTTCTTTTTCAATCTTTGGTCAGGATTGTGATGGCTCTTCAGGATGTTTTGTGGTTTCATAAAATTTATTGGGTTTTTTTTCTATTTTTGTGAAAAATGACACTGGAATTTTGATAGGGATTGCATTAAATCTATAGACCACTCTGTGTGATATGGACATTTTAATAATGTTAGTTCTTCCAATCCATTAACATGGAATATTTTTTCATTAATTTATATTATCTTTAATTTCTTTCATCAATGTTTTATCACTGTAGCATAGATACCTTTCACTTCCTTGGTTAAATTTCTTCCTGAGTATTTTTTTTTTTTGATGCTATTATAAATGAGACTGTTTGCAGATGCTGGAACAGTTTTGAAGTGAATGCTCGAATATGCCAGAGGGCACAAGCAGTGAGCCTTGGCAGCATCCACATGGTGCTAATTCTGTAGGCACAGGATAAAGAAGTTCTGGAGGCCTGGCCTTCTTCCCCTAGATTTCAAAGGATGTCTCCAAAAGCCTCCCAGGGAGAGAGAACTTCTGCAGGGGCAGAACCACCACAGACAGTCCCTGGTAAGGCAAGGCTGTATAGTAACCATGGGGCATGGGCTGCTTCAAGAGCCCATAACTATAGAGTCACAGCATGTAACACCAGCTTGGGAGGGCCACAATCTCCTAATTGCAACCTGTGAGAGTAGCATGATCAATACCCATCAAAGCTGCAGGAGTAAGGCCACCAGGAGCATTGAGGGCTCACCCCTCACTTCAGTGCGTTTGGACAGTAGGACATGGAGTCAAAGATTACTTTCAAGCCTTAAGATTTAATGTTGTCGCCATTGGGTTCTCAACTTACTTGGGACCTGTTGTCCCTTTATTCTTTTTTATTTCCCCTTTTTGGAATGGCAATGTCTGATCTATATCTGTCTTACAGTTATATTGTGGAAGCACATAACTTGTTTGATTTCACAAGATTACAGTGGGATAATTTGTTTCAGGAAGAATTGTACCTAAAGTTTCACCCATATGTTGTTTAGGTAAGACTCAGGTCTTAGACTTTACAGTTGGTGCTGGAATGAGTTAAGACTTTTTGGTACTCTTGGGATGGAACGTATGTATTTTGTTTGTAAGAAGGATGTGAAGTTTGGGGCCAGAAGCAGAATGTTATGGCCTAAATATGTCCCCTAAATTTTACATATTGGAAACTAAATCCCTGATGTACTAATGTTGAAAGGTGAGGCCTTTTGGGAAGTGTTTATGTCATGAGGACCCTTCCATTGTGAATGAATTAATGCCATTATAAAAGGGTTTGACAGAGAAGTTCACCCCATTTTGACCTCTATCTTCTGTCATGGAAGGACACAACATTCCTGCCCTCTCACAAACACAGCATGCAAAGCATCATTTTGGAAGGAGAGAGCAGTCCTTTCCAGACACTGAATATGTTGGCACCTTAATCTTAGATTTCCTTATCTCCAGAAATGTGAGAAAATAAATGTCTGTTTTATGTAAATTATCCAGTCTCAGGTGTTTTGTTATAGAAGCATAAATGGACTAATAGATGCAAATACTTCAAAGATACATAAAACATGAGATATTGAAGAGATAAATCACAGAAAAATAAATTTAAATGTTTTCTAAAAATTTTTGAGAGTCTTCAAACTCATTCGTGAGACATGCAAATTGGAAATAAAGCAAGATTTATTTTTGTTTCTATGATCAACAAACATGCAAAATGATGAGAAAATATTCTCTTTCCCAAACTAAGGAGAACCAGGTTATTTCATACATAGATGGTGGGAGAAAAAATGGTGTACTTCTAATAAAACTAGTTTTAGCACTACATCAAAATAAATACTTCTAGCCTAGGAACAACAAATCTCACTGGGAATTTATCTTACATATGTTTCTACATAGATTGGACAAATTATTGCATAAAGTAATTCACTGAAATATTGTCTGTAACACCAAGAGAGTGGAAACAACCCAAGTATTTATTAATAAGGGGCTAGTAAAATAAACTATAATACCGTTATCACAAAGCAGAAAAAGATAATAAGTTAACTTTCTATATTATAATACTAAAGATCTCAAGATACATATGATGAAAAAGCCAATCTTCAGAATGTTGTATAGAGCAAGCTTTATTTTTTGGAAGAAAGAGGAAAATAATTGCATACAATTATATTTGCATAAAGCCACTTTGAAGTGATGCATCCAAAAGTAATGACAATGGTTACCTCAAATGCATTGAGGTGGGCTAAATTAGGCTGACAGTGATGGGTAAGCCTTCAACATCTTGTTTACAATTGTATGTCTCTTGGATTTTGAATGTATTGTATATCCTAAATGAATGTAAATGTAAAATAAAGATATAAAAATTCAAAAGGTAGTTAGTCAAAATATTATATTCATAGCATTTTTGTTGCTGAAATAGTCCCAAACCCCTTTTTTTAACTGATGAAAGAACATACTAGGCATAATGACTTGGTCAAGTTCACAAAGATAGATTTTCAGAGAAAACAAACTAGACCTGCAGTAATGTACATTGTTAACATCTGATTAATGTTCTGGTGAGTCTTTCTAAGACACATCCTCAAGTTCAGTCTTCACAATGGAGGCTGCACATTGTCAGGGAAATATGTATATCCAGGTTCAGAGTCAAAATGGAAGTGCATTTGCCTTCTTGCTCAAATTATCATGTTATAAATAAATGTGATAGGTCAAGATAAACCCATAAAGTTGATCTACAAGGACAAACTAACAAAAGTAAAGGAGGCATGCAACATGTAGAAATGTTCCTCATAAATACCTATGGTACATCTGTGAATAGAAACAAAATTGTATAGTCTTAGTTGTGCTTATTGAGATAGGAAACAGATATGAGTAACTTGCTTGTAAAGTGAGATTGTGCTATCTTAAATACAGCAGAAATGTTACAATTGAACATCATCAATAAAGTGAATAAAAAAATTTCCCTTTCATCAAATCTTCTAGGAGTTGAATTTTAAAAAAAATTAATGTTAAGTTTATATTATAAAATATTATCTATTAACTTTCACAAAATTTTTAAATTATTAGCTTATATTTTCCCGTTATTATATTGAAAATCTCTTAATAGTGTGTTTTCATGTTCTCTGAATGTCATAAAGAGTTGTGATTTTTTCATGTTTCTATAATATGTATTTCACTGTCATCATAATTGCAAGTTTTTAATCTTAAACTAAAATTCGGTTCATTATGCTTCAATGAATCAAGGAAAAACATGAGTGAACAGACACAAAATATTATTTTTCTGTTTTTAATCTTCATCTTAAAATATAATTTCTATGAAACAGCAGAGTTTACAAGGGATTAAATTAATATGGAAAGCTTTAGATCAGGACCTATTATCTATATCCATAGTGTAAGGAGTATAAGAGTTTAGAATTAATCCTGAATTTTTGTTTCTCTTTTCCATTACTCTCCTATGGTATGTAATGCAATGTTTTTTTTTGTCTTGTTTTGTTTTGTTTTGTTGCTGAAAATGGCATTAAAAACTCCCACTGGGAGCTGAAAAATACAACAGCAGTTTTCCAAAATGTAGATCTAGGAAAATTAGTTTGTTTCACATTTTTTTTGTACCGTGCTCTGGGGTGTTTTGATCACCTCTTATTTATCCTGCCGGTGAGGAAGATATCGTCTCCTTTACCTAATATGAAAAACAAACAAACAAACAAACAAAAATCACTAAATATATGATGACCAATATTGCACAAATGAAATCAAACAAGTTTATTGTTAAAACATACCCATAGCTCCAGAGTAGTACCAGGCATGATACAAGGCCATGCAGAGGGTGCACGAGGGACAAAGCGGAACAAGCAAGGGCTGTGGGAGGCAGGCTTCGTAGTAATGAGAGGGTAAGGTACCTGGGAAAGACATGAGCTTGTTTTAATAACTTGTTTGAGGTGGCAGGCTTAAAAAACCTGTTAGGTTGAGAACCAGATGGGGAGCAGCTGCCTCACCTGATCCAACTAACTGGGTCAGAGTATGTCTGTTGAGAGCAGGGAGACTCACTTTTAGGACTTTTGTGCCCCTCAAGTCTCAAAATGTGAAAACAGCAGCATGTGAAACTGTAGGCTTATAATACTTAAGATTGTAGTCTAAAGTATTACAGTAGTCCTCCCTTATCCATTGCTTCACTTTCTGTTATTTCAGTTACCCACAGTCAACCAGGGTCCAAAAATATTACATGGAAAATTCCAGAAATAATTCATAAGCTTTAAATAGTGTGCCATTATGAGTAATATGATAAAATCTCACACTAGCTCACTCGGTTCCACCCATAACATGAATCATCGCTTTGTCCAGTGTATCCAAGCTGCACACACTACTCACTTAGTATCCCTCTAGGGTATGATATTAACTGTTGAGGCATCACAGTGTTTTTGTGCAGTTAACTCTTTTTTTAATTATGGTCCCAAAGTGCAAGACTAGTGATGCTGGCATATTGTTATAAATGTTCTACTTTATTTTTAGTCATTGTTGTTAATCTTTTACTGTGCCTAATGTAGAAATTAAACTTTATCATAAGTATCAGTATTTAGGAAAACACATAGTATATATAAGGTTTGGCACTAGCACAGTATTAGGCATCTACTGAGAGTCTTGGAACGAAGATATTTCCATTTCCCCTGTAATTAGTCAGGGTTCTCTAAAGGGACAGAACTAATAGGATAGATGTATGTATGAGTGGGGGTTTATTAGGAGAATTGACTCACACAATCACAAAGTGAAGTCCCACAATAGGCCTTGTGCAAGTTGGGGAGCCAGGAAGCCAGTCCAAGTCCCAAAACCGCAAAAGAAGGGAAGCTGATAGTGTAGCCTTCAGTCCGTGACTGAAGCCTGAGAGCCCCTGGCAAATCACTGCTTTAAGTCCAAGAGTCCAAAAGCTGAAGAACTTGGAGTCTGATGTTCGAGAGCAGGAAGCATCCAGCACGGGAGAAAGATAGAAGCTGGAAGATTCAGCCAGCCTAGTCCTGCCAGGTTCTTCTGCCTGCTTTTCTCCTAACTATGCTGGCAGCTGATTAGATGATGCCCACCCAGATTGAGGGTGAGTCTGCCTCTCCCAGTCCACAAACTCAAATGTTAATCTCCTTTGGCAGCACTCTCACAAACACACCCAGAAACAATACTTTGCAGCCTTCAATTGGATCAAGTTGATACTCAATATTAACCATCACACCCCCTATAATGGGGGACTATTGTTTACTTCTCATGAGAGAAGTTTCCTATTTGCTTTTTGTTTGCTTTTGTTCTTCCTTAGACTAAATTTTTTGTCTCCCTGAAAGCTCATGAGATACATCATTCTTTTATGTGAAATGTTCAATATTGCACAATTAAAATTTTATATAGCACCCCCAGCAAATGAAATAGCTAAAAGGATGGACTGCAGATTGAACAAAAACAAAAAGATTATGTTGCTATGTAAAAATGTTAAGGCATATTTATAATTTTATAGGGCATTCTATTGTGATGATTTTTTTATCCATAAAATATAAAGAGGTAATAGGCCATGTGTTAAAATGAAAAGATAACACAGAAACTAGTGTAGGAAACCCGAGTTCTAATCCTGGTTCTTTTGAAAGTACTTTAATAGTTCCAGTCATCGGTTTCTCCAGTAAAAAATTGTAATGATGAAACAAGATGAATTTTATTTTCTTCCTTTCTCCAAGATTATTTTAATCTAAGTTTACATATTTTAAAAATATTTGGACAGTATGTGTGTATATTTTATTTTTATTTGGTAAAAATATGGTCCAAGGATGATGAAACAGACTGCTACCAAAAGATAATTGTGTCCGCCTGTAATCCCAGCACTTTGGGAAGCCGAAGCAGGTGGATCACCTGAGGTCAGGAGTTCGAGACCAGCTTGGACAACATGATGAAACCCCATCGCTACTAAAAATACAAAAATTAGCTAGGCGTGGTGGCATGAGCCTGGAATCCCAGCTACTCCAGAGGCTGAGGCAGGAGAATCGCTTGAACCCGGGGGATGGAGGTTGCAGTGAGTGGAGATTGTGCCACTGCACTCCAGCCTAGGTGACAGAGTGAGACTCCATCTCAAAAAGAGAAAAGAAAAGCAAAAGATAATGGTGTCTATCACCTAATACAAAAAGGGACAAAGGTTAAGAGCAAATGCCTCCAGTAAAACATTTTACTGATGTTGACCTTGTTGATTATGCACTGACTCATTAATTTATATTGTAACATTATTGCAGCCACAGTAATAATTAATATATGGTATTTACAAAGGCATCATCATTAAAAACAGCTATAATTGTATAATATTCATGTTAATAAAAGTTGTTCAGATAAATTGTAGCCACTACTGTTTAAGAGAATTTGGGCCATTATGAGAAGATATTTTGAAGAAAATCATCTGCTTTCCATTGCAGATATTATATTTATTCTTTTAGAATGTATTGAATACAAGATTGGATGAAAATGAGTTAACAACAACAACAAAAATGAAGGGGAAGTAGTTGCCCTATTTTCTTTTCCCTTAATCCTTCTGGGAAATGCAAACACAAAGAGAAAGATCTAACTTTGGTAGAAAGGACAAGTGAATAAAAATGAACCTCAAAACTACTGTAGACAAAAGAGTAGAGTATATGAACATTCCTTTTCCTATGTAGGTTTGGGGAGATTATTATTTTGTTGTTGTAGAGTGTGAGGTGTGTGATACAGTTGTGTTGTTAGTGGGTTCTTGAGGCATTATATGTTATTCTCAGTTATTCAATTTTTCCTCTCTCACCTGTTGAAAATGTTTGCAGACGATTTTCTGTTTTGAAATGGTAGAAGAAAGTAATTGGGGCTGATGGTAGAAGAAGAAAAGTTTAGAATTGATCTGAAGTTTAGTTGTGAGTAACGATAAGAGTAATGAAATAATTAAAGTAACGAAAAAGGGCTTTTTATCTTTTTCTAAATTGCCCAACCACTTTTACTGGAATAGGACAAATAGGAATAAAGTGGCAGAACTTTTCTGTCCAGGAGTGTCATGGATTTGTCTGAAGCTTCCCTTTTATTCATCTTCCTGGATGCCACTGCTGTGGCTAGACAAGGTAGGTTTGGAATCCAGAAACTTGCCAACAGTATATCCAAACTACACTGTGAAGTAAATATGTTTTATAAAATCAGCTGCAACTGAGCTTTCATGTTGACAGCATCATCAAATGTTTTATATAATTTAAGTCTATTTATGGACTATTGAATGGAATTGATTTTTTTAAAGTTTTTGTTCTTTTTCAACTTTGAGAAATCTTCTCAGAGGAGTCTTCTATATGTTCTTTATCTTAGTACATTATTTTGCTATTGATTGATTGTTAGAATTATGATACACACACACACACACACACACATTTCATAGCAGCAAGCAATTTGAAATTAGCGGTCAGGTTATTCATCTATATTATCCCGGTGTGGAGTAGAATGATGAAACATAAAAAGCAAGCAATGGTCAGTTTTGTTCTTAACCCTTCTTTTGATTGATTCTCGTAGCACCCACACCTTTATTATCCACTTGTCAAAATTTTACCAATCCTTAAATTCTTATTTCAAATACAGTCTTCTGTAAATTATTCATTTTTACTTTGCATCTTAATCAAGACATTGTTTTCCCTCTGCAACCAATAGCATTTTATGTTTCTTGTACTGCTTATCTTGTTTCTAGAATTAAAATTGTGTGTGTATGCTTTATCACTAGCAATAAATCCAGATAATTTATTCCCTTAGAATATTTGCTGAATGCTTACTAGGGACCTGTTTTAGGTTATTTAAATACATTCTTGAACAAAATGAACAAAATATTTTACTTTGTGGAGTTTATATTCTAATTGGTATAGACAAGCAAAAGTAAAACAGTGTGAGAAAAATGGCAGTGATGGGGGTTGGGGTTGCAGAGTAAAATACAATGACCTGGATAGGATACGTTGAGAAAGTAAAGACTCGATGATTAGAGTTAGCTTTATGGATTTCTGGGGTCGGGAAAATTAGGAAGTGTGTTCCAGGCAGAGGAGACAGCCAGTGCAATGAATGCCCTAGTCCCAAAGCAGGATTAAGGCAAGCAAATCAGAGCAATGGGATGGGGGCCAGTGTAACTGGAGGCGGTCTTCTTTGGGAGATTGGAGTGTGGTAACAGATGACTTCAGAATGATAATGAGGGGCTAGACCATAAGAGTCTTTATAAACCCCTTAAATAATTTTACATTTTCCTCTGGGTAAAAGAAGAAGACATTGCAGGATTTTTAGCAGAAGAGTGACATGATTTGACTTGTGTTAAAGGGATCTCAATGTAATTGTATTGAGAATAGTTGAGAATAGGCATTAGCAGTGCCAGTGATAGAAGCAGGGAGTCTAGCTATCCATTAAAGAAAAGGAACAATATCATCTGAGATGAAAGAGTAGCTGTGGAAGTAGTGGGAACTGGATATATCTCAGGGAACTTTGCAGTGGATAGGTTTGAAGGAGAATGTGAGAAGTTCAGTTTAAGAAGTGTTAAGATCCTGTGCATATGTTGAGTAGGCATGCATGTTTATACTAAGTGTTATTTAAACATAGTCATTTATTATGCAGGAGCTAGCTGTATAACACATGAAAGCATTACTATATTTTCTTTCTGTTTCACATAACAGATATTATTAGATACCAAAAAGGCTTATGTTCTATCCTAAGGTAGTCAATTTAGTACTTGGAGGCTGAGAGTATATATTTTTTTTAATTGCTGATTATTTGGTAAGGGTTTTACCAAAACTAGCAATGTATTAGGAAATAATTTTTAAAAACTGAAACATCCTGGCTCATATTGTATAGAGTTGTGAAAACATGCACTATTTTTCACTATGACACTTTTAAGGTATACCTATCATATTAACTTTGTGGTAAAATATTGAGTATCTTGAAAATTAGCACAACAAATGAATCAGACACACAAAGATAATGCCTTTGCCAGCCCAGAAAATATATGCAATGCTCATATGCCTGAGTACACCTTCATTCTTTTCATGATTTATCATGGAAATGTGAGTTGACAGTTTTATGTATGGAATGCAAATCTGGCTCTCTTTATCAATCCCATACATATTAATATTTATATATGGTAATTTTTGTTGCTTGTGGAATGGCCTTTAGACACTACTTCAGTACTACACTATTTAATAGGTGAAATGTTGGAATGTATGCGTTTCATGGGCTTGTTTTTATTAAACTAGTAACACGTTTGTAGAAATTTGCTGGATGATTGTCATTCTTTTGTATTTCTATACATGATAAAAAGGTAGGTTAAGATGCATTATCATATATACACATGCATGATATGTTTACAAATGCAAATACTGTTTCTATTTACGGAAATGCAATAACTTTGTTGAAGCTAGAAGGTCATTGGGGAAAAGTAATTGTCACAAAATGAAGGCACACATTTTCATAAAGTTGCAGATATTATCTAAATTATAGTAATTATGATCCACCAAGTGATTCTTAGCTTTCTGATATAATTATGAGAGGAAAGAAAACTTCATAATCCCTAATTATTCTTCCCACATGTCAAATATCATTATCAGCTAGACTGGGTTATGAAGAGAAAACAACCTTCCATCTTTACCTCATAGACTTTCACACCACTATACTTCAAGAATCTGAGTCTGTGCTTTGCAGTTTTAAATAATGATAATGATAATAATAATAATAATAACAGATCCAAGCACTTACTAGCTAGGTGATCTTGGACAAATCTTCTAAACTCTCTAAGCATCTGTTTCACCAACTAAAAATAGCAACAATAATAGTAATTGTTTCATAGACTTAATCATATGAGAGAGGAAATTTTTTTTTACACAGAATTAGCATTCAAAATGATTTCTGTTACTATAACTGTTATCATTACTACATGCATATAATTTATAATAAAGATTTACATATTTTTTCCTCCTTCCAGACTGTAGCTCTTCCTGTAAAGCACGTAGATTCTATATCTGCTCAGAAAACTTACACTTACTATGTAAGTGTAAGACAAATTATATAGGAAGAAATTCTCCAAGAAGTTTCTAGGGTATTTTTGCAAATCCTAAAGCTTTAAAAAAATCTGCTAGTATTAGTTCATAAAGTACCTATAGGCTATACAGGAGCAGGAAAAAATATGCAATATGAAGTTGAAGACACTGTAACAGAGGTCTTCCTAAAGAACTAGAGAAGTTAGAAAATAATTTTTTAAAAAACTTCCTTGCTCATACTCTCTAGAGTTGTGAAAACATGCAGTATTTTTCACTATGACACTTTTTCTTCCTAGGGACTTAGACAGAATTGCTAGTATATTGTGAGCATCTTCTAACCCCTGCAGTAAGGTAGTGCCTCCTCCCTATCTCAAGACAAATGAGAGTGGATTTTTTTTTTTTAGATGGAGTCTTGCTCTGTGGTCAGGCTGGAGTGCAGTGGTGCGACTTCAGCTCACTGTAACCTCCACCTCCCAGGTTCAACAATTCCCCTGCCTCAGCCTTCTGAGTAGCTGGGACTACAGGTGCGTGCCACCACGCCTGGCTAATTTTTGTATTTTAGTAGGGAGGGCAGTTCACCATGTTGGCCAGGATGGTCTCGATCTCCTGACCTCGTGATCCGCTGACCTCGGCCTGCCAAAGTGCTGGATTATAGACAAGAGCCACCGTGCCCGGCCAAGTGGGACTTTTAAGTGAACCAAGACTGTATTCAAGTCTGAGAAGTTTAAGCGCAAGAGGCCAGAGCTAGTTTCCTTGGACTGCTCTGAGAGCACACTTCTACTTGCTGCGAGGCAATGACATTGATTTTCATGTGTTAATGGAAAATACTGAACAAGGCAGCTAACAGTGAGCCATCTCTAAAACACCCTTTCCAAGAGGACTGCCAGTCTGGGGTCAGGGTAGCTCCATAGGAAAGGCTAGCAGTTTAGTCTGGCCTGTAGGAGATGGGCTTTAGTAGTGAGGACATAACCAAATGACAGAAGGAACACCGTAAACCACTTTAGGACTTCCAGGAAACTACATGACTCTCAAGAAAATGCCACTAAAGAAAGAGATAGCTTTTGTCATATACTAAGCCCAATGCTGCGTTACGATCTTCCAACACAGAAGTTCTTTCTGACCCTTATTTCTTCCTTTTCTCTTGCCTCAAACTTTAAAGCTTCCATGAAAATCCATGGAATGGGGCAGGAGATCAAGAAAGGAATACTGTGCCTCCCTTTTCTTTGCTTATCAGCAGGGGAAAGATAAATATTAGCCTTGTAGAGTGGTTAAAGATTTGATGCTAGACTGACAAGAATTTATGTTATCTGAAAGGAACCAGAAATCATTGAGATCTTCTTGTGATTTCCTTCAAAGTTAGGGAAGAAAAACAATCTATTAAATGTACTGAAAAGGGAAATGGTGAAGAAGAATAAAGTTTCTCCCTAATCACATCCTACAATATCCAATTTTTCAATAGGCTGGTTATATGCAATTTTACAAATTTCATTAACTTCTTCAGTAGGTTATAATTTATTCTATTGGGAACTTTGTTGATTAGATTCATTTGTTATTTATTTAGAATTAGAGATCAGTTCATTTACTAGGAACAATTAGGAAAATTATTCTCAATAATACTGTCAGGAATAATTGTGAATAACTTTGAAATGCACAGAAAAAGATCATTGGGTGTTTTGTCTAGCTAATCCTTCACTGTCTTGATCTATGTTACCACTCTAAATTGTAGACAACTGATAGTGATGAAAATCATTTTTCTCATAGGCAATGCAAAATGAATTTTCTCCATTGGAGGTACTATTGATTTCCTTCTCTCACCCAAATAAGTTAGTTTTCCATTTATTAATCAAATTCATTTCAACATTCCTGATAATTTGATATATGTCTCTCTTTCAATTCTCCTTCGAACTGTTTTATAATATCTCATTGGTGCCTTTTTTAATCAACAAGTTAAATAAAAGTTTTGATACTTGTTCATTTTATATCTGTATGTTCATTTCATATGTGTATATTATATATTATATGTTTGTAAAAATTATTTAAAATCTTGGAGATTCTATTGAGATGTTCAAGTGAGTTACCCTGGGGCAGAGCAGGTGCCAGGGAAATGCAACTCATACTGCTGGTCTGCTGCTATTTTCTTGCTGCCAGAGGGAAACACAAGTGACAACAGAACTTTAATTATGTTGATTTTGTATTTCTTGTATTTTTCCCAATAATTTTGTGCTTTGTTTAAGTTTCTATTGTTCCTACTGTGTTCAAGTTATTCTCCATTGGTGATAGCAATGTTTGAAAATTCGGCTTACTGATCTGGTTATTTGGTGATCATTGCTGTTAGATTATAGAATCTGTTTTCTGTCAGGTAAATGATGACAGAGAATGAGGTTTTTATTCTTTTTTTCATGTTTTTATAAAATTCTCAGCTCAGACATATTGTGCCCATGTGAAGGAAACAAACTCAATCTAATCAGTATCTGTATTTACTCTTTACCTATGGATGAATTAAAAATTTGAAACTATAAGTACTCTATGTCTATTTGTGTCTATGTTTCTGTAATTCAGAAAGGCCTTTACCTCTGATTGTGTTAGGGTGAAATGTTTTACTCTTTCTAGAGGGTATTAATAACCTACATTATAAAGTATCTTAAATTATAAGTTCTGTTCCAATTGGCTTATAAAGATAAATAAATGCGAAAACTAAATGTTCCAAAGTCCCAGAAATAAAAGAAATTAAAAAATGATTAGTTTAAATGTTCTCAACTTAAATAAATTTCTTATAGAAAATAAAAGTCTTAAGACTTTTTGAAGATACCAAATTCACATAATTAGAATAAAAATTGACAAATTCGTTGAATAACTTTTGTTTTAAAAAAGCTAGCTGTGTCTCTTCCATGATTAATTTGCTTTAAGTGGAGTAAAAGCATACACAACACTTTATTCTACTTAGGTTTGTTTTCTCAAATTTATACCGGTCTCCTGATCAAATAAGGTGAAATTACCCAGGCATAATGTTTAAAATTAAGAAAAATTTAATCTATTCAAATAAGTTGGATCATTATTTTGTCAACCTATTTATTTCTACAGTAATTATGCTCTGTAGTATGTCAATTTGAAGATACTTTCTAAGATGTTTAAATAACTTATTGTTTTGTTATTAGATTAATTAAAGGATATTTTTGTATACCTAACAAATTTCCAAGTAAGATAGAAAACCAAAGCATGTATGAAGCATCATTTTAAGTTTGTATGCCTTTTAACATAAATTTTATATTATAAAGAGAGACTATATCTTTGCATCATGAATATGTGAAGCAGACCTATGTGGCCTTAGAAAGTTTCATTACATGTTCTCATAACGGTAATGCTGTGTAAGACAGACAGTTCTCCTTTATCCAGCCAGCTGCTTTTGCTGTAAAGTAGAATTTAGTTACTTGGGTTAAAAGATATTGTTAATATAAGGATTTGAAACTATACTAGTAACAGTGATGTCAGAGAAACACAATTCTGTGTGTGCTTTTATCAAGTGAAAAAGTGTAGATTTTTCCCTAAATTTGCAGCAATTCTCAGGTTTCTTAATCTCTGGATTTTTATACTCTTGAGCACTGACCAAATAACTTTGTCTATGTGGCTATCTATATTTACTGTATTGTGAATTTAAACTGACATCTATTAACACTTGTTTATAAATTCGTTTGAAGATAGCAATAATAATGTATTGCATTTCAACATGATTATCATCTTAGTAATTTATAGAAATTGTTTTGACCTCATAGACCCCGGAGAGAACTTACTGTCCTAAGGTGAAGTGTCAGTTGGTTCCAGAAAATGATCAAGCATAATGAAGGATAACATTTGGAAGGTGAATTTTAATTGCCCTAGTTTATAATACCTACTTCCAAAAAAAAAAGCTACGAAATGTGTTAAAATTTTAGCAACATTCACTCAATTTGTACAAACGTTCGGCCTTCATTTCTAATTAGTGCTTATAGCAACAATAGAAAAGGTTCTTCTTTAATTCAATGCAATCTTCCTGGATAGCAGTGATTCTGTGTTATATCAGATTAATTTTCTGTGCCTTATGCTCAATTTGAAGTGCTCTTTATTGCAGAGAGAGAGCGAGACACCAGAGTTTCCTAACTCATGTAAGAGATGTAGTTCTTTATAATTGTGTTATATTCTATATATTCTATAAATATTCTATATATAAACATATTCTATGTTTCTTTAAAATGCTTTATTGTCACTTTAATTAAATACACATGCCAACTGTGGCTTCTCAGGCACGTGAGTCAGGCACCCTAATCAAACGCCCAAATCTCCGACAATGCTTTTGATTTTGCCTTTCCAAAACCAGCATTAAAGTTGCAAATAAAAAATCCACTTAAAATTTTATTTGAGACTTTTAGGATGGATTTGGGAAAATCACACATATTTTATTTTTCTCTTTATGTAAAAAGAAACACTAGAAAAAAGTAGGCTTGTTTTCTGTGTTACTATTGTAAGAGTTGCATAGAAAATTGTCAGATCAGAAATATGCTCAACTTTTTCTAAGTTAAATTTATATAGGTAAAATGTTATTAAAATAAGTATTTCTGAAACTATATGCTTTATGGGAAAACTCTGGAGTTTTGTCAATGTGCTTAATTTATACAAAATGTATTTACCCTTGGGAAAAGCACTGATCAAAACTCTTTAGGGACAGAACGTACTATACTGCAATAGAGAATTTTACTATCTTCCTTCCTGATGTACTAATTATAGTAATAAACTAAACACAGCCAGAAATTAATCCTCTTATCATCCGTGGGTAGTTTTGATTTTACTCTTACACTTGCTTGAAGGTTCTGCTACAAGCCAGTCTTTGTATATTCAACAAATAAACATGGTCTCGTAGTTTTGTAGAAAAGTATTTTACCAGACATGTCAAACTACTGACCCTTAACAGTGGACCCATGTGTATAGGTTTCTGACCAAACACCACTTAGATGACTTCCAGACCATACCTGCTGACTGAGTTAGGATTTCCAGGACTCATTTAATCTAGTGTAAGTGAGCTGCAGGCAAATGGATGGATAAGCCAGGATCCAGCAGAACAAAAACTAATCAGATAGGACTGAATAAATGCTGAAGGAAATTATCCTGTGGTTGCTTGGAATAGTGTTGATGTATTTTTAAGGTTTCATTTTCCAGATATGTAAGGAAGAACCTTTTCTTCTTTCTTAAGCTATTCACAGTCAGCAACAATTTAATAAACTCTACCTCTATACATTGAAATATGACATCTTAAAATGATATCTGATTCTCTCTGACCTTCCAGAATTTATAAAATCTTGAGTCTCCTTAATTTTCATTGCAAAAAAAAAGTAGATTGCGTAGTTTCTACTGCAATATCTTCTCCTTCTTACAAGCACATAATTGACAAATTGTGCAGTCATAGCCATACTTCAAATATCTTATTTGAGAATGATGTTTACTGAATAAAATGTAACAAGTTAGTTTTAAATAATAATGTTTAGCTTTCTTGACAGAAGCAAAGCATAAAAGTTCTGTTAGGAAAGCTGGCCTTTTACCTTGTTCATTTGGCTTAGTCTTTTAGTGCTGGGGATAGACCCCAAATCTGGCCATAACCTGGTCCCAAAACTGGCCATAAACAAAATCTCTGCAGCATGGTGAAATTTTGTGATGGCCATGACACCCATGCTGAAGTGGGTGCTGTGTTGATCGGAATGCTGGCAAGGAATACCTGGCTCACCCAGGGTGGAAAACCGCTTAAAGGCATTCCTGAAACACAAACAATAGCATGAGTGATCTGTGCCTTAAGGACATGTTCCTGCTGCAGATAACTAGCCAGAGCCCATCCCTTTGTTTTGGCCCATCCCTTTGTTTCCCATAAGGAATACTTTTAGTTAATATATAATCTATAGAAACAATGTTTATCACTGGCTTGCTGTTAATAAATATGTGGGTAAATCTCTGTTCAGAGACCTCAGCTCTGAAGACTGTGAGTCCCCTGATTTCCCACCTCACATGCTATATTTCTCTGTGTGTGTCTTGAATTCCTCTAGCACCACTGGGTTAGGGTCTCCCTGACCGAGCTGGTCTTCACATTTTAGATTGTAAGAAAGATAAATTCATTCCAGTGCAAGAGCTTTGAGAAATGTTGAGGACCTCAGGAAGAAAAGAATTTACTCAGATTTACAGGCACTGCAGTTGAAATCTGGCAGAGAACATTTCTTGGGTTTGTTTTGTTATCCTCCCAATAGCAAATAGAGACCTTTAAAAGCATAAACCAAAATTCCTTATGAAGACATTTATAAAGAAGTGAATTTTGTGGCTTACACAAAAGATAAAATATCTAGGAATATACCTAACCAAGGAGGTGAAAAATCTCTATGAGAACTACAAAACATTGCCCAAAGAAATCATAGAAGACACAAACAAATGGAAAAACCATTCCATCCTCACGGGTAGGAAGAGTCAAGATCATTAAAATGTCAGTAGTGCCCAAAGCAATCTACAGATTCAACACTGTTTCTATCAAATGACCAATGTCATTTTTCACAGAATTAGGAAAAAAAAACTAAATTTCATATGGAACCAAAAAGAGCCCAAATAACCAAGGCAATCCTAAGCAGAAAGAACAAAGTTGAAAGCATCACATTACCTGACTTCAAACTATACTGCAAGGCTACAGCAACCAAAACAACATGGTATTGGTACAAAAGATAGACACATAGACCAATGGAACAGAGACCTTTGAAATAAAACCACACAGCTGCAACTAACCCATCTTTGCCAAAGTTGACAAAAATAAACAATAGGGAAAGGACATCCTATTCAATAAATGGTGCTGGGAAAACTGGCTAACCATGTGCAAAAGAATAAAACTGGGCCCCTACCTCTCACTATTTATAAAAATTAATTCAAGATGGATTAAAGGCTTAAATGTAAGCTATCAAACTGCAAAAAATTCCAGAAGAAAATCTAGGAAATACTCTTTTAAACGCTGGCCTAGGCAAAGGAATTACCATGAAGACCCCAGAAACAAATGCAACAAAATAAAAAATAGACAAATGGGACTTAATTAAAGAGTTTTTGCACAGCAAAGGAAAATCTCAATAGAGTAAACAGACAACCAACAGAGAAGGAGAAAATATTTGTAAACTGTGCATCTGGCAAAGTACTAATATCCAGAAAAATAAGGAACTTAAACAAATCAACAAGAAAATGTCAAACAACCCCATTAAAAAGTGGACAAAGGACATAATCAGACTCCTTTCAAAGGAAGATATACAAGCAGCCAACAAACATGAACAAATTCTCAGTATCACTCATCATCAGGGAGATGCAAATCAAAACCACAATGAGATAGCATCTCAGGCCAGTCAGAATGACTACTATTAAAAAGTCGAAAAGTAACACATATTGGCAAAGTTGCAGAGAAAAGGGAATGCTTATACACTGTTGGTGGGAAGGTAAATGAGTTTCACTTCTGTGAAAAGCAGTTTGGAGATTTCTCATGGGACTAAAAATAGAACTACCATTAAACCCAGCAATCTCATGACCCAGTATATACCCAAAGGAAAATAAATACTTCTACCAAAACTACACATGTCCTTTTATGTTAATTGCAGTGCTATTCATAATAGCAAAGGCATGGTATCAACCTAGGTCATCAACAGTGAGCCGGGTAAAGAAAATGTGGTACATAAATATCATAGAATACTATGCAGCCATAAAAAAGAATGGGATCATGTGTTTTGCAGGCACATGGATGGAGTTGAAGGGCATTATCCTTAATAAACTAACGCAGAAGCAGAAAACCAAGGTAACACATGTTCCCTCTTATAAGTGGGAGCTAAATCTTGAGTTCACATAGACATAAAGATGGGAATACTAGGCACTGAGAACTCCAAATGACTGGAGTAAGGGAGAGGCCAAGGGTTGCAAAACTTTCTACTGGTAACTACGTCCACTATCTGGGTGATAGGATCAACAGAAGCCCAAACTTCAGCACCAAGAAATATACCCTTGTAACAAATCTGCATGTGTACCCCATGAATCTAAAATAAAAATGAAAATTAAAAAAATAATTTTATGGCTTTGTAGGTTTTTAAATATTCTGTGATGTTAGATTTCCAAAAGAACACATAAGGAGAACTACAGGGTTAATTAAAACTCTTACTGAACCTATATAAACAGCCAGGCCAAATCTAACAAAACTAGTCAATTCTTTGTAATTATTAATTACAAAGTCTTTCTTTGTTATTACGATATGAAAATAAGTTGGGAGGATTGTCAGAAAAATAATTGTGAGCAGACAAATTGAAATGCAAGGCTACAGCAACCAAAATTATTCCTGGGTAGCCTTTTCTGCAAATACATCAGAATTATCTCTGTTTTTCATTTACCTTGAGCTATTTTACACATTTTTTTTTTTTTTGACAGAGTCTCACTCTGTCACCCAGGATGGAGTGCAGTGGCATGATCTCGGCTCACTGCAACCTCCGTCTCCTGGGTTCAAGCAATTCTCCTGCCTCAGCCTCCAGAGTTGCTGGGATAACAGGTGCGTGCCACCATGCCCAGGTAATTTTTTGTATTTTTAGTAGAGACTGGGTTTCACCATGCTGGCCAGGCTGGTCTCGAACTTCTGACCTCGTGATCTGCCTGCCTCAGCCTCCCAACGTGTTGGGATTACAGGCATGAGCCACCGTGCCCAGCCTTTACACCATTTAAGTAGTAGGTACTGACAATGGTGAAAGTAATTCTTATCCATATACAGACAATGCATTTTGACAGGTGGAGGTGCAATTGATTTTCATTTACCCTGTAGAAGAAGTCAGTTTATTATCTATTATATTGAGCACAATAATTTCATCATTCCTGTTTATGTATGTATGCTTGCTTTTAGGATAATCTGTTGAACAGATATAACATTTTACATGTTCTCTCATTAATTAATGAGTTAAATTACATATTTTAAATGTGTTTGTATTATATTTAGATGAGGTTTGTGATTTTACCTTTTCAGAAATATAATACTATGTGTGTGTGTGTGTGTAATATCAATTTGCGTTTCAAGCCCTTTGTTGTTTTTTTCTACCTTTACTGTGTAACAGGTGCTATTCAAGTAGGTTTACAAGTCTTTTCGATTCTAAGAACAGCTCCGCAGTGGAGGTATTATTAAGCTCATTTTCCATCTAAGGAAATAAACTTGCAAGATATTAAGTGGGGAAATTATAATTTAAACTTGATTTTTTCCATTGCCTGTAACTTTAGCAAAAGGTTAACTTTTCAAAATATTTCATGAAAAGCCAAAATGCTTTTCTACCATTTACTGCATTTACTACCATTTACTGCAATATAATAGAATGTGATGTAATTGTTTGGATAATCAAATCAGGAATTAAGTTATAAGAAAACATTATTTCAGGAAAATTCTCAGAGAGATGAAGGAAATTGGCATCTAATGTGCACATTCTGTTGACAATAAAAAATATAAATACACTGGAAAATTTGCCAGTATATCATTCATGGTATAGTTCTATAAAATTGGCTAGCTTCCTAACTTCCAACCTTCCAGCAAGCCTATTAACCTTAGCTGGTATTGTTTTGAACAACTTTCAGAATCATCTGCTTTATCACCAAAAGCAAGGAATTGCTTGTTCTATTTTTATGTTGTTTTCAGTTTTTTTTTTTTTAATAGAATGCTTGATGGAGCTGCTTTTTCTTACATACCTCAGCAATATGACTTGCCTGTACTTAGATATGAGGTAACATTTTGAATGTCTTGCTGTAAAATATTTCTCTGCATGTAAATTGCAATGCCTTTGCATTTTGCTTCCTTTTACAACTTTTCTCTAGTCTATAAACATAGGTTTTCTATAATTATTTTTGTAAGAACAATAAAATGTTTCTCTCCCTTGTCCCAGAATTCTATCTGAAAATGTCTGCTTGCTTTCAAATATTCACCAATTTTGACTTCCCTCTAAATTGAAAAGTCCAAAACAAAAACTTCACTTGTGCTTGTGACAGTACTAGATAGTCTATGTCTTAATTGATTATCTTATCCTTCATGATTAAGTTTTGGTAAGCCACAGAGAATCTGTCTTCCCCTGTCCATTTCTATATGTCCAACAATATTAGAGTATCCACTTGGGTGAGTAATTGCATGGCCTTTAATCTTTTACCTAACCAGTGAATACTTTATAAAGTTATGTATACTGGGTGAGCCCCTTCTGAGCACAGAGCAAATTTAATTTTTCTCTCTTCTTTTTCTCTTTTTTGTGTTTAAATTTTTCTTTATAATTCTAGCACTTATTATCAATGATATCCCAGACACAACCACTACATTCATGCAGTTGGAGTGAGTGGGTATCTCCACTCCTGATATCACCAGGATTAACTACTCTGCATCTTCAACAGACTTGTCTGACTCCTCTACTTGTATATATCTTTGGAAAAAATACGTTAATGCTTTCACGATTCTTAGATATTTTGCTTCTTTCTCTGCCTCTAATGTGGTTTTCTTGTATGTTTTTTGGCTGATTGCCTTACTCATTAACCCTATGTTTAATTATTTTGTCTATGTTTATTTCATTCTCTACTGTCTCCTTTATACCACTCATACATCCAAGTACTGGATTTTAAACTGATCATTTCAAACGATCTCAGCCTCTTTTTATCCTGGGCTTTCCATTGCATCAGTATTACTCTAACTTTATATATAAATTGTTACTCAAAATCAACAAGTCAAGGCTAATTTTATTAACTTCTCTAAGAAACATAACATTTGAACAATTCTTAATTCAACATCATTCTGCCTTACTATCAATCTTTATTCAAAAGTGGCATAGGTAGAAAGCAACTGTATGGCTACTTTGACTCACCATCTCATTGGCTTCTCATGTGTTCATACTACCATTAAAGTCTGCTTATACCCTCTTAAATAAGCATCTTGGTTTCTTCTTCCCTTTCTGTTTAAATAGCTACTACTTACATTGAAGCCTTCATTATATACATCAGGCAAATAGGTAATCACTGATCCTTATATTTCATATTCTTACCTTAATATAATAAAGCTATGCCTTGAAATTTCTTAAACAAACTTTATTCCCCCGCCCCCATTTCTATTGCATTACTTCAAGATTCTTAACTCATTAATTAAAACCCCTCTACTTTTCAATATCCATTTCCAGATTCAGCTATTAAAAATCTTTCAACATTTCTCACAAATGGCTCCTTAGTTTATTAACTGCATTTTAAAATACATTTGGATGGACATTAATTGTATTTTATATACTCTGTGATCATTATATTGCTCAGACAAGTCTAGCATATTTTCTGTTAGCCACGTAGATAAGAGTTCTAATATTTAAAATCAAATAATGCAATTAAATGGGGAACAGTTTTTCTTCAAATATATGGTCTAGTATTAAAACAATGTTTGGGTAAATTACTTTGGAATTTGACATCCACATTTGAATTCAGAACCACTAAAAATCTCTTTATCTTTTCTGACCAACCCTGGAGCTAAATGCGGTGTTTTCATTCTATCCAGTATTGAAAACATGTGATTGATTATATTTTTCTCTCTTCATTCATTCTCTCATTTGTTCACCCACTCATTCATTAGCCATTTTATGAGCATCAACTTTGTATCAAACCCTTGTGAATGCACATATATACTTATATATTCATATATATACCCACATATATATATATACACACACACCTCTATATACATATATAAACAAGATGTCACTGTATTTTAAATGCTTACATCCAATTGGGCAGGAAAAGAAATACAATATTAAAATGCAATGTGATAAATATCACAATTATGGCGTAGCAAAAATGCTATGAAAGAATAATCTCTGAAGTATCTGAATGTTACAAGGGAGAAGAGAGGATTCAGTTTTGTGGAAAGAGAGACAGCACAAATCTTCTAGGCAGAGGCACAAAGTATTCTCTTGTGAAATGGCAGATGGCTCTAGGAAAGCAGTGTGAGGTAAGGCATGAGGCAGAGTTTGCTTGTGATTTTAAATGAAATAATTGTTTTCCTCTGCTTTCTGTCTTTGTTTCTACCAGTATTTCATAAGAACTTTCTTTTGTCGCCCCCACAGTTTGCAAAAGTCTTTTGAAAGAGTTTAGGACCAGTACTAATCTAGTGCTTTGTTTTAATGAAATGAAAATAACTGTTAAAACTCAATTTGCAAGTGCTATGGTAACTGTGTAGTTGAATTTATTTTCTTATTCTCTATAGACACAACATCTGAGCTAGCCTGTCACAGTAGCCTCTATTTAATAAATGGAATAGTCATGAAGTAAATTAATGAATGTCTCAACATGTACATTTTTACACCTTTATCTAGGCTTTCACATGGACAGCTCTAACTGGTTTGGCTCAGATTCACTTCAGTTCATACACTCAAGAACACATTTATCAGGCACCAGACAGTGAGGCTCTTTTAGACAGTCAATATACTGCAGGAGAGAAGCTGAAGAGTGAAATTCTAATTATTGTTGACATAGGGCATTCTAAGAGTGTCTCATGCCAAAATAATGAAAGTTATCTTTTTTCAGGAAATTGAAAGACAATGCAAGAAGTGTCTTCAGGTTTCCACGGAAATGGAATTAAATGAGAAACCTGTGGCACTTTCTGATGGATACAGATCATCCTGAAATCACTTCACATCTGCTGGCTAAATAGAGAAATAACTATAAATCTTTTCAAAAACAAAGGAGAGAAAAATGTAGGAAATACATCAAGCAATACCTTTGTGGCACCATTAGTATGACTCTATAAAGAAGGTTATTTATAATGGTGGAATTGTTTGTCACACAGCATATGAAAAAAGGAAATTCAAATTATATAGATGAGTTACAGTGTTAAACATGATCTTGTAAACTCTAGATATGTCACCTTCCTAGATGCAAACCTTATTTTTAATTTTTAGCAACATTTTAACAAATTAAAGATGTATGCATATTCAGCATGGTTTAAACTCAGATCATTTGGATATTTTCTAAACAATCCTCAGTAGAAATTTAAACAAGTTTATCTTGTTCTCATACATGTGTTTATGCACAAAGGGTTATTTTGAACTATTGTTAATGGTGAATAAATGTATGCTATGGAATAAATTATTTACAACTGTGGACCTACTTCATGAAAAATGTGTATAAGCACACAGAATTCAGACTTCTTCCTTCCAGAAATAAAGTCTCTGGTTCATACTTCTCCCCATCATGCTCCATTTCCAATTATGCACCATTTAACTATTCACATGTAATTATATAAGAATGTTTATGTTTAAGCTTAGCAACAATAAATTTTTCATCACTTCAAGAAATAACATATGTATCCATGAGAGTGAAAAATACAATGTTTTATCAATCTATAACTAGTCTCATGTTTCAAGTGCAAAGGCAAACTATATTATCACAATATAAATATTTTCATGTGAAAAAATAAGAATAAACTCTCATGCATATTCATGTAAAACAAAACAAGTATATGGCTACAAAATGTCCTGTGTTGGCAATATTTTCGTCATAATCTGCATTCCTGTTTCTCTTAACCAATCTTCTATCATTGATAGAAAAGAACTATGGATATTTTAATAAGATTAAGTTAGAAAGGAACGTGTAACAGTGCTTATTTTATTCCACTCAGACTCCACTGCAGACCTGGAAGTGGTCGTGCCTGTAGAGGCAGAAGGGCTGTGGGAGGTTTTCATTTAGCAGCCTAGTCTGGTAAGCTAATAAATACAAATTTGACTCTTTGCTCTCTCCTTCATGTCTTCATATACTTCCCCAATGGTATCAGCTGCCAAAAAATGAAGACTGAATCAGACTGAGATGTAAGCAAGGATTGCACTCTGAGTTAGGCAGCTGTCAAAAATAATGTGATTCCTTATGTAATATTAGAGAATAGGTAGAGATACATACATAGTTGTATTTTATTATTTGATTTGACCATTAAACTACAGTTCTGTCCGCCATACATTTTTCCATACTAGAGAGTAACCTCTATTAAATATTATGTTCTAAATTCTACCTGCTATGAATTTTCAACCAAAGAAAAGAAAGCCATTTCAATAAACTGCTATACAAGATACTAAAATTTAATGATATAATTTAAGTGTTATAATTTTTTGAAAGGACATTAGAGGTCAGAGTTAAACGTCTTCATTTGCAGATGCAGAGGCAGTTGAACAATACATTTTAACGGCTTGCTCAAGGTAATTTTTAGCTTTTATTGGACATAAATTGCGTGTTTTATTTAGGTTCAAAATTCTTGTATGTCTAATGGTGCTTCTCAAAAATTTTCCATTACAATATGAGATGATGCCTGTATTGAGTGGGGAATATATAACTGGGATGTCATTCTACCCCCACAAAGAAATAACAGAGTGGTAATTAGGAGATGTAACTGAAAGATGAATCTAGTTCAGAAATCCCCCCATCCCTCCTCACAGTTCAGAATAAAGGAATTTTCTGTGAGAATTTTGTTCTAAACTAGGGTTTTAACTGTGACATGTTAATTTGCAACATGTTAATTTGCGGCATGTTAATTTAGGGTGCTGTAAAAGAGAGAGAGAGTAGAAAGAGAGAGAGGGAAAGGAAGAGAGAGAGAGAGAGAGAGATCCGGAGGGAAATAGCTTGTAAATGAAGGGACGGATAAAGGGACAGACGTACAATTGCAAGCTGACTAGGCATGACTTGTACGCAATGCAATTGGCATTGCAGAATCAACTTCCTCCTGCCTGCCTCATTCAATGGTGCACAGATTCACTGCCTGTCCATTTCATAGTAAGAAGAGAAATAGAGGACATTTATTTTTTTTGTTAAATCTTGATGACCTTTTTAGGAATCAGCTTAATTACTTTGATGGGAAAAGTCAAAGATTTCAAAACAGGCATGAGAAATTCACAGAAAGATGTGATTAAAAAAAAAAAAAAACACCTCATGATACAGTGGTATGCAAGGAAGCATTTCTTACCACTTTCTCATATTTAAATCTGGCCTCTTGTTTCAGAGTTGTGACAAGTTTAGTCAGAGTGGCGGTGAAACAGAAGTCATTTTATCAGGCGTGAGTGGGATGGAAATTCTGTCCCACTTCCCACATACCACAAAGTAGTGACCTAAACACATTTGAGTTTGAACAGAGGGGTACATAGGCTAGAGCAGAGAAAGCAAACTATTATGATCACTCTAATTCACTGAATATCAATACTTCTTTACCATCTTGCCTCACTATCCACTTGTCTACATATTGTCTAGTTACATTCTTTGATTTTTTTTTAATTGCTAAAGTTATTTTCTGATCTGTGGTCAAATCTTTTATTTTAGTTGTTAGAAACCCTCTGAGTGTAGAGGATAATACATAATAAGAAACTATGGATGATGTGTCTGAGCATCACAGACTTTTGGCAACATATGGATATTGATTAGATTTTAACATTCTATTTTATTCCCTTCCCTCAGGATTTTGTTTCCAATCTGCCAGGGAAGAGAAGTTAAATTATTTTACTGAAGAATTTCAATATATAAAAAGGTCACTATTTCATAGCTACTCCTTAGGTAAAGATAGGGGCTTAAAGAAGAAAGAATATTAACTCTATATATGGCCACAACAAAGAATCTAAATATAGTTAGCATGATAAATTAGGTACTTCCAATGCAAGCTGAAAAGGTCTACAGTCGTAAACCATATGACATTTTGGTCAAAGACAGATAGCATATATGAAGGTGGTCCTATAAGATTATAATATGATGATGGTCTCATAAAATTGTAATAGCATATTTTTACTGTATTTTTTTTGTATTTAGGTACATACACTTACCATTGTGTGACCATTGTCTACAATGTTCAGTAGTAATATATTGCCCAGATTTGTAACCTAGGAGCAATAGACTATACCATGTAGCCTAGTTGTGTGACAAGCTTCACCATCTGGGTTTGTCTAAGTATGCTCTATGATGCTTGCACCATGATAAAATTCCCTAATGATTTATTTCTCAGAATGTATCCCCACTGTTAATCGATGCATGGATTGCAGGTTTTAGAATCTCTATTCTGGGCCATTGATCATATATTTAGGGATTAACAATTTATATTTTTAAGACATCTGTTACTTCCTGTCTGTTAACTAAGAAAGGGTTGAAGTGGAAAGAAGGGAATTAGTACTTATTTAGCACCTATTTTGTGCCAGGTACTATATTCCATGTATTTTTTTTTCATTTAATACAGTATCTTATGAAGTATGTATTCTTCATTTTTCAGGCAAAAAGTCTCAGAAGTTAAGGAAGTTTAACATATATTGAATGTTATTTAACATATATTGAAATTTAACATATATTGAATATAAAGTGTTTTCTTTTTTTGAGACTTTAAGGCTTTTGTCTTTACCATTTATGACCTATGTCACTGGATCCTATCTGGTATATAAAGTTGTAATGGGAGACGTGCGTTTCTGACTTACTCTTTAGATGCTGCCCTACAGTTCACTGAAAACGATCTCAGAGAAAGAGGGAGAATAATTTCTCGGCCAGTCCTTCTGTAATATGGAAAAATGCAGCTTGAGAACACCGTCTCAGATTTAACCAATTGCACAATCAATGATCTCTATGCAATCAGAGAGCACAGGAGAGGCCGGGGCACAGCTGAATTGCTTTGAATTCTCTTCAAGTCTGTTCAACTCTGTAGGAGCTGCCTTCCACTAGAGACCCATCTTTTCTTTCCTGGCATCTTGTGATAGCCTCTTTACTGGGCTTCCTATAGCTTTTATAACTATATCTGTGCTCCTTCCATACAATCTTCATATAGCCAAAATGATATTCCCCAAACTCATATTCAGTCATCTTACACAACTACTTTTTAACCTTTTAGTGGTTTTTCACTCTCATTAAGATGAAGTTCAACATTCTTAAACTCTTCTTTAAGCGCTTGTGTTATCTGACCCCTTTGATCTGGGCATTAGAGTATAGTTTTCTGGAGAAATGTGAATGGGTTGTGGATATTGCCAGACGGTTGTGCATGTATACATATCTAAAACATATTTTTATATCTAAACATTTTTATATGTAAACATATATTTAGATATAAATATATCAAAATCTATAATTACTAATACATTTCTATGAGGTTTTTTTCTGTTGCTGTTGTTGTTTTAGAAGTGGGGTCTTGCTCTGTCACCCAGATTGGAGTGACAATCTGATGGTGTAATCATAGCTCACGTAGCCTGGAATTCCTAGGCTTAAGGAATCCTCCCACCTCAGCCTCCCAAGTAGCAGGGACTAAAGTCATGTGTCACCATGCCCAGCTAATTATTGTATTATTTTTGTAGATATTGGGTCTTGTTACATGTTCAGGCTAGTCTATAACTCCTGGCCTAAAGTGACCCTCCCACCTCAACCTCCGAAAGGGCTGGGATTACAGGCTTCAGTCACTGGGTCCAGTCTCCCATGAGCTTTTTCCTTATACAGAAGATAAAATAAAGAACCTTATTGTAAGAAATCATTAGGAACCCTTTTACAGATTTTGATGAATCTTAGGAAATGCCTGAATTTTTCTCTCTTGTCTTTCAAAAAATATCTGAGGTCAGTCTGAAGCTAGGATATTGTTTGTGTTAGCACACTTTAGACTATTCCTTGGAAGCCATTTTTATAAGACGGTGTCTGAGTAAAAATTATTCAACTATGAAACATAAAGGAGAAATATGGAGCATAAAGCATAGCCAGTTTTTATGAAAAACTAGGTGTCAGAGGGGAGACAATTCCCAAGGCCATGCAAGGGTTAAAAGAGAGCTAGTCACTGTGATTCCAATTCATTGCTTTTCAACCACCCCGTAATCACTTGCTTTCTAAATTTCAGAAAACATTTTAAAATAAGGATTGTCCTTTCTTATACTTGTTCTGTCAGCCTACTACATTGCATTCGAGGATAAAAAATCAGTTTCTGTGCAAATAAGCAAAGTCTCTGTGCCAGGTACTTTGGACAAATGATTAATAGGGTCAAATTTTAATAGGTACATGAAGTCCTACATTGCTATACTATTGCTTAAAAATCACACACATATTTATTTATTTTAAATATGAATAAAAAGAGCTAAAAATCAAATCAGATATAAGCTGGTGAAACCACTCCAAGTACACTGGAAAATTTGTTGAGAAATGTGATATATTGAGTAAATTGAAACATACTTAATGAACTGTAATGATACTAGTTCTTTTTATATGTTTTGAAAGTGGAATGTCATAACTTCTTATCAGGGAAAAAAAATCAATATCTATTTTAATTAAAAAAAGGATAGATGATTATATTAACATGCTTTTCATGTTCCTGTTACACATAGAAAGGAAAGTTTAAAATCAAGAAAACATAGACTTTAAAAAAAATGACTGTGTGGGACTAACTGATTTGTTTCACTTTTTGAACTGTTTCTCAGTTCATGGTCTGCTTGTATCTCTGTGCTAATATACTTTGAATAGGGAGAATTCTTTTCAGTGATTGGCATGACTTTGATTCAGCACAACAAGGACAAACTAGTTTGGATAGATAGATACACATTTTTTTTTTCTCTGTATGGTAAGATCATAGAGTTCCACTTGTAATGTGTAGTTTCTGACTCTCTCAGTTAAATCAACACAATTGAAATATGCTTTGTTGTTTTAAATAACAGCTTGGGCAGAATATGTACCTGCCATCAAACACAGGAAATAGATTTGACACAATCTTTTACACTGGTCAATTATAAAAATGAGGAATTTATACTTTGAGCCACCACATCATCCAAAAGTAAATCACTCTTTTATAACTACTCTTTCTAGTAACTCATAGATGAAATTCATAGTAGTTCTGTGGAGTCAGAAGTCACATGATTGAATGATCTCTCTGCCATTAAACAACTGAATAATGTGCTATGTTGTATAAATTAGATAATTTACTTGAAAATATCTTATACATAGAAAAGACGTATTATGCTAATTATTTGAGAAACTTAGAGGATAATTTATTACATTTCTCTTTTACAAGGAAGTGTTTTGGTTAAAGATTATAAGGTGTCATTAAACAGTAATGGAAGTATATTTTCATTTTAACTAGATAAACAACCTGCAACACTCAATCATTGCATGCACAACTGACTCATCTCACAGTAGACTTGATATAAGTGTGAAATATTACACTGTAATTTTAAACCACTGAAGATTATGTTTTACAATCACGTAACTTAAATTATGTTTTCCTATATATTATACAAGAAATTTTTAAACAAATTTTACAAAACACGGTATAAATGAAAATATTGATAAATATGGTAATATTAAAATAAGCCACTATCAAATACAAACATAAATGCTTCTTAGAGACAATAGGAATTATAAAAATATAAAACTAAATGATTCAGACCTCAAATGTATATAGATATTACAAAGTAATAAGAACAAAAAAAAACTAATAGGAGAACTGTTAAAATGTATCAACAGGAAAGTCAGAGAAGAAATCATAGTAGCCAAGACACTTTTGAAAAAAAATAAATGGCATACAAAAATTCAAATTCAAAGGAAATACTGTATTTTTAGCTTTTATATTGAAAATAAACATTAACATTCTAAAAATATTAAGTGTTATCAAGGATGTAGAGCAAAGAAAACCCAGATTCTGTGCTGGTGGGAATATAAACTAGGTAATTTTGGAAGGTAATTACACAAATTTAGTAAAGTTGAAGATGTACATATTCTAAAACGAACCGCTTACGTTCTAAGTTTATTTCCTCAGACATCTTTTACTTGTGTAAAATAATTCATTAGGACATTAGTTATAAGAGTGAAGCATTTTTTTTATCTAAAGGAGAGTGTTAATTTACTTGAAGTATATTTTTACAAATGACGCTATTTAGTTCATAAAATATTTGAAGTAGAATTCATGTATAAACAAAGAAATTTCACATAAAAATGTTGTGAAGTAAGACAACTGTAGAATGGGAATCTCAGTATTATATTTTAAAATATAAAAGTATGCAAACTGGTTAGTATGTATTAGGTGTGAACTCATATGTATGGAAAAACACTATGAAATGTTTGGAATAAAAATCACTATAATTTAGGATAGTAATTCTGTGCTAGACAAAGGGAAAAAAGAGGTGAATAAGATCAATGGATTAGTCTGTTCTTGTATTGCCATAAATAAATACTCATAAGTAGGTAGTTTATAAAGAAAGAGGGTTTAAATTGGCTCACGGTTCTGCAAGCTCTACAGGAAGCTCAGGAAACTTACAATTATGATGGAAGGGGAAGGGGAAGTAGGGATGTCTTACATGTCCGGAGCAGGAGCCAGAGAGAGTGAGCAGGGAGGTGCTACACACTTCTAAATGACCAGATCTTGGGAGAATCACTCATTGTCACAAGCAAGGGGGATGATGCTAAACCATTCAGGAGAACCACTCCCATGATCCAATTACCTTCCACCAGACTCTACCTCCAACATTGGGGATTACAATTGAACATGAAATTTGGGTGGAAATGCAGATCTAAACCATATCAATCAAGAAAGGAGAATTCAGAATTTTAATTATATCTGTAATGTTTGTATTTAAAAAATAGTAATGAGACTTTAGCTTCCAGAATTGGTGCACTAGTAAATCTGAATCAACAATCCTACTGAAGACTACAAGAAAAGCTGGACAAAGACTAAAGAAGCATCTGCTTGAAGTAATTGGCAAGTCACCAATTCTCCAACTATTGGAGGATGTACAATTCAAGGCATTTGAGCCTGGCATTTAGGGCCATTTTAGCCCTCTGGGTATGTGCCAATCCAGGAAGAGGTAACAGAGTTTGAGACCCTGGGAACTATTTTTGAGAGTCTCAAGAGACCAGGGAAACAAAAATTAGAGTCCATACATTTCCATGATGTAAAAATGCCCTAGAGAAATTCCTCATCTTTGTATTGGGATCCTAAAATGTTGGAATACAGGAGCAAGTTTTACTTACAGTGAAATTGACATTCTGAGGAACTGCAACCCAGCATCAATTAAATTTAATCACGGATATTTGATTTAGTTGATCTGGGATTGTTATGATGCCTAAGCCCCTGATAGAAATTGTCAAGATTGTGGTTACTTTAGGAGAGCAGACGGAATAGTAATGAAAGAGGACGGGAACGCAATCTGTGGGTTGTGGCAAACGTTTTTTTAACTTGGGTAGTGGCTACGAAGGTAATAATTTTGTGATAAATCTTGGGCAGTATTTTTTTTGCTTTGTATACTTACAGACATATTGAAATATTTCATACTACATCAGTCTAAATAAGTCTTTTAAAAAGTTAGTAGGAATTCAAAAAATGTGAACTCATTTTTCAAGTCAAACAAATAAGACAAATTTATTAATATTTGATAAAGCTGGTTTATTGCTACATTGATTGCTTTTTTGTATCATATACATCACAAATTAAGTAGTAACAGAGTAATAACATATTAATACCATGTTCATTCTGAGAAAGACTGGGCAAAAAAAAAATCACTGTCATTCCAAGGGAACAAACTATTACATCTAGCTTAGTAAACAACTTGTAGGTGATATTTACAACAGCTGGAAATCATTTCAGAACGTTGTTTAGGGATCTAGATTTCTCCTCTTATCCAGTATACCTTTTCATTGAATCCATTGTTTTCAGGAAAAAAAAAAATTAAGTTTTTTCACAGGTCTTGGAAATGAGCACTCGCTCATACAGTTTCAGCTCACAAAGCGAACTCAACTATGCTGTAAAAAGGCAGCAAGAACCAATATTTTGCCCTTTGAACTTCCTAGAATAGTTACCAAGTAGAAAAAGTTTGGGAAAAGTAATTTGAATGACAAATCACATTTTTTGAACCATACAATTTGATACTTTTTTAATTGCATTGCCAGATTATTTTATTTTAGTATGCTATATACATTATATTTATCTCTCCTAGGAGGTCAATAAGGTTGAAATTTAGTTTTCTTCTATTGTTGATCTTGACAAGTCATCCAATTAGATTACTAGAGCATTTGTAAAAGCAAGTGTCATTTTTTTCTCTCAATTTTCCCGATATCTAAAATATGTATGAATTTTTGTTTTTATGTCATCCTATATTTGAAACATTTTCTGTTACACTTTTGCAGCATTTGCAGACTTAAGCACTTGTCCTATATCAATGGGGATCTTCTGTTTTCATTTGTTTACTTCTCTGTCTCTAGAGATTAACATGAGGACACAAATCATGACTTAAAAATCTTTATACCTTGTGCCTAGTAAATAATTCAATAAACGTCAGCAAATTGGTGAATAAAAATGAACTTCTAGATATTTTCTGGAGAGATCATCATATCAATGAAAATAGATAATCCTTGACATACTAGAATGATGGTAAATAGGAGATAGGACTGGCTTGCAGCTTCCACTTGGATGGACAGAGCAGGGTGTGGATACTCACATCACAAACTTTTGCTCCAATAACTACCGCAAGAACATACCAGAAAATCTCAGAGAATCCACAGACCCTTTGAAGGAACTGGGACACCATTGCAGGCTCCCTGAGATGCCGAAAAACTGTGAATCTGCTTGCTTTCTCAACGGGGAGGCTCATGGTCTGGGGCAAGTTCTCAGCCCTTGTCACTGGCTGCCTGGAAATAGACTTGGCGCTGTTGGGGGGATGATGGGAGCAAGACTAGCCTTTAAGACAGTGGGCTGTGTGGGAGCAGGGTGAAGCCTGTAATTGCCAGCTTTCCCCCACTTTCCTGGTGACCTGTATGACTCAGCAGACACAGCCATAATCTCCCTGGGGAATAATATAACTCCACTGGACTGAGAACCACACCCTTGTATCTCACAGTAGCCACAGCAAGCCCCACCCATGGAGAAGCTGATCTCAGACAAGTCTATCCCTGCTGATACCTGGTGGTCTTTCTCTACCTGCCCTGACAGCTGAAGACAAAGCTCATATTCTCTTGCGAACTTGATGGCCTGCCCAATGCCCAAAAAACCTGAATACTTAACCAGGTGTTCCTAGGGCAAATTTGCATCCTCCCTATATGACCACAGCTAATGTGCTCTTGAAAGCACCACCTCCTGGCTTGAGGCCAACCCACACAAAACAGGTGCACTAACCAAAAACACAACCAAGGACCCTCACAGAATCCACTTTACTCCCCTGCTACCTCCACAAGAGCAGGTGCTGGTATCCATGGCTGTCAGACCTGAAGATGGATCACATCACAGGACTCTTTGCAAACAATCCCCAGCACGAACCAAGATCCTGGTAGCTCCCCTGTGTGGCTAGACCCAGAAGAGCAAAAACAATAACTACAGTTCTGCTTTTAGGAGGCCCCACTCCTAGGGGAAGGGAGAGAACACCACATCAAGAGCACCCCATGGGATAAAAGAATTGAACAGCAGCCCTTGAATCCCAGATCTTCCCTCTGACATAGTCTACCCAAATAAGAAGGAACTAGAAAAACAATTCTGGTAATATGACAAAACAATATTCTTTACCACCCCCTAAAGATCATACCAGATCTCCAGCAATGGATCCACACCAAGATGAAATCTCTGAATTGCCAGAAAAAGAATACAGAAGGTCGATTATTTAGCTAATCAAGGAGGAACCAGAGAAACATGAAGTCCAACTTAGAGAAATTAAAAACGTGATACAGAATATAAAAGGAAAAGTCTTCAGTGAAATAGACAGCATAAATTAAAAACAATCACATATTCTGGAAATGAAGGATCATATAGAGAAATGCAAAATGCACTGGAAAATCTCAGCAATAGATTAAAACAAGCAGAAGAAAGAACTTCAAAGCTCGAAGACAAGGATTCTTAATTAATTCAATCCATCAAAGAATTTAAAAACCATGAAGAAAAAAGAATTTAAAAAATGAACAAAACCTCCAAGAAGTTTGGGACTATGTTAAACATCCAAACCTAAGAATAATTGGTGTCCCCAAGAAAGAAGAGACATTTAAGAGTTTGAAAAACATATTTGAGGCAATAATCAAGGGAAACTTCCCCTGCCTTGCTAGACATCTAGACATCCCCAGTACAAGAAGCTCTCAGAATACCTGGGAAATTCATTGCAAAAAGATCATGGCTTAGGCACATAGTCATCAGGTTATCTAAAGTCAAGACAAAGGAAATAATCTTAAAAGCTGTGATGTGGTTGATGGGTGTAGCAAACAACCATGGTATGTGTATACCTGTGTAACAAACCTGCATGTTCTGCACATGTACCCCAGAAGTTAAAGTAGAATAATAATAATAAAAAAACAAGCTGTGAGACAAAAGCATTAGATAACTTATAAATGAAAACATATCAGATCAACAGAAGATTTCTCAGCAGAAACCCTGCAAGTTGGAAGGAATTGGGGTCCTATTTTTGACCTCCTTAAACAAAACAATTATCAGCCAAGAATTTTGTATCCAGTGAAAGTAAACTTCATAAATGAAGGACAGATAGTCTTTTCCAGACCAAAAAAACTGAGAGAATTCACCACTACCAATCCAGTACTAAAATAATTGCCAACAGGGGCTCTAAATCTTGAAACAAATCCTCAAAATACACCAAAATAGAATCTCCTTAAAGCATAATTCTCACAGACCTATATAACAATAACACAATAAAAAAGGCATTCCAGCAACAAATAGCATTAAGAATAGAAAAGTACCTCACATCTCAATAATAATACTGAAGGCAAATGGCCTAAATCTCCCACTTAAAGGACATAGAATGGCAGAATGGATAAGAATTCACCAACCAAGTTTCTGGGAGACTCACCTAACACATAAGGACTCACATAAACTTAAGGTAAAGGGATGGAAAAAAATATTCCATGCAAATAGACACCAAAAGTAAGCAGGAAGTAGCTATTTCCATATCAGACAAAATAAACTTTAAGGCAACAGCAGTTAAAAAAAGACAAAGAGGGACATTATATAATGATAAAAGGACTATCTTAACAGGAAAATATCACAATTCTAAATGTATATGCACCTAACATTAGAGCTCCCAAATTTATAAACAATTATTACTAGACCTAAGAAATGAGAGAGACAGCAACACAATAATAATGGGGGACCATAATACTTCACTGACAACACTATACAGGTCATGAAGACAAAAAGTCAGCAAAGAAACAATTAATTTAAACTATATCCTATTACAAATGAACTTAACATATTTACAGAACATTCTACCCACCAACTGCAGAATACATATTCGATTCCTCAGCAAATTGAGCATTCTCCAAGATAGACCATATAATAGACCACTAAACAAGTCTCAGTAAATTTAAGAAAATCTAAATTAGTACTCTCTTAGACCACAGGGGAATAAAATTGGAAATCAACTCTGAAAGGAACCCCCTAAATTATGCAAACACATGGAAATTAAATAACCTGCTCTTGTATGACCATTGGGTCAACAATGAAATCGAGGTAAAAATTTAAAAATTATTTGAACTGAATGATAATAATGACACAATCTGTCAAAACCTCTGAGATACAGCAAAAATGGTGCTAAAAGGAAACTTCATCTCATTAAATGCCTACACCAAAACATCTAGAAGAGCACAAATAGACAATCTAAGATCATACTTCATGGAACTGGAGAAAAAAGAACAATCCAAACCCATACCCAGCAGAAGAAAAGAAATAACAAAGGTCAGAGCAGAATAAAATGAAATTGAAACAACAACAAAAAAATACAAAAGATAAATGAAACAAAAAACTGGTTCTTTGAAAAGATAAAATTGATAGACCATTAGCGAGATTAACCAAGAAAAAAAAAAAAGAGAAGTTCCTAGTAAACTCACTTGGCAACTAAGAAAGAGATATTACAACTGATAACATAGAAATACAAAGATTATTCAAGGCTACTATGAACATCTTCACTTGCATAAACTAGAAAACTTAGAGGAGATAGATATATTCCTGGAAATATACAACTCTCCTAGACTAAACCAGGAAGATATAGAATCTATGAACAGACCAATAACAAGCAGGGAGACTGAAATGATAATAAAAATTTGCCAACAAAAAAAGTCCAGGACCAGACAGATTCACAGCTGAATTCTATCAGACATTCAGAAAGGAATTGATACTAATCTTACACTATTTCAAAAGATAGAGAAAGAGGTAGTCTTCCTAAATCATTCTATGAAGGCGATATCACCCTAATATCAAAACCAGGGAAAAACAACAACAAAAAAGACAACTACAGATCGATACTCCTGATAAACATAGATGCAAAAATCCTCAACAAAATACCAGCAATCCAAGTCCAACAGGATATAAAAGAGGTGATCAAGTGGGTTTCATACCAGTGATGCAGGATTGGTTTAACATACATAAGTCAATAAATGTGATACACCAAATAAACAATTAAAAACAAAAATTACATAATCACCTCAATAGATGCAGGAAAAGCACTTGACAAAATCCTGCATCCCTTTATGTTTAAAACCCGCATCAAAATCAGCATAGAAAGGCATACCTAAAAGTAATAGAAGCCATTTATGGGCCGGGCACGGTGGCTCACACCTGTAATGCCAGTACTTTGGAAGGCCAAGGTGGCCAAATCACCTGAGGTCAGGAGTTTGAGACCAGCCTGCTTAACATGGCGAAACCCTGTATCTCTACTAAAAATACAAAAAAAAAAAATTAGCCGGGCATGGTGGTGCGGGCCTGTAATCCCAGCTAATTGGGATGCTGAGGCAGGAGAATAGCTTGAACCCAGAAGGCAGAGGTTGCAGTGAGCGGAGATTATGCCTCTGAACTCCAGCCTGGATGACAAGAACGAAACTCCATCTCAAAAAAAAAAAAAAAAAAAAAAAAAAAAAAATGCCGTTTATGACAAATCCACAGCCAACATTATACTGAAGAGTGAAAAGCTGAAAGCATTCTCCCTGGGAAGTGGAATAAGACAGGAATGCCTACTTTTACCACTTCTATTTAACATAGTACTGCAAGTTCTAGCCAGAGCAATCAGATAAGAGACAGAAATAAAGGGAATCCATATTGATAGAGAAAGTCCAGCTGTTGCTGTTTGCTGTTGAAATGATTGTATACCTAGAAAACCCTAGACTCATTCAAATGAAAAATTAACTTCATAATCATGGGGAATGTAAAGTTTGTCAACAAACTATCGTGTATTTATTTGACAATGTTATTTATGTTCATATTCTGTTCTAAACATATTACAGTGGAGAATTTCTCATATTAATGCCATCTGAGTAGCAGATCTTTGAGCAATCTCTGTCAATTTTCCGCTAAAATACATTTAAAGACACAAGGATAAAAACTGAAATGTAAGATCCATAGTTTGGGCAAATTATCTACCAATATTAAGAATATAAAGGTATTGGCCGGGTGCGGCGACTCACGCCTGTATTCCCAGCACTTTGGGAGGGCGAGGCAGGCGGATCACCTGAGGTCAGGAGTTTGAGATCAGCCTGGCCAACATGGCGAAACACCGTCTCTACTAAAAACATAAAAATCAGCCGGGTATGGTGGCAAGCGCCTATAATCCCAGCTACTTGGGAGACTGAGGCGAGAGAATCGCTTGAACCTGGAAGGTGGTGGTTGCAGTGAGCCGAGATCATGCCACTGTACTCCAGCCTGGGTGACACAGCGAGACTCTGTCTCAAAAAAAAAAAAAAAAAAAGTATATATATATATATATAAAGGTATGAGAAAGAAACCTACCCAGCTTCACTTCCTTTCTGACACTAGGTTTGTTTCATAAAATAGAGTCCTCTGGAAAAGAAAAAAAAAAAAAAAAGATAAAAAATTAGCCGGGCATGGCTAGTCACAAGACATGTGACTTGTCTCTGTGGTAAATAGAACAATGGTTGCCAAAAATGACCATGTCTTAATCGCTAGAACCTGTGACTATGTCATTATACATGACAAAATGGACTTTGCATATGTAATTAAAGATCATGGCCGGGCGCGGTGGCTCAAGCCTGTAATCCCAGCACTTTGGGAGGCCGAGACGGGCGGATCACGAGGTCAGGAGATCGAGACCATCCTGGCTAACACAGTGAAACCCCGTCTCTACTAAAAAATACAAAAAACTACCCGGGCGAGGTGGCGCGCGCCTGTAGTCCCAGCTACTCGGGAGGCTGAGGCAGGAGAATGGCGTAAACCCGGGAGGCGGAGCTTGCAGTGAGCTGAGATCCGGCCACTGCACTCCAGCCTGGGCGACAGAGCGAGACTCCATCTCAAAAAAAAAAAAAAAAGATCATGAAATTGGGAGATTATTCTGGAATATCTTATGTACTCAGTCTAATCATATGGGTCCTTGAAAGTGGAGAGCTGGCCGGACATAGTGACTCATGCCTGTAAACCCAGCAGTTTGGGAGGCTGAGGGGGGCAGGTCGCCTGGCCAATATGGTGAAACCCCGTCTCTACTAAAAATACAAAAATTAGCCCAGCTGGGTGGTACATACCTGTAATCCCAGCTACTCAGGAGGCTGAGGCAGGAGAATCGCTTGAACTTGGGAGGTGGAGGTTGCAGTGAGCCAAGATTGTGCCATTGCACTCCAGCCTGGGTGACAGAGCAAGACTGTCTCAAAAAAAAAAAAAAAAAAAAAAAAAGGGAAAGAAAAACCAAACCAAACCAGACCAAAAAAGTGGAGAACCTTGTCAGGTTGTGGTCAGAGATGTGGCTTGAGGACTTGATCCATTGTTACTGGCTTTGAAGAAAGGAAAGGAGTTATAAATAAATGAATAGGGACAAATGCTAGGAGCTGAGAATGGCAACAAAGTGTATTCTCTACTATAGTCTCCAGAAACAAAACAAAACAAAACACACAACCATGCCAAACCCTTGGGCTTAGCTCAGTCATACCCATGCTTCAGCCTCCAGGTGTGAGATAACAACATATTACAGCAGCAGTAGAAAACATACAGTCTCTGTACGATCTTGGATTTGCAGACTTAGTATCTATACTAACCAGAAAATTGGGAGGCCTTGTCTTTAACCCCAAAAGGCTGATTTAACTTACTTTCCTATCCACCCAAAATCTCAGGACACCTGCCGTCCACAGCAACATCAGAAAAGTGGGCAGGAAGGGTATCTGGATATATATGTAGTTGAGTTGGAAAACTAAAGCCAACCTGCCAATTCACTATTTTTAGTCCTTGTGTCAAGATCTACCTATCTATATATATACACACACGCACACACAGGCACACACACACACAATGTATAAAACAACTTCATCAGGTAACTGTTACCCATTTAACTAGTGAGGGTTGTACACATAGAGAAGGTACATAGCATGTGACTTGTAAGAGATGGAGCATGGAATTTGAACTCAAGTTTATCTGATACCAAAGCCTTGCAAGGTGTGTTTTTGGGTGTGTGTGTCACACAATTCAGCCACAACAAATAGATTTATGTAATTCTTTTTTATTAAAATCATGTCCATGCGTTTCCTTTATTCCAGTTTTTGTGTTATTTTTTATTTTATTGATAATACCCTTCCTTCATCTCAGAGCTTGTGTTCTGGTAGAGATAATCTTTTTTTCTATGAGAAACTAAATCTGCATTTTATATACTTATTTTTTATTAAAATAAACCACAGTAATGGAAAATCCTAATCAAAATGATTTTTAATAAGAAAGTATATTGGGGTATGTAAGTTAGAAGTCCTGAGGTTGGGTTGGCATCACATAAATCAAATAAGACATGATCCAGGATGACTCAAACATGTTATCAAACAGTTTTTTTTCTTTTTATTCAGTTTTTCCACTCCGCTCATCAAGGAGTTTTCTTCAAAGCTTCTTTCCTTCTTTCTCTACGATGGTTACCCACCAGTTCTTAAGTTTACATTATCCCTTGTTCGTGTTTTCAAGGATGAGAAAGTATCTTTGTTCCAGAATTAGCATGAAATTCTGAGCGTTATTCTGATTAAAACAATTTAGGTTACATGGCAACCATGAAACACTATTCTTGAGAGATTTAATGCACTGATTGGCTTCTGTTATATATTCTTGGAAATAGAGTCAACTTTCTAGAATCAAGTGAATCCCCAAAAGACAAGCTCCCTTATCGCAAGGGAAGTGATGTTGGAGAGGTTAATAAGGTAAGGAGAAATATGTGTATAATTAACAAACAGAAAAAATATTGTAAATGTAATTTTCTTGGGGAAAGAGTTTTACCTCTTTAAATCATTTTTAAAATCACTATTCATCATTGCAGAATTCATTTGATTTTGACAAAAGTTTATAATAAATAAAACAAATATATATGTACTTATATGACTATGCACTTAAAACACCTAAGATATTACAAAGACAAATTATGAAAATTAATAAGTGAATACCATATTAGTTAATTCTGATGCAACATAAATATACAACAATAAACTTTTCTTAGACGACAGCAATGAGAGAATAGAAATTTATAAAAATTTTAAATTTATAGTTGTGGAAAAATATGAACTATGCTTGAAATGTTGCTGTGTATTAAATGTTAGTTAAAAAAATAAAATTGGGTCTCTACTCCAAACAATATTTAAACAATTTTTAGGTAGATTGAAATTTTAAAGCAAAAGACAAAATTACATAATATTTAACAGTAAATTTTAGTCTTTTTATTATGTAGTGTAATTAAGGGTTTATTAAAGCATTAAAACATAAACAAAGGAAATTATTGATAAGTGTAAGTATCATAAAATTTAAAATTTCTATTCTGTAAGGATTTCATAAAATATACAAGACAAGATACAGAAAGACAGAAAATGTTGCATTGTGCTGTCAACCAATAGTTAGTATTCAGCTTGTGGAGAATTTTGACAACAAGGGAAGACAACACAAGAGGAGAATGGACCAAATATGGAAAAGGATGTCCACATGAGAGGGATCATAACTGAACACTAACCAGTGAAAAATTATTAACCTTACTAGTAATTAGGAAAGTTAAAGGCACAGTGAGATAGTATTCTCTATCCATCAGATTGGAAAAAATAAAATTCTAAGTTGCAATAATCCTACCTCTTGGTATTCAACCCAGAGGAATTTTTGCACATGTGCAAAGGTAACAAGTAAAAGAAAGATACCTCTACAATTGTTTTTACTGGGGAAACAGAAAGGATCCAAATGGCTGGTAACATGAAAATAAAAAAAAAAATAGTGACTGTATTACTCAGCTAAGGCTGCTATAAAAAAATACCACAGACTGGACAGCTTACATAACAAAAATGTATTTCTCAGGGTTCTGGAAGTTGGAAGTTCAAGATCAAGGTGTCAGCGGGTTTGGTTCTCCTGAGATCTCACACGAGCTTTTCTCTGTACCAATCTAGTGTCTCTCCCTTTTCTTTTAATGACACTAGTCCTATTAAAGTAGAGACCCATCCTTATAATCTCATTTAACCTTGATTACCTCTTTGGAGGCCCTATTTCCTAATACATCACATTGGGGATTAGGGATTCAACATACGAATTTGGTAGGATGCAATGCAGTTCAGTCCATTAAGAGTGACACATTTATATAATGGATCACTGTAGAGAAGTGCAAATATATTATCCATAAGGATGAATTTCACAAACAAAATGTTAAGTACAAAAAGCAAGCATCATGTAAAGTTTTAAGATATGGAAATAATGCATATTAATTGCTTTGGAAGAAAGTAATTTAAAATAAACACATAAGTAACTGCATAAGAATAATTTAAAAATTCAAAATAGTCTTTCCTTCTGCAGGGGAAAGATGAAGATTCAATAAAGAATGTGTATACCGTATTGGATACTTCAGCTCAACTGTGGTGAGGTTTTTTTTTTGTTTGTTTTTTAGGCTGAGTAGTACATATATGCTTGTTTATTCTACTTTTTTGTTTGTATTAACTTTTACATTTAAAATATATATTGTGCAACAATTTTGTGTGAAGTCGTCTTGTAGAATCTTAGGATACATTGGTAAACATGCTGAGATACCTAATCTCATGAAGCTTATATTCTATTGCAGTAAACAGACAATAAATAGTAAGCAAAAGAAAACAGCCAAATGCATACAGTACTTGCTATGGTTTGGACATTTGTTCCATCCAAACTTCATGTTGTAATGTAATCCAAAATATTGAACGTGGGGCCCAATGGGAGGTATTTGGGTCAGTAGGGTAGATGCCTCATGAATAGGTTATGCCCTCCCTGTGGAGCATAAGTTCTCATTCTCTTTGTTTCCATGAGATATTGTTGTGAAAAAGAGCCTGGCAGCTCTACCTTCTCTCTTTTGCTTACATTTGCATCATGTGATCTCTGTACTCAGAACCCCCTTTCACTAGCCAGCCTAAGGCTGTTGACCGTAAGCAGATGTCCAACCTTGAACTTTCCAGCCATCAAAATTGTAAGCCAAATAAACCAGGAATACGGAGCCTCAGATATTCCTCTTATTTATTTAGAGACAGTCTTGCTCTATAACTCAGTTCCCCACCACCATCCTGGGTTTAAGCTATTCTTTCCTGTCTCAGCCTCCCAAGTAGCTCAAGTACTTGGGATTACAGGCATGTGCCACCACACCCAGCTAAGTTTTGTACTTTTAGTAATGACGGTTTTCCTGTGTTGCCCAGGCTGGTCTGGAACTCCTGGGCTCAAGCAATAGGCCCACCTTAGCCTGCCAAAGTGCTGGAATTACAGCAATGAGCCAGCACGCCCGGTCAGGTAATCCTCTCTACAAACAAAAACAGACTAAAGCAACATTTAGGAAAAATAAAAATTGAGCATATATTTTTTTCAAAAGGATATGTATTTTTCAGTATTTGTTTTCATCCAGAATAATTGTTTTCTTTTTATTATATATCTTTTGAACGTTTCTGAATTAATCAGAACTTTTTCTCAAATTCACTGCCACAGTAAGTATGTAGGCATTTGTTATACGTTATGCATTTTTTATTTAGTTGTAACTTCCTTCTAGATATTTAATTTCAATGCTAATATACTTGTAAGCTAACTTAATTCTGTCTTCAAAAGTCTTTGGAATATAAACAAATAAATAAGAAAGGAGCAAAATATCAGGTAATCCTCACATTGAAAACAGATTGAATATGAAAAGTGCATCTATTAATTATTCATTTAGAGCATAATACATATGCTCTTTTTTCAGTACAGTTAAAAATCTTGATCAGCTACCAATAGTAAAACTATGAAGAGCCAATTGAAAAAAGTAATGCCAATGCTAATAAATGATAAAAATATTTTGATTATATTAGTCATTCAAAAATGCAAGTTAATAATAATTTAACTTATACCAGCAAATATGTGTGTCTATGTCTGCATATATATAATGAAAATTGGGGAATTAGCTTTTATGACCACATTTTAAATAAAACAAGTTATATCCAGATGATACCATCAAAAGCATTATTTTGAAAAATGTTAAAGCACTTAGAAAATGCACATACTTTCTAAATACACATATTAGAATATTCAGTGGAAATTGAAGAATACAAAATTATTTTCTGTGACAAATTCTTTGTTCCTGATTATGTAATATACACACACATGCAGAAAGATATAAATAACGGTTGACATTTAATGAGTGCTTACTTTGTGTCAGACACTGAGCTGAGGGTTTTATCAGGATTATTTCAGTAAGTCCTCATAAGAACCCTTTGATGTAAGTACCAATATTATCTACATTTGACAGATGAGATGAGTTTTGGAGAGATTAAGTTTACAAACCTAGTTATTGTGGAATCCAGGATATGAACCAAAGAAGTGAGACTCCAGAACCTATGCTTTTAATTACTGTCCCGATTTGGAGGTCAATTGAGGTTACTCTTTACGATAAAAATACAATTAGTTAGAGACTGAAGTAAGAATCCTGCTCCCAAAGGTAAAGCCCATGCTATCCCAAATGTTATGCAAATTCCTAGGGGGTTATATTATCATTTTCTTTTGATTCATGGTGGTGATATTCATTATAGCATCATAAACTGTGTATAGGTGAAACCTCTGTTGTTCAGTTGTTCACTATCCTGACTCTGGAAAATTATTGCTTGCCCCATTTTCCCTTAGGCTAGAGCTTCCTAATCTTGTGATTTTTTTCTCTCTTCTCATTCTCCTCTCTTCTTTTCTTTTCTCTACCTTATTCTGATTCACTATTCATTTCTTATACAGATTAATTTATTTTCTTCCAAACTTGTTGTCTGAGAGGAATCTTTCAAGACATTTTGCTGGGTGCAAAAATAATTGTGGTTTTTGTCATTAAATATAATGACAAAATGTAATGACATTAAATGTAATGACAAAAACCACAATTATTTTTGCACCAACCTGATACTTGCCTGCTACATAAAATGAACAGGATAATGTAAACAGAATTTATATATAGAGAGAGAGAGCAATATACATTTGGGAAAATTTTTGATCTCACTAAGAATTAATGAAAATATATACAGTCACAATATCATGTTTACCTCTACAATTGGAAAAGCTTTAAAATTTATATGATTTAATACTGAAAAAAAGTGTTTTGGCAGTAGTAGCCACTGGTGTGACTTTGCATTGCTATTTCTGGAAAGTAATTTGGCACTATATTAAAAATAATCTCAGTACTAAATTCATACACTTTGGCCCAAGAATTCTATAAATATCTTCTAAATGCAAGACAGAAGACAGCAGACATTGTAGGTGTTTCAATAACATGTATCAGAGCTAGCTTTAATATGAGAGGTCGAGTGCCCATGGTTCTAAGTTACACACCGTCAGGAAGTATTCCACAGCAAAATTGTCTAAGGACCAAAAATTACTGCTATAAATGATGAATTATTTTAAATTTACAGAGTCACTGACACAAACAAAAGGAAGCAGGTATTTTCCTCAAATCTCTGTCAACACCACTGCCATGAAAAATGGTGATTTCATGACTAGATGACGTTTAACTCTGGTAGTAGACACATCGCTGGTTCTCTTTTACTCCGTGAAGTTTGAAGTATTTCAATTATCAGAGCCTCAGTGAAGTTTGCTTAAATGTTCTTAGTCCACGTTCACCCAAAAACGTTTTATGTGATAGATCATCAATGTCGGTTGAATCCAAGTTTCTTTTATCCCTAAAGGATTCTTCAGACGATCATGCGAATTGGTAGATATAAATTAATACATAGAAAAAGTGCACAAATTCAAATGGAGACACTGGAGGTTGGATATAACCCTCCAGTATCTCATATGAGTAGGAATAGACCTCAGGTTTACCTGATACGTCTTGTTATAAACATGTATTAGATTGTTTATCATTTGCATGCCTGTATATCTGGAGCTCTCTAGGTCTAGTATCAAAAGTAAACTACCTGGCAATTCAACCTCCATCACCACCTACTGGGAACTATTTCAAATTGCATCCAAAGACCCTAGAGGACTGATGCTGTTTCTTCTTCTCAGCAACACTCCTTTAGATATTCATTTAGGAATTATAGATAGAGGAAAGGTCAGTGTCACACAACCTTTTCAGTAATGTTATTGGGAAATTCAGAATTTATTTGTAAATTAATAAATAAGAAAGAGGATGAAAGAAAGTTTATACATGAAACTCTGTGGTGTAATTCTACTGAATCCTTTGAGGTTCTCTGTTCTTTCTTGCATATTAGAAAAACTAATTACAAAATATTAGTTACCAATGAATGACTTTTCATCAGTGAATATTTATCTAGTGGTATACAAAATGCAGAGATATTTGTAAGTAGTTTATGATTTATTTTAAAGATTCCAGGTATTTAGTTCATCAGCATATAAATATGACACCCACACAAGCATACAAGTTTATTCCCCAGAGTAAATGAGGCTCCTCTAGCTATATACTTTGTACTTTCTTCAGAGATCAATTCAGCAAGATCCACATTATTTATTCAGGATGACATTAAGATGCTCATTCTTCACAAGAATAAACACATTGATAATGTTTATGCTTCATTTTCTGTGGAACATCTACACTTAAATACAGCAGAGGAGTGCATGACATTTTCTTTGCATTTTTCATTTCGACATGTGATTACAGCTTTCTGTTTGTGTTTAGTCACTTGTGCAAGATTTCTCAGTTTAAGATTTTAAATGTTATACTTCTAGCTTTCCAAATAAGTAACCTCAACATGATTTCATTATTGCTGCTCTTTGATAGAAGTAGATAGTAAAAATTTAAAAATACATGAGGACACCAAATTCCAATTCTCTAAAGAGAGATGAAAGGAAAAATAAATATAGAAAGCATTGAACATGAAGAAAGTCACAATAGTCATATAAAACTCTGGATAAAACAAACCTTCTGAAGAAACAGATGGGTCTTTTTACAATGAACTGAGCATTTTTATGGCTCACTGGAGCTCATACTATAAAGTGTCAATGAAGAAGCTTAGATAAGTCTCTAAACTAAGATTCAGCCTTCGTAAGGGATTGTAAACAACTCCAGGATGTGTCCAAAGGGCTTTTTAGTTCCTGCTACACAAACAACAAATATAGAAGGCAAGGTATAGCTGAGGCAAGATTCATTCTTTTGTAGTTTGTATAAAAAAATATTGGTTTTTTGGTTTCTAGGCTTAGAACCTTGCTGTTGCCTATTTAGGGTTAACATCATTTGCACATTTAACTCTTTAGGCTCTTGGCCACAAAGCTATTGCTAATCATTTAAGTCTATATATTTCACTTTCTGATAGAACAGAAGTTATTTCCAGATCCCACAGCAGAGATTTCATGTTATATATATAGCCATATATAGATTATATATGTATAGCCATAAAAGAAATAATTTAGCAGCAAATATTTTGTTCTAAATAAAATCATATTAACCAATGTAATCATACTTTGACTAACTGAAGAAATAAAATTCAATTTCATAAATAATAACATTTCAAATAATTATAGAACATATCTGATACAGAATATCACAGTTAATTTGTTGTTACTTTAGGAAAGAGTGTAAAGAAGAAAAAATAATGGTTATATTCTCAAATTAAAAATTAGAACTACTTCAGAAGCCATATAGTAGTAATTAATCTCAAAATTAAAAGCAATTATTCTAACATAAGTTGTTATAGAGAAAGTATTATTGAAAAGGTAAAATTTGCAATTGGAGAAAAATTCAGTGTTGCAAGTGATATACAATGAAAAATCAGCTTTTGCCCCTTTCCCTCCTAGATGCAACCATGATAAAAACCATTTGTAAACCAAGATTTTTACATAAACAGAGTGTTCTTTGACATATTTTCCCACATATTATAATGTAAAGTAATTTTAAAAAATTAATATAGTCCTGGTTTCTTCTTTTTTAAGATTTGCAAAGCACTCCATTGATGGGCACATTACAATTTATTTTTAATTTTATAGTTTCTAACATTAGTTCTTACACCAATGTTGACACTACTTGTATTTGTGTGTATCTGGATAAATATACGCATAGAATTTTATCATATTTGCCAAATCTTTCCTTTGACTGTAAGATATGACATTATTTTTGTATCATTAAGAAAGAGAATACAACATGAGATAAATAGTACATTTCATCAATTATTTAATATATTCGAATTTGGCCGACCGCGGTGGCTCATGCCTGTAATCTCAGCACTTTGGGAGGCTGAGGCGTGCAGATCACGAGCTCAGGTGATCAAGACCATCCTGGCTAACATGGTGAAACCCCATCTCTACTAAAAATACAAAAATTAGCCAGGTATGGTGGTGGGAGCCTGTAGTCCCAGGTATCCGGAAGGCTGAGGCAGGAGAATGGTGTGAACCCGGGAGGTGGAACTTGCAGTGCGCTGAGATTGTGCCAATGCTCTCCAGTCTGAGCAACAGAGCGAGACTCCATCTCAAAAAAAAAAAAAAAAGTATATATACATATATATATCCAATTTTAAAGATGTTAAAATACGTCTCATAATCAATATAATATAGTACAGTTATGAGTATCTTAGAATTAATGAAATATGGAGCTAAAAAGTAATACAGCTGTGTCAAACTGCTATATTGCCACCTACAGCACCTCAATAATTTACCACACTATTGACAATGCAAGACAATGCCTGTTTCCCCTTTCCAAAAAAAGTGCATGTAAATTTTGAATCTTGGCCAATCTCATACATTAAAAAATGGTATATTTTAACATGTAAAAATGACATTGCTATTTCCTGGCCCACAAACTGCTCCAGATTTCCTAAATAAAAGTTGCAAACAAAAAATGAAGACGTTGATAAAAAATAAAGCGTATTGCACATCTTTTCTGAAGTTGGACAACAAGAGTTTAATATGCTGTGTGATCTAGGCCCATTCATTTAATTATTCTAAGTCTCAGTTTTTCTTTCTGTAACTGAAGATAATAATAGATTTTCATGAATTGTCACAACATTGAGTAAAACTAATGTATGTAGGATATTTCTGGAACATAGTGGTACTCTGTGTATTAGACATTACTATTATTATCATCATTACTACTGTGTCTGGAATAGATTCCTTCCAGTGGGTTTTTGGTCTCACTGACTTCAACAATTTATTTTTAATTTTATAGTTTCTAACATTAGTTCTTACACCAATGTTGACACTACTTGTATTTGTGTGTATCTGGATAAATATACGCATAGAATTTTATCATATTTGCCAAATCTTTCCTTTGACTGTAAGATATGACATTATTTTTGTATCATTAAGAAAGAGAATACAACATGAGATAAATAGTACATTTCATCAATTATTTAATTGTAGACCCTCAGGGTGAGTGTTACGGTTCTTAAAGATGGTGTATCCAGAGTTTGTTCCTTCAGATGTTCAGATGTGTCCAGAGTTTCTCCCTTCTGGTGGGTTTGTGGTCTCGCTGACTTCAGGAGTGAAGTTGCAGGCCCTCGCAGTGTTACAGCCCTTAAAAGGTGGCAGGTCCAGAGTTGTTTTTTCCTCCCGGTGGGTTTGTGGTGTCACTGACTTCAGGAATGAAGTCACAGACCCTTGGGTGAGTGTTACAGCTCATAAAGGTAGTGCAGACCCAAAAAGTGAGCAGCAGCAAGATTTATTGTGAAGAGCAAAAGAATAAAGCTTCCACAGCGTGGAAGGAGACTAGAGTGGGTTGCCACTGCTGGCTTGGGTTGCCAGCTTTTATTCCCTTATTTGGCCTTTCCCACATCCTGCTGATTGGTCCATTTTACACAGAGCCAATTGGTCTATTTTACACAGTGCTGATTGGTCCATTTTACAGAGTGTTGATTGGTGCATTTGCAATCCTTTAGCTAGACACAGAGTGCTGATTGGTGTATTTTTACAGAGTGTTGATTGGTGCATTTACAATCCTTTAGTTAGACACAGAGTGCTGATTGGTGTGTTTTTACAGAGTGTTGATTGGTGCATTTACAATCCTCTAGCTAGACAGAAAAGTTCTCTAAGTCCCCACTGGACCCAGGAAGTCTAGCTGGTTTCATCTCTCACTACTACTACTACTGCTACTGCTACTGCTAAGATACTGTACTTAAAAATGGAGAAAATTTTTAATTCACTTGTAACATTTTTTATTCAGAATGAGATTTTAAGTGAGTGCATATACAGTTGACCCTTGAACAGTGGAAGAGTTAGGGGTACTGATGCCTTATGGAGTTGAAAATCCATGTATATGGCCAGGCAAGGTGGATCACACCTGTAAATCCAGCACTTTGCTGAGGCAATTTCCTAAAATAAGAATGCAAAGAAATTTTCCATATTGATTGACTCTCCCTTTCATGAAAGATTTATCTGTAGCAGACAATGATATTTGATACTATTTTACTCACAGTAGAACTTCTTTCAAAATACAAATCAGTGCTCTCGAACCCTGCTGCTGCTTTATCAACTAACATTGCATAATATTCCAAATCATTTGTTGTCATTTTAACAATGTTCAGAGCATCTTCACCAGGAGTAGATTCTATCTCAGGAAACCACCTTTTTTGCGCATTCATAAGAAGCAACTCCTCATTCATTAGTTTTATCATGAGATTTCAGCAATTCCGTCACATTTTCAGGCTCCATTTCAATTCTAGTTATCTTGCTATTTCCACAACATCTTCTGTTACTTCCTCCATTGAAATCTTAAACCCTTCCTTTCCCTTGGGCACTTAGAAGCCATTTTAGGGTTATTCATTGGCCCAGTTTTAATATTGTTGTGTTTCGGGAATAGAAAGGCCAGAAGAGAGGGAGAGAGGTGGAGAACAGGCAGTCAAAGGAGCAGTCAGAGTACAAGCAGCATTCATTGATAAGTTTGCCATCTTATATGGGTGTAGTTCATGGCACCCCCCCAAACAATTACAATTGTAACATCAAAGATCACTGATCACCATAATAGATATAATATTAGTGATAAAGGTTGAAATATTGTGAGAATTATCAGTATATGACATAGAGACACAAAATGAGCACATGTTGTTGAAAAAATGGCACTTAGACTTGCTCACTGTAGGCTCGACACAAACACTCCTTTTAAAAAGTGGAAATCTGTGAAGCAAAGTAAAGCAAGGTGCAATAAATGAGGAATGCTTGTATATACAACATTCTCTTTATTCATTATTTTGATGGTGGGTACCTAGTTTTCTATAGTTTAGCAATTGTGAATAATGCTGCAATGAACGTGGGAGTGCAGGTGTCTCTTTGGCATGCTGAATTCAATTGTTTTGTATATATACCCACATATTGGATTGCTGGATTATATCATAATTCTATTATTATTTTTATGAGAAACCTTTATACTATTCAAAAATGGCTGTATTAAATTTATTTTTTCCACCAACAGTGTACTAGAGTTCTTTTTTCTCCACACCCTAGGCAATACTTGCTATCTTTTGCCACTCAAACATGTGTGAGGTGACAACTCATTGTGGTTTTCATTTACATTTCCCTAATACCTAGTGTTGATGAGCTTATGTATATATAATATATGTGTGCTTGTATATAATATATACAGTATAATATAATATAATATAATATATATCTAGTGGACATTTATATATCTTCTTTTGTGAAGTGCCTGTTTAAGTCCTCTGCACATTTTTTGATTGATTAGTTTGTTTTGTTGCTATTCAGTTGTTCAAGTTTCCTATATGTTTTGGTTATAAAACCTTTCTCAGAATCATGGCTTGCAAATATTTTCTTCCAATGTGTGGGCTATTCCATTCCTCTATTGATTGTTTCATTTGCTGTAGAGAAACTTTTTAGTTTGATGTAATTCCATTTGCTTACATTTGCTTTTGTTGCCTGTGTTTTTGGGGTCATATTCAATAAATCTTTATCAGTGTTGTGGAGCATTTTTTCTGTGTTTTTCTAATAGCTTTATAGTTTCAGGTCTTATGTTTAAGACTTCATTACATTTTGAATTGGTTTTTGGATATGGTGTTAGATAAGGTTCTAATTTTATTCTTTCGCATGTGATTATCCAAATTTTTTAGCACCATTTATTAAAGAGACTATCTTTTCCCTATTATGTATTCTTGGCTTCTTTGTTGAATATCAACTGACCATAAATGTGTTTATTAATTTCTGGACTCTCTATTCTGTCCCTTTGCTCTATGTGTCTGTTTTTATGCCAGTTTCAAAACAAAGCCTTGCTGCTTTGATTGACTTTGGAACAGATTTTGAAGTCAGGTAGTGTTATGCTTCCACTTTTATCATTTTTACACAAAATTGCTTTGGCTATTTTTGTGGTTTCATACAAATTTTAGTATTTTTCTTTCTATTTGCTTGAAAAAATTATGTAAGTGTTTTGATAGGATTGCATTGGATATGTAAATCGCTTTGGGTACTATAAAGTTTTTAACAATATTCTTTCAATCCACGAACATGAGGTGCATTTCCGTTCATTTGTGTCATGTAGAATTTTGTAATCAATGTTTTACAGTTTTTAGTATACAGATCTTTCATCTAGTGGATTAAATTTACTGCTACATATTTTATCATCTTATACCACTGTTAATGGGATTGATTGTTTAATTTCCTTTACTAAGAGTATATAGTCAGTGTGAACACATACTACCAATTTTTGCTTGTTGATTTTGTACCCTGCAATTAAACTGGATTCATGTATCCATTCTAATAGTTTTTTGGTGAAGTCTAGGATTTTCTATATTTAAGATCATGTCATCAGCAAACAGAGAAATTTCACTTTTTTTTTTTTATTTGGATTATTTTTTCTTCTCTAATTGCTCTGGCTAGAAATTTCATTACTATGTTGACTAGAAGTGGTCTTTCTACTTCTAGTCAAGTTGTCCTTGTCTCTGATTTTGGAGGAAAAGCTTTTGACTTTTCCTCATTGAGTATGAAATTAGCTGTGCCCTTTTCATAAATGAGCTTTATGGACTTTATTATGTTAGACTATGTTTCTTTTATACTTAATTTGTTGAGAATTTTTTTGTTATGACAGGATGTTGAATTACGTCAATTTTTTTTTGCACTTATTTTAATAATCATATGGCTTTCATCTTTTATGTTAATACAGTATAACACATTTATTAATTTGTGTACGTTGAAACAGCCTTGCATCCCAGGAATAAATCCCACTAAATCATGGTGAATCATTGTTTTATTGTGCTGTTAAATTTGTTTTGCTAATATTTTGTTAAGGATTTTTACATCCAAGTTCACTGAGGATATTGACTTGTAATTTTTTTTTTTTTATTTTAGTGTCCTTGAGTAGCTTTTTATCAGGATAATGCTTGTCTTGTAAAATGCATTTGAAAGAATTCATTCTTCTTCAACTTCATGGAAGAGTCTGAGAAGATTAATATTAGCTCTTTTTAAATGTTTAATAAAATTTTTTTACAAAGCTTTCTGGTCCTCGGCTTTACTTTGATAGGTGATCTTTTTTTATTATTGATTCAGTCTCTTGCTTTATTATTTGTCTGTTCAGACCTGCTGTTTCTTCTTGATTCAGTCTATTTAGATTTTATGTTTCTAGGAATTTATCAATTTCTTGTAGGTTATCAAATTTGTAGGCATAATATTATGCATATTAGTCTCTTATGATCCTTTATTTTTCTGTGATATTAGGTGTCATATCTCCTCTTTTGTTTCTGATTTTATTCTGGTTAGAGTTTTGAAATACAAATTTAGAAAGGTTATGTTCATGGCATACATATATTGTTCATGGAATACATATATTGCTACAGAATTACAATGGTAAATTACTAATGGCTTAAGAATTAAACTACTTTGATAAATGAAGTCATCCTTATTCATGAGAAATGAGAATAAAGTGAATTATTAAACTAATTTTTATTAGTCTTACAATAATTTATAAGTATTTTAAGCTTTGTCTTAAATGTGGTATCATTTGTATAAAAGTGACAATACATATGTGTGTGAGTGTGATTTGTAATCTTTTAAATTTGATTGGACATTTTAATATAAAAATAGCAACAACTATTACAATAGTAACAAAAGTCATAATTTCTATAATTTATATATTTAGTTAATATAACCATGTCCTGTGCTTCTATAACCTGTTAACACCCACCCAAAATTCTAATCTCTTGAAGGCTGCAGATCATAGTAATATCTGACATTTATATTGTGCTATATATAACAGACATGCTGATGAATAATTTGAAGATATTATTTTATTTAATTCTTACAATAAACCTGAGGTAAATATCATTATACCTACTTTATAAATAAATAGAACTGGGAGAGATTAAGCAATTTTCTCTCAGTCATAGGACTTATTGATCTAAAATTACATCGTCTTTAGCTGCTTTGTATAGTATGACTAGTCACTTATTCATTGATCCATTTACTCATTTATTTGTGCCACTAAATGAGAAATTTGTTTGTACAAAAATTGTGCAAATAATTACAGGCACACTTGTGAGTATATAGTTTACTGAAGGAGTAATTGAAGGTAATTTAATTTTAAAAATTATGAATTATAATGTATAAAGTAGAAAGAAAACAGATTTTTAGGAACCTATCTTTATAGGTCAGGATTGTAGTAACTAATTATAAAGGGCATTTTAAAGGAGATCTATCAGATAATTTAAATTTGTATAGTATTGGGGGAAAAAACAAAACCAATCTTGGATCTTATACAGAGATCAAACTCCACTGTTGTTGATACACCTTGCCACGAACCTATTAATCTAATATCTAGGAAATCAACCAGTAGAATTTAACACAGCTATTTTAGAGGAATCAAATATTTCCACCACATGATCTATTCTACCTAACTCTATTTTCCTCTGCTTCATCATTTTTCATATGTGGTCACATGGGAACTCCAGACAAAAGGGAAATCTAGGAAATTTAGTTTTGACTTTCTAGTTTCTATAGAACACATACTAGAAGTTTGAAGTGAACTCTCAGTCAGAGTATCCACCTTATTTGACACATCTTGGCTTTTAATATATTCTAACTTTAACTGGAGTAAAATACATTAAATAAGAATAAAATAAACAAGGAAAGACCCAACCTAGGCCTATTTTTAATGTTTACAAATATGTGCCATAAGAATAGACTACAAATATCTACATTATGCAGTAGTATTAACTTACATTTACACATTCTATGCTCCTGTTATGTGGATATAGTATAACATATCTTATATAAGGTAGTTAGTGCAAAGAAAAAATAATGAGTATGGATGGGATATCCAGAATACATCAAGAACTCTCACAACTCAACACTAAAGAAAAAACAACCCAATTAAAAAATGGGCAAAGGACTAGAATTGACATTTCTTCAAAGAAGATATACAAATAATCAAAAAGTACATTTAAAAAAATGCTTACCATGGCTAATCACTAGGGAAATGCAAATTAAAAACGTAATGAGATACCACTTCACAAACATTAGGGTAGCTATTATAAAAAACAAAAATAAAAGCAAACACAAAATCTCATAAAACAGAAACAGTGTTGGTGAGGATGTGGAGAAATTTGAACCCTTGTGCATTGCTGGTAGTAATATAAAGTGGTGCAGCCACTACAGAAATAGTATGGACATTTCTCAAATTATTAAACATAGAATTTTCATGTGATCCAACAATTCCACTTCTGGGTACATAGTTAAAAGGCCTGAAAGCAGGGACTTGAGCAGGTATCTCTACACCAATGTTTATTACTCACAGCACCCAAAAGGTGGAAACAGTCCAAATGCCCACTGACTGAATGTGTTGTATACAATGAAATATTATTTATCCTTATAAAGGAATACAATTCGGATACATGCTACAACAAGAATAAACTTTAAAGACATGTTGCTAAATGAAATAAGACAGACACAAAAGGTCAAATATTGTATGATTCCACTTGTATGAGGTAGCTAGAGTGTTCAAACTCTCATATACGCAGAAAGAAGGATGGTAGTTACCAGGGTCTAGGATGGATGGCAAGTTGTTTGCTAATGAGTTTCAGAGTTACAACTTGGAATGAAGAAGAAGTTTTGAAGGTTAATAGGGTTGACAATTGTACAACAATGTAAATGTGACTTATACACTTAAATATAGTTAAAATGGTATATTTTATGTTAGATATATTTTACTAAAATAAAAAAGTTTTTATGGCATTTAATATTGTGCCTGAGAGATTATGTTCCATTTTAAAAATTTAGAATAACTTTTTAACTTTACGTAAAATTTGCAAATATATACTTCTTTAACTTACAGGTAGTTTACTCTATTGATAATATCTTCCATTGATATATTAGTAAAAAATAATGAAGCAATGATGATACATATTAAAGCTCAAACTTTGTTAGGATTTCCTTGTTTTTACCTAATGTCCTTTATCTGTTCTAGGTTACCAACTAGGATACCATGTTACATTTAGTTATTATATCTCTTAACCTCCTCTAAATTGTGACTGTTTTTCAGGTTTTCCTCTTTTTTAATGACCTTGATAGTGATGATCAGTACTGGTCAGCTGTTTTGTAGAATATCCCTCAATTTGGGTTTGCCTTGTGTTTTACTCAGAAACTAAGGATATGGGATTTTGGGACAATCACAAATGCAAAATGCCATTGTCATCACATCACATCAAGGCTATATTCTATCAACATGCCTTATGAAAGTTGACTGTATTCTATCAACATATTGATGGAAGTTTTTTACCTGGATGAAATACTCTTTGTCAGGTTTTTCCTTTGTAAACAATGTTCTTCTCTCTTTCCATACTGTGCTCTTTAGAAGAAAGTCATTATATGCAGCTCACACTCAAGCACTTGTAAGTTGTACTCTACCTCCCTAAGGAAGCAGTATCTACATCAACTATTTGGAATTCTCCTGCACAGGAGATTTGTCTAGTCCCCTTCACTTAAAAACTGTATTCAATCATTCATTTATATCAGGATGGAGTCATGGATATTTATTTTATACTTTGGATTATAATCCAATGCTCATTTTCTTGTACAAACCAGTCCAGATTTGACCACTGGGAAATCATTTGCTTTTTTCCTATGTCCCTTTGATATCTCATCCTTTTTAAAAATCACTTCCTTACTTTCTGACATTACAAGATGCTCAAGGCTCATCTTGTATACTCCCTGTCCTGGCCCTTGAATCAGTCAGTTCTCTAAGGATCCCTGATACCTTTTATTGGGGAAGGTAAAGATAATGCAAACCAAGATCTGAGCACTGGGTGAGTTTGCTGCTACTGCAGTGTCACTATGTCTAGACTCTTCCAGCCGCGAGTTTGGAAATCTATGTGTGTATACTAACCTAATACATGTGTGTATGCACAGGCTACTACACACATATATCTATAGCTTTCACTATATGTCCACCTGTATGTATATTATGCTAAACATATGTTTATATTTAATTTGAGGACTCCAACTCCAATCCAATGTTGCATGAGTCATTGTAGACTTCGTCTCTTTATCTATAATCTCTCTCTTCATTGGTGAGAAACATGGTTTCCACCATCTGCTATTCATTTATTTGTTTGTTCAGTTCAAGTATACATGTATAGTAGTTTCAAAATTGTTAGCATGTACTCCTTTGAAAAATGAACTTTATCAAATAATGTACAGTGTTTATGTATAGTTACTTTTGCTTTTAGTCATACAGATTCCACTCTATTCCAAATTTAATTAGGTCAGCATCTTTTCCCTCCACGCTTGAGGAGTTATTTTGTAAATTGGTAGGAAGTTCTCTGCTGAGGTGACTTTTGATGAGCAGATCTGAACTGAGGGAGGTAATAAGCCACATGGAAATTTGGTGATACAGCATTGCAGTCAGAGAGAACAAGTTCAAATGAGGAAGAAAGGGAATTATAACAGCATCACAAAGGAATTTAGTTTGGATATAACTATGAAGCTTATGGAAATTAATAGGTAATATTTATTATCCTAAACCATTAGTGGGATGTTGGAATAACACACTGGTTTTCAAAAATCATGAACTTAAGAATTATCTAGGTGCTTGTTAAAAATTTAGAACATTCTGAAACAAAATATTTTGTTTAAAAAGCTAGTGCCTTTAGACTAGCAAGTTCTAGTGTCTCTAGAGCCTTATTCTCATTGTTTAGCTCCACAAAGAGGAATAACAACTATTACCGTTTCTTATGTATGCATTCAGAAATATGAGTATAACATGTGCTGTTTGTGTAAATAAACTCACCACATTAAAGATTTTGTGACAAAACAGAGATTATTGGATACCACACCTCAAAGTATCTGATAGAATACATTTCGGCTGGGGATAAGAATCTGCATTTTAAACAAGCACCCTAAGTAATAGTGTCTCAGGCTATCCAGGAATCAGACTTGGAGAAACACTGGCTAAAGCAGTAGGAAGCCATAAGCTGTGTGAAGTAGAAATAAGCATAGAGCCTAGGGTTGACTTTAATGGTGAACAATGAGCAATTGTGCTGAGAAACAAAGGAGAGTGGATTAAGAACACAGCAGCCTGCCTCCACAGCTTTGGGTAAGCAGAGACCAGGAAAACTCATCAGTGGAGAGGATCTTTTCAAACTCAAATTGTGTGAACAAATTTTGTGTCTGAAGATAGGATAAATTTATGATGATATTTTACATTGTGATTATTAGAGGCAATATAGCATAGTGCTTTTGGAGCAAGAACACTTAGGTGGAAATGCTGTTTCTGACAATTACTAATGATATAACCTGGGAAATTGCCTTAACACGTCTATGCCTTTTCCTGTCATAAAATGGATATAAAAATAGTACTGTCCTCACAGGAGCATTAATTCAGTAGCACTAGGTTCATAATAAGGGCTCAAAGAATAGCAACTCCTATATATTTGGTTTCTTGTAAACATGATGGTGTTTATATGTATAGAGTATTTTACTTGAAAATGGGTATATGTCTAGGCCTATATCATTGAAGAACTCAACATTAAGTATTATATTTAGCTTTGTCAGGCAATACTAAAATATATCATGAAAATATATTTTGCTTTAATGAAAATGCTAGTTTATTCTTATTTTATGAGACTGTGCATGAATAGAGATGCTAAATATAATATGAAATAATCTACTCAACTAAAGACGGTTAGTTCTTTAGTTTTCAGGTGTAGAAAGAACAAACAATGTAGTCATTTTAACATGACCTTTTATTAGTCCTAGATGAAATTTCAGGAGAGGTCTTGAAAGGTGATAGATGTTTAATTCTGTATAATATTCACCTTATTGGTTTATTTGAAAGCAAAAGGACAGCCTACAATTATCCAGGATCTTTCCAGCATGTCCTGGATTAACTTTTAAAGAATTTTCTCAAAATATTTACCCCGGGGGAAAAAAAGCGTTGGGTTCAATAGTCTAGTTCACAGATAATTGGTCCTGGGTGCATGCTACAAGTTTGAATTTATGGTGCTCTGAATAAATATGAAATTTAAGTATTAACTACTGTTTCATCTGTTATCCCTCTAGAAATGATGAAATGATAGAAGTTCTAGTCTTAGGGAAAGTTGTTTCATGCGATGGCAGAGAAATTGTCATTTCATTGAAAGACTACAAAATGTGAAAAAAAAAAAGATACTTTTGCCACGGTGATATTTCTTCTCCTGAGTGGAATCATCCATCTCCTCTGTATTTGGTATGTTTACAGACCAGACACACTTGATGGTTGAGTGTTGCTGTTATTACAGTAGGAAGATTCCTCACTGAGCCCTATGCTCTATGGAAGTAGGTTCTTCGTGGCTTCTACTGTGCTTAGTGGGCCCAAGGCTAGAGGCTTTCTAATCCAGTTTCTCCTTTGTAAGGTGGAGGAAGAGTTATCACCTAGAGAAATGCGATAGAGAATATGACTTCATAGTCTAAATACCCTTACTGTAGACCTTTGACCAATCCTCCTTTCAGCGTCAAGCTTCACCTCCACCTGGCCCTTCAGCCAGTAAATTCAGTTCCTGAGCCTTTCTATAGTTGTGCTTTATGAACAGTTTTGCTTCTCGCTGTCTTCTCCCTGTGCAGTCAGTTTTTCAGCTTTCTGTGTTCCCTTTCCTTTTTCACCTTCACCTTGCAAAAAACGTTGAAGTCTTGTCTATCATGGTTGTCTTTCTGGTTCTATTTCCCTTTGAATATTTATATGTATATTTTTAACTGGTGTAATGGAATTTCAGGTGTGCACAGATATAAATATATGTATCCAACATCCCACGTTGATTCTGAAATTATCCAATAAAATATACATTTTCTTTGCACAATCTTGATTTTGTATGCATATAGCTAGTAAAATTATAGATTAACTCATTTGTCAAAATTGCCCACTGAAATTATATTATTGGTTATTCATTTAACCTAATTGCTTAGTATGAAAATAATTCAGAATCTTGAAGAAGTCTAATAGCAAATAATTTTATGAAAATTATCCTTATGATCTGGCATTTTTATAAAGAGACTAACCCTAACTTTACATTTTGATTCCTTATTTTTCTAGGTTTCTCAATTTTAAAAATAATATTATTTTCCACAAACAAGCACCACACTGTTCATATAATTCTTTTGTTTATGTTTTTTTTCTTCTTGTTTCAAGGACTCTTTCCATTTTTCCCACTTATCTATCGAAATCCTAACTATTCTTCCAAATACTTACAAAACACCATACTTTTTCCACTTTTTAAACCAGTCAACATATCTCGTTGCTTTAAAACACCAAGACAAGTTTTCAACTCATCAAATCTATTAAAATCTCACTCACAATATTCTAGTCCATGTCTGCATTGTCTATTTCTTGAACTATGGTAGGATATTTATGTGTGTGTGTATGTGTGTGTGTGTGTGTGTGTGTGTGTGTTTGGTTATTTTGGCCACTAATCTTTCCCCTTTAAGGCATTCTTCTATAAGAACTATTCTTCACATAACTTTTAAAAATAATTTCCTTTCCAAACAACGTCTTTTGTTTTGCTCACAGTTACAGAATAATAGCAAGCACTGCAACATGGATACCCTTCCAGTTTTGCCCTTCTGGCTTCTTCCACTCCTCTGTCTCTTCGTTCCTAGATCATGATAATATGTTTGACTCCAGGAAATGCTTGTAATTCATGTACAAATAGGTAAACATTTACTAATAGAAAATTAATATTTCTTCTGACAATACTAAATGAATATTACACTAATGTTTAAATTAGAAGATCACCAGAGTATTCTGATAGACTATGTAGGATTAGTTTCTCACTTATTAAATGATGACAAGGAGAAGAAAAAGTCAAAAGGTGACTAATGCTTGAGGCTGAGCAATTGGTAACATAGTGTCGCCAGTAGCAGAATTAAGGGACTATGCAAGGAGGAAGGTTTAGGCAGAGGTAATATGTTCAGTTTGGAAATAGGTTGCTTATGAGTACACAGTAATAGAGACAACGTAACTGAGTTGGAAATGTTACCATATAGATTTAAGGAGGGTCAGGCTGATATATGTGCATTGAAAGTAATTTACATTAGGGTAAATGTCATGAAACAATTTGAATTACTGAACATTACACTAATTAAAATATTTAATTTAAGCTGTCTTTTATAGAAGGCAGATATCTTTTACTGTGACATCTTGATGTAAATAATAAATATTAGAAAAATAATGGAATTTCTTATAAATGATTCACTTGTTACACTTTTCTTTCTTCAATCAACCTCCCTTGCTAAAATTATAACAATGCACCTACTTAAAAACAAAACACAAGATTATATTATTATAATTTAAACCGAGAAAAATAATAATACAAAATGAAGTAGATTCTTTTTGATATTCAAATGCCATTTCAACAGTGGTATGCAGTATTGTGCCTCATGGTTGTCATGGAAACTGCATCTCAATTCTAGAGTATCAAATCCTCATTTTCTATGAATTTCCAAAAGAAAAAAAGGTATAAAGTAACAAATTATATAATGGTCCTCTTTATTTTTATTTTGATGCAGCACATTTCATATGACATAAAATACACTTCAAATAAAGGAATAACTAATATCAATGTTGAAAAATTTGAAAATTTAGACTAGTAGGTTATTTATTGTTCACTCATTTTAAAGTTTAAATTGCACTAATAGGTTACTTTGTTGTTCATTTTATTTATTGTTCACTCACTTTCTGACAACTAATACCCTAATTTTCTTCAAAAAATATTATTTTCCAGAAAATTATTTCCATCTTCTACTTAATATTAGTTATCTAGTCAATAACTGGTTGAGGTTTTTTGAAGGAGTAGTAATAATTACGACTGGTTCTATTTTAGCTACACCCAGATCACATAGGAAATAACAATTAATATTCCCTTATTTTCTGGCTTTCTCTTTGACACCCAGATGCCTAATGTACTGAATAACTATCCTTTATATGTTAAAATATTACTCTGTGTCCGGGTGCGGTGGCTCAAGCCTGTAATCCCAGCACTTTGGGAGGCCGAGACGGGCGGATCACAAGGTCAGGCCCAATAAATATTTTTATTTTAACTTGTAGCAAATCAAGTGCATAATATTTGCATGTAAATGAGGTTATAGAATTTTAAGTAATAACTATAGGTCCAAAAACTATTATGAGAAGAATTGAAAGATTTTAATGGTCAATCACAGGCTCTGTTTGCTATGAAGGTAGAAATATACCTTACTTAGAACAGCCAAAGTGGAATGAATATATAAAAGAAATACTTCCAAGAGAATTTATTGTTCAATACATTCATGTAGACTATTGACCCTATTAAAATCTAATGCTCCCCCATACTTGAATGTTTTGATAATTTTATGTAGTAATTTGCCTTATTACAGACTAATAAAAAGAAAACCACAGGATAAGAGTTGGTATACTTTTAAAATCAATAGTTTTAATATAATAAAGCTATATTTTTATTGCTAAGGATTATTTTATCTAGAAATACTGTAATAATTTTTATATAAGCAATTAGAATATAAGAATTTATACAGCAAATTAGGCTTCCTCTAGAATAGATCTCTATGAATATTTCAAGCAATGCTGGGCAAAAGTGGCAGCATTGATTTCTTCCTCAGCAAGGAAATAGGTAATGCACACAGCCGGTGACAATGTGCAGCCTTATGTTGATGGAGATAGCCCGCTCATCTATTTGTGACTGCATGCAGCCCAGGGAATAAACCATTTTGGCTGAAATGATTGGATTTTGTCACCCTTCTGATTTTGCTGAACTCATTATTTAAAAAAAAATTTGAATCAATAAGCTATTCAGGCAATCGTGCAGATACGACTTTTAATTCTTAAGTCGATTTGACATGTGGTGAATTTTAGCATGAATCTAATCAGAGGAGAGGCCGTTTCCAAGCAGTGAGCTCCAGGCTAAGATTTCCTTGCAAATAGCTCTAGAAATCCTTGTATTAAAATATGACTCTGTCTTAACAAGGGAAAAACATCATGTTGTTGAAAGGTACCCCAGAAAAGTAAGACTTCTGGAATAACATTTACTTATATCATCCAAGTACTGGCCATCCTGTTTTTATCTGTGACTGAGAACTTTTAAATTTCTGGTTTTATAAAACATTTTATTTTAAAGCCATTTTTGCCTTAATGATGACTTCAAATGTTTAAATTGCTTTCTTATATATTCAAAAGAACAGGAGGTTTGGGTGAAATAGACCACTCAAATGTAATTCCAATATTATATAGTTGTGTAGCACTAAACAATAAATCATGATATTATGATAATTTTATCTGAAAGCAAGAATAATTATTATAATTCAGAAAGCCATTGTGAGAGGTAAAATAAAATAAAATGGTAAAACACCTGGTACAGTGTCTAGGACAAAATAGGTATCTGGTAATTAGCAATATCCTTCTTTCTTCTCACTCTCTACTCTGGTCTCAAGTGGGCAACTGCCTTGAACTTTGCCTGTCATGTAATGTATAGATTCTTCTGGACAACACGAAAGGAATCAGGCTTAAGGATATGTTGAATAGAGAAGTAAAATTTCTTAGAGCAAGCATTTCAAGTAGGTTATACATATCACAAAGAAATGCATGTAATGATAGTTTTTGGAACATCTGCACAAACAAAATAACCATCTAAGTAAACAGAAGAGTAGGGACTGTTATTTTTTTTTTCTGCAGATATTTGCTTGAGCAGCTACTCTTTGATTTATGTAATTTTATCATCATGCTGCAACTGCTTTCATTCTGAATTATTCATTCAACATAAGCTGGCAATAAAGGAAATGCCTTTCTTCAGCTAAAAATTCTCTGACATTAAAAAGGTGGTTTAAATGAACCACGGAGTTTTTTTTCTCTCCATTTTATGGTCTGAATAGATGGTGCTCTTGGATAAACCACATTTTGAAAAAATGATCACAGCTTTAAGAAAAGCTACACACACACACCAATAGAATAGTCTTTGAGCCATGTCCTTGAATGGCCACTAGTTTCTTTTTTTGACTGCCTGCTCGTATGGAGAGTTTCATTGAAAGGCCTATAATGAAAATAGCACAAATATTGGCTTCTGCTGCTAAAATTACTCCAGATGGTTACATTTTTTTTTTTCTAGAAAATGAATGTGTGCACATACAATTAGTTTTCACAGATTATGCCTTTACACATGAAACCAGGGAATAATGAATCATTAGTGTAATATTTTGGTCTTTATCAGTAAAGCCCATATTAACAAAAATAGCACATGCAAACTCAAGCAAGTTTTTTTGTTTGGGCTTAATATTTTAAACCTAAATATTTACAGGTTATGTGATGTTTTTTGTCCTTGCTTTTGTGTATAAGGCAGGCACTGGCTATACCACATTGAAATTATGTAAATTATATTATTTAGTAATAATTACCCTTGAATGTTACAAAGGAAACTAAAAATTACTCTTCAAACTAGAATTCCTTGTCTGTTTAAAATGATATACACAGCAATTAGAGATTTCCTATTAGTATTCTATATTTTGATCTTTCACTTATATTTAAAGAGTATTCTCACAGTTTTTATTTTTATTAACAGTAGCTGACACATTATTTGGAAGAAAGACATGTCTCTATATTAAATTGATTGATTGTATGAGTCTTTTGTACACTGAAACTTAAAATAAATTGATTAAAGATATTAAAGAAGATACAAATAAATGGAAAGTCATCCAGTGTTAATGGATTGGAAGATTTAATGTTAAAATGTCCTTACTAATCAAAATGATGTATAGATTCAATGCTATTCACATCAAAATCTCAGTGGCATTTTTACAGAAATAGAAATAAGCAATCATGAAATTCACGTGTAACCACAAAAGACCCTAGATAAACAAAGCAATATTGAGAAAGAAGTACTAAAGCTGGAGGCCTCACTATGATTTCAAAACATATTACAAAACTATAGTAGTTAAAACAGTATATTACTGGCAAAAGAAAGAACACTGGAAACAATAAAAAGCCCCAAAATAAACTTACACTTATACTGTTGAATGTTCTTCAGTGGGTTCTAGGAATAAGCAAAGAGAAAAGCACAGTCTCTTCAACAAGTGACATTGAGAAATTTAAATATCCGCATGCAAAATAACTAAATTGGTGCTTTGTGTTATGCCATACACAAAAAGTCAGCTCAAAATAGATTAAAGACTTAAATATAAGACATGAAACTGTAAACGTTTTGGAGGGAAATAGAACAAAATTTGTGATATTGGTTAAGAACATGATTTTTTTTTTTTTTTTTTTTTTTTTTTTTAGCTATGACAACAAAAGCATGGGCAATAAAAGCAAAATTACACAAATGAGACTACACCAAAATAAAAAGCTTCTGCATAGCAAAGAAAACAATCTATTAATAGAGTGAAAAGGAAACCTATTCAGTGGGAGAAAATATTTGTAAATTGTACCTGATAATGAATTAATATCCAAAATATAAAAGAACTCCTACAACCCAATAATAAGTAAAAACAAATAACCTTATTAAAAAATAAGCAAAGTACTTGAATAGATATTTCTATAGAGAAGACATATAAATGAACAACAAGTATAATAAAAGATGTATAACATCACTAATCAGGGAAATGCAAATCAAAACTGTAATGTAATATTACCTCGCACCTGTTATGATTACTATTATAAAAAATAGGAAAATATAAAAAGTGTTGATAAATGTGGAGAAATTGGAATACTTTTATACTATTGATGAAATATAAAATGGTGCATCCCCTATGGACAAAAAGCATGAAGGTTCCTCAGAAAATTAAAAATAGAACTACTGCATGACCCAGCAATCCCCACCACTAGGTATATAGCCAAAAGAATTGAAATCAGGTGTTTAAAGAGATATCTGCACTCCCACGTTCACTGTAGTATTATGCACAATAGCTAAGATATAAAAACAACCTAAATATCTATTAACAGGTGGATGGATTAAAAATGTGATATATAAATAAAATTGGATATTATTTAGCCTTTAAAAAAGGGAATTCTGCCATATGCAACAATATGGATGAACCTGGAGGGCATTAGTCAAATTAGCCAGGCACACAAGGACAAATACTGCCTGATCTCACTTATATAATAGGTATGAAATAGTTAAACTCAGAGAAGCAAAGACAATAGTGATTTGTTCAATGGGTATAAAGTTTCAGTTATGCAAGATGAATAAGTTCTAGAGACTTCCTGCGAAACACATTTCTTATAGTTAACAATCGTGTATTCCACACTTTAAATAATATCTTAAGAGGGTAAATCTTAAGTCAAGTGTTTTACCACCAAAAGCAGGGAGAGAGATAGTAGGAAATTTTAGAGGTGAAGGACAGGATTGTGGTGAGGGTTTCAAAGGTGTATATGTTCAAACCTATATATATATATATATATATATATAAATGTACAGTTTTTGATAATAAAAAAAGGATGAGTTTCTGCAACATGATTTAAGTGTGTATAAAATGATTTAACGAATTAAATAAATTAGTTACTACCTGAGACAACACATACATCAATCTTAGTACATGATACATAAGCACTCAAGTAAATGTTCATAAGTACTATTATTCCTATAAAGTTTCTGGTCATCCAAAACGTTATAGTAATAAACACACCAATTATTAATTATTGACTATGTTCCAGGTACTAGGTTAGATGTTTTATATTTAACAATAATCTCATCACAACTTTGAAATAGAAGTATTTATTTTTATTATTATTATTATTTGACCAGGAATCACAGAATCCAGAATTCAAATCTGATTTTGTCTGACTTTAAGCCCAGCTTCTCTCTATTGACCAGCCAATTTACTATTCTCCAAATCTCAAGATGCATAGAATACACATGCACAGAATACAATTTCATGTTAAGGTTTAAGTACATTTAATTCATTTATGGACTCCCAAAATTTAGTGGAATAAAACATCTATCCACCAGAGGACATAAATGCTGAGGACTGGAATCAGCTGACGTCTCACTCACTTTTCTGGCTGGCTGTTGACAAAAACTTACATGTGGCCACTCCATGTATTCTGGGCTTCCTACAGTAAGTAGCTGGTTTCCAGGGCAAACATACCACAAAGGACGGAGTCAAACTGAAGGCATGTCCTCCTCATGACCTGGCCTCCTGAATCACAGAGCATCACTTCTTTGGTAGTCTATTGATTCCAAGTCACAAGCACACTGAGGTTCCGGGGAAGAGAAAATAAACTGTACCTCCTGAAGAGAAGTGGCAAAGTTCTAAAACAGCATTTGTGGCCAGAAATAGTCCTGTGGCAAATTTTGGAAATTACCATCTGCCACAGTTTTACAAATAGTAATTATTTAAAACAAAGAAATCATTTGTATGTAAACACAAAAGTGAAAATGTGATGGCCTAGTGTGCTAAACATTTATGAAGCTTTCTCCAATAAAAGTATTGCCTCAAAGGCCTTGTGCAATATGTTGGATCAATATAGTTCAGTTGAATTTCTGTGACAATGAAAATATTTTATGTCTGTTGTGTCCAAAGGTAGCTGCTAGCCATCTGTGGCTACTGAACTCTTTTTTTTTTTTTTTTTTTTTTTTTTTTTTTGAGACGGAGTCTCGCTCTGTCGCCCAGGCTGGAGTGCCGTGGCCGGATCTCAGCTCACTGCAAGCTCCGCCTCCCGAGTTTACGCCATTCTCCTGCCTCAGCCTCCCGAGTAGCTGGGACTACAGGCGCCCGCCACCTCGCCCGGCTAGTTTTTTGTATTTTTTAGTAGAGACGGGGTTTCACCGTGTTCGCCAGGATGGTCTCCATCTCTTGACCTCGTGATCCGCCTGTCTCGGCCTCCCAAAGTGCTAGGATTACAGGCTTGAGCCACCGCGCCCGGCCTATTGAACTCTTGAATGTGGCTAGTGCAACTAAGGAACTATGTTTTAAATGTTATTTAATTTTAATTAATTTAAATTTAAATGCCCACAGAATTATATGCTTGGTATGATCTGACTCTGTGTCCTCACCGGAATCTCATCTTGAATTGTAATTCCCATGTTTTATGGGAGAGACACCATGGGAGGTGATTAGATCATGGGGACGGTCCCCCCATGCTGTTGTGATGGTGGGTGAGTTCTCATGAGATCTGATGGTTTGATAAGGGGCATTTCTCCACTTTACTCTGCACTTCTTTCTCCTGCCACCATGTGAATAAGGATGTGTTTGCTTTCCCTTCTTCCATGATTATAAGTTTCCTGAGGCCTCCCTAGCCTTGTAGAACTGTGAGTCAATTAAACTTATTTTGTTTACAAATTACCCAGTCTCAGGTATGTTCTTATAGCAGTATGAGAATGAACAAATACAGTGGTATTCATATATTTTTATTTCTTATGTGAGATGTTAGCATTAATATGATGGTCAAATATAGAGGTAATTCAAGTAGCATAGACTCCCAAATAAAACTTGAGATGTATATAAAAATTGAGTATCAATATACTATAACTGCATTTTTTACTAAATTGTTTGTTCCCAATAATACAGTAAACATTAATAATGTTGAGTCAGTTTCTAATTTAATTAGAAATTGCTAATTTTAAATCAACATTTAAGAAATTTGTTTAAAAACATGCATTTTATGGTAATAGGACACTAATAATTGAGAGGTCAGTAACTTGTTTTAATCTCTAATATTAACGGTCTTAGTGTTTCTTTATATAATATTTAAAATGCATTATAAAAATATTTTATGAATAAAAGCAGTCTCAGATTGTGTCTATAAAAAATGGAGACACTGATTTGCTGGGTGCAGGGAGAAGCAAATATTTGGCTAATAATGAACTAAGTCAGTGAGATCTATTTTATTGCATCCTTTAGATGGTTTAGAATGCTTCTAAAATGGTTGCTCATTTAAATGGAACAGAGACTTTTGAAAAATATCAATGCCCAAGTCCGTTCCCCAGATATTCTAATTTAATTGACTTGGGAAGAACATTAGTATTCTGTAAAATAACCTAAGTAATTTGAATATGTAACCTGGATAGAGAATCATGGCTATAGACAAGATTGTAAGCTAAAATAAATTTAGTAGAAATATGTTTAATATATACATATACAGGCCGGGCGCAGTGGCTCAAGCCTGTAATCCCAGCACTTTGGGAGGCCGAGACGGGCGGATCACGAGGTCAGGAGTTCGAGACCATCCTGGTGAACACGGTGAAACCCCGTCTCTACTAAAACATATAAAAACTAGCCGGGCGAGGTGGCGGTGCCTGTAGTCCCAGCTACTCGGGAGGCTGAGGCAGGAGAATGGCGTAAACCCGGGAGGCGGAGCTTGCAGTGAGCTGAGATCCGGCCACTGCACTCCAGCCTGGGGGACAGAGCGAGACTCCATCTCAAAAAAAAAAAAAATATATATATATATATACATATACATATGGCTATTACAACATTAATTCATAATGACTATATTATTGAAAACACATCTAACACACTGGGGCCAGAAAGAATCCTGTAGCAAACTCTGGAAAAATACCATCTGTCATACTTATTTATTTATTTATTTATTTGAGACGGAGTTCCATTCTTATTGCCCAGGCTGGAGTGCAGTCGTGCCATCTTGGCTCAGCGCAACCTCTGCCTCCTGGGTTCAAGCAATTCTCCTGCCTCAGCCTCCCGAGTAGCTGGGATTACAGGCATATACTGACCACGCCTGGGTAATTTTTGTATTATTAGTAGAGACAGGGTTTCTCCATGTTGGTCAGGCTGGTCTGGAACTCTTAACCTCAGGTGACCCGCCAACCTCAGCCTCCCAAAGTGCTGGGATTATAGGCATGAGCCACCACACGGGGCCCATACTTTTATAAATAATAATTATTTTAACCAAAGAATTAAGATGCACATATAAATATTAATGTGAAAATGCAGTGACCTTAGTGAGCTAAAAATTCATAAATATTTTCCAAATAAAGTATATCTCCTAAATGCCTGGTACAATATATTAGATCAATACTGTCCAATAAAATTTAAATTCCATATATCTAATGATCATACATCTAATGAAAACTTATATGTAATTACAGAATATATCTAATGAAAACACATATCTAATGAAAAATCTTATTTAGCAGTGCACAATAAAAGTAGAATGTAAGCATTAATTTTGCTCTTAAATTAAGCTCCTCAGAATGATTTTTATAAGAAGTCAAATGTAACAATTATTGTTATGAGTGATTTAAGAAAGTCACTAAAACCTGTAAACATGTATTCAATCAAAATTAATATCCAAATGTGGTTACTGTTTTTCTCCTTCTTCCAAACTAACATAATAGATGATAGAAAACCAATACATTTAATCTTTAAATAGCATGAAAATCCACAAAGGGAAATTTGAGTATACCTTTATTTCAATTATAGTCCAACAATTAAATGTGCTGTAAGGCTGCCATTCTTTGGGGAATATCCCATCATCCATCTCTTGTGTTAGTTCACTGACACAAATCTATACAAATTATCCCATCTGTGGATTAAGAAGGTGATGATTTAAAGACAAAGTGGCTAATCTAGCTATTTGATCCCAATGATAATTATAAATTGATATCTGTATTAGGATAAGTAACAGGCAACTGAAAGAGGTCAACAATAAAGGGTTCATTATATCGTTAACAAGAATGCTGGCAGCAGAGGTACTCATGGAACAAATGAAAGAACTCTAGCTCGGCCTTAAGACCCTCCATCAGTTTCTCTGCTTTCCCTTGCCTTCTCCTCATAGTTCCAAGAACGCTGTTCCATATTAGATATTGTTTGCAAAAGGAAAATATCCAGAGCAAAAGAGGATCCATGCTCTTGTTTGTTTGGTGTACGTTTTTCAGAGTAACAACATGTTATTCTGTCCTCAAAATATTCCCTATGGTGCTTTGTTTAGGGTTGCGACCCATCCCCCTGCTTAAACAGTGACAGGAAAGGGAAATTAAATTATCATGCTTGGGTTAGTCTAATCAACCTTTGTCCCCTGGGGCTGGGAAGGGATCATAATTAACATGACCACCCAAAATGTGAACAAAGTATGGGTTTGCTAGCAAGGAGAAAGCAGAAAAAAAGTTGTTGCATACACCACACGGGGGCCTCTCAAATGTTAATGCTCATACAATCACCTGGGGATCTTGTGAAATGCAGATTCTGATTTAATATGCTCCCAGGTGATATTAATGCTGCCAATTTGTGGGCCACAGTTTAAATAGAAAGGGAACAAACTACCAACTAAATTCCCACAGGTATTCCTTTCATAATATTTCCTTTTTTGTTTAATATTAATATTTTCAAGTAATGCAGAATGCTGATGTTGATAGGGGAAAATAGAAACCAAAATATAATTTTTGAAGTGCTTGTTAAAATGGACCAATAAATCAAACAAATGGATGTTTTTCAATATATATGTATAAAATATCATTATATAACCAAACAAAATCTGTGTTTATTGTCCACATAGACACATAAACTTATAGTTTACCAGTGAGCAATATAATGTATAAGCCATAGCATAATATATGAATAAAAAGATTTATAAGCTTTTAACTCATAAAATGTATTTCGATTACATTTATTATGTCAAGACCCAGTTATAATTTTTATACTTAATCCTAAAATTTTTAGAAATTATGATAGTTCATAAATTTTTATTTTATTTGGAAAGAAAATACATTTTTACTAAAATAATTGTATTTCTCAATCAACCAGTCTTCCAATTACTAAAAATACACTGAGCCCCTTATTTTAGCAACTTTAAAAATGGACTTTCTCAAATTTGCTTTTGTTAAAAAATTATTTTCAAATTTCCTAATAATTGTGAATTATGACCAAGATATATGTGATGCATAACTCAGTCAAATTTACTTTATGGAAATGTAAACACGTATCTTCAAATTCTCCATCAGAAACCTGACACCAAACTCTATTAACTTCTCAATACCTTACTTGCAATATATCAGAAGCTAATATCTTCAAAGACAAATTATTTCAAAATTATATATCCTGCAACTGGTAAATCCTCATAGGCACAAGTCTTAGGATATTCTGTAGTTCTTTAAAAGTCCCCAATAAGTATTTCTCCAAGTCATAGTGTTAGATACAGTAGGTAGTTAGGCAGACATGAGCCAGGCAGGAGAGCCTCTTCCGACCCCAGGTAACTTCCGGGGACCATCAGGTGATGGTCAGGTGGTTGTTAAATTGTGTCTCTGAAATTAGAATTGGTCAAAGCCGGTGCCAGGGACCGGCAGTCTCCCAATAAATAGGAAACTCCTGGAGCTGTGGAGGAGCAGCAGCATTCCCGTAAGATCTCAGGGGTTGGGCTAGCGGGCTCAAGCATGCGCTAAGAGGCAAAATGGCAAATTTTAACCGGTATATAACCTTCCTCTGGGAATTTTTGTCTAATGAGGGGAAAACACCTCAGTAAGCATGCGCACAACTTCAGTAATCACACTGTGTATGCACCCCTTCCCAACGGCTGGCAGGCCACTGTGCATGTGGACAGCCTGCCCCAAGGGAGAAATCAAGGGAGGAGAAACTCAAATCCCGGAACCAAGTTAATGTATTAAAATCCCAAACCAAAGGTTGGACGGTGCACTTGGCTCTCTCAAGGCACCCACTTGACCCCTCTTCCAAGTGTGCTTTGCTTCCTTGCACTACGGCTCTAGAAGTTTTAAATAAACTCTCACTTTTGCTCTAACACTTGCCTCAGTCTCTCCCTCTGCCTTAAACATACTTCTGCCCCTCAGCCAAATTCTTTCCTTCTAGAAAGCAAGGATCACGTTCGCTGCAGATTCGCTTTGGTAACAATAGTACTTGGAAGCATGGTTCTGCATGTCCAAGCAAATTTTCTGAGAGCCCGTCTTGTAAATCTGCTTCATCACCCTTTTCTGACTCCGCCTCTGTTCTGGCAGAGTGAGTCCTTAAATCCCTTTTGGAATCCTCTGGTGGAACTGCTGGTTATTTTAATTAATGCTGTGCATCTGTATTTTTTCTTCATACCTCATCAAACTTATGATGCTCAAAGCAGGCAATCCAAGAAAATTCATTCTTCAAAAATAGCTGCCTAATTTTGTGTGGTGTTTTTCAGTTAGTTGTTTAAAGAGTTCCAGGTTTGTAAAGTAAGAGAAAAATAAGCAAGTGGGAAACTCATGTATTTTATTCCCTATTGGATCCCTAGTGTCCAGAACAGTGTCTGGCAGGTAATAGGTGTTCAGTGGGTGGGTGAATGAACACACATTTCTGTTAACACAATACAATTTTCCTTCTTCATTTACTCAACCAGTATTTGAAAACAATTTCAACTTGGTTAGGAACACCATATAGTGATGAGATGCTAATGATTGATACATCTGCATGAGGTGTTTTTCTATATTATAGTATCTTTTTAAAATATCTTTGTAATGTCTTCTTTGAATAGCTTAGAAATGTTTTACACACAGTAGGGTATAATTTTCCTACTACTTCAATAACTGATTAGGTGCAAAGACCCTCCAATGTATACTTAGAAAAATATTTGTGCTGATTAATGAGGAAGTTTAGAAGAAGTATATATATACTGTGGCTCATGCTGCACAGACAGTTCCTATTTTTCTTCTTCTTTTTTTTTTTTTTTCTGCAGGCAGCATAAAACAGAATAATGCTTTTTCATTATCATGATGTATGCAACCAGGGTGCTAAACTCCTAAATAAGGACCAGGCACCAAAATTATAGATCTTCTTAATAATGCCATATTTTATGTTAATTCTTTAATACTACATACTTACTTTAAACAGGAAAATGAGAGTCTATGTCCTATAATTGTGCAAATATATTGGCAACATTATTTGCTTAGTATAATAATCTAACGTTTCCTCCTTTCGAATGGTTCACATTTTAGTCCTACCCATTGTGCTTCCAAACACCATTAGATCAAGAAAACATGATTAAAAAAACAGTAAGTATCTATTAGATCAACAATTGTCAAGTCCTAAGTTTCCTCATTTGTGAGGGTGAGTACTGGACTAATATGGCTAAAACTGCCAGCGATTGACCAAAGTTTGTCTACCTCCAGAGTGCAGAGTTGTCATCAGAAGGCAACTATCTTGCCAGGGCTATGTTTTCTTGCTCTTTTCACATCTATTTGTAGCCCTATAAAATATGAACAGAAGTGATGAGTATCCCTTTTTGACTAGGGCATTTAAGGAGCAGATGATGAAGCTTCTCCACACTTCTGTTCCACTGCCCAGATGCAGAGGACTTCAAAGTCCTGGAGGACTGGGGCATCAAAAGATGTTAGAAAACTAAGTTTCAGAGTCACTGCATGGGAGAGATCTACCCACTAACTAAGAACACCTGCATTAGGAAGTGTAATAAGTGACAAACTATTCTGTGATGCCACTGTTATTTTGGGGTTTCCTTGCTTCACCAGCTAGAATTATCCTAAAGAAACTACTGATCACTGTAATTCTACTTCATAGAACTCAAATATTACATCAGTAAGTATCCAAAACAATACTAAAATCTAAATACAGTTACAGTGCACATATAATTGAGACATTAGTAACGTTGATGACTGTAGGCTTTTGCTATTAAATTATGGATAATTACTAAATAATTAGAAAATGCCATAAAAATAAGTATTGTGGGCCAGAAACTGTAGATTCATTTAAATGTTACAACGATCCTGTGAATTAGTTATTATTTTCCTTCATTATACAAATGTAGTAACTGAAGCTCAAGAAAGAGAATTTTCCCAAAGTTTTAGACTTGATAAATATAGGATTTTGAAATTTTATCTTCTAAAATAGCTCATTATGCAAATATTTCATTTTGTCTCTTCCTTTCATCACCAATATTTGACAGCAGTCTATACATCATGCTTCCAGTTTCTGGCCAACACTGCGTTCTACTGATTCTTGTAATCAGACTGTAATCTATTACTTTGTTGAAACTAGTCAATTCAACTTCATTTTCACAGATTTAAGAAGAATACGGATGATGAGGACAATCTCAGAGAGGTATTCTGTTACAATACAAATAGAGAATAATATGTCTTTTGCTAGTATTTGTGTAAAAATTAAAAGAGGAATAATGTATATACTTGTATATACATAGAACAATGTGAAAAACAATATAAAAGCCTTGTGATTTGTTCTCTGACCTGGAATACAAGATAAAGAAGTTTGCATTTCATCGTAAACTTTTGGTAACTTTTGAATTTTTGTGTTTTATTCAGAAAAAATATAAACCACACATTTGATTTTATAACAAATGAATAGCCACATTCATTATTTAGGGTACTGCTATATTAGACACTTATGACCAAATTTTTTTCTAGATAATTTCTATTGTTCATGCTCATGATTTTTTTACCTGAAGTGTCTTCTTTGTTCCAAAATCCTATTCATTATTCAAGATCATTTAAAGTTTATCTGGCGTCTTCTGTGGTTTCCTCAACATCACAGAAAAGTAAAATCATACTCAAGTGTGTAATTCTCTTTATCTCTTATAATACTGAGTTACTTATTCTTTGGTAAGACCTGGATATATGAGTTTCAGATCATAAATCCTTGAAATTAGGAATTATCTTGTTTTCATCTTCGTTCAACAAAGTCTAGTCCTATTTGGGATAGAGTAACCCAATAAATTACTGAGCTCTGGTTGAGTTATTCCTCATGTGACATATGAAGTGATGTTTTCCAATTTACCCATCAATGGTTCAGATCTAGAAAACCTTCTTATACTTGTCTTTCCCTCTCTAATCATACATCAAAAAAAGTGACAAAAGAGTTTTTTGCAATAGTACTTAACAGCACATTTTTCTTGAACCATTTATAGAAAGTGAAATCATAAGGCATGGTAAAAGTACCATTTTATCAGCAGCATCAATTTTTAAAACTTATTTGTCAATTCTGACACCACTAAAACACTAAGAAATATTTAAACAAGCTAATTGAATAGACTATTGAAAGACTATAAGTGAAATACTTAGGGCTTAAAGTCATTGTATATATTTTTATTACTATAGATTTCAGAGTAATAAAAAATTGTCCACAATATGAGTGAATAATGTAATAAATGGCTAATTTAGATGACTTAAGTCATAGCTTAGAAATTTGTTAATGATAAAGTATGAGAAACTATGGCTAAGACAACATTCCAGACAAAACTACTGAGATGTGAAAAAGAGAACTACATACAACAACAGCACTTGGGCAATAAATCTTTGCATCCTCCCAGACGGTTGTGTTGTCCAGTACAAAATATGTATGATAGATTTATATGCCTCCCTTCTATGCAATGTTTACATAACTTGTTTAGCTGGGTACCTAGATCACATCATTAATCTTCAGAAGAGTCATTTTTGTTAATTATTCTTCACAACACTTAAAGAGAAAAGTCTTTATTATTAATCAACTCTCATTAAAGGTAAATAAAATAGCACACATAAATATATATACAGATATGAATTCAGTACAATCACAAAGTGAGAACTGTAATACTAAAATGTTGTATATTGTCTCACTTTTTCATCGTTAATAAAATAATTGTCTCTTTTTAAACTTTTTTTACTCTAAAAGTTTAAATCTAGAAATATTCTCTGGACTATTTTATTTGAATGAATTTTAATATTTTGTTCTCTTCTGTAATTCTTGAATTTACAAAAGGAAAAACAGAAATGTTACTGAATTTTAATATTTTGTTCTCTTCTATAATTCTTGAATTTACAAAAGGAAAAACAGAAATGTTACCAACATGGTAGAATCCTGATACTCTGCATTGTGTATGAAGTACAGAATCATAAAAAATGATTTGCTTTCATTTAAACTGTATTTTCTGAAATCAATTACATATTGCAGTTCTCTACTAGACATGTTAAGAATAGTTATTTCTTTTTTCTTTTTTTAAATTATAATTTGATAGTTTTTCTCTTTCCTTGTTTAATTACAGAACTTGATGTCATATCTTTGCAAGACATTTGTTTTAGCAAAGATGGTGTAAATCTGATAAGCAGAATATGTTACCTGTTTCACTCAGAGTTTCATTGCACACAACAGAAATCATAACCGCGATTTTAAGCTTGAAGGTATTTATTGTCATCTATTGAGTTTCTTATAAAATTGTTGGAAGGCCAAAATAGTAGGCAGCCCATGTCTCCAAGAGTAGCTTTCAAACTCCAGTAATAGTCTGCCCCTGTAACATGGTTAAAGCTTTCATAACCACTGCAGAAAGGTCTAAAATCTTCTGACATGCTGACAGCAGAATGACACCTTATATTTCTATACGTGCCAGTAAATAAATGCTTTATATTCTGCTTTTCTTTACACTCAATTCTGTTCTACAGCCAAATGGCACTACGAGAGTATCTGTGGCATCTAAATCCTATCCAGGACCCAGGCTATGTGGGAATCACAGAGAGACAAAGATTAGCATTCTAGAATCCACAACACTGAAGTCATAGTTAAAGGGAACTGGAATGTTTTCAGAAGGAACCTTTGGATGGTATCTTTCCTAATTCTCCCACTAGGAAACTCCACAAAGAAACCTAATAAAGGAGCAGAAATTGCAACAGTAATATGTTCCTGACATAATGCAGCCCTCTCACCCATAAACAGGGATGAGTTCTCTTTTTCCCCTATGAAAGAGTTCTTTCATCTTTTGGTGGTGATCACTATTCTTGTGGCTCAGGTGCAAATCTAAATTGACTTACTGCCAATTTAGCTTATAAATTTGGAGCTGATAAATTTGATTTTCATGACCACCATCATGGCGTATACAGACTACAGAACAAAGAAAATTTGTATCATTTTCACAGTCCTTGTTAGTTATGAAATCATAGCTCAGGAGACTGCACTGAACAACTTTTCGGATTACATTTCGTATTTGTTCTAGCACTAGTTTTGTGCTGTGAGTGTGTGCCTTTACATAGAATCCAATGTAAATGGCTCTTGAATAGTGCCTCAGATTTGGACATTTCAGTAGTTCTTCTAATCTTATCATTGTTGTTACTTATGACTTCCCATAACCACTAGCTGTTATATTTGCCATTGTTCTCAGTCAAAACACCTACTTAAGGATCTGTGCTTACCAGGGTGACTCAAAACCCTTATTTTGACACATGATGAGCTTTAGTACTCCTGTTTGTATTGAGTTGACATAGTCTTCCACTAACTTTTACCATTGGATATAAAGCACCAAATGGTAATCTAAACAATTTTCTAGACTCCATCCACTCTCCTCCTTTGCCCTGTCATATGTAGCAGGAACCCCCTCATTATTTTTTTCTTTTCTTTTTTCCTTTTATTTTCTTTCTTTTCTTTTTTCTTTTCTTTTCTCTCTCTCTTCTCTCCTGCTCTTTGCTTTTCTTCTTCTCTTCTCTTCTCTTCTCATTTCCTTTTCTTTCTGCCTCGCTCTGTCACCCAAGCTGGAATGTAGGGGAGCAATCATAGTTCACTACAGCCTCAACATCTGGGACTCAAGTGATTCTTCCACCTCAGCCTTCCAAGTGTGCATTATCACGCCTAATTTTTTTTTTTTTTTTTTTTTTTTTTTTTAGAAATGAGGTCTCACTATGTCATTCAGGCTAGTCTCGAACTCCTGGCCTCCACTGATCTTTTGCTGGGATTTCAGGCTTGAGCTACTGCTCCTGCCCCCTCCTCACCTCACACTCTTCTTGATAATAAAAGCTGATCACTCAAGCCAGTACAGTAACTTCTCTATTGGCTCAGAGACTCAGAAAGTACAAATAACTAGGATGACAATCCTGACTTACAGCTAAATGGAACCACTGTGTCCCTAGGTGGAAACACTATTCTGTTGGGAAGTAGATCTCTAAACTAACAGAGCTGACATTATTAAACAGGAGAAAAAATGAACCTGAAGGGCCATTTGAAGTACAGTTGAGAGGAAGTACTTTTAAATTCATCTCTCGGTTTCCAGGCCTCTATATCTGAAATATAAGAGAAGTTACATATATATATATATATATATATATATATATATATAGTTTTCAGATTTCCAGCAAAATATATCACATCAGGTAGAATAGGTCTCAGCCACCTCCAGGTGTTGTTATTTAATTGATGCTATTATTGAGTGATATGATTGAGTCTTTACTAATTAATAATGTTTGAAGCAATAATTCATCATATAGAAAAAAGAAAATTATGTATAATCCTCACCAAATCTGTCCAGATAAATTCCAAAGGAGTCAGACTTTTGAAATTAAATATATAAGTATTAAAATAATAATTAAATTGAAATTTATTACTACCTAGGAGTAGAGAGTATTTCCTAACCATAACTTTTAATTTATTTGAGGCAATTAAAGAAAAGATGGTGATACGGTTTGGCTCTGTGTCCCCACTCAATTCTCATTTCTGGTTGTAATCCCCATGTGTTTAGGGAGGGAATAGGTGGGATTGGATCATGAGGGTGGTCTCCCCAAGCTGTTCTCATGATAGTAGGTGAGTTCTCATGAGATCTGATGGTTTTATAAGGCTCTTGCTCCCTCTTTCATGCTACCATGTAAGTCGCGAATTCTTCCCCTTTTGCCATGATTGTAAGTTCCCTTTAGCTTCCCCTGCCATGTGGAACTGTGAGTCAATTAAGCGTCTTTTCTTTATAAATTACCCAGTCTCAGGTATGTATTTATAGCAATGTGTAAAATGAACTAATGCAGTAAATTGGTACCATGGAGAGTGGCGTATTGCTATAAAGATACTTGAAAATGTGAAAACAACTCTGGAACTGGGTAACGTACAGAGGTTGAAACAGTTTGGAGGGCTCAGAAGAAGACAGGAAGATGTGGGAAAGTGTGGAACTTCCTAGAGACTTGTTAAATGGTTTTAACCAAAATGCTGACAATGATGTGGACGATGAAGTCCAGGCTGAGGTGGTCTCAGATGGTGATGAGGAACTTGTTGGAAACTGCAGCAAAGATGACTCTTGCTATGCTTTAGCAAAGAGATTGGCATTATTTTGCCCCTGCCCTAGAGATCTGTGGACTTTTGAACTTGAGAGTGATCACCTGAAATTTGAATTTATATTTAAAAGGGAAGTAGAGCATACAAGTTTGGAAAATTTGCAGCCTGACAATGCCATAGAAAAGAAAAACCCATTTTCTGAGGAAAAATTCAAGCAGGCTGCAAAAATTTGCATAAGTAACAGGGAGCTGAATGTTAATCACCATGACAATGGGGAAAATGTCTCCAGGGCGTGTCAGAAATTTGGTGGTAGCCCCTCCCATCACAGGCCCAGAGGCCTATCAGGGAAAAATGGTCTCATAGAAAAAGCCTAGGGCCCTTCTGCTCTGTGCAGCCTTGAGACTTGGTGCCCTGTGTCCCAGCTACTTCAGCTCCAGCTATACCAAAAAGGGGCCAAGGTACAGCTCAGCCCATTGCTTCAGAAGGTCAAAGTCTTGGTGGCTTCTATGTGGTGTTGGGCCTACGAGTGCACAGAAGTCAATAATTGATGTTTGGGAACATCTGCCCGGATTTCAGAGGATGCATGGAAATGCCTGAATGTCCAGGAAGACATCTGCTGCAGATGCAGCATCCTCATTGTGAACCTCTGCTAGGGCAGTGTGGAAGGGAAATGTGAGTTCGGAGTCCCCACCCAGAGTCCCCACTGGGGCACTGCCTAGTGGAGCTGTGAGAAGAGGGCCACCATCCTCCAGACCCCCAAATGGTAGATCCACCAACATCTTGCACCATACACCTGGAATAGGCACATAAAACCAGCATATGAAGGAGTTGCCCAAGGCTGTGGGAGCCCACCCCTGCATCAGCATGCCCTGGATGTGAGACATGGAGTCAAAGGAGATCATTTTGGAGCTTTAAGATTTAATGACTGCCCCTGTGGATTTCAGACTTGCATGGGGCCTGTAGCCCCTTGGTTTTGGCCAATTTTTCCTATTTGGAATGGGTGTATTAACCCAATGCTGTACCCCCATCGTATCTTGGAAGGAACTAATTTGATTTTTATTTTACCAGCTCATAGGCAGAAGGCAATTGCTTCGTCTCAGATGAGACTTTGGGCTGTGAACTTTTGGATTAATGATGAAATGAGTTAAGACTTTGGGGGACTGCTGGGAAGGTATCATTGTGTTTTCAAATGTGAGAATGTGAGATTTGGGAGGGACCAGGGTAGAATGATACGGTTTGGCTGTGTCCCCACACAATTCTCATCTCAAATTGTAATCCCCATAATCCCCACATGTCCAGGGAGGAGCCAGGTGGGAGGTGATTGGATCATGGGGGTGGTTTCCCCCATGTTGTACTTGTGGTGGTGAGGGATAGTGAGTGAGTTCTCATGGGATCTGCTGGTTTTATGAAGCATTTTTCCCTGCTCTTGCTCTCTCTTGCCTGCCACATGCAGGACGTGACTTCTTTCCCTCTCCTCATGATTTTAAGTTTCCTTTGGCCTCCCCTGTGAGTGGAACTGTGAGTTAATTAATCCTCCTTTCTTTATAAATTACCCAGACTCAAGTATGTCTTCATAGCAGTGTGAAAATGGACTAATAAAGGTGGATACATTTGACAATATAGAACATAAAAGAGACATTTGCATAGAAAATGAAAATAAAAATATTTGGCAAGCTAGAATATATACCTTATATTATCCATAGATAAAACCATAATATTTCTTATTGGTAGTCTGTAAGTTAAGAAGTAAAATATAAATACCCTGCACAAAAATGTGCAAAGAAAAGTCAAGTTACAAAGAAAAGAAATGCTACATTTTACTTTATTCCTGCTAGCCTAAAATGAAATAACTATGACAACATAAAGATTAATAATTAGTATAATACATTTTAACCCACCATATATGCATTAAAAATTTCATTTTTTTGTTGAAATAAAAATGATGAAATGGCACTGGTTATTAGTGAGTGTTTCTAGGTAATGTTATTATTTTGAAAGTGATTAATTAAAAGGATAGAAGAAAACATTTATTCTGCCTTTTCCATAAATTTTGGACTGCTTTGTGTTTCTCTGAAATTTATGTTGAATTTTTAACCCTCAGTAACTCAGAATGTAACTGTTATATTGATATAGGGCCTTTAAGGAGATAATCAAGGTAAAAGAAGTCATAAAGATGGAGTCCCTTATCCAATATAACTGATGTCCTGATAAGAAAAGAGAAACACCAGAGGAACAGCCATGTAAAGATACAGTGAGAAGATGACCATCTACAGCCAAAACAAGAGGCCTTTGAATAAACCAGTCCTGCTGACATCTTGTCTTGGACTTGAGCCTCCAGAACTTAAAAAAAAACAAAAAAAAAACACTTCTGTTGTTTAAGTCACCAAGTGTGTTATGGCAGCCGTAGCAAACTAACTCATTGTACATTTTATATTTTAGTCTCACAGAATACTTGATGTAGAATAATGCTTCCTTATTAAAAATAATATGTCTAATACATGTAAAAGAATGACGGGAATGATATTTTATTTTGCAATTTGCAATTCTTAGTTACATAACAAATTATCATCAATGGATACTAAAACCATTAGTTGAAAGAGTGTGGGGAACATTTGTAAATCTTATTTTGTAAATCTTATTATAAACCACTGGTTATAATTAGCATCTCTAAAAGTAGGATAAGTAGACATTAAATACTCCATAATGTAATAAAATAAAAAGTATCCATAAAACGTCCTTGCTTACACAAATTGAACATAAATCTGAACTAATACCACTTTACAAGAAACATAGGGGTAGAAGTACACAAACCCATGAGGAATCAGTCATTCAAATACCAGAATATGAGATATTTTATGAAACAGATAACATAAATTTTGAAAAATCAAACCAAACAAAAAAACAATGACATGGAAGGGAATAAAAGCAAAGAGAAGGAAGGAAGGATGTTATAGAATAAAAAAGACTTAAACCTAATTACACATGCAATGTGTGGATACTTGCTGAATGTCATTTTGAAAAAAACAAAAAACAAAAAACAAAAATATATTTTTATCACAACTGGTGAAATTTCAATATTGATAAAAAATTTAGTTAGCTGTATGAAGTGTAATAATATTGTGGTGATTATGTTAAAAGTCCTTATGGGGTTAAAATGCTTAGTAATATTTATGGGTAATATAGCATAATTTTTATTATTTGCTTTAAAACAGTGTATACACATAAAGGAAAACTGGAATGGTTATTTAACAATGACACAAGTCTGACAAAATGTCAGTAATTGTTGAGACTGGATGATGAGTACATGGAATGTTTTACAACCATCTCTCTGCTTTTGGTTATCTTGGAAAGTTTTTATTTAATATGTACTACAGGTATTTCCACAAGGTAGAAATGTGCCATTTATGGTGTTGTTTCATGTTATTAACTGTTTCAGTGTTACTATTTCGAAGAAGAAGAAAATTAAAAATAACTCCCTCTCATATTTCCAAATTAATCTTACAAGGCTAGCATTACCCTGATTAAAACAAACAAACAAACAAAAAAAACAACCAGAGAGCCTCTGCAAGAAAATTACCACTATCCCTAATAATCATACATGTGAAAATACTCAATAAAATAATAGCAAACAGAATTCAAGACTATATTAAGAGATTTATTCACCATGATCAAGTGGGGTTTATCACTGAAATGCAAAATTATTTTAACATACACAAATTAATAAGTGTGAATATATCACATTAACGAAATGAAGCACAAAATTATTTGATCATTTCAACACATGCCGAAAAAGCATTTGACAAAATTTAATGCCCCCCACTTTCACCATTTCTGTTCAACATACGCTTGAATTACTAGCCAGAGAATTTGACAAGAGTAAGAAACAGAAAGCATCCTAATAAGAAAGGGAGAAGTGAAAAAGTCTTTGTTTGTGAACAACATAATCTTGTCTATAAGAAAACCCTAAAAACTCCACCAAGAAATAGTAGGAGTTGATAAATGAATCCTATAAAGTTGCATGAAACAAAATCAACATATAAAAATCAGTAGTGATTTTTTTAATTTTTTTTTTTTAGCTTATCATTTCTGTTTTATGCCTAGAGACCTTTTTGTGGAGACTTCTCTCCAACACAGAACTGGTTGTCTGTCCTCCTGGAGCATTCAACACCATTGTACAAATTTCCTTTGCCTTTGGTTTTGTTTTGGATCCCCCATTTCTTGGATGCTATTTATCACTTTTTACTTTCTTATAGTTGACCCTTGAACAACATGGGTTTGAACTGTGAGAGGGAATTTATATGTGAGTTTTTTTTCAATAAAAGTAAAGATTACCTACATGGGTTTTGGACTGCATGGAGGGTTGGCACCCCTAATCCCTGAGTAGTTCAAAGATGAGTTGAATTGTACTAATAGCAAACTGTCTAAACAGGAAATTAAGAAAACAATCCAATTTATGATAATAACCAAAAAATTTAAATACTTGGGCACAAATTTAAGACAACAGGTAGAAGACCTGTATATTGAAGACATTAAAACACTGATAAAATAAATGGAAGAAAACACAAATAAATGGAAAGATATCATGTGTTCATGGATTTAAATAATTAACATTGTGAAGATGTCTATCCTACCCAAAACAATCTACAGATTCAATTCAATCAATCCCAATCAAAATTTCAGTGCCATTTATCATGGAAATAGAAAACAAATACTTAAATTTGTATGGAATCACAAAGATTCCAAGTAGCAAAATCAATCTTGAGCAAGTAAAACAAAGCTGGGCCAGGAGTGGTGGTTCACACTTGTAATATTCGTTCTTTGAAAGAACAAGATCCGAGAATTTCTTGAGGCCAGAAATTTGAGACCAGCCTGGACAAACATACTAAGGCTGTGTCTCTAAAAAATACACTAAAACTAGTCAAGTGTGCTGGTGCACACCTGTAGTCCTAGCTATTTGGGAGGCTGGGGTAGAAGGGATCACTTGGGCCCAGGAGTTTGAGGCTGCAGTGAGTGATTGTCATGCCACTGCACTCCAGTTTGTGCAACAGAGACAGACCCTGTCTCTAAAAGAATAAAAAAGAAAAAAGAAAAAAAGAAAAACAAACCTGAAGGCATTGTACTCCAGGTTTTCAAAGCATATTGTGAAATCATTGTAATCAAAATAACATGGTACTGGATAAAGAATAGATATATTGACTAATGGAACAGGCTAGAAAACCCAAAAACAAATCCATACATTTGTACTCAGTGGATTTTTGAAGAAGATATCAAGAATACACAATAAAGAAAGGACAGATTTTCTATAAATGGTGTTGGTATTACTGTATATTCATATGCAGAACAATTAAAGTAGGCCTTTATTTTACACCATACACAAAAGTCAATTTAAAGTGGATTAAATACAGGTTCAGTGTATACTGCTCAGGTGACAGGTGCACCAAATCTCACAAATCACCACTAAAGAACTTATTCATGTAAGCAAATACCACCAGTTCTCCAAAAACCCATGGAAAAAAAAATTAAAAATAAAGAAATCAGCAAAAAAAAAACCCCTAGATATATTAAACATTAAAATATGAAACTTGAAACAGTAAAAGTACTAGAAAAAAATTATAGGAGAAAATCTCCATGACATTGATTTGGATAATCACTTTTTGGATATGACCCAAAAAACACAGGCAACTGCAGCAAAAATTAACAAATGACATTGCACTGAACTGAAAACCTTTTTCATAGCAAAGAAAATAATTAACAAAGTTAAAAGACAACCCACAGAATAAGAGCAAATATTTGTAAACCATACATCTGTTAAGATGTTAATATCCAAAATACATAAGGAACTTAACACAATAGCAAGAAAATAAACCCGATGAAAAAATGGACAAAGGATCTGTATAGATATTTCTCAAAAGAAAAGTAAAAATAGCCAATAGATTGTTTTAAAAATGCTCAGTATCAAGGAAATGCAAAAAAATAAAATAAAAATACAATGAGATATCACCTCATATCTATTAGCTACAATGGCTTTTATCGAAAAGACAAAAAACATAATAACAAGTTTTAGACAGGGTTCAGATAAAAGAGAACTTTTACACATTGTTGGTAGGAAAATAAATTAATACAGCCATTATGGAAAACAGTATAGAGTTTCCTCAAAAAGCTTCAAATAGAACTACCATGTGATCAAATAATTCCATTTCCGGGTATGTATACAATGGAACTGAAATCATTATTTTGAAGGAATATGTGGACTTCTGTATTTATTGCAGCATTAGTCACAGTAGCCAAGACATGGAATCCATGTAAAAGTGTATCAATGGATAAATGGATAAAGAAAATGTGTTATACACATTCAGCCTTAAAAAGTGGGAAATCCCATCATTTTCACAACATGGATGAATTTGGGAGACATTATACTAAGTGAATTAATCCAGGCACAGAAAGACAAATACTACATTATCTCACTTATATCTAAAAAAATTTGATCTCATAGAATTAGAGAGTAGAATGATGGTTACCAAAGGCTGAGGGGGTGGGAGGGGAGGAAGGGAATGGGGAGTTGTTGATTAAAGAGTACAAAGTTTCACACTGGGAGGAGAAATATTAATAGGTTTTGAGACTAATTTCACAACAAGGTACTGTAATTAATAGTAATGTATTATAACTAAGATAGTAAATTTCAAATGTCTCACTGTAAAAAAATGATAAGTAAGGTGATGAATATGTTTACTTGATTTCATTATTCTACATTGCATACGTATATCAAAATAGCATATTGTATCCCAGAAATATATATAATTATGATTTGTCAATCAAAAGAGTATTCCAAATAAATTTTTTTAAAATACAATTTTCTTCTGTGCTAGAGTACTGTTAATGCCAAGAAGCAAAGTTCAAGGAGATCATCAGAAACAGAAAAAGTGCTTTTTAAGAAGTGTATTGCTAATATCCTGCCAAATGAAACAGAACTGTAAGTCAGTTTTATGACTTAAGTAAGTGCTACTATGTTACACTGAACACATAGGATGAAAAAGGAAATTATTTATAAAATCAATGTGAAATGATTCATCTTCTTAAACTCCAAAATGACAAATCTTCCCCATCATTTTATCTGTAGTCTCTTGTTTTCTTGTCTTGGCTATTCTAGTCTTTATTGTCTTTTATCAAAACAAAAATAAAATAAATGGTTTATCTCTAATTAAGTATTAATTTTGTGTACTGGGAATTTTGAACAAACAAGAGTGGCAAGTACATGTCACCAATGTTCCCACTTCTGATCTAAAAAAGTAGATAATAATACTTGGTAATAGTTGGTACATTACCTTCCTCATAAAGAATGCCAGGGGAAGGAGGAAGTTAACATATTTCCATGGTCCAAATAGTGATATGTTACCTTCCTTCTTCATTAGGCATTCTTCCTAACTCCTAAAATGACCTGAAGAGGAAAAGCCAAAAAGACCAATTGAGGACTTAGTTTTTTATCTGAACAGATAAGTAAGCTATATTCAACAGGCTTATATTTTGCTTAGCCACACACCTGAAGTGTACATCAGAATATGCCACATTCTCCCTCAGCCATGTCCCATAAAACTATGATATCTAGGGTGGATATCTAGATATGTCGCTTTGGTTCATCTGAACTGAAGACAAAATCCGAGAAGTTGGGTGAAACTATCCTAAGTATCTTCCCAAAAGGAGTAAAAGTATACACTGTCCAAGTTTCACTGAGTAGTACAACCTTGTATTTAATGTTTTGTTTTTTTCTAAATAAAGTATATCCAATTTCTAGTATATAGTTAGGATGGATAGCTTTTTTCTTTAAAAAAAAAAAAATGAGACTAACAGTATGTTTTCCTTTTCTCTAATTGTTGAAATAATCTCCAAGATTCCCTTAAGAAATTCCCTAAGGAAAAAACAATTTAAGGGCCAAACTTGGTTTGAGAAAAACAATTAGGTATAAGGTGCTCTTTGGAATTTTCAGGTAGATGTTCCAAAAGACCATGGAAAATATAAGACTGAATTTCTCACAAGTGGAACTTCCATAAACAAAGCAACCATGGAGGAATTTATTTTTTTATTTAATATTGAGAAAAACTATTTTCTCTAAGGAACTGGTGTGTTTCTAATTTTCAGACAATAGAATAATATAAAAAATTACAGTAATACCTTATAAAGTTTACATTGTAGTAGTCAGGAACATTTAATAAGTTTATATGAATTTAATATTCACAAGCTTGTTAAAAATATGCTCTTCATTCTCATGTTAAAGAGAAGAATAATGAGATTTGGAGTGCTAAGTAACATATCTAAAATCACACAGCTGTAAAGTGTTGAGCCATCATTTCAGCTCACTAACTGTAGTCCACACTTAGCCACTATGCTATACAGCCACCAACTAATATTCATTTGTGTATTGGCTTCTATGAAATTCAGAAATGAACCTTCAACTTAACTTTAGCAACTCATCCTTCCTTTCATCCAACTTACTACTCATATTTATATATTTTTGTGCTTTGTGAGACGTGTGTCTTTCTGCAAGCCATTTCCATTTCATCGTGGAAGAAAATGGCACCCTATTAAATAATATATCCTGAAAATCTATAAGCTATACATTCACTAATATAAGGAGAGCAATGGAATAATGAAATGTCAAATAGAGATTTTGAGGAGAAACCAGGACAATATTTTTCCTATAAGTAGGTATGGTTATTTGTGATGCAGAATAATAGAGAGTGGTGAAGGCTGAGGAAAGACAAATGGCTGAAGAGATTTGGGAAATGAAGACCTGTTTCATGTTAGCAACCAATAAAAATCTGGGTTAGTGAGAGTGGCTGCTATAAGGCAGTCTTCCAAGAAGGATAAAGTTGGAGAAGGAATGAAATGATGTCATGAGAGATTACAATTTTACCTGAATGTTATTAGATATAAGCAAAGTAGACCATAGGGAATATATTAATTACTATCAGAGTAGAGAGATAACTTATAGGTTCATTATCTGTACAGGGCCAAATTGATTAATTAGATTTATTCATCAATTTATCTTTCTTCTTTCTCTCTCTCTCTCTCTCTCTCTCTCTCTCTCTCTCTGATACACACACACACACACACTCCTTACATGCAAACTTTTAGGACTATAACAAATTATCTACAATTTCCAAAATTATTTGTAATGTCATTTAAATCAGAAAAAGGTGATTAAAACCAGTTTTTAACTTCAGAAAAGCACTATATAAGCCATTAAGTATTGAAGAAGTTAATGTCCATAGAAGCTGATATAAATAATTTAATCAGGACATAAAACTTATGGAAATTGTAGGGAGTAAAAGACAGATAAATAAGAAAGCGTTATCTATAGCTTTCATAAAGGACATTGAAATTTCCTTTCAATTCAGGGAGAGGAGGTGTAATTTGAATACAGAAGATTGAAGAAGGCAGTTAATATGTACCTTGGAACTTTAGAATAAACAAAGAAAGTAAGGATATTAATCCAAGGAGCTCAACTGATGATTTCATAAAATTATTGTAGATCTGGAGTTGTAAAGGGAGTTCTAAGAAAGATTGAAGAGATGTGAATAAGCAAGGTCAAAAGGAGAAGAGAAAGTAAATGTATTCTATCATGGGATTTAATCAACTGTTTAATCTCAATCCCATATGACCCATTTGATTATGCTGACAAGTCAAAAGCACATTCATCTAAATTTTTAAAGTATTTAGACATTAACCAATATAATATGAATTATTTAAATTTCACATTGCAAATAAAAATTAGATCAACCATTTACATTGAGGCAATAAGAGATGACATTAAATTATTCAATGACAAATAACTCTATCCAGTTAAATGTCATATATATTTTAAAGGAATTTACTTGTCAGAAAGATAGCTAACTGCTGAAATGACAAATAATATGGTAAATGCAGAAAAAAGGTCAATTAGTAAGCTGCTGTTTTTGAAAGCAATATCTTTTGGCATTTATTATATCATCGCTGTATTATTCTCTTTTATTTATAGAATAAAGATGGGTAGCATTCATACCACATGAATCTCTCATTCAGACTAAGTAGGAATTATATTTAAAATGTGCATTTAAAGAAATGATAATATGGTGCTAATCAAATTATTTTCTTTTAGATGGCTGTATAGAAAAAAAAAGCATCCTCAAACACATTTGGATAAAAAGAAAAATAGTAACTGCGCTATTTGTGGTCCAGAATTTAAATGAGCAAAGAAAAGTGTTCGTTGAAAGAATATATAGACAAGTCTGTTTTGACCATTTTAGAAAATGTCAAACGAGTTTTGCATTCATTTAAATGAGTTCAGGTGATAATTTGAACAACTAATTCAAACGGATAGTCAGAAGATATTATCATAGTTATGATATTACACAGAGAAAGTTGGAGTAATTCCTAGTGATGGTAATTTTAGGAGTTAGGAGTTAGGAAGAAAAATCTCATGCTTCCCAAGTTATGGCTTTGAAGTTGTCAATAGAATTGTTTGTAGGAGACTGCTATATCTCCTGCAAAAATGTTCACACACTAATCTCTGCAACCTGTTAATATATGTCAAAAGGGACTTTACAGATGTGATCAAGATTGTGGAAAGTGAGATGCGTTGATGATTTTGGATTATCTGGGTGTCTCCAATCTGATTATGGGACCACTTAAAAGTGGAGAACCTGTCTCGGCTGAAGTTATGGAAAGATGTGGCAGAAGAGACGCAGCACTGTGAGAAGTATTCCTGGTGCTACTGGTTCTGAAAGGTAGCATCCTACACAGAAGCACCAGAAGGGAGGCTGCTGGGAGCAAAGAGTGGAATCCAGCAATAAAATATGACCCCTACTGCCTGGTACTGAATTTCGCCAACAACCTGAATGAGTCTGAAAACAGATCCCCCGCTAGGGCCTTCAGAGAGGAACACAGCTCTGCTGAAACTTTGGTTTTGGCCGTGTGAGATATGAGCAGGGAAACTGGCCAAGTATACTGGATTCTGACCTACAGAACTGTGAGAGAGAAATATGGGCTGTTTTAACCAATGAAATGTAGGATTAAGAAAAGAAATACTGGGTTAGCTTTCTATCCATACTTCTTCACAGTATTTCTTCAGCTTTTCTGACATAAATTCACGTTTTTCTACTAGCTGAAGTTTTCAGAGGGTATTAGTCCATATGATGTTCTGGAGTTGTTGGCTGTAAAATGCTCTCCATTCAACTTCCAGTATAACATGGTTTCATAAGGGCTGAAAGATAGCATGCTGAAATAGAAACAAAAGTTTAAAAATGACAGAAGCCCAGTTGAATACCTGTTCTATAATTTCATTCTGTTGCACAAATCCTAAACTTTAACTTACCCTTTTGCCACTTGATGACAATACTGTCTACGCAAACTTGATATAACCTATGTAAAAGTAGCTTTACACACTACTTGAAACTTATGCTTAATAAAGCAAATTTCCTTATCATCTGTCCTTCTTAGACAAAATTATCTACCCCACTATCCTACACATGACTCCTAGGAACTCCTTTGGGATAAAGTAACCTATTTTTAAAATTTATTTTATGTCTGATTTTATTCTGATACTAGAGATGGTCATTGTTTAACACATAAACAACTCATCAGGAATCATATTTCTATTGGGTGCATTCTTGTTGATTTATGTGATAAGCTGGGAGGTGACATTTTTCCAGGCAAGTTTTCATGTGGAAATAAAAGAAGTTTACAGTGGATCACTGCAGGGAGGTAATGCCTAACATGACTCCACAGTAACTTCCTGGGACAACGAGCTATAATTCTGGAGAATCTAGGTTGAAGAGGTAGAAAATGAGAAAAGTCCTCAGGTGGGGAAAATGAAAAAAGATTGGCAAAAATCAAATAAAACACAGATCCATCTCTAAATTTAAAACATTTTTATTTGGGAGGCAAGAACTGCAACTTGGGGCATAAACACAGACCAGGTGGTCTTTGGTATGTCCAAAGAACAAAGAGAATGGCTGGGAGTTTTAGTAAAACATGGAAATATTACATATTGTTTTGAAAGAAAGTTCATTGGCACTAGTAAATTTTGGGGCAGCTGGCAAGTGGGCAGTTTTAGAGTCTCCGCAGGTTCTTTCAGGAGCCATTAGATAAAACTGGTTTCAGGTTACAGCAGGCAGTTTCAGCAGCCAGATTTGCAAAGAATTACATTTTTGGAGCAATGTTATGTGCCCTTAGTGCTTTTCCCCCCCTGGCTTTTCTACTCTGTTTCAGTTGGGTATAGCTAGAATGACCTAATTTGTATGACAAACTTCCACGAGATGATGTCAGAATAAACTTTATTCATGTAATGACTTTTTTCCCCTCTAAGGTTAACCTTTCCTGAAATCACAGATTTGATGTATATTTTCTATACTTACTCTAATTTCTAAATAAACAAAAAAGAACTATATAATGGTATAAGATGTTTTAAATTTTCAGAATATTATATATATTTTATATTCATTCTCTTATAAAGTGATACTTCTGTTTCTATTTCCTTCACGTATTTATAGTGCCTATAATATGTGAAACATTATGGGTGCTGCATACATGGTCCTATTATTTGTTCATAATAAATGCAAAAAAAAAATTAGGCTGAACAGAGCAGAGAAATCTAGCTGGATTTGGAAAAATGCAGAAAATTATTTTCAGCTAACACTATAATAGCAACTCAAGAGTATAGATATTTTTATTTGTGGAAATTTAATTTTTTGTTTTGTTTTGGTTTTTGTTTTCTTATTTCTCAATCAGGAAGTAATAATATAAAATATTTACTCTTTGCAAAACGAAACAGAAGAGAAATGCAGAATATAATTTGTCTGCAATAGAATAAAATATACACTTCAATAACTATACCGAATTGCCCTAGTATTCCAAATGTTGCAGCAGCTACAGGATGGCAGAGCCTCCATCATCCTTACTCTATGAGTGTCTAAAGCAGAGACCTTTACTTCACCATTACTTGACATTAGCATGTACAGGAAATAACCCTTTTTTTTTTTTTTTTTTTTTTTTGAGACATGGTCTAGCTTTCATGCCCATGCTGGAGTGCAATGGCATGATCAGAGTTCACTCAGGGTTGACTTCCTGGGATTAAGTGATGCTCCCACTTTAGCCCCCCAAGTAGCTGGGAGCACAGATATCATCACTACATTCCGCTAATTTTTGTTTTTCTTTTGTAGAGATGGGAGTTTCCCTATATTGCCCAGGCTGATGTTGAACTGCTGGGCTCGGAAATCCTCCCACCTCAGCCTCCCAAAATGCTGGGATTACAGGGATTACAGATGTAAGCCACCATGCCCAGCAGAAATAAACAATTTTATTGTTATTGCTAGTACTGAGTTTTGGGAATTGTTTATTATCATAACATAATTTAGCCTATCCTAGCTGAGATGGACATTATTGTATAGAATTATGGTCCTGACCTAACAAACACCTTAAATATATGACATCATTTTAGTGGTTGAGTAGTGGTGGCTAGAAAAATGGTATGTTATACAGTAGGAAAACATTTGGTAAAACTATCCAGCAATAACTTGTCAAGTAGATCATGAACGTTAGTGATGATGTTGGATGCCTTTGCCAAAGTTTTATATAAGAAAAGATGAGCTCAGGGAAGAACTGCCTGGAATAAATAACAGAGAGAGTGAGAAAGAGAGGTCTTTGCCAATTGGAAAAGGGCAACTGCTTCAGGATTTCAAATATAAGAGTAGAAAATAAATTTAAAGTGGTAGTTGAGGATGGAAGTCATTTAATCCTAGCCTGGGAGCAAGGATCAAATCAAGTTTATAACTGTCATACAATATTAATAATGAATGTCTCTTTGGCGATTAATGTGGTGCCCAGTAAATCCCTTCAGTTTATAAATGATCAATTAGTCTCCCAACATTTCATAAACTCTCGTTACACTCAATTGTGCCTGTTGGACTTACTACAAACTTATTGTGTCCCTCCAAATTTATATATTACAGCCCTAACTTGCAGTGTTGATGGGATTTGTAGAAAAAACCATTAAGAGATAATTAGGTTTAGATAAGGTCATGGTGAATGTGGGGCCCCAGGAGGGTATTAATGCACTTATAAGAAGAGATGCCAGAAAGCCTGCCCTGTCTCCTTCTGTTTGCCCTGTGAGGACTCAGTGTGAGGGACTTCTGTAACCCAGGAAGAGACCCCATGCCAGACCCCACCATCTTGGTACCCTGACCCTGGACTCCAACTTTAGAACTGTTGAGTAAATAAATGACTATAGTTTAGGCCACACAGTTGATGGTATTTTGTTATGGTAGCACCAGCAAATTAATAAAGGCCATTACATAGAATTTCTGAGTAAGTATCACTGAGAAACAAACCTCTAGTATTGTGCTGGGTGAATGGTATATACTCTGGAAATCTAACTGCCTGTTAAAAAGTCTGTATTAGTTTGCTAGGGCTGCCTAGCACAAACTGAGGAGGTTAAAGAAGACAAATTTATTGTCTCTCAGTTCTGGAAACTAGAAGTCCAATATCAACGTATCAGGTAGTTTGATTCCTTCTTAGGCCTGTGAGAGATGATGTGTTAATGTCTCTCCCCTCATTTTTGGTGGTTTGCTAGAACTCTGACTTTCTTTGGCTTTACACATTCTATGCCTTCATCTTCAAATGGTGCCCTCTTTGTGTGTGATTCTCTGTGCCCAGATATATAGTGGGGGGAGGGAGGGAGGTGTATGTGTGTTTTGAAACCTTTTTATATTAAAAAATGACAAAAAAATTCCAGAGAGCGCCCATGTAATTTTCATTCAACTTCCCCCTATGATAAAATCTGATATTACCATAGTACAATTATCAAAAACAGGAAATTCACATTGGATCAATGCTGTTAACTAAATTTAGAACTTTATTCAGATTTCAGTGACTTTTATAAGCACATTTTCAGAAGAGTTTTATGAGATTTTATTGCATATTTAGATTTGTGTAGCTACACAGTCAGGATGCAGAACTGTTTCAACATGCCAAAGGCACTCTCAAACATCTCTTCTGTAATCGAACCCTAACTCCAGCAATCCCTGATCTGTTTGACATGATCATAATTTTGTGATTTCAGGAATGATGTATGAAAGGATCTTACCATATGCTACATATAGATACTGGCTTTTTTGTTCCAGTGAGGGGTCCTTGAGTTTTATTTTTATTGCTCCATTTATTAATTGTTGTGTATAGTTCATTACATGGATGAACCCAAATTTATCTTTCACCAAGTTTACATTTAGATCTATGATCCATTTGAGTTGATTAAATTTCACTATTGTTTTTATGTTTCAATTTTATCAATTGCTTCTACTATCTTGATTATTTCTTTTCTTCTCCTTTGTTTGGTTTTACTTTACCTTTCTGTTTTTAGTTTCTAGGACTGAGAGCTTAGATTCTTGATTTTTATGTCATTCTTACTTTCTAATGTGAACAGTTAGTGATATAAATTTCTCAGTGCTGCATTAGCTACAACCCACAAATTTTGATATGTGTGTTTTCATTTTCATTTATTTCAATATTCATTTATGTTTCATTTTCTTTGAGACTTTCCCTTTGACACATAAATTATTTAGAAGCACGTGGTTTAATTTCCAGGTGTTTGGAGATTTTCACGTTACTTTACTTGTATTGATTGCTAATTTTATTCCATTACATTCAGATAAAGTAATAAGAATACTTTTCTTTCTTTATTTTTGTAGCTTATTTTGGGACCCACGGTGTAGGCTACATTGCTGACTGTTGCAACGGCACTTATAAAGAATGTGTATTTTGCTTTTGTTAGGCGGTGTGCTGTGTTCTCTAAACGTCAGTAGGATTCTGTTGGTTGGTGGCATTTTCGAGTTCTTCTATGTCCTTGCGATGTTCTGGTAAGTAATTCTTGAATAGGGTTTATGTTTTCAGCTATGATTGTGTTTATTTTTATTTTTCCTTTCAGTTCTATTAGTTTTTGTCCTAAGTATTTTGAAGCTTTCTTGTTGCCTACATATTTAGAATTGCTTATGTTTTCTTGCAGTGTTGACTTACTTTTATCAGTGTGCAATGTGCCTTTCTGTTCCTGGTATGGTTTCTTTGTTTGCAGTCTATTTTATCTATTAATAATATTGCCATCCATGCTTTCTGTTGACTAGTGCCTGTGTTGTATCTGTCTTTCCATCTATATATTTTCAACTTGACTGTGTTGCTGTATTTAATTTTTTTTCTTTCTTTTTTTCTTTTTTTTTTTTTTGCAGACAGCATAGAGTTAGCTATTAGTTGTTCTGGGGGCTTTTAAAAAATCTACTCTGCCAATCCCTTTTTGTAATTGATGTATTTAGGTCATTTGATTTTTATGTAATTAGTAACATGTTAGAACTCAGGTGCACTCTTTTATCTTTTGTTTTCTGTTTTTTGTTTCTCTCTCTTATTTTCTCTCTATCACTATCTACTTTGCCCTGGCCTCTTATACGTTACTCAAACATCTTTTAGAGTTCCATTTTGGCTTATCCGTAGTGCTTTTGAGCATATCATGTTATATGGGTCTGTTAGAAGTTGTTCTAGATACTCGATTATATACAAAATTTACAATATTTTAGGAAGGATATAGGCTTTTTCATGGCTGAAAAGGGGAGCATAAGAGAACTTTAGAGAGATGGAACAATTCTGCATCATGATTTAGGTAATGGTCATGAGTGATTTTGTGTTGGGAGGAGATAATGAGTCTTATGAAAACTTCAAGTGATATAAACTGCACTAACTCTAGCTGAAAATACTACCAACCAAGTAGTGATCTCAGTTGAGCTTATTAGTAAACACAATTTTATCTTGCGATTTTACATTATGTTTTTAAATTACATAAGCATCCTACATATATTGGCATTACACCTTTGCTATTTACTCACTAATGTAACAAGCCATTCTTATTCATAAGACATTATTAATATCTTTGAATTATTCAGGTTAACATTATTTTCATGGATAATTAATCATGCATTCTAGAACAATGAACATGGGCTGTATGACAACAAAACAAATTTTTAGAAACTAAGTGACTTTCAACTCTCATGTAAGCAATCACATTTCTGTTGAAATACATAAAAGAAAAAAACAGCTTTTTAATGTTTTTTTTTTTTTCTTTTCAGCATCATGGTGACAAAAATAACCATCTGATATTGCTTAAACTATTATATTCTTGTATATGCATGGCATTCTTTCAAAATATTTTTCCTAATTCCTAGAACCGGTGACTGTTATGTTATTTAGAAAAGTTTTTGTTGGTGTAATTAAATCAAAAATCTGTTTTTTTAAATTGTTTTTTATTTTACCTTTAGTTCTGGGATACATGTGCTGAACATGTAGGTTTGTTATATAGCCATACATGTGCCATGGTGGTTTGCTGCACCTATCAATCCATCATCTAAGTTTTTTTTTTTTTTTTTTTTTTTGAGACGGAGTCTCGCTCTGTCCCCCAGGCTGGAGTGCAGTGGCCGGATCTCAGCTCACTGCAAGCTCCGCCTCCCGGGTTTACGCCATTCTCCTGCCTCAGCCTCCTGAGTAGCTGGGACTACAGGCGCCCGCCACCTCGCCCAACTAGTTTTTGGTATTTTTTTAGTAGAGACGGGGTTTCACAGTGTTAGCCAGGATGGTCTCGATCTCCTGACCTCGTGATCCGCCCGTCTCGGCCTCCCAAAGTGCTGGGATTACAGGTTGAGCCACCGCGCCCGGCTCCATCATCTAAGTTTTAAGCCTTAGATGCATTAGCTATTTTTCCTAATGTTCTCTCCCTCTTTGCACCCCACCCCCACCCTCTGACTGGCCCCAGTGTGTGTTGTTCCCCTCCCTGTGTCCCTGTGTTCTCATTATTCAACTTGCACTTATGAGTGAGAAGATGTGGTGTTTGGTTTTCTATTCCTGTCTTAGTTTGCCGAGGATGATGCCTTCCAACTTCATCCATGTCCCTGCAAAGGACGTGATCTCATTCCTTGATATGGCTGCATAGTATTCCATGGTGTATATGTACAATATTTTCTTTATCCAGTCTATCATTGATAGGCATTTGGGTTGATTCCATGTCCTTGCTATTATAAACAGAGCTGCAATAAATATATGTGTGCATGTGCCTTTATAGTAGAATGATTTATATTCCTTTGGGTACATACACGGTAATTTGACTGCTAGGTCAAATCGTATTTCTGGTTCTAGATCTTTGAGGAATCACCACACTGTCTTCCACAATGGTTGAACTAATTTACATTCTCACCAACAGCGTAAAAGCATTCCTATTTCTCCATAGCCTCACCAGCATATATTATTTCTTGACTTTTTAATAATCGCCATTTTGACTGACGTGAGATGGTATTTCATTGTAGTTTTGATGTGCATTTCTCTACTGATGAGTGATGTTGAGCTTTTTTTGTGTGTTTGTTGACCACATAAGTGTTTTGGTTTTGTTTTGTTTTGTTTTGTTTTTGAGACAGAGTCTCACTCTGACACCCAGGCTGGAGTGCAGTGGTGTGATCTCTGCTCACTGCAACTTCTGCCTCACAGATTCAAGCAATTCTCCTGCCTCAGCCTCCTGAGTAGCTGCGATTACAGGTGTGCACCACCATGCCCGGCTTGTTTTTGAATTTTTAGTAGAAATGAGGTTTCACCATGTTGGCCAGGCTGGTCTTGAACTCTTGACCTCATGATTCACCTGCCTCAGCCTCCCAAAGTGCTGGGATTACAGGCATGAGCCATCGCGCTCAGCCAGATGTCTTCTTTTGAGAAGTGTCTGTTCATAGCCTTTGCCCACTTTTTGATGAGATTCTTTTTTTTCTCATAAATTTGATTAAGTTCCTTGTAGACGCTGGATATTAGATCTTTGTCAGATGGGTGGATTACAAAAGTTTTCTTCCACTCTGTAGGCTGCCTGTTCACTCCGATGATAGTTTATTTTGCTGTGCAGAAGCTCTTTAGTTTAATTAGATCCCATTTTTCAATTTTGACTTTTGTTCCAATTGCTTTTGGTGTTTTTGTCATGAATTGAAGTATTTGCCCATGCCTGTATTCTAAATGGTATTGCCTAGGTTTTCTTCTAGGGTTTTTACGGTTTGGGGTCTTACAGTTACGTCTTTAATTCATCTTCGTTAATTTTTGTATAAGATGTGAGAAAGAGGTCTGTTTCAGTTTTCTGCATATGGCTAGCCAGTTTTCCCAGCATCATTTATTCAATAGGGAATCCTTTTTAATTCAGGTTTTTGTCAGGTTTGTTTTCTTCAGGTTTGTTGAAGATCAGGTGGTTGTAGGTGTGTGGTGTTTTTTCTGAGGCCTCTGTTCTGTTCCACTGGTCTATATATCTGTTTGGTACCAGTAGCATGCTGCTTGGGTTACTGTAGCCTTGTACTATAGTTTGAAGTCAAGTAGTGTGATTCCTCCAGCTTTGTTCTTTTTGTTTAGGATTGTCTCGGCTGTATGAACTCTTTTTTGGTTCCACGTGAAATTTAAAGTAGTTTTTTATAATTCTGTGAAGAATATTAATAGTATTGAATCTATACATTACTTTGGGCAGTATGGCCATTTTCATGATATTGATTCTTCCTATCCATGAGGATGGAATGCTTTCCACTTATTTGTTTCCTCTATTATTTTCTCGAGCAGTGGTTTGTAGTTCTCCTTGAAGAGGTCCTTCACTTCCTTTATTAGCTGTATTCCTAGGTATTTTATTCTCTTTGTAGCAATTGCAAATGGAAGTTCATTCATGATTAAATAGAAAAATCTTAAGATGAAGATATCATCTTGGATTATTCAGGTGAATTTGTCGGCTTGTTTTATAAGTTTATTAAATAAATGTGCTAAAATATGCCACTATGATATGAAATTATTTATTACTTATGTTTTTGTCCAAATTTGTTTTCCATATTTTGTGGCTATTTTATTATGTAGGGTCCAGGTTGCTATTGCATCAGGGAACTCTTACACTGTGAGAGCACTTAAAACTCAGTTTTTAAATGTCATTCCTTTTTGTCAACTCATGTTATGTGATTTTAACCCATGTATCCCAACAGTTTGTTGTTAACAGCCTCTAAGGAGTATTTATTTATGGTTTATTTTCAAACCATGTGGGTCAGGTCAAGCAATTTTAGGTGTAACATAGTGTTGTTTTGTGGGTTGGAGATTTATTTCTAGCTTACATTATTCAAATAATATAGTTTTTAAAGGATCCAAATGTAAGGGAAAGAGAGTGTTTCTGATTGACCCTTCACATTGGCTAGCAGTGCATTTTCACTCTTCACATAGTCTGAAAACAACTTGAAAATTTAATCACAGTTTTAGTCCCTTTATTTAATGTCATTGATACAAAGACTGATTGCAATGCTTTACTTCCCAACTGGTTTCTTTTTTGTCATATGTTTACCTTGAGTTACATATTACTTTAATGATTACATGTTGATTATTTAAAGATGTTTGGTTCTGATGTCTCACCTGCCATACTGCCAAAAGTAAAATATTCATGCCTTATTTCATTTGTCATTTAAACTATCAGGAATTGATTATAAAACATATTCTAGTCTCATTATTTACAGTGGTTATGTTCTAGAAAGTCAAGAAAAAAACAGAATTATTGAATAATAAAACATTTATTTGATCAGGTGCAGCGGCTCATGCCTGTAATCCCAGCACTTTGGGAAGTCTAGCCAGGATGATCACTTGAGCCCAGGAGTTTAAGACCAACCTAGGCAATATAGTGAGACCCTCATACATAAAATAAGAAAGTTAGCCGGGGATGGTGGTACATGCCTGCAGTCCCAGCTACTCGGAAGGCTGGGGCAGGAAGATCAACTGAGCCAGAGAAGTTGTGGCAGCAGTGAGTGATGATCATGCCACTGTACTGCAGCCTGAGTGACAGAGTGCGACACTGTATCCAAAAAAAAAAAAAAAAAAAAAAAAAAAATTCCAGGAGATATAAAGAATCAGGTTTCTGTTTCTGTGAGCTTTTAGTCACAGCATTTTCATTGGCCAATCGATACATAAAATTGTGTTTTGTTTGTTTTGTTTTGTTTTGAGACGGAGTCTCACTCTGTCACCTAGGCTGGAGTGCAGTGACACAAGATTGGCTCACTGCAACCTCTGACTCTGGGGTTCAAGCGATTCTTCTGCTTCAGCCTCCCAAATAGCCATGATTACAGGGCACGTGCCACCACGCCCGGCTAATTTTTGTATTTTTAGTAGAGATGGGGTTTCACCATATTGGCAAGGCTGGTCTTGAACTCCTGACCTCATGATCCACCCGCCTCAGCCTCCCAAAGTGCTGGGATTACAGGTGTGAGCCACCATGCCCAGCTATAAAATTGTTTTAATATATACTATTGACTTATTAACAATCAACAGCACTGCAATTTGTGCTTGCATAAATGTTAGTGAAAATGTAAATTTGCAAATACAGAATCCACAGTCATCATGACTGACTTTATATTCCTTGAGGCTATATTAAGTGCTTAGAAAAGTCATGCAACGATGTTTATGGCATCTTCATGGCATTTTCATGGCTCTCAGCTTGGATTTGCCCACTATCCTAAAATAGAATTAACAGGAGTCACTCAGATTATGTGTTTAAATCTCTAGTACCATGAAATAATAAAATTTATGGGAAACACTCTACCTAATCCTCAATTTTGGTATTCCACTGACCCAGAGCCCAGTAATTCACAAGGAATTACAGTCTATTTGTCAAATAGATTATTGAAATGAAAGTTAATCAATATTCATATTCATTTTAAAAAGAAGCAATAAATCAAACAGTTCCATGCCAGTCATGTACATTTATAATATCACTTAATCTCACAACTGCTCTGTGACAGATTTTATTTTTATGTCATCAATCATAAACTCAAGGCTCAAAATGTTTAGTCACCTTGCCCATGATTTTATACCTAAATGCAAGTGAAAATGGGGAGGGAAGCCATATGTGTCAAACTGTAAAGTTCATGATTTTTCCTTGCCTCACATTCGGTCCTTTGCCACTGACTTGTGTCCGTATTTTCACTTCAAAAACAAAATTATTTTTGCTGTCTATAATTACAACACATTGAACTACTTCCTGATATTTCTGGTTTTCAAACCAGCTTTGAAAAATATTAGACAAAGCAGCCGTTTATCCTTGAAAGCTCCGTTTTCTGAACACACTTCTATTGGGAAACACTATAAGAGAATGTCTTTTTCTGCAAGTGTGAGTTATTAAATCTCATGTACATCATAAGACAATAAAACAGTTTTGAAATAATTAAGTATAGCTATTTCTTCTTTATCTCTGCACTAAGATCCACCAGGCACCATTTTTCAATTAGTTAAAATATAAAGAATTACTTTGAACATGTCTTTAGCTTTCTTCTATTTTTCTTCACTTTGTAAATAAAGAAAAAAGATAATATATATACATATAAAGAAGAAATATATATAAATAAGAATATATATAAAGAAGAAAGAGAAAGAATAAAGTTAATGGTCAAGCTTCATGCTTCTGTGTTTTCTAGTGTTAAATCAGTAAGTGATTTTCTTGTTTCAACTATAAATGATTTCTTTCTATATACGTTAACTTTATGTATTTAAATCCAGAAATTATTACTCTTCATTTGCAATAAATATACTGTTTTAAAATTATTTGAAGTAGTTCCAAACTTACAGAAAATCTGCAAGTAGAACACAGATAATTTTTTTTCTGTACCATTTGATAATAAGTTGTCAATCAGATGCTCTACAAACCAGAATATTCTTATATATAACCACAAATCAACTATCAAAATCAGAATTATCATTGATGACTTTTATTTTATTGTCAAACCTTCTTCAAATTTTGCCGATTGTACCTATAGTGTCCTTTATTGCAAATGATGCAATTTAAAATCATCTGTTGAACTGAGTTTCTGTATCTATTGTTTTATTTGTGAAGTAGTTTCTCAGGCTTTTCTTGGCTTTCATGACATGAACACTTTTGAGGATTATACACTGTAGTTTTATAAGAAGTTCTTTTATTTAGTTTTGTCAATGTTTTATCTTGATTATATTTCAAAAGAGTATCACAGAAGTGCTACAGCCTGTTAGGTAATATTCAAAATCAGTTTGGACCATTATAGTGACCTTAATTTTGATCCTGCAGTCACAGTTGTATCAACAACTTTTCTCCAATGTAATCTTTCCCTTGTATTCAGTAAGTATTTTGTGGAAGTGGAACCTAAATATCTTGCCAATATACTGTTTCGTCTTGAAATTTAGATAATAAATTTCAAAATTGATAATCACTATGAATTAGAACTTCTTTGTTTTGTTCAGTGGGTTATAATCTATTACTACTATTGTGTATTTAGGTGCTCAAATTGTCCTGTATTTAATCAGTGATGTCCCTTCAATCTGGCTTCTGTGTCTTATGTATATCATATCTCAATTATTCTTCAAACACTTCCTTCTTCTCTGAACAAGTCATTCAGGTTTCAGATGGAAAACATTCTCACTTCAGCCTTGGAATGAGCTCTTTCTCCCAAGAATCCTAGCTCCTTTTAATGGAAAATGGTGTTTAGAAATTAAAATATGACCAGTAGAGATTATCTTTGCCCTTAGGGTGCTACTGTTTCTATGCTTTTTCAGTGACAAGAGCTAGGAAATGTTCCTTATACAGCTATAGTAAAGACTAATATAATAGTGTCTACCTTAGAATCTAGCACATTTTCTTTATCTTAGTATTTCTTTTCTCCCTGAATATGCTAGCGTGTGCCCTTTACTTGGCTCATTTTTTCCAAGTATTTTATTCAAAGTTTTTTGTTTGCTTCTTCATTATCTGCACAGCTGTCAGGTTCTTTCTACCTCTGCTCAGCTGGCTGGCATAGCTGGTAGACTTGTATGTTCAAACCCTGATTCCCAATGCAAGTCCTGGAATCTTATTTTGCACAAGTACAGAGATCAAGTATATAAAAGAAGAGGTCATACTGACCAAGACCTTCCCCCACAAAAGATCTAAATAAGATGAATAAGCTATTTACAGTTCAAGCAAACTAGAACACGGTAACCTTGGCTAAACTGGTTAGTTGATATTTATTGCCAGGAAATTTTGGCTCTAGGAGAATATTTTCCCAATATTGCCAAATCTACTTCTCACATTTGAAAAGACTGTTGAAATTAAGTGAAGTCTGCCAGTTTTAAATGTTGGCAACGAATTAGACTTTTTTTTGCCTTAATATTTTACTGTCCAAAGAATACATGTCTGTATGTTACCACTTTAAAACCTTGTACTTAAACATAAGCCCAGGGAATATTTTTAGTTGTAGGGGGTAAACATCAGAAAAACAGCTGCTGTTTTATTCCTTTTTGCTTATGAACTACTACATATCAAACCTTGAGCCAAGCATTCTCATTTATCTACTTGAGAGACATTCATTCAGTCCTTACTGTGTACAAGGCATAATGCTAGACAGTGCAGTGGGCAGGCAGATAACACTGCTGAATAGATCCCTCTCCTCAAGACATTATAACACTGTAAGGAGAAGGATAAGTACATACAAATAGCCATATATAATCTCCTAAAGCAGAAAGAGAAACATAAAATATGTTGTATACACACACACACGTGTGTGTGTATGTGTGTGTGTGTATATGTGTGTGTGTATATATATACATATATATATAGAGAGAGAGAGAGAAATAAACAGCCCTTAAACTATAAAACATATTGCAGTAATGATACAACAGAGAAATTTCAGATTAGAGAACATATTTTATGTTGAAGACATTGGGCTGAAAAGCAAAAACAATGTTGTATGAGCATGGTAATGAAACAGATTTCTTAACCACTTAGTAAAATGGGGATTGGAAGAAAGTGGTCAGTTAGCATATGCAAAAACATTGAGATGGAGAGGTAGGAAATACAGGCAAGATCTGTAAGCTAAAACTATTTGTAATGGATCTGAAAGTATATAAATTATCACGAAGACCATTCATAGTCCAATCTACCTTAACCCGAAAACTAGGGCTCAAGCAGGACAGTTCTAAAAAATGTGGCAATACATGTATGAAAAATAGGATAATGAGAGATTATTTGGGAGTAAAATAAACTGTCATTTAGATTAAACAGGGGTTGGAAGAAGTAGAAGAGATAGAGATCAATTAAACATAAATCCCAAATGTTGGTTTGAGATGATAAAGAAAATATCCTTAACGTATCCAGAGTAATGAGCAGAAGACACTCTTCTGTGAGGGGCAAGATGTTCATTCATATTTTAACCTCATTTAAAATATAGGTGTAAATAATTAATTTATTCATCTGTTTTTCAGAAAGTAATTGAGCAACTACTATGTGCAGAGTGCTGGATCTTGGCCATGGGTGATACAAAAACCAAATAAGAATAGGTCTTGTCTAAGGAAATTACTGTGTCTACATGCTATTAATGGAGCTATGCTTAGGGCACAGACAAAGCCCTGGAAATTGGCAAGGATATCATAGGAAAGGGGAGGTCTGACTTAAAGGTATTATATGCTAATCCCAAGCTTTTGCCTTTATTCTGAAGGTTTTTTGAAATCATTGAAATAATTCATTCTGACAGTGTAATAATCAGATTCATGTTTTCATAAAACATATCTAGCTATGCTACACATTACCTGCTTATGAATACAAGATACTTGTTAATCCAAGATGGAATGGTGAATATAATAAAATATTTCCCTCTTACTATATACATATTATTATCATGCATTCATTCAATAAACAATAAATGTATATTTCTTTTTTTTTTTTTGAGACGGAGTCTCGCTGTGTCGCCCCGGCTGGAGTGCAGTGGTGCAATCTCGGCTCACTGCAAGCTCCGCCTCCCGGGTTCCCTCCATTCTCCCGCCTCAGCCTCCGAGTAGCTGGGACTACAGGCGCCCGCCACCGCGCCTGGCTAGTTTTTTGTATTTTTAGTAGAGACGGGGTTTCACCTTGTTAGCCAGGATGGTCTCGATCTCCTGACCTCGTGATCCACCCGCCTTGGCCTCCCAAAGTGCTGGGATTACAGGCTTGAGCCACCGCGCCAGGCCTAATAAATGTGTATTTTCAATAAAATATTCAATAAACAGGTACATAAATAAATGGTTATTAGTTGTGCAACTACTATAGCTTGAACATACATGTGGTAGAAAATAAAAAAGAAGTTCGAGTAATGGGTTAGGGCCCTACTTGGTCTATAAGAGGCCAAAATTATATCTGAGAAGGTAAGACATAACAGATTTGAAAGATAAAAAGAGTCATGTAAAAAGAAGAGTGTATTCTAGGAAGTAGAAATAGCATATGCACAAACTCTAAGGTTTTTGGTACTTTTGCTGTATTTTGAAAACATTGTTATTCTGCAGATAAGGTCACTTTCCAGAAATAAGCCTTATCTATGAGGATTTTGAAAGCTGACACAGCTCACCTGTAGGCCCTGAAGGGTTGCCAGTTTTAGAGCAGCAATCATCCTCTCTTTCTCTTTTTCTTTTCTGTAAGTAACCCTAAATTTAACTGCAAAAAGGTATTTTGCAAATGTTCAAGCTTCCTTTCAATCTCAAAATGAAAGAAAACAAGTCATTTTCAAGATGAAAACTTTAAATATTATTTAAACTGAATCTTAAAGCTAATAAAATAAATTTTAGAGATTTATCAAAAAATTAAAATTTGCATACATATAACCACTAATTCAGGGAATAGTTTCTAGAGATTGACTAAACTTATACATGGGAACCTTAAGTGACATGCAAAAACTGTAACATTAAAAGTTCTACTGCTAATTACTATAAGGAAAAAATACCAAAATGACATATTTGCATTATTCCAAAACTTGAGGTATTTCAACACATCATATATTCAATTTTAATGAGATTCTAGTTTTAAGTCAAAGACTTAAATCTAGAAGAGAAAGTGTATGTTATTACATACATGTTTCACAGAACAAATATTCCATCAAAATTCTTCCGGTTAATTTTACGATGATGGCAAAACCAGTTCAGTGAATTCTAAACATATAAAGTTATATTAGATTTCTAATAGAGTATATTTGTTAAATAAAATACTATTCACATTCTTAATATTTACTTTTTTCATATAAAATTAATTTATATCAAAAGTATAACATATATAAAACACTTTTGAAATGTCATTAATTTCTTTTTAGGTATGTTCAAATAACATGGCATAAAGTGAGAAAAAGTATAGTATAATCAGATAAATTCACATAAGCACAGATACAAGATCTGTCACTCTACAATTAATATCAAGTTATGTCCGTAAGTTTCTATTATTCCTCTGATTTAAAATAGAGAAATTACAAATTATGTAATTAAGTGTTACGTGTTATGGACTGAATTGGATCCCCCTGAAATTCATGTGTTCAAGTCCTAACCTCCAGTGCTTTTAAAGACCCTATCTCAGTATTTGGGGATAGGGTCTTTAAAGAGGTACTTAATTTAAAATGAGTCCACTAGCGTAGGCCCTAATCCAATCTGACTGGTGTCTTTATTCACAAAAGATAATGGAACACACAGTTGCATACACACAGGTGTGTATAGAGAAAAGACCCTGAAGACATGAAGAAAATGGCATTACTTGCAAATGAAAAAGAGAGGCTTCAGAAGAAATCAAACATGCTAACACCTTCATCTTGGACTTCGACCCTTCAGAACTATGAAAAAATTAATTTATGTTATTTAAGCCACCCAGTCTGTGGTATTTACTTAAACAGCCCTAGAAAAATGGATACTCTATGTTTCCAAAATGATTTTTTTCCTACAAATAACATATAGAAAACAAAAGATACATATTTTCTACAAAACGCATACTCTTACTACATAATACAAAATAATTTGAGATGCCATATGCAGTCATTATAATTTCGTGTTTTAGCTTATTTCTGGAAAAATAGCTTCTCTTTATCTTGACACTGTTGCACTTAAATAGTTTTTAAAAAGTCATCTTTCAAACAAAATAATATTAACACACTGTGAAATATAAAAGAAAACGTGAAAAATATTCATTGACGTATTTCACATCAATGAACTTTATGAATAGCATGTATTTGTAAAATTATTTTGCAAATGTCAGACTTTGATTATATAAGTCATTAAGCAAATTATACAAATGAGCAAAGTCTAATAGATAAATTGACCCTCATAACTAGTAATGTATGTAACATTATCAACAATCTAGACTTTGCATGGGATAAGTATGTGAAATATGTAATGTGAGCAATAAAATATACAAAATCAAGAGCTACAGTATATAGCTTACTCAGTAAAACTTGGCAAGCATAATAATTAAACAATTTACTGCAAGAGCAAAATATGCAAAAAAGGGAAAGCAATCTTATCTATTAAACTGTAGTAATGGATCATCAATAGATAGTTTCAGATGATTTGATTTAAAAAATAAGCTGTTTGGGCCGGGCGCAGTGGCTCAAGCCTGTAATCCCAGCACTTTGGGAGGCCGAGACGGGCGGATCACGAGGTCAGGAGATCGAGACCATCCTGGCTAACATGGTGAAACCCCGTCTCTACTAAAAATACAAAAAACTAGCCGGGCGAGGTGGCGGGCGCCTGTAGTCCCAGCTACTCGGGAGGCTGAGGCAGGAGAATGGCGTGAACCCGGGAGGTGGAGCTTGCAGTGAGCCGAGATTGCACCACTGCACTCCAGTCTGGGCGACAGAGCGAGACTCCGCCTCAAAAAAAAAAAAAAAAAAAAAATAAGCTGTTTGAATGATCTATGCTGCTCCATCAGCAAATTATGTACCTCAATCATTGAGCTGTATGAAAAATTAATTGGCTAACCATGGGATTTTATTATTGCAACAAAGGAAATTCATTGAGACACTAAAAAGTTTATGTGTATAATTTTAAAATCTTATATGGCATCTTAGAGCTTTGTGCAGCTTGCTTCTATTAAATTCCCTTTCTCCCTTTTTCTTGTTTTATTATTTTTATTTTTATTTTGGTAAAAGTTGACTCACAATTATGATGGGATGTAAAAATAAAAGCTTTACGATAAATAATAATAAATAGCTATTTTTAAGATTTCACATATGATTATGACTTATTAATTAGTACCAGACTATCCCTTCTACCACACACACTAGATAGAACATATGAATCAACTGTTTTCAGAAACTAGATAATAGGGAATACAAGACTGCTATTCCTAAAACCACGGACATTTATCTGGTTTGCCCCATGATATCGCTAGGTCTAAGAACAGGAAAACTTCCCAAGCACAAAAGAGCAGACAAGGTACTAAAAAGAGCGCTGGCCGGGCACGGTGGCTCATGCCTGTAATCCCAGCACTTTGGAGGCCGAGACGGGCGGATCACGAGGTCAGGAGATCGAGACCATCCTGGCTAACATGGTGAAACCCCGTCTCTACTAAAAATACAAAAAACTAGCCGGGCGAGGTGGCGGGCGCCTGTAGTCCCAGCTACTCGGGAGGCTGAGGCAGGAGAATGGCGTGAACCCGGGAGGTGGAGCTTGCAGTGAGCCGAGATTGCACCACTGCACTCCAGTCTGGGCGACAGAGCGAGACTCCGCCTCAAAAAAAAAAAAAAAAAAAAATAAGCTGTTTGAATGATCTATGCTGCTCCATCAGCAAATTATGTACCTCAATCATTGAGCTGTATGAAAAATTAATTGGCTAACCATGGGATTTTATTATTGCAACAAAGGAAATTCATTGAGACACTAAAAAGTTTATGTGTATAATTTTAAAATCTTATATGGCATCTTAGAGCTTTGTGCAGCTTGCTTCTATTAAATTCCCTTTCTCCCTTTTTCTTGTTTTATTATTTTTATTTTTATTTTGGTAAAAGTTGACTCACAAATTATGATGGGATGTAAAAATAAAAGCTTTACGATAAATAATAATAAATAGCTATTTTTAAGATTTCACATATGATTATGACTTATTAATTAGTACCAGACTATCCCTTCTACCACACACACTAGATAGAACATATGAATCAACTGTTTTCAGAAACTAGATAATAGGGAATACAAGACTGCTATTCCTAAAACCACGGACATTTATCTGGTTTGCCCCATGATATCGCTAGGTCTAAGAACAGGAAAACTTCCCAAGCACAAAAGAGCAGACAAGGTACTAAAAAGAGCGCTGGCCGGGCACGGTGGCTCATGCCTGTAATCCCAGCACTTTGGGAGGCCGAGGCGGGTGGATCACGAAGTCAGGAGATCGAGACCATTCCTGGCTAACACGGTGAAACCCCGTCTTTACTAAAAATATAAAAAATTAGCCGGGTGAGGTGGCAGGCACCTGTAGTCCCAGCTACTCGGGAGGCTGAGGCAGGAGAATGGCGGGAGCCCGGGAGGCGGAGCTTGCAGTGAGCCGAGATCGGGCCACTGTACTCCAGCCTGGGCCACAAGCAAGACACTGTCTCAAAAAAAAAAAAAAAAAAAGAGCGCTGAGCTGAAGAGGCAGAGGTCAAAGTTCAAGTCAGCTGGAGCAGAGCACGGGAGAAAAGGTGGTCCTGCAAGAGGAGATCCCAAATTCTGTGCATGGTTCCCCAAAAGAAACCGAGTGAGGACTGTACTTCATCTATTCAGGGTGAGGCTATAGGAAACTGACAACAGCGTCAACTGTCATGAAGTAAAACAGTGAGCAGAGATACTAAAATTCAAGTTGTCTTAGTGATACTACATCCTGAAAAGTAAGAGTGAAGAGTCCGTATTAATGCCCTATTAGCATCCCTTCAGATATCAGATATATTAGAAAAGTAGGTCCTACAAGTAAAAACCATGCTCTAGAATAAGACCTACTCTACACCCCTCCACACACACAAAAAGCCTCAAACAGATCCCAACAAGACATGTAGGTATTTGAAGTTGAGTACTGACAACTTGTAGGACTTTGGGAAACAACTTGGACTTTCCATACATCTATCCAATAAAGCATAAACCAAGTTTATGTAAGTTCGTTGAACAAAACTCAGCACTTTTCCAGAGGAGACAATATAATATAGATTTCTTATAGATATTAACAATAAAACATTAGTAGATATGGAAAGAAACTAGAATATGGGAACCTTATTTTTTGTCTTTATTTTTTGCATAGTTAATGGAAAAGAACTATCAAATGGTCCAGTTTTAAGACTTAGAGGCCGGGCGCAGTGGCTCAAGCCTGTAATCCCAGCACTTTGGGAGGCCGAGACGGGCGGATCACGAGGTCAGGAGATCAAAACCATCCTGGATAACATGGTGAAACCCCGTCTCTACTAAAAATACAAAAAAATTAGCCGGGCGAGGTGGCGGGCGCCTGTAGTCCCAGCTACTCGGGAGGCTGAGGCAGGAGAATGGCCTGAACCCGGGAGGCGGAGCTTGCAGTGAGCTGAGATCGTGCCACTGCACTCCAGCCTGGGGGCAGAGCGCAACTCTGTCTCAAAAAAAAAAAAAAGACTTATAAATCAGATATTATAAATATATACATAAAACTAAAGAAGATAATTTTGTAAAATTAAAACAATGGCAGAAGAATATCAACAGAGAAATGAAAGTCATAAGGAAATAGGGAAATACAAGAATTAAAATGTTTAAAATTCCTAATTGGGCTTAATAGTAGTTTGGATATGGCAGAAGAAAAGTTCAGTCAACTTGAAGATAGGATGGACAGTCAATTCCCCATGAGAAAGCTGATATGTAATTCATACTCTGTATGGGATAAGGCAGCTGATGATAAGACTTGAATGGAAACCTGCAGCCATTTTGAGATCAGGTTAGAAGTTTTATCCTGGTATAACAGTGGTGTACTGTTGCAAGTAAAGACTGAAGAAATGTCTTTACAAAAAATATTTAGTAGACTTAAAAAATGAAGTAGAGATGATGATATCAGCGTGAAGGAGAAAATCTGCTGCTTGAAGCAGCAGCAACTAAATTTCCCAATTTATTAAACACGGGTAAGAAGGGAGTTTGAGAGGGAGGAATCTAGGAAGTAGTGACCCACATTTCTCAGCTTGATTAAATGGATGTATGAAAAAATTAATATGTTCAAAAATATGTTTTGAATATCTACTGCATAATAGCAACTGCTTATGGTGTTGAAGATACAGCACCATAAGCAACAACACAGTCTACAACACAGTCAGGAATTTCTGCCTTTATGAAGATTTTACATGGTGGAGAAGACAGACAATAAATAACAAAATTATATAAATCTTCTTGAAATACTCACATTTTTCTGTGTGAACTGAAAGGATGATCAGACTGAGAAAAATGTAAAAATATGATGTTATGGCATTCATACAAATTCTCTGAAATATCATTCAGGAGTAATTAACATACATTTACCTACTTATTTTGGTGACTGGGAGTGTGTCTGGTGAAAATTACATAATAGAAAAAAAAAGCAGCATTCCTTAGCAACAACTAAGAATCATCTTAATAATTATATATGGAGAAATTAACTCTGTAACAGCCAATGAATTGTACAACTACATTATACAGTTTTGAATATGCATAGAGCCTAAACGTCTGAAAATAAATGATTGATTTAAAATATATCAGTATGCAAAACAATATCTACAAAACTCTGATGAAAGAAATCAATGAACTGAATAGGTGAAGAAATATTCCATGTTCTTGGGTAGTAAGAGTCAATATTGTCAAGATTTAGTTCTTACCAAATTGACCTATAGAGTCAATGAAATCCCATTTAAAATCCCAGCAGTTTATTTTGTGGATATTGACAAATTGATTCTAAAATTTATATAGAGAAGGCAAAGACTCAGAGTAAGCAGCACAATACAGTTAGTTCTCTGTATATACATGTTCCACATTTGCAAATTCAATCAATGGCAGCTTGAAATTTTTTGAAAGATAAACAATGAAAAATAACAATATAGGATGGGTGTAGTGGCTCAACATCTACTATCCCAACATTTTTGGGAGACTGAACCAGGTAGATTGTTTGAGTCTAGAAGTTTAAGACCAGCCTGGGCAACATACTATACTATATACAGTATAGACAGTCTTGCTGTCTAATATATGCACACACACAAAACCCAGTCAGGTGTGGTTGTGTGTGTTTGTAGTCCCGGCTACTCAGGAAGCTGAGGCAGGAGGATTGCTTGAGCATGGGAGGTCAAGGCTGCAGTCAGCTGAGATGGTGCAACTGCAGTATGGCCAGGGTGAAATAATGAGAGCTAGTCTCAAAATAATAATAATAATAATAATAAACAATACCGTATAAAAACTTTTACTTTTCATTGTATTGGTTACTATAAGTAATCCATGAATGATTTAAAGTAATTGGAGAATGTGCGTAAGTTATATGCAAATACAGTGCCATTTTATATGAGAGACCTGACCATTCACAAAGTCTGATATCCAACAGGAGTCCTGGAACAAATCCTCCATGGATACTGAGGGAGGAGTGTATTGAAGGGAAAAGGGAAAGAACAGAACTCTTCGACCAGACCTCAAGACTTAATACAGATCACTATACACTATACCTCAAGAATTAATAGAAACACGGCAGTGTGGTGTTAGCAGAAGAACAGACAAATCAATGGAGAGAGCTAGAGAGCCCAAAAATAGAGCCAGATAAATATAGTCTACTATCTTTGACAAAGGAGAAAAGGCAATATAATTGAACACATACAGTCTTTTCAACCAATGGTGCTGAGGTATGCAAAAAATGAATCTAAACAAAGCCTTACACCATTCACAAAAGTTAACTCAAAATGAATCATAGACCTAAATGTAAAATGCAAAATATACAACAAATAAAAGATAACATAGGAAAAATCCTACATGTCTTTGCATATGGTAATGGATTTTTAGATACACACCAAGGCAGGCTCCATGAAAGAAATAATTGACAAGCTGCATTTTATTAAAATAAGAAAACTTCTTGTCTGTAAAAAGCAATGTCAAGAGAGTAAGAATATAAGCCACAGACTGGGAGAAAATATTTGTTCAAGACATATCTGAAAAAGGACAGTCATCCAAAATATACAAGAACTCTTAGAACTTAATAATGAAAAATACAAATACAAATTAAAAAATTAGTAAAAGACCTAAACAAATTTGTTGTTAAAGAAGATACAGAGATGTCAGATAAGAAGTCCATGAAAATATGCTCCACATCATATGTCATCAGGAAATGCAAAATAAAGCAACAATGAGATATTATTGTACCTATTACAATGGCCCAAATCCAAACACTGACAGTATCAAATGGTGGGAAAAATGTGGGATAACAGGAACTCTCATTCATTGCTAGTGGGAATGGAAAATGGTGCAGACACTTTGGAGGACAGTTTGGCAGTTTCTTACAAAACTAGAGAGTCTTACAATACAAACCAGCAATCATCTCCTTGACATTTATCTAAATCAAGTGAGAACTTATGTTCACAAAAAATCTTGCACTCGGATGTTTATAGAAGCTTCATTCATAATTGCCAAAACTTGGAAACAACCAAGATGTTCCCTAGTAGGTGAACTGATAAACTGTGGTATATCCAGACAATGGATTATTTTTCAGTGCTAAAGAGAAATGAGCCACTAAGCAATACAAAAAGGGGGAATGCTAAATGCATATTATCAAGTGAAAGAAGCCAGTCTGGAAAGGCTACATGCTATACAATCTCAACTGTATGACATTCGGGAAAAGGCAAAACTATGAGGATAACAAAAGCATCAGTATTTGCCAGGGTTTGAGAGGGGAAGGGAGGGATGTCTAGGTGGAGCTCAGAGGATTTTTAGAGTAGGGAAACTACTTTGTATACTATTATGATGGTCATTATACATTTGTCCAAACCCATAAAATGTACATCAACAAGCATGAAGCCTAATGCAAACTATAGATTTGGGAGTAATTATGATGTGTCACTGTAGATTCCTCAATTTTAACAAATATACCACTCTACTGGGGGATGTTGAAAATGAGAGGGGTTGTGTATTTGTGAGGATAGGGGACATTTGGGAAATCTCTGCACCTTTCTCTCAACTTTACTGTGAATCTAAAACTGCTTTTTTAGAAAGTCTTTAAAAAGCACATATTAGTACAATTAAACTAGTATTTCCCAAGACTCTGTTCATCAAAATTACCTTAGGAGCTTGAGAAAGGTACAAATTTTCCTATTTTACTCAAATTAAATGAGTCAACATTTCTGGCGGTAGATACGGAGAAACTATATTTTGAAAACAACCTCTCAAATGATTTTCATGTTGGAGCAGTTACGCATACAATGGAATTCTATCAAATAGTTTGTGACAGAATAACTGATGGCACATAAAATACCTAAAATATACTCCACTAGTAAGCAAAAGAGTACTGAGACGTATGTTCATCATGATATGATGTTGTTACACATAAGGAAAACACACTCAGAAACACACCCTCAGTTTCACACAGTAGTTTTTGCAACACTAAATAGAGGGACACATTTAAACAATAATTATGATTGCAAAATAATATATAACAAATAATATTTAATAATTTATATTTAGATGCCTATGTCATGATATGCAGATGCTTTCCTTCCCTTGTCTTAACTGTAAAAACTTAATTGAGAGGGTCTTTTTAACTTTTTCCCAAAGAAGGCTATATTTTTGGAATCGTAGACAGCTGTAGGAGCACACATTCTAAAAACAGACGTCAGAACCATAATTTTGTTGACTTGAAAGATCAGACTTAGAGTGCAATGTTGGTAATGCTTGTTTTCAGTGCATTTTAGTAGCATCGCTAAAGGACTGATACTAGAGATGAAAATTCAAATCCCACTCAGTAAGTTATCGGAATGATTACAAATTTCTTAAACTCCATTGTTTCTTTCACCCTTAGACCTATTTACCTTTGCAGAAAGTCCTCATATACACAAAGTCATTCAGACTCAAAATAAAGACAACTTAATAGGAGCTAGAAGAGAGAATTCAGAAGAAAGATGTCAGAGACATAGAAAATAATCCTCCCAACTCCTGACCAGCAATTTGCTAACTTAAAATCATTAACATTTGTGTTTTGAAATATGACTATGACAGTATGGAGGCAATTTATTATAAACCATATAAATTGATTTATAAAAACGTTTGGTAAATACTGTATTTCTGTTTAATATTTTGAATAACATATTTTGGTCTACAAAAAATGTGTGGAATACAATTTCAAAAAATTAGCATTTAACAAAATAATTATATTTGGGATGAGGAAAACTTACTTTCAGATCTGAGGTGCCTCGAGATGACTCTTATGAGCCTCCTCTGTTCTTGTAAAAATCCTGCAACCAGAGAGGATAGTAGGAACGATTAAGAACCAATTCATTTTCTCTGCAACCTCGTCAGCATATGTTTTTATTTTTTAGTAGTAGGCATTCTGACTGGTGTGAGATGGTATCTCATTGTGGTTTTGAACTGTATTTCTGTAATGATCAGTGATGTTGAGCTTTTCTTCATATGATTGTTGACAGCTTGTATGTCTTCTTTTGAGAAGTGTCTGTTCATGTCATTTGCCCACTTTTTAATTTTTTTATTGTAAATTTGTTTAAATTCCTTATAGGTGCTGGATATTAGACCTTTGCCCAATGCATAATTTGCAAAATTGTTCCCTTATTCTTTTTTTTTTTTTTTTTTTTTTTTTTTTTTAATTCACTCACCCTTTATTGACTTTTCCCTTCCTGGTCTTGCTTTTCTGCTCCCTCACACGGGCTTCCTGGGATTACCTCCAAATGAACTACTGTACTTAAGTTATTGTCCTAGGGCCTCCTTTGGGGATTCCAAAGTAAGACAATCTCATCTCCTTTCGGTGATTCATCTCCACGGCTTTTCCCAAAGGTAACATGTATGAGGAAGAGAGGTGGTGAACCTCTAAGGAATTCTTCCTCCTCTCTTTCTTCCTTTTTCCTTCTCCTTCTTCCTAACTTGTCTCAGACATCACATAGGATACAAGCTGAGCCATATATTTATGTAATTTTCTTTTTCTTTTTTTTTTTTTTACATGTGCATGACGTTTATATCATGTATAACTCCCCAATGCAATCCCTCCCTCCTCCCCCCTCCCCATGATAGGCCCCAGTGTGTGGTGTTCCCCTTCCCGAGTCAAGTGATCTCATTGTTCAGTTCCCACCTATGAGTGAGAACATGCGGTGTTTGTTTTCTCTTCTTGTGATAGTTTGCTAAGAATGATGGTTTCCAGCTGCATCCATGTCCCTACAAAGGATGCAAACTCATCCTTTTTTATGGCTGCATAGTATTCCATGGTGTATATGTGCCACATTTTCTTAATCCAGTCTGTCACAGATGGACATTTGGGTTGATTCCAAGTCTTTGCTATTGTGAATAGTGCCGCAATAAACATACGTGTGCATGTGTCTTTGTAGTAGAGTAATTTATAATCCTTTGGGTATATACCAGAAGTGGGATGGCTGGGTCATATGGTACATCTAGTTCTAGATCCTTGAGGAATCGCCATACTGTTTTCCATAATGGTTGAACTAGTTTACAATCCCACCAACAGTGTAAAAGTGTTCCTATTTCTCCACATCCTCTCCAACACCTGTTGTTTCCTGACTTCTTAATGATTGCCATTCTAACTGGTGTGAGATGGTATCTCATTGTAGTTTTGATTTGCATTTCTCTGATGGCGAGTGATGATGAGCATTTTTTCATGTGTCTGTTGGCTGTATGGATGTCTTCTTTTGAGAAATGTCTGTTCATATCCTTTGCCCACTTTTTGATGGGGTTGTTTGTTTTTTTCTTGTATATTTGTTTGAGTTCTTTGTAGATTCTGGATATTAGCCCTTTGTCAGATGAGTAGGTTGCAAAAATTTTTTCCCATTCTGTAGGTTGCCTGTTCACTCTGATGGTAGTTTCTTTAGCTGTGCAAAAGCTCTTTAGTTTAATTAGATCCCATGTGTCAATTTTTGCTTTTGCTGCCGTTGCTTTTGGTGTTTTAGACATGAAGTCCTTGCCCATGCCTATGTCCTGAATGGTACTACCTAGATTTTCTTCTAGGGTTCTTATGGTATTAGGTCTAACATTTAAGTCTCTAATCCATCTTGAATTAATTTTCGTATAAGGGGTAAGGGAAGGATCCAGTTTCAGCTTTCTACTTATGGCTAGCCAATTTTCCCAGCACCATTTATTAAATAGGGAATCCTTTCCCCATTTCTTGTTTCTCTCAGGTTTGTCAAAGATCAGATGGCTGTAGATGTGTGGTATTATTTCTGAGGACGCTGTTCTGTTCCATTGGTCTATATCTCTGTTGTGTTCCCTTATTCTTTAGGTGGTCTGTTTACTCTTTTGATAGACGTTCAGAAGCTCTTTAATTAGATTCCATTTGTCAATTTTCACTTTTATTACAATTGCATACGTTGTTGGTGGAAGTGTAAATTAGTTGAATCATTGTGGAAGACAGTGTGGTGATTACTCAAAAACCTAAAGACAGAAATACCATTTAACCCAGCACTGCCATTACTGGGTATGCACCCAAAGGAATACAAATTATTCTACTGTAAAGACACATGCAGGCGTATGTTCTTTGCAGCACTATTCACAATAGCAAAGACATTGAATCAACCTAAATGCCCATCAATGATTGACTGCATAAAGAAAATGTGGTACATATACACCAAGGAATACTATGTCACCATAAAAAAGGACAAGATCATGGCCTTTGCAGGAACATGAATGGAACTGGATGCCATTATCCTTAGCAAACTAATGCATGGACAGAACACCAAATATGGCATGTTATCACCTCTAAGTGGGAGCTAAATGATGAGAACACATGGACACAAAGAGGGAAACAACACACACTGGGGCTTTTGGAGGTTGGAAGGTGGGAGGAGAAGAGGATCAGGGAAAATAACCAATGGATACTTGGCTTAATACTTGGGTGATGAAAAAGTCTGTGTAACAATCCCCCATGACATATGTTTACCTATGTAACAAACCTGAACATCCTGCACATGTACCCCTGAACTTAAAATAAAATTTTAAATTAAAGTAAGGAAAAACAGTGCCCAGCATTCAAAAAAGAGCCAATTCTATTATTTACTCATTGAAGCAATTACATAATAGGTTTAACTGTTTTGTTTTCTTGTTTATTTTGTTTATATATTTGTATTTATTGGGTTAATCTCTAAATGTAGTTTTCTTACATAGAGAAAAATGTGTTATTGTCTATCCAAGGATTAATTAATGATAGTCTCACATAAGCAGAAAAAATATTTTAAAATTTAGATTATGGAGTAAGAAAGTAACACAAAACACTTAGTGGACTCTTTTGCTCTAAAACATCACTAGGCCTGTGATGAGAATATTCCCCAATCCACTTCCATCGGCACTTCTGTATAGAATCAACAAGGATGGATCACTGATATGTGTTTTGTGAGTCTTTAAAATTTTAAGACAGGAATTTTTGTTACAGGATATTTGGGCATAATACTAATGCCTATTCAACAGTGATTGCCAAATAAATGAGGCTGGCGCTAATGATGATGAAAGCTTCAAATGAGTTTAGAAGCCGGTAGAACCAGAGATTGAATCTAAATCTTAAATTTGAACTGTTTGACATCAGGTAAAGTTCTTATAAGGTTTTTACATCTTTGAAAAGATCAAAAACAGTGAAGGAAAAAAACAGGGTAAAGCACTGGGTTGCAGAACTCTTTGTGATTATGAGTGGTAAAGTAAGAGTTCCCCCCAATTGTTTTACTCAGAATTGGCTTTCAACAAATAAAAGTTATATCTTCTTGGAAGCAGAATGTTGTGATAGAATGAGGGCTTCTAATTTCAATTCTAACATCTATGTGAGCTTGTATTAAAGTCACTTACTTCTCTGAGCCTTCAATCACTTATATTAAAAGAGAGAATATAATACTTACATAGGCTTTGTGATCTTAGCTGCATAACTTTGCCATTCTCAATGGCAATTTCTCTAAGCGTAAAATGAAAATGATTTTACTAAGTTCAGTATATAACTGTGGCAATCAAATTCATAATTATCAGTATATAATTGTAATTTAAATCATGTTTCTATAATTTGATGATGTATTTGAACATACAATAATGTATATATGCAATATTTAACTCAACATTAAAAATTTATAAGTTCTTAGTAGATTTCTGTCTCTGTCCCTTTTCTTGTTAGTTTTAATTTTCACAAATGGCACCAATATCTTCTAGCATGAAAAACTAGAGAGTGTTATGACATATACATTTTTTTTGAGTCAAATGTTAGGAAACAAAGTTATGTTGAATTTCAAGAAATCTTTCAAAGTTGTTTCAATTTCCTGGAATTTCAATAATAACATGTCATGAAAAATACATAAACTTGTCTGCAATCGTTTGTATGCCTGCACACAGATCTCTAGATAACATTTAGATAGATGGATTTTGATATGGAGAGTGATAGGAGAGGAGAATTTGAGGAATAAAGCTTGTATAAAGTAATATTTCCATGCTTTCAGACTGGAGGTCTGTCTGCCAGTGGCTGGGATGCTTGCTTCTTTTTAGAACTTTGCTTTATATAAGACTGTCAAATTCAAAGTGAGATTTTCTTCTTCAAACCCTTCTTAGTAATTAAATGAAAAATAATCTTATAAAACAATTAGAACCACCAAACTTGATGTCCTACCTAACCCAAAAGAAATAATTTCACATTGGCTTTCAGAATAAGCATAGCTAAAGATCACTCTGTTTAAAGTATCTTCATTATGGTTAATTTTCTTAGTCCAAACTCAGGGCAATACAGTTGCAATGATGTCACATTTTTACATTACATTGAATTTTTTGAGGGGAATAAAACTGAGTTATTTGTTCTTTATTATACCATAACATGAGGTTTGTTATAGAATTTTACAATACAACACCAGAAATAAAGTGCCTTAGGCCTTACTTTTCAGTGTTCAGTGAAGAGAATAATTTGTTCTGTGTATGCTATTTAAATTTATAATTGTCCATTATTATTTATGGCCTCTTAATACATCCTCCTAACATCTTCAACAGATAAGCAAAATGGAAACTTCTTTTTTTTTTTTTGAGATGGAGTCTCGCTTTGTCACCCAGGCTGGAGTGCAGTGGCGCGACCTTGGCTCACTGCAAGCTCCACCTCCCGGGTTCACACCATTCTCCTGCCTCAGCCTCCCAAGTAGCTGGGACTACAGGTGCCCGCCACCACGCCTGGCTAATTTTTTGTATTTTTAGTAGAGACGGGGTTTCACTGTGTTAGCCAGGATGGTCTGGATCTCCAGACCTCATGATCTGCCTGCCTTGGCCTCCCAAAGTGCTGGGATTACAGGCGTGAGCCATCGCGCCTAGCCTGAAAATGTTTTTAAAAGTAGTCTGTTTCAGAAGTTAAATGAGGTTGGTGGACTCAATTCACAAAGGTTTGATAGTGGTGCTTAATGACGGTGATAAAGCTGTCATAAATACTGTAGAAAGGCCTATATAAATGCAAAGTAGTAGTTGCAGTGGTGACAGGAGAAAAACTGAATATACCTTTAACTTTTTATGTTTGACTTCTTTGTTCTTGCCTGACTTGACAATGTTACAATATTGCAATATCTGGTTCTCTTTAGTCCTATTGACATCAACACCCCTGTGTATTTATGCTTATATGGCACATGGTTAATAGAAGGTCTGCCACAACTACTCTGCTATTAACATTGAGATCTTTGGAGATTGTATGGCCACCTTTTAACCCTGAGTTGTTTTTTGTTTGTTTAAAATAATGAAAGATTTTGGAAGAAAAAATAGGATTGATGTCACTTCTGTTTCAGCCTGTAGTCCACTGTTAGGACTTCAATGTTGTAAAATGCTGAGGATGTAGTTGAGATGGAGAAGGTGCAGACTTTCCATTGATTGATGGAAAAAGACAGTCTCTAGAAGAATGATCTTAAAAAGATCATCTTAAGATGATTTAAAAAATACTTAACCTCCTAGATCTCAGGTATGAATTTTTGTTTTGTTTTGTTTTTCTAAAACATGAAAGATAGTAGTAGCCGATTTTCTGAGTGTATTTATAACCAGCTTCAAAGGAACTCATTTTCTTTGCATTTATTAAAATATGACACTGACTCAGGAGGGTGAGGCAGGTTTGCTTGAGGCCAGGAGTTTGGGAGCAGCCTGGGCAATGCAGGCAGATACCAGATCTAAAAGAGAAAAAGAAAAATTAGGTGGGCATGGTGGTACACACATGTAGTCCTAGCTACTCAGGAGGTTGAGGTGGGATAATCACTTGAGCTTAGGAGTTCCAGGCTGCAGTGAGCTATGATCGTGCTACTGCATTCCAGCCTGGTAATCTCAAAAAAATAAAAAAGACACTTAAATAAAGTTTTGTCAGTATTTATGTTCTCAAGCTGCGTTAATCATCTAATGAAGATAGCATGGTACAACCATCCCTTTAATTATATAGTTTATTAAAATGATTAGCATCCTTTTGATCTGGCCCCTTCATACTCTTGTTTAAAACAGTTACGGTTCTAATGGAGAAATAACCTCTGATTCTTTTTTTTTTTTTTTTTTTTTCTGAGACGGAGTCTCGCTCTGTCGCCCAGGTTGGAGTGCAGTGGCCGGATCTCAGCTCACTGCAAGCTCCGCCTCCTGGGTTCGCGCCATTCTCCTGCCTCAGCCTCCCGAGTAGCTGGGACTACAGGCGCCCGCCACTTCGCCCGGCTAATTTTTTGTATTTTTAGTAGAGACAGGGTTTCACCGTGTTAGCCAGGATGGTCTCGATCTCCTGACCTCGTGATCCGCCCGTCTCGGCCTCCCAAAGTGCTGGGATTACAGGCTTGCGTCACCACGCCTGGCCTAACCTCTGATTCTTGTTGCAAGAACTGAGAAGGTCATGAAACGGTGTTGAGAATATGTCTAATATATAAAATATTGGCAATTTATACTACTTGATATAAAAGACTAAGTTGTTTTTCTTTGGCTGTGAACGTATTGCCACGTTCTCCACATTTAAAAACTGCAGATCACAAAGCAATTGACATCCATGTTACTTTCTGAAATAAATCTGATTTTGCATACAAGGTAGAAATTAAAAAGAAGCCAAAGTGGGGAATATACTTCTCAAATGATCAGTACTGCTTCTTTGGTTCCATCTGGGATGATTTTGCTTATTATTGGCTTCAATAAGCACAAGAGATGTGGTGGATACTGAGCAAATCTGAGATCCTAGATATGTCAAAATGAGACTATTGTATACGATCATTTGTTACCTTGCAAACATAAGGTCAGCAGACATTTCTACATGCCAGTCAGTCACAATTATGTGTTTTATAACCTCTGACTTTAGCACATTGTGTAGTGAGTGAGGTCACCAAGGATGCTCTAAAACTAAATGTGTGTCCCGGACTACACATGTGGTTTTCAAATTAGTTCTTGCTTTCTCAACTGATAAGGTACTTTTCAGCATACTCTGAGACTCTCAATTTTTAACTTTGGATTTTTGACAACTCACCTAAAACTCATTCAGGGAAAATAATGTCATGCTCTTTCGGGATATTCTTTTATTTTTCCCTTCAGTGTGACTAAAAGTGGTTTAGATGATAACAATATATGTCAATAAATCTCTGAGAAGCATCCTTTCTCCAAAGCCATTGTTTGAAGCTACTTATTTTGATACTGTCAGGAAAAAGGCTATAAGTAGCCCATAGGAAAAAGCGGGCAAAAACATGGTGAATCAGAGGCTAAGGCATCCAATGATGAAGAAAAGTATAAAAATACAATATGAGGGAAAGAAGCTGTTGAAGAAACTCATCTACAGCAATGTATTATTTACTGTCATCCCTATTTCCATATCTGTCCCCAATGCCAAGATTCTCCTTCCAATGGTTCTATTATAGATGGATTTGTCATGGCACTATACTCCTGCAGCTTTCCTCTTATTCATGGAATTGTCACATTTGAACTTTTTTTCTTTTTTGTTAACAAAAGATAAAATTTGACAACAATGCCAGCAAGAATCTTTCTTAAAACTAGGTCTAATCTTATAGAACAAAGTGCTCCAGTTAGAAAACCTGAAATTACCGAAAGCAAATGTGTTCTTTCCTTTCTCTAGCCACCAGAGATTATTCTGTTATTTTTTTTTTCTAAACAATTTGTGGATTTGCCAGGGATTCTTCATATTTTCAACAGAGAAAGATTCTCAATCATGTATTGATATGGATTGACTGTGCTCCCACCCAAATCTCACCTTGAATTGTAGCTCCTGTAATTCCCTTGTGTTGTGGGAGGGACCCAGTGGGAGATCACTGAATCATGGGGACGTCTCCCCCATACTGTTCTCGCGTTAGTGAATAAGTGTCATGAGATCCGATGGTTTTATAAGGGGAATTCCCTTTTGCTTGGCTCTTATTCTCTCTTGCCACCACCATGTGAAACGTGCCTTTCACCTTCTGCCATGATTGTGAGGCCACCCCAGCCAAGTGGAACTGTGAGTCCATTAAACCTCTTTCATTTGTAAATTGCCCAGTCTTGAGTATGTCTTTATCAGCAGTGTGAAAATGAACTAATACATCTATTCTATGTGTTTTGTTACAGGAGTCTGAAAAGACTAAATATGAGAAATTAGTGCTGGGAATGGGATGTGGCTATAATAAATACTCCAAAAATGTGGGGATGACATTGTAACTGAGTGATGGATAAAGACTGAAAGAGATTTGAGGTATGTACTAGAAAAAGTCTACATTGCTGTGAACAGTTATTTAAGGCAATTCTCATGAGAGCTTAGGGGGAAAAGTGGAAATCTGTAGAAAAAGCTTCAATCTTTAAGAATACCTTACTTATTTTGAAGAGTGTTGGTAGAAATATGAATTTAAAAGTTTAGCCATAGGAGGTCTCAGACAGAAATGAGGAAGTTGTCATTGGAAACTGGATCTTTATGATAAAATGGAAAATAAATTGGTTGAATTATGTCTGTGTCCTAGTGTTTGTGAAAGGTAGAGCTTGAAAGCAATGAAACTGGATAGTTAGCTGAGAAAATATCTAAACAAAATGTTAAAGATGAAACTTGTCTTCTGCTATGGTCTGAAGATTTGTGTCCCTCCAAAATTCATGTTCTCATCTAATTCACATTGTGGTGATATTAAAACATGGTGCCTTTAGGAGGTTATTGGGTGTCATTGGCCTCATCCTCATAAATAGAATCAGTGCCCTTATAAAAAATGATTTGAGAGAGTCTTCCTCTACTTCTGCCATGTGAAGATGCAACAAGAAAGAGCTATCTTGAAATAGAACAAACCCACACTAGGCACCAAATCTGTGGATGCTTTGATCTTCTCAGCCTCCAGAACTGTAAGCAACAAACTTCTGCTGTTTATAAATTACCTAGTCTACAGTATGTTGTTATAGCAGCCCAAACAAACTAAGGCAACTTCTCCCTGCTGATTATAGTAAAATGTTAGAAGAGGTACATGATTTTAAGATGGAATTGTCAGTTAAAAGGACATCAAAACTTAAAGATTTGGCAAAATTATTAGCCTATCCATAATGTAAAGAATAACACCTGTTCAAGAGAAAACACTAAGGCTATGGCTGAAGGAGTATTTGGTAAGAAGCTTAGTCAGACTTCTCAACAGAAGACAAGAGCTATTGTTCAATGGAAGAATGCAAAAGAAGGGCTCATGCCCGTTGAATCTTGGCATAAACTGCTTGGTATAATTTCACATCAAGGGTTTAGCTCCCCACACTCTCTGGGTGTTTCAGATGCAGCTGTGGCATGGTGCAGTGGCTGCCTTTTTGGAGGGCATATGCAGCAAACTTTGGAAGAGTTTATACAGCACCATCGCCACTTATCACACACACCTAGAGAACCCTGGGGGCATGGCTGCCTCAACTTATATTTCAAAGGAAAGGAACAATTTCCTGTGAATCAGTGAAGATGGGTCCCCAACAAAGAGCTGCCATGGCACCAGGGCAGCCTGGGGCCTTGGGGACTCAACTTTTGCCTGACAAAGCTGTGATAGGAGGACTACTGCCCAATTAAGTTCTCAAGGCAGGACCCCTTCCCCAATGTGTTTAGGCAGGGATCTCTGCCTCAGTGGTCCTGGAAGACACAGCATGGAGCCAAAGATTATTCTTAGCCTTAAGGACTAATGGGGTTTGCTCAATTGGGTTTTGGACTTGTTCAAAACCTATTATTCCTTTGTTTTTTTCTTATTTCTCTCTTTCAGAATGGAAATATCTATCCTATGCTGATTCCACCATTGAATTCTGTTTGATTTCACATCTTCAGAGCTGGAGAGCAATTTGCCTCTGAATGAATCATACCTTGAGTCTCATTCATAGCTAATTTAGACTTTTTAGTTGATGCTGGAATGAGTTAAGACTCTCTGGGCTTTGGGGATGTAGTAAATGTATTTTACCTGTGAGAATAACATGAGTTTTGGAGGATGATTATTTCATAAATGTGAAGCTCTTATAATGGGATTAGTGCTGCTATAAAACAGGTCCTCACCCCTTTTGCCATGTGAAGACACAGCATAAAGACAGCCATCTATGAACCAGGAAACACCATCACTAAACACCAAATCTGTGGGCCTATTAATGTCAGACATCCTATCCTTGAGAACTGTGAGAAATAAATTTCTGTTGTTTATAAGCCACACAAACTGTAGTATTTTTGTTGTAACAATCTGAGTAGACTCAGACAAATAGTTACTCTGACACTTTGATTCATTTTTACATTTATGGAACTAGATATTGATGTTATTAGCTAGGGATTCTGCACATTTTCAACACAGAGAAAGAATCTTAATTTCACAATTATGTGTTCCACTTCTTTAGATCCATTGACCTTTCAGTGTTCATTTGTGGAAAATGATAAATCTAATAGGAATCCAGCAATAATTTTGAATACATTTGCATTTCATTATATTCATTTGAAAAATATGAGATCCAAAACATATTATTTGCTCTACAGGTAGTCCATGCACATATACATATGGATTCATAGGCCCTTACAGTAGCTTTCACCTTACTCTATGATTCTATGCTTTAGTGATATGAAAATAGCTCACTATTTTTAACTAGTAGATGAAGCCACCTCTTTCTCTCTCCCTGTTTTTCCTCTCTCTCTGTGTCTCTCTCTCATCCTCGTTCTCTCTCTCGCCATCTCTTACACACACACACACCACACACACACACACACACAGAGCCTCCCATATCTTTGGTTGGCTATTCCTACTAATATTTCAGGTCGCAACTTCAGATAAGTTTCTGCAGGAATTCTTTTCTCCATAACTGAACTTTGTACCTCCTCTAAGCAATGTTTGGGGCAAACTGTGTTTGTATCTGCTTTTTACCAAAAGATAAGCAAATCAATGTTAAAACTTTATCTACACAAATTGTATTAAGTGTTTATAATGTGTATTAAGTGAAGTAATGAATGAATCAGCTTTTCTTGTCAACTGCCAAAATCCATAGGCTCTGAGCTATTGCGATAACTTAATAAATGTACTTCTAACATGAATTTGACAAAAGGGACCTCTCCTTTTCCCATATTCCTAATTTTCAAGCTATCCATAAAAATAATTTTAAATATCTGTCATCTTGCACATCTACGTGTTTCCAATATCTTCCTTCAAAATATTGTTTTCTTTTTTGTAACTTATATTTTGTAGTAAAAATTGACAGTATAGCACATCTTCTTCCCTTTTTCAGCAATAGTAATGAGTGTTTGCTAAGTTATTAATGCACGAGAGTGTATTACGCAGTCATGGAAATATTAAATTAACAGTATCGCCAAGCACCACACTTTAACCCACTGAGCTTACCTAAAATCCAGAAATTAGCATGTAGAGTTTATTTTATATATTATGTTTAAATTGATTCTAGAGGAAAGTGTATTCACTTATTCATCTGAATGTAAATAACATCCAATCACAAAAACTTTTAAATAAAGAAGCCAGAGAAATCCGGCAAAATAATGTTTTCATTTTTCTGTTGCTTATTTTATTTTTTACATATTTCCCAGAATAAGTTAATGTTGTAACAGTCCATTAGTTTTCTTCATCTTCTTTAATATTTTCTTGGAAGAAATAATAAAACACAAGCACCCTACAAAGTTTATTATATATGGCTCATTTCCTAATATGTTATATTCGCTCTAATATATCATCAAAGCAACTGCTTTGTTGAATTTATATTTTTGAAGTTGTTGTTCAAAAGGTAACGATTTTGCTAGGGAAATATCCATATTTTCCCCATGCAAAGTAATGATTTTCTAATAAACTGAACATGGTGCATGGGCCTGTAGTCCCAGCTACTCCCAAGGCTGAGGCAGGAGGATGGCTTGGGTCTGGGATTTGAGTCCAGCGTTGAGCAACATAGTGAGGTCCTGTTGCAAAAATAATAATAATGATGATTTTCTAGATGAAAACTTCACCAAAATCTTCATATATGTACTATAGAATGTATTCTATATGTTGAAATCTTCCATCAAAACAATTTCAAATTTAATTTTCATTAAGGTCCAAATCTTGACATTGAACATATTAATTATGGTGTAATTAAATGTCTAAAAGAAAATTAAAAATACATTATTAAATTTATCTGTGCTCTGATTAAACTACTGCAAAGGGAATAATCAAGTTTAAAAATAAGCTTAAGCTTGCTACATATATTTTTACCCTAATGTTCAGAAAGTTCAAATGTTCAGAAATGTTCAAATATCTTTCAGAAAGATATTTGGAAACTAATGGAACTAAATTTTATTTCAATTACTTATTACTTTATCCATGCTATGATTATAAATGAGTTCAAAATATTTAGATTTGAAAAAGATTACCCAAGTGGAAAAGAAAGTCAACATTTCTTTTTCCTCAAGAATACAAGCCCAGCTCCTACTAATAAGACTCAAAATTGTATCAAATATTCAACATGTATGCTAAAGTGATTGGTATGAAGTGTAGTCTTATTGTGTTTATTTGTATTGAAAAAATACACAGTTTTCTGGATATGAAGTTAATTATTTTCATGGAGTGTTCCTTTTCTCAAAAGACTTTGTCCACCCAAAAATCCTCAAATGTTTTAAAATTGATAAATAAAATCTCACTTGAATTCTAACTAGCTAATGTTACAACTTCTTGTATGCTTTATAATACAATATAATTCTTTGATTTTATTTTGTAGATCCATTTGAATATCTCTTAAACAATGTTAATTTTAAGATAATGATTTTTAGACACTGAAATGTCTTATGCCTGGCACGGTGGCTCATGTCTGCAATCCTAGCACATTGGGAGGCCAAAGCAGGCTGATCACTTAAAATCAGGAGTTCGAAGCCAGCCTGACCAACATGATGAAACCCCATCTCTACGAGAAATACAAAAATTAGCTGGGTGTGGTGGTGTACTCCTGTAGTCCCAACTACTGGGGAGGCTGAGGCGCGAGAATTGCTTCAACTTGGGAGGCAGAGGTTGCAGTGAGCCAAGATCACTCCACTGCACTCCAGCCTGGACAACAGAGCAAACTCTGTCTCAAAAAAAAAAAAAAAAAAAGTCCTAGAAAGGCAGACTTAGTGACATTCGAAATGCCCATGTATTTCATTCTAATTTTATTATAGCATGCTAATTAACTTCAAACGTTTTAATTCCAGGGACATTTTGTTTTGCATGCTTTGACCCAACGTGGCCATCCGGTTAGCAAGTAAATTAAACTGATGGCAGAAATCTTGTATGTGATGCTTAGGCAAAAACAACCTAGGTAAGTATTTATAGTGGGAAGGACTGAAAGACTATTTGAGCTTAGAACTCTTACATTTTAATATGCTCCCTGCTGTAAATAAGAAAATTAATATATCTTTGAATACTTCTAACCTCACTTTCTTGAGACTCCATCTGCCAATTCAACTTAAACTTCTTGGATCAATAATTGTAGATACTGAAACAAAACTGATTTTTTATTTTCTGTTTATACACTCTTGTAAGTATCTCTTTTTCATTACTTTTAATGTGGAAGAAAACAAATTAGCAAGGAGAGTCCAATTACTATAAATTTATTCTTTTATATTTTAGCTGAGATGTGAAATATATTAATGTGATTTTTTAAAAATACACTTTCAAAGAAAAATATTTACTGACCATATCAGTCACTGAATAAGAAAATTCATATTTTATACAAAAAAGATAAATTTATTATCATCATTTATAATATAGTATTCCAAATGTGTACAAATATATGCATAATAAGACACACAATCACATACTAACTCCTAAATTTTTCCTCACATCATAATTTTTTTTGGTCACATTTACTTCGCAACTTTTTTTTTTTTTTTGAGATGGAGTTTTGCTCTTGTTGCCCAGGCTGGAGTGCAATGTCACGATCTCAGCTCACCGCAGCCTCTGCCTCCTGGGTTCAAGTGATTCTCCTGCCTCAGCCTCCCTGGTATCTGGGATTACAGGGATGCACCACCACACCCGACTAATTTTGTATTTTTAGTAGAGACTGGGTTTCTCTATGTTGGTCATGCTGCTCTCAAACTCTGGACCTCAGGTGATCCACCCTCCTCTGCCTCCCAAAGTGCTGGGATTGCAGGCGTGAGCCACCACGCCCAGCGGAACACTTTGTTAAAGAAATAAAACAATACAGATCAACTTGAGCCTATTCCTCTGTTTATTTTTCTCCAATTTCATTTGCCTCTGTTCTTTCCTCCATTTCTCCTAACAGGTACTAACAATTATGAATTTGGTCATCTTCCCCCCAGTGATAATTGATTTGCATGTGTAAGTAACATTTAATATTGTCTTACATGTTTTTGAACTTTTACAAATGATCTCCATTTGATTATATTATTGAGCTACTTTCCTGCTTGTGCAACTTTAACTTCTGAGATCTGGTTTATTCCTGTTGATATATGTATCATTTTAATTGTCATAAGATATTAAAATTGCAAATAATTAAAATTCATTTTAATTGTCATAAAGCATTCTATTTTACGAGTATGCCATAGTTTTGGATCTCTTGTGTGGTAAGATATTTAGGTTGTTTACAAATATTACAAACAAAATTTCAATAAACATTGTGTACATGTCTTCTCATGCACATGTGAGAGAATTATTGGGTGTAGACTAAGAGCACACTCAAAACTTCTGAATATGGCCAAATTGCTCCATAAAGTGATTTTACCAGTTGCAATCCCACTAGGGTGCATAAAAGCAGGCAATTTGCTGAGTGTGTAATGATGTCTTCTTGTAGTTTTAATTTTTATTTTCCTCATTACCAATGTGCTTGAGTATATTTTTACATACTTACTGACTAGTTTTTTCTCTTTGTAAACTGTTCATTTTTCCTAATTATTTGCTTTCCTTCTTTGTAGGTTTTTTCTCTCTCTCTTTCAAAAATCAAAATACATAGTATAACAAAAAATATTTTTGTTTTTGTTGTGTGAATTTACATAGAGAAAAAAATCTTACATAATAGTTTTTCAACCTGATGATTTTAAGAGAATCAATTGTGATTATTTTATTTTTTAAAAAAATACAATCTAAAGAAAAAATTCAAAGCATGCATCAGTTTTTCCACTAAAGATGCTGATGAGATTTAGAGCTGTTCCAGACACATATAAAAGTTAAAGAAACAATCCTATAATTATTTGAACACCCAAAGTTGCAAGCTACAAGTATCTACAATATTCTTAAAAAGTTATGTATAAATTATTTAACAGGAAAAAAATAAGTTGGACACAGAGAAAGAAAGCTGAGAAGGTGACATTTAAGGCATGTCATTGACATAGGTTTGAAAATAATTAAAAGATTTAGTTTGAAAGAAAGTAATGGGGTGGGCATTTCAGGCAAGCAAACTGCTGAAATAAAAGCTCAGATGTAAGATGCCCCATGTGTAGGAGCAGTGAGGAGCATGCAATTAATGAGACTAAGCATTTAGGTTTAAGAAGTTGGTTATTGAAGTCAAACCAATGTATGCATTTAATAACGTAGAATCTCAGTATAAAGTCACGATACTGTCCATTCCTATAAGATAAAAATTGAGAGTCCTTTATGTGGTACGCAAGGTCCTTCAACTTCTCACTTCTATCCAAATTTATTTTCAGATTCATCTTCTACAATTTCTTCATCCATAGTCTACTTGCTAGCCACAGAAGCCTTATGAATTTTCTTGAATTCATTGTTTCTGAGATAATTTTCATTACACCACCCACAGGCCCTCATCCCTATCCATACTGCAGTTTTTCTAATTATTATCACCTCTGTGAATCCTTGGACAATTCTTTCCCATCTTGCCATCTATGCAATTTTCACAAGTTCATTACCTTTTTTTTTTTTTAGCCTTATACATGTATGTTTATCAGTATTTCCCCTCTCCCCAGCGTATTTGTTCTTTTTTTCCCTAAGTATCTTTCCTCTGTCCTCAGGAGTTCTTTGAAAACAAGATTTATGTCTTTGTTTCTGAAAGTATTCCATTCTTGCAGCACAGCAACTGCAGCAGAGTATTTGCTCAGCGATCGTTTCTAACCGGAAGACCATAGAGGTCTAAGACCGTCTACAACATGTGATGTGTAGACGTCTAAGACACATGTGATGGCAAATCAGTTGTAGACAATTCCTCGCGTATCGGTTACTCTGCCTTCTCTGAACTCCACACCTCAGGCTTATAGACTTTTGCTCACTGACTGTTTATAACTGGAGGACCGTAGAGGTCTAAGACCATCTACAAAGTAGGAATAAGGCACATGGGATGGCAAATCAGCTGTGGATGATTCCTCGTATATTGGTTACTCTGCCTTTTCTGAATTCCACATCTCAGGCTTATAGATTATTGGAGAAGACATCAGGATAAATGAAGCACAGGCAATTATCTATAAATGAGTCAGCTGCGAGGTCTGAAAATAATATCCAACAAATATGCATGAAATTGGGAAATTACTAAGGGAAACAATCAGATCCTCACAGTAGAGATTTGTGTTTTGTGTTTGGAATATGTGAAAGTAATCTTTAATAGGAAAAGACCAGAGAGAAAGGAATCAAAATAGATGTGCTGAGTAACAGTAATGGAAAAGTTATTCTTGTATCCTGAAAGATGTTTGAATTTTTCATGAGACCTGTTGAAATGCTCTCCTGGTCTTTTATTCCTTTGTGTTTGGCAATAAATAATATTTCACTTAGAATACTATTTTATCACCTGTGCTAACCAGAATGATTTGGCCACTTTCACCTTCAGTTTGAAAGAACCCAGATAATATGAATAAACAAACCAAATGATGTAGAAAAGAAAAAATAATCCTATCTTCTGAGAACAGAAACCAGATCTAAAATTTTTGTAACATTTAATAATCAAAATGAGCCCGTTATAATACCCTCCTGCCTTGTTAAAATAGTCACAATAAAGATTATCTGGCTATTTTATTACTTTTGGAAAGCATAAAATAATTTTGTAGAATATTATTTATTAATTTCCTCTTCTCTCAACTAGAAACTGGATATTATAAATTAGGTTTAAAATATTTGCACATGTCCTCTTCAAGGATTTGATCATTTAAGATCAAAGCCAAGAGTAAGTCTGAAACTTTGAAAGGAATGCAATTATTTTCTCACAGCTGTTTGCTATTTCACACCTGCAAAAACAATAATATTTCAGCAAAAATATTTTTAAAGTAAAGAAAGAATTTAACTTGTGATTGAGGGCACATGTTGGTAAGGCTAAGCTACTTTTGTTAGCTTGTGGAACTAATCTCTCCCTTTCTTGGATCATGAAGGGTCTCTACAGATGGTTAGGAATTTCTTTATCTTGATGTTTTGTTTGCTTGCTTTAATCAAGGTTGCCATAAGAAGGAAACAGTTCTTTGGATAGAATTACTGATAAGACTTTGGTAAAATGACACAACTTTGGCAAATGATTAAGACATACATTCAGTTAGACAACTAAATAATGTGGTGCTTCTGTCTACTTTGTTTTCTTACTGAAGATTAATATTACTCTTGGTTGGATGTGATGGCTCATGCCTGTAATCTCAGCACTTTGGGAGGCCGAGGCAGGTGAATCACATGTGGTCAGAAGTTCGAGACCAGCCTAGCCAACGTGGTGAAATCCCATCTCTACTAAAAATACAAAAATTAGCTGGACATGATGATGGGCACCTGTAATCCCAGCAACTCAGGAGGTCGAGGCAGGAGAATACTTTGAACTCGGGAAGCAGAGGCTGCAGTGAGCTGAGATCATGTCATTGTACTCCAGCCTGGGTGACAAGAGTGAAACTCTGTCTCAAAAAACACACACACACGCACACACATACACACACACACAGATTAGTATCACTCTCTAGTTGCATGTATCTTTGGAGTCAGATTTCATATTTGGTTCCTGATGTTTTTTATTTGTTTTGTCCTGGTTTACTCCATCTTCTGTTGCCTTGTTCTACATGATTGCACCTTAATTCTTGTTTTAGTCTTTGTATTGGTTGCATGAATATCTCCTCTCATTTGTATCTTGCTTCTTATTGAGAAATAGTTACATTACCCTTTATTTCAGAAACAAGCAAATATACAACAAACAGGCAAATAATCAAACAAATAAAAATCCCAAACAAATGTGTGTTAGTTACTGTTTCTGTTGGGCTTTTACGCTCTCTCGCTTTCTCTATCTATTGATTGATATTTTGCCAGCATCAAAAGGAGGCCAAATTGAAGAGTGGTTAAAGTCCCTCACTTTATAAAGACTGCATTGATTGCTTTTGTATTGGCTAATTCAAAGTTGGAAATAAATATTAATGGCATACTGATATTGTATTAAGAAATAGAGAACTTCATGGAGTAGTTCCCATTGGAAGATTGATCCCTAATATTCATTCTTCATTTGCCATATTTATTTTTAATCTCTCACTTGGTCAGGGAATGACTACTGGATTAAGCAGTTAAAAGTGAAAGTGAAAGCCCAGGAACTGGTGTGGCACTTGGGACATAAAATCTAGTCCCAGGGGAGACAGTTGAGCTTATCTTTGAGAAAACTCTGGCAAAATTTTGGAGTGTGTTTTGTTGCTTTCTGTGTGTGCTGGATCCAGCAGAGAGTGCAATGATAGTCAATACAGGTACATGTGCAGATACAGGATAGGTCTAATGGTTTGCACACAGACAATCTTCTGTCACACAAATTTGGGTTATGTATAAAATATGTAATGTATTCTCTGCTTTCCACTGAGTAAACCTCTACTGAATTTTTTTCCTTTTGGAAACTTATTTCATCTATGAGGCAATTACTTCTCGTGTCAATCTCCTGTCTTTAGCTGATTTGCTGTGATACCATATCATGCTTTCCGTGGGAGAAATTCTTTGTTAGAAACCTGGGCTGAACTATGCTTATGGCATATGCTTTCATATTGAAGAGATACTTCAGCACCTGCAAAGCTTCTCTATGTGTGTGGCAAGCAGGATTACCCACAGGTAATAGGATGTTACAATGGCTCTTTCCTGTCTCAAGTTCAACTGTACAACAGCAAACATTAGAACGGAGTATAGGGGCCGGTCGCGGTGGCGCACGCCTGTAATCCCAGCACTTTGGGAGGCCGAGACGGGCGGATCACGAGGTCAGGAGATCGAGACCATCCTGGCTAACACGGTAAAACCCCGTCTCTACTAAAAATACAAAAAAAAAAAAAATTAGCCGGGCGCAGTGGCAGGCGCCTGTAGTCCCAGCTACACGGGAGGCTGAGGCAGGAGAATGGCATCAACCCGGGAGGCGGAGCTTGCAGTGAGTGGAGATCGCGCCACTGCACTCCAGCCTGGGCGACACAGCAAGACTCCGCTACAAAAAAAAAAAAAAAAAAAAAAAAAAAAAGGACCCGGTGTAGGAAAAATGTTCCCATGTAGATTTAAGGGAAATGGTTTAAGAAACTTTAGCTAGCTTAGGGTTCTGTAAGAGGAGTGACTGGAATATGGAGGAGATTTATTGGCAGAGAGGAGTCTCAGAGTGACATGGAAGAATGGTGCTAGCTACCTTCTCGCCTCAGCCTGAGGGGGTGCTAGGCAATGGAACTACTTGGACACTTTGACCTGCCTGCTGCAATTGGGAGAGATGAAAAATTTGTTCTTGATAAAAGTAACATGGCTGAAGCAGAATGTAAACCAGAGAATGATTTGATTCACAAAATTTATAGGACTGGCTTTAGCAGCAGAAGAAAGGAGTGTGGTCACATCTTAAGAGTCCATCTCTATTAGGTTATCTAGGTAACAGATGAGTAAGTGTTTTGCATGGGCCCAATTTGAAACCAGAAAGAGAGAGAAGAGAGAGGTAACTGGTGAGGGATTTGGGGTTGTCTTGGCTTTTATTTCCTAGGACTCCAGAGGGACAAGGAGTCTTCTCTTGAAAGAGTCTGTGTATAAATTGCTGAACACACAGAAGGTATAGAAGGATTTGTAAATGACCACCAGGATGGAAGTGCAACCTTCCTGGTCGAGAGAGTTTGGGAAAGAATAGTCCAGTAGGCTCTGCCCAGAAGAAAGTGTAGCTTTATTCATCTGCCAAGCACAGAAATGGTCAAACTATTCAGATAAGCAAGAACTGTCCGAAAATTATAGCACCTTCTTCTTCCACTGACTTGGAGATGAGAGTCAACAAAATGATAACAAAAAACCACTGAGGAAACAGTGAAAGAGAAAAGATATAAAGAATGACCATTTCTTCCTTCTAGGTGGAACAAACTTGAAAAAGGTCTCTTTTTCCAAGAGAAAAATTTTTAACTAATTTTAGATTCTGCGTTTTAACTTATATTTGGCATTGTTCATTCTAATTTCACAATTGAAACTGTGTGAAATGTAAATTATCATAGGACCTCTTATTCCTAAGGATAAAGGAAAAACCATAGGTATGCCAAAATTTTTATCCAGGGGCAGATGAAAACTATTCACATTGAAAAAAATGTTAATGACCTGGAATGAGTGTGCGGACAATACACAAGTAAAATTGTGTTTTGTTGACTTTGCAAGTTGTACGTGTTCTTGGCTTAATTTTGCTTTACTGGAATTTTTTTAACCTTTTCCTTTTAGTTTTAGGGTTAATAAAATATATATTCAATTAGAAAAGCTGGGTAAATATTTTATTAAGTTTGTTTGTTCCTAAAATTTATTTTTACATTATTATTTCAAGTGATTTGGAAGTTCTCCATTGCTACTATGACTCTCCAGTTTTCCAACTTTATGTTTTCCATTTTGTATCTTACAAAACTTTAGAGGTTACATATGCCGTCACCATCCTGGACTCATTTTGACATTCAAAATAACCCTGTATATTTGCAAGACAAACATCATTGTATCTATTTTAGAAAAAGGCAGACCAACATTTATAGGAGTAAAATAATTGCTAAAATTTACACTGTTAATAAATGTCAGGGCCAAGATTACAAGTCAGTCTTCTGATTACAGTTTCACAATTTCAGAATCTATATTTCAGTATTCATATAAGTCTTCTATTTTTACAGATGATAACACTCCATAACAGATAACAATTTCTGAACATTTCTCTTTTTTTTTTTTTTTGAGATGGAGTCTCGTTCTGTTGCCCAGGCTGGAGTGCAGTGGCAAGATCTCGGCTCACTGCAACTTTCACCTCCCGCTTTCAAGCCATTCTCCTGCCTCAGACTCCCAAGTAGCTGGGATTATAGGCGTAAGCCACCACACCCGGCTAATTTTTGTGTTTTTAGTAGAGACGGGTTTCACCATGTTGGCTCAGGCTGCTCTTGAACTTCTGACCTCAGGTGATCTGCCTACCTTGGCCTCCCAAATTTCTGGGATTACAGACATGAGCCAACAAGCCCAGCCTGAGCATTTCTTATGTAACAGACACTTTAGTAGTGCTGTTTATTATCTCTCTTGCTTTTAGTAACAGTTCTATGAGGTAGGGATAACTGCATCATTTTGTAGATGAGAAAACTGAGACTTTGATAGATGTAGGGATTTAACCAAGATCATACACTAGACAATGATTAGCACTGAGAAAACTTAAACCATGTCAGCCTAACTTTAGACCTGAATAATTAACTACTGCACTCCCATACTTTTTGAAATGAATACATCTTAGTAAGTATATGTATATTAGTTTGTTCTCATCCTGCTAATAAAGATATACCCGAGACCAGGTAACTTATATAAAGAAAAGAGGTCTAGTTGAGTCACAGTTCCACATGGCTGGAGAAGCCTGAGGAAACTTAACAATCATGGCGGGAGGCAACTCTTCACAGGGCGGCAGGAGAGAGAATGAGTGCCGAGCCAAGGGGGATGTGCCTCATAAAACCATCAGACCTCTTGAGAGCTCACTCACTATCATGAGAACAGCATGGCGGAAACCGCCCCCATGATTCAGTTATTTCCACCTGACCCTGCCCTTGACAAGGCGGGATTATTACAATTCAAGGTGAGATTTGGTAGGAACACAGAGCCAAACCATGTCAATGTGGTTTTTCACATATTGCTGAATTTTATATTATGGAAATCTAAAGTGTGTATAATTCTAAGCAAGCTGCTGCTACTAAACTACTGCTTTTTTTAAAGAGATGGAAAGAACACTCGACCTGAATTTAAAACATTAAGTTGCAATGTCTGCCTTGTTTTTAGACAATTATGATATAAAGCGTGTTGCAAAATTCCTCAGATTTGTTTTCCTCTATATCTATTATACAGAAACTATACTTAAGCTCACTACACAACTTTAAAATATTATGCATAAGTTCACATGGTAAGCATGGATTAATTACTGAGGAAAAGAAGTGTGTCTCTCTCTGTGGGTGTTTATATATATATACACAGTCCTCTACATTTATATATATATAATATATATATATATATATATGCCATTAGTTCCTGTAGTAATAATGAGGCAGCCATTTATTTCTCATTATCAAGGTTGATGATTAGCTGGCATGCACAGTAGTAGCTGGTGCTACCGCTGTACCATTTAAAACATATTTTCTATGTATACTTGCCTCTAATAATCTACAATCACAGAGTTCCATGTATGTCAAAAGCAGTAGCATATTAGCACATCAGACTTAAAAAGGAGTTAAATGTTCAATTGAAATAATAATCTTACGTGTTGACATTCATTTTAACATGCTAAGCCAACACTCGCATAGACTAAACATCAGCACTCTTAATCTATTATTTTTACACCAAATTCTGACTGTGATATTCCAGTCAATGAATGATCATTTTGAGTCATCAAATGGTACTGCTACCTGCTAGCTATCTTTGTACAGCAGCATTTGTGAAATTATTTGAATATTCGATTGCATTTTATGTTATTACTTATCAAATGAGTGGAAATGGAAAACTGATACATAAACTTAATTCATTTGAGGCAAAATTACAAATTATTATCATGCTTCAGGCGACAAATCTTAAAATTCCTTGTATTCACTGTTCTTAAATTAGTTGGTGTTTCATAGTTAAAGAAAATAATAAAGGAAGTTCATGCATAAAATAATAGAAACCTTTGAGGAATACATTGTTTAAAAGTCAAGATATATATAGGACATTTATTATATTGTATTTTATAAATTTTACTATATCACTCATTGTAAGATGAACTATCAATTAAAAAGTACCTAACAAAAAATATACAGTCCTGTATTCAAAGTAGAAAAATCTATTCAAAATGTACACTGATTTTAGAAATGCTGAAATGTGGTTTTAGAATTGGATAAGTACCTAATTATTTTTAATTTCAAAAAATGGTTTTTCTAGCTTTCTTATATTTGATTCTGATATGCATTTAGAATTATATTATTTATAAAAGTTATGATAAAATTTAGATCTATTTTCTTAATACATAAAAGCTCATTCAATAGTGAGTAATTCTTGTTAATAACAAAATAATGGTATAATAGATATACTTTGTTTGCTTTTTTGTTTACAGATCATCATAATAAAGATGTGATGTTTTTGTAACATATTTTGACTGTCAGATCACATTTCTGTGTTTAACTTGAGTGAAGTGGAGACTAACAGGTAAGAATAATTTTCTATATGTCAATTTAGAGACTTTTGTAGAGGGCCTCTCCAAATGAAACCTGTATTCTTTATAATATTTAACATCAGTTTTAAATTAAATTAATATATATGTGTTTGTCAAACAAGAATCAATAGTGGTAGATGTGCTGTGGGCTCTTCTTTTGTATACTAATAATTATTCCTTTGCATCTTTACTTTTGTCTTTTTTCTCTTGCTTATCAAGATTGCTTCACTACCTGTTAGTGGCTAGAAATTCTAACAGCATATTTTGCAAAAAAAATACCTCAGTTATAAAAAAGAGGTGTAAAATTTTATGGATCAGACTATTTGTCAAAATTGTGATTGTTTATATTTGCTAAGGAGTTGACTTGAAGATGACTCTTATTTTTTCCTCTGTGAATTTTTCCTAAATATTAACACTAATGATTGTTTTTAAAGATGCAAAGATGAAAAAGTAGTCATTTGTGGTATTAAGTTTCTGATTGGTTAAGTAGATGATTGATTAATAGATGACTTTTCCACACCTAATTCAATTACTACATTAAGTAGATGATTATATAGAGAAAAGTTAATTTTATTTCAATACGAAGAATAGAAATGCAATTGTGAGGAGTGATAAGATTCGGCAAGACACATAAATTTTTGCCATCTAGAGTGTTTTCTTAGGTGTAACCCCCCAACACACAGTTGGGTCTGGAATTGAAATGAGGCTTAGAATTGATATATCATTTTCAGAGTCATCAATATTCATGAAAGAAAGTACCTCAGTGTTATTTGTGAAATGATCAAGTTGCATATACAGGAGAAGAATAAAGGAATATGGCGAGATCCATGGGAAACTTCTATTATTTTCCTATTTTCTACACCTAATTTAATTACTTCAGTTTTGGCCCAACCATCTCCTGAATTAACTGTATACTTTCTACTTTGTCTTTCTGCATCTTGTCATTCTCTCCTCTAATTCATTTTCCACATGACCTCTGTATTGACATATTAAAAGTAGATCACTTTTCCTATGATAAACCTAAATAAATTTTTGTTTCCTTTTTGTTCACAGAAGAAAGCTCACTCCTCCTAGTACTTGGTATGATCTTTCATTGTTTGGCTGAAAGTTGCATTGGCTACGATTCCAGATATAACCATAGAATCTGAATTAAAATTAATTTCTCTCTTATTCTCTCATAATTGTTTATTATCATTCTCTTATAGCTCTTTTAAAATCTTAATTGCATGGCTATGCAGATGTCTGATCGCTGGAATAAATCATGAAGGGAATAAATCGATTCTAAGTCATCAACTAATATGGGCTTTTCTTATAATAGATACTCATTTATTTAATTTTTGGTTTAATTTAATAAAAATTATATAACTTTGGATGTTTGGTACTTGGTGGTTCTCAAACAACAAAATTTCAATTTTAAAAAGGTAGTCTGATTGTCTAGAAATATCTTATTTGCCTTCACTATCTGTCCCACAGTTGTAGATTTCCACTTTTCTTCATTATTTCATCATAAATCAAAGGTAGCTCTTTAGCTTGATATTCTATGTACTTTATTAGGTCTCTGTATAAATTTGGAGCATGGAAACAGAATATTTATATCTTGTGCTTGTAGTTATGTATTACTATACACAATTAAATGTTTATTTTCATTTTTCATAACTATTTCTCTTGACTTGCTTGGGAAGCACTGTATGTGAATAAGCCAAACCTAAAAAAAGCAAAACCTTCTTCAACTCTGGGTACATGGGTAGCTTTCTAACTTCATAAAATAAATCTGTGAATTTTAGTTTCAAAAACTATATCCATGGTAAACAAATAATTAGATTGAATGTAAGCAAAATACAGTTACTTATAGTTTACTTTCATTTTTCTTTTGGATTTTGATTTCTTAAGAATAATGGAATTTGACTGATCATTATTTTTTTCCTAGAATGTATTTGCCACCACATATTTGCTCAAGTAAATCACACTCCCATCTTAATTTATTTATTTGTAACAAAAACATGCCAGGGAATAGGCTGACAAAATATGCATTATTATTATATTTTTATACTAACAAGCACTAGGGAGCCATAAGCTATGACTTTTCTTGTTTCTGATGTCAGTTGTCCTATACCTGACAGTATCTGAAAACATACACATTTGTGATTCAAATTATAAAAATGTAGTGAAAGATGAAGGAAAATGGGTGGGAGAAAACAAGGATGAAACAGCCATTTGATAGTCAATAAGATTAAAACTTTTATTTCTGTTGTATGTATCTACTTGAATAAGCAGCATACAAGGAGGGAGAATAAAATATAGGATTTGCCACTGCTCTTTCCATTCTTAAAAATATAGGATTTTATAAATTCCATATGCAGTTGCGTTTTTAGACTTTTATAATACATGCAAAATAAGGTTTTTTTTGAAGTTTTGTTAAAGGGAATTAAGAGTTCTATACACAATAGTCTAGGTCATTTAATCATAAACCATATTTTATATTGATTATGTAATGCCAGAATTATTCCATTTTTTAGGGAAATCAGAGCTATTCTTACACATCTTATTACTGTATGTTTTCATATGATCAGCACCACCCATCACCACATTCAATAAGCAACATGGGGATAGTGAATCAGAAATACTTATGTTCTGTTTTCTTCTGAAATTCTACCCATGAATCAGTTAATTTATATGGAGATCTAGTAAGCTCACCATGCCATTTGTACTTCTTAATCCTTCTTTTATTAGCTATACTTATGAGAATATTACACCATTATTTTCCTACAAGCCTCAAGGCTCAACTAATTTGTATAGTCAAAAATATTTTCAAGTGGCCTTCCTTTCTGACTAAAGAATTATTCATACTCTGTGTCTCAGTTTGACTGAACATGTCTCAAGATTTAAATGTGTACACTTTCTTCTGTGAGTAAGAATAAGCACTGAGGAAAGCAAGGTCTTTACAGGTCTTGAAATTTGTTGTATATATCAGTGGTTCTTGGTCTTTATCCATCAATGCTCTGGCTACCTCCTCTCAAATGCTGGAGTAATTTGTTGTAGTCATTTATTAACATTATTTTTAAAAAGACAAGGAAGAGATTGTGTCTTCTAAACTCTGAAATTCTGGCAATTAATCTAACAGCTGTGGAAGATTTCTAGCCTTACATAGCAACAATGAAAAGAGTATTTGGAAAGCAAAACTATGCCCACTGATTATTAATTTATATCTCCCACCTCCCCCCGGAACACAGTAAGCCTCTAACATTGAAATTCCATTTCCATTGACATTTCTGAGATGTTAAAATTACAGAGTTTAGTTATTCCAGCTTTTCTCTTTGTGTTCCAATTTTATAAAAACCTCAAAGTTTAAATGAGCACTTAAAACACCATTTTATTCTCTGGTTGAATTCCTTATTATGTAGATTTAAAGAAATTTAAATTCTGAATCTAAGTAAAATAACAGAGGCATATGCATTAAGGAAGTGTAAATTAAGAAGTTGGATATTCAGCAAGGGTCTATGGCAGTATGCCAAGTGAGTCCTGCGGATTTCAGGGGAACAGTCCAGACTGGGACAAGGCTAGCTAGTGAGCTCAAGAAGGGGGTTACTGTGACCGGATAAATAGTGCCAAAGATAGAATAGTAAATGAGTTCAAAAAGGTAATTGAAACCCAGCTTTTGTTAGCATTTAGAACATCATAAGATCATTTGGCTTAATATATCAAACAAAGATGTTGAACAGTTTTGTGCAGATATATGATGTGCTAAATTAGATTCTATCACCATCATTATAGATTCTGAGCACTATGATGAGTCTAGACTGTAAACTGATTAGGATATTGCTTTAAGGCATAACAATAATCCAAGTAAGAGATGATGGTGGCTTTAAAGTAATAGAGATAAAAAAATGATTTGATTCGGGTTATTTTTGAAAATTTTTTTGATAGATTTGATGTGGTTATGAAAGAAAGAGAGGTATTAGAGATGATTCAAGAATGTTGGCTTAGTCAAATAGAAGAATGACATTGCCATTTGTGTCATGGAAAGACTTTGACAGCAGTTGCATCTGGTAAAGGTGAGAAGTTCAGTTTTGAAGATGTCAAGTGTAATTAATTTGCTTATTAGTTATCTAGGAGTTTCTGTGTGTGTGTGTGTGTGTGTGTGTGTGTGTGTACATGTATTTGCATCTGTTTCCTGGCGTTTAAATATATATGGCCAGAACTCAGATAAATCTATACTGGGGTTATACATTTGAAAGTTGTCTACATATAAATGGTATTCAAAGCCCTAACACTGAATCAGATTACCCGATGAGTTAGCATATGTAGAAAAGAGGCCAAGAAAAGGAGGAAGAAAGAGGGAGAGAGGCTTGAAGTGGCTGGTGATGTCAGAGGAAAGGAGGACAGGAGTATGGTCAGCAGAAACCAAGGTCAGTCAAGTCTAGGAAGTGGTTAAAGAAGGAGGGAGTAATCTACTGGGTGAAATAATGTTTTATACATCAAGTAGATTGCTGACAGAAAACAGATGGTTAGAATTAGCAATATTGATAGTCCCTGATGATTTGTAAAAGAATCAGGAAGTGTAGCTGATGGAAGCTGTTACAGTAGTCTCAAAAGAGAATGGGAAAATAATAATCTAATAGGAAATGGAGAGTGTAACACTTAAGAAGTTACCATAAATAGGAAGGAGAAAGTGAGGTCAAGAGAAGCCTCTCTTCTTCTTTTTCTTCTTCATTTATAAAGTGAATATGACATTTTTAATTCATAAGAATTACTAGTACAGAGGGGAGATATTGAAACAAACCAAAGACACATGAATCTTTGGAGCAATGTTCTTAAATTGGTACAGTAGAATGGGATCTAGAGGAAAGGAAAATCTTAAGAACACAGGGTTCATCCATATCAATAGGGGGATGATCAGAATTATGTGGGCACCACTTCTGGAAGTAGATCTATAAGGTGGTGGGATTTCATTGGAATTTTTGTTATTGGCTTCAATTTAATCAGTAGTTGAAAAGTGTATATTTATGTACACTTTTCATTAAAAGTGCTCATCTGCTCAACATACTAGTATTGTTTATGTAATAAATATCTGGAAAGAGTTAAAACACATGTAAAATTGAAGTCAATTTAAAATATACTCCACAAATTTTATTGTAATCTGCTTGCTTACTTTACTTATCTACTATTATCTACTTACCCAAACCAGCCTACTTCCTACCTCGCTCTTGTCTTTTGTGTTTAGAAAATTTAAAATCTGTGAGAAAATTTAATCAAGATAATCTATGCATGTGTGTGGGTAAAGTGAAGGGTGGAGATGACTGCTCTTTTCAAGTCATACATTTTCTGTGGTAAATTTTTAAATTTCTTTGTGGGTGTGCATATGTAAAGATTGCAAGGTTATAGGTAATTGCTATTCACATTTGCTTTGCAATGCTCACAATTTATAATAGAAATCTATCTGTTTTAGAATGTCAAGGACATAGACAAAATGCAAATGTTTATAAATTAATCAGAGCCAGAAGACTGGGAAATTATAGAAAGATTAATAATATCATTGAAAATCCAATTTGCCTACACAGAAAATCATATTTTCTAGGAGAAATATTAATATCAGAGATGTCTAAATAGGTTATTTAAAGATTAAATTGCAAAGGATGGAGGAGTAAGAACAAAAACAAAGTCAAAGTCAAATAAATAAAAACTAACATTGCAGAAACTTGAGATCTTACAGATGACTGATTGTGATCTTCTTAAATATCTTTTGATTATAGTAAATGCAAAAGATTATTCAGAGTCCTATATTTCGAAAGAATTTGTAGAGATCATTAAGCACATTTTCTTTAAATTAAGCCAGAGTTATTTAAGACACCCTGCGGTGCCAAATAATGGGCAAGTGCCAGAATAGAAAAGTATGTAAATTTAATATGTATAAGCAGGATCTTACATCCTGGCTCTACAGAGAAGACAATGATGGAGCTTATTTTCACACATAAGATTAATGAACATGACTATCTATCTTTTCATTTCATTTTATTCCCTTTAAAATGTTAGCATATTTTCAGGAAAATTTATGCAACTGTTGGATGAAATCTGTCTCAATATTCCATATATTGGAAATACCCAAATATGGCATCCACATTCATTTAGATTATGTTATGAACTCTGCAGCAATTTACAGACACTGGACAGGTTATGTTTTTCTTTTTGTAATTTTTAAATTCCTAAAGAGACTTAATCTTTCCCCCAAATGTCTTTTTGGGGAAATATGTTCATGCATGGAGGAGTTCTATTTTGTAAGTACTAGACAGTGTGATCTTCTGTTTTTCTCCTTGCTTCATCAGATAATGGGAAAACAAATGAACGAAAGCATGTTTACCTATCTTAAAACTGTCTAGTTTTTTGACTTTCAAATTTGCTTCAAAATAGAATAGTAAAGATATTTTTCATAGCTAAACAGCGTGCAGCCATGGTTTTTCTACCAAGTTTCAGTTTATATGGCATTCTTCATGGAGAAATCTGATCTTCAGTTATACTTGTCTAACTTTTATCTATATTGTAAGATCAAAATAAAAACTTTTGATAACTACCTGAGATTTAAAGTAAAACTTCTATCAATAGTAATGAGGAATTTTTTCCCTTAGTCTATTTCTTTTAGAACTTATATTATTTTATAGCTTACTGTATTTGTAGTTTTTGTCTCTGAATATAAATTTTAAACTTCTTGAAGACAAGAACTCAACTTTTATATTACATTTGTCTTTATAGCTGTCAGTACCCAGAAAGCGTTAATTGGCCAAATATCAAGTCTTTAATGAACATTCCTTATCTAAATAAGGCATCATTTCAATTTGTGTATTTGAGGTAGGAATAAACTGCATGTGAACAGTTTCTGCTAGTGTGGAGAAAATGAGAAAACAAAATATTTCAATTAAAAAAATCAACATTTTATGATAATTGAAAGTAATTAAGGGGATTCAATAGTCAAATGATTTTGAAGTTTTTTGGATTTAAAGCCTAGAGCATAGTAATATTGCTAACTTAAGTAAAGTTAATTTGTGGAGTAAAATTGTTTTATGTATTTTTGTCCATTGAGATTTTGGTGTATCAGAGGGGCCAGAATTAATTTTAAGATTAGTAATTATCAGCAAGGATGTGGGAAAGTTCACATTAACTCTAACTAGAATGTGAGAGAAACAAGAGCAAAGGCTGTGGCGGAACTTTGTGGAACTTGCTGAATATGAGGTCATATTCTAAATTCCTTGGTGGGATCTGAGCCTTTTCACTAAAATAAGTTGTAAAGTCATCTACTGGGAATCAGCAAGAACATCTTGGGAACAGAAACAAGTAGAAGATTATGGTGTTTGTTCACATGACAAATACCAAACTTAATTATAAATACTAAATGTAAGATATTACCATTATCAACACGGTAGTCATAAAATTAATATTGATTACTTGGCATTCTGTTGCAATTTTATTTTATTTTGTCTTCACAGGCTATTGGGGAGGCATTATTATTAATATTTTTCCCATTTTATAGAAGAGAGGACTTGAAATTAAACTAATCAAGGAAGTCACCAAAGGCCACACAAAAAGCAAAGGTGAAAGTTTTTATTTGAACTTTGCCTAACTCATGCCTTTGCTTTTTCTATCACAAAATATTGATACACTGTACTTTACAAATATTATCAATTTTGAAGTCATTTTAATTATTTTTTCGTTCCATGCTCTAAATTGTGAATGTTGAATATTTCCTGTTCAAAGAACAGTCCAATGAAACAGGTGTAGATGTGGCACAAATCTCTCTAAACTCTCTCTCTCTTTCTCAATCTCTTTTATCTTCCATAGAAAGGAAAAAAAAAAAATAGATGACATCTCTTCCGCACTAAGTAAAGATGTAAGAAGGAATACTACTTTAATATTTTGCTCCAAGCATAGAGAAGTCTATAATTAATGGGACAATACCTATATAAAATAGTCATTTTGCCAGAGATGCTATTGATTAGAAAGCCTCTGAAGTTTTTGCACTGTTTTTTGCTCTTTCTTTTTTGGCTCTGGTCTCAACCATAAACTTAGAAAGTCACTTCCTTCAGCTGATTCAACTGGTTGATCCCATGTCTCTCCTCACATAATTTGTGGAAGGATATATCTACCTGAGAGGTAGTTGAATATAGGTGTTAAGGGTCCAGGTTCTGAAAACAGACTGATTTTAAAATCCAACTCCATCACTTACTTACGCAGCCCTAAGAGAAAATTTATTAAGCTTTATCTGCCTCAGTTTTTTCAGCTTTAAAATGGAGTTATTAATAATACCACCTACAAGATGAATTATTATGAGGATTAGATGAGTTAGGATATGTATTATTTTTAGTGTCCAGTGTATCCTAAGACTTAACTTTTGTAATCAAAGAGATACTTGATCATAACTATTGTTACCAAAATTAGAAAATAACTCTACATATGTCCAAAATAGCATTTTTCAATAACATAGAACTCTGGTCAAAACTTTCCTCTAGCACTGCTAGATCTTCCATGGACTGATGTTTTTTGCTTACTATGACAAAATGTGCTGCTTGCTTCCTGCTGGCCCCAATCCCAAATGACAGATATGACCTGCTTTGCAAGTCACACAACGTGACACAGCTTTCTCCATAAACCAGAATCCTAGGAAGGAGGGTTTTGTCCAACCTTATTAAAGAAACTAAATAAAATGAAACTTAAGCCTAGAGGACAAGGTTCTACTTTATTTGCCATTTTCAGGATTTAAGCCACAGTGGCAAATGCGAATTTATACACAAGTTTTATTTCTTGATGGTGTGCCAAAGTTTTAGTAAAAAATGAGACTGTTAATGAAAGGGCCAATCATCTTCAAGTATTGAATTCAATATTCATGCTGCATTCGAGGTAATTTCATGAAGAACTGTGGCATTTATTTGTCTTTCTCATCCTAAAACACTTATAAATGAAAAGAATATTTGTCAAATTAAACCCTGTGTACTATATATAATACTATACAGAATCATAAGTACTATGTACACTTTTGGAAACAAGGTAGCCAAAACAGTTTCAGAATAGGGACACCTGAGATAATCACAAAAAGGAAACATTCCCCTTGTATAAATTTTAAAAATAAATAGAAAACGTTTTTCTCTTTTAATTGTTTTGGCTGTACCTAAAACCTTTTAATTTATGTTAGAATATATGAAGATGGGGAAAAACACAGTAGTGAAACATTTAAGTGCGTTGGAGAGTTGCAGTCTGTCCAGACGATGCTGAAGTGTCTGTTTTCCCACAAGGATGGCAGTGAGTGAAAAAGTGATGTACAGAGACCTCTAGAGACTGGAAAGCTTAACTACAGTTAATACTATGCAGATAGGCTTCAATGCTGTGCTGTAATTGAATTACTCAGGGAGCTATAACACAGCTATAAAGAGAACAAGGTACTATTCTATTCCTAGTGATGTGGTTAAAATCAGCGTTCTCAAAAGCCTTATGCTTTTGGCTATTTTCTCTTTAATGATTTAATTACGGTAAAATATGCTTTACATTTGCTCTACTGGAAAAACAATGATTAAATCACAGATTTTCATACCCCAAACATATAAATTATCAATGTGTGCAGAACATTTATTATTAGAAAAACTTAGTAAGCATTTACCCGCTGCCATGACATAGGATATTCTATTTACTTTAGCTTTTATTTACTTGTTTTGGAAAGAAAACCTGTCCTTATCATATTTATTTTCCTTTTTGGATGTATTGGATTCCTCGTTTTGATACCTTTGATTATGGCTGGTAGATTTCTTTAAATGCTCACTAAAAATCCTGTATGAACTTATTGGAATGGAAATAACACAGTTTACCATATTGTAAACACATTTTACAATCAGTTTTGTCTTCATTTCAACTATTTTTTTTGCTGTGTACATGAAGTTATGAATGTTGACTATTTCCCGCTACAAAGAAACAGATCAATTAAGCAAGTATAGCTGCTCTACTTCTGTCTCTGTCTCCATCTCTCTCCCTCCTTCTCGTCTCTCTTTGTCTGGCATACGCATATGTATTAGCGTATTAGCCATTAGTATTAGTCAAGGTTCTCCCAAATAACAATATCAATATCCAATACAGGGTGGGGGTGTGTGTGTGTGTGTCAAGGAAGAGAGGGAGAGAGATAGAGAGGAGAGAGACAGGGACAGAGAGAGAGAGAGAGAGAGAGAGAGATTTATTTTATTTTATTTTTGGGACTAGAAAGTTCAAAATCTCCTGGTCAGGATGACAGGCTTGAGATCTCAGGGAAGAGTTGATGTTTTAGACTCTAGCCCAAAGGCAATCTAAAGGCAAATTTCCTTTCAAGGCCTTCAACCAACTGGATGAAACCCACTCACATTTGGGAGAGTAATCTGTCTTCTTCAAAGTCTATTGATTTAAATGTTAATCACATCTGAAAGATAAATTTATTGCAACATCTAAACTACTATTTGACTAAAAACTAAGTACCATAGCTATCCAAGTTGACACATAAAACTGATCATTGAACTGAGTAATTCTGACAACTTTATAAAATTTGACTATTCTAAGTGAACCAAAGCAAGCAAAATATCAACACAAATATACACACAAATAATACAATTATACAATAACTAGTGATTATTTATCCTGTGAATTCTATCTAATCACAGTAAAATACTTCTCACAAAGACAAACACTGCGAGGTGCCTACCTTGCAGTTAAAGTTCACTGCTATCTGATACTCAGTCTGCCATACTCTTTTACTATTGATTTCATTTTAAAGAATAAATCAAAATTTATAATTAACCTATTTTTGTAATCACACTCAAGTTCTAGTTATTGAATCAAGACAGATAGGTTTTCATTGATTATATATTTTTTTTCTTATAGACATGTGGAGATCCCAGTGAAGAGTTGATTGAGATATATTTCCTTTATATTTCAAATAAAACTGGAAAGATACTCTAAGCCAAATATGTCATTTATTATTGAGTATATAAAAAAGGATAATATGCTAATAATTTTATAATCTTTTATTTTTTAAACTCCTAAGTAATGTAATTAGTTTTGAGCCATATTGACACAAAATAGTGTCCTCTTGGTTTGAAATGGAATTTTAATTAATGTTACCTATACAAAAATACTTGGAATATATTAGTGATACTGTCTTCAGCCATCATTATATTTAAATATGAATTTGATATAAAATACTCACTGATGTTGCCTTTTAAAGTGTGTTAATACTATTTGTATATTACACTATAGCACATTTCTGAGACTACTTTCCTCATCATTCTTTTTTGGATAGACATCTGCATTCTCATAATATGCAATGAATAGAATATGACTATAGGCTCATTTGACTAATTAAAAAAATTGGTCATGCACATAAAGTAGCTTGTATAAGGTCATATTGCAATTTAGTATTCATGCCAGAAGTAAAACCTACATCAACTAGTTTTGAATACACTGTATAATCATTTGAGATTTACCAAGTGGGGATCAAGTAACTAGAGAAAAGTCTGTAAACAATTTTTTAAAACATGTTTGACCATTATATTTACTTTTTCAGCCTTATTAAGGTATAACAGACACTGTTTCAATATATTACAAATATACAATGTGATTATTGAGTCTATGTCTACATTGTGAAATGATTACCACAATCAATTTACACACACATAGTTGCCATTTTGTGTGTTGGGGGAGGGGTGCTGAGGACAGATAAGATCTACTCTAGCAAATTTTAAGTAAACAATTCAGTATTATTAACTTTAGTTGCCATGCTGTACAGCTTCAGAATTTGTTCCTCCAGCAATTGAAAGTTTGCACCCTTTTACCTGCATCTCTCCACGTCCCCCACTTTCCCAGTTCCTGAAATCACCTTTCTACTCTACTTTTATGAATTGAGCTTTCTTAGATTGCACATATAAGTGATATTATACAGTATCTATCTTTCTGTGCCTGGCTTAGTTTATTTAGCATGATGTCTTCCAGGTTTATCGATGCTGTTGCAGGTGTTCCTTATTGTTTATGGCTGAATAATATTTCATTGTGTTTATGTATACCATGTTTTCTTTAGTCACTCATTAGTCGATATACTTCTTAATTCCTTAAAGACCTGAGGAAATGGCAATATAATCCCTCATCTATTATTTTCAACAGTAATACATCCGAGTCTGTATAAGTTTGTAACAAAGATATTTTTAATATAGCTAGTAAAACGCGTAGTAAGATAAATTTCTGAACAGCAGTTCTGTGTTTTGTTTTGTTTTAAAGCTAAGTAGGTTATTAATTTAGTTTCAGGCTAAATTGCAATCATGATCTGTAGTTAATGGACTGCTTTTCTTTCATCCTGAATCCAAATGTAGTACAAAATTGAAGGAGAAATATTTAAATACAAAATAAGCAGAGGTGCAGCATTAGATGGGCCAGATGAAATCTGAATGCAGAAAATATTGAGCGAGAAATGAGAACAACAACAACAACAACAAAAACGCATAAATGAGTACAGTGCTGATAAAAGTAGCTATGAAAAGTACTAGGGCACAGAAATTTGCCAAAATGGAAAGGGCTATTTAGGAAATAGAAAGACTGTAAAGGGTCGGGATCACAAATGATGACAATTACAGGAACAGTTTTATCTCTGAGCCTTCTTTCATCTGAAAATAGGAATCATGTATCAAATTACCCTGTGCAGTAATATGGCTGGAATAGGTGCTAATTGGAAAAAACATTTATCAATGTTGATGGAAATTTGTTTGGCACTACCCAAGCAAGGCATACTGAATATGAGAGAGACCATCTTAATTTAACTTCAGGTTAACTGTAACTGACTGATAAAGAGATGTATTTCTGAAATCAGATATGTCAGAGAATGCAAAGGGCACAGTGGGAATAGCCTTCTCTGAAACGAGGGCAGAAACGTGGTTACCGAGTTTGAAGCTGGTGCAAACAAGACATAAACTTTCCTTATTTCACCACCGTTTTTCAGGGAAGATCCTCAAATATCTTATTTACATTACTAACATTTGTTTTATTTTTATATGTCTAGTTGGGATGAAGAAAAAGAGAAGAAATTTTTTTGAAATGTTAGCCAAATCCCTTTTCAACAAAATACATTTTGTTAGGAGTTGTTTTTATGGCTCAATCTCTAGTTATAATTTAATGTTTATCTTAAACTTTTACTTTTTAAAAAACTTTTAGTTTTTGTGGGTTCATGGTAGGTGAGTATACTTACAGGGTACAGGAGATACCTTAACACAGGCATGCAATGATAATAATACCACGGTAAATGGGGTATCCATCCCCTTACTCATGTATCCTTTGTGTTACAAACAATTTGATTATACTCTTCTGATTATTTTTAAATACAAATTAAATTATAATTGACTACACTCATCCATTTTTGCTACTAAATACAAGGTCTTATTCATTCTTTCTATAATGACTGCTTATATACCCATAAATCATCCTCACTTCTCCCTCTCCCACTACTGCCTTATCCAGCTTCTGGTAATCATCCTTCTACTCTCCATCTTCATGAATTCAATTGGTTTATGTTTTAGCTACCACAAATAAATGAGAATATGCAAAGTTTGTATTTCTGTGACTGGTTTATTTTACTTAACATAAAGATATTCAGTTCCATTCATGTTGTTGCAAGTTACAGAATCTCATTCTTTTTTATGGCTGGATAATACTCCATCGTGTATATGTGCTACATTTTCTTTATCCATTCATCTGTTGATGGATACATAGGTTGCTTCAAAAGTTTGGCGATTGTGAACAGTGCTGAAACAAACATGGGAATGCAGATGTCCCTTTGATATACTGACTTGCTTTCTTTTGGGTATATATGTAGCAGTGGGATTGCTGGATCATATGGTAGTTCTATTTTTCGTTTTATGAAGAATCTTCAAACTGTTTTCCACAGTCATTTTACTAATTTACATTTCCACCAACAACGTATGGGGGTTCCCTTTTCTCCACATCTTTGTCAGCATTTGTTATTGCCTGTCTTTTGGATAAAAGCCATTTCAACTGGGGTGGGATGATATGTCACTGTAGCTTTGATTTGTATTTCTCTGATGATCAGTGACATTGAGCACCTTTTCATATGCCTCTTTGCCATTTGTATGTATTTGAAAAATTTCTATTCAAAATTTTTACCCATTTTTTAATTTGAATATTTGATTTTTAGCTATAGAGTTGTTTGAGCCCTTATATAGTCTGGTTATTAATCCCTTCTCAGTGGATAGATTGCAAATATTTTCTTCTGTTCCGTCGGCTGTCTCTTCACTTTGTCGATTGTTTCCTTTGCTATGCAGAAGCTTTTTAACTTGATATGATCCCATTTGTTTTTTCTTTGCCTTGGTTGACTGTGTATTACTCAATCAATTTTTGCCCAATCCAACATTACGAAGAGTTTCTTCAACATTTTCTTCTAGTAGTTTTATAGCTTAAGGTCTTAGATTTACATCTTTAATCCATTTTGATTTTATTTTTGAATATGGTGAGAGATATGGGTATAGTGTAATTCTTCTGCATATGGATATCCAGTTTTTCCAGCATCACTCATTAAGGGGATTGTCTTTTTCACAATGTATGACCTCATAGCACCTTTGTCGAAAATTAGTTCACTGTAGGTGTATGCATTTGTTTCTGGGTTCTCTATTCTGTTCCATTAGGCTATGTGTCTGTTTTGATGCCAGTACCATGCTCTTTTGGTTTCTATAACCCTGTAGCATAATTTGAAATCATGTAACATGATTCTTCTAGTTTTTTCCTTTTGGCTTAGGATAGCTTTGGCTATTCTGGGTCTTTTGTAGTTCTGTATAAATTTTAGGATTTTTTTTTCTATTTCTGTAAATGTCATTGGTATTTTGATAGGGATTGCATTGAATTTATAGAGTTGTTTGCATGGTATAAATATTGTAACAATATTGATTCTTCCAATCTATGAAAATGCAATATCCCTCCATATTTTTGTGTCCTCTTCAATTTCTTTTTCAATATTTCATAGTTTTAATTGTAGAGATCTTTCACTTTTTTAAGTATTTAATTTCATATGTGGTTATTGTAAATGGAATTACTTTTTATTTCTCTTACAGATTGTTCACTGTTGGAATATAAAAATGCTAGTGATTTTTGTATGTTGATCTTGTATCCTGCAACTTTACTGATTCTTTTTTTTATCAGCCTGAAGGTTTTTGGGGTGGAATCTTTAGGCTTTTACAAAGATAAGTTATATCACTTGCAAACAAAGATAATTTGTTTTCTTCTTTTTCAATTTGGTGGGTCTTTATTTCTTTCTCTTGTCTGGTTGCGCTAGCTAGGACTTCTAATACTATATTAAATAACAGTGATGCAATTGGGCATCCTTACCATGTACAGATCTAAGAGGAAAGACTTTCAGTTTTTACTGATTCAATATGATACTAGTTATGAGTCGGTTGTATATGGGTTTTATTATGTTGAAATATGTTTGAACTATACCCGGCTTTTTGAGGATTTTTATCATGAAACGTTGTTGAATTTTATTGTGTTCTTTTTCAGCATCAATTGACATAATCATTTGGCTTTTGTCCTTCATTCTGCTGTCAACATGTAGACGTTGATTGATTTGTGTATGTTGATCATCCTTGCATCCCTGGGATAAATCACACATAGTCATGACGAATGATCTTTTTAATGTATTATTGAATTATTTTGTTGAAGATTTTTGTGTCAAAATGTATCAGCGATAATAGGCTGTAATTATTTTTTTTATTTTTTTTTATTTTTGAGACGGAGTCTCGCTCTGCTCCCCAGGCTGGAGTGCAATGGCCGGATCTCAGTTCACTGCAAGCCCCGCCTCCTGGGTTTACGCCATTCTCCTGCCTCAGCCTCCCAAGTAGCTGGGACTACAGGCGCCCGCCAGGTCGCGCGGCTAGTTTTTTTGTATTTTTTAGTAGAGACGGGGTTTCACCGTGTTAGCCAGGATGATCTCGATCTCCTGACCTCGTGATCCGCCCGTCTCGGCCTCCCAAAGTGCTGGGAATACAGGCTTGAGCCACTTCTTTATTTGATGTGTCTTTGTCTGGTTTTGGTATCAGGATAATACTGGCCTCACAGAATGAGTTTGGAAATATTTCCTTCTCTATTTTTCAGATTAGTCTGAGAAGGATGGAGATATATATATATATATATATTTAAATGTTTAGTAGAATTCAGCAGTAAAGCTACAGGGTCTCGGGCTTTTCTTTACCATCTGACTTTTTATTACAGCTTTGATCACATTGCTTCTTATTGGTCTGTTCCTGTTTTGGTTATCTTCGAAGTTCAATCTCGGTGGGTTGTATATATCTTGGAATTTATCCTTTTCCTCTAGATTTTCCAATATTGGCATGTAATTGCTCGTACTAACCACAAATGATTCTTTGAATTTCTGTGGTATCAGTTGTAATGTCTCCTTCAACTCTGATTTTATTTGGTTCTTCTCTCTTCTTTTCTTAGTCTGGCTAAAGGTTTGTCAATTTTGGTTAACTTTTCAAAAGAACAAATTTTGATTTCATTAATCTATTGTATTGTAGTTTTCCTTTCAGTTTCCTTTATCTCTTCTCTGATTTTTATTACTTATTTTCTTCCACTAGTTTTGAGTTTGGTTTGCTCTTGCTTTTCTAATTCTTTAAGATGCATCATTGGGTTATTTGTTAGAAAGTTTTCTTCTTTTTTGAAGTATGCATTCATAAATATAAATGTCCCTGTTAGTACTGCTTTTGCTGTATCCCATAGGTATTGATATGTTGTGTTTCCATGATCTTTTTCTTAATGTTTTTTTTTCAATTTTCTTCTAAATTTCTTTATTGATCCATTGGTTATTTAGGAGTGTATTGGTACATTTTCATGTGTTTGTATAGTTTCCAAAATTCCTCTTGTTATTGATTTCTTGTTTTATTTGATTGTGATCAGAAAAAAATGCTTGATATTATTTTAAACTTTTGAAATGTTTTAAGACTTGCTTTGTGACCTAACATATGGCTTATCCTTGAGAACGATCCATGTTCTGAGGAAGATAATGTATATTCTACTGCCATTGGATGAAATATTTTGGAAATATCTATTGGGTGTATTAACTAGATAGTACAGGTTAATTCTTATTTTTCTTTGTTGATTTTCTATCTGGATACTCTGTCCAATGCTGAAAGTGGAGTATTTCAGTGTCCAACTATTATTTTATTGAGGTCTATCTCTCTCTAGTTCCAATAATATTTGCTTTATATATCTGGGTGCTCCAGCATTGGGTGCCTGTATATTTACAATCATTATGTCCTCTTGGTTAGGTGACCCTTTTATCATTAAATAATGACCTTCTTTGTCTCATCTTACAGGTTTTGCCTTTTAATCTATTTTGGCTGATATGAGTATAGCTACTTTTGCTCTTTTTTGGTTTCACTTGGCATGGAATGTCCTTTTCCATCTCCTTATTTTCAGTCTTTGTGTATGTTTATAGGTGAAGTGTGTTTCTTGAAAGCAACAGATCATTGGATCTTGTTTATCTTTTGATTGGAGAGTTTAGTCCATTTTGATTAAATGTTGTAATTGATAAGTAACGACTTACTCCTGAAATTTTGTTATTTGTTTCCTGGTTGTTTTGTGGTCTTCTCTTTCTTCATTTCTTCCTTCTTGGATTCCTTTTAGTGAAGGTGATTTTCTCTTGTGGTATAATTTAATTTCTTGCTTTTTATACTATCAGGGTTTCACCGTTGGTTATTCAGGGCCAAAGGCTCTTCAGTCAGCAGGTGATGAATCCTGCTTGAACTGAGTCATTTCCTTTGAGGTAGTGGGTTCTCTTGACTGGCTCACGGTGTGTCTAGAAATGCTGTCTGGGAGCTAGGGCCTTGATTGGAGGCCTCATGACCCTGCCCAATACTTTATCCTATTGTGGCTGAGCTGGTATCCAAGATGCAAGACAAAGTCATCTTTACTCTTCGCTCTTCTCTCCTTAAGTAGAAGTAAGGAGTCACTTTTGTTGCTGCAAGCTGCACTGCCTGAGGTTGGGAAAGGATTCGTGAAAGCACTCCCATAGACACACTAGATGGTGTCTCTCTAAGTCCCATGTCATCCTAGTCCATTAGCTCTAAGCCCAGCCCAGCACTAGGACTTGCCTAGGAATTGCAATGCTTCTGTCCTAGACTGCCTTTCAATTTTATTTATGGCCCAGTGCATTTTGACCTTTTGTGGTGAGGCTTGCTGACAAACTCTAGTTTCAACCACTAGGATGGATGATTCCTCTTTAGCTAGAGCTTGGTCAAATGCTGCCTGTGGGGGTGGGCACCAGCTGAGCCCAGCAAACCTTTGCTGTCTGCTGTGATAGGGCAGCACTGAGTTCATTGTCAGTTTCCGTAGTCATTGTGCTCTCCCTCCCCCCAAAACACAGATTCTCCCTCCACACCACAAAAACACTGTGGGGAATAGAGGAGAGGTGACATCGGTAATTCAGGACTGTCCTTCCGACCTTCTTCAGTGCCTCTTTCAGTGATACGAAGTTAAAACAAGGTACTATGATTGCTAACCAGATTTTTGGTTCTTATGTTGGTGCATTTGTGTCTGCAGTTTGTTGTTAAAATTTGGTGTTTCTGCAGGGGGGATGATTGGTAGAAGCTTCTATTTAGCCATCATGCTCTGCCCTCTTATGGCTCCAGGCAAATTTTTTATTATGCACATATATAAACACTGGAGAAGCCTATAACCCAATTTCTCATATGATAATATCTCTGGAAAACTAACATCCTGCTCAAGAAAATAAATAAAGAAAAATCCTGCCTCTTCAAAGTAATATTATTCTCACATTTATTACCATTGATTAGTTTTGCCTGTCCTTGAATTTTATCTAAATGGAATCATGAAATATGTACATTTTTGTGTTTGTTATTTTATTCAATCTGGTTTTCAAATTATTCAATATTCTTTTTTTTGAGAGGTATGTTCCTTGTATTGCTATACTGAATCCCTGTTTGTCAACAAAACAAAAAATAAATAAAAACCATAATCCCCATATCCATTATTTTATTGATTGAAATGTGGATTGTTTCCAATTCAGAGTTTTTAAAAAGCTTTTATTAACATTATTATATGTGTCATTACCCTTGGATTTCCTACGTATACACCAAAGAGTATAGTTCTTGGATGATGGTTTTGGCATGCATTTAACTTTATTAAAAAAGCAAAATAATTTTTCAAAGAGACTGTAATATTTACCCTCCTATGAGAAATGAAGGGGAGCTCTATTTGCTCACAACCTTTCTAACACTTAAAATCGCCTAAAAGAGATTCACTTCAACTGTACGGATGTGCATAGACTGAGAGTAAAAATGAAAAAAATGTTACTTCATGCAAATGGAAACCAAAAAAAAAGGCAGAAATAGCTGTACCTACACAAAATATACTTCAACCCAAATATTTTAAAAGATGAAAAGAAGGCCATTATATAGTAATAAATGAATGGAAACATCAAGATGATGTAACAATTATAATATATATATATATATATATATATATATATAACATTGAAACACCCAAATATATAAAGCAAATATTAATAGAGTTAAAATGTGTGATAGACTAAAATACAATAATAATGGGGAACCTAAATACCTTACTTTCAGCAATGGAGAGATTATTCAGTCAGAAAATCACCAAAAAAACGCTGAAGTTAAACCACACTCTAGACCAAATTGACCTAACAGAAATTTACAGAACATTCCATCCCACAGCTATAGAATATACATTCATCACAAGGGCATATGAAACATTCTCCAGGATATATCACATATTTATCTACAAAAAAAGTCTTAACACATTATAAAAAAATTAAAATCATACCAAGTATCTTTTTTGCTACAATGTAATAAAATTAGGTATCTATAATACAGTGAACTTTGGAAACTATATAAATACATGAAAATTAAACAACATGCTTCTGAACAACCAATGGGTTAATAAAATAGTTTTTAAATTTTTTTTGAGGTAAATGAAAATTGAGAACAGAAATAAACAAAATAGAGACTACATGAAATAGAAAAGATCAGTAAAACAAAGACTTGGATTTTGGAAATATGAACAAAACAATCAAACCTTTAACTAGACTGTGAATAAAAAGAAGTAACTCAAAAAATAAAATCAGAGATGTCAAGGAGGCATTGCAACTGATGCCTCAGAAATAAAAAGGATCTTACAAGATAGTTATGAAAAGCTATATGCCAATAAATTGAAAAATCTTGAAGAAATGGATATATTTCTGGGCACATACAATCTACTAAGATTGAATCATACAAAAAAAAAAAAAAAAAACTAAAGAAATCAATAGTAAGTAATGACATTGAATCAGTAACAAAGTCTCCCATCAAAGAAAAGCCCAAAACCTGATGGCAAATACTAATTTTTTTCAAACTATCCCAAAAAGTTGAAATGGAGGGAATTCTTCCCAACTAATTGCTTGAGGCCATCATTAATTACTCTAATACAAGAAACAGAGAAAAACACAACAAAATGAAAACTGCAGGCCAATACTCCTGATAAGCATAGATGCAAAATCTTCAACAAAATGCTGACAAACCAATTTCAACATTCAAAAGATCTTTCACCATAATCAAGTGGAATTAATTAATCTCAGGGATGCAAGAATAATTCAGCATATCCAAATCAATAAACATGATAAATCACATGAACAGAATCAAGGACAAAACTTATGTAATCATCTCAAATATGGGAAAAATCATTTAACAAAATACAGCACACTTTTATGGTAAAACACTGAACAAATGAGGTATAGAAAGAACATACATCAACACAACAAAGGCTATATGTGACATACCCCAGCTAACATCCTACTGAATGGGGAAAAGTAAAAAGCTTTTCCACTAAGATCTGGAAATAGACAAGGGTTCTCACTTTCACGACTTCTATTCTATATAGTAGTGTAAGTCCTAGCCAGAGCAATTAGGCAAGATAAAGAAATGAGGAGCACACAAACTGGAAGAGAAAGTCAAATGTTTCTTACTTGCAGACCACATGATGCTATTTACAGAAAACCCTAAAAATTTCACCCAAACTATTAAAAGTAATAAATTTAGTAAAGTTGCAGGATGCACAATAAACATATTAAAAAATAGCATTTTTATAGGCCAGGCAAACTATCTGAAAAAAATCAATAAAAGCAATTCCATTTAAAATAGCCACAAAAGCAAAAAGTATCTAGGAATAAATGTAACCAAGGAGACAAAATATATCTTCACTGAAAAATGTAAAGCATTGATGAAAGAAATTGAAGAGGACAAAATCAAAGAAAAAGAAATCCTGTGTTCATCAGCTGACAGAATTAATGTTAACATATCCATACTATCTAAAGGGATCTACAGATTCAATGAAATCCCTATCAAAATACTAATGACAGTCTTCACAGAAATAGAAATAAAAAAATCTTAATATTTGTATGGGACCACAAAAGACCTGGAATACTCAAAGCAATCTTGAGCAAAATGACCAAAGCTAGGCAGGGTGTCATGACTCACACCTGTAATCCCAGCACTTTGGGAAGCTGAGACAGGGGCAAAACCCCACCTCTGTCTCTACTAAAAATACAAAATTGGCTGGGTGTGGTTTTGCACATCTATAATCCCAGCTGCTAGGGAGTCTGAGCCAGGAGAATCACTTGAACCTGGAGGCGAAGCTGCAGTTAGCTGAGATTGTGCCACTGCACTCCAGCCTGGGCAACAGAGTAAGACTTTTTTTTTTTTTTTTTTTTTCCCAAAAAATAAAAGGAACAAAGCTAGAGGCATCAAACTACATTACTTGCAAATATACTACAAAGCTATGGCAACCAAAACAGCCTGGTGCTGGCATGAAGACAGATACAAAGACCAATGGAAATGACTAGAGGACTGAGAAATAAGTCCATGCATTAACAATCAATTGATTTTCTAAAAGTCTGCCAAGAATACATGTTGGAGAAAGGATAATCTCTTCATTAAATGGTGCTGGGAAAACCTGATATCCACATCCAGAATGCAGCTAGACCCCTGTCTCTCACCATATACAAAAATCCACTCAAAACTGATTAAAGACTTAAATATAAAACCCCAATTTATGAAACTACTAGAAGAAAAAATAAGAGAAACACTTCATGACATTGGTGTGGGCAAATATTTTTTTGGATAAGACCTCAAAATCTTAGGAGCAAAAGCAAAAATAGACCAATGGGATTACACTGAATGAAAAAACCTCTGCACAGCAAAGGAATCATTCAATAAGGTGAAAAAACAACCTAGAGAATGAGAGAAAATATTTACAAACAATGTACCTGATAAGGGGTTAATATCTAGAATATATAAGAAACTCTAGCAACTCAATAGCAAAAAAAGTAACGATAATAATAATAATAAGTAAATCTGATTTTAAAATGGGCTAAATTATCTGAAAGGGTATTTCTCAACCAAAGACATACAAATAGCCAATAGATGTGTTAAACATACTCAAAACCCCTAATCATCAGGAAAATACAAATCAAAACCTTAGGGAGATATCACCTCATCCCAGTTAGAATGGCTATTATCAAAAAAGACAAAATATAACAAACCTTGACAAGGATGTGGATAAAGGAGAATTTGTTGGTGGGAATGTACAGCCATTATGAAAAAGTGTATTGAGGTTTCTCAACAAATTAAAAACAGAAGTGCAACATGAGCCAATAATCCCACTACCGGGTATGTACCCAGGGAAAAAGGAATCAGTATGTTGAGGAGATATCTGTACTCCCATGTTCTTTGCAGCACTGTTCACAAAACCAAGATAAGGAATCTACCTAACTGTCCATTAATGGATAAATGGATTTCTATATATATGCACAATGGAATATTATTCAGTCATAAAAAAGAATGAAATCCTGTCATTTGAGGCAAGATGGATGAAGCTAGAGAACATTTTTAAGTGAAATAAACCAACACAGAAGGACAAATACCACTTGATTTCACTCATGTGAAATATAAAAAATTTGATCATGTAAAGTAGAGAGTAGAATAGTGGTTACCAGAGGCTGGTCAACAGGAACAAAGATACAGTTATATACAAAGAGTAAATTCTGGTGTTTCATGGCTCTGTGAGGTAACTATAGGTAACAATAATGTATTGCATATTTCAAAGAACCCAAAGAGAGGATTTTGAATGTTCTCAAAACAAATAAATAATAAATGTTTGATATGATGTATACACTAATTACCCTGATTTGATTATTACACAACGCATGCATGTATGGAAAATCATACTGTCCCCAAAAATGTGTATACTTTCATGTAAATTAAAAACAAAATGGAACTTTAAAATAAAGTTTGCAATTCATGGGTTGTAATGGTGTCTCATGGTTTTCACTGACGTTTCACTGGTGACTGGGGATGCTGACCATCTTTTCATATGTTTATTGCTCATTAACAATAAACATATGAAAAGATGGTCAGCATCCCCAGTCACCAGTAACATGAAGTGTCAGTTCAAGCATTTGACCAGTTTTTTTGTGTGCTTGCTGATTAATTTGTTGAAGTCCTTTATATAGTATAGATCTGAGTTCTTAGTCAATCTTTGCCTGACTTAATGCCTTTTCATGTACTTAGCAATGTCTTTTGCTAAGACAAAAAGTTGAATATTGATGAAGTCTGATGAATTTTTTGATGTATGTTTAGTAATTTTTGAATTTAGTTTAAAAACTACTTATAAAATAATCTGCAATGTTTTCTTCTATAGACTCTGTGGTTTTATCTTCACATATTGGTATAAAATCCATCTGGAATTCATTTTAAGATGTGGTATGTGGGAGAGCTAAAAATTCATATTTTTGTAATTGCATATCCAGTGTCTCCCGGATTTTCTTTCCACATGGAATTGCATAGGTATCTTTGTCATAAATCAGTGATTCTATACACGAATATCTTCTGGATGCTAGTCTTTTCCTTTTTTCTATCTTTATACGTGTCTGCATTTTTATATAATTTTTTATTATCCTTATTGATTTCTACACAAATACCAGTTGAAACTTTGATTGGGATTATTTTAAGTGCGTATCTCAATTTAGGATAATTGACATTTTTTAAAAAATTTTTTGAGACGGAATCTCGCCCTGTTGCCCAGGCAGGAGTGCAGAGGTGTGATCTGGGCTCACTGCAAGCTCCGCCTCCTGGGTTCATGCCATTCTCCTGCCTCAGCCTCCCAGTGACTGGGATTACAGGCACTCACCACCACGCCCGGCTAATTTTTGTTTTGTGTGTGTGTGTGTGTGTGTGTGTGTGTGTGTGTGTGTGTTTAGTAGAGATGGGGTTTCACCGTGTTAGCCAGGATGGTCTCGATCTCCAGACCTCGTGGTCTGTCCACCTCGGCCTCCCAAAGTGCTGGAATTATAGGCATGAGCCACCGCGCCTGGCCGGTAATTGACATTTTAAAATCTTAAGTTTTGCAGTTCCTCAATATGGTTCCTGTTCTCCATGCCTGTAGATCTCATTTGGATTCTCTCAGAAAAATCCTGTACTTTTCAGTGCAGTGGCACTTTAGCACATTTTAAATAATTAATTTGATGACTTAAGAATTTATTATGATAATTACAGTAAATAATAATTTTAATCTACCAAGAAATTAATTTTACCTTTTTGGTTTCTTTTTATTTCTTTTTTGTTTAATCCCTTTGTTGCTAAATTGCCTATCTTCCTTGTATTTAAATTCTTCAAAGGGTGAAGTGAACTGAAGAATTATTAACCTGCTTATGTCTTTCTTTTATCTTTTATTTATTTTTATTTTTATTTTTAGAGATACTCTCGCTGTGATGCCCAGGCTGGAGTGCATTGGCACAATCTCAGCTCAGTGAAACCTCCTGGATTCAAGCGATTCTCCTGCCTCAGCCTCCCGAGTTGCTGAGATTACAGGCGCACACCAACACAACAGGCTAATTTTGTATTTTTAGTAGAGAAGGAATTTCGCCATGTTGGCCTTGCTGGTCTCAGAATTCCTGACCTCAGATGATCAGCCTGCCTTGGCCTCCCAAAGTGCTGGGATTACAGACATGAGCCACCATGCCTGGCAACCTGCTTCTTCTTTCTAAATGCTGTTCTTATCACCCTAACTGCGAGCAAAAATTTGATATCTTTCTATGGGTGAAGATATATTAATTGAACTACTGTTCAGAAGGCAATCACCCTGTCACAAAGCATAAATCACAGCTCCAAGAGATGGGCAATTGTGACTTTATCTACTGAGGCCTCTCTCTATGGTTTTCTAGCAAGACCCAGTCTTTCTGGATGGTGTCTATTGCCATAGACTTAAAAGTCACTGGTTCTCCATCCCTGGCTTATAGGGTCCCATGAACATGTTTCTGGAGAAGGGTATTAATCACATGTCTCAGGAGAGAGCTCATCCCCAAGTGTGAGGGGTGTGTTTGTGGGTACTGATGTCAGTAGCCCCACTGCCAGTTCATCTTGTAGGCCAGAGAAGCTGACCAGAAGCATGGGGTCATGTAATCTGCAGGTATGGGAAGCCAAGTTTGTGTTTCTATAATAATAGATATTGAACAACACTTAGAGAAGCCATCACATTACCTATAAAGTGTAAACTTTCCAGTACTTTTGTCATTTGAAATATTTAGCAATGATATTTGGTGTTTGCATTTATTTTGTTTCTCCAAAATGTATACCTCAGTATTGACTGGGCAAAAAAAGATGGCACTAAATTTCAGAATATCTTTTCCTTAATTCAAACACTACTCAATTTTGATGTATTCAAATTAACCCTGTTTCTTTTACTTTGCTTTTTATAATTCAGCAAATGTTAACTAAGTAATAAACCTAGCAAGTATTTTAAAAAATACACATCTTCGGGGATTTACTTAAGGTATTATATAGTTATACACTATTCAATGGACACCAATTTGCTTCGGTATGTATTGAACCTTTGCACTCCACATCTAGAGAATATAAAGTTAAAAATTCTCTCAACGGTGTGAAAATGTAATTTATCTATATAAATATATCATAACTGAAGACATTATTGGCATTATTCAATGCTGAGAAAATAGTTGAAGAAAACATGATACTATGTAGACAAAATACCTGCAAAACAAAATGATTTATTGGATAAACCATTGTCTGCGTGTCAGTTGTCCTTTACACGTGCTTTGATTTTACCCAGTACGGCTTGTTCCCTCAGATGCAGGTGTTGGGGTCTGCGTGTTTCCTAAACAAAGGAATGAACACACAAGACAACACAAGACAAGACAAACATGGCGGCCACCGCAAATGGCGTGCTCGGCTTTATTTTATACAGTCGTTTGTGGAATGTTGCCAAGTCACAAGACACATTGTTGCTTTTCTGACCTTTCCCTGACTTTCTGGATTTTTAAGATGTTTACACATAAACAAGCCCCCAGGGTCTGCCGTTTGCAGCTGGCTCCTTAGTCCTCCCTGCAAGCAGGGAAGGAACACCCTGCTTCCTTTGCAAAAGCAGGACTTATCAGGAACGCCCTGCTTCCTTTGCAAGAGCAGGACTTATCGGAACGTCTCCTTTGCGAGCACGTAGTCCTCTACATGCAGGGAGTGCTGTTGGCAAAAAGCCTTTAACTACAGCCCCTTCAGAATTGCCTCAGATGTGGATGGCTGCTTCACCCAGTCATGATCTTAGGTCGTAGCTTACATCCAGTAACTGGTCCAGTGGTGATATAAAATCTGACTCAAGGTCAACAACTCTGAGATACCATTCCAGCTCTACAAATTCCTGTAATATTGACTGAAGTTTTGAGGCCTGAATCTAACTTTACTTCTTTGCTCAATCCTGCTTCTCCTTTGTCCCCTCTAAGGACCCTCAATAAGTATTCTGAACATTAAATTATTTCAGAATCTGCTCCTCACTGGGAAAAAAAAAAAAAAAAAACTTTCCACAAATCCTATTACTTAATTCAAACCTTGTTTCATATATTTGCAGGTTATATTTTTTTGATCTATATAATTTTATGAATAGCATGTACTATTCAGTGTTGTAAATGTTACCACTACTAAATAACCAGCTTTACTTACTCTCTTGGGTGATTTTATCTTTTATCTTTTTTTTTTTTTCCTAAGACAGAGTCTCGCTGTGTCACCCAGGCTTTAGTGCAGTGGTGTGATCTCAGCTCACTGCAACCTCCACCTCCCAGGTTCAAGCAATTCTCATGCTTCAGCCTCCCCAGTAGCTGGGACTACAGGCACATACCACCACACCTGGCTAATTTTTGAAATTTTTTGCAGAGACAGGGTCTTTCCATGTTGACCAGGCTGGTCTCAAACTCCTGGACTCAAGTGTTCCACCCACCTTGGCCTCCCAAAGGGCTGGGATTACAGGTGTGAGCCACCGTGCCTAATTTTATCTTAAGTTGTACTTTGCCTGATAAACATTTTGCTACTTCTTTATTTTTCCTTCACTGCTTATTCTTTTATTTTTATACATCTCTATTCTTTTCTCTTAGGGGTTTATTTTGTGCATAGCGTATATTTAGACCTTTGCAACATTCAATTTAATAGTGTGCTCTTTTAATAGGGGAGCTGAAATCCTTTATGTTTACAGCTGTAATTTACATGTTTGGTATTATTGATTCTTACTTGCATTTTTCTTGTTTGTATTTCCCTTTTCTTCTGTTTCATCCTATGTGGTTTGTATTTCATTTTTATTCATATTACTCAGTGATTTAAGAGGCATATGTCACTCTTATATTTGGCAGTGGTTAACATAAAGTTTAAAGTAGGAACCTCTGCTTTTCAAAGCCTGGCAGACAGTATGTGGGGAAACTAACTTCACAACCAAAAGAGCATAAGCGGTATATCTCTTGTGCATTTTAATTTGTACTTGATCCTAAGAAACTCATTATAAGAAATGAGTTTTTCAACAGTTTTTCCTTAGTAACATAAGGCAATGAGCAATTTAGATAAACAAGAACATTTTACATTTTTAGATCCAAATTTAGTAATTTTAGAATTGTTTTGTTTACATTTTTATATGACTAACACTAAACTAATTCAAATATAGTTTGATGTTGAAAGGAATAGAACTCAGTTTGAGAGTATTTATGTAGAATCCCTCTTGTAAACCAAAATAATTTCACTGAAATCAACCGTAGTTTACTTAACAACACATTTACAAAATACTGTGTATGTTTTCCCAGCAAACCAACCGTTCAGAACCCGCAAAATTGATGTTTCTGCTAACCTTTTCATAAAAAGCTGTTTCAAAGAAGATGTGAGAAGATTAGCAAATGATTAGTTTAAACTTTCTATTTTAGTGTAATCAAATAGTTCACATTTCTAGATTGCATTTTTTTAATTGACCAGTATTATTTTCTTACTCAGCCCAGCTGTTTTTGACAGACGAAATAGTGCAATTTGGGAAGTGGCAAGAGAAGCTTATAAACTAACTACAGAGATGGAAAATTACCTCCACTGCTAAATACCAAGGGAATCTACAAGATAAGAGTAAAATGGAATATCACAATTCACAGCAATGGCGTAAAACAACTGGACTTGGGGGAGTACTTGAGTATTTGCTTTTGCTGCATTCTATAGTACACTCCAACTAGTTTTTTTTTTTATATATATATTAAGAAACTTAAAGTTTCCAGTGTATTAAAGGAATAAAATGTATTTCTGGCATTATCAACATAGCTATTTCTCACTCAGAACATTTGATGTGTTCTAGTCTTTCATTAATTATGAAAAAGATTAGACATAAACATAAGTGGTGCAAAACTATTATCAGTTTTCATTTTAATCGTGTTTTTAAAAATTAACTTAATTTTCTTACTGAATTTTTACTATTGTGATGTGAAAATTGTGTATAAATTAATGCTTTCTCAAAAGACTGAATTAACCATCAGTCTTAATGTTACTACCATATATCCTACGTTCATGTAAGATAATATTGTAATTCTACAAAAGGATAAGAAATAATAGATATGGGTCAGTAATATTATAGGTATGATAGCATATAACAAAGTGAAATTATTCTCAATTTCAGATACAGTAGAAGGATAGAAAGTTTAAATCATTAAGACTGCAAATTGTTCATTGGCCTATGAAACTACCCAAATTCATCAGTAACATTTTGCAGTGTTCTTGATGGTCATGAAGTGGGAGGAGGAAGCCATGAACAGCTATAAGACTTAGATTTATTTAGCTAAACAGATAAAGGATTTACTGGCAGAAAGAGGATGTGCAGAAGAAGGGCGGAAAAACAGAAGATGGTTAGGGTTCTTTTCCTTTGCCCCCAGATTTCTTGTGAGAATGCTCAACTAATGGTGAGATTTTAGGCAGAGTTAAGATTAATTTTTGTGATGCCATTGTCCTTTATATTTAGTCTACACTATCTTTCTGCAGGAATGTATACTAATACAAAATGTGTTTCCATGGAAGATAAAGCTTACAAACTTTATGTTCTCCTGGTTCTTGAACTAAACTCAATGTTAGCAAGTATACTTCCTCAATATAGTTGAAAAGCAAAGACGCTTTCCAGAGAAATGTTATTGTCTCTGGCTTTCAAAGATCCCACAAAACACATCCTTCTATCTAACTCTTCAACTCAAGCTTTAACTCTTTATTTGTCTCCATTGAAAAAGATAAGACTGTAGTTGTCAAAGGTGCATCATGATCACCTAGAAGCCCTGGTTAAAAAGCACATTGCTGACCCATCTTTTTCGGTTTCTCCATCATGTTTCCTGGTGATGCTCATGCCACTAGTCCAGGGACCATATTTTGAGAACACTGGATTGAAGAAACATAAATCACTTTTATACCATGTATATTTAAACTTTGCCAATACAATTTCAGAAGAATCTGTTCAGACCTCAAAAAAGGAAACTAATATACAAATGCTTTAATTAGGTTTATTTGAAAATGTAATTCACATTGTTAGAGTACTTAAGCTAATCACTTCTATACACATGTGCATGATCTTTGCTATAATTTTTATACAATGCCCTTTTACATAATAGTCATACATCACAGTGATTTTTTTCTCTTAAACACTGCACATTGCAAGAAGTTGTCAAGTATTTTGTTTGTCTCTAAAAGTTTTACACATTTATTCCTTTATATTTATATATGAGTGAATCCATCTTTCAGTCCTGGCAGTCATGGTGACTATCACTATCAAATAATATTATTCATAACTTGTCTAATAGCCTACAAAATTAAGGTTGGAAAATAATATTCAGTCAAATATCTCAGGCAATTTAAGACATGAAGTGAGTAGAATTATACTTTTATTAAAATCCTTTTCTCTATTCAAACAATAAGTAGAAATCTAAAGAATAACTACGAAAAATAGTGATGTTAGATACATCATTGACTACTATATACCCCAAAGTCCTTATCGCCACAATTTTTCAGAATACATATATATATATATTTCTATATTATATATAAATGGATATATAAAATTTTTTTATTGTGGAAAAATACACGTAAAATTTACCATCTTAATCTTTTTTTTTTTTTTTTTTTTTTTTTTTTGAGACGGAGTCTGGCTCTGCCGCCCAGGCTGGAGTGCAGTGGCCGGATCTCAGCTCACTGCTAGCTCCGCCTCCCGGGTTCACGCCATTCTCCTGCCTCAGCCTCCCGAGTAGCTGGGACTACAGGCGCCTGCCACCTCGCCCGGCTAATTTTTTTTTTGTATTTTTTAGTAGAGACGGGGTTTCACCGTGTTAGCCAGGATGGTCTCGATCTCCTGACCTCGTGATCCTCCCGTCTCGGCCTCCCAAAGTGCTGGGATTACAGGCTTGAGCCACCGCGCCCGGCCCTTAATCTTTTTAAGTGTACTGTTCGGTGACATTAAATACATTCATATTGTTGTGCAATCATCACTACCATCCAACGGCAGAATGCTTTTTCATTTTGCGTAACTGGAACTCTGTATCCATTGAATAACAATTGCTCATTCTCCTGTTTCTGCAGTCCCTGGCAAGCACCATTCTACCTTATATCTCTATGATTTGTCTAGTGTATGTCCCTCTTATAAGTACAATTATACAGTATTTATCTTTTTGTGACTGGCTTATTTCACTTAGCATAATGTTCTCAAGGTTCATCCATGCTGTATGATATGTAAAATTACCTTTTTTAATATGGAATAACTTTTTTGTGCATGTATACCACTTTTGCTTACTCATTCATCTGTGGCTTCCACATTTTAGCTATTGTGGGTAATGCTGCTATGAACATAGGTATACAAATATCTCTTTAATGAAAATTAAAACTTTTGTGCCTCAATGAACACTGACAACAGAGTAAAATCCAACCTACAGAAGTAAGTATACCATTAGGTATATATCCAGAAGTAGAACTGCTGGATCACATTGTAATTATATTTTTAACTTTTTGAGGAAACTTCATACTGTTTTCCATAGTGCTGGTCAGTTTCAAATTCTCACTAACAGTGCTCAAGTGTTCTAATTTCTTCACATCCTTGCCAAAACGCTCCTGTTGTTTAAATAGCAGTATTTTAATGGGTATGAGGTGGTATCTCATTGTGGTTTTGATTTGCATGTCCCTAGTAATTAATAATGTTTAGCATCTTTTTGCCTGTGCTGGTTGGTCATTCATATATCTTCTTTGAGAACTGTCCATTCCAGTAATTTTCCCTCATTTGAATTAGACTGGTTTTTGTTGTTGATTTTTAGGATTTATCTGCCTATTCCAGATATTAATACATTATCAGATATATGATTTTGAGTATGTTTTCCCATTCTGTAGGTTGGATTTTACTCTGTTGTTAGTGTTTATTGAGGCACAAAAGTTTTAATTTTCATAAAGCCCAATTTGTCTATTTTGTCGTCTGTTGCTTTTGCCTGTGGTGTCATATCAAGATATTGTCAAATCCAGCATGTCAAGCTTTTTCCTTGTGTTTTCTTCAAGAGTTTTAGAGGTTTAGGAGAAATGTTTAAATCAGTGATCCATTTTGAGTTAATTTTGTACATGGCATTAGGAAAGGATCCAGCTTCACTCCTTTGCATGTGGGTATCTAGTTTCATAGCACCATTGGTTGAAAATACTGTCCTTTCTTTATTCAATAGTTTGGGCATCCTTTTCAACATTATTTGATCAAATATGTGAGAGTTCATTTCAGGAATCTCTTCAATTCCATTGATCTATCTGTCTGTCGTTATGCTGGTACCACACTATTTTGGTTATTGTGGCTTTGTGGTGAAGTTTGAAATATGGAAGTGTGATTCCTTCAACTTTGTTTTTACTTTTTAAGATTGTTTTGGCCAGTGGGGGTCCCTTGAGAGTTTATATGAACTTTACGAAAAGTTTTTGTATTCCTACAAAAATGTCACTGGGTTTTTGATATTAGGTATATTGAGTCTATAGATTGGTTTTGGTAGTATTCACAACTTAATAATATTAAGCCTTCCAATACATAAATATGGAATGTCTTCCCATCCATGTATTTATGTCTTTAATTTCTTTCAGCAACGTTTTATAGTTTTAATTGTACAAGTCTTTTATTTCCTTGATTAAGTTAATTCATTATTATTTCATTATTTTTGATGCTATTGTAAGTGGAATTGTTTTCTTTATTTCACATTTTGACTGTTCATTTTCATTATATAGAAATGCAAATAATTTTTGTATACTCACCTGTGTCCTGCTGCTTTAATTCATTTACTAGTTATAACGAGTTGTTTTGTAGAGTCTTTGGGGCTTTCTACATATAAGAACATGTCATCTGCAAACAGATGTTTTACTTCTTTTCCCATTTAGATGCATTTTATTTAGCTGCTCTGGCTAGAATTTCCATTATGATGTTGAATAGGAGTGGCTAAATGGGTATACTTGCCCTCTTCTTGATTTTAGAGAACAAGCTTTCTGTTTTTCATCATTGAATATCACGTTCACTGCAGGTTGTTTATGTGTTTTGAGACAGAGTCTCGCTCTGTCACCCAGGCTGGAGTGCAGTGACGCTATCTCGGCTCATTGCAACCTCTGCCTCCCAAATTGAAGCAATTCTCCTGCCTCAGCCTCCCGAGTAGCTGGCATAACAGGCATGAGCCACCACGCCCAGCTAATTGTTGTGTTTTTAGTAGAGATGGGGTTTCACCCATGTTGGTCAGACTGTTCTCGAATTCCTGACCTCAGGTGATCCAACCACCTCAAAATATGACTTTTTAAATGTTGATGTAGTAATGTAGTTTTCCTCTATATCTAGTTTGCTAAGTGTTTTTGTTATGAAAAGATGTTGAATTTTGACCAATGTATTTTCTCATTGGCAATTATTCTATTTTTTCCTTTATTCTATTAATGTGGTATATTAATCCATTTTTATATCTGAAACCATTCTTAAATTCCAGAAATAAACCCCGCTTTGTGCTGTATAATTATTTTAATATGTAACTAAATTTGGTTTACTATCTTTTTGTGAGGAGTTTAGTATTAATGTTCATAAAATATATTGATTTAGATTTTTTTTCTTTTCTTGTACTCTCTTTGTCCATCTTTGGTATTAGGGTAATGCTGGCCTCAAAGAATAATTTAGAAAATATTCCCTCCTTTAATTTTTTTTTTTTTTTTTTTTAATGTTTGACAGAATATATTGGTGAAAGCATCAGGTGGTGGTTTTTTTCCTTTTTCTTTTTCAGGAGATTTTTTATTTATAGGTCTATTTAGAGTTTTGAATTTTATTATTTAGTCTTGGTAGATTTTTATTTCTTGGAGTTTATTCAGTCAATTTAGGTTAACAAACTTGTTGTCACATAATTTTTGTAATACCCTCTTGTAATCATAATACTGGAAATATTATCCTCACTTTCATTTGTGATTTTAGTAATTTGAATCTTTATTTTATTTCTTAGTCTATCTAAAGGTTTATAATTTTGTACTTATTTTCAAAGAACTAACTTTTGGTTTAATTGATTTTCTCTATTTTTTTCCTGATTTTTTTAAAATTTCATTATAATACTCTAATCTTTATTGCTTCATTCCTTCTTTAATTTTGCATTTAGTTTGTTCTTTTTTTTTAGTTCTTGAAGTTGTAAAGGTAGGTTGTTCACCTGAGATCTTTCTGCTTTTTAAATGTTTTAATGTTTTTAACTGTTATGTTAGGTTCAGGAGTACATGTGCATGTTTGTTCTATAGGTAAACTTGTGTCATGGGAGTTTGTTGCACAGATTATTTCATCATCCGAGTATTAAGCCTAGCACCCATTAGTTATTTTTTTCTGATTCTCTCCATCCTCTCACTCTCCACCCATCAACAGGCCCAAGTAAGTGTTGTTTCTCTCTATGTGCACATGTGTTCTCATCAATTAGCTCCCACTTATATGTGAGAACATGTGGTATTGGGTTTTCTATACCTGTATTAGTTTGCTAAGGATAATGGCCCCCAGCTCCATCCATGCTTCTGCAGAGAAGATGATCTTGTCCTTTTTTATGGTTTCATGATATTCCTTGATTTATATGTACATTTTTTTTTATCCATTCATCCATTGATGGACAACTAGATTTATTCTATGTCTTTGCTCTTGTTAATAATGCTGTTCACATGCATGGGTCTTTATGATAGAATGATTTATATTTCTTTGGGTATATACCCAGTAATGGGATTGCTGGGATGAATGACAGTTCTGTTTTTAGGTCTTTGAGGAATTGCCACACTGTGTTCCACAATGGCTGAACTAATTTACACTCCCACCAACAGTCGGAGTTTTTTCATATGCTTTTTGGTCGTATGTATGTCTTTTTTAAAAACGTGTCTGTTCATATGTTTTGCTCACTTTTTAATGGGGTTGTTTGTTTATAGATGTAAATTTCCCTGCTAGAGCTGGGTTTTGACAATTACCATAAGTTTTCTTATGTTGAGTTTTCATTTTCATTTGTCTAAAGGTATTTTCTAAATCCCCTTGTGATTTTTTTTCTTTTATCTACTGGTTGTTTAAGAATGTGCTGCTTAACTTAAACACATTTGTGCATTTCCCGGTTTTCCTGCTGTTACTGGTTTCTAACTTCATCTAGTTATATAGTCAGAGTAGATACTTTGTACCATATCTATTTTTGAAAGCTATTGAGACTTAATTTGTGGCTCATATCATAATATGGTCTATCCTGGAACATGTCCCATATTCACTTGACAAGAATGTGTATTCTGTTATTCTTAGGCAAAGTGCTCTGTATATGTTTGCTGGATCTAGTGGGTTTATTGCATTATTAAAACATTTTTTTTCTTTACCTATCTCCTGTCTGGTCCATCATTATTGAAAGTGGAATTTTGAAGTCTCCAAGCATTGTTGTAGAACTTCCTATTTCTTCCTTCAATTCTGTCCATTTTTGTTTTATATACATTGGTCTGTTGTTAGGTGTGTACATGTTTATAATACTTGGATCTTCTTATTTTATTGAAACTCTTTTAATATACAATATTCTCTAGCTCTTGTAAGCTGCTTCAATTTACAGTTTATTTTGTCTGATAGTAATATAGCCACCTATATTTTCTTTTGGTTACTATTGATATGAAATATTCTTTTCCACCGGTTCACTTTCAACCTGCACATGACTTTAGATCTAAAATATCTTGTAGATGGCAAATAGATGGATCATTGTTGTTTTTAAATTCATTCTGAAGTTTTTGTCTTTTGATTGTAGAGTTTAACCTATTTATGCTTAAAGTAGTGGATGATAAGAAGGGACTCCGTCACTCTGTTATTTGTTTTCATATGTTTTATAACATTTTTGTCTTTCATTTCCTGCATTAATATCTTCTTTTGTGTTGTTGGTTTGTAGTAAAAGATTTAAATTATTTTCTTATTTTCTTTTGTGTATATTCTTTAGCTATTTCTTGGTGGTTACCATGGGAGTACTTTTAACACCATAAAGTTAGAACACTCTAATTTAAATTTATGCCAGTTTAATTTCAGTAATATATAAAAACATTGCTTCTTTATATCTTTATCCCTAGCTCTTTCAGTTGTTGTTTTGAAATATTACACCTTAACACACTGTGTGTCCATGAACCTAAACTAATATGTTTAGATGTTATTAGCTTCTTAAATTGTGTAGAAAACAAAAGTGAAGTTACAGAGCATTGTTATATTAATACTAGTTTTCATAATTGCCTATGTATTTACTTGTATTGAAATCTTTATTTAGTTATTCTGGCTTCAAGTTACTATCTAGTGACCTTTCATTTCATCTGCAAGACTACCTTTAGCATATTGCAGTACAGGTTTATTGGGAATGAACTCCCTCAGGTTTTGTTTATCTGAGAATGTCTTACTTTCTTCCTCATTTTTGATTGACAGCTTGCTAGATATAGGATGCTCCAAATTGCCTTAACTTTCTCTAAGAAACTTTTTGTTTCTGTAATTGTGCTTTTCAGCTCCAGATTTTCTTTTTGGTTGATTGTGAGGTGTTTTATCTCTTTATTTATATTGTTATTTTGTTCAGGCTGATTTTTTAGCTTTCTCTATGTCTTCCTTGAATTCTTTAAGCATATTCAAGAGGGTTGCTCAAAACCCTTTGTTTAGTAGATTCTCCATCAGGTCTTCTACAGGAGCAGCTCCTGTTGGTATATTATATTTTCCCTTGGAGGACCATACATTTCTGTTTCTTTGTATGATCTGTGATTTGTTTTGTTGTTATTGAAAACAATATTTGAGTTTAATAACATAGTGATTCTGGAAATCAGAGAGTTTCCTTTCTCTAGGGTTTTCTTCTTTCATTTGTACCACTATAGGCTGCCTCTGTGTTGAGGATCAGCTTGAATTATAACCTTAAACTGTTTACAGGTCTTTTCTGAGGTGACTTCTTTCCTTGGGCATGTAAAGTGACTTTCTATTTTCCTCCATGTATGTGTTTGTTTTTGAAAGTGTTGTTCCTTAGTGTTTGGTGACTAAATGAGAAATAAAAATTTGAAAGCTTAAAAGAGGCCCTGGCCTATGAAATCTCCTGAAAATCACTTCAGTGGGAGGGGTAGGGTCTCACAAAAATGACGGGAGGTGCAAAAACAACAGCTGTGCTTGCTTTTGTGTTTGCATCTTAAAGATCGAAAGCATCAATCGAAGATCAGAACACAGATCACTTGTATTTGGAAGACAGACTCCTTTTCCATCCTGGATTCTCACAAAGTTTATGTAAGCCACTCCTGCAACGTGCTCTGACCTGTTTCCAACCTGGACTCTCACAAACTTTGTGTAAACCACTCCTGCAACGTGCACCGCTGCTTGCCATTGGGGTGGGAGAGGATTGATAGTTGATACTGTGGCAAGAGTTGAAATTGACTGAAATTAATGGCAATTTACCTTTCAGATATCCATTTAGATGTTGCAAGTCTTCAGTGGACTCTAGAGTTTCAAAATAGTTATGTCAGATGGTTCTCCCAGTGCAATTGTAATCTATGTATGAAGAAAGATTCCTGGTGCTTCCTACTCAGCCATTTTACCAGAATCATTCTCTGTATATAATTTTTTCAATAAAAAACAGAGTTTGCAATTTATATGATTTATAATTACATATAAAGGAACAAATTAAGAGAGATGTTTACACTTTCATTAGGCATAGTATATTAGCCCATATTTATACTGCTATAAAGAACTGCCTGAGACTAGGTAATTTATAAAAGAAAGAGGATTAATTGACACTATTTAGCATGGCTGGGGAGATATCAAGAACCTTACAGTCATGGCAGAAGGTAAAGAGGAAGCTAGTCACTTTTTTCACAAGGTAGCAGGAAGAAGTGCTGAGTGAAGGGGGAAGAGCCCCTTGTAAAACCATCAGATCTCATGGGAAATCACTCACTATCATGAGAACAGCATGGGGGAAACTGATCACCTGATTCAATTACCTTCACCTGGTCTCTCCTTTGACATATGGGGATTAAGGGGAATAAAATTCAAGATGAGATTTGGGTGGGACACAAAACTTAACCATACCACTCAGTATACTAATCACTTGGCCAGAAGAAGTCTTATCAGCTATTGAATTCCAGGAAGACATAATTAATTGAGAAAGAGAGTATTGAACATATGATGTGAAAAAGAAAAGGATTCATTTTGGGGGAAATAAGTATGAAAACAAAAGAAAAATTTAATTTTATGGGCCTTATAATTTTCAATAAGAGTGACCCTCCTGAACTTCATTTAATTGGGAAATAATACACGCTTTTTTCAAAGACAACTTTGTGAAATAATGTATGTAGAAAATTCCAAATCACAAACCTTACCAATGTATGTATGTTAAATGTGTTTGTTTTATTTATTTTTCTTGGGGGAGGGTTATTCATTTGATTGTTTTGGGCAAAGCTACCATTCTCTTAATGGGTTTATTAGTTTACTTGGTGAATCACAATACTTGTATCACATTGAGCCACAATAAAATCAGAGGACACTGGCAGAATCAGTCAGGAAATTTTAACTTATTATTTCTTCACTTTGTTTTCAGGACATATGCACTCACCCTACCTTTATTGACACATCTAAGGTACTTCCCTTTTGAATTACCCTCATTCCAGGTTCTAAATATTGCAATTTCCCAGGGCTCAGTTGCTGACTTTTTTTTTTCCAATTATTATTTCATAGACAATCTCATCTAGACCCATGTTACTGATTAGTCACTGTATTTTTATTACCGATGGCTTTAAAATTTATATCTTCAGTGTAACCACATACTTTAGCATTTACATAGGCACAAAAAGAAGATTCTAGGAGAAACAATACTGTCTTAGGTGATCCCATCAAGTCTCTTGATTCACAATAATATCTAAACCAGAAATAAGAAAAGTTTATTGTTAAATGGTAAATAATTAGGCTGTGTGGGTCACACAGTCTCAATCACAACTGTGCAACTTTGTCAATGTAGTGTGAAAGCAGCCATAGGCAATATGGAAAGTAATAGGCATAACTGTGTTTCAATAAAACTTTATTTATAAAAAAAGATGGTGGCATAGATTTGACCCATGTTTCATATTTTATCCTAATCTATACCATCTAAATTCTAATAATTCTCAATTATGTATCTTTATCTATTCTACTACCTCATAGCACTGGATACATATATTTGTCTACTAAATATCTCTGCACAAATATCCAGTACTTAGCTCAAATTTAAACTCTTCCAAAGTAGTATAACTGATATCTCCCTCACAAATCAGTCATTCTCTCAGTGTTCATATCTTAGTAATTAGCAATCCCAGATACTTACTTGTTCAAGCCAAAAACCTTGGAGTACCTGTTTGATCTCCCTCTTTCTATTTCTACCCCCAATCCCATCCATCCATAAAGTTTGCCATCTGTAATCTCAAAAGATGTAATGAATCTGACAAATTTTCACAGTCTTAACCCTCCCACTCCCTTACCACCGCCAAGCACAAAGGACCATCGTTTCACTCACACATTAATGCAACAGCCTGTAACTGGTCTCCTTACTTCTAGTATGTCTCCCATTTTTAGAATTTTCTACAGTGCAGCTGAGACTTGTGCTTTAAAGAATAAATAAAGATTATGTCTCTTTCTTGATCAAAACTCTCAAATGGCTTCACTTCACTATCATAACAACTTCCAAATACCTTATCATGGACCTATAAAAGTCTATTGGTGTCATCACTTTCTCACTTTATCCTTCCTACTCCTAACTTTACTGTAGTCACAGTTTTCATTTTACGTCCTTGAAGGTGCCAAATTAATTTTTATCCCAGGTTCTTTGTACTTACTGTTTCTCTTTTAATAGTAAACTTTATCGAGACTTTCATCTGGCTCGTATAAACTTTAGGAAGTTCCTGAGATTACTTCAGGTTTTCATAATTCACTAGAAAGACTCAGAGCTGAGAAAAGCCATTATGCTCATGGACGCATTGTGTTTCACTGAAAGGATATTGATTAAAACTAGCAACAGAAAAACAGGGCAGAGTTCAGGAAAACTAAAGGTAGAATTTTCATTTGTACTCATAGTGCTGTCATGTGTACAGTGATCACTTCTCCCTAAAACAGTGCTTGACGGTATGCATAGTGTTGTCAACATAAGAATGCTATCCTAAACGTTAATATCCAAAGACTTTATTGGATATGCGTCAGATACAAAAAGCTGAACACTCACACGACTGACCTTAGACTCCAGCCCCTTTAGAAGTTGAGCTGTTACTCTGTGGCCCAAGACCCGTATCATAAGTCATACTGTTAATATAGAATATTTAGCATGGTCCCAGGCCCCCAGGAAAACAAAGTCATTCATAAGATGGAACATTTCAAGGACTTAGAGGTTACCTCCTAGGGGTTGGGGCAAAGAGCCAGACTTTTTTTTTAGGCACCATTAGTCTTTTACTGCACAGCTTGCTTCATCATTTTATCCAAGTCTCTCTGATGAACACTTACTGGAACATCTTCCCTAACTTCATAATGTAAAATGTCCACTAGCTCCATCACTCCCCACCATTCTTCTTTATTCTTTTCCTCATTTCCCTTACTAAAAAAATGACAAGCTTATTTATTCATTTATTTGTGCTTGTCTACTAAAGTAGAACATGAACTTCATGAGGGCAGAATTTTTCTCTCATTTACTATTTACATCTCCATGGACTAGGCCCAGAAAAGGTATTTTCAATGAGTGAATCTAAAACCAAAAGACTTAAATCAATGTGTATATACTCTACATATATATTTATGTATCTATGTATGTATATCTGTAGGAATCTCTTGAACAAGGTCTAATATATAATTAGTATTTTGGGGGAAGAGAGAAAGAAAACCAAATCTCATAAAGTATTTTTAATACCCTAGTATTTTCTAAATCACATGGAGTCTAAAATATAATAAGTTTGTTTTATTCTGTATGAGGGATTATCAGATTTTGATAAATGTCATAGTCTCAGAAATTTAAATAAGGATTTATGATTTTATAATTTAAAATTTTTAAATATTTTAAAAATTTAAAATAAATTATTGATTTAAACTATGTTTAAGTGTTTTGAAATGTAGTGTTTTATTTCACTAACAGAAGTAATAGATTAGTTTTTTAGATCTCTTTCATGAAGAACTGAAATCAATATTATTTCTTCATTACATACCAAATTGTATAATTTATTTTTTTAAAGTAAAATTATTAGTGTTATATGTAAGATCATTTTAAGAAAATAATATTTTTTCCCAGCATATGGGGAAAGATTGGGATACATAGCACTTATGTGGACATCATTAAAAAATTCACGTGCAGAAAAAAATATATAATAATTGCTCAATCCTAAATGTAAATATGAGCAGACACTGAGTATATCTTTTGGAGAGAAATATACTAACACTCATATATTTTTATTATTCTGGTTTTTCCACTAATTGTAAAATGATTACTAGGTATTTTATTACACTCTCCTCTATAGAAAGCCTACTTAGTGTCTTTCTATTCAAAGAAATCCACAAGAGTGGGGCAATAATGAGACAAGATACCTTGAGCTGAAAATTGTACATTACCTCTTACTGAGTAACATAGTATTTAAATAAGTTTTTTTCTCTGAGAAAATTTGCTTTTGCTTATATTAGTGACAGAAAAAGAAGTTGTCACAGTGTGAGAACAAGCAGTTTTGTGTGACACTCACAAAAGAGGGAGGACACCTAACAAGCAACATAAAGGTCACCAGCATATTTGATTTTTAGGGAAGATAAAAGTAACTGTGGTAATTAGCATTTGTAATATTTATTTGATTATGTAAATAATCATAAAAGCCTTCATGTTGCCTTTATAGAACTAAATGACATCTAATACAAGTCTGATTCTACATTAGAGAAAAATAACTAGTCTAAATGGTGAAAGTGATTTGGAGGTTAGCAAAAAGAAAAAACAAAAAAATACAATTTTACCTTTGGTATTTCATAGACTTACAGAATGATAGAAACATTAAATATTACCAAATTCAACATTCTAACGTTTCAGATGAGAATCAGAAAAGCTTATCTTAGTACTGGAAAAGGTGCTCACAGTTGGAAGCCTCATCTATATTAACTGTTAAATGCAAGCAAAATGTAGTCAATAGTTTTGTAGCTTGTGAATATGTTCTAGGTTTTTAGGTTGCATACAGTTTTGTATTTTAACCGAGTCATCATCCAGTTCTTGTTTTTAAGCCTCATTTTATCTTCTGTATGCAAATATTCCCCTTCAATACCTCTGTAATTCTTATGTCCTTGGAAGACCAACCCCTATATGTCACTGCAACCACCTATCATAATAATCAATTGCTTCATTGCTCTGGGCTGTCATTGTACTAGGCTCAAAACTCTAGAATAGTGCATGCTTTTAAATTTTTTAAAATTTATTTGCTGAGCATATCCTCCACAGCACCACCAGTGGAATCTTCTTGGGGGAAAAAACAAACAAACAAACAAACAAACAAATTTTGATTCCAAGTTTAAGACTCCAGTTCTACAAGTGAATGAATAGAATGTTATTAATTTTGCCTGATTGACAGAATAGGTAACAAAAAAACAGTGGCACCTAAACAACTTGTTTAAAAATGTTTTCTGGTACCCAATAGCCTACAAAAACAAAAAACAAAAAACAAAAAAACTTCTAAATCTCTACATAGCATTGAAATTGTAATGTTTGGTTTTATCCAGGTCTTCTGATTTTCATTCATGCAGAAACTTTCTTCCCTCACACCCCATATGTGGCCATGTCTTGGCATCTTTAACATGTCATTTGCTCATTCCTTTGCCCATATTCCTTTCTCCAGAACATGCAGTGGGCTCTTAATAATAATTCCAGTCTCAGTTGGAGTGTGACTTTCTTGCTGAGAGTTGCCTCATTCAATCAGGCATAGTCACTGTTTTCTTTCTCATAACATTTTGAGAATTATGAGTAGCTTATTACACTTTTAGTAAAAGTTGAAATTCTTATAATGGCTTATTACACTTTTAGTAAAAGAATGAAATTCTTATTCTTTATAAGCTCTCTCCTCCAGACATGTCCTCATGCTTTTGTCTTAAAGTTTTCCACTGGTTACTCCTGCCTTCAGTGACCTCCATGCATACATCCACATAGCCATTGTCTTCACAACCTTCCAATCTTTGCTCAGATGATGCCTTCTTAACAAGACGTATCTTGACAACCATAGTTTAAATTGCAATTGTGTACCAATCTGTTTCATGACATTTATTTATTCATAATATTTAGTAGTTTGTAGAAAACTACACAGTGTATTTATTTCATTTATTTGCTAATGGTATAACCACGCATTAAAATGTCAGTTCCATCAGGTAAAAATGTTTTGTCTGTTTTTTTTCCCCATTGATGTGTACCAAACCTATCAAATGATACATTTTTAATAAATATGTATTGACTAAATGAAAGAAGAAATCTGGAGCAAGATACTTTGCCACTTTAGCCTCTATTTCCCTGTATTCAAAGCAGAGGTCACGAGAATTCCTAAGTGAGAAGGCTATTTTGACTAATACATGAGATAATGCATTTAAAGCAGTCAGCACAGTGTCTGACTCATCATCTTCAATTAATAATGCTAGTTCCTGTTGTTAATCATGTTATTATTTTCCAAATTTTAGGATTCAGAAACCTAAGTTGTTAACTATTAATTGCACACAAATGAAAAAAGTAAAGGAGAAAAATCTAGGAAAGGCATCTATAGATAGAATTTATAATATAGTTATATATTTTTTACTTCACAAAAGTGAATGATGATATTTTATGGTATAAAATAATGTTTGAAATATTAAAGTATTAACAAAAGTATTTTTTAAACATTCCAATTATTCTTTTTGATGCAATATAAATAATGCAATTTATCATTGATTTGAACTTATTAGAACTATTAGTTTAACACCATGTTTGCCAAAACTTGTCTCACAATAAGTAAAATACCATTAAAACATAGGACATATATATTTGGTTTTTTAATTTATAAAAACTACCTCAGAGTGATATACATTTTTCAAAAAAAATAAATTGCATGTTATTGATGGAGTTAAACTCAGCAATTGTTTGCACTAACCTTCTGCATGCCTAGCTCTGCTCACTGAGACTGTATTAATGTCTCTTTGGAGCTGTTCTGCTGCTCACCTTCACATAGCTAACACATATGTTTATACTGTTATTTTCTGATTCATCGACTATAGATATTTTTCTATTGTCTTTGGTTTGTGATAGATGAGCTATTAACTTATTTCTCTACCCTCAACTCCTCTCCCACCTTCTTTATTCCAATTCTTGATAATTTTAATATCCTAAAATTTTTCAACTAATATTTCTTGTTACTTTTTTTAGAAAACCTACTGAAATGTCCAATTTTTATCAACTATAAACATTATATTTCCAATTTCTATTTTGTGAGAGGAGCATGTTAGTTCCTCTATCCTCATCTTAATTTTCACTTTATGACTGATAATATTTGTATCCTATTATGTTACAAATAGTTAACTGTGTTTTGCTTTCTGTATAGTTTGATCCTAAAAGTTGAAAATTAAAAATTGGTTTATTATTATGATTGTTTAACTACTGTTCAATTCAGAAACAAGTATTGTACACAGTTCCATTTCCTCTTCTGGTTTCTAACATCACTGCAGCTGTGCCGTTCAACAGTGAATAGTCTTACTGTCAATGGCAAGTGTATTTTTACTTTTTATATTTCACTAACTCTTAAAATCATGCTGACTTTGTGTTTACATGTTTTTGAACTATGACTATATTTTACAACAGTATAATCCTCAATCAACAATCGCTGATTACAGTTGTTTTTAGATCTTCATAGAATCCTAAGTCCTAATATGTTTTAGATAGCTGGAGAGTCATCTCCTAAAAACCAATTTATCATGTAGTTTTAATTTGCTAGCATTTAACTTTTCCTCATAGCAGCATTTAAAAAGGACTTAACTGGCCTCTCCCCAATCCCCTACTATTGCTTTAGGAGAATGAGAGGTGAAAAGAAGTTGAGAATTGGGCATTAAAAATATTCACTATTTTTTATTTTTTTGTCTCACTTTCCAGAATCAATGTGCAAATAATTTCCTTGGGAGGAACTTTTTATGTAAGTAAATGCTGAATAATTTTGCATTAATGAGCTTTACTTATCAAGTAAAAATTGATTAATAATTTATTGAGATATAGAATTCTAGATTTTATCACATTTTCCCTCTCTGCTTTGAGACCTTGCTCTACTATCTCCTAACATTTCTTCTCACTGATGAAAAACATAATGCTATTCTGATCCCTGTTTCCTCAAAGTTCACTTGCCTGTTGTTTTATTGTTTTCTGGCTGAAATCATTGGGAAAATTATTTTTGTCTTTAATGTGTAACATTACGCAATAACTTATGTACATGTGATTTAAGTCATATTCGGTGTTCGATGCTCAGTTAATCTGCTGCTCTTTTATAGACTTGTTTCCCTTCTATACAGTCACTTCTGTGTTCAAAGTGGCATTTAGTTTTTCAAAAACACTTTCTTGCTTTTTTCCCTTCTTTCCTAATTCCCTGTCCTTGTATTACAAAGGTAAAGCTTCTTGAATTTCTAGAACATCCTGAAATCTTCTGAACACAATCACACACAAACACACACACACACACACGTGTACACGCATCTCCTTATAACATTCTTTGCCTTTGAAGGTTAACTTGTTTATTCTGGTCTTTCTTTCTGAATCCTCAGACTTTTTTAACCCTATTTTTTTAAATAATGAAGGAATAAGTTTAACCAGATGCTTAAAGTTAACAGGCAGAACGCGGCAACCCATGGCATTACTTCAATGTCAGTTGCTATGGAATAATAACAAGGACACTGTTTTAACATGGTGATACACACATTAACAGTTTTATTTTTATCCTGAGAATGTATTCACTTTTTAAAAGAATACTTTGAATTAGGATAAGGGGCTTCATCTTCAGTCTCCTAGTGGAGTGTTTGTACACAAGTTTGGATGTATACCAATACACACCACACCACAAAGCATTTGTGAGAGAAAACTAAATTAATCCTAAATTTCAGGTTCACATTTTATTACTGCTTTCATTTATATATTTATAATGAATATTCTAAATTAGAGAACTCTGCCCTCACCTCTTAATCTATAGATCTCTAAAAGAAAGAGAAATTTATTTGTTTCTATGTGTGTGAAAGATCTACAGAGAAGGGAGTATCTCAGAATTAATGCTTTTCTAAAACAATACCATTAGTCTTTTTTCCTGATATTATTAAAATGAATTGTGAATATTTTATAACAAATTAAACATAGTCGTTTTTCATTAGATGGAACAGAGAAGCTACAGTGGCATGTGAAAGATTTTTGGAAATTTATTTTCCAAAGAGCTTACATAATGAAATTGAATGCAAAGAAGAAATTATCTGTCATTTTTTCCCTTACCATTGGGTTGAATTGCCAAAAGTGTCTAATTAAACAAAGATCATGGAAACAGAAACACCTCAATTCACTATTTATGCAAACATTTGTAGAGCAGAAAATTGTAAATTAACATTATATCAAGTTCTACAAATATTGTCTAACTCATGTTTACAGATCAGTATTAGATTTTGTGAGACTACTGTTAGCACATATAATTAAAGATCAGAAGATTCAGTATTTGCCATAGAAAGTAAAGAGCGAACAGATAAGAGCAAGCTATGGTTTATGATTATCTTTTTCTTCAATTTTTCATTGGAAGAAATATTTTAGGTAAGTGCAATTCAAGCTTTAGGCCTGGTTAAATAGTTTAAATGATTTCTGGTAAGAAATTATTTGAACCTGACTTCTGAATTAGCCATACTTCTTTCTAAAATGTACCTATCAAATTATGGACTTTTTTCTTTTCACATTCCCTGGAAGTATATTCTACATCTTATTTTGATGTAATTGAAAATAGTTAACTTTTACTGGGAGCTAAACTGTACCATTTTTTCCATTTATTAATTTTTTATTCTTCACAGTCCTATGAGAGAGGTGCCATTATTATCTCAATTTTAAAAACTAGGACATTGAGGCAGAGACATTGGGCAATTTGTTAAGGAAGGTCACACACATAGAATCAAACACCAGAGGCCATGTTTTTACTGCCTGTCATTATGTAAGTCTCGTTTAATGACATTTATATATTTTATTTACTTTTCATGTAGTACTACCAGTTAGATGTCTTCCCCAATTTTCAGATGAGAAAACTGCAGGCCGGAGAGGTTAATAAATTTCCCCCAAGACACTCAGCTATCAAGTGTTAGAGGTGGAATAGCATTTTCAGAGAAAATTCCGTCACTCCACTAGAATGCAAGATCAATGAGGGCAGTGATTTTACATGGAAACTACTGAAAGTGTTAGCCCTGAAAATTGTAATTATAGCACAAATGTATATTTATGATAGTCAAAATATTATGTTACTATGAATGGAAGAGGTATCATGGATAAATATTCCATAGTATCTTATATATGACTGGAGCATATACAAATCATACAATCATATCTTAAATACAATACATTTCATTGTATCGAGATATCATTACATATCATTGTGTAGAGAACTCTAAGAAAACCTGGAAAGATAACCAAGAATTTTTTTCATAATTTCATTCATTTAGGAAGTGGATTTGCCAAATAATCAAGGTGACTAACCTCCTTCCCATGCCTTAAATTAACATATTTGAAGAGATAAACCAAGTGAAGAGACAACCCACAGACTAAGAGAAATTATTTGCAAACTCCCAGCTGACGTGGAATTAATAATCAGAATGTATAAGAAGTTCAAACAACTCAATAGTAAAAAAGTTAAAAATGAGCAAAAGATCTAAGTAGACATTTCTCAGAAGAAGACATACAAATGGCCAACAGGTACATGAAAAAAAATTCAACATCACTAATCACCTGAGAAATGTAAATCAAATCATAGTGAGATATCAACTCACCACAGTTAAAATGGCTTTTATCAAAAAGATAGGCAATAATGGATGCTGGTGAGGAGATGGAGAAAGGGGAACTCTTGTACACTGTTGGTGAAAGGTAACTTGGTAGAGCCACTATGGAGAGCAGTAAAGAGGTTTTTCAAAAAACTAAAAACGGGGCAAAATAGTGAGGCTCCATCTCTACAAAAAATAAAAATTAGTTGGATGTGGTGGTGCATGCGTGTAGTCCTAGATACTTGGGAAGCTGAGGTGGGAGGAATGCTTGAGCCTAGGAGGTTGAGGCCACAGTAGGCCATAATTGCACCATTGCACTCCAGTCTGAGAGACAGAGTGAAACTCGGTCTTAAAAAAAGAAGAAACAAACTAAAAATACAACTACCATATGACTCAGCAAACACAAAAACATTAAATGTATTTCTATACACTGACAATAAACAATTGAAAAACAAAATAAAAAATGCAATGCCATTCCCAAAAGCACCAAATAAAGTAAAATTATTACATGTAAATCTGACAAAACATCTGTAGGAGTTGAATGCTTAAAGCTACAAAAGAGATAATGAGAGAAATGAAAGAAGACTATTGGTGTAATGCTTAATACTGAGTGTCAATTTGATTGGATTGAAGGATGCAAAGTATTTATTCTGGGTGTGTCTGTAAGGGTGTTGTTGTCAAAGGCAGTTAACATTTGAGTCAGTGGGCTGGGGAAAGCAGACCCACCCTCTGGTGGGCACAATCTAATCAGCTCCCCTGGAATATAAAGCAGGCAGAAAAGCATGAAAAGGCGAGACTGGTCTAGCTTCCCAGCCTACATCTTTCACTTGTGCTGGATGCTTCCTGCCCTTAAACATCAGACTCCAAGCTCTTCAGTTTTGAGGATTTGACTGGCTCTCCTGGCTCCTCAAGCTTGCAGAGAGCCTATTGTGGGACCTTGTGATTGCATAAGTTAATATCTATATATCTATATTTATATCTATATCTATATCTATCTATCTACCTATATAATGCATATCTTCTATTAGTTCTATCCCTCTAGGGAACTCTGACTAATACATTTGGAGAGATCTACTTCATTCATGCTACAGTAATCAAGAACGTGTAGTATTCCCAGAAGAAGATACCCATAGATCAATAGAACCAAATAGAGAATCCAAAAATATATCTACACAAATATGTCTAAATAATCTTTGACAAACAAATGAAAGTAATTCAGTAAAGGAGTGGTTTCTTGCCAAAAAAAGGCACTAGAGAAATTTAACATCCATAGTCAAGAAAAAAAAAAAATTCTTAGTGTAAATTCACACCTTATACAAAAATTAACTCATAATAGATCATAGGCTTAAAGTAAAATTACACAACATAAAAATATGTGGTATACATTTATTATGAACTATAAATCATATGTTTATAATGTATACCACATACTTATATATACATATAAAAATGTGATGTATACCTCATATTTATATGTATATATAAAAATATATTTATAATATATGTAAGAAAAACATCCATGGCCTAAGCCCAGAGTTTTTAGATATGACTCCAAAAGTACAATTCACAAAATAAAAAATTGGTAACTGACCTCATTAAAATCACAATTTTTGCCTCATGAAAACTTTTTTAAGAAGGTGAAAAGTCAAGATGCAGACATGGAGAGTATATTTATTAATCTTAGTCAACAAAGTGTTTCTACTATATAAAGAACTCTCAAACATCAACATTGAAAAAAACAATAAAATTAGAAAATGAGCAAAACACATGAATAAATGTTTCACCAAAGAAGATGAAAGATGTACAGATTTATTAAACATTAGGAAAGTAAAATCTAAATCACAGTAACATATCACTATGCATGTATCAGAATGGCTAAAATTAAAGATAGTGATAATACTAAATGTTGGCGAGAATGTGGAGAAACTGGATCACTCATACCTGGGAATGAGAAACGGTTTAGCTACACTAGAAAGTATTTTATCAGTTATTTTTAAAACTGGGCTTACTATATGACCCAGCATTTTCACTCTGGGGAATTTACGCCAAAGAAATGAAAATTTATTTTCACACGGAAATTTGCACATACGTATTCATAGCAGGTTTATTTTTAATAATGTAAAACTTTAAACTTCTCAAATGTCTTTCAGTAGGTGAATGGTCAAGCAAACTGTCATACATCAACATCATGAAATACTGTTCAGCAATAGAAAGAAACAAACTATTGATATATTGTCATACAAATTTAGTAAACCTCAAGAAAATTATGTGATGTGAAAAAGGCTGATGCCAAAGGCATACATGTTGTATGATTCCAATTCTTATGAAGTAACATAACTATAGCGATGGAGAATCAGTGGTTGCCCGGGGTCAGGGAAAGGTTAAGGACTAGGTGTGGCTCTAGGGATAAGTATATTCATTAGTGGAATGGTCATATAAAGCTACTCTGTGATAAAATTACATCAAGCTATACACACACAAACACACAGACATGAATGCACGTGCCACTGGTGAAAAGTACATAAGCTCTATGGATTGCACCAACATCAGTTTCCCTGGTGTGATACTGCATTCTACTTACACAGATGTTAGAAGAGAAAGAGGCTGGGTAAAGGGTACATGGGGACTCTCTGTACTTTTTTTGTTTGTTTGTTTTTGCAACTTCCCATTGATCTATATTTATTTCTAATAAAAAAATGTAACATTAAGTGAGGCATTTGGATTTTATTTTTATAGGAGGTGTTAGATAGGGATCTGTTTTAGTTTCCTAGGGCAGTGCTATAAATAACCACAGACTGGGTGACTTAAAACAACAGAAGTTTGTTCTCTTACAGTTCTGAAGGCTAGAAGTCCAAAATCAGAAGGGAGTCTCTCTTCTGAAATCTCTGAGGTAGAATTTGTTCCATGTCCTCCTCCTAGCTTCTGGTGTCTGCTGCAATCCTTGTACTTTCTTGACAGCTGCATCACTCCAATTTCTGCCCAGTGTTGTCAAATAGCATTCTCCGTGTGTGTGTGTGTGTGTGTGTGCACGCGCGTGCGCGCGCGCGTGTGTGTTTATAAATTTCATTTTACTTATTACATTAGTCATCAGAGGAGGGCCTACTTTAATCCAGTATAACCTCATCTTCACTTGATTATCTGCAAAGACTATTTCCAAATAAGCTTACATTCACTGGTACTGGGGGTAAACTATGTTCTAAGAATTTATAATCCAGCAGAAATGACATCAAAATACCAACTTTTAAAATCTTTTACCATTTGGCTCATACAGTCAATTTCCCATATCTATCAAATAACTATTTTGGACTCGAATTAAGTATATATTTTAATACTCTATGCCATATTAATTTCAGCTTCCCTCTTAATTTATGTTCCTGTTCAGAGTAATGTCCCACCTGACTTCAACATTTTCTAATTTGATAGATTCTTTAAGATCCAGATTATGAAACATCCTTTAATATTTAGAACCAAACTTTGCTGCATTTTTTCCAAAACTCTATTGTAATTATAATTAGTACTGTGGTTTAGCATTCTGTTATTTCCAAAAATGCCTCACCAAGTTTTGGCTTCATGTTTAGAATGTAGGCTCAATGAAGTCTGTGCATATGCTGATTAGATCGAGAGTCGGATCTTGTGTATGTCCCTTCAAGGGTAATAGTGAATATACAAAAGGCATTATTAAATGACTTACTGAATATGGGAATGTATCTTTAAAATAGAGAGGTGAGATAATTTACATGTAGATTATGAATAAACCTTTATCTTGTTATAAAGTAAGAGAGAATAAAGACACCTGAATTAAAATTGCATAAAATTGCAGGTTTAAAGGTAATAAAACTTACAAACAATGTAAAAAAACTGTTATGTAATGGAAAATGTTTTATTTCTTATACTGTGATTTCAAAGTTGCAGTTGTTTGCAGCGATACAGGAATAAAAATAGATTTCATATAGCGAAATGGAATTAGTTAACAAAAATAAAGGAGATTTTTGGTGCTTACATGTCTACTCCCTCTCTCTCTTTCCTCTGGAGTCTTTGTAGTCTTATCACTAGGCTAATAAAATGCAGCCTTTCCCCCTTAGTTTCCTATTTATTTTTCTTGGGATCTTGAATTACCTCAGCTTCCAGAAACTTTACCCAGTGGAATCTGAAGAAACAATCTGTAATATCTTATTTTTAGAATGTTGATTATATAAAATTTAATAAATTATAGTTTTAGTTTACCATTTTTGATTCTTATGACTTAGATACTTCCCTTAATGTCATTTTAATTTCTCTATGTTTGTTATATTTTGACTGTCATTATGGCTTGTTTTTAATCCTATGTTAACTACTTTGTTTCTCTTTAAAACTAATTTTCTCCTTCACTACTCAAGGGGATTCTTTCTCTTACACAGTAGAAGAAAAACCAACAACTTCTCTAAACTATAAACAAACACTAGCTTCAAGGAGGAGTAATTCAATTCACTACCAAAATATCTGTTTTGTAATCACTATGTATTTACAAAACAACATGCAAGGCGCTGCGTATGGCCACAAAAAACAGATATGGGGCAGTTATTGGCCTTTCAGAGCTTAGTCTTGTCAAATGCATGAAAATAAGCATACATTTAAATGTATTACACATGAAATAAAATGACAGGACTAGGAAAATTACATAGACATAGACATTCAGAGGACTGAGAGGAGATAGAGTAGAGAAAAGAAATAAAGGACCAAAACAAAAAAGGTTAAGGTATTTTTAAAGATTTATTGGATAATCCATTATTTAAATAGGGACTAAAAGAGATTAAGACTCTAACAGATACAATAATTGAGTTTTGAGGAATCCTGCATCTACTCTCTAACCATTTTAGGCCTTAAGAAAATTATTCTACCTTCTTAACCCTCAGCTTTTACTGTAGGTGAAAAATAAGTATAAAAAGACCACCTACCTTATGAAGCTTTTATAAATGTTAAGTGAGAGTTGTATAAAAACTTTGAAAATTGTATATAGTGTTCTATATTTTTTCCTTTCTTTCATTTTTTTTGGCAGAAAATCTGGGATTTTTTTAGGGAAAAATGTCAATAAGAATAAAGGTAAACATCCTATTAATATTTGCAAAATAAACTCAGAAATATATTAAATATAGTATATCATGCCCAAATAGGGTTAATCCCAGGAATGCAAGGATGGATTAGACTGATTAGAGAATCTACTTATATAATTTTCCTTATTTAAATTAAAGGGGAAAATGCAGGTACATAACCGTGGAAAAATATTTGACCTAAATTCAATACCCATGCATCATAAAGATATTTAAGCAGGCTGGGCAGTGTTTTATGCTGGTAATCACAGAACTTTGGGCAGCATAACGAGACTCCCATCTTTATAAAAATAATAATAATAAAAATAGCCAGGCATAGTGGTGTGGGCCAGTAGTCTTAGCTACACGAGAGATCAAGGTGGAAGGATCTCTTAAACTCAGGAGTTCGAGGCTGCAGATAGCCATGATTGTGTCATTGCACTCCAGCCCGGGTAGCAGAACGAGACCCTATCTCAAAAACAAACAAAACAAAAACAAACAAACAAAGATCTTCTAGCAAACTAAAGATAACAGGACACCACCTAAAGAAAATGAAGAACAAACCTAAACCAACATAGTTTTAATGGTGAAATGTTGGAAACATTTATTTTTTTAAAGTAACAAATGAAAAAATTGTCTCTTCCTACCACCATTTGTAGTGAGTATTATGTCTAAGGCCTTAATCAATTCAGGAAGATGGAAAAAAATAACCAGCATAAGGACGGGAGAGAGGTACCATAATAATAAACTGACACACTAACAGAGTAGATACAATTTTAAGTAATTTTTTTGGTATAAAATTAATTACATTATTATACACTAGGTTAAAAAATAAGAAAAGACTATTTAAAAAGTACAAGATGTACAAATCTGATGTACATAAAAATGCATTTGACAAGGAATGTCCAAATCCTTTATGGAGAAATTATTTAACTTTATTAAAAATCATAAAAGATGACAAAACTGAATATAGACTGTATTCATGAATTAAAAAAGATTCAGTATCACAAAGATGTCAACTGTCTAAATTAATGAGTTATGTCAATGTGATTCTAATAAAAATCTCATCTTTTATTTGAACTTGACAAACTGATCTGAAAATATATTTAATTGTAGAGCTATAATGATAGGCAAGATAATTTTAAGGAGGAACATGGAGGGAATTGATGCATTGACACATGTTAAGGCATAGCTACCATAAAACAATGGAAATTGAGACAGTGAATTTGGCTGTGGTACAAACGACCAATGCCACAAAAGAAAGGCTCCAAATGGAACTATGTATTTCTGGACAGTTTGTGTATGAAGAAGGTGTAATTATAGCTCAATGTAAAAAGAACAACTTAGCAAATGAGGATGAAAGAGGTTTTCCATTTTAAAAAGTTGGCAGGGTGTGATGGCTCACGCCTGTAATCCCAACACTTTGGGAGGCGGATACCTGAGGTCAGGAATTCGAGATCAGCCTGGCCAACATATAGTGAAAACCCGTCCCTACTAAAACATACAAAAATTAACTGGGCCTCGTGGTGCATCCCTGTAGCCCCAGCTACTTGGGAAGCTGAGGCGGGAAAATTGCTTGAACCCGGGAGGCAGAGGTTGCAGTAAGCCAAGATCATGCCACCGCACTCAAGCCTGGGCAACAGAGCAAGACTCTGTCTCTCAAAACAAACAAACAAAAAGTTACCTATACTTCACATCATATACAAAATTCCTGGTGAACAAATAATTTGGCATAAGAAAATTTTAAAACTTTTAGTACAAAATATGAATTTTCTTTCTTTTTTCTTTTCTTTCTTTCTTTCTTTCTTTCTTTTTTTTTTTTTTTGAGACAGAATGTCGCTCTGTTGCCCAGGCTGGACTGCAGTGGCAGGATCTGGGCTCACTGCAAGTTCCGCCTCCCGAATTCACGCCATTCTCCTGCCTCACCTCCTGAGTAGCTGGGACTTGGGCTCCCACCACCATGCTTGGCTAATTTTGGTTTCGTATTTTTAATAGAGATGGGGTTTCATCGTGCTAGCCAAGATGATCTCGATCTCCTGAGCTCGTGATCCGCCCTCCTGGGCCTCCCAAAGTGCTGGGATTACAGGCATGAGCCACCTCATCTGGCCCAAAATATGAATTTTCTTTATGAATTCAGGGTACAGAATATTTAATAAGATCTGAAAATATTAAACATTTTAATTTTGATTATTAAAAATTTAGTGCTTTGCCTGAAATGACACCATTAAAATATTAAGAATTAAATTTGGGCTGAATGTATTCAAAATACATAAAACTGGTAGAGAATTAGTATCTAGACTTCAAAATGCCCTCCTATGAATCAAAAATAAAATGTAAAAATACTAAATTGTTAAAAGAGCAAATATGTTACTCACTTTCCTGGTCTAAGGACCGTATGGCCCATGAATATATGAAAATGTTTTCAATTTCAATAGAATCCATGAGAAAGCAAAATTATAATCACAATTAAATATCTGTCACGCTCCTAAACAAGACAATAATTTCAATGTTTGCCAATAACAGGGTTGGCTGTAGACAAACAGGCAATCTCATGTGGCTGCTGGTGGAAGCTTAAATTTTTGCATCCACTTTAGGGAGCAATTTGGCAATCTCTAGTAGAGCTAAATATGTGCATACCCTATGTGATAGAAAAACTCTCCCACAAGTGTGCAAGAAAAAATATAGACTGTTTGTATGAGCATTTTTATAGGAAAACAACACCATAGAAAACTCTGAAACAGCATGAACAAACCAATACATTTGGTATAGTTATCCAGTGGAAATTCACCTAATAGTAAAACTAATGAAACAGATTTAGATTTATCAACACGAATAAACATAAAATAAAGTTGAACTAAAAGAATTTTCAGGTGAGCACACAAAATAGGATATCATTTATACAAAAATATGCACACCATTATTTAGAGACACATACATAAGTAGAAGATGTATAATAAACATGGAAATAATGCAGCCTGAAGTCATGACTGTAGTTAGCTCTGGGAAGGGAGGGGAGTAGGGAGATGAAGGTGAACTAGGACTTCAACTGTGCTTATAGAACTGTATTTCTCAGGCTGGGTGGTGGCTATATTGTTATATAACATATAGATGATAATAAGCCTGTAATATATAACAGATGCATGACATTGTATGTGTTGATATGGTTTGACTGTGACCCCACTCAAATCTCATCTTGAAGTGTAGTTCCCATAATCCCAACTTCTCTTGGGAGGGACCAAGTGGAGGTAATTGAATCATGGGGACAGTCACCTCCGTGCTGTTCTTGTGACAGTGAGTTCTCACGAGGTCTGATGGTTTTATAAGGGACTTTTCCCTTTTGCTCTGCACTTCTCCTTGCTGTTGCCATGAGAAGAAGAATGTATTTGCTTCCACTTCTGCCATGATTGTAAGTTTCCTGAGGTCTCCCCAGCCATGCTGAACTGTGAGTCAATTAAACCTCTTTCCTTTATAAATTTCCCAGTCTTGCGTATGTCTTTATTAGCAGTGTGAGAACAGATTAATACACATGTCAATATGTATAGAATTTATGCTTATATACATTTATATGATTATATGTATAACGAAAATATGTGTGTGTATTATACATTATATGATATATATATTATATATGATATATAACATAATTGTTTACAAAATACCCTTTTGCATGTCTGAAATATCTCAAAATAAATAATATGTAATATATAATGCAGGGAGGAGGCAATATAGGAAAGTATTTTCAAAGAGTACAAAAATGTAACCTGATGGATCAGTCTACTGTTTAAGGTGAGAAAGGTGAATGTTTGACGAAATATTCTGCTAATATATTACAAGGGTGACCATATTTCCAGTGAAATGTCTGATTGATACTAGAGAGTCCTTATTATTCATCTGCAAGCCCTTCCCTTCAATCAACTGCACATTTTATGCATCATTATTATTTTAGATACCAAATTATTTTAGATACCAAATTCTGTATCACTCAGGAAACAAAACACAAATAATAGTGATGGCAGCCGCTGCCATCACTATTATTTGTGTTTTGTTTCCTGAGTGATACAGTGCAGCCACCCAAACCTCAGCTGCAGACCCAGACCTCCAGCTCCATGGAGCAGGCAGGAATCCTGACCTCTTGGTGGGGCTACAGCCACCCAAACTGCAGCACAGGAAGACTGTCGATCCAAGTCTTCCTGTGCTCTTGATGCAGGCCAGGAGCAGGCAAGTTCTGCCCTCCCTCGTGCAGCTGCAGCTGCCCAACCTGCGGTTGCAGATCTGGGCCTCCCACTCCACAGAGCGAGCAGGAGTGGGGGACAAGAGGGAGCCCTGCCCCTCTGAGTTGGTGTGGTAGGAGCTCCAGAGGTGCAGCTGCGGTAGCCCTCCCAAGTGCAGGACCTGGGCATCTCTGCAGCCTGCATCCTTAGGGGCCCTGGAAGGACCCCCTCATCCCTGCAGGCTTAGGAGTTTCTGCTCTGGTTGTCTGGCCTCTCTCCCCTCCCAGGGCCTGCTCTGATCTCCGAGCGGGCTTCAGGCTGAGCCCCAGGTCCATGAATGGAAGCAGAAGGTAGACAGATTCCTGGGCGGAAGGGGACAGTTGGGTAAGGCCACTCCTTCAGGCCGGAGAGGTCCTAAAGGTTGGGCGCTGGACTGTCAGTCCCGTGGACCAGGATGGGGACTTGTGGTGCCTCCTCTGGGCCCACCCATGGCCGTCCATGGACCAATCTGAATGCACTTCTTCCCTTCTGAGGTCCATAAAAGCCCCAGGTTTAGGCAGAGCACGACAGAGAACAGAGAGACAACAGGCTGACCAGCTGAAGAGAGGAGCTACCCTCTTTGCTAATAGCTGGTAGCTGGAGATGACAGGCCAACCTGCTCAGGTGAAGAGGAGCCGCTCTCTCCAGGACCTCCTCTCTGCTGAGAGCTGACACTCCACGAGATCACTACCTACAGAGAGGAGCTACTCCCACTGTGGGTTTCCTCTGAGTTGTTGTAACACTCAAAGCTCCTATTGACCTCAGTCACCTTCCACTTGTCTGCATACCTCATTCTTCCTGGATGCAGGACAGGAACTTGGGCAAAGGTGCCATCAGCCACAGAGGTTTCTGGCCAGAAAAGCAACAGCCTAAAGATCCTGTAACAATAGTGGCTTAAATAAATTATTTTTCTCCATGTAACACTATGCTGAGCATAGGTAATTCTGAGCTATTTCTGGAGAAAGGCAGATCACAATGAATGGAACCTCCATAGTCCTTCGGAAACCCAGGCATTGATCTTTTTTGTCTACTATGCCTATAATTAAGTTGCCACTTTACAGTCACAAAAATTATCTAGAATTGCATCTATGATGCCCATATTCCAGGCAGTGGAAAAGAGGGCAATGAAAAGGATAAATGTTTGTCCCCCATTTAAGGACCTTCCAAAGAGTCTCAGGTATCAACATTATGTACATTAAATTACTAATTTTAGCTGTAAGGGAAGCAGGGAACTGAAGTACTTTATCTCGGCTGGTCTGAACACAATTGTTTTTCTACTCTTCTGAATATTTATTAAAGTCTTCAGTCCTTACTAGGTCTATTTCTCTTTTACCATTTGGATCCCCAGTTGATTCTTCAGGATGTTTATTGCGTTTGAGGAATAGCTAAAGAGTCATCATAGTGGTTGAAGAGAAGCAGTCAGTCCATATGCTCATGCTTTTGCTAAACTTGAGGTCTTCACTGACCTCTACGCAGATGTCCCTTATGTACCTGTTCACAAGGTATCCCACAAGCATTTGTTCTATAAGTATTCTGCACTCCAGGTGCTGTCAAAATTTGGGAATTTGTCTTCAAGTGACTCAAGTCTTCAAGTTTCTAAATCTTGACTGCTTCCGCATTGTGTTTCCAGTAAATCTACTCAAACCTCCACCATCTGCAGGACCACAAGGTAGGTCCTCTGACTCGCAATAGGAACATGCAAGAATGTTTGCATCCTTTCAAAATGACATGCATGGTGAACAATACTAACTCCAGCCTCTCCTTATCTATCAAAAAATGTGTTACTGTATTTTTTAATGTGTTGCAGCTAAGCCATTTTTTTTTTTTTTTTTTGGCTTAGGGACAATCTTTTGTCAAAGGTCAAAATGAGTAGCACTATAAAAATAAAATTTCATAGTATTTTTTTCTTGCATTTTATAGGAGCTTTTTTTTTTTTCACTACATACTCAACTTTCTTTTGGTTCTGCATTAAAAATAGGAGTAAAACAAATTGTTTAACTTCTTTCTCCTTCCTCTTTCTTGTCTGTTTCCTACCTTCCTTCTGCCATCAGAATAATTGTCTACTTTGCCTTTCTACCAAAGGAAAACTTGTTGACATTTTAAAATTATTTCTTACTATATTTAGAATTTACTGCCCATCTTCTGTGAAAAAGTCATGTGACTTAAACTTAGTGATAGAAAGGAAGCAGGGGAATTTATTTTGTGGAAGAAAAAAATGAATCAGTCTAATGTTCTGTATACATATTTTTTATATTAGTGTCTGCGTGACTTTGAAAGTTGTCCTATATAGACACTCATTCTTTCCCAAACTTATTGTTCTCATATCCCACAAGAAGTAATATTGAGTCCAGTCTGCTCAGATCCTGACTCTGTCTTATCAGTTTTGTTGACTCAGGAGAGCATAGAATGTCATTGCATTCTCTCCAGCCTGATTCTGTTGCCTGTGCAGAAGGTAGGAGTATCTGTGGTCTCAGTGTTTACTCTGCCTCAAGGGACTACAGATGGGTGAACTTTTGGACAATGGACTGAAAGAAGCAATAGCCAGGTGATTCTGAGTTAGGACTGGCTCTCTCATGCATTATCTGAAAAGGAACATCTCTTATCACCACAAAAAATGTGAACATTTCAATCTATTTCCTATCTACTAATGATAATTGCTTTTACTTTTCAGAGAAAATTTTTTCATCATCTTCTGGCTTTTGATAGCCACTCCATATATTGACTAACAGTGAATAGTGAATTGCCCAGATTGCTTTGCCTGTTAATTCTAGTTTGGATCTCAGTCATCAAAGGATTATATAAGTGTGCAATGAAAATCACACTGCCACACACTACTCTTTTATTAGCTTTTTTGGGGGGATTTAAAACTCTCTTAAGCAATAGTTAACACTTACAAAGCATTTGTAATGAGAAGGCACTGTTCTTTGTGCTTTATCGGTATTTATCTCACGTAATCCTTGTAAAAACTCTACTAATATCTTTATCTTACAGATGGAAACACTGAATAGCACAAGCATTAAAAAACTTGCTTGAGGCCATATGGCTAGAAAGTGGTGGAACCACAATTCAATCCAAGCAGTCTATCCCAGAATCTGTGCTTTAAACAGAATACTATATTGCTATACTTAGGTGCCTGAATCAGATAATTATATTGGCTAATCCAATAAATGTTTGCACCTGAAAATTAGTATATAAGGCTCTGGAATGTAATAAATTTGCTAGATAGGTTAGTTCAATTCTGTGGTAAGCAGAACCATTTTTAAAGTCAGCCATTTTGCTCCAGGAAACAAATCTCAGCATTTCTGTGCACTATTACACTGTCTTTCAAAAAATCTATAACAGGTATTGGAAGACAAATATATACAAAGACAAGTATTTATTTATTTTTAATGTGTTACTGTGGTTGTTGAGCTGAGATAAGATTCTTGGAAAAGACTGATTAAAATCTATTTAAATTGTAAATGGTAGGAGAGCATGAAAAAACAGCTTGATGAGAAGGGAAATAACAGAAAGAAGTGCATATATCACTAATTAGAGAGGCAAGAATATTGAAAAGCAACTTTAAGGAGAATTAGTGAAGGCTTATTATTGAACGAGGGAAATTAATGCCACAAAGAAACAAGACACCAGATATAGGACAAAAGGGGTATAAGTAATGGAGGGAAGTCTACAAAGATGAGAGACTGTTGGTATTTTCAGATAAGCAAAGTATCAATGTCTACCAATGTCTACCAATTAGTATTCCTTGCAAGATAATTAAAAGTAGAAAGATAATAGAGTTTCCTTAATGATATGATGGGAGATGATTCAAAGGAAAAAACGATATTGGAACGTGTAGTAGAAGAGCAAAATTAGTCAAGGCACTGAAGGCAGACAACATTGGAGTATTTAGTTTTGTGAATGGTATGATAGGAGATAATTCAAATGAAAATTCCTTTGGGAGTATAGAGTAGAAGAACTAGAAATCACAAAGGTTCTAAAATCAAAGAAAATGTAGTGATCTCTTAGGGAAATGAGAAAGGCAGATTTGGAAAGTGGCAGAGTTACAAAGATGAATTTCACTTAATATGAATTTTTTATTATTTTCAGTCCATTTAGGAAAATTTGTTGCAATTTTAGTGTTCAAGAGACAATTGGAGGGAAATAGATGTCACATTAAAATTAATGTAACTAATGTGAAAGGATGTGATTTTTCAGTGCTGTACAAAACTACTCAGTAACTAGTATATTGCAGTTCTATTCTATCCACATACAATGGAAGAATTACCATGAGAATTTATCTTCTTGGTCATTCAGTATCATAAATTTAGCTTTCTTGCCTGCACTTACTTTTGTGTAACGATACTTTTTCACCATCATATATATTAATCTGTCACCCACAATTAGACCCTTTTGTTGAATTCCTAAATAAGTAAATGCTTTGATAAAGTTGGGAAATTCTTTGAAACAGTGTTTCAAAGAGGAAATAGGTTCTCAAGATTAATTGACTTCAGCTCTCTGTAACTTAAGAAAAAATTCTTTACTAAAAAGAAATGGTAAGAAGACCTGTCTTTGTTCATTTTATGCTGCTATAACAGAATACCTGAGACTAGTAATTTATAAAGAAGTGAGACTTAACAGTTTACAATTCTGGATGCTGTGGAGTCTACGATTGAAGGACCTGTATCTTGCAAGAACATTCTTGCTGCATTATGCTCTGACAGAAAACAAAAAGGCAAGAGCATGAGAGAGAGTGGGAAAGATAGACACAGACAGACAGAGAGAGAGAGAGAGGAAGGAAGGAAGGCACGCTGAACTTAGGCTTTTAATCAGAAACTCATTCCTACTATAACTAACCTACTCCCTACATAATGGTGCTAACCCATTCATGATGGCAGAGCTCACATGATCTAATCACGTGTTAAACGTCCAACCTCTTAATACCATCACAATGGCCATTAAACTTAAACATGATTTTTGGGGAGAAAGTTCAAACCATAGCAGGACCTGAATAGGCTTTTTTTTTTTTTTTTTCAAAGAAGACATTATTATTGCCAACAGGCATATAAAAGGTGTTCAAAATCACTAATTATCAAGGAAATGCAAATTTAAACCACAATGAAATATCACCTTCATGCCTGTTAAGATAGTTATTATCAAAAAGACAAGAGATAACAAGTATTGGTCAGGATATGGAGATAATGAAAACCTTTTACACTGTTGGCAGGAGTGTAAATTGGTAGAACTATAATGAAATACAGTATAGAGGTTTCTCAAAAATTAAAATAGAATTATATGACCTAGGATTTTCTTTTCTGGACATATACCCGATGAAATTACAATCTGCACCTCATAGAGATGCTATTCATTGCAGCATTATTCACAATACCTAAAATATGAAAGAAACCTATATAGTCTATCAGCAGACAAATAAAGAAATTGAATACAACACACACACACTAGAATATTATTCAGCCATAAAAATGAAAGAGATCCTAGCATTTTTGTCAACATGAATCAACTTGGAGGATATTATGCTAAGCGAAATAAGCTAGACACAAAAAGAAAAATATTGCATGATCTCACTTATGAGTGGAATTTAAGAAAAGTCAAACACATAGAAACAGAGAGTAGAAAAGTTGTTCCTAGGAGTGGGGATGGGGAAAGGATGAGAAGATGTAGGTCAAATGGTACAAAGTTGCAGTTATGTAGGATTAATAGGTCTAGAGGTCTAATGTACAGCATGAGGACTAGAGTTAGTATTACATTTTATACTGGATATTTTCTAAGACAGTAGATTGTAGGTACTCTTACTACAAAAAAGAGGTAACTATTTGATGGTGAAAAAGTTTATGAGGTGATATGTTAATTTTTTTACTGTGGTAATCATATCACCATGTATTAATATATGTATATTAAAAACATCATGTTCTACACCTTAAATATATTCAATCAATCAATAAATAAAAATGAGGCATTTAAAAAAATAAACAAGACAGTAAAAAATACGGTGGTTCAAGGTGGCTGACTAGATGCAGCTAGTAGGCACCTCTTCCATGGAGAGGAATCAAAATAGTAAGCAAATATTCAGACTTTGAAGACATCATCTAAAAGAGAACACTGGAATTCAATAGAGAGGCAAAAGGAATCATGAAAAGAAAATGAGAGTGAAGCCAGACAGGGCTGGGATTGGCATGAAGCTGGGAGAAGCTCCCTGATATGGCAAATGGTAAGAGACCCCTGGGGCTCCACACTTCCACTAGGGACTATTACAATCCTGGCTATGAGAAAGTCTCTCAACCCTCCTGGGCCTTCAGACTAACACAGGAAGGTGCCTAGAGATTGTGTAGAGGCATTGCTGAAACTCAAATGGAATCCCAGATGTTTTCGAGCCCTGAGCAGCTGCAGTCCAGTGCCATTCTAAGAGCCCAGGCCCCAGAGGCTTGTGTTCTGCCCTGAAGCTGCCACTACAACCTCAGGGCAAGGGAAGGGGTGGAAAGACCAGGCAATTTTGCATGCTCAAAGACAGATACCATCACCACTGCTGTGAGATGAAGGAATCAGCAAACTATGTGCCCCCACAGCTGCCAGCCTCCACTGCTCCTTCTGAGAGGGGCTTGGCCTCCCCGGGGGCCGGCCAGCAGTGTAGCCACCCTGACCCCTACTGAGCATTTTAGCTACAGCATCATGCCATTCTGAGAGCCCAACCCTCAAAGGCTTGTGTCCTGCCCTAGGGCTGACACCACTGTTGCTACCACTACCACCACTGCCACAGGGCTTGGAAGGGAGCAGAGAGGCCATGCACTTTTGTGTGCTTTAGGACAGATACCTCTGCCACTACTGTGGGACCCAGACATGAGTAAACCGTGTGCCCCATGGCCGCCTACCTCTGCTGCTCCCACTGAGAGGGGCATGCCCTTCCTGGTGGCAGGACTGTAGCATAGCCACCCTGCCCCCACCTGACTATTCTGCCATCAGCCTGGGAGCAGCCCACTTCCCCCTATCATAGCCAGCACATAAACTCTTGGGACCTGAGGACAAGTACACTGGTCTGGTCCCAGCCTAGTCTCCTCCAAGACTTGTGCATACAGTTCAGGGGGCTGTCTAGGGGCCTGTGAATTGAAGATTGCCTTGTCCAGTCCAATACTGCTAGTACCTGATCACTCCATGGGGTCTGAGGTCAGGCCAACCCAACCAATGGACATCATCCCAGCTGGTATTCACCCACATAGGCCAAAAGGCAGACGGCCTTACCCTGTCTACACAAAGCAGCAGCACTTCTGCATCAGAGAAAAGGTAAGTCACAAAGCTGTTTGTTTTGAGCCCAGGGAAGAGCTTCCACCCTGAAGCCAATCCAGTGGAGAACTGAAAAGACATTTTTTAGTTCTCAGCTAGACTATGGACTGAAGATAGACAACAGTATTGATCTGAACTGAGTCAGAAGCCCAGTACAGGAGTGTGACAATGAAACAAATCATTTTTCTGCCTACCTAAGGCATACAACTGGTGCAATTCCTCCTGGACATGTGGAGAACTTGGTAATTGTCACCATGAGCAAGCTGCACCACCCCCATCAGGGATGGTGCCCGTGATTATCACTGGGGTATGTATGAGTGAGCTTTCCTGTGCAACTCTGCCTAGCATTGCCACCTCATTACCACAACCTTGGTGCTGAGCAAGGAACTCAGGACACCAGGCATTCTACAGAGAAGTCCATTGCCTGAGGCAACAAAGAGGACATCCCAGTAAACAAACATCAAGCACATACCCATCTGCTTCTATTCAGCTGGTTCTTGCACATAAGCATCATCTACTGCCCTGGAGGTTGAACTGTACAACTCTATACAAAACCAACTGACAGAAGTGCACAGCCTTGGAGAATGAGATAAGATTACTGAAAGCTCTGCAGATTGCGGTCCTGAAAAAGGAAATTCATCTGTTCATACACCCTGTACATCACTACTACAACCAGCATATTATGACACCTCCAAAGAGTCACATGAGTACTCTAACAATGGATTCAATTAAGAATGAAAACTTTGAAATGACAGATAAAAAATTCAAAATATGATTTGTAAGGAAGCTCAATGAGATCCAAGAGAAAGCTTAAAATTGACCCAAATAAATCAAAGAAACTGTTCAGGATATGAAAGAAAGACTTACTAAAGAGATAGATACTTAAAAAAACAAACAAATTCTGGAAATGAAACTTTTGTTGAAGTAATTACAAAACACAGTTGAGAATTTTAACAATAAGCTAGACCATGCCAAAGAAAGTAAAAGAAACTGGAAGATAAATCTTTTAAATTTACAAAGTCAGACAATAAAAAATCTTTTCTTAAAAAATGAACATAATCTTTGAGAAATATGGGAGAATGTAAAGCATCAAAATCTATAAATCATAGGTATTCTAAAGGGAGATGAAGAAAAGGTTAAAAAGTATGCAAAACTTATTTAAGGAAATAATTGAAGAAAATGTCCCTGGTTTTACTAGAGATTTAGGCATACAGATAGATTAAGTTCAGAAAACTCCTGGGGAATACACTGCAAGAGGGATTTTGATCAGAGCAGAGCTAAATGACATTGAGACCAAGAAAAAAAAAAAAAAAAAACAGCAACAACAAAAATCCACACACATAATACAAAAGGTCAATGAAATGATGTTTGTTCTTAGAAAATATTAATAAATGGACAGACTACTAGTTAGATCAACCAAAAAAAAGGAATGAATATTGAAATAAGAACAATCAGAAATTAGAAAGTGACGTTACAACTGATATTACAGAAATAAAAAAGATCATCAGAGACTACTATAAGTATCTTTACACTTAAACTAGAAAACCTAGAGAGACTGAATAAATTCCTGAAAAAGTACAACCTCCAAAGATTGAGCCAAGAGGAAATAGAAATTATGAACAGACCAGTAATGAGTAGTAAAATTAATTAAACAAAAAAATCACCTTCCTCAAAAAAGTAACCTAAGCCCAGGCAGATTCATCACTGAATTTTACCAGATATACAGCAAAGAACTAGTAGCAATCCTACTGAAACTGTTCCAAAAAATTGAGGAGGAAAGAGTCCTCCCAAACTTATTATACAAAGCCAGTATTACTCTGATAACAAAATCAATCAAGGACACAACAAAAAAGAAAACTTCAGGCCAATATTCTTGAAGAAAATAAATGTCATAATCTTCATTGAAATTAGAATACTGAATCTAAAAGCACATCAAAAACATAGTACACCATAATCAAGTAAGTTTTACTCCAAGGATGCAAGGATGACTCACCGTATGCAAATTAGTTAATGTGATTCACCGCATAGACGGAATTAAAAACAAAAACCATATGGCTGTCTCAATAAATGCGAAAAAAAGCTTTCAATAAAATCTAGCATCACTTCATGATATATACCCCAAACAAACTAGGCATGGAAGGAACATACCTCAAAATAATAAGACTCTTACATGATAAACCCATGGTCAACATTAGAATGAGAGGAGAGAAGTTGTAAGCATTCCCCATAAGAACTGGAACAAGACAAAACTGCCTACTTTTCTAAATTCTAGCAGCGGCCTTCTGGCAAAAAAGGAAGAAATAAAAAAGCATCCAAATGGGAAAAGTGGAAGTCAAATTATCTCTGTTCACTGATGACATCGTCTTATACTTAGAAAACCCTATATACACCTGCAAAAGACTTCTAGATTTGACAAATAACTTCAGTAAATTTTCAGGATACAAAATCAATGTACAAAAATAAGTAGCATTTCTATGCTTCAGTAATGACCAAATTGAGAACCAAATCAAGAACTCAATCCCATTTATAATACCCAAAAATATAAAATGAAATAGCTAGGAATCTATTTAACCAAGGAGAAGAGGATCTCTACAAAGAGTAGTATGAAAGTCCTATGAAATAAATTGTAGATGACATGAATGGAAAACCATCTCATGATCATAGATTGGTAGAATCAATATTATTAAAATGACCTTACTACTCAAAGCTATTACAAGTGTTATTTTTCACATAATTAACCAAAACAATCCTAAAATTTGTATGCAACCAAAAAAATATCCAAAGTAGCCAAAGTAATCCTAAGCAAAAATAATAAAGCTGGAGATATCACATTATCTCACTTTAAATTATACTATAAGGCTTTGGTAACCACAAAAACATAATGTTGGAATAAAAAATAGACACATAGATCAATGGAACAGAACAGAGAATCCAGGAATAAAGTCACATAGACTAACTGATCCTTGACAAATATGACAGAACATAAACACTAAGGAATTAGTGTATATTGAATAGTGTAAACACTATTCAATACATGGGGCTGTTGAAATTAGATAGCCATAAGCAGAAAAAATGAAACTGGACTCCTACGTCTCACCATATACAAAAGTTAACTCAAGATAGGTTAAATACTTAAATGTCATACATAAAACTATAAAAATCCTATAAGGAATCCTGGGAAAACTCTCCTGCACTTTGCCCTAGGCAGTGAATTTAAAACTAGGTCCTCAAATGGAAGTCCAACAAAACCAAAAATAGACAAAGAGAACTTAGTTAAACTAAGAAACTTTGGCACAACTTAAGAAATAATCAGTGGAGTAAACAGACAAACTATTATGCATCTGCCAAAGAACTGATATCCAGAATCTGCAAAGAACTCAAACAACTCAATGAGAAAACACACACACACACACACACACACACACACACACACAAGTGATCTCATTAAAATATGGGCAAAGAACATGAAGACACTTCTCAGAAAAAGACAGACATGTGGGCAACAAAGATGAAAATATCATCAACATCACTAATCATCAGAGAGATGCAAATCAAAAACAATGAGATACTGTCTCAGAATGGATATTATCAAAAGGTCAAAAAATAAGAGATGTAGGATGCAGAGAAGAGAGGACCCTTATACACTGTTGGTGGGAATGCAAATTAGTACAACTTCTATGGAAACCAGTATAGAGATTTCTCAAAGAACTAAAAGTAGAACTACCATTTGATCCAACAATCCCACTACTGTTTATCTCCCCAAAGGAAAGGAAATCATTGTATAAAAAAGATACCTGCACTCATATGTGAATCATAGCACTATTTACAATAGCAAAGTCATGGAATCAATTTACATGTCCATCAATGGATGAGTGGATTAAAATGTTGTGTATATATGCCATGGAAAATTAAGCAACCATTAAAAAGGATGAAATAATGCCCTTTGCAGCAACATGGGTGGAAGTGGAGACCATTGCATTAAGTGAAATAAAACAGAAACTAAAAGTCAGAAACCGCATGTTCTCACTTATGAGAGTTAAATAATGAGTGAACATATAGTGTGGAATAATAGACATTGGAGACTCCAAAAGGTGGGAGGATGCAAGAGGATGACAGTTGAACATTTCCTATTGGATACAGTGTTTGCTATCTATGGAACATCATGGATGCTTTCAAGTTTTGGCAATTGTAAGACTTGTAAAAGTTTTATAAACATCCATGTGCACATTTCTGTGTGTAGATAAATTGTGAGTAAATACTAATTAATGTGATTGCTGGATGAATCCTACAGTAAGAGTTAGTTTGGAAAGAAATTCTAAAACTGTGCTTTCTTTATGAGAATGACTTATAATAAGAGATTCAATTTTATTAGAAAATAGTCAGAATTTCCATATCTTATTCTGCCAGTTTTGTTTCGTTGTAGATTTTTAAGGGATTTGTCCATTTTAAAATTTTTGCTAAACTTATTCATTTTAAGTTCATAATACCTCATCTTTCTCAGTTTCTGTAGGATTTCCATTAATGTTCCCATTTTTTTTCCTGATAATCTCTTTCTCTTTCTCTGACTAGTTTATAGAGTTCATCATTGTACATTCTTTTTTGTTGATATCTGTTCTTATTTTTATTATTTTATTCTGTGTACTTAATGTGTTTACTTAGCTCATTTTAGAAAGTGTCTCACATGTTTTATATTCATTAATTATTTTTCATCATTTTTCATGTCTGTGCTTTAATTTAGACATTTTTATTGATCTGTTATCCATTTCACTTTTACTTGGTACCACTATACCTACTATGTCAATAATCCATTATATTAAGTTTTTAATTCCAAATATTGTTATTTTTAGTTTTATAATGTTTATTTGATTCTTTTTCATATATCTTTCATTTCCATATGTCTTTAATAAAATTTGCAATGTTTGGGGAAAAAAAACATTTATACCTAGTTTTTTATCCTTTCCTGTATTGTCTTAAATAGTTATTTAAAATCCTCACTTGAATAACTCTAAATCCTGGATTATCTCGGGGTTTACTTCTGTGACATACTTTTCTTGAACAATATCTTGAATGTTGGTCTCATTTTATTGCTGCTTCGTATGTCTAAATGTTTTATTATATATTGGATATTTTTATAAATGATGTTACCATTCCTCAGAAAGCATCCCTTATTGCCTATATTTGAAACATGGGTAGATGACTGACCATATTTGTTTTGCCTGATGTGGACCTGGGCCTGGGTTGGATTATCAAGTTAGCAAGATAGAGCCTGCCTCTAATTTATCCTTTTTAAAATCCATTTATCTCTAGAGGTGGCCCTCTAGAGATTTCAATTGAAACCTTATTAACTCTTCCTTTATATAACCCTGAAAACAAGAATATTCATTTAAGCTCTTCAGAGTATTATCAGCAAAGCTCTTTGACTTATTTTTCCCTTGTAGATTCAAAATGTAGTACTAAATTTGTGGAGGGACTAGCTGTAATTTTGAGATAGCTTCATTCTCTATCTGTCACTTCAACCCTGAATGAGTTATAAAGTCTCTACTGGCTTCTTTGTAACTCAAAATAAGCATCTGCCAGAGGGCAAGCCTGTTTTCCTAGATTCCAGCCAGCTCTATAATCAGTAAACTGGCTGCATATCATCAATATTATTTCACTATTCCCTTTTTAGAGCTTTCATCTTTTGCATATTTTACCTTCAGGCCCGTTATGCTCAGTGCTGTTCTTGTTTCCCAAGTGCTGAGGGTCTGATGGAAATACATCTTTTCCATTTATAAGTTTTTACCTCAGCTCTTTTTAGCCTCCCTTAAAGACTTACATTTCCAGAAATATCTTCTGGGGCAAATAAGCAATCTATTTGAGGCTTTTCAAGCTTTTAGTTTTATCACTTTAGCCCTGTATGAACATTCTGCTGGTTCTTTCTTCCATTTTCCCCCAAGAGTATCCGTCAGAGTGATTCTCAGATTCTCAGCCCCAGTCTGAACTAGCAAATGTCCTCTTAGTGCAGGGGATCTTACAATATTCAGCTCATCTCTAAATCTTAATTTTCTCTTTGTTAATTTAGTCCACCTAATCCTCATTGTTTCCACAACTCTGATGTTTTAAAAAGCATTATTTAAAAATACATAGACTTTTCTATATGTTGTCAGAGGAAGCATATTTCTGTCATCAAAGATAATGGGTCTCATCCTATTAAACATGACTCCAATGGTTCTTGCTAATGTGGTATGATTCACGACAGAATTAATGATGTTTTATGGCAAAAAAAAGGAGACCAGATCATAATTCTTTACAAGTGATAATGGTTTTCTTAATAATCCAAAAAATAGGTTAAAACTTATTATAGTTATTTAGAAAACTTGTTAAAGTGAATCATCAAAAATACTTAAATGTCCTGAATAACAGACTGTCAAATATCAACAGTGGTTAGGCTTGATAATGTACATTTGTGAAACAGAGCTGATAAGAGAAAACCTGTCCTGTGAAAAAGAAATAATTTCCACTGAGTTCTACCCAATGGAAAAACATGTTTACGGTGACAATCTTTCATTTTTCTTAATATAAAGATGTAAAATAACATTTTCAAATCAAGTAGCCTGTTATTTTATAATTACCCTTTGCAAAGAGGCTCTATAGATAAAATATGTCATTATTTTCCAACTAAATTTTTCTGTGGATGGCAGGTATGCTTCCTTATATCTTTTATGTCCTGTTAGAATATACTTTGGGCAATAATCCATTTACAGCAGTATTGCAGATAAATTAACTTGATATATACTGCATGTAATCTATGGAAGAAAATAAGTAAAACCACAACATTTTATTGGGAGAAAATGCATACCTGGAGACAATGCACAATTCCTTATTTGGGAAAACTGAGCATTAGAAAGGTGTTCGTTACTTTAAAATATGAATTTAAAATTTAGTCTACATATAATTTACAGATTATTAGAATGGTGTCTTCAGTTCCTAGTTCTTAATATGAACATTCATCTCCTGGTATCCACAGGGGATTTGCTCCAGGACCTTGTGTAGATTCCAAAATACATGGATTCTCATGTCCTACATAAAATGGTGCAATATTTGCATATAACCTATGCACATTTTCTCATGTACTTTAAATCATCTCTGGATTACTTAGAATACCTAATACAATGTAAATGCCATATAAACAATTGTCATACTGTATTGATTAGAGAATAATAAGAAAAACATGCATATTTTCAGTACAAATGCAACCTTTTTTTAATTTGAATATTTTTGATATTCAGTTGGTTGAATCCACAGCCTTGGAACCCACAGATATGGAGAGTTGGCCATACTAATTTTAACACAAATTGAGTCTGAACCTGATTATATGTTTACTGAACACTGTGTGATCTGTAAAAGTGAAGAGTAGGCGATGGTATGAAGTGGTTGAGTAAAGTCATGTCATAATGAGTCTTGAGGGACTGGTACATTCCCAATATGTGGGGCATAGAGTTGGCATTCTATCTGTTCATGTTGAATGAATACTCAACTATTACGTTTCGTTATTGAGTCAAAAGTGAGAATAGAATTTGGTAAGCAAGTAGAAAGGTTGCTCATGGTAAGAATAAAGAAAGTGTGTAAAATATTAGAAGAAAAGGAAGTGAAGAACAGACTGAGTTAGGTTAATATATGTGCAGCAGACATGTAAGGAATGTTTCCTTTTAAGTGTTTTGGGGAAATAGCAACCTGTCATCAGCTAAGAGTTATAGGTGGATTTGGGAGAAGAGAGAAAAGAAAATATGAATTAATCATCTAGAATAATGCAAAAATGAATGGTGTACACATGGATACTATGAATGCTGGATAAAATTATGATCTTTCTAAGATTAATTGCTTTATAATTTAAAATAAGTCTTGCCAGCAATGTGGTACATTTTTGTTCAGCCATGTTCAGCTATATGATTGCAGGCAAAAAGTAGGTGGAAGGCCAAATATAAGGTTTTATTTTACTAATAGAAGTAAGTACAGTTGAGAAGTAGATACACTTTGAGCTTATATCTATCTATATAGTAATAATTCTCCTAAAATTTAAACTTATTAAGGAATACAATTAGACTATCAATGAACAGTAAGTCCAAATGGGATCAAAAGCTTGGGTTGTCAGTCAGAGTTAGATGGCTGAAATTAAGACTATGGAGAATATTCTGCTTGTTATTAATCAAATGACTCTGTTATTTATTATACAACTTGGCACATCTTTATTCACTGGACACATTATATGTATATTAATTTAAAGTATTTATCTAAGGTAGGTGACCTTTGGCCTGTGGAAGGTAAATGGCTGGATTGGGCAGTTGGGAAGAACTTGGAAAATAGAAAGAAAAAAGTATTATGATGATAGGTTTTGGAGAGATTAGGCATCTAATTAAGATAGAATTATGTTGGAGATAGAGACAGTGAGTTTAAAGCAAACTCCAAAGAAAGACGGGGAGAAACCCTGGATTACCACAGAGAGTTAATTGTATAAAATTAAGAGCTGCAAATGTTAGGGTTTCTTGTTTTTGATTTTTTATCAACTAGGCATTCAGTGCTTATCTTCACTGCTATACTTTAATTCAATGAAGAAAAACACAAATTAATATTCATTGTTGTAACTGAAGCACCAAATATTATAACCACTCAGGGAATATTGGCTGAATAAATGAGTTAATTAGATTAAACATATATGAATGTGCATTGGCCATATAATGCCACAAATATATTTGAATTCAAGCTTTCAAAGTGAATGAATGCTTTTGTGAGAGTATTTCCTAGGAGTGAATATTATTATTATATGATGTTGCTTCTATTATAAGGTATATAAATACTTATTTATTTTTATCTTCTAACTACTATAAAAATCATACATTGAATTGACCAAATTGAAGCAAATCAACTTCAGGCATTACAATGTTTTAAATAGAATTACATTTATATCAATATAGTTTAAAGGAAGCATGGACAATATGCAGCCTGCAAAGAGGTCTTTGCTGCAGAATTTTGAATAATACAAGTGCTTAACAATTGCCAGGTTTGACACTGGGCAATATCACTTTAATATCAACACTTGGAATCAGTCATGCCACGTTAAGAATAGAAAATGACTTCCTTTTCTTAGAGATAGATAAACACTCATAAGACTAACAAAAATGTTTTTTAATACTGCCCTATTTTGCTGCTTCACTGGTTACATTTACTGAAAGGATTAGATTTTTTTGTTGTTTGTCATATTTTATCTCCTTAATGATTATGGAATTAGAGCATATGGGTATCTGATATTCTACTTAGGTATATGAGTCCATAGCTTCTCTCCCCATTGAGGATTCAAATGTCAAAAGGAAAAGTATATGTATATATTTATTTTATTATGACAAGGACTACTACAATCAGAAAGCAACAGAGAAAAAGTTCTCACATCAAATTTCACGATGTTTACCTATTTCAAATTATATTCCTTAGAGACTAGGGTTTCGCCTGAGGCGAACCTGGCTTGTCACAGGAGGTGAGGTGAGTGAGAAGCTCAGTATGTGTCCCCTTGACACATAGAGTTTCAATCTTTATTTAAAAGACAAGAGAAGCTCTACTTAGGTATGTTATATATTGGAGTTTCATATACCAATGTTAAAATATTACATTGTTTAATATTCTTTAGTGACATTTGTTTTCATTTCCTTTACTCCTAGTGTAGTAATAAGTACAGCTCCAAACTCTTGGAGTTATCATAAACAAAGGACCTGTCCTGGCTATTTGCTTATTCTAATGTTGCTAGTTTACTGCATATAAATGCTAAAACCTTGGTATATTTGCTCTTAAATTGATGTAATTCATATAATAATTGATAATTCTTCATAAGCTTAAATGATTGCATTGTTGTACTTGGAGGGGATTTACTCTATTTCAAGAGATTAGATTTGTAATTAGCAAGTTCAATTTTGAGAAGCCTGAATTTAGCTTTACACATATTGTGTGTGCTTTGATACATACCCTACAATAAAGAAATGGGATACTTTATTAGCTAGTGAACTCCCTATCACTAAATCTGTTCTGCAGTATTGCAGGGGTACTTTATTGAACTGGTGGTTAGAGAATTCCATAGATTTCTTCTGTGTCTAAAACTGTATGAGTTGTCTTCATATAAAAGTGGACTATTTAATTACTTGTATGATTTGATGTATTTACTTTGATTTTACAGATTACAAATAGATGGATAAGGCCCGTTTGCCTTTCTTATATAACAAAAACCTAAAGCCTTACATTGGTTACTAGTTAATCTTATTACACATGCCTTCACCTGTTTGTATACACTTTATTGCTGGGATAGGAGTACATTTTTAAAAATTAACATTTCATAATGTATTTTAATGTTTGCTCACTTTGTAGACATAAAATCCTATTTGCATGCAAATGAAACATTATTTTAAAAATTATATATTGTTGCCGGGCGCGGTGGCTCAAGCCTGTAATCCCAGCACTTTGGGAGGCCGAGACGGGCGGATCACGAGGTCAGGAGATCAAAACCATCCTGGCTAACACGGTGAAACCCCGTCTCTACTAAAAATACAAAAAAATTAGCCGGGCGAGGTGACGGGCGCCTGTAGTCCCAGCTACTCGGGAGGCTGAGGCAGGAGAATGGCCTGAACCCGGGAGGCGGAGCTTGCAGTGAGCTGAGATCCGGCCACTGCACTCCAGCCTGGGCGACAGAGCTGGACTCCGTCTCAAAAAAGAAAAAAAAAAAAAAAAGGACTAATTAAATTATTGATTACCAATATATACTCTAAAGGACTCTATGTTATTATTGTAAGATGAAGTGATTAAAATATATTGTTAATTAAATTACAAAGGAGAGTACTGAAAATGTGGGTCACATACTCCCACTTGTATAAAAATGAAACATACAATTAGGAAAATTTTCTGTACTGATACAAATGACCTTTTTGGTAGTGACAATTTTTCAATAATAAAATTATAAGTCAAGTTTGGGAAGATGTTTTACCTTTTATAAAGCTTTTTAATGTTTTAGCTTATAATATGTGCAAGTTTTTATGATAAGACAAAGAAACAGTAATAATGTTAAAAAGGCTATTTTACTGTTACTATATACTAAGCATTGTACTACCCACTTTATATTCACATGCAACTGAATTCTTAAGACATTCTTAAGAAAGTATCATTATTATTTCATCTCGCTTTATACAGACAAAATGAAATAGTAGAGCAGAGAAGTTAAATAACTACCACCACTTGTATGACCAGAAAGTGACTGGGTTGAGAAGTCTCATTTCCAAATTTCTGCTCTTCAGTGCCTTACTCAAATGTCATAAATCAATATCTGAGGTAAAGGATAGTGGTCTTATTATAAGCTCCTGACCTACTTTTCATTTGACCTCACTTGCATTTTATGTTAACATAGAAGGAACAAATAGTTTTATATAAATCAGAGACAAATTAGTATCAGTAGAAATTAAGTAATTCTTCCTTTGTCTGTCACATAATCTTGAGTATTTATAACTTTTCAAGAGAAACAGAAACCTACCAACTTAAGGTTCTCTACCTCTGAAATGACCTTCTAAGGAATGTCCTGATTTGCAGGCTTACGGCTTGTCTAATCTTAGTGCCGAGAGCTCAATACATGCTGGTCTTAAAAGGGGTAATTATTTTTAAAATAAATTACTTTTATTTTCTCTATAAAAGACAAAGATTTTGACGTGTTCATCTATTCTTAAGAGCTCATCCTAGTAGTGAAAGCATCTGTGAAAAAACCAAACAGCTGTGAATCTAAATATAGTATCAGATTCAGTCTTTACAACGTAAAGGTTGGAAATGTACTGCTGCTCAACATGTGAAAGTGTAAATGACAGTGCTATATGTTACAGAAATCGCAACTTTGGAAATTGAGCTTAATGCTAATTTATTTCACAGAGGGATGTTTATTATGCATCACCACATATATTGTACTATATTTTTCTAGTGTGAATATGCTCCCACGTGACTCATAATTCAAAAGAAAAGTTGACAGAAGACATAGTTTATGGTTATTTGTTTCTTTCTTATCAATAGTACGATATCTCAGGGCACAAAAATACTGCCATTTACTAGGTAAAGAAGAGCAATGTTTAAGAAAATTTCAGCTAGAACAATCCAGTTAATGTGAACACAAAATAAATATTTTTTTAAAATAAAGGATCATAAAATGATTTTACTAAAAATATGTATTTTTAGTTATGTTCCCACAATAAGTCACATCCACTTTCAAATTTCTTCATATTCAATATAGTCTCATTTGAATTAATTTAAAATTATGATTGTGTAACACAAAAATTCACTCACAAAAATAAATTTTATTTATCGTGTTATGTTTGCTAAGGTAGAAAATATATTGTTAATATTTTCAGCAACAGGAATTGAAATCACAAAATTTTAAAAATCAACTAAGAAAGTAATTAATCAAACATCCTGTTTTCTAATCACTTAGGTTTCCTGGCAATTCACTACAGAAGTGATAAATAACATCTGATTTTATATGGTTAATGAATGTAACATGATACAGAATTTCTTTTTACCTAGGGTTGCTGCGTCTTTTTCCTCCTCTCATTACATAAATAAATGTATAAAATCGGTAGCAATTTTTGTTACATACTTTAATGTGAAATAGTCACAGTGCAGTCTCTTAGTTTTCTTTTTTTAACTGGTGTGTTTTTCAGAGCCTGTAATAATAGTGAGATGGATTTAACCTATGTGACCACCAAAAAAGATATTAAAATGAGATCCAGGGGCATAAACAGGTAGAATACAAATATCTTTTCAGTGTAGGGGCTGTACTACAGAGGAGAAAATGCTACAATAAAACTATTAAGTAATTTGGGGTTTTAATTCAAAGATATTTAAGCATGCCTTTTATGGAAGAAGATGACTACTACAAATTTATCTTATGAGCAAATGAGATACTAGGCAGCAAAGAAGTGAAGAAAATAATGCAGAAGAAATAAAGCAAATGTTCTTAACACTACGTGCTGTATATGCCTGAAAACACTTTATCTTTATAATGTGCATTTTATATTTAATTTAAAATTAAGGAAATGTTGGTACCAAGAAGTTAAATATCTTGCCCATAAATGTATATGTAATAAAGGAGGAGAATTGGATACAATTCTATTAACTTTGAGTCTTTTAAAAAAATACTTCTGCATTTCTCTTGATAGCTCATATTGAAACAGCAAAGATTCCAGGAAGAGAGACAAACAGTAAGGGGAAAATGACTTACAGAGAGTGCTATTCATATGTAGTTATTTTAAATACAATGTAAGTATTGTTTTGCATTGGACAATCATTCTTCAAATGTTTTGGTAAAAGTAGTCTTATATTTCCTTAAAGTGTGTTTGTGAAACTTATGCAGAAGGGCTACCGGGGGTCTATTATAAAGGCAAATTCTGGTTCCTAGAACAGATTCTTTAATCAAATACATTTAGAATTAGAATGTGGTCATTTAGAGATAAGAAAAGTAGTTCTTTAATTCTCTGCTTAAAAACAAACACATAAACAAAAACAGGTCATCAACTTTTTAAAAAAACTAACGAGTCTTTAAAATATTTTGTTAATTCCATATATTTAGGAAATACAAAATATCCATGAAACGTTGCTGGATGAAAACAAGATTATAGTATTGAATTAATAGGAAAACCCTACTGAAGTAAAAATGTACACACATGTTTGAGTATAAAAATGGAAAACTTGTATGTTGAACAAGCGTGATTAATGACCCTAATAAACACATATTTTATTATTGTCTTTTCGTTCTTTTCTACCACTAGTAATTTTTCTGTGGTCCTGGATAAAAATTTGACCAGTGCCCATAATACTTTGCTTACTTCTATTTAATAGATAATTCTACAATTATTTAAAATCTCAAAATACAGTTTTAATCAGAAATCTAATCCAAAATACAAAGCAACACTTCAGCTGTGGCAAAGGTAAGATCTTCTCTCCTATATGCAACTAAAGACAGAGTTTGGGGAGACTTGTGGCTACGAAAGAAGGTCTGGTGTGCTTTTGTTTTTGTTTTGCTTGCTCTGCTACCTTGTGGGAATAGAGAAGTTGAAAGTGAAAGGACAGGGGATTTTTTTTTTTTTTTTTTTTAGCTGATCTCTGGATATGGCAATATTTAAAGTTGATTTCACTCATGAGTGCTTTGTGGGCTTGTGGATGCTTTTCTGCTTGGACCACCTCTGCCCCCATTTATCTGATTGCCCACTTTTCCAGTTCTCTGGTCGTTAAGGTCTTCTGACTCAAGACCTCTTTGTCAATGATTTCTCTTTTTCCTGTTCTGCAACTCACTCCTAGTCCTTGGCAAATGGAATCATCCAATCTTTTCATTAATAGATGTAGGAAATATAGGGCCTTTAGCTTTCTCAGGTACTAAAAAAGAAAAAAGAAACTTTTATGTGTTAAATCAAGGTCTCTGAGTAACATCATCGAAGCTGCCTTTACTATGCTTGAAAGTCGAAGGTAATATGGTAGAGGTGATAAGAAAGGAAATCGTATCTTGATAACAGTTCTCTTCAAAGAAAACCTTCCCAGAATTCTCTGTATCTTGACTTTTTTGTTGTCTGTATCTTGACTTTTTAAAATTTTAAAGTAGGAAAGTTCCTTGCATCTTTGTTCTTTGTATCTTGATTTATATATATATATATATTTAAATTGGAAAGTGGTCCAGTAACATGAAACCAATTACTTTTACTGTTTTTTTCTTTTTATTCTTTTACTATTATTATTTATAAATTCAGCATACAGGGAACTATCTTACAAACACTTTGAGTTTTGATATCTATAGTGTTGGTACATAAGTAAGAAATAAATAAGGTGGTTCTAGTTCTGCAACCTGATATATATGTGTACACTTAGAAGTGCATATAAACAAGTATATTAAGAGAGAAAGGAAACAGAAAAAGGGGGAAAAAAAAGAATGACTGTTTAATGATCCTCTGATTATACTGTTAAATATTATAACACAGGTGTTAAACTCTTCTTTTTCCATATTAAATTTTAATTAAAAAAACGCAAAATTATACCAAATGGGTCCTGTCAGAATAAAATAGAGGCATATATAACTCCTATATTGTTTTATTCTCTTTCCTTAAAAGTGCATTCATTAAATGCCTTTACCATATAAATTAAGTGCACTAATCAACTATTCATCTGTGATATTTATTTTATCAATTATTGAAGAAACTATCCTTCAGCAATTTAACATCGTTATTTTCAATGTGATGTTTTTTATTTTCCTCCCGTCTTCTACACGAATGTAATTGTTTAGATGAAAGTAATCCAATTTCTAAAAACTTGTTTTATTATCATATAGCCCATGTTCTTTGGGCTAGAATGCATGATTGATTATGCATGAAGATAACGTTTAGATATGTAATGCAAAGATATTAATCATGCTATGAACAAGAATGACTTGTTACTGTAGTGAGCAAAAAGAGAAGACATAGTGCTAAGTATGGGATGTTTATGTAATTTTAATACACAATTTGAGAATTGCAACATAAATCATTTTTGCTAATAAGTCCAGTTAAAACCCCTATTTGGCTGATACTATTTGTGGTTATATTTAGCATATTTTGTTATACTTGAGAGCTTCAAAGATTCAATTTAATCAACTTCACATATAAATCAAACATCACCTATATTTTCTTTACCTTTGTATATCAAAATTCTCATAAGTTCACAGAAATCTGGAAAAAGAAATAGCACAGAGAAGACTTGTGTGTCCTTCATCCAGTTTCCCCAATGGTGATAGGTTGCATATAGTACAAAATCAAATCCAGTAAATTGGCAATAATACCATCCACAGACCTTATTCAAATTTTACCATTTTACAAACACTAATATATGTATTTATATAATTATATTTATATATAAAGTTTCATTACAACAATTAAACTCCAAATATACAACTGTCCCATTACTCCCAAAATCCTTTATGCTATCCTTGATAACCACACACAACACACGCTTCCTCCCTGTCTTATACTGACCACTAAAATAACAAAACCACTGGACTAGAGTAAGTTATGCACATGTAATGTAATATCTAAAACAAGTGCTAAAAGATTTATAGAAAGATATACTAAAAACCACTATGGAAAAATAAAAATAAAATTTTAGAAAGTGTTCATGTAACCCACAGATATGCAGAAAAAGAAAACCAAATTAATTTTTTAAAAAACAACAAAGAAATCAAACAGAAAACAGAAAAGAAAAAGGAAGATTTAGGCCCTATTATATAAATAATTACATTCAATATAAATGGTCTAAATTTATAACTTGACAAGTTCAGCATAGTGGATAAAAAGTGAACAAACAAAAAATAATCAACTATTTGTTGTCCGTAAGAAGCTCACTTTAAATGTAACAATATAACAATACAAGTCAGTTTAAAGTAAATGAATGCAAAGTTATATAACATGAAGACATTAAAAAATATTGATAACAAGTAAAGGATAATGCAAAGAAAATTGCTAGGGACAGACAGGGACTTTACACACAGTTAATATGTCAGTCCAACAAAAAATACAGCAATCTTAAGTATGTACACAGCAAAAACAAAGCTTCAGAATGCTTGAAGCAAAAATTGATAAAACTTAAAATAGAATAAACAAATTCACAGTTATAGTTAAGAAAAAAAAAAACATCAGTCAGAAATTGATAGTACCACTAGACAGAAATTATCAAGGATATGAAAAAAACAGAACACTATCAACCAACAGACTGTAATTGTCATTTGTATAACACTCCACCAAATAGCAGCAAAATACACATTCTTTACAAGTGCCTGTGAAATATTCAACAAGATAGATCACGTCATTTGCCATTAAAATATCTAAACAAAGTTAAAATACCTGAAAATATTCAAAGTATATTCTCCAGCCAAAATGGAAACAAATGAGAAATTCATAAGAGAAAAGTAAGATAAAAATCTATAAACACCTGGAAATCAATAACACATTTCTAAATAATCAAAAGGAATTCTAAAGTCTATTAAAAATTACATTGAATGGAATGAAAATGAAAATATAAAATATCAAAATACGTGAAATATGGCTGATGCAGTACTGAGAGATAAATTTACAGCACTTAACGTTTACATTAAAAAAATAAAAATATTATCAAGTAAAAAAATCTGGGATCCCACCTCAAGAAAGTATAAAAAGAAGAGCAAAATAAAATCAAAGCAAGCTGAAGTATCAAAAAGATAAGAGCATGGCAAAGAAATTTAAAATTAAAGGTACAAGAGCAGTGTCTCACATCTGTAATTCCAGCACACTGAGAGGCAGAGACAGGTAGATCCCTGAGAGGCAGAGACAGGTAGCTCAGAAGTTTGAGACCAGCCTGAGCAACATGATGAAATGCAGTCTTTACAAACAAAAAAATTGTTTTTAAAACCAGGTGTGGTGGCATGCACCTGGAGTAACAGCTACTTGGGAGGCTGAGGTGGGAGGATGGCTTGAGCCTGGGAGGCGGAGGGTTGCAGTGAGCCGAGGTCATGCCACTGCACTCCAGCCTGGGCAGCAAAGTTAAAAATAAATTGAAAACAGCTTAAAAATTAATGAAGTAAAAGTGGATTTGTTAAAAATATCAGTAAAATTGATGAACATCTAGCAAAAATGACAGCGAACAAATATGACCAATACTAAGGAATGAAAGTGTGGATATACTACAGACCCCACATATATCAAAAGGATAATAAAGAGGCACTATGAACAAATCTGCAAATTTGATATGCTAAATGGACAAAGTCAATGAAAAGTTTGAACTGCCAAATTATATCGAAGTTGAATTAAATAATCAGAATAGTCCTATAACTATTTTTTAAATTCAAGTTTTAGTTTAATACATTCCATAAAAGAAATATCTATACCTACTTATTTTTACTGGAAATTTTTACCAGATATTTAAGAAAGCATTAATGTCACTCCTATACAATATCTTCCAGCAAATAGCAAGAAAAGGACACTTTTCAGTTCATTTTATGAGAACAATATTTTATTGATCCCCAAACTACATAAAAACAAAAGCAACAATTTCAGATAAATATCCTGCATTAACAGAGACACAAAAATTCTAAACAAAGTATTAGCAAATAAAAAACAGCACTCTGTACAAAAAATAACCTATGACCTATGTTATTCCAGGAAAGCAAAACTGATTCAGTATTCAAGAATAAATCAATGTAACTCACCTTATTAACTTGTTGAAGTAGAAAAAACTCATTATCTTATCAAATGATGCAGAAAAAATGTATTTGACAAAATTTAACACCCAATAAATCTTTGGAAATAGGAAGTATATATATACCAGTACTTCTTGGTAATACGTGTTGTGTTGAGGAGTGGGAGAGGAGGATTATTGAGAAGCATGAGGAAGCTTTCTGGGATAGTGGGTACCTTTGCCATGATGATAGTGATAATAGTGTCTAAGATGTATACATATGGCAAAACTTTTAAAATATACTCTTTACATATGTTCAGTTTATTGTATTTCAGTTATACCTCAATAAAGTTGTTAACTTGTGGAATATCACCACACCTTTCTGACCTTGGCCTGTTTCTTAATGTATCTATCAAGATTTTGATAAAGATATATTATTACCTTTACTTAGGAAAACATAATATAAAAATAGAGGTAAAGCTTACATACAAGATTTATCAGAATTGAAAAAAACACTAAGTGATATTGTCAATCCTAATATTTTTCTCTATAGTTTATGTTATTCTAATCTCAGAGAAGAACATGGATACCTTTGATGTGTATACACCAAATCTTCTACATTTTTCTTCTATCCTCAATCTTGACAGATGATTTTCTGTTTTCCTTCCTTGAAAAACTAGAAATCATCAAAAATGAACATCTCTTCTGCCTACCTGCTATTGGCCAATCAGACAATCAATCAAATTCTCTAAGTTTATAACCATCTACTTCTTTTATCTTATTTGTTTCAATTGAGAAATCATATTATATTCAATTACTTTATGTGTGCTATAGATTCGACTCTTCTACCATCTCGATAATTTTATTACACCAATAATCTCACTTCCATTCTTCAGCAATATTTTATTTTCTAATGCAGGACCACACTTAGCATGAAAATGTCCCCTACCCACTCCTGTTAAAAAGATACCAAAAGAAATCCTCAACCTCATATCTAAATACTGTGACATTTCTCCTTTTGCCTTCAAAACCAAGAAATATTTACACTTGTGTGAAATGACTCCACACCCAATTAATCTTCCTCTAACTAGTGTCCGACTTTTACAACCTTGTCTACAGTTTATTTATTGGTATCAAACTACCATCTTTAATTTTGACAAATGCAATAAGCACATTTCTATTTTCTATTTCAGATATTTCACCTTTCAATTCTCTTTTGGAAATACAAGTCTTGCCTTTTATATCATCAATCTTAGTGTTGCTCCCACTTCACTGTTCACTAATTTTCAGTTTCCTTTGCTGCATTCTCTTCCTCTATCTATACTCTTACTTTCAAAATACCTTGGAGCTTGTTTCTTGGCCCTTTCTCTTTTTTCTGTATACTCATTTCCTAGGACATGTAAATTATTTGTGGACATCTGTCTTCCAGTTGATTTTTCATTACTTTGTAATACAAATTTCTTGCCTAGATCTTACCGAATATAAATTCTTTGTCTAGATTAATCAAAGAACACCACTCTTTTAGAGCCATGTCACTGCAAGATATTCTACTTGAATGCAACAATTACAGTAAAATCCAAAATAGATCTCTTGCGTTCGCCCTTTTTTGAACATGTTTTCTACTTCTAATTTTACTGGCTAATAAGTGGCATCATTCTGCTCAGTGTAATCACTGATTCCTTTTCTGTCATCTCTCACATCCAATTTATGTGAGAATGCAAGTCTTGTTTATTAAACTCAAAAATATATCTCAAATACAAACATTTCCATTCGTTTCCGTTGTATCATCATACTCATATTTTTACTGGACTACAGTGAAAATCTCCTTACTGTTTGCATATAGTCACTCTTAATTTCCTCTATCTCAAACTGTATCTACAGTTAGAATGCTCTTCTGTATGCACAGTTATTCCCCATAGCACTTGGAATACATTCCATTCAACTTACTGTGACCTTAATGACCTAAATGAGCTAACTCTTGCCTATCTCATCTGCCTTCTCTAGCAGTCCTTTCCCCTAGGTAAGTTATAACACGGGTAGTCGTGCGCTTCTCAAAATGTCGAGCTTTTTCCTAGTATTAAACTTTGATACATAACATTTCCTCTTGAGTGAAAGCTCCATCCTCTACTTTTGCTCTGGGTATCTATTACTGAATTACAAATGCCCTAACTTTAAGGGACTTAAAACAATAACCATTTTTAAAAACCTCATGATTGTGTGAATCGGAAATTCAGGCAGTCCTTGTCTGGCTTATCATTTTCTGTCATTTTCCACCACATGCATGGATTGGAGTTGCTCGATGGCATAAGTTGTGGCTGACCTAGTCTAGAGGCTGGTGTCTCAGGGGGAAGGACTGCCTTAGCCAGCCCATTTTTTCTTTTGGCATAATTTTTGGATTTTTCCACTAGCAAGGTACTGGAATATAGCCATTGAAGACTACGAGAGTGTTCAAAAAGATCTGTAGTGCAAGTTAGTCTATTAAAGCTAATGTCTGGAAACTTGCATTCACTTTTGCCACTTTTTTTTTTTTTTTTTTTTTTTTTTTTTTTTTTTGAGACGGAGTCTCGCTCTGTCGCCCAGGCTGGAGTGCAGTGGCCGGATCTCAGCTCACTGCAAGCTCCGCCTCCCGGGTTTACGCCATTCTCTCGCCTCAGCCTCCCGAGTAGCTGGGACTACAGGCGCCCGCCACCTCGCCCGGCTAGTTTTTTGTAGTTTTTAGTAGAGACGGGGTTTCACTGTGTTAGCCAGGATGGTCTCGATCTCCTGACCTCGTGATCCGCCCGTCTCGGCCTCCCAAAGTGCTGGGATTACAGGCTTGAGCCACCGCGCCCGGCCAACTTGCATTCACATTTGCCACATTTTATTGATCAAAACAGACAGTGTTCCTCAGATTCAAGACAAGGAAATATAAACTTCTCTTCTTTATATGATAATTGTCTATAAATGTATACATGCTTTTATTCTGACAGAAACACAAAAGTGGATCTCATTTGGTAAATGTTTTAAACTAAATATTATAACATTGCAGCTAAATTTATGAAGTAAAGGGCTTGGTAATTTGAGAACCCGGTGGACCATCAGTAGGGCTATAGCTTAGATAGGCAAAAGGACTGTTAGATAAGGCAGAGGAGACAGACAAGAGTTAGATCATTTAGGACATTAAAGTCAGGATAAGTAAATTAGTAACTAAATATTGCAAAAATGTGATTCCCTAAGTATCACTTTTAAATTGGGCGTCTCCAGCAAAAGGAATAATCATCAGGGTAAACAGACAATTCACAGAAGGTGAGAAAGTATTTGCAAACTCCACATTTGCAAAGGATCCAGAATCTACACGGTGCTCAAAAAATCAGCAGAGAAAAAAACAAACGTAACACATAATCCCATTAAAAAGTGGACAAATGACATGAATAGAGAGTTCTTAAGAGAATATTTACAAAAGGCCAACAAATGTATGGAAAAATACTAAACATTGCTAATTTTCTGAGAAAAGGCAAGAAAAAACACAATAAAATACCCCCTTACCCCTTCAAGAATGGCCACTATTAAATGTCAGAAGACAACAGATGTGTGGATGTGGTGAAAAGGGAATCCTTATACATTACTGGTAGGAAGGTAAATTAGTACAATTTCTGTAGAAAACAGTATGGAGCTATCTCAAAGAACTAAAATTAGACCTACTATTCTATTCAGCAGTACCACTACTGGGTATCTATCCAGAGGAAAAGAAGTCATTATATGAGAAAGACACCTGTGTATGTTTATTGCAGCACAATTCATGTTAGCAAAGTTATGGAACAAAACTAAGTGCCCGTCAACTGATGAGTGGATAAAAAATGTGGAATATTACTCTGCCATACAAAAATGAAATAATGTCTTCTTCAGCAACTTGGATGGAGTTGGAGGTCATTATTCTAAGTGAAGTAACTCAAAAATGGAAAACCAAATACCCATATGTTCTCACTTAGAAGTGGAAGCTAAGCTATGGGTGTGCAAGGACATACAGAGTGGTGTAATGGACATTGGAAACTCAGAATGGGGGAGGGTGGAAAGGGGTGATGGATTTAAAAAATTACATGTTGAGTCACAACGTATACTACTTGTGTGATGGATGCACCAAAATCTCATACTTCACCACTATAAAATTAATCCATGTAATCAAAAACCACTTGCACCCCAAAAGCTATTGAAATAAAAACTCTGTATAAAGTAAACAAATTGGGTGCCTCACCAATTGCATTTCTTTCAGAGCATCATTTGCTTGTTTATCAACATTTGCAATGTACTAGCAAAATGTATTTTTGTGGGGTTTTTTCGTCTTTTCCTGTGCTTTATCTATTTGAAAGCAATTAATAAAGTTGGAGAGGGTGTTGATGTGTTTTACCTCTGCCTCTCCAGTGCCTGACATAGTAATGATAATATAGCATGTATTCAGTAGATGTTTATTGAGTAAATTCTTGTTTAGAATAAATAAAAGTTGTCATTTTATTAAAATATTCTACATAAATGCAGAGCAGGGCATCTAAGAACAACTACTGTGAAAAATTTTAAAGAATTCAGTTGGTCACAAATGCAGTGAAGTCACTATGGCTATTAAGGGATTAGGTGACAAAAATACTGAACAGGATGCATTTAAAGTGACAAGGTTAAATAGAGGAATGATGTTCCAAACATGCCAGTCAGATCACACTGGCAACGTGAGTCCAGCTCTAGTCATAATTTAGGGGGCTAGAGAATGACATGAGAATATGAAAGTGTGACATACGAAACACTTGAAGGAACTTGGAATGCTTAGCTTGTAAAAGCCTGAGGGACAGATATAATTGATATCTTCAAATGTTCAGCAGCTGTCATATGTAAGATTTTTCCCTCTATTTTTCTCAGGAACTTTGATCAATAATATGTCAAAAATAAATTTTACAGTTAAAATAATACTTAAGCAATCAGAATGATTACTCTATAGGAAAAAAAGAATTTAAAATGCTTCTGCCGGTTTTTCTTTAGTTGTTATAGGTGCTTCCGTCTTTTACACCGGGGATTAGATTTGACGCTTTCTTGGCATCTTTGGAGTAGTAATTACATTTTCTTTCAGTCATAAAATGCAGGTCAACTAAGTAATCTTTCTATTGTCATATTAATTATTTAATACTAAATAATATTTATTAATATTAATAAAGCAACCATACTGTTTAAAATCGGTAGTGAGGAAAATAATAGTGGATGGTATAACAGTCACTTCTTATCAGAGAATGCACTCAAGTGAATGAAAAGAAAGCTCTGCAAATTAATTAAAAATAAGAATAACAAATCACAAGTTCTAAATAGCCTAGTTCCCATATTTGTTGTATGTATATGCCAACTAAAAACTCATCTTTACATACTCTTTTTTCAAATTTGTTATGATACATATTGTCATTGAAGAGTTTTGACAGATTTTGAGACTGTTGCAAAGTTTTGCCTGGGTAATTTATTAATTACTATTTTAAGCATCAGATACTTAGAATAGTGTTTACGCATTTTTAATAGTTCCTAAGCTGATTTATTTCAGTTATATTTCTGGTTTGTCATTCATTAGGTATTTTTCAATTTATGCCAACAAATTATCAGGAAGAAAATTAATATCAATAACCAAATCGAATGTTTCAGGTAGCTAATCCTAATAAACTCATTTCTTGGTTATTTGTTGTATATATTGTATTTTTTTTGTAAAAGCAAAATTTAGCACAAAATAATAAAACTCTCCCAATTTCTTCTACAGAATAATTCAACTTTTTCCAGAACCTATACCTAAACTTATCTAGGAGAATCTCTTTTCAACTTTGAAATTACCTCTTGTGAGGATCTTAGTGTCTGTAAGTGTCAGGGCATAGGGCAAAGAAAGTGAAGAGTTTGTTCTTATAGTCACTGCTATATTTCTGAAGTGTGACAATCCTTAGGAATTAATTGAACTTTCAAGAATGAAGCCTGCTTCAATGTTAACCTCTAATAGTGTTAGATTTAGTTCAAATTATAAACCCAACACTTTAAATGTTTCTAAGAAACTTTTTAAGTATGCTCTTTTGAAAGAATCTTAGTACTTTGCAGTTAAATGATAGCAAATCTGGCTAACACTATACTGTGAAATGTCTTGTCACCATACCTACATGTAACAGTACTTAAGACATCCAGCTTCTCATGTCTCTGCTTCTTTCACCACAAAGCAGAGAGGAAATTTACACAGATGCAGTTTTTTTCTAAACTATTTTGTTATTCTTTTTAGAAATTATTACTAAAATAATGACGCAATTTGTTCATAGTGCTATAATTCATATTTCGTAGAGAAAATAGGAAGCGTAGTTACACGAAATATGCAATGGTTTGACTGTTCCTTCCAGAACTCATGTTGAAACTTAACCTCCAGTGTGGCAATATTGAGAAGGGGACCTGTAAAAGGTGATTAGGTCGTGAGGGCTCTTCCCTCATGAATAGATTAATCCATTCATGGATTCATGGATTGTGGGGTTAGTAGATTATCATGGGAGGGAAACTTATGGCTTTGTAAGAAGATAAAAACAGACCTGAGCTAGATGTTAGCACACACAGCCTCCTCACTATGTGATCTTCTGCCTCACATTGGGATGCCACAGAAAGCCCTTCAAGAGAAGGCCTTCACCAGAGACACTCCCTTCACCTTGGACTTCCCAGTCTACCTAACTCTAAAAAAATTAATCTACTTTCTTTATAAATTACCAAGTTTTAGGTATTCTGTAGTGAGCGACAGAAAATGAACTAAGACAGCATGCGTAATACAATGTGAAGAAGTGTATGAAATATAAAGAATGGACTGAGAGGCAAAATGATTTAATTGTCCATGTTTTACTAACTAAAGGGAACCTATACTATAATTAAGACAACGTTCTCTCTTCTATTCCTATTTTATTTTATTTGAGTTTGTAAATTTCCCATATCATCTCACTCCATGTTGTGTGGGCTCTATTTAGTTTTTACTTCTTGATCTTATTACTAGTTTTAATATTTGCTTGTGTCCTTACTCAAAATCTGCCTTAATATTAAGAGTCAAACACCAATTGATTTCTTGAATAACTTTTGCTCCTTCTCAATGATCATATGGTATTTATATATCAGAAAAATAATTTAAAAATACATAGTGAGTGGCTTTAATGCTAAATAACTCCAGCCTTTCCAATTTGAGCACTTTATCCATGAGTTTTCTGAAGTGCCTGAATCTTTCTGACTCCTTCCTTCACATTGAGTGGAGTATGGTGATGGATGTGCCTAGTATTACATCCAAGTTTCTTTCTCCAACCAGTTCCATTATTGGAAAGCAAAAGTAGATGGCATAAAATTTTAACCTTAAATGAGTATACATCTCAAAATATGCTTTTTTTTTTAAAAAAACAAGGAAAATGTATTGATAGTACCTAATATATCTTCATGTTGGCAAGTCTCCATTGTCTCATAGAGGCGTTTAAATACTTTGTTCTTTTATATCAGTATCAAAAAACACATTTTATATGTTTTGTGTATCTCTTTGCCTCTTTTAATCTATAAAATCTCCTCATTTTAAAGTCTTTCTTTTAAGCTGAGTGCAGTGGCTCATGCCTGTAATCCCACCACTTTGGGAGGCTGAGGCAGGTGGATCACCTGAGGTCAAGAGTTTGAGACCAGCCTGGCCAACATGGCAAAACCTCATCTCTACTAAAAATACAAAAATTAGCCGGGCATGGTGGCAGGCACCTGTAATCCCAGCTACTTGAGATGCTGAGGCAGGAGAATTGCTTGAACCATGGAGGCAGAGGTTGCAGTGGGCCAAAAGTTTGCCAGCCTGGGCGACAAGAGTGAGATTCTGTCTCAAAAAAAAAAAAAAAAAAAAGTATTCCTTTTAAACAAGAAATAATTATTATGTCATTTATCTTATATAGTTTTTGATACAATTGCATCCCTATGATATCATTTAACATATTCCTCTATTCCCTTTATTTCATATTAATGCTTTAAATTGAAGGGCTTGATCAGATTCAACTTGACTTTTTAGAAATACCTTATGATGCACAGTGATGTCTGGTCATCTCTCCTTTTTGCAGTCTTCAGATATAAAGTTCTATATCAGCTTTTCACTTAATGTTTCAGCAGTCGTTGTATGTCATTGGCAATAGCCCATTATCTTATTAAGGAGCAAAAAATGGTGATGGTCCAACATTATTAGTTTTGCTGTGTATATGAGCTGTTATTATTCCATACAAAAGCTTTCTTTGTTAACTATTTGATTACCATTAAATACATTCGCAGCCGGGTGCAGTGGCTCATGCCTGTAATCACAGCATTTTGGGAGGCCGAGGCGGGCGGATCATGAGGTCAGGAGATGAAGACTGTCCTGGCTAACACAGTGAAACTCTGTCTCTACTAAAAACACAAAAAATTAGCTGGGCGTGGTGGCGGGCTCCTGTAGTCTCAGTTACTCGGGAGGCTGAGGGAGGAGAATCACTTGAACAGAGGAGGCAGAGGTTGCAGTGAGCCGAGATCATGTCACTGCACTCCAGCCTGGGCAACAGAGCAAGACTCTGCCAAAACAAAACAAAACAAAACAAAACAAAATTCGCCCACTAAAGGAATGATGACTTCTTCAGTGTCTACTCTTATGCATCAGTTTCCAGAATAATACATTATTTTTCCAAGCAAGTTTCAGTAGTGATCAATGAGATTTTTCAGGTTATTATGAACTCATGGGTTTTTAACATTTTTGCAATGTTCATTGCAGTTATATTATTTGATGTTTAAATCACGCTGTTTTAAACCAGTAAAGCCCCTTTACTTTCTTACTGTGACCTTCCAATAGGATTTTTATAGCCTTTGATAGTTTCTTCATTTTGCAATTTGGTATAAAAAATATTTCCAGGCTTATATTGTACAGTTCTTATCACAGGGGGAACCTTTCATTTCTCCAAGAAGATTTGGTTTATTTGACTATGAAGTGGTATTTAGAGACCACAATCTGAATTCTCTTTATCTGGATTTACCATTACTTTTAGATCTTTCCTGTGTACCAGTTAGAAAATGTGCATTTTATTGCATAAGAGAAAATAATCACACAAAGAGTTTGTACACTAATTGAAATTAACAGTAAAGGATTTGTCCTTGTTTTTATCACTCTTGGTTCTTGTTCTGAAAAATCTTCTTTCCTAAGAACACTAATATAATTGCTTATTTTCTACCTATTTGTCTATCTACATATAAATCTTCAAAATAATAGTACTAATCTTATTAGTATTAACACGGTCAGTAAATGCTGTTTAATATTTTATTTCAGCTCTTTTTTAACCTTGATATATCCCAGGAAAGATGTCCGGTCAAGTCATATATAACAACATGTAAAATCTCCAACATATCTGCCAGACCAGTCGATGTCACACAACCTGAGTGGCTGTCTGCACTTTTTTTTTCCTTTCTTTCTTTTAACTTCTATTTTAGGTTTTAGGGGCACATGTGAAGGTTTGCTATATAGGTAAACTTTTGTCATGAGCATTTGTTGTACAGATTATTTCGTTACCGGGATATTAGGCCTAGTGTCTAGCAATGATTTTTTTCTGCCCCTTACCCTCCTCTTACCTTCCACTCACGAGTAGAGCCCAGTATTTGTTGTTCTCTTCTTTGTGCTCATGCGTTCTCATCATTTATCTCCCACTAGTAAGTGAGAACATGCAATATTTGGTTTTATGTTCCTGTGTTCATTTGCTAAGGATAATAGCCTCCAGTTCCATACACGTTTCTGCAAAAGACATGATTTCATTATTTTTTATGGCTGCATAGGATTCCATGGTGCATATGGACCACATTTTCCTTATCCAATCTGTCATTGATGGGCACTTAGGTTGACTCAATATCTTTGCTGTTGAAGATAGTGCTGCAGTGGACATTTGTGACAACACATTCTTTCAAGATTCTCTTGTGCCTTAAGGAAATCATCTGTTTATCATTAGCTTCAATTTCACTGTTGGTGCTACTTCCAAATGGTTTATTTTTTCCCTAGGTTACTGCCAATGCCTTGTAATTCTTATGTAGGTCATTAATGTGCAGTGTTTTTAAAGTTATAATTTACATAAATATTTTTTAAAGTTTTTAAAAAAAATGTACAGTCAAATTATTGTGTTTTAAGGTAATTCAAAACTATTCTTGCACAGTTAAGCCATCAAAATGATATTAATTTAGTTTAATTTTATTTATTTTTTACTATATTTTAGGATTCTTTTATTGATTTAAGCTGCATTTTATTTTATAATTGTGCAAAATAATTAGAAGGCTCTAAACTGTAATCCATAAAAGAAACTACATTCAGAGAAGCGCATTGTTTATTAATTTCCCTTTTTCTGATGTTTCTACAGTGTAAATAATACTTTTCACTAGTTTTTTGTTTTTACTTATATTTATAAAATAAGAATATTTCTTATATATATGTGCAGATGCATATATAGTTACATCATTTTATATATACATATTACTCCCTTTCAGAAACAAAAGGTAGCATAGTAATAACATTAGTCGGCACCTTAAAAGTATTTTTAAAAGATTCACTTATAATCATCTAGAAAAATATTTATCTTTCTTTTTAGAGATATATAGTACTTCATTCCACAGATACACCATAGTTTATTAAACCAGTCCCCTTTAGATGAACATTTTTTATTATTTACTCTTTTATGGACAAATTGGACAAAAATATATAACCTTTTGCATATGCCACTTTACAATTTTGCTGGATAGCCTTAAAAGAAGGGTTGCTGGTTTTTTTTTTTTTTCAGATATTCCCAAATTACTTTTCTTAGATGTTGTATATAGAAGTATTTCCCCCAGCAGTATATAAGTGTGCATTTCCCAACAATATCACCAACAGCTTATGTTGCTAATCTGTTAATATGTCATTTAAAGGGGATTTTTTTTTTGCATCTAGAGTTGAAAATGAATTCTTCTATTAGACTAAATATAGTGAAGTCATTGTCTATTGAATAATTTTAAATAATATTTTTGCCTTTAGAGGCTCAGTGGGTATATATGACTTTTAACAGTCATACTGACTTGAAAAAGACCAATCATTTGGGCATCTTCCAGTAAAATCTCTCTGGGAGGAGTGATAGCTCAAGAAGATATACAGCACAAGAACTTGACTTCAGAAGGCCTAAAAATTAAGAAAACTTTTAGGAATACAGCCTATGCTGTAACCTTGATCCAGCATGAAATCCACCTCAGTACTACTCTCTAATTTCCTGGAGTGGAAATCTTTGGATGAACTCCTAGTTACCTCTATTTAAAGCGATAATTAGAGAATAGCCCTCTCCCATAAGTGAGTATGAACAAGAGCCTGCAGAGTTGGATTATTAGTACTTTTTAGATATTATCTTTGGGCCTTACTGGTGCCCTCATCACTATAAGGTATGCATGTTATGCTTTACTCATCTGTGTCATGGCCTATTCCCCTGGGAATCCTCTCAGAACAACGGAGTCACTGGAGGGTTAAAGAGTGTGGATGACAGCAGTTAACCACCACAATGCACCTGTCAGATGTCCAGCTGGCTCACATATCACTGAACATAAGGCTGATTGGCTCTCTGCCCAGATATTCTAGTGTATCTTGAATGGTGCCATATTGACAATTATGGATATGCAAAATTGTTCACACATTTAAGGTTAAGAGCAACTTATTTTGAGCTCATATCTTTATGCAATTTGTTTGATGGCATATGGGGTCATTTTGGAGTCTAGTCCCTAGAGGCAAGAATTACTGTGGCAACTAACTTGCTCTAAATTGCTGCTGTCCAGTTAGTTTAAAAATTAATTATCCTTCTAGATTTCAATGATGATTTTGAATAATTATTCAGGGAAAATTGGGAAATAATGTAAATTAGCATCTAAGTTATAAGTAATAAATGTATTGATTAGAGCTTGGGGGACAATGATGGATGATTTCTGCTGAAAACAATAATGTCTATTTGACAATTATGTGTTGTAAAACAATATAACGACATGAAACTAAATAAATAATTTATTCTCCTGTAAACCTTGTAATGGGATTCCCAAATAAATAATTATCTATTTTCTGATTTCACATTGAAGATAAACTACCATAATGTGCTATGGTGATCTGTTATTTTTTTACAGTCATTCTAGACAGAGTATTTATTTTGTGTATTCGTGATAAGGACTCATGTCTTTGAACAGTGTTTTGTAGTTCTCATTGTGGAGATTTTTCACCTCCTTCATTAGCTGTATTCCAAGGTATTTTATGCTTTTTATAGCTATTGTGAATGGGACTGCATTTTTTATTTGGCTGTCAGCTTGGATGTTGTTGGTGTATAGGAATGCTACTGATTTTTGTACATTGATCTTGTATCCTGAAATTTTGCTGAAGTAGTACATCAAATCAAGAAGTTACTGGGCAGAGACTATGGAGTTTTTTTAGTTATAGAATCATGTTGTCTGCAAACAGGGATACTTTGACTTATTTTCTTCCTATTTTGATGTTTTTTATTTCTTTCTCATGCCTGAGTGCTCTAGCTAGCAGTAATGACAGAAGCCATCCTTGTATTGTCCCAGTTTTCAAGGGGAATGCTTCCAGATTTTGCCCCATTCAGTATGATGTTGGCTGTAGGTTTGTCATAGATTATTATTATTATCATTCTTATTATTTTGAAGTGTGTTATTTCATTGTCTTGTTTGCCAAGAGTTCTTAACATGCAAGCATACTGAATTTTATTGAAAGCCTTTTCTGCATCTATTGAGATAATCGTGTGGATTTTGTTTTTAGTTATGTTTATATGATGAACCATGTTTATTGATTTTCATGTGTTGAACCAACCTTGCATTTCAGGGATAGAAGCCTACTTGATAGTGGTGGATTAGCTTTTTAATGTGCTGCTGGTTTCAATTTGCTAGATTTTGTTGAAGATTACTGCATCGATGTTCATGATAGATATTGGTCTAAAGTTTTCTTTGTTGTTTTTGTGATTCTGCCAGATCTTGATATCAGGATAATGCTGGCCTTATAGAATGAGTTGGGGAGGAGTTTGTTTTCCATTTTTTGGAAGAGTTTCAGTAGGAATGATACTTCCCCTCCTTTACACATATCTGGTAGAATTCAGCCTTGAATCCTTCTGGTCCTAGGTTTTTTTTGGTTGGCAGGCTTATTACTGATTTAATTTTGGAAGTCATTATTGAATACAGGAATTCAATTTTTTCTGGCTCTATGTTCCAGGAATTCATCCATTTCTTCTAGGTTTTCTAGCTTCTGTGTATAGAAGTGTTTAAAGCAGTCTCTGAGCTTTTGTTTTTGTTTCTTGTGTTTCTGCAGAGTGGGCGATAATGTTCCCTTTGTCATTTTTCATTGTATTTATTTGGATTTTCTCTCTTTATTTATTACTCAGAAATGACACAAACAAATGGAAAAAACATTCCATGCACATGGATAGGAAGAATCAATATCGTTAAATGGCCATACATTTCAAAGAAATTTATAGATGTAATGCTATTCCTAAAAACTACCAATGACATTCTTTACAGAATTAGAAAAACTATTTTAAAATTAATATGGACTAGGAGCAGTGGTTCATGCCTGTAATCCCAACACTTTGGAAGGCTGAGGTGGGAGGATCACTTGAGCTCAGGAGTTCGATACCAGCCTGGGTAAGAGTGAGAGCTTGTCTCTATGAAAAATCAAAAAAGTTTATCCAGGCATGATGATAGATAACCTGAAAGATAACCTAGGAAACTAGAGTAGATTCATTGAGTTATAAATCCCTCTTTGAAAGAAAGTCCAGATTTTTCTTAGATTTTACTTAAATGAGTAAAGATGATATTTATTCTTTAATCATTCTTCAGCCATTATCCAGATAAAATTTTTGTTGAATTAATTGTTGAAATTATTAACTTTTCCAGGTCAGTTGTTAACTTGGATAATATTATGTTGATAAAAATTTGATGACTGAAATACATTTTCATGATATTTTCAAATGCCTTTATATTATCTTCTTGAATATCTTGTCATTATTCAAAGAGCTTTTGTCATTTTTCTATGATCAATAATGAACTCATAATATCTAAAATGACTCATTTTATTTTGCTTTATGTCACTTCTTATAATAATATCTTAGTCTAAAAGATTACTTCGGTTGATTCAGAGTTCTTACAAATTTTATTAATGTTCTATTATTATTTTTAGTTGTACGTGCATTTTCCCAAATTTGCTTTATCTCCACTTTAATACGGGGTATTCATATTCCTTGTTCATTTGCTACTAATTGTGAAGACGCTACCTGCTGCTGACTTCAAATGAATCCTTGATTATTCACTACATCTTGTGGAACATTTAGCTCTACTAAACACTTTTAAAAAAGCAAACTCCAAAATAAAGACACTTTCAAATAACTTACAAAATGAAGGCCATTATTGTGGCTATAGGTTAATTTGTCTCTAATGCTTCTATTTCTATTCTTCCCAGTCTTGTAGAACCACATTTAACTAAACTTTACCTTGAATCTGGGGCATCCAATTTAGGTGTGCTTTTCCCCTTGTTGCTATTTGAATGTTAATTTATTTCTCGCTACAAAAAATTCATATTCTTCTTCTTTTCTCTAATTCTTATTTTTTTTCAAATATTCTTTAAAAACACATTTCTTTAAAATCTCATTTTTCTAAAACCAAACTTTCTAGTTAATGGTCCTCCATTCTGATTTTATTTCATATTACTTCTTATTAACATGTAGATACTTTTAAGCCAGCCTTGCTAATTTTGCATTGCTTAGAAAAGTTTTTAAATTTTTAAATGAATATATTGTGTATCTTGAACCAAATTGCATATTTCTGTATTTTTCATTCCATATCTTTAACTATTATAAATGGATTAAACTTACTGATTAACTGTAATTATTCATAAAGTATAGTTGATAGAGTTGAAGTCCTTAATTTTGTATGTACCACAGGTAAAATATTGAAAAAAGATATGTAAAACAATACATGTGAGAGTAATTATATATTATCTTTTCTCTTTTGGACTAGCGAAATATATATGAGACATTGATGAAAGAAACACTCAGTATGATAAGGTGAGGGCAGATCCCCAAATTCCTCACCCCAACTTGAATCCACATCCTTATCATTGCGTCAGTTCTGAGATATTGCATTTCTCCATTTTTTGACTTTTGGACTTTGGCCCATGGCATGAGGCAGTAATGACAGTGCGGTGGTGACGGACCAAAAGAGGTCTCATATGATTCTACTCTCTCCGTGTCTTTCTCTTGCCATGAAAACAACACGCCCTGGCTATTCCATTGGTCCACTGTAGATCTACTTTATGATAAATAAACTTGGATGAACTTGGTTTCGTCCTGGTTTACCATGTACCATGTCACCTCGAAGTTGCTAGACTAATAGAACATTGGCATGGACTCCTAAAGTACACCTAAGACATTGGTTTGGTGATTAAACCCTGAACAATTTCAAGACTCTTTGAGCCTATGGCTATCATATGGTACTGTGTTATGTTCTTCATTTCAGCAGACCAGCAGGTCAAGCAAGGTCTTATTAGCCCTGATTTATCATGAATAAATAGTTGCTACAATCATTTGAAGGCAGTAAAGTATATCTGGAAGTTGATAGAGTCACTCTGAAGCCATGTGTTGTTTCTATATCCGTAATTGTAATTGGACAATTGCTCCAATCAGACCTAGCAGTAGTGTGGTAGCTGGAGATTCCAACCTCTTTAGGAATATAGATTTAAGTTACTTCACATTGCAAGCAACACAAATCAGTAAATATTCTGGTCAGGCATGAAGAGCATCAAGATGATTGGCAGAAGAGAAATATGATGAATATTAATTATTGTCTCAGGATTATACACTGAAGTATGGATTTAGCTTGGCACGCTAATACTTGTTTTAAGTTCTTTCTTCATACATTGTCACTGCACACCACCTTTAAGAAGCAGTTAGAGGTTGGAATGGATTTAGTATGGTGCGTGAGTAGATCTGATCTGGGGCCACATCAACAGAAAATACATTGTGTTCACCCTCATCCACTTTCTCTTCCCATATCTGAGCAAGTAGCCCAGAACTCCAAATGCAGAACCTACATCGCTGTCTAAGGGCTTTTGCTCTCAGACAAGCTCTGCCCATGGGTGCAGCAGGCCAAAAGTGTCAACTGTCTCAGGTTCCCTTAAGAGGGATCCTCAGCCAATGATGGATAGTTCAAAAATACCTCAGATCTTTTGCCCGCTGTGGCATTTCAGCGAGGCATTTATACTACGCTGGCTTTCCCAGCATGATCAATGTCAGTTTTCCCATAGTGACAATGTACTTGAATATGTGCCTTTAATTAGCTGCCTTCCATCTCCTTTTACTCTCTCATCCCCTATTGTCTCCAGGGATTACCTACCCAATAAATTATTGTGTTCAAATCTCATCTCAAACCAAGATACAAATCTAAAACACATATTTACCGTTCTCTCCCATGGAAACACATAACATGATATTTTTGCCTTATAATCTGGTATCAGTATTTTGCATGTTATTTTAACCTGTGTATGTAATTTCATAATTATATCCTCTCAAGAACTATAAGATATGCCCTAGTATTTACAGGACCAGTAAAGAAACCAGTTCCAAATTACAAACTTGACTACATGATTCAATGCAATAATGGAAGAAACAGTTATAGAAATAAGTTTCTCTGATTCTTGATTTGGACTCTCTCAATTATGTTTTTTGGCCAATTCCTATGTTAATAAAAAAGCTTGATGCTTATTTGCACATTCACTTTGAACTCCTAAGAGACAGTATGTGCTATATGTATTATATATGGTTCTAATCATGCAAAAGCTGTTCTGAAGAGAGAAGGAATTGTAATTTTATTTTTGAAAATGAAATTATCCCTGTATTTAAAGAAGCATAGATTGGGATTTACACATAATCTTAGTGCATGATGGAATAAAATGAATAAGAATTTTAAAATCTTCAAATAAGTATCTTGAACAAAGTCTTCAATAGAAGGAGAATAACAAAGATAAATAATAATCGTGCCTTATGCTTACAAAGAACATTGTAAACTAGGAGGTATTTTCACCCAGTGTCTTGAGCCTCACGATGACTATTGAAATGAACAGTATAATGGTCATCTTCTACAGTGAAGCATTCAGACTCCAAGTTGTCAAGTGGATTATTCATTACTAAATGTATTTAGAAAGTGCTAAGGTCAAAACTACCAATTAAATTATAATTAAACTAGAATGTTCCTTTATAAAACAACACTATGTATAAATAAAGCATGAATTAGAGGAAACCTAATGTTTTGTATTTAACATCTATCTCTGTAACCATTCTTATTCTTTACTTAGAAATTCTACTGAAGAAATGAGATCAAATAGCTTTGCATAGGAAAAAAAAACTTGTTTGGCGCATTGGAAAGTATTTATATTGGAAACACTACATGGGATTAAATATAGGAAAATGGGTATTAATCTGTATTCTCATTTTTAGTTCCTAAACAGAAAGTGAAATATGAGTTTTATGTCAATTAGCATGAATGAAACTTCTCAGGAAAAGAGAAATTACTAACTTTCATCAACTCAGGACTCTCAATTGTACTATTTATAAGTAAGCAATTAATTATGTATACTAATAATCTATATGATGCACTATAATTAATGTTCAAATTTATTTCTGATTTAATTAACTGACGTCATCACCTCATGAAAAGCCAATTCAATCCATGCAAAAAGTAAAACTGTTTTATCAATAGGCAATTTCCTTTTTAAAATCATAAGTGATAATTAGATAACTTACTTTCAAAGATAAAGTATTAGGTTAAAAGCAGAATAAAAATTGGTATATATAGTATGAGATCATGGATTTTCATAAAGATAATTATCTATTATGCATTTTTTATCTCTGAAATAGTGTTTATGAAATGCATCACAAAAGTGATAAGTAAATTACAATAAAAATGTTTAACCATTTTGAACCAGTGTTTTATGAAATGAATTACATTTGTTTCAATCATAAAAATAAAACAATCTTAAAAGCTGTAAACATAGGTATGTTTAATTCACTGTTTATTGATATTTGAAAAAATGGCCATTTCAGTTCACTAATTTAATTACAAGGTAAAAATATTAACTTCAGAAAATAGATTACTTACCTATTTGTCAGGGTGCATTTAATTCCTAGTTCAATTTCAGCTTATAAATTCAGAATAAAATATTGTATCATCCCATTTTCCAATTTACAGAAGGACAATTGTATAAATAATTCCTTTAGTTTGACAATGTGTTCAATTCGCAGTAATTTTTAATTCAAGAGGACTTTACAAACATGCATTTAAAATTCGAATGCCATTTTGCAACAACTTCAGTATTTTTGTTGTAAAATACATTTTTAATAAATGCATAATTCTTTCATACTTGTATTACTAGGGTATTTGTATAGCTCTATAGGAGACTCTGTACCTATGCATTGTTCCTAAGTACTTTTCTATAACCCTATTATATTTGTATATTTATACCACATATAAATAATTTTTAGGCTTGAAACTGAAATCATTAGCACTTATCCTGAATGCAGCTGTTTCTAATAATGAGTACAAAATTGAAAAAGTTAGAGAGTAGTAGTCAGATATAGTGTTTGAATTAAACATCAGATATTAGTTGAATAGTTTCCACAAGCTCCGTTTTGTTTGGATAAAGCATGGACTTTGAAGTCGGAAATAAGTTTGAATTTTAATCTTGCTGCTCTCTCAGTAACCAATTTGGGGGCAGATTCTTAGAAGTCTTTTAGCCTCAGTCTTTTTTTTTTTTCTTTTTGAAATGTAAAACATTGGGACATCTAATTCATAGGATTTTTAAAAAATAAATTGTGTATAATACCAGTAACAGTGTTGAGCTTAAGAAAATGTTTATTCTGCACTTTGGGAGGCCGAGGTGGGTGGATCACGAGGTCAGGAGATCGAGACCATCCTGGCTAACACGGTGAAACCCCATCTCTACTAAAAATTAAAAAAAGAAAAAGAAAAAAAAGAGAAAAAAACTTAGCAAGGCATGGTGGCGTGCGCCAGCTACTGGGGAGGCTGAAGCAGGAGAATGGCATGAACCCAGGAGGTGGAGCTTGCAGTGAGCCAAGATTGTTCCACTGTACTGCAGCCTGGATGACAAAGTGAGACTCTGTGTCAAAAAATAATTAATTAATTAATTAATAATAAATAAATAAATACAATAAAATGCTTATTCTGGCTTTAATTTGGTAGGATTTAGAAGGATATTAATATTAATAACTTATTTGTCTTTTACACAAATTGTTGGAAACTTTGTATTGTAATTAAAATCCACAAAATAATTCATTGATTAGTACCAAGAAATTCATTCAGGACTTGGCTTGTCCTGAATGACTTAGTGTTCATTTGATTGGCACCATGACTAACCCAAAATCAAGAGTGACAGGCCAATAGGGAGAAACAAGACGGTAGCATGTGCCTGCATAGAATGGAAGCTGCAAACCAGGATGTAAACTGGTAAGAAGAATAAACTAGACTAATGAGAAGCCGGTAAGGACTAGAGATATAGGGAGGGGTTCATATTCTCTTTTAGACTTTTTCTTCGGGAAATCCAAAAGGAGTCCACAGGGAAGATCAACAAGGATTATGAAAAGTCTCATCTGTGGAGCTGGCAGTGGGAGAGGAACAGTGGTCACTGTAAAAAATTCACCCAGACTAATTTTCTCTATATCTCCGATGTTACAAAAGGCTTAAGCTACATGGGGAAGGGAATCAAAACTCTAGGCTGAGGGCACTGGTGATGGTAAAGTTCAGTACAAGTGAGAAATGAAACAGGCAGAGGGACGCAGGGAGGGGCAAGGGGCGTTCTTCCACTGAGGAAGATCCAGGAATATGTGCTAGGTCCAGCATTATACCTAGAAAAGGGAGAGGGACATGTGTCAAGACCATGCAACTGAGACATCTATGTATGAAGCTGGCCTAAGACTGAAGCTTTGCTGTAATATCAGAGAACTCAACCCCATTCTGGCAAGCCTTGACTAAAAATTCAGAATAGATTACAGCTGGAGCTGGGAGAACTGCAAGAGATAGCCCACGTCTGGGGCACAGGACAAAGGAAATACCAAACACCAGGAGACTAAACCAAAAAATGTTAAGCTTCAGATTAACTGAAGGTCAAAATAAAAACAACATCCTTTGTATCTATGACTACCCTGGGTGAGGAATTATAGGTTGACATTGTTTTGTTTTAATACGTATACTTTCAATATGTTATTCCATTGCCTTCTTACTTTTTCGTTTCCAATGGGAAATCTATTTTCATCTTTACTCCTCTATACAACATGACTTTTCTGATTGCTTTTATGATTTTTTTAATCACTGAATTCAAACAATTTGATTATGATATAGTGTTTCTTCCATGTTTTGTGTGTTTGAATTTTGTTTAGCATTTTTTATTTTAAACATATAATAAAATTTGAAAATTTGTGGCCAACAGTTCTTCATTTTCCTTTATTCCCCTTTCCTGTCTTTAAGAGATTCCAGTTACTTCTATATTAAGTTACTTGAAGTTCTGCTACACTTCACTGATGATCTGTTTTGTATTTATTTCTTTCTCTTTTCTGGTTGTGTTTTATTTTAAATAGGTTTTATTGCCAGCTCTTCAAATTCACTAACCATTTCTTCTGTAATGTCTAATCTGTTAATCTCATTCAGTGTATTTATTAACACACACATAACTTTCACCCTATAAGTTTGCTTAGGTCTTTATTACATATTTCATCTTCAGTTAACTCTTTAAACATATGTCATTTAGTTCTAATAACTCCCTTAGTGTCTTTGTCTGCAAATTCTAGCATATTCATCTGTTCTTGGAGTCTATCAATTGCTATTTCTTCTTATTTGGCATGTTCTTTCTACTTGTTTTTGAGAGCTTTGTAGTATTTCATTCAATGGTAGGAATTAAGAATTTTACCTTGTTGCGTGCTGGATATTTTGCATTTATAAAAATATCCTAGAGCTATTTTCTGGAGGCACATTGAAATTAATTTTGATCCTTTTCTGTCTTCTAAAATTTGTTGAGCAGGTCCACAGTAGTGCTCAGATTTGGACTAGTTATTTCCTCACTACAGAGGCAAGAAGGCCTAGGTACTCTGCACATTGCTCTTTGAATCCTGAGGATTTTTCAATTTGGTTAGTGAGAACACAGGAACAATGACTAGTTCTGTATATGTAGGCCTGGTTTGTAAACTTTTTCTGATATTATTTATTTTGACTGAAGTTGGTTTGTTTGTGAGCATGGGCAGCTGAATACTCTAAGGAAACTTCTACAGATCTTTGTAGTTCTCTCTCTTGAAAATATCTACTATATAATTATTTGTCCTGAGATCTCTAGCTTCCTTGTTCTCTGTAGACTCTCAGATCCACCTCAACTCAGGAAGTTTGGCAGGCTTTACCCTGGTGTATTAGCCAATTTTCACACTGCTATAAAGATACTATCCAAGATTGGGTAATTTATAAATAAAAGAGGTTTAATTGACTCGGTTCCACATGGCTTGGGAGACCTCAGGAAATTTACAGTCATGGCAGAAGCCGAAGGAGAAGCAAGCACCTTCTTCACAAGGCGTCAGGGGAGATAGAGTGCAGGAAAAACTGCCACTTTTAAAACAATCAGATATTGTGAGAACTCCTTCACTATCATTTGAACAGTATGAACAGTATGGGGGAATCTATACTCATTATCCAATCACCTCCCACCAGGTCCTTTCCTTGACACATGGGGATTACAATTCAAGAATGAGATTTGGGTGGGGACACAGAGCCAAACCATATCACCTGGTTTGCCTTCCTGTGCAACAGATTCAAAATTCTCTCAAGAGAATAAACTAGGTTAATTTTGTGGAGATTGCTTTATTTGTTTTTCATTTCTCAGGAATCATTGTTCCTTGTTGATTGATGTCCAGTAACTTGCAAAATATTGTTTTATATATGTTACTCATTTGTCTGATGTTCAGGTGGAAAACATATGTTCAGAGTCTGCTAATCCATCTTGGTCAGAAGCAAATATCTCTCTTATTATTATTAAACAAAATAGCCAAATGTGATGGCTAATTTTATGTGTCAATTTGACTGTGTCACAGGGTGCCCAGATTCTTGGTTAAACGTTCTTTCTGGGTGTGTTTTGAGGGTGTTTCTGGATTTTATTAGCATCTAAATTGATAGGCTAAGTAAAGAAGTGACTTTCTCCAATGTGAGTGGGCATCCTCTTATCTGTTGAGGGCCTGAATAGAATCAAAAGGTAAAGGAAAGGAGATTTTACTCTCTGCCTGACTGACTGAGCTGGGAAATAGATCTTCTCTTGCTCTTGAACTGGAGCTTACAACTATTGATGTTCTTGGTTCTTAAGCCTTCAGATTGATACCATTGGAATGAAAATACAATACAATGAGACCAATAGGAATACACTTTTGCCTATCCTAGGTTCCAGCTTGCTGACAGATGATGACACTTCTCAGCTTCCATAATTTATAGGCAAATTTCTTACAGAGGAAATATTTATGATACATATTATCTCTTTATCTCTTTCTCTCTCTCTCTCCCCCCACACACAAATGTATATTTATACTATATAAGACATATTGTTTCTTCTATTATGTCTCCTATGGTTCTGTTTCTCTAGAGAATCCTGACTAGTGCACCAGTAAACCTGTGAGAATCCATAGGGCACACATTACCATGTGGAATAAAAGAACAACATCAAAAAATTGTGCAAACCCTAGGTATTGTGAGAAAGGTTTTTTCTATGACTGTGACTATAGAGATCCCCCCTATAATCCAAGGACTTCTACCATAAAATAAATATTGACACAAACCATGCCATTCACTGTGATTATGGTCTGGTCCTCTCCTTGTGTATACATCTTTGACTACATTATGATTGAGCTAGGGTAGCTTATTTTTTTTCCCATTTCTCTCACCTAAGTAAAGCTAATGTGACTAAATCCCTAGTTTTGATTGATGAGCATCAAAACTTGACTCCCCAGGCTCCTGAAAGGTGGCATGTCAAAGATTTTCCAGGACCACATTGGGACAGCAAAATTAATCCTGTAAAAGACAGCCTGAATATACCAACTGGTGGTCCCAGTTAATAAATTATTTTGCATTTCTGTAATCTCTTTTTTGTATCATTTTTCTATGCTCTTGCATATGCTACACTTAAATAAACAGGTTTCGTTTCAAGAGCAGGCTCTCTAAGTTTGTCATATTTGAAGCTATTAATGCTATTTCTTACCATATTTTAAATTAACATTTATGAAGAACATTCATTTTTTATAATGAATTAGTCATATATATACATGCATATGTGTGTGTGTTTGTATATATATATATAAATGTATGTATGTGTTTTTGTTTATTCCGTTACTCAGATATTTAAGTAAGATTTCAAAATGTATTATTTGAATGAGAAAATTTGAATGACACAATTATTATCTCTGTATGTAGTCATGTAAATTTATACCAAAACTGAAGATATCTTCAGATTTATTAATGCTGTTTAGCAGAGTTATTTAGCTGGACCATATTAGTTACATTCATTAAAATAAAATACATAGTTATTTTTATTCCTAGTGTTTTGCTGTTTTATTTTGTTAATTCAACTCTATTACATTAGATTTGTTCATAATATAAATAAGCCATCATCTAAATGTTCACTGGAGGAAGTTTAAGTTTTAAATGTGAGTAGAAAGTTTCTGTATTACTTAAATTTGTGGCCTATTGCTAACTATCACTTCAGTTACTCCAATGGGTATGTAACACATATAGCTTCAGCCTTATTTAGTATATCCAATTTTTTGCCAACAGTATTCTGTGGTCCCATACTGTAATACAATGTGCTCTGTTCGCTAGTCTACATTTTTCTACATACACAAACACACACACATACACTATACATATACACACAGAGTACAAAATTCAGACAAAATATTGCTATCCTTCAGCAAGTTTTTACTAGCTAATTCAGATCCAACAAAGACTTTTTTGACAACTGCATATAATCACCTTATACTTCTAATCATATTTTATTCAATAGTAAATAGCTAGAATACTTTCTTTTTACTTTCTCCAATTCATATTCTGTATCTCTCTAGATGCATTATCTCTTTGTATGTCAGTCTTTCCAAAAGACTTTGAGAAGCTTTGGAGAGAGGTAGAGAAAATAATGCATACTGAGTTCTTGATATATTATTATTTTACATACATTATTAAGGAAGACCTCTTAACTTGTATATTACTTAGAAGTTATTTGCACAATTTTACTATGGATAAAACTTAGACTCAAGAAAATTGGTTTTCAAAGGTGGGATATGTAACACAGTCAGGATTTAGTTCCAGTTACATTCAATTCAAATATATATTTCTTACTCTTCATCATGTTAATTTATAGCCGTACCTCTATATATATTTGTTGACTGAATTAATATCACCTCCATGTTTTCTCCTATATTGATTCCTCTATTCATTCATCTTTGTGTTTATTTCTGGTCCCAAGCATTGTTAATTTATTTACACAAGAGCATTTAGAATGTTTGGCATATATATTTTAGGGGTTAACAAATACTTGTTCATGATAAATGTACTTTAGGGAATACATGTTTATTATTTTCTTAATGCATAAAATTTACTCAAGCTTTGGATTAACATGATAGCAGATAGGCCATGATATAGGAATCCAGAGGAAGGATCCGCTTAAAATAGAGATGGGAAAAAAATGAAGCCTATGTTTTTTTGTTTTTTTTTTTCATCTGTAGGGCATATTGCAGTTACTGAAGACTCAACAAACAGCACTCCTCTAAATTTTTCAACTGAGTTTTGAGGAATAAAAAGTGGTAGATGGAAAACAAAAATATCTCATTATAATTTATAAAGAATAGATTTGAAGGCATAGATTATATGTTACATATGAGAACCAATAATGGGATTCTTAATAGCAAGTATCGAAATTAATAGTTATCGAACCAGTAGACTTGCTTCTTAAGGATGAAGCAAGTGTGAAGAGAATGAATTATCTCTTCACATTTGCTTACTATAAAGAGAAAGAAAGGCATAGATGAGCAAAACATGCCTACTTAGCTACTTCCACATTTACCAGTCATACGAAGTACTCCATCTCCTGTTAGCAGATTGAGGAAAAAGATAGAGAGAGGCTAGGACTTAAGATAATTCAGAACCTTTCTCACAGAATAAAACATCACACAAAAAAGCATCCCTTTTTAACACTTCATAAATTCAGTTAATATTTATGATCATTGGCTAAAAAACATATGGAAACAAGTTCATTCTAGATTTATAATGATCATTAACCATATTTTACTACAGCAAAAATTACACTTTCAAAGATTCTAAAATTCATCAGGGATGTATACGTGAAAGATAAAATTTCAGATAGAACTATTTTGATATACCTAAATTTGCTTCTGTATTAATGTCAAATCATCACACTAGTTGAAAGATAGGGAAATTATTCTCAGTGCATCTGCCAAGCAATTCTAGACAACCTGACTGATTTTTTAGGTAGTAAGCTCTGAAAACAGAAACTGTTAAAAGCTATCTGACCTGAATTTATTCCACAAAATTTTATTCCTATCTGAAAGTGTGCCTTTGATTTATTCTCTGTCACTGCTGTATCTACACTAATGCACCATTATGCATAGCTGATGTTTCAGATGTATAATCATCATTCTTCTTGAAGCCAGAACTTTATGATTACGTCAGACATTGTCTGGCATAATCTATTTAGCTAGTCGATTTTACCTCTATAGTTTCTGATGAATCTGGAATAATTACTTAAATATTTACTCTTCTCTGTTTAAAATTTGCTAGAACAAATAAATTATGCATGCAGAAAGTGTTCAGGGCAGTTGAAGATAACAAATGATACATCAAGCCCAGCCTAATGTGGCTTTACTGGAGTAGAAACAGTGGTAATAAATCAACTGCCATTGTTGATAATAAAATACTGCATTGGCCTCCATCAGCCACAAGAGAAAGGTTAAATGTTATTTCTCACAATAACCATGTGGTCTTCATAGCTGACACCTTTAATATTAAATTCCATCATTATTTTGTATCCAAACATTTGATCTTTATTCCTAATGGAACAATTTATAAAGAACTACTTTGTAAATATTTAAGATCCCTAAAGGAGTTTCATTCATTTTATGGTTATTTTACCTCATAAATGTATCTCCTCTCTTTAGTGTAAGACTACTGTTTTGTAATGGGTAGCTATGGGAAGTTGAAATTCATTCTGGTTAACTGTAAAGTGATCTTTTAATGATTGACCTCATATGAAGCCAGTGTTAGTGTAGGGTGGAAATTGAAATGTTATTAGTAAAAACCTCAGGGATTTATTTTCTAGTTTATTAAATAAAATCTCAATTTTGTCCATATTATATTCTAAATAACTCATTTCAAACACCAACCTCATATCTTGACCTATCTATACAATTATTTTTAATATGCTTTCTGTTAAGAATGAATTATTATAGAGTAGTTTTGCAATGTGTGTTGGAAGGTATGCAATCTGTTTCAGAAAATGTAAATTTGAGGCTTCTATTTGTGAAGATATTGATGATATATGTACATATAAACTAAATGATTGCAGAGCCTTCCAACTGAATTCATAAATGAAATCACACTAACTGTTCATGTCCCACCTACACCGGAACCCCTTCACTACCTACTGCAACATTGACCATTCTTACTTCTGAAAGATGTCAGATTGGAAATCTGTATTTATACTAATGCACCATTATGCATAGCTGATGTTTCAGATATATAACCATCGTTATACTGTAATGGCCATAAGCATCTTTCCCATGCTTCCTCTGTTCAAGAAGCCACTTTAAGGGAGATCTACTATGAGTGCTCATCAAGATAACACTAAGGTTCATCAGAATTGTTTTATGTTTCGCATTCACTAAAGAGCCAATCTTAGAGCTCTTAGAGTAGTCCTCGGTAATGTGCAGAAGTAGACAGAGTGTTTTCCTGTGCGATTCATTGCAGAAATGTGTTAACTGGGTACCTAAAGTGGCATTTATGTGACCACTCACAGACTTACACACACCAATACTCATACCCCTCCACCCAAACCAGCAATGATTTTCTGGACAACTCATTCCAAGGTCTTACTTTGAAAGACATGTTTCTATAATAGACTATCTTTTATTTTTCTGTTTTTCACGTGTTGTTAAATCTTCACACATGTTTTCTAACTACAGAATCTTTCAAGACACCTAATTTGAAAATACAGTCTGTTTTTTACTACAGGATTGTCAGCAACTTAAGTGTATGTGCTGTTAACTTTCTTTCTCATAGCTGTATGCTCAACAATTCCTGGCATAAGTGAACAGTCCTCAGCGTTGTTTCTGGCAAAGGTCTTTGTTTTTGTTTGTTTTCTGGTCTGAAAGTGGCAAAAATTAAATCCGTTTTAATCCCTGCTGTATCGTCAGCATGGTCCTGACATTGAGTACTTTTAAAGAAATAAGTGAATAAATGAAGGCAATTTGGGTGATTTTTCCAAGGTGTATCAGTCTAAATAAAAAGATAATTCAATATTCTATATCATATAAAATTATAAATTATGCATATATTTGAGTTTATGGCTTTTCAGTTTTCTGCCTTCACCATCAAGTTTTGAAACATCTAAGATAAATTATCAGTTTTAAAAAGAAGTAAAAGTACCTGCTCATGTCATAGAAAACGGAAAGCAGAACATTTCTGCAGTATATAGCTTAGAAACTAGAACTCATTTTTGTAAAGATGATGAAGAGCTTGTCATCTTTATTTTGTTTGGTTTTTGCAGCAATCCCTGATAGAACAAATATATAGAAGGTGGGACAGAGAATTCTCTAGATCTTACCGTGCTACAATTTAGTTCTTATATATTTGAGCCTGCAACCAATTGTTTACCAAGAAACTTACATCCTTCTTTTAATATTCTTGTTTTATATGTTCCTCAATTGCACTCTTATTCTAGTAACAATATATTTGGATAATTTGGGAAGGTGAGGTGCATGCCCTACTGATACAGGATTCCAAATTTTGCATTTAAATTTGCACACATTTCAGAAGAAGAAAGCATATATATTTGTTGAGTTTCTTAAGAGTTTTTAGGCTCAAATTATTAAGAACAATTTTTCTGTTTCCCATATTCAGTTATGCCATTTTATTCTCAGACTAATCTTAAAACTATACATTTTAAATATGACACTCTTATCCTAAAAGGATAATTTTCATAATTAGTTACCATACTACTTGTTTCTTCATAACCAGAAATTTTTGTAGCCAAACGTAACTCCAACAACAAATCTTTTGCTACCATATGTTGTTAGAGTTTGCAATGCCAATTTGTATTTAATAATTTTATTTATAAATACTCAGAATATATTCTATTATCTGGACACAATGCTTTATATTAAATCACACCTAAGCCTTTGCCTTTATTATCCTTTAAGTTTATTCCTGCTTTCAAGTCCCGTGTTGTTTTGTTTCACAAGAAAGGAATGCTCATTCCTTCAGCTGCCTTAATCTTTCAAGATGAAATTAAGTCTCTTCTCCCTAACAACAGACATCAAACAGATTTTGTCTTTCTCTAAAGTCCAGACACAAGGTACTGCGTCTCTTTGGGGAAATATAACTATGTTTAATTTATATCTACTAAGATTTTTATAGTGGGAGTAGAGTGAATACAGGAGCAAGAAAAACATCAATGAAATCATAGAAGAAAAATTTCCAGAAATACATAAATACTAGGGAATTTTTTTTAGCTTGGAAGAGCTCTACTAACTGTAGAATAGCATGAAAAGTAAAAGACTCCAAATCAAATATATCTTTATAAAATTATATTAAGTATTACCTGATATTGCTCATCAGATAGTTTTTAAAAATCAGAAAAGAAAAAGACAAATACTTTCTAAGGAAACAAATATAGATTATCTGGAAATTAATAAGAATTAACTATTAATTAAGTGTAAATGAGAAAATGCCTTAAAGCAAAACTTTCAAAATCCTGAGGGAAAAATATTTCAAAAGGAGAATCTTATATTCCACTAAATGATATTTACTAAAAGTTTAAAATACAGACATTTTCAATTTATAGAAAGACACAGAGTTTATCTCTAAAGCACCTTTATTGAACAACATCAATAGCAAAGGAAGATGTTTATTACTTGGTGTTCAACAGAAAATACACTTAATACATGTTTAGAATTTTACAGAGATGAAATATTTCTATAGCTTTCTCCTCTGTTTTTATAAACTTATAAAACATATCTTTCTTTCAAAATAAGCAGGATAACTTTGCGTATTTATATGTTTCAGAAAAAATATATAAAAGTGGGAAATAAGTGGCATTTAATATATGTTATTACATGGATATATGAATAAAACAAAATGGTACTCTACTATTTTATATAAAAATAATGCATTTTGCTTTTTTAAAAAAATAAAGGATTATAGTCTTGGAAATCTTTTCCGTAAGTAAATAGAGAAATATACCATTTATTTTAGACGTCCATGATGATTGAATTCATAGATATATAGTAGTTGCCTTTCTGAAGTTTTAGTTACCCACGGTTAACCACCGTCTGAAAATATTAAATGGACAATTTCAGAAATGAAGAATTTATATGTTTTCAATTGTGTACCATTCTGAGTAGTGAGATGAAATCTTACACCATCGTGCTCCATCCCACCTGGGATGTAAATCATCCCTTTGTCTACCGCATCCTCAGAGTATATGCTCCCTGTCCATCAGTTTTTAACATCCTCTACTCCGGATATTCAACCACTGTCAACACCATGGATCAAAGATCCAGGATCTCCTGAGGCAAATGATCCTCCTTCTGACATATTGCCAGAGATCAATAGTAGTCTACTGCTATCTCACAATGCCTACATCATTCACCTCACTTTATCTCATCACGTATGCATTTTATCATCTCACATCATCACAAAATAAGAATGATTATAGCATAATAAGATATTTTGAGAAATGTCACTTCACATAACTTTTATTACAGTGTATCATTATAATTGTTCTATTTTACAAGTTCGTGTTGTTTATCTCTTGTTGTGTCTAATTTATAAATTAAACTTTATCATACGTATGTGTATTTAGAAAAAACACATAATATATTTCGGTTTGGGACTATCTGCAGGTTCAGGCATACACTGGGTGTCATGGAATGTATCTTCTGCAGATAAGTAAGGACTACTATAGTATTATATTTAGCCAATTTATTGTTCACTGACATTGAGATTGCTTTCTGTTTTTTTACCATTATAAAAATGATTTGATAAAACCATTGAAAATGTTGCATATTTGGCACATATTTTTATTGGAAGTAAAACTTTGTTGTATTTTATGGTATGCAAATTTTATTTTGAATGGCTATTACTTCATTTCCGTTCAAATATGCTAATATTTGTCTTTTCAGAAATAGTATGTGTGTGTATATATATATATCCTTTCCTTAATCTTATCTTCAGTAATGTTCTATGTCATTCTAAAGTCATCACAAAACTAATTCAATAATTATTTATGTATCAGTCAATGGCAGAAATTTACAATGCATTAACGTATGTAATTAAAAAAGAGTTTGAGGAAAATATATTTACAAAAGTATGTCTGGTTTTCTTAAAAAGGAATAATGGTTTTACAGTCACTCCAACAAATTTACCAACAGTAGATCAAACTTAATAACCTAGACCAGAAAGAGCAAGATCAGATAGAGCAATTTACAAAACACAGTAAGAACCTAGCTATAGAAGAAAACTATCTCTGATCTTGGGTGGAGCATTAGAGCCACTGCAAGCCTATAGGCTAGTGCCTGACATTCTTCCTTTTTCACAATATTCTGGCAATGTATTTCATTGTCCAAATCAGAAGCCAGAGGGTAAGACCATCTAGTTTATACCTTAACAAATACCTGCCGTCTGGGTAGAGACCAAGGTGAAGAAAGATAAAACATGGCTCTACAGAGGCAAAGGAAGACTGCTCATAATACCTATAAAACAGAGAACTTCTTGTCCTAAATCTATAGCATTTCAAGACCATAGTTTTAAGGGAACAATTGCTCTTTATCAGGAAAATAGAGAGATTACAATTACTTATGCAGGCAACATCAGAGTGGCTAAATATTTAAAGCAAATATTAAATGATCTGTAGGGAAATACAGGTGGCAATACAATAATAGTAGGGTACTTCAATGCCCCACTTTCAGCAATGACTAGAACATCCAGAAAAAAAATCAACAAGGAAACACTGGATTTCAGCTATACTTTAGACCAATAGGATCTAACAGACATATACAGAACATCCCATCCAACAACTACAGAGTACACATTCTTCTCAAGTGCACATGGAATGCTATCCAGGATAGGTAATTTAGCCAAAAAACAAGTCTTTACAAATTTATGAGGATTAAAATGATATCGATTATCTTTTCTAATCACAAAATATGTAAGTAGCAACCACAGTAGAAATCTTGGAAAATTCACAAAAATGTGGAAATTAATCAACATATTCCTGAAAACCAATGAGCCAGAAAATAAATCAAAATGGAAATTTTTAAAATATATCTTAAAACAAATGAAAATGAAAACACACATCTCAAACATATGGGATGCAACAAAACAGTTCTAGGAGGAAAATATATAGCAATAAATGTATCTATCAAAGAAGAAGAAAGATCTAAAACAAAAAACCTAATGTAACAACTCAAAAAAAAAAAAAAGAATAGAAAAAGAAGAACAAACTAAGTCCAGAGTTAATAGAAAGAAGGAAATAAATAACAGCAGAAATAAACGAAATAGGGTTTTAAAAAAATTAAAACTCAATAAAACAGGTTTTTTTAATTGAAAAGATACAAGAAAATTCACAAACCCTTAGCTAGACTTCCTAAGTAAAAAGAGAGAAGTCTCAAATAAAATCAGAAATTAAAGAGATGCCATTACAGTGGATAGCACAAAAATCAAGAGCTTTATAATAGACTTGTTAACAATATGCTATTATATTAGGTAGCCTTAAAGAAAGAAAGAAATTCCTAGACACATACAAACTACCAAGACTAACTCATAAAGAAACAGAAAATCTGAAGAGGCCAATAAATAATGACATTGAATCAGTAATAAAAAATCAATGGTTCTTGAATCAAAGAGCTGAGCACCTGATGGAATCACAGCTGAATTTTACCAAACATTTAAAGAATTAATGCTAATTCTTCTCAAACATGACCAAAAAAGTGAAAGTAGAAGGAATACTTCCAAACTCATTTAACTAGGCCAACATTACTCTATTAACAAAGCCAGATAAGGTGACTACATAAAAATTGCAGGCCAATTTTCCTAGTGAACACAAATTTTTTAAATAGTCACAAAATAATAGCAAAAGAAATCCAGCAGCACATATGATCGTTTGCCATCACCAAGTGTGATGAGTAAGGATAGTTCGAGACATGCAAGTTAATAAATGTGATACACCACATTAACAGAACAAAGGACAAAAAAAATGATCATTAGAGTAGATGCAGAAAAAATCATTCTACAAAATGTAATATCATTTTGTGATAAAAACTTTAAAGAAATCATGTGTAGAAATAATGTACTTCAACACAATAAATGTCATATCTGAAAAGCCCACATTTAACATGCTGAACAGTAAAAAAATAAAAGCTCTGAAAGTTTTTTCTCTAAGATCAGGAGGAGCAAGACAAGGATTTCTATTCTTGCCACCTCTTTTCATTGTGTTGGAAGTCCCAGACAGAGCATTAAGGCAAGAGAAAGAAATAAAAATGAATTCTAATCAGAAAGGAAGAAGTAAAATTGTCTCTGCCGATGACATGACCTTATATATAAATAACTAAAGATTCCACCAAAAACAGCTGGAACCAATAAATGAATTCAGTAAAGTTCCAGGGTAAAAAATTAACATAGAAAATCAGTAGAATATCTGTACACTGACAATGAGCTAGTCACAAACTAAAATTTTAAAATACCCCATTTACAATAGACAAAAAAAAGAAAAAAAATACCCAGAAGTAAATTTAACCAAGGAGATGAAAGATCTGAAAACTATAAAACACTGATGAAAGGAATTAAAGAGGGCTCAAATAAATGGGACAGTGTCTCATGTTCATGGACTGAAAGAACTAATATTGTTAAAAGTCCATACTTCTGAAAATTATCTAAAACTTCAATGTATTTACTTTCAAAATCTTAATGTCATTTTTTTTACAGCAATAGAAAAAAATACATACAGTTTTCCTGGAGCCACAAACTCCCTCAAATAGTGAACACAATCTTGAGCAAAATGAAAAAAAGCTGGAGGCATCACAATACCTGATATCAAAATATAGTAGAAGATTATAGCAATCAGAACAGCATTCATACTGGCATAAAAACAGATACATCAGTGAGATAGAGAACTTAGAAATAAAGCCATGTATGTATGGACAATTGATTTTTTAAAAAGATACCAAAAATGTACAATAGATAAAAGGCAGTCTCTTCAATAAATGATGTAGGTACATTTAGATATCCACATGCAGAAGAAATTGGACTTTTATCTCACACCTTTTGCTAAAACCAACTTAAAATGGATTACAGACTTAAATGTAAGACCTAAGATGTAAAACTACTAGAAGAAAACATAAGAATAAAACTCCACAACATTGGTCTGGGCAATGATTATTATTTTGATATGATCCCAAAATCACATGTAGCAAAAACAAAAATAGACAAATAGGATTGCATAAAACTAAGAAGCTTCTGTACAGAAAAGAAATCACCAGAGTGAATAAAACACACAGAGTGGGAAAATAAATATTTGCAAACCATGTATCTCATAAAGTGTTAGCTTCCAAAACATATTAGGAACTCAAACAACTTGATAGCAAGAAAAAAAAAATGCTCAAAGGATTTCAACAGACACTTCTCAAACGAAAAATGACAAATAGGTTTATTTTAAAATGCTCAATATCACTAATAATCAGTGAAATGCAAATTAAAAACACAGTGAGATACCATCTCACACATGTTTGAATGGCTACTACAAAAAAGATGGAAGATAAGCTTTGGCAAGAATATAAAGAAAAAGGGTTCCTGGTACACTGTTGGTGAAAATGTAAATTAGTACAACCATTGTGAAGAATAGCATGCGGGTTCCTCAAGAAACTAATAGAATTACCATGTGATCTAGCAATTCCACTTGTGGGTATATGTCCACACTAATTGAAATCAGTATATTGAAGAGAGAATCTGCACTCTTGTGTTTATTGCATCACTATTTGTAATAGCCATGATCTGGAATCAACCTAAGTGTCCATCAAGGGATGAATGCATAAATAAAACATGTTAGAGATACACAATAGAATACTATTCACATGTTAGAGATACAAAAATAGAATACAATTCAGCCTTAAAAAAAAGAAAAAGAGGAAACTCTCATCGTTTGTCATAACATAGATGAGTCTGGAGGACATTATCCTAAGTGAAATAAGCCAGGCACAGAAGATAAATAGTATGTGATTTCATTTATATATGGAATCTAAGAAAGTTTAACTTACAGGAGTAGAGAGTAAAAAGATGGTCACCAGAGGCTGGGGGCGGGGGCGGAGGAGAGCATGGGGATAAAATGACCAAAGTTTACTAAGTTCAAATTAGACAAGACTTAGTTTTCACGATCTATAACAAAACAAGATTGTCATATTTAATATTAATGTATTTCATATTTCAAAATTGCAAAAGGTATAGATTTTAAATGTTCTCATCACAAAAACATAATTATGTGATGTTTATTTGCTTGATATAATCATTTCATACCATATACATACATCAAAACGTTATATTATAATTCATATATAATTATTGTCAACTAAAAATATAAACATAAGTAAAAAATAAAATGAACCAAGTTTTACATAATATCAAGAAACACATTATTAAGTATTTAGAGAAATAATCACAACTCGCTTTCTGCATCTTAATGTTTTAACAATATGCACTTTTGATTTCCATTTAAATCCCTGACATTTGCAATGTGTTTGCATTAATAGAACATAATTCCAGACTTTTCTTGAAATGGTTTTGTGTTTTGAAAAATTGTTTGTAGTAGCACTGAGCAGATTACTTATTGTTTCTGAAAATAATTTAGGAATTTTTGAAAGAACATTCTCAAACATGAATTAAATAACAGCACTGAATAGATTACCAATACTTTTCCTATCTACTTTTAAATACGTATTTCTCTGCAAAACAATAATAATATTTTTTAAAAATCAGGTAAAAATCAATATTTTAATATAACATTTTTAAATATATTTTCTGCTATCAATTAATTATACTTAACATGAAAACATGGGTGTTCTTTGCTATAGGGAAAAGAAACATTCCTGGTATATAAGCTTGCATTTTAAAACTTGAATCACATTTTAAAGGCACCAGGCAGCTTGCAGCAGAAAAGAGAGCATGGTCAATTATTTAATACAATAAAAAATTACTTTGAGAATTATATGTACATTTACTCTTTTAGGAGTCTATAAAAGTATATCTAGTAACTGCTCATATATATGCATATTATATATATACACACACACATACACACACGTATATATATGTATATTTGCCTGGACTATGGGGTACCCAGATATTTCATCAAATAATATTCTGGATGTTTTTGGATAGGATTGGCATTAAATTGGTAGACTGAGTAAAGAAGATTGTCCTCCCTAATGTGGATGGCTTCATCCAATCTGTTGAAGGCCTAAGTCGAACAAAAAGGCTGACCTCTCCCAAATCAGAATTTTCTTGCCTGTTTTAAAACTGGATGATTTGCATTTTCTTACTTGAACTGAAACATTAACTCATCTTGGATCCAGAGCCTGCCGATCTTTGGACTGATGCTCCATCATTGGCTCTCCAGCTTGCTGACTCACCCAGTAGATCTTGAAATGTATCAGCTTCCATATTCTTATAAACCAGTTCTTATAATAAATCTCTTCAGACAGATATAGACATATAAATATGTATCCTATTGGTTCTGTTTCTCTGGAGAACTCTAATTAAAACACATTGCATTTCATAATATGGATAGCCTATAATGTAATGGTCTGTGGAAAATTACTTGGGGGCCCTAGGTATTGGAAAACTGTTTAGCTCAAGAAAAAAGACATGTAAATATTATTTAACCTTTAACCTCAGGTAATCTGCATAAATTATTGAAGTTCAAGGTATCGGCCAAGCTGATTGTGAAAGAACAGGAAAAAAAATATGCTCTGGCTAGAATTTGAGAAGTTTTAATATAAGAGTTAATGCCTCAATTTTGAAAATATGCTCACAAGGTCAATCACCCTGTTTAATTTTGGAAATGTTCAATCATAAACCCATTAATGGTTTCACAGTCCAAACAAAACTAAGGATCTTTTTAACATAAATTTTGTCCAGTGTCTGGAAAGCATTGGAAGGAAATTACAAAGAATATAAATTTGGTCAATTATTGTATCAATTTCAGGAAGATACCTCTATTGTGTCTGAAATAGTTGTGTCATATGGAATAAGTCAGTGTGTTTATTCCTAGAAATGCACATTAAACAATATTTTGTAATAACAAGCCCAGGGAACCACCTAGCAGTGAATGATGGTTCCCAAAGGGGATTCCAACAGGACCATGTATGGAATATTTAGCTCTTACGACTGTAAAAGGCTGGTGCAGTGGCAAGGAGCAAGCCAGAGTTCGGACCTTTAAGTGCAATGTCAGGAACTCCAGGGAGTAGTAACTATCTAGTTCATATTCTAAAGGGACATAAGATTAAGAAATAAAGTGAACTAGAGAATGCAAGGAAGTGGGAAGAGCTGGGACTATGGCTTGGCAGAAATGACCTTTACTCAAACTTAATAAAGTTGGACTAGTGGAGTAGGTCAATTTCTCTAGCGTAGGAAATTGTGATTACTTGTTTTTTCATACTTGGGATTTTCAACAGAAAAGTGCATAATACCAAGTCAGGTTTGTATACATAAAAATACCAATAAGATTCTTTTTCATTTTATTTAGTAATAGCATGATGAAACTTCCAACTATTGGTTCTGAATGATTGAATTGAATCCCTAATGAGTCCAACTGTATGTTTTGTTGTGTTTTTTTTTTAATTGGTTATCTTTATATATAGGAAACTCAGGTGTATATTCAGATTATAATATTGGGTTCCCTGATATCCAAAATGAAGACATTTCAGAGTTTCTGAGGGTATAAGCCTATTTCCAGTATGTACAAGACAACAGTTATAATCCTGATGAAACATTTCTTTCAAGCCCCAGTGGTTACCTGTGCATCTCTCTGGTAAAGTTTACTTCTTACTTGCTACTTATGGCCTTGTGACATGTCATCAATGTATTGACACCCTGATCTTAAATCAAGGATCATATTACTAGCAGAGATAGACCTTTGGCTTTCTTAACTCCTGGTTTTGGTAAATGGATCTTTACTAATGGATTTTTCCAAAACACTGTCTAACATGATTTTTTTAGATTAGTAATGATATTTTTATCATGCTCATTTTATTTTGAATGCTGTGCATACAAGGAATATGTTTTAGTCTTTACTTTCCCCAGAAAGAGTCACTTTGCTTGAACTCTTAGGTAAAATAAAATATTTCTTGTAATGCAGAAATATGATTATTACAATTACTGTGCATTTAATCTTATTCCTCTCTTCTTACCCACCATACTAATTCAGAACTTTTTCCTATTTAACAAATTCCTGTCTCTTTACACATTAAACCCCCATAAAAACCCTGCAAACTATGGCTTCATGGTATAGTTTGAGTGAGAGATCAACAGGGAGTGGAAGAACTCTTTTATAGGACAGAATGGCTTAAAGCAGTTGATTCTTTAATGTGGTCTTTCTCATCCTCTGCTCAGAAAAAAATACAGCGTTTTAATATTAAAACGTGTAAGAGGCTATATCCTCAGATTTATATTACTTGCAGAAAAATGTTAAGTTATCATTCTCCTATATTTTCCCCTTATTTATCTGTGACTTGATGAAAACATTCTTATTGATTGGTGCTTTTACAAGATCCTGTCGGGAGCTACTGGCCTAAAGAATAACGTTGACACTCAGAATTGTGACATGTCACAAACATTGAAAAAGGAAGTACACTTGTGTTACTTCTAGGCTCACCCCAGGAGTCATCTGGTAAATTTAAACAAAAATAACTCGATGAACTTCTATAGGCCAACTAATTGTTGATAAATCTCTTCTATCCGTTAGGGTTATATCATTTCATGTACGCATGATGTCGTTTAAGATTGCCATATTTTCTTGTTCAATAGTATGGGACTATAGGTCTGCTGAGAAGGTGCTTTCCAGCTCTTTTACTTTACAAAGAAAATGTTCTTATACATTTGTTAATTATTTTAATATTTAAAAGTTTAACTTATATTGTCCTTAGTTTTTTCCCCTATGATTCTGTAGTTATAATATGTCACGTAGTTGAGGTCCACTAAATAATGTCTGACACTAACTATATCATCTCTGAACTTAATATTTTAAAATTATTTATTAGCAAGATTTTGCTATCTCTAATCAAATATAAATTTAATTCAGTTTATTCATTGCATATGTTTCAATTTAAAATACGTTGTTCAAATTAGTTTTTCTGACAAAATCTTTGTTCTCAATAATACGCTGATAAAAAAGGCAGTCTATATTTCTCATTGAGGTATATATTCTCAGTGACTGAAGCTATTTCTTAAACTATTAGCAAATTAAGTTATTAATGTAGAAATATTCATAAATTAAGCAATAAATTGATTTTAGAATGACTTGAATTAGAAGTTTCATTTCTACTCAAAGGAATTTTAATTGTGCTTGCAAGTTGGACAGAGGTGCTAGTATTGAGAGACAGTGAAATCTATATACATGGTGATAATAATATAATTACTTCTGGAAGTCAGATGACTCATATAAAATAATGAGCAATTAGTGCTTACAGTCATTTGTTATATATTATTATTAGAATGTCTACCATTAAAAGGGAATACATGAAGTATTGCTAATCTTAAAAGTATTATTTCAGAGCAAATATATTCTTTGATTACACAAATCACCTCTGATTTTTAAAAAACTGGTATATGTATTTGTTGTCTAGAATAATATATTCACTAGGTTAATGCTCATTGTTGAATTAGCTACTGTGTTATGTCTCCCAGATTTCTCTAGGAGAAAACTCCTTTTTCAGGAGTTTCGAACACTGAAGTCTCAAAACTGAGCTAATCCTTCAAAATTGTCCTCACCCAATATTATGCCCATGCCCTGAGAACAGTCTACTTCTAAGAACTGATCAATTTGTACAAAAACCTAGTCCTCTTACTTTAAGTCAGGATATGTTTGAAGAACTATCTCCGTTTACATTTCCCTGTAAGTTGAGCCCCCATTACAACCATATCACGATGCAAATCCCCTTTCAGCCCAGTCCTATTTCTTCCATTTCCTTTTAAGACTAACAAACAATATTGTTTATTAAAATGATGATAAGCAAGATATAGCTAATACAAGGGAAGCCTTGAGAAAACGCATGCATTCCAGAGCATGAGAAATTAATTCTATTGTTGCGGAATCTTTGGGATGTTGATTTTTTTAGCCAGAAACCTCTGTGGTCCATGGCACCTTTGCCTGAGATTTTCCTCATGTCTGCTGAGCTCATTCCACCCATTTGGCCTGACAGTCTGTGCTCAGTTCATGCTACCAGCCTGAATCTCACACCTGCACGGGTGAGCCAGGCACAGAGGACTGTGTGAGGGAGCAAGTGTGAGCTCCAGCCACTGCACAAGGCCAGGCATGCCAGCTGCAGCAGGGTGGGTATCTCTAGGCGCTGGTTCCTGCAAAGCTGCAGCTGGGCCAGACACACTGCAAGCACCTTCCGTGGCTGGCACCAGGGAACTCAGTGGCACCCAGAAGCTTGGAGATGGCATGAACAGCAGCACCTCAAACAGGATGTCATAGCCCTGGTTCAGGGACCTCCTAGGTCTGGGTTCCCCAAAGGCTTCAGCTCTTCTCTCCTCTCTTTTCTTGTCATCCACAACATGGCAAGCAAGGGGTGTGTTTCAGCCCTGTTTGTATTACAGCTCTTTTAGCCCCACCATTCGGCAGGTCCTGAGTTCCTGTCCGGCATCCAGGAAGAATGAGGAAAGTGGACAAGTGGAGAGTGAGCAAGGTGAAGAGGAGTTTTACTGAGCGACAGAACAGCTCAGAGGAGGCCCCCAGTGGGTAGTTCTTTTTCACAGGCAGGGTGTCCCAATGAATGTTCAACTTTCAGCAGAGAAGAGACCCTGGAGTGGGTAGCTCTTCTCCACAACTGGGAGTCCCAACCTCTGCTGGGTCCAGGGGGTTTTTATGGGGTTCAGAAGGGAGGAAGTGCATGCTGATTGGTTCATGGGTGATGGGCAGGCCCAGAAAAAGCAGCCTACATTCTCATACTGGTCTGTCAGCCCAGCCCCCAGATGTCATCTCTGGTTTGAAGGTGGGACCTCACCAGGGACCTTCTCCTTTCTGCCAGGAGCCTATCTACCTCCTGCAATCACCTAGGCTGTTTATGCTGAGGGGCGCCTTTAGGCCAGTACCAAGCTGACCTCAGCCACCACTTGGCCTCCTTCCTGTGCTCATCAACACCCAAATTCCAGAGGGCGCTGAGGCAGCCAGTGGCTAGCATATCAGTACTGCCCTGAGCATGCACACACCCAGCTGCATTGCAACAGCACCCGGGATTGGCCTCAACTTTTCTCCAAGACCAGAGCAAGCACTGAAACTTGGGAGAGGCTAGGCAGAGGGAAGTCACTTCTGAGCCTGTGGGGGTGAGATGGGGGACTTCCAAGTCCTTGAGAGTGCAGAGATGTACAGGTCTGCAGCCACAGCTGGCAGCTGCAGCTGTACCTGGGAGTGCAGGGCTCCCTCCTGCTCCCAGTCCCCAAAAGAACAGGGATGACAGGGTCCAGAGCAGCAGCTGGTCAGCTGCAGCTGTGCCTGAGGAGCACAAGATTCTCACCCTGCCAACCGGGAAGGGGGTAGGGCTTTTGCCTATTCCCAGCTTCTGCTGGCTCCATGGAACATGCAGCTCCAGCTGTGCTTTCCCTACTGCAGCTAGCATCATGGCAGCAGCTGCTCGAGATGGGCCATCACTGCCATCACTATAATGTTTTAGAGACTGAGCACATGAATAATATTTTAAGAGTCCAGCCATCTGTTGTGCTCTGGTGTATTCCTTTCAAAACAAAAGCTAATCATGACACTTCATACCTCCCACCAAAGTAAAGGAAGCAGGATTCTTAGATCTCTTTGGTTCTTTAGACAACATATTCTGCACTTGAGAATACCACTCCTAACCATTTACTTACTGAAATGAAAACTGTCATCTTCGATTGAGGCATGAATAAGGAATGGCTTTGCAGAAGTTTTGGGCTGCAATGCAAGTCCTATTGTTAAGGTCATACAAACTAGTAGACTAAGGAATTAAAGCTATTGATAGAAAAATATCCATAAGTCCAGTTGTGGTGGCTCACACTTTTAATCCTGGCATTTTGGGAGGTCAAGGCAGGAGGATCACTTGAGCACAAGTTGTTGAGGCTATAGTGACTTATGATTGCACCGCCACACTCCAGCCTAGATGATAAAGCAAGACTCTAGAAAGAGCAAGTGGGGCCAAGATGGCCGACTGGAAGCAGTGGTGTTCAGAGGCTCCCATCGAAAAAAAGTATAATAAGCATATGAATCCTTCACCGGCATCCAAGGTATCCAGGTTCTCTCATTCAAATTGACTAGAAGGCTGAAGTGACCCATGAAGAGAAGGAAGAACAGTGTAGTACAGCAGCCAACTTGAGAGCCACATGGGGCAGGGGAACTCCCTTCCCTCAGGCAAGGGAGGCAGTGAGTGAGTGTGCTATCCAGCCTAGGAAACTACTGACACAGCTGACTTAGCCTCTCCTCCTGGTAGTTCTGAGGAATCCAGGCAGCCCAGATGAGTGGGATTTCCCGCAGTAAAACACAGCCCCCCCAACAAGGAACACAATACTTCGTTAAATGGGTCCTAACTGGGTGAGACCCTCCAAGAGGGATTGTCAGACACCCTATATGGGGGCAATTCTACTAGCATGAGGTTGGTGCTCCTCGAGGTCAAAGGTCCCAGAAGAAGGAGCAGGCATTCATCTTTGCTGTACTCCAGACTCCTTGAATGACATCTCCAGGCACAGGAGCGAATCAGATGAATAGGGCCTAAAGTGAACCCCCAACAAACTGCAGCAGCCCTACAGAAGAGCGACCTGACTATTGACAGAAAAACATGCAAGCAGAAAACAACAACAGCATCAATAACAACAAGAAAAGGTACCCACAAAAACCCCATCCAAGGGTCAGCAGCCTCAAAGACTGAAACTAGCAAACTCATGAAAATGAAAAAGAGTCAATGAAAAATGCTGAAAAAGGTCAGAGTGCCTCTTCTCCTCCAAATGATCGCAATGTCTCATCGTCAGGGACACACACCTGGATAGAGGATCAGATGGACGAATTGACAGAAGTGGGCTTCAGATTATGGGTAATTAAAAACTATGCTGAGCGAAAGGATCATGTTCTAATCTAATGCGAAAAAACTAAGAACCTTGATAAAAGGTTAGAGGAATTGCTCACTAGAATAACCAGTTTAGAGAGGAAAATAAATGATCCAATGGAGCTGAAAAACACAACACAAGAATTTCAGGAAGCATACACAAGTATCAACAGCCAAATCAACGAAGTGGAAGAAAGGATATTAGAGTTTGAAGACTACCTTGTTGAAATAACTAACAAAAAGAATAGAGAAAAAAGAATAAAAAGGAATGAACAAAGCCCCCAAGAAATACAGGATTCATAAAAAGACCAAATTTATGAATGAGAGGAGATGATGAGAATGGAAACCAGCTAGAAAACACACTTTAGGGTATTATCCAGGAGAACTTCCCCAACCTAGAAAGACAGGTCAACATGCAAACTCAGGAAATACAAAGAATACCATTAAGATACTCCACAAGAAGATCAACCCCAAGACACATAATCATCACATTCTCCAATGTCAAAATGAAGGAAAAACTGTTAAGGGCAGCTGGAGATTAAGTCCAGGTTATCTACAAATAGAAGTCCATCAGACTAACAGTGGTCCTCTCAGCAGAAACTCTACAAGCCAGAGGAGATTGGGGGGCAATATTCAACATTCTTAAAGAAAAGGATTGTTAACCTAGAATTTCATATCCAAGCAAACCTAAACTTCATAAGAGAAGGAGAAATAAAATCCTTTCCACATAAGCAAATGCTGAGGGATTTCATTACCACTGGACCTGCTCTGCAAGAGCTCCTAAAAGAAGCACTAAATATGGAAGGAAAACCTATATTAGCCACTGCAAAACACACCAAAATATAAAGATCACTGACACAATGAAGAAACTGCAACTAGTGTGCAAAATAACCAAATAGCATCATGATGGCAACATCAAATTATCACATAACAATTCTAACCTTAAATGTAAATGGGCTAAATGCTCCAATTAAAAGACACAGACTGACAAATTGGATAAGGAGTCAAAACTCATTGTTGTGCTGTATTCAGGAGATCCATCTTACATGCAAAGACACATAAGCTCAAAACAAAGGGATAGAGGAAAATTTGCCAAGCAAATAGAAAGCAAAAAAAAGAGCAATGGTTGCAATCCTAGTCTCTGACAAAACAGACTTTGAATCAACAAAGATAAAACAAGACAAAGAAGGGCGTTACATAATGGTGAAGGGAACAATTCAACAAGAAGAGCTAGCCATTCTAAATACATATGCACCCTCTTTGGGAGCACCCAGATTCATAAAACAAGTTTTTAGAGACCTACAGAGAGACTTAGACTCCTACATAATAATAGTGGGAGACTTTAACACCCCAATGTCAATGTTAGACAGATCAATGGGACTGAAAATTCACAAGGATATTCAGGACTTGAACTCAGCTCTGGATCAAGTGGAACTAGTAGACGTCTACAGAACTCTCTAGGCCAGATCAACAGAATATACATTCTTCTCAGTGCCACATGACACTTATTCTAAAATTGACCACAAAATTGGAAGTCAAACACTCCTCAGCAAATGCGAAAGAACTGATATCATAACAAACAGTCTCTCCGACCACAGTGTAATCAAATTAGAACCTAGAATTAAGACAATCACTCAAAACAACACAACTACATGGAAACTAAAAATCCTGTTCCTGAATTACTACTAGGTAAATAATGAAATTAAGTCAGAAATCAAGAAGTTCTTTGAAAGCAATAAGAACAAAGACACAATGTACCAGAATCTTTGGGACATGCTAAAGTAGTGTTATGAGAGAAATTTGTAGCACTAAATGCCCACATCAGAAAGCTAGAAAGATCTCAAATCGACACCCTAACATCACAATCAAAAGAGCTAGAGAGGCAAGAGCAAACAAATCCAAAAGCTAACAGAAGACAAGAAATAACTAAGATCAGAGAAGAATTGAAGGAGATCGAGAGATGAAAAATTCTCCAAAAGATCAGTGAATCCAGGAGGTGTCTTTATTTTTTTTTTGAAAAAAATTAACAAAGTAGATAGACCACTAGCTAGACAAATAAAGAAGATGATAGAGAAGAATCAAATAGACACAATAAAAAGTGATAAATGGGATATCACCACTGACCACACAGAAATACTACAAAAACCTCTACACAAATAAACTAGAAAATCTAGGAGAAATTGATAAATTTCTGGACACATACACCCTCCCAAATCTAAACCAGAAAAAAGTCAAATCCCCTAATAGACCAATAACAAATTCTGAAATTGAAGCAGTAATTAACAGCCTAGCAACCAAAAAAAAAAAAAAAAAAAAAAAAAAAAAGTATCCCAGGACCAGACAGATTAACAGCTGAATTTTACCAGAAATAAAAAGAGGAGCTGGTACCATTCCTTATGGAACTATTCAAAACAATTGAAAATGAGAGACTTCTCTCTAACTCATTTTATGAAGCCAGCATCATCCTAATACCAAAACTGGGAAGAGACACAACAAAAGAAAGAAAATTTCAGGCCAATATCCCTGATGAATGTTGATGCAAAAATTCTCAATAAAAACCTGGAAAACTGAATCTAGCAGTTCATCAAAAATGTATCCACCAAGATCAAGTTGGCTGCATCCCTGGGGTTAAAGGCTGGTTTTACACATGCAAATCAATAAATGTAATCCATCACATAAACCAAAGACAACAACCACATGATTATCTCAATAGATGCAGAAAAGGCCTTTGATAAAAGTCAACATTCCGAAATGTTAAAAAGTCTCAATAAACTAAGTATTGATGGAACATATCTCAAAATAATAAGAGCTATTTATGACAAACCCACTGCCAGGATTATATTAAATGGGCAAAAGCTAGCAGCATTCCCTTTGAAAAGTGGTACAGGACACAAGGATGCCATCTCTCCCCACTCGTATTCAACATAGTATTGGAAGTTCTGGCAAGGCAATTAGGCAAGAGAAAGAAAGAAAGCATATTCAAATAGGAAGAGAGAAAGTCAAATTCTCTCTGTTTGCAGACTACATGATTTTATATTTAGAAAACCCCATCATTCTTGAACTGATAAGCCACTTCAGCAAAGTCTCAGGATACAAAATCAATGTGCAAAAACCACAAGCATTCCTATACACCAGTCAAGCAGAGAGCCAAATCATGAATGAACTCCCATTCACAATTGCTACAAAGAGAGTAAAATACCTAGGAATAGAGCTAGCAAGGGATGTGAAGGACCTCTTCAAGGAGAACTACAAATCATTTCTAAAGGAAGTAAGAGGAAACAAGCAAATGGAAAAATATTCTATCTTTATGGATAGGAAGAATCAATATCATGAAAATGGCCATATTGCCCAAAATAATTTATATATTCAATGCTATTCCCATCAAAATTAACATTCTTCACAGAATTAGAAAAAAAAACTATTTTTAATTTCATATGAAATCAAAGATGACCTAATATAGCCAAGACAATCCTAAGCAAAAGGAACACAGCTGGAGGCATCACACTACCTGACCTCAAAGTGTACTACAAGGCTACAGTAACCAAAACAGCATGACATTGGTACCAAAACAAACATATAGACTAATGGAGCAGAACAGAGACTTCAGAAATAGCACCACACATCTACAATCATCTGATCTTTGACAAACCTGACAAAAACAAGCAATGGGGAAATTATCTCCCATTCAGTAAATGGTGCAGGAAAAACTGGCTAGCCATATGCAGAAAACTGATACTGGACTCCTTCCTTATATCTTATACAAAAATTAACTCAAGATGGATTAAAGACATAAATCTAGACAGGAAACAACAGGTGTTGGAGAGGATGTGGAGAAATAGGAACACTTTTACACTGTTGGTGGGATTGTAAACTAGTTCAACCATTATGGAAAACAGTATGGCGATTCCTCAAGGATCTAGAACTAGATGTACCATATGACCCAGCCATCCCACTACTGGGTATATACCCAAAGGATTATAAATTACTCTACTACAAAGACACATGCACACGTATGTTATTGCGGCACTATTCACAATAGCAAAGATTGGAATCAACCCAAATGTCCATCTGTGACAGACTGGATTAAGAAAATGTGGCACATATACACCATGGAATACTATGCAGCCATCAAAAAGGATGAGTTTGCGTCCTTTGTAGGGACATGGATGCAGCTGGAAACCATCATTCTTAGCAAACTATCACAAGAAGAGAAAACCAAACACCGCATGTTCTCACTCATAGGTGGGAACTGAACAATGAGATCACTTGGACTCGGGAAGGGGAACATCACACACTGGGGCCTATCATGGGGAGGGGGGAGGAGGGAGGGATTGCATTGGGGAGTTATACATGATATAAACGTCATGCACATGTACCCTAGAACTTAAAGTATAAAAAAAAAAAAAAAAGAAAAAAAAAAAAAAAACAAACAAACAAACAAAAAAAAAAAAAAAAAAAAAAAGACATAAATCTAAAACCTGAAGCCACAGCTACTCTAGGAGAAAACCTAGGCAATACCATTCAGGACATGGGCATGGGCAGACTTTATGACAAAAATTCCTAAAGCAATTGCAACAAAAATCTAAGTTGACAAACGGGATTTAATTAAACTAAAGAGCTTCTGCACAGCAAAAGAAACTATCATCAGAGTGAACAGGCAACCTACATAATGGGAGAAAATTTTCTTAATCTATCCATCTGACAAAGTCTAATATACAGAATTTACAAGGAACTTAAACATATTTACAAGAAACAAAAACCATCAAATATGGGCAAAGGATATGAACAGACACTTCTCAAAAGAAGACATTTACGTGTACAACAAACATATGACAAAAAGTTCAACATCACTGATTATCAGAGAAATGCAAATCAAGTCACAATGAGATACCATCTCATGCTAGTCAGAATGGTGATTATTAAAATGTCAGGAAACAACAGATGCTGGCAAAGCTGTGAAGAAATAAGAATGCTTTTACACTGTTGGTGGAAATGTAAATTAGTTCAACCATTGTGGGAGACAGTATGACAATTCCTCAAGGATCTAGAACCAGAAATACCATTTTGCACAGCAATTTCATTACTGGGTTTATACCCAAAGAAATACAAATCATTCTACTATAAAGACACATACACACATATGTTTATTGCATCACTATTTACAATAGCAAAGGCATGGAACCAACCCAAATGCCCAGCAGTGGTAGACTGGATATAGAAAATGTGGTATATATGCCCCATGGAATACAATGCAGACATAAAAAGTGATGAGATCATGTCCTTGTAGGGACTTGAATGAAGTTGGGAGCTATCATCCTCAGCAAACTAACACAGGAACAGAAAACCAAACACTGCATGTTCTCATTCATAAGTGGGAGTGAACAGTGAGAACACATGGACACAGGGAGGGGAACAACACATGCCATAGCCTGTTGGGGATGAGGTGTGAGCGAGAGAACTTAAAGAACAGATTAATAGGTGCAGCAAACCACCATGGTACATGTATATCTATGGAAAAAACCTGCAAGTTTTGCACATGCATCTTTTGCTTTGTTTTGTTTTGTTTTGTTTTAGAAGAAATAAAGAGAAAAAAAAGGAAACATAAAACAAAGTGATAAAAAAAAAAAAAAAAAACTCCTGATAGACTTGGCTACAAAAGAAAGACTAAAAAAAAAAAAAACGAAAAGAAAATAGAAAGAAAAATATTCACACGTCACTCAAAAAAGATCTTAAAATGCTACTTTGCCATGAGAGAAATGTTGATCATGGGATAGCAAGTGACCATGCAGCCTATCCTTTGTGAGCTGGCTTCTGTGAGACCCTCCACATCATGTGGTCTTCTAGATCCAACTATCTATTTCAAGGTTGAAGGAATGTATTTGAAATGGGGCAGCATCAAAGTTAGGGCTACAAGTAATTTGTGTACAGTGACTCAGACTTTCAATATATCTGACACTGGTGTACTGGGCCCTGTCCCTCAGCTCACCCCTATGGTTACATTGGCATCCACTCAGAACAGCCCATGTTGAAGGCAAAGGCCAAGAAAAAGCTTATAAGTACATTGGCTTGTGGTTGCAAATTAAAAATGTGCTAATTCTACTGCATAAGGTGGACCTTGATAAGGCTCATGCACTCAAGAGTGTGAGAAATATACTCTATAATGTTCCTGGGACTCAGCATATCGATAAGTGTATTGTTTAGGAGTCCAGTGTCCTGGGGCGTTCTGAAATGTCTCTCAAACATAAAGAAACCCAATTATAGTATCTCACAACTCCCACTATAAAGAAAAAAGAAGCATGAGAAAGGTCGGGTTACCCACAAAGGGAAGCCCATCAGACTAACAGCAGAAACTCTACAAGCCAGAAGAGAGTGGGGGCCTATATTCAACATTCTTAAAGAAAATAATTTTCAACCCAGAATTTCATATCCAGCCAAACTAAGCTTCATAAGTGAGGGAGAAATAAAATCCTTTACAGACAAGCAAATGCTTAGAGATTTTGTCACCATCAGGCCTATGTAACAAGAGCTCCTGAAGGAAGCACTAAACATGGAAAGGAACAACCAGTACCAGCCGTTGCAAAAACATGCCAAATTGTAAAGACCATCAATGCTAGGAAGAAACTGCATCAACTAATGAGCGAAATAAACCAGCTAACATCATAATGTCAGGATCAAATTCACACATAACAATATTAACCTTAAATGTAAACTGGCTAAATACTCCAATTAAAAGACACAGACTGGCAAATTGGATATAGACTCAAGACCCATCAGTGTGCTGTATTCAAGAGACTCATCTCACATGCACAGACACACATAGATTCAAAATAAAGGGATGGAGGAAGATCTACCAAGCAAATGGAAAAAAAAAAAAAAAGAGGAATTTCAATCCTAGTCTCTGATAAAACAGACTTTAAACCAATAAAGACCAGAAGAGACAAAGAAGGCCATTACATAACGGTAAAGGGATCAATTCAACAAGAAGAGCTAACTATCCTAAATATATATGCACCCAATACAGGAGTACCAAGATTCACAAAGAAGTAGAAATCAAAACTAAATTTCAGATATAGCAATATACCTTAAGAAGACTAACTAGACACTTAATGCCAAATTGACTACAGAGACTAACTTACATTCTGAAAGGGACAGTAATTCGTCATGACTGGAGTTCACACATTCTTCAGAGCCCCAGTTTTTGCTAGTATTTCCTTTCCCACAGAGCCTCGGTTTTTGCTAGTATTTCCTTTCCCACAGAGCCTCGGTTTTACCTAGCATTTTAGTGCATAGAGTGTTTGATCCACTAACATGGTATTCTGCATAACATTATATTATAACAAGGAACTCTAGAGGAAAGGATATGAAGAAATGGAAAATTGAGGCATGTTACAGAAGCCAGGTTGGTAACACTCCGCTCAGACGGGGCACCATATTTTAGGAACAATATACATACTAAATCAAAGTAATAATGTGGTATCTCTCCTCATTATGTAAAATAAATAAGCTTCAGAACCCAGAGATGGAAGAAGGAATGACTGTAATTACCGTTACTCTCGGTGATTGACTTGGTAAATGTGTGCTTGACATATCTACAACTGTAGTCTCTTTAGATCTGAAAGTCTAGGTTCCCCATGAGGATACATCTCTATCAGGGTTAACTGACAGAATTTCAGTAAATTTTAAGGTATGGTTGCCACATCATGTTAGTCTCCTAATACTAAAAACAAGCAGGGAAGAAAAAAAGTCACTATCTTGGCAGAGATAGTGACTTTAATCATCAGAAGAAGGAGGTAGGGTTATTATTAAATTATAGGTAAAAAGAAAAATGTATTTGGCATCCAGATTATTCATTGAGTCATAAATTGGAACTCTTCTGCCATTTTAAAAATAATTTTATTGATATATGATTAACATAAAATACAATTTTCCTAGTTAAACCATTCAAGTCAATGGTTTTGAGACATATTATTTTTTAATTGTGGTAAAATATATAAAAACTGTATATATTATAAATTGAATAAAATGTACATATAACATACATTTTATAATTAAATTTATATACATCATCTCTATATAATTTTATATATTTATATATTAACATAAAATTTACCATTTTGATTATTTTCAGGTATACAATTCGGCAGCATTAGTTACATTTAGAATGTCATGAGACCTTCATCAATACCTGTTTTGAAAAGGTTTTTGTCAGCCAGGAAAGAAATCCTATAACCATTAAGCAACAACTTCCACTTCTCCATCCTTTCATCTCCCCTCTCATCTAATCTATTTATATCTCTATAAATTTTCCTAAATATTTTATATAATTGGGATGATACAATGGTTTTCCTCATGTATCTGGCTTATTTCATTTAGCATAATGATTTTAAGACTTATCCATGTTGTAGCATGTATCAGAACTTCATCCCTTTTACTGCATAGTAATATTTTATTGTGTATTTGTAGTACATTTTATTTATGCAATAATCAGTTTAAATACACTCAGGTGGTATTTACCCTTTGGCTATTATGAACAATGCAGAAATAAATATTGGAATAAATATCTGTTTGAGTCTCTATTTTCAGTTCTTTTGGTATGTACCCAGGATTGGGTCATATGGTAATTCTATGTTTAGCTTTTTGAAGAACCACCAAATATCTGCCCAATTTTGACAATAAATACGTGACCATAGCATGTCCTGGAGAAGGGCATCATGGACTAGAGATTCAGCTTTTCAGAAGAAAAGTTGTGTCTCCTGACTAGTGGAAGTTATAGTTGAAGTTGAGGGGAATCCAGAAAGGGTAGCAGAGGAGGAAGATTACGCATATCATTTGTGGCCCTGAGAGCAGCTGAAGCCGGGGGAGTGAGGCTTGTGTTAGTCTCAATAATAATTTTCCCTCACTAAATGAGACCTGAAAAATCTATTTCCAGAAGAAATAAATATATTATTGGAAACAAAGGCTCTAAGAGACACAAAGAGTGGACTGCAATGGAAGTTGTAGTGTACTGTTTAAGTCCCCTTTCAGAGTAAAGACACTTGTTACCCCAGGTGCTGAGAATAATAGCTGCTGTTGTATCATAGAAGTATCCCTTCCAAGGAATTTCTCTCAGCCTAAAAAGACATCTTTATACACTCTTACATCTCCTCGATGGGAAGAAACCTGGAACAAAAGTAATTAATACAGGAATATATAAAGCCAAAATACTTTTCCTCAATTTGGGATATTTCTGAAGGTCTAACCCAGCTTTAGAACTCACAGTGAGATCAGATGATCTGTTGCAACTATATCATAGTTAAATTTCTTCTTCTACCTATTTTTGTTTTCTGTTTTTTCCCCCCCTTATATGTATAATTCCTTAAATTATTCTCTAATATATTTTTCTTTCGTTTGCCATTCTGGTAACCTGATTAAAAAACTAACTGTCTTAGAAAATCTGAGAAATTGCAATTACTATTAGTAAACACTGAAACTGATTTTTGGCTTGGTTTTATCTATGGCTTATTCTTTCCCATTTACAGGAAAAATTCCAGTTTGTTAACATTGGAATTCCATATTCTTTCCAGAATGACACTTTTATTTTTCTCTGATAGTGCAAATAATGCATTACACTTTCTATTTAAAATTAACTTATGGAATACGATGGGGAGTGAAGACTAAAGGAAGTCAAAGCAAAGCAATAACTAAATATTTAGGGAAAAATAATGGTAATACACTGTATGCTTATGAGTGCGTAAAAAATAAAATACATGGCAGCAATAGTGCAGAGAATAAGATGAGAATAGTTCAGACTATATTGTTATAAGATAAACTGCACAGAAAGTGGAAAGAGATCATTGGAATTTAGACTACAATTGAGTAAAAATGTATATTTCAAACCTGGTACAACTACTAAAAAAATTAAACAGGTGTACGTAATGAGACAATAGTGACGATGAAATGTAACCATGTAAAATGTTCATTTAACACAGAGAAGGCATAAATGGAGAAAAAAGCCAAATAAAAATGAAACAAACAGAAAGCAGCTATAGCAATACTCACATTAAATATAAAAGGTTAGAAGATATCAGTTAACAAATATATTGGTAGATTGAATGAGGAAAGAAAGAGCCGATTATATATTAGCTACAGGAAGCACACTTTAAGTATCTGAGCTTAGAGTCGTTAAAAGGAAAAGGATAAAAATCTTTATACCATACACATGTCAAAATAAACCTCTTTAGTTATACTAATATCTGAGAATAGATTCAGAACAAGAAATGTTACCAAGGATAACGGGTGACATTACATAATGATAAAAGTGTCAATTTTCTAAGAAGTTATAAAAATTTTAAATATACATGTACCTAATAACAAGCTCTGAGTTATATAAAGCAAAAACTCATAGAAGTTGAAGAAAAAATTGAAACAAACATCCAAAATTAGTTCTGAAAACTACAACACTCCTCTCTCTGTAATTAATAGAACTGGTAGCCAATCAGTAAGAACTTAGAAGAATTGAACAACTCCATCAAAGGAAATAATTGACATTTATGGAACACTTTCCTAATGTCAGCAGAATACACATTCTTTCCAAATGTGTATGAAACGTTTACCTAGACAGAGCATATCCTTAGTCATATAGCAATCTATACAAATAGAAACACTAGAAATAATACAATTTTTTTCTGACCATACAGAGTTAAGCTAAAAATTGATAATTATTTAAAATAGTCCAAACTATTTGGAAATTAATCAATATATATATTTTTTGAGACAGGTTCTCACTTTGTCTCCTAGTCTGGAGTGCAGTGTCACAATCTTGGCTCACTTCAACCTCTACCTTCCAGGCTCAAGCTATCCTCCCAATTCAACCTCTTGAGTAGCTAGGACCAAGGCACTTGGCTAATTTGTGTGTGTGTGTGTGTGCGTGTGTATACACACACACACATATATATATATATTTTTTTGAGACTGAGTTTCACCATGCTGGTCTCAAGCGTTCTGCCCCCCTGGGCCTCCCAAAGTCCTGGGATAACAGGCCTGAGCCACTGCACCTGGTGGAAATTAATATATTTCTTAATAACCTATGGGCTAACGAGGAAGTCTGAAGAGATATTGAAAAAGAAAACTTAAATTGATTAAACATGAAAATAGCACATATCCAAATTTGTGGAATCCATCTAAAATGGTTATTTGAGTATAATGTATAGCACTCAACTCTCATTGTTAGCAAAATTACATTCTCAAATCAATAATCTCAGATTCCACCTAAATAAAGCAAGTAAAATTCAAAGCAAGTGAAACAAATTATACAGAATTGAGCAAAATTCAATGAGAGAAACCAAAGAAAATAAACAATTTCAGTGAAGCTAAAAGCTATTTCTTTGAAATGAATTATAAAACCAATTGCATTTTATCAATGAGTAGGTTAACACTCAGAGAGTTTAATTTATTTGCCCAAAGTTATATAGAGGCAGAAATAGAATAGAATCTAGGCCTTTCTTGATCTGAAAACTCCTAATTACTAGCCTGAAAGTTTACATATTTCACCTTGGTTAATTTAAATGAGAGAAGACTTCCAGAGTCTTCATTTAAATAAGAAATTTGGCAGAATGTTTTTGTTTTCTCTTTCAGGTATAGAGAAGATATATGTTCCAATCTCATCTCATAAATCAAAGAAGAATTGAAAAGATATATGCCATTGAGAAATCAGAGATGCCAAATTAAATACTATAATGATGGTAACATTTCATTAATTAAGATAATCTATCCATGGTTAAAGCTTAGTTACACAAGTCATAGCAACATTTTCCAAAGTTTGAAGGTCTTACAAGTCTTACTTATTAGAAAAATACATGTATAGACACTTTATCTTTATAAAATTCAGAGTATTAAACATTTTTCTTTCATCTCTGGGAGAATGAGAAAGATTTTATTCTTCCAATTTTGCTGAGATTTCTTTAATTCACATTTAGAAGATCTTGCAGTTTCAGATCTTTAATCACAAAGAATGGCGAGTTCTCAACATCCCTGCTTGCAGTTTCTCAAAGTTCAAACTTTATGTACTGAATCATTATTAATTGTTTCTTTATATCAGTAACTGCAGCCCAGCTTCACAAAAGTCTTGAATTTGAGTTTTGCTAAGTTGCACTTATCTACAAAATGATTATTACGAGCACATTGTATGCTTGTAAGAGTGTCTCTTAAAGTGCTCTCTGATATACACTGTGATAAAATTTGGGTGGTGGGTGTTAAAATCTATAGTCAGTTTTAGTAGAAAGTGCAGATTTATGATCGAGTTGGACCTCAAAAAGAATCCCTCTGTGAATATATTCATGAATTCTTGAACTAGCTCAACAATCTCTGAATTGAGGCTCACATCTTTATTTTCTATTTTGTTCCCAAGATAAATTATTATTTTAGGGTGGTGTCCATAGCAAGGGATAAAAAATCTCAACTAAAACTGGCTTAAGAAGAGATCTAATTTGTTCACACTACTGAAAAGCACAGACATAGCACAGAAAAGCACAGAAATAGAATTAGCTTCAGGGAGAATTTGAATGCAGAGTCTTCTTTAATAGCATCGGATCTCAGTACGTATGCCTGCATTATCACAGCCTCAAAGTAGGTAGAAATAAAAAAGAGTATGTCTTAATTTTGTGTCCATACAAGTCTGTTGTTAATTGATAGTAATTAAACCAGCTTGGGTCATAGGCTTATCTCAGAACAATGGATGTGGCCAGGGGTTGAAAATTACATTGTTTAGTTCTGTCTTTGTTCCATTCTTACTACTAGACCCAGTGTTATCTTCATCATACTTGATGAGGGCGAGGGAAGATTCTGTTTTTGTTTGGCTTGGTTTTTGGTTTTGACTAAGGAAAATTGGGAGTCCCATAAGAAAGGAGTGCATGCTGAGGAGGTAGAAATAATAACCACAGATTATAGTTTTTTATGTAAAAAGACAGTAGAATAATTTTTGGGAACAGTTCTCCTTTTCCATTTCAAATACAGCAGCACAACTTCCGACATGAAGTGTCACTCTCAGTGGCATATTTCAGAATGACATGTCACTTAACACTGCTGTACTGATTAGTTCGGGAGGAAGTTATGATCAGAACAGTTCTTGCAACTATTCTACTTGTGTGCTTGCTGACAAGAATTCAGAGAAGTCTTGCTTGCTTGATGGGAAGATAAATGTCTTAAGAATTAAGAGGAACATTATATTCATGTTTTAGAGATGACTGTAGGTTGCTTGGTTAAAAAAAGGTTAAAAAGGGAGAGCTGCCACTCAGTGGTAAGTGAGAAAGTGTTTGAACTTTTAGAGCACTACGCTTGAGCTGCAGACAGAGTGAAGAACTTAGCCAGAAAATGGGCTGCCCTTTGGACATCTCAACCTAAATGTAACATTTCTATTCAAAACCAATGTCTTCACTCAATAACCCTGCAAATACAGCAGAAATTATATCTACAATTTTTCCCAGAGTTATCTTCCAACACCCATATGGGCAATGCTGAATTTAATGTGACCTGTGGCATGGATATTTTTTCTATTCTTACTTATCCTCCTTCAACAATAATAATTGCTCTCTTAGGGAATAATTCAGGATATTCTTCAACAATTCACCCCTATAAATGATAGGCTATTTTCAAGCTCAGGTCTAACACAATAAAATGCAATATAACATGTAGTCAAAAAGACTTGCTGAAGATTGAAATAGGTAGTTTAATGCAAATCCATAACTCAGATTTCAATCTGTCATTGTTTTGCTATCTTTAGGAATCCAAATACTCATGACACTTTTCAAAATGTGTTTTCTTTGTATTTTACTTTCATTTTTAAAAGTTAATAGAACCTAATTAATTACAATTAACACTTCTAAGATAGACCACTGACTTTGTGCTTTTGGTATTTTAATTGTATTTCATTATTTACTTAGTCATGGACAGTGCCTATACCCCACAATGGTCCCTTTCTAGTGTTGATGCAGCATTAAAAAATGGCATTACTGAGACACAGAACAGAGGCTTCAGGGGGTGGCCTGAGTAAACCAGAAGGTCACAACAGGCCTGAGAGGGAGTCAGGGAAGGGATTATTATCCCCACTTTATAGATAGGAAAACAGTGACAAAGAATTTAGGTGACTTGGAGGGCTGTGCCCAAGATGGCTGAATGGGAACAGCTCCAGCCTCAAGCTCCCAGCGTGAGCGACACAGAAGACAGGTGATTTCTGCACTTTCAACTGAGGTACCGAGTTCATCTCACTGGGGTGTGTCAGACGGTTGGTGCTGGTCAGCGGGTGCAGCCTGACCAACGAGAGCTGAAGCAGGGCGAGGCCTTGTCTCACCTGGGAAGTGCAAGGGGGAAGAGAATTCCTTTTCCTAGCCAAAGGAAATTGAGACACACAACACCTGGAAAATCGGGTAACTCCCACCCTAATACTGTGCTTTACCAAGGGTCTTAGCAAATGGCACACAAGGAGATTATATCCCACACTTGGCCTAGAGCGTCCCATGCCCACGGAGCCTCCCTCATTGCCAGCACAGCAGTCTGAGATCTAACTGCAAGACAGCAGTGAGACTGGGGGAGGGGCGCCCGCCATTGCTGAGGCTTAAGTAGGTAAACAAAGCGGCCGGGAAGCTCCATTTGGGTGAAGCCCACCACAGCTCAAGGAGGCCAGCCTGCCTCTGTAGACTCCTCCTCCGGGGACAAGGCATAGCTAAACTAAAAGCAGCAGAAACTTCGGCAGAGGTAAATGCCCCTGTCTGACAGCTTTGAAGAGAGCAGTGGATCTCCCAACATGGAGCTTGAGATCTAAGAATGGATAGACTGCCTGCTCAAGTGGGTCCCTGACCCCTGAGTAGCCTAACTGGGAGATATCCCCCACTAGGTGCAGACTGACACCTCACAACTCATACAGCAGGGTATACCCCTGAGACAAAGCTTCCAGACCAAGAATCACACAGCAACACTCACTGTTCAGCAATATTCTATTTTCTGCAGCCTCCGCTGCTGATACCCAGGCAAACAGGGTCTGGAGTGGACCTCAAGCAAACTCCAACAGACCTACTGCTGAGGATCCTGACTGTTAGAAGGAAAACTAACAAACAGGAAGAACACCCACACCAAAACCCCATCAGTACCTCACCATCATCAAAGACCAAAGGCAGATAAAACCACAAAGATGGGGGAAAAGCAGTGCAGAAAAGCTGGAAATTCAAAAAATCAAAGCGCATCTCCCCCTCCAAAGGAACGCAGCTCATCAGCAGCAATAGAACAAAGCTGGATGGAGAATGACTTGGACGAGTTGAGAGAAGAAGGTTTCAGTCGATCAAACTTCTCAGAGCTAAGGGAGGAACTACGTAACCAGCGCAAAGAAACTAAAAACCTTGAAAAAAGAATGGATGAATGGAAAACTAGAATAATCGATGCAGAGAAGACCTTAAAATAACTGATAGAGATGAAAACCATAACACAAGAACTACATGACAAATGCACAAGCTTCAGTAACCGACTCGATCAACTAGAAGAAAGAGTATCAGCGATTGAAGATCAAATGAATGAAATGAAGCAAGAAGAGAAGTGTAGAGAAAAAAAGGGTAAAAAGAAATGAACAAAGCCTCCAAGAAATATGGGATTATGTGAAAAGACCAAATCTATGTCTGACTGGTGTTCCTGAAAGTGACGGAGAAAATGAACCCAAGTTGAAAAACACTCTGCAGGATATCATCCAGGAGAATTTCTCCAACCTAGTAAGGCAGGTCAACATTCAAATTCAGGAAATACAGAGAACGCCACAAAGATACTCCTCAAGAAGAGCAACTCCAAGAAACATAATTGTCAGATTCACCAAAGTTGAAATGAAGGAAAAAATATTAAGGGCAGCCAGAGAGAAAGGTCGGGTTACTCACAAAGGGAAGCCCATCACACTAACAGCAGATCTCTCAGCAGAAACTCTACAAGTCAGAAGAGAGTAGGGGCAAATATTCAACATTTTTAAAGAAAAGAATTTTCAACCCAGAATTTCATATCCAGCCAAACTAAGTTTCATAAGCGAAGGAGAAATAAAATCTTTTACAGACAAGCAAATGCTTAGAGATTTTGTCACCACCAGGTCTGCCCTACAAGAGATCCTGAAGGAAGCACTAAACATGGAAAGGAACAAGAAGTACCAGCCATTGTAGAAACATGTCAAAATGTAAAGTCCATCAATGCTAGGAAGAAACTGCATCAACTAGCGAGCAAAATAACCAGCTAACATCATAATGACAGGATCAAGTTCACACATAACAATATTAACCTTAAATGTAAATGGACTAAATCGTCCAATTAAAAGACACAGACTGGCAAATTGGATAAAGAGTCAAGACCAATCAGTTTCCTGTATGCAGGAGACCCATCTCACACGCAGAGATACACACAGGCTCAAAATAAAGGGATGGAGGAAGATCTACCAAGCAAATGAAAAACAAAAAAAAGCAGGGGTTGCAATCCTAGTCTCTGATAAAACAAACTTTAAACCATCAAAGATCAAAAGAGACAAAGAAGGCCATTATATAATGGTAAAGAGATCAATTCATCAGGAAGAGGTAACTTTCCTAAATATATATGCACCCAATACAGGAGCACCCAGATTCATAAAGCAAGTCCTTGGAGACTTACAAAGAGACTTAGACTCCCATACAATAATAATGGGAGACTTTAACACCCCACTGTCAACATTAGACAGATCAGCGAGACAGAAACTTAACAAGGATATCCAGGAATTGAACTCAACTCTGCACCAAGCAGACCTAATAGACATCTACAGAACTCTCCACCCCAAATTAACAGAATATACATTCTTCTCAGCACCACATCGCATTTATTCCAAAACTGACCACATAGTTGGAAGTAAAGCACTCCTCAGCAAATGTAAAAGAACAGAAATTATAACAAACTGTTTCTCAGACCACAGTGCAATCAAACTAGAACTCAGGACTAAGAAACTCAATCAAAACCGCTCAACTACATGGAAACTGAACAACCTGCTCCTAAATGACTAATGGTACATAACAGAATGAAGGCAGAAATAAAGATGCTTTTTGAAACCAATGAAAACAAAGATACAACATACCAGAATCTCTGGGACACATTTAAAGTAGTGAGTAGAGGGAAATTTATAGCACTAAATGCCCCCAAGAGAAAGCTGGAAAGATCTAAAATTGACACCCTAACATCACAATTAAAAGAACTAGAGAAGCAAGAGCAAACACATTCAAAAGCTAGCAGAAGGCAAGAAATAACTAAGATCAGAGCAGAACTGAAGGAGATAGAGACACAAAAAACCCTCCAAAAAATCAATGCATCCAGGGGCTGGTTTTTTGAAAAGATCAACAAAATTGATAGAGCGTTAGCAAGACTAATAAAGAAGAAAAGAGAGAAGAATCAAACAGACACAATACAAAATGATAAAGGGGATATCACCACCGACCCCACAGAAATACAAACTACCATCAAAGAATACTATAAACACCTATACACAAATAAACTAGAAAACCTAGAAGAAATGGATAATTTCCTGGACACTTACACTCTCCCAAGACTAAACCAGGAAAAAGTTGAATCCCTGAATAGACCAATAGTAGGCTTTGAAATTGAGGCAATAAAATAGCCTACCAACCAAAAAAAAGTCCAGGACCTGACGAATTCACAGCCAAATTCTACGAGAGGTACAAGGAGGAGCTGGTACCACTCCTTCTGAAACTATTCCAATCAATAGAAAAATAGGAAATCCTCCCTAACTCATTTTATGAGGCCAACATCATCCTGATACCAAAGCCTGACGGAGATACAACAACAACAAAAAAGAGAATTATAGACCAATATCCCTGATGAACATCAATGCAAAAATCCTTAATAAAATACAGGCAAACCAAATCCAGCAGCACATCAAAAAGCTTATCCACCATGATCAAGTGGGCTTCATCCCTGGGATGCAAGGCTGGTTCAACATATGCAAATCAATAAACATAATCCACCATATAAACAGAACTAAAGACAAAAACCACATGATTATCTCAATAGATGCAGAAAAGGCCTTTGACAAAATTCAACAACCCTTCATGCTAAAAACTCTCAATAAATTCGGTATTGATGGAACACATCTCAAAATAATAAGAACTATTTATGACAAACCCACAGCCAATATCATACTGAATGAGCAAAAACTGGAAGCATTCCCTTTGAAAATTAGCACAAGACAGGGATGCCCTCTCTCACCACTCCTATTCAACATAGTCTTGGAAGTTCTGGCTAGGGCAATCAGGCAAAAGAAAGAAATAAAGGGTGTTCCATTAGGAAAAGAAGTCAAATTGTCCCTGTTTGCAGATGACATGATTGTATATTTAGAAAACCCCATTGTCTCAGCCCAAAAACTCCTTAAGCTGATAAGCAACTTCAGCAAAGTCTCAGGAGGCAAAATCAATGTGCAAAAATCACAAGCATTCTTATACACCAGTAACAGACAAACAGAGAGCCAAGACATGAATGAACTCCCATTCACAATAGCTTCAAAGAGAATGAAATACCTAGGAATCCAACTTACAAGGGATGTAAAGGACCTTTTTAAAGAGATCTACAAACCACTGCTCAGTGAAATAAAAGAGGACACAAACAAATGGAAGAACATACCATGCTCATGGATAGGAGGAATCAATATGGTGAAAATGGCCACACTTCCCAAGGTAATTTATAGATTCAATGCCATCCCCATTAAGTTACCAATGACTTTCTTCACAGAATTGGAAGAAACTGCTTTAAAGTTCATATGGAACCAAAAAAGACCCCGCATTGCCAAGACAATCCTAAGCAAAAACAACAAAGCTGGAGGCATCATGCTACCTGACTTCAAACTATACTACAAGGCTACAGTAACCAAAACAGCATGGTATTGGTACCAAAACAGAAATAGAGACCAATGGAACAGAACAGAGCCCTCAGAAATAATACCACACATCTACAACCATCTGATCTTTGACAAACCTGAGAAAAATAAGGAATGGGGAAAGGATTCCCTAATTAATAAATGGTGCTGGGGAAATTGGCTAGCCATAAGTAGAAAGCTGAAACTGGATCCTTTCCTTACTCTGTATACAAAAATTAATTCAAGATGGATTAGAGACTTAAATGTTAGACCTAAAGCCATAAAAACCCTAGAAGAAAACCTAGGCAATATCATTCGGGACATAGGCATGGGCAAGGACTTTATGTCTAAAACAGCAAAAGCAATGGCAACAAAAGTCAAAATTGACAAATGAGATCTAATTAAAATAAAGAGCTTCTGCACAGCAAAACAAACTACCATTCGAGTGCACAGGCAACCTACAGAATGGGAGAAAATTTTTGCAATCTACTCATCTGACAAAGGGCTAATATCTAGAACCTATAAAGAACTCAATCAAATTTACAAGGAAAAAACAAACAAACCCATCAAAAAGTGAGCAAAGGATATGAACAGACACTTCTCAAAAGAAGACATTCATACAGCCAACAGAGACATAAAAAAATGCTCATCGTCACTGGCCATCAGAGAAATGCAAATCAAAACCACAATGAGATACCATCTCACACCAGTTAGAATGGCAATCATTAAAAAATCAGGAAACAACAGGTGCTGGAGAGGATGTGGAGAAATAGGAACATTTCTACACTGTTGGTGGGACTGTAAACTAATTCAACCACTGTGGAAAACAGTGTAGTGATTCCTCAAGGATCTAGAACTAGAAATACCATTTGACTCAGCCATCCCATTACTGGGAATATACCCAAAGGATTATAAGTCATGCTGCTATAAAGACACATGCACACGTATGTTTATTGCAGCACTATTCACAATAGCAAAGACTTGGAATCCACCCAAATGTCCATCAGTGACAGACTGGATTAAGAAAATGTGGCACATATATACCACGGAATACTATGCAGCCATAAAAAAGGATGAGTTTGTGTCCTTTGTAGGGACATGGATGCAGCTGGAAGCCATCATTCTGATCAAACTATCACAAGAACAGAAAACCAAATACAGCATGTTCTCACTCATAGGTGGGAATTGAACAATGAGATCACTTGGACATAGGAAGGGGACCATTACACACCGGGTCCTATTGTGTGTTTGGGGGAGGGATAGCATTAGGCGATATACCTAATGTAAATGACGAGTTAATGGGTGCAGCACACCAACATGGCACATGTACCCTAGAACTTAAAGTATAATTTTAAAAAATTGCATTATTAAAGTTTGAATAATTAGTTCTTTCAAGAGTTAATTTTTAAAATTGAAAATGTAATTATTTAGGAAATAGCTGAAAATTTGTGTCTGATCTATATGAATTTTCCATGTCAATTTGTTACATCTTATTCTTCTATCTAGCTAAAGTTACTTCTTATTCCTCATGGCTGTTACATCTTATTACTTCTATCTTATTTCTTCTTTGTAGTCTCAAGAGAAAGAAAAGAAAAATCAAAAGTATCAAATACGTTCCACATAAGTGTGGAAATACTCCATCTGTAACTTGTACATTTCTACTTAGGTTAGACAGTGTTTATCTTTATGTTTTGGTGTTTTTCAGCTGTTTGGCATTCTGGTACAATATTGCATGTCTTGGAAACTAATCTAAAATCTCTAACATTTGAAAATACTACGTTGTTGCAAGGTAAGAGTGGGGTGCAGGAGGAATTTTGATATGGGGAGATAATAAACTGCCTTCATTTATTCATGATACAAGGATTTGAAAACAGAATAATAATTTAGTGATTTGGAAACACGGATAATACAGTGGAAATACGTCACATGACAAATGTGTATAAGATAATTTAATATGAAAAACAACAATAACAATTACGTAGCAGGCAGCTATCACAACCTAAAAATTAAAATTTAGAAAGACTTTCAATTCTCTCAAGTTCTTAAAGCAAATTCAATGTAACTACAATTTTACTTTTCCCTAAGGTATTGGGAAACTCACTACATAATATTAATGGTGCCACTTCTTTCTCTCCTTTCTGAACATCACACAAACTCCAAGAGAACCCATAAAATTGGACAGACCTCTAACAGCCAGGTTTTATAGTCAATGCCAATGTCTTATACAATCTTAAATAAATCAGGAAAAAGGAGTTCCAATCTTGCACAAACATACATTACTGCATGAAGAATTAAAACAGCAGTGTACTTGTTACATTCAGTAAGATTTTGAATACATTTGGCTACATATTAAAATCCCATGACAGCCCATTTAATATAAAACCTCAAAAATACCAACTAATAGGAGCCTTGTTTAATTTTCATATAACATGCAAATGTAAGCGAATTAAATTATATGTGTCCTTCCAAGTACGTAAAAAAATATACATCAACTGTTTGACTCACATGTATAAATCAATCTGAAGAACTCAAAAATGTTTATCAAATTAATACTGGACTATTAATCAATGTTTTACTACTTGTTATGAATATTACTCAGTTTTGAATGTCTATAATGATTACGCAGCATGTGATCATCATAAAAATATATCTTTTATTTGGTCTAATGCAAATTACAATAGAGGATTAAAATTAATGTGGAATTTCTACATTGTTTTGGCATTAATACTTGCATATTTAATGCTATAAAACATTTAGTTTAAGGTTAAAATCATCGTATTATTTGTGGATAGAATTGTTTATTCCTAATTCTTTAAAAAATTAGATTATGTTGACATAATCTACCACTTTCCTTCAGCTTTCTCTTGAGGGAGGCTTCTATATTAGACGATTTGTTATTTGTTTGATAAAAGAAATTGTGACGCTGAAGAAAAGCTGTAATGTTCAAAATGTTCTTTATTAAAAGTAATATTATTTCTTATTTGAAATCATTAAAAATAGGTTATTCCAAATTGAACTGAATGATGGTTAACTGTCTAGTCATCTCTTCTTTCCACAGAAAGCATATTTATTAAATGTCCATCAGTGACAGACTGGATTAAGAAAATGTGGCACATATACACCATGGAATACTATGCAGCCATCAAAAAGGATGAGTTTGCGTCCTTTGTAGGGACATGGATGCAGCTGGAAACCATCACTCTTAGCAAACTATCACAAGAACAGAAAACCAAGCACCGCATGTTCTCACTCATAGGTGGGAACTGAACAATGAGATCACTTGGACTCGGGAAGGGGAACATCACACACTGGGGCCTATCATGGGGAGGGGGGAGAGGGGAGGGATTGCATTGGGAGTTATACATGATATAAATGATGAATTGATGGGTGCTGACGAGTTGATGGGTGCAGCACACCAACATGGCACAAGTATACATATGTAACAAACCTGCATGTTATGCACATGTACCCTAGAACTTAAAGTATAATAAAAATAAATAAATAAATAAAATCTCTAAGCATTTAGAACAAAAGAAAATCATGCCTGAACACATCTTGGCAGTAAACTTCGCAATTTATTTAAACCCTAAAGTTTTTTCTGAGTATCAGTTCTCATCAGTGATTTCATGCTATTGCTAGGGATGTCTGCTGCAGGGCCATTGTCACCACACCTAACAAAACAGGAAATAGAAAATATCATACATTGTGTCTATTTATCTAATTCTTTTCTGATGCCTAATTTTGTTTCTCTTCATAGATTGCTTAAGAATTATATGTTTGTAAATCTCTAGCCATCTGTCCTCTTGTCACTTTTGCCTCTGTATTTTTCTCTTAAAAATCTGAGAGAAATATTGAAGTATTTTCTTTTCAAATATTTGATTTTCAATTGTAATTGACTTTAAAATGCTGCTCAAGTTTCACATTTGAATTATCTTTACAATATCACTTAAAATGCGCTTTAGGTATTTTCTTCTTTTTTACTATTTTTGACAATTCAAACAATATTTTTGGACATTTGTAATTTAGTTCAGTTAAAAAAATTCAATAAATTATATTCCGCAGAAAATATTGCAAATATGCCCAATATTTCCTTACAAACAACTTAAGATTTTTGATACATGCAATTTTTCTTGCAAAAATTTGGTCAATTTACAACATACTTTACATTAATTGAAACTGATAGTATAATTTCTGTGTCTGCAAATTTTAAAGCCAAAATGATATCTTGTTAAATTTGCATTGCTTCAATACTACTTTTTTGGATAATTTCCTTTATTTGTTTTCTAGTTTTTATTTTTCTTTCATAGATTTTGTTTTGTAGATTTTTACATGTTATGTCATTTTTTTTGTTAGTTGGTTGGTTTTATTTTTTTTATGCACAGTATAGCCAAGAACATCTGCAGTCTTCAGAAGGTAAAAGCAGGTCCAGAGAATTCCACTGGACAATTAAGAATTATGCCTAAACCAAGACTAATTCTGAGTTTATTTTTATCCATATATTCCTTATTAAGAATTCTTTATTTAAATTAATATGTATCTGATCAAAGGTTGGAATTTTGCTTGGCAATTTTGGCAGTTTCAGGGTATCTATCTGTAGCCACATATTCACATTTCTGTAGTTTCCTACACTTGAATTGATAAAATCTAATATATTTTGTTCATTTTGTATAATTAAAGAGAACAAAATCTAAAGGATGTACAGTGGGTTATATCAATCTTCACTTCTTTTGTTATTAATGTACCAGTTTCATCATGGGCTCTGTTGCATAAAACATCAGAAAGCAGCAGATCCAGCGTCCTGTGCAGCCCAGCCAAATCCATGTAGAAATGAAAGAGTTTCTGCCTTCACTCACAGGCTCAGCTGAAGCTCTGTGTTTTGAGGGATCAGACTTCCTCACAGGTTACCAGAAGAGCCAGGTAACACAACTCAATAAACTCGGTGACTTAGTTCTCACCCTGTGAAACAAACTTGACCATTGAGAATAAGGAGACAAGAGTTAAATTCTACTCACTTACTGTAAAGACTGTTCAGAGTCGCAGTGATCCCTCCCAAGCTGGCTGCACAGTCTCAGAGAACTGTATACAACTCAGGAATGCACTCCTTTAAATATCCTGCCCATTCTTTCCTAACTTATTGTCTGCCTCCCTCCGTACCTTCTCCTGCTTTGAGTCCATACTCCCCACAGTTGTGATGTTCAAAAGTCTATTTTTAAGGTGTCTCAGGCAATGATATTTGTTACTTCATAATTATCCCTTTCCATATCCCTCAGTTCTTCTTTAACATTCTCAAGCTCTCTTGACAAAACCACAACCCTGGTTTGATCCAACACTGCCTACTCCAAATTTGCACCTATGTCCTTACATATAGGTGGAAAAATGCATAAAGCAAACTTAACTCTTAACTTAAATTTAAATTTCATATTTAATTTTAAATATATGTCCATGAGCCTCATTAAGGATTACAAATCCCGTCTTTGCATCTATCACTGATCATTCTGATGCTTCTATCTAAATTCGGTTCCCCCACATACGTGCTTGCTAAGTCCCATCTTTATTCATTTACTTAAAGACATTGCTTCAGCAAACCTCTCTTTATTTCCTAACTCATTACTTTTTTCTGTAATTTTATTAAGTGTTTCCCATCAGTATGCAAACATGTTTTTATTGCCTGTGTTAAAAAAATACACCTGAAAGACACTTCTTTGACCCCTTTTACTCTGTAGTTATATTCTTGTTTCCTCTTTTCATTGTAAAATTCTCAAGAGAGTTATTTCTAATTCTATTCTAGTCTCTCTTCAGTGAATTCCAATCAGGATTTACTAGATTAGCAATAACCTTAAAGTTGCTAAATCCAGCAAGTAATTATATGTTATCTTTTTTTTGTTTTTTTACTTAATTCACAGCAGTGACTTATTTTCTCATCCTTGATATGTATGTGTATATGTACACATGTATATTTAACTTGTATTCTAGGACAGCAAACTCTGTTTTCATTCCTTCTCAGTAATTGCTCCAGTTTAGTCTCTTTTGATTATATCTTCTCTTCCCTCTGACTAATGTTACAAAGCATAAGCTAATGTAACAATGCAAAACTTAGTCCTTGACTCCCAGCGGACTACACTAATTTTTTTGGTTATTTTACTCAGATTCAATGATTGCATTATATTCTGTACAGTGATGAATCAGCAATAGATAACCCAGCCAATTACTCTCCATCTCAAACTCCTATTTGTTTATGTAACTTTCTTATTACCACATCCTATTGGTCATGTGATAGACATTTGTAGCACAACACGATGAAAACTAAATTCCTGTTCATTCTGAAACTAGCTTCATCCACATTACTCTTTATAACCATGAATGACAATTCAATCATTTCAGTGGACTACTGCAAAAAGCTTGGAGAAATTATTTTCTTTCTCTTTCTTTCACACTCCATAAGAAATGAGAATACAGTCAATGCTTGTTACTCAGGATAATGTGTTCTTCGAAGTTAACAAAAACACTGAGTTAGGAAATACTAAACCATTGCTCCTACATGGAGAATAGAATTTCTGCAAGCCTTTGGTTACAGCTTTTTTGTTTACTGATCAATATGTAACTTTGTTTTATGGAGGTTTCTGTTTAAAGGCACTTTATTTAATATGAACTGTTGATTTATTAACATCAAACTTTCAGCCAATATAACGACGAGTCATGGCTGGGCAAAGTTTATGTAACAGAGGTGTTTTCTCCATAAGGCACATCACAGCCTTCTTGCACCCGTGAGCACTAGACAGCACTTCTGCACTATGCTTGGGACCATTTTAAACAGCAAGATCACAAACCAAAAGCATGAAAGTCAAAAACCATGGTACTAAATAAACCATGAAAAGATTTGTTTATAGTGTAACCACTGAAACAAGAAAGCAGCATCACTTTATTTGACCTCAACTTAGGAACATGGATGTTGGGCAACTCAAATTATTTCTGGCTCTGTGCATGTACATGAATGCGCATGAAAGCAGCACAAGTATTGCTACTGGGGTTACAAATAATTTAGTGAGTAGGCAAATTCATAAATATTGTATCTTTGAATAATTTAGATTGACTACATTTTGAAATGTTACTTACAAAATATCACTAGAATGTTAATGTTTATTACCCTCTGGTTCAAATTATAACCATCTCTCACTTGGATTCTTCAAATAGCCTGTTTTATGTTGCTCCTTGCTTCTAATACCTGCTTTTTTACTGTCCACCTTCACTGCACTCCAGATGTAATGTATCTCTTAGAAAACGGGACGGGGAGGAGGAAGAAAACAATCCTGCTAATTATTATGGCAGGGTACCTTAGATTATAATAGTTACTCCAATTTTTACCCCAGTTTTACCTGGGGGAAAGTGTATCTCTTAGAATTGATGAAATATAATACTTCTTGTTGACTTTATATGTTTAAGTTCAACAAAATCTAAAGGATATGCAACGGGTTATATGAATATTCAGTTTCTTTTAATAGAGATATCAGTGTAATCCCCCTTGATTATTAAGACTAAAGAAACCATGGCTATTCTCCCATAGCATTTTTGTATGATGTCCCCATCTTATTTCAGAGATCTAAATATCAAGTCCCTACCTTTGCTTATGTTTGTACTGGAGTATTGAATTTAGGTATTTATCAATTGTTTCTAAGGAAATACTTATTTCCTCACCAATAGGCTTTGAAACAATACTGTCTGTGGGTGTGTCTTGCTCCAGGTCTTTATCTCTCTGTCTTGAGGATTCTGTGCCTTTTTTGTCTTTGTTCTCCTTAGAGAAAGAACTATAGGCATACATAACACATATTATAATGGTTGAGAAAAATAACTTTCTGCTGAAATAGGATATAATATTGTGCACCACAAAAATAAAAAAGTTTCAATATTTCTGGCTACAGTGGCTCCTGGGTAATATAGTGTTGAAACTTATTGGCCAAGTATTACATGCACTGTATCAATACGCCTCACTACTAAGACTACCTGAGTTATGGCAAAACTTATACACATAATTGCCATGTAATCATTTAGTGAAACTATTTAGATTTCATTTTTAGTGCTACTTTAAGCCAAATATAATTCTAAATTGCATCCAGTAATCATAAAGCAATTATATAAATTTAATAAGGTGATCTAAGATGTTAGTAAAATAAGTGCCTTCCAAATACTTTATCCACTAATAATTTTCATTGGTGATTATCCATTGCAAATGTGTTTTTCAGATTTGATTATATTTTATTCAAACATTTTGAAGAGTTCTTTATAATTTATTTAATTATATTATTTATCCTATATAATGGCTATTAATATTTTAAAGTAGAGGACTCAAAAGGCTTAAGTAAAAAGCTTTTTACAAAGTTATACAGTTAGTTAATAAATGGTGGGGCTGGAGTCTTTTGATTCCAAACATATCATCAACTTCATCACATCATAAGCTAAAATTAAACTACTTGTGTGGTGGCTTCCTGTAGAACAAATTGCTGTATTCTCCTTGAGGTTATATGTTTTTAGCAAGCGAAACAAACAAATCCAGAAAAAACAACAATCAAAACAAAAGCCCAGGCTATACTAGGTCCTTACAAGATAATGGCATAAAACACACACGCACACTCAAGATGGGGAGAGAGAGAGACAGAGAGAGAGAGAGAAAACAACTTCAGCCCAAGTACACTAGAAATGTTGATGTCATGCAGCTTGATGAGAGTGCAGAGTGTAAGAAGATCTCTCAAAAGTAAACCTACCAGAATTAGATGGATTACAGAAGGCATGCTGGAGGGAGAGCATATAAGATTAGAAACAAGTAAAAAGTTTCTAGGCCAGAAGGAAAGAAGGGAAGAAGGTTAAAAAAAACAATGAAAATAATTCCTCCACATATTCTAGGGGAATGGAAGAGGAGAGAGGATATGCAAAGATTCATTTTCAGGTGAGAGAGCAGAGAAGTGGCCTATCCGATATGTACTTCACTTCAAATTGAGGAATTGAGAATGGACTGTTGATAGTACAGAGGAGAATAATGATGTAGCCCATGAATGTAGTAGTAGTAGTATAAAAGGGAGCTAATGGGCTGGGCGCAGTGGCTCAAGCCTGTAATCCCAGCACTATGGGAGGCCCAGGCAGGCAGATCACCTGAGATCAGGAGTTCAAGACCAGCCTGACCAACATGGAGAAACCCCGTCTCTACTAAAAATACAGAATTAGCCAGGGATGGTGGTGCATCCCTGTAATCCCAGCTACTCAGGAGGCTGAGATTGTAGAACTGCTTGAACCCAGAAGGCGGAGGTTGTGGAGAGCCCAGATGGCGCCATTGCACTCCAGCCAGGGCAACAAGAGCAAAACTCTGTCTAAATAAATAAATAAATAAATAAATAAATAAATATGCTAGTGAGTATGCATCTAGGCCCAAGTTATACCTACCATTAGACTAATTATAATAAAAACCACACATATTGCGCTGTTTTACATGTGTTATTTCAAAATATTTAATACTTGTAACAATGCCAGGTATTAGGTACTTTAATGCCCTTTTTCCTCTGTTGGGAAAAATGAAGCACAAGGAGTTTAAATAACTTGGTCAGGTATGCGTAATATAAAAAGAATGAACAGAAATGCAAATTCTGGAGACAGGGGGCTGACTCCAGAGTCTAGTTTCTTAAATCCTATACTGTTCTGCTGGATGGCTGGACGCTTGAGAGTAGCTGTATCATACTTAGCAAATTACATGACTTCTTTGTATGGCAGTTGCTTCAAAAGAAGAGATGGGTGTGATAAACATTTTGTATTTAACCTTTCCATCTTTTTAATGGGGGGGTGTAATATATTGTAGTCAAGATTAGATCTTACTGATAAAGGCACAGTTTATAAAAGCACCTCTCTTATTTAATTTTAAAAATATTTCAAGGCACCAACAGCTGCAGATTTATCAAACTCAAACTCTACTTATTATAGGAGACTCTTTTTTCCTTTTCTGGTAGCAAATATCACTCTCATTTAAGGATTTCTTAGTAACACTTGTCTGAAACTCAATGATAGATCTTTTTGTTATTGAGGCCCAAAAGTTGATGTTCAGTATTTTTGGAGAAATATTAAGCAATTTATTTTATTAATAGTATAATTTGATTATAGACTAGAGACATAATTGGAGTGTGGTCATCAACTGATTGGTCACTTGAGGAAATTCCTTCTGTTGATGATATGCTAGTAGCTGTTGAGAAGTACTGCTGGCAACTATTATCCTGGAAGTAGCTGTGATTATCATCCATATATCTATCAATGGCCGGGGCAGTGAGAAAATGAATAAAGAGTGTAGTCTCAGCCCATATTTCCTGCCAAATTTTATAACACACAGACACACACAGAATTTTAAATTGAAAATAAGTTATTTATAGTGCTAGGTAACAAGAAACAGTGCACTCAATTTTTTATAATTTCTCTAAGTAGAGCTCCAACAAACTTGGCTTGATGAATACAAGTTTTTGTAGTGTATTTTTCTGAAGAAGCTTGAAAGTCAGAGTCTATAGATGAAGAGTGTGGATTTTGGCCTTGTGTTAGTCGCCAGAGGGTATTAATAAAAATGTCATTCAGGGCCGGGCGCGGTGGCTCAAGCCTGTAATCCCAGCACTTTGGGAGGCCGAGACGGGTGGATCACGAGGTCAGGAGATCGAGACCATCCTGGCTAACATGGTGAAACCCCGTCTCTACCAAAAAATACAAAAAAAAAAACTAGCCGGGCGAGGTGGCTGGCGCCTGTAGTCCCGGCTACTCGGGAGGCTGAGGCAGGAGAATGGCGTGAACCCGGGAGGCGGAGCTTGCAGTGAGTGGAGATCCGGCCACTGCACTCCAGCCTGGGTGACAGAGCCAGACTCCGACTCAAAAAAAAAAAAAAAAAAAAAAAAAGTCATTCAGAGTAACAGGACAGAAAGTCTTTCCCATCTCTTATCTGCACAGAGCGAGGGCAGTAGCAGCTTCTTCTGCCCACAAATAATGTCCTGGGACTATAGATATATAGAGAGTGCTCCCTATAGCTGCTAGCTTCTTGCCAGCATTCAGAGACATCTTAAGTTCCATCCAAGCAAACTACACACAACAGGGCTACTATGTTCATTGCACAAATGATGAATTTTAGGAAAAGTATTTTTTTAGATCAAATTGATAAAAACTATGCAAGCTGTGTAATGTAAAGGATTTTTTTATGTTAGTGCACTCTTAATGAAAACATTGGTTTATTACACTTTTTCCCATCATGAAGTTATGCACCATAAATAACAGACTCATCGCAATGAAGAGTTTTTCAAACATTCTGTAGAGAATATTTTCCAGTAATCATACTCATTAGATATCTGATTAAAAGTAGCAAAGTATAATCAGCCAGAATCTTGAATCAATTACACATGGCAGCTTTGCTATTCTCCCAGTGCATGCATAAAACTGCCATTTAACATTACTAACATTTGAAGTCTTTGGGAAAAAGTGGCTGCTTTGAAATGTTAAAAATAAAAAATTGCCTTCAGGATGGGTATGGCGGCTTATTTCTGTAATTCCAGCACTTTGGGAGGCTGAGGGGGCAATCGCTTGAACTCAGGAGTCAAGACTAGCTTGGACAAAATAGCGAAAACCTGTCTCTGCTAAAAATACAAAAAAATTAGCTGGGCATGGTAGCAAGCGCCTTTATTTCCAGTTACTCTGAAGGCTGAGGCAGGTGCATTGCCTGAACTCAGGAGGTTGAGCCTTCAGTGAGTCATGATGGCACCACTGCACTCCAGCCTGGGTGACATATTGAGACCCTGTCTCCAAAAAAAAAGAAAAAACCAAAAGCCTTCTATATTCTTTCTAGTCATTTCTGTACAATTAAGTGTATGTAATTTAATTATGTGCAAATTTTCTTACAATTTAATACAATAAATATTAATATTAATAAGCACAATTCTAGATGGCATATCCAATAAAACACATCAAAATACTTGGTTCCACCCTTCACTATATATTTCTTGTTTACAATGAATCTGGCTGGGTATAGTGACTCACACCTATAATCCCAGCACTTTGTGATGCTAAGACAGGTATATCTCTTGAGGTCAGAAGTTCAAGGTTACAGTGAGCTATGATTGTACCACTGCACTCCAGCCTTGGTGACTGGGCAAGACTGCCTCCAAAAAAAAAAAAAAAAAGAAATGGATAAAAATTTAACTTACAGCTTGAGAAATTTCTTCTTCAACCACAAGAGTCTCAACAAAATTAAAGATTATGGGAACATTATTGATAAATTATTTTAAAGCTTTATTATTACTTTAAGTACCAAGGACTTAGAAGTGATCATTTGAGAAAACAGAATCACTTATTTTGTATTTCTTAATTCTACAAAGATAAATGTGTGAAATGTTAGCTTGCTGCATTTTTTGCCTGAAACTACATGTACTAAATTATGACGTATTTTTCCTTTTCTCCTATATTCAAATTAAATTCAATTGAATACATTTATTTAATACGTAATCATTTTTATTATCTAAGGTATGTCAAGGAGGAGTGCTTAAAGGCCTTGAGAGATAAACACCCATATGAGTCAAGTCAAACGTTACCAGACTGTAGTCAAGAAAGTATTGTCAATCTCTGATTGAAATGTAGCTGCAGCTGCATACAGACATGTATGTACACACACACTGAGACATCAACAGTGATTAATATTTTAAAGTATTCAATTCCAAAAACAATCTTATGTCATATATTCTACACTCTTTTAAAGCCAAGTTATTGCCAAGACCACAAATTAGATGTATATTATTTACACATCTTTTAATCTTTTTTCTCCTTAAATCTTCTGGAGCATATTATAGTGTAAATAAATTAATAAAAGCATGATGCATAAATAATATTATGATTTCTTATAAGATGTATTTAACTCAGAGGTTTAAGGGTGTAAAATATTTCCATCCACCATTGCATGCCTTAACAGTACCTCCAATGGAAGCCACCGCAGAAGAGTGAGTCTGCTTTTTGAAAAAACTAATTCATAATATATTGCCAGTTTTACATTTTAAAAAATGCTATTTGTGAAGAATAAATGTTTACAATTTGAAATCAAAATGTATAAACTGTGAATATCTATCTGGTTGTCCTAGTGATAAATGGAGTTTTTTTCTCTTATTTTATAAATGTTACATGAACAGAAATAATCTTTAATAACTAACGCTGAATAAATGATAAATCTACTTGTTTTTTTTCCCAGAAAGAATGAGCTGAAGGTCTTTTGGCAAACGCTTTATTTTTATTTATTTATTTATTGAAACAAAGTCTCACTCTGTCACCCACACTGGACTATAGTGATGCTAAAATCCTCCCACCTCAGCCTCCTGAGTAGCTGGGACCACAGGTGCCACCATGATGACCAGCTGCTTTTAGTGTTTTAGTAGTGATTGCATTTCACCATGTTATTCAGGCTGGTCTCGAATTCCCTGGCTCAAGTGGTCTGCTCACTGAATTAGATTTACAGCAAGCTTTTGTCTCTGATTGAATGTGCAAATTTCGTTTCACAATGGAAATTTCTGAAGTTTGTTCCAACTTCAGAGCTTTGGACACCCACTGTAAAAATTTTATGAAACGTTAGGAAGCCATATCATTTCTTTTGGTGAGATGCTTTGTCTCACTAACAGCTTAATGGAGGGATTTTATTTTTTATGTTGAGAGGAAGTCATTAAATTTAAAAATACAGAGGTTTGTGGAAACACAAGATGACAAAAGTGATATTGTAGCTAATGGGTTTCTGTCAACTGTGAAATTAGTCATAAACACCAATATAATTCCATGAAATCTAAGGCATATAGAGGATCCAAAGCCTGGCTTTTTAATGGTAGTAGAACACTTTAAATTTCTTATAAAAAGATATATATATATATATGATTTTTGATAATTTGCAGCATGTATGAAAATAGGAACATGAAATTAACTCATATTTCAAATATGTAGTTACACAAACAGCTCAGGAAAGACCCACTCCCATAATTCAGTCACCTCCCACCAAGTTCCTCCCACGACACATGGGAATTGTGGGAGTTACATTCAAGATAAGATTTGGGTGGGGACACAGCCAAACCCTATCAATATGCTTGTTTTCAACCTATTCACTTCTGAGACATCTGGATGCATTTTATAATCAGTTGGATTTTACAGTCACTGCCAGCTGGTTGAAGTCATGACATAGACATGTGAAAAAAATCTCCCTTAGAATCTTCTGTCAAAACCAGGAAACTGTCAGCATCAATGGTGCTTAAATGTCATGTGGAAAGCTTAGTGAGTGATTAAATCAAGGGTGTTTTTTCTCCCTTTTAATCTTTTACTCAGGTTTTAAAAATTGTATGATTTTTTTAAAGACAAAATTTATGAACAAACACTGTACAAGAGAGCATACAAGGAAATGAAATGAAGGAGGACATGTGTTCTTAATATGGAACTATAAAGTCCTGCCAAGAGATTAGATATAATGTCACTTTAACTGTATTGAAAACAAAGGTTGGCACAGAACCAGAATAACAAAGAAAATTAAAAAGTAGAGAAGAGGAATTGTATGAAATATTAATTTCTTTATTGATTTTCAGAACGTTGTTAGCTTAAGTAAAATTTAAAGTAACTAAGCCAATTAACTTGATGTCAGGTTTAGGTCCTACATAACACTTACAACCTTGGCCAAACCACTGCTCTCACTTATATTTAATTATTTCCATTTTTAAAATTGGGAAGTACCCCACCAAGTTAGGGAAAGTTTGTAAATTATGTAAATATTTGGAAATGTATAAAACACCTATTTGAATGTGACTACTGAGTCATACAGATTCTGAAAAGCTTTAGTGCCAAGATATTTTCATTTTGAGAAATGCCAGTCTTATCTAAGGATTTTGTGGGATAACATTGGTACCAAATTACCCATTGTAAATGTACAATTTAGTGAATTTTACCAAATTTATACAGTTGTGCAAATCTGCACAATTCAGTTTTAGAACATTTATGTCACTCCAAAAATTTCCAACTTCTTCCTTTGCAGTCAATCCCCATTCTTACCCTAAGCATTGATCTGCTTTCTGTCTCAATAAATGTGCCTTCTCTGGACATTTCATATACATAGAATCATGTGATATGTGACTTCTTTCACTAGACAATGTTTTTAGATTTATACATTATGCAGCATAGATCAGTAGTTTGTTCATTTTTATTGCGTACTATTACAATTTGTCCCTATACTGCGTATTTTTAATCGTTCACCAGTTAATGGACATTTGTGTCCTTTTTAGGTATTGGCTATTATGAATCAAGTTGCTGCGAATGTTCACGTGTGTGTCTTTGCACAGACTTGCGTGTTCACTTATTTTGGTAGATTTCTATGAGTGGAATTGTTGTGCTGTATGATAAGTTTATGTTAAAATCGTCAAGTGATCAGCTGTTTTCCAAAGTAACTTCACCATTTTGTATTCCCACCAGCAAAGCATGACGGCTCCCATTTCTGTGCATTTTCCCCAACACTAGGTATTTTTTGTCTCCTTTTCCATAACCATTCTAGTGGGTGTGTAATGGTATCTTATGCTTTGCATGTGCATTTCTCTAATGACTAATGAAGTTGAACATCTTTAAATGTGTGTCTTAATCCTTTATACATCTTCTGTAGTAAAATGTCTATTAAAATTGTTGATCATAATTTTTTTTTTTTTTTTTTTTTTTTTTTTTTTTTTTTTTTTTTTTTTTTGAGGCAGAGTCTCGCTCTGTCGCCCAGACTGGAGTGCAGTGGCGCAATCTCGGCTCACTGCAAGCTCCGCCTCCCGGGTTCACGCCATTCTCCTGCCTCAGCCTCCCGAGTAGCTGGGACTACAGGCGCCCGCCACCTCGCCCGGCTAGTTTTTTTGTATTTTTAGTAGAGACGGGGTTTCACCATGTTAGCCAGGATGGTCTCGATCTCCTGACCTCGTGATCCGCCCGTCTCGGCCTCCCAAAGTGCTGGGATTGATCATAATTTTTAAGAAGAATCTAAGAAATGCTTATCTAACCCAAAATCATGAGGCCCTTCTCCTAATTCTTTTATATATATAGTTTTAGGTTTTTCATTTAGGTCTTGTGATTTGTTTTTATTTAATTTTTGTGTATGGTATGGAGAATTTTATTACTGTTATCATTATTATTGTTTGCATGTGTTCACTTTGGTTGTAAAGCAATTGGCCATAAGCAAATCGTTTATTTGAAATTGCCAAGCTCACAATAGAAGACATAAGATTACACAATTCGAATTTTATTTATGTATTTATTTATTATTTATTTATTTAATTTTTTATTATACTTTAAGTTCTAGGGTACATGTGCACAACATGCAGGTTTGTTACATATGTATACATGTGCCATGTTGGTGTGCTGCACCCATTAACTTGTCATTCACATTAGGTATATCTCCTAATGCTATCCCTCCCCGCTCCCTCCACCCTACAACAGGCCCCTGTGTGTGATGTTCACCTTTCTGTGTCCAAGTGTTCTCATTGTTCAGTTCCTACCTATGAATGAGGACATGTGGTGCTTGGTTTTCTGCCCTTGTCATAGTTTGCTGAGAATGGTGGTTTCCAACTGCATCCATGTCTCTACAAAGGACATGAACTTATCCTCTTTTATGACTAAATAGTATTCCATGGTGTATATGTGTCACATTTTCTTAATCCAGTCTGTCATTAATGGACATTTGGGTTGGTTGCAAGTCTTTGCTATTGTGAATAGTACTGCAATAAAGATACGTGTGCATGTGTCTTTATAGCACCATGATTTACAATCTTTGGGTATATACCCAGTAATGGGATGGCTGGGTCAAATGGTATTTCTAATTCTAGATCCTTGATGAATCATCACACTGTCTTCCACAATGGTTGTACTAGTTTACAGTCCAACCAACAGTGTAGAAGTGCTCCTATTTCTCCATACCCTCTCCAGCACCTGTTGTTTCCTGTCTTTTTAAGGATCGCCATTCTAACTGATGTGAGATGGTATCTCATTGTGGTTTTGATTTGCATTTCTCTAATGGCCAGTGATGATGAGCATTTTTTCATGAGTCTGTTGGCTACATATATGTCTTCTTTTGAGAAGTGTCTGTTCATATCCTTCACCCAATTTTTGATGGGGCTGTTTGTTTTTTTCTAAATTTATTTGAGTTCTTTGTAGGTTCTGGATATTAGTCCTTTGTCAGATGAGTAGATTGCAAAAATTTTCTCCCATTGTGGAGGTTGCCTGTTCACTCTGATGGTAGTTTCTTTTGCTGTGCAGAAGCTCTTTAGTTTAATTAGATCCCATTTGTCAATTTTGGCTTTTGTTGCCATTGCTTTAGTGTTTTAGACATAAAGTCCTTGCCCATGCCTATGTCCTGAATGGCATTGCCTAGGTTTTCTTCTAGGGATTTTATGGTTTTATGTCTAACATTTAAGTCCCTAATCCATCTTGAATTAATTTTTGTATAAGGTGTAAGGAAGGGATCCAGTTTCAGCTTTCTACTTATGGCTAGCCAGTTTTCCCAGCACCATTTATTAAATAGGGAATCCTTTCCCTATTTCTTGTTTTTGTCAGGTTTGTCAAATATCAGATGGTCATAGATGTGTGGTATTATTTCTGAGGGCTCTGTTCTGTTCCATTAGTCTATACCTGTGTTTTGGTATCAGTACCATGCTGTTTTGGTTACTGTAGCCTTGTAGTATAGTTTGAAGTCAGGTAGCATGATGCCTCCAGCTTTGTTCTTTTTGCTTAGGATTGTCCTGGCAATGTGGGCTCTTTTTTGGTTCCATATCAACTTTAAAGCAGTTTTTTCCAATTCTGTGAAGAAACTCATTGGTAGCTTGATGGGGATGGCATTGAATCTATAAATTACCTTGGGTAGTATGGCCATTTTCATGATATTGATTCTTCCTATCCATGAGCATGGAATTTTCTTCCATTTGTTTGTGTCCTATTTTATTTCATTGAGCAGTGGTTCTCCTAGAAGAGGTCCTTCACATCCCTTGTAAGTTGGATTCCTAGGTATTTCATTCTCTTTGAAGCTATTGTGAATGGGAGTTCATTCATGATTTGGCTCTCTGTTTGTCTGTTATTGGTGTATAAGAATACTTTTGATTTTTGCACATTGATTTTGTAACCTGAGACTGCTGAAGTTGCTTATCAGCTTGAGGAGATTTTGGGCTGAGACGATGGGGTTTTCTAAATATACAATCATGTCATCTGCAAACAGGGACAATTTGACTTTCTATTTTCCTAATTGAATAACCTTTATTTCTTTCTCTTGCCTGATTGCCCTGGCCAGAACTTCCAACACTATGTTGAATAGGAGCGGTGAGAGAGGGCATCCCTGTTTGCACCAGTTTTCAAGGGGAATCCTTTCCATTTTTGCCATTCAATATTTGAATTTATCATTCAAATATTGGCTGTGGGTTTGTCATAAATAGCTCATTATTTTGAGATATGTTCCATCAATACCGAATTTATTGAGAGTTTTTAGTATGAAGGGTTGTTGAATTTTGTCAAAGGCCTTTTCTGCATCTATTGAGATAATCATGGGGTTTTTATCTTTGGTTCTGTTTATATGGTGTATTACGTTTATTGATTTGTGTATGCTGAGCCAGCCTTGCATCCCAGGAATGAAGCCCACTTGATCATGGTGGATAAGCTTTTTGATGTGCTGCTGGATTTGGTTTGCCAGCATTTTATTAAGGAGTTTTGCATCGATGTTCATCAGGGATATTGGTCTAAAATTCTCTTTTTTTGTTTTGTCTCTGCCAGGCTTTGGTATCAGGATGATGTTGGCCTCATAAAATGAGTTAGCGAGGATTCCCTCTTTTTTATTGATTGGAATTGTTTCAGAAGGAATGGTTCCAGCTCCTCCTTCTTCCTCTGGTAGATTTCAACTGTGAATCCATCTGGTCCTGGAATTTTTTTGGTTGGTAAGCTCCTAATTATATCCTCATTTTCAGAGCCTGTTATTGGTCTATTCAGGGATTCAACTTCTTCCTGATTTTGTCATGGGAGAGAATATGTGTCCATTTATCCATTTATTCATCCAGGAATTTATCCATTTCTTCTAGGTTTTCTAGTTTATTTGCGTAGAGGTGTTTATAGTATTCTCTGATGGTAGTTTGTGTTTCTGTGGGGTTGGGAGTGATATCCCCTTTATCATTTTTTATTACGTGTATTTGATTCTTCTCTCTTTTCTTCTTTATTAGTCTTGCTAATGCTCTATCAATTTTGTTGATCTTTTCAAAAACCAGATCCTTGATTCATTGATCTTTTGAAGGGTTTTTTGTGTCTCTATCTCCTTCAGTTCTTCTCTGATCTTAGTTATTTCTTGCTTTCTGCTAGCTTTTGAATGTGTTTGCTCTTACTTCTCTAATTATTTTACTTGTGATGTTAGGGTGTCAATTTTAGATCTTTCCTGCTTTCTCTTGTGGACATTTAGTGCTATAAATTTCCCTCTACACACTGCTTTAAATGTGTCCCAGAGATTCTGGTATGTTGTATCTTTGTTCTCATTGGTTTCAAAGAACATCTTTATTTCTGCTTTAATTTTGTTATGTACCCAGTAGTCATTCAGGAGCAGGTTGGTCAGTTTCCATGTAGTTGAGCGGTTTTGAGTGAGTTTCTTAATCCTGAGTTCTAGTTTGATTGCACTGTAATCTGAGAGAGAGTTTGTTATCATTTCTTTCATTTTACATTTGCTGAGGAGTGCTTTACTTCCAACTATGTGGTCAATTTTGGAATAAGTGTGATGTGGTGCTGAGAAGAATGTATATTCTGTTGATCTGGGGTGAAAAGTTTTGTAGATATCTATTAGGTCCTCTTGGTATAGAGCTGAGTTCAATCCCTGGATATCCTTGTTAGGTTTCTGTCTTGTTGATCTGTCTAATGTTGACAGTGGGGTGTTAAAGTCTCCCGTTATTATTGTGTGGGAGTCTAAGTCTCTTTGTAAGTCTCTAAGGACTTGCTTTATGAATCTGTGTGCTCCTGTATTGGGTGCATGTATATTTAGGATAATTAGCTCTTCTTGTTGAATTGATCGCTTTACCATTATATAATGGCCTTCTTTGTCTCTTTTGATCTTTGATGGTTTAAAGTCTGTTTTATCAGAGACTAGGATTGCAACCCCTGTCTTCTTTTGTTTTCCATTTGCTTGGTAGATCTTCCTCCATCTCTTTATTTTAGCCTGTGTGTCTGTGCATGTGAGATCGGTCTCCTGAATACAGCACATGGATGGGTCTTGACTCTTTATCCAATTTGCCAGTCTGTCTCTTTTAATTGGAGCATTTAGCCCATTTACATATAAGGTTAATATTGTTATGTATGAATGTGATCTTGTCATTATGATGTTAGCTGGTTATTTTGCTCAATAGTTGATTCAGTTTCTCCCTAGCATCGATGGTCTTTACATTTTGACATATTTTTGCAGTGGCTAGTACCAGTTGTTCCTTTCCATGTTTAGTGCTTCCTTCAGGAACTCTTGTAAGCAGGCCTGGTGGTGACAAAATATCTCAGCATTTGCTTGTCTGTAAAAGATTTTATTTCTCCTTCACTTATGCAACTCTGTTTGGCTGGATATGAAATTCTGGGTTGAAAATTCTTTTCTTTAAGAATGTTGAATATTGACCCTCCCTCTCTTCTGGCTTGTAGAGTTTCTGCCGAGATATCTGCTGTTAGTTTGATGGACTTCCCTTTGTGGTAAACTGACTTTTCTCTCTGGCTGCCCTTAACATTTTTTCCTTCATTTCAACTTTGGTGAATATGATAATTCTGTGTCTTGGAGTTGCTCTTCTCGAGCATCTTTGTGACGTTCTCTGTTTTTCCTGAAATTCTCCTGGATAATATCCCACAGGGTGTTTTCCAACTTGATTCCATTCTCCCCATCACTTCAGGTGCACCAGTCAGACGTAGATTTGGTCTTTTCATATAGTCCTGTATTTCTTGGAGGCTTTGTTTGTTTCTTTTCACTCTTTTTTCTTTAAACTTCCTTCTTGCTTCATTTCATTCATTTGATCTTCAATCACTGATACCCTTTCTTCCAGTTGATCAAATTGGTTACTGAAGTTTGTGTCTTTGTCACATAGTTCTCTTGCCATGGTTTTCAGCTCTATCAGGTCATTTAAGGACTTCTCTACATTGGTTATTCTAGTTAGCCATTCATCTAATCCTTTTTCAAGGTTTTTAGCTTCTTTGCGATGGGTTCAAACTTCCTCCTTTAGCTCAGAGAAGTTTGATTGTGTGAGGCCTTCTTCTCTCAAGTTGTCAAAGTCATTCTCCGTCCAACTTTATTCTGCTGCTGGCGAGGAGCTGCGTTCCTTTGGAGGGGGAGAGGGGCTCTGATTTTTAGAATTTTTAGCTTTTCTGCTCTGTTTTTTCCCCATCTTTGTGGTTTTATCTACCTTTGGTCTTTGATGATGGTGACGTACAGATGGGGTTTTGGTGTGGATGTCCTTTCTGTTTATTAGTTTTCCTTCTAACAGTCAGGGCCCTCAGCTGCAGGTCTGTTGGAGTTTGCTCAAGGTCTACTTTACTGTTTTTTGTTTAGCTATGTCCTGTCCCCAGAGGTGGAGTCTACAGATGCAGGCAGGCCTCCTTGAGCCATGGTGGACTCCACTGAGTTCAAGCTTCCCAGCTGCATTGTTGACCTACTCAAGCTTCAGCAATGGCAGGCTCCCCTCCCTGAGCCTCGCTGCTGCCATGTAGTTAGATCTCAGACTGCTGGGCTAGCAATGAGGGAGGCCCCGTGGGCGTGGGAGCCTCCGAGCCAGCTGTGGGTTATAATCTCCTGGTGTGCCATTCGCTAAGACCTTGGAAAAGCACAGTATTAGAGTGGGAGTGACCCAATTTTCCAGGTGGTGTGTGTCACAGTTTCCCTTAGCTAGGAAAGGGAATTCCCTTACCCTTTGTGCTTCCCCGGTGAGGTGATGCCTTGGCCATCTTGGAACTGCCCTCATACAATTCTAATTTTTACTGAAAAGCTCACATTTGGCCAGGTGTGGTAGTTCATACCTGTAATCCCAGCACTTTGGGAGGACAAGGTGGGAGAATCACAAGGTCAAGAGATCAAGACCATCCTGGCCAACCTTGTTAAACCCTGTCTCTACTAAAAATGCAAAAATTAGCCTGACATGGTGGTGCTCACCTGTAGTCCCATCTACTCAGAAGGCTGAGGAAGGAGAATAGTTTGAACCCAAGAGGCGGAAGTTGCAGTGAGCTGAGATCGTGCCACTGAACTCCAGCCTGGTGACAGAGCAAGACTCTATCTAAAAAGAAAAAAAAGCTCACATTTTATTACTGGTAATAAATATTGCCATTTGTTTTTCTTGAAGTGTCAATCTAATTAATTAATTTCTCAAAAATATCTGCCAAATATCAAATACTAATTATATTATTTTTAAATCCTTTTCCTATATAGCTTCCTTCCCTCTCTCTAGAGCAACTTCTATACCTAAAGTGCACTATTTTGTCTGTAAGTCAGTGTGACTAATATGTTCTGTTGAGAACCTCCTTTCTTGATGAGTGTTCTGGAATGTGCTTCCTCGAAGAAAACTGAGGAAATGGTAGAGATCAACTTGTTTGTTTCCTTTCTCTCAGGGACCAGAGTCTTTTTTTTTTTTTTTTTTTTTTTTTTTTGAGACGGAGTCTCGCTCTGTCACCCAGGCTGGAGTGCAGTGGCCGGATCTCAGCTCACTGCAAGCTCCGCCTCCTGGGTTCACGCCATTCTCCTGCCTCAGCCTCCCGAGCAGCTGGGACTACAGGCGCCCGCCACCTCGCCCAGCTAGTTTTTTTGTATTTTTTAGTAGAGACGGGGTTTCACCGTGTTAGCCAGGATGGTCTCGATCTCCTGACCTCGTGATCCGCCCGTCTCGGCCTCCCAAAGTGCTGGGATTACAGGCTTGAGCCACCGCGCCCGGCCTCCAGAGTCTTAATCTGGCATTTGTGTAATGTCAGAAAATAGTTTTGTCTAGTCCTTTTGGTTGTTTTCTTGTTTTTTTGTTTACAGATATAGGCTTAAAGTGTTCTTTTATAGTTCGTAGTCCATTGTAATTGGAAGCCAGCTACAGTTCTTCATCAAAACATTTTAATTGAGTCAGTCTACTAATTGAATAATTTTAATTATAGAGTAATATTTCTTACTTCAAAAAATAGTGATAATATATTATATAATTAATTTGAGATGAGTTCTAAAAAACAATAAATTTATCTTAATATTTTAGCTGTTCCAACAAACACAAAAAAATGGACAAATGGTATTACATCAAGTTACAAAGCTTTCTACAAAGCAAACAAATCAATCAACAAAGTGAAGAGATAAACCACAGAACAGGAGAAAATATTTGCAACCTACTCACTGACAACGGATTAATAACCAGATTGTATAAGGAGCTCAAACAACTCTATAGATAAAAATCTATTAATTCAATTTTTAAAATAGGCGAAAATTTTTGAATAGATACTTCTCAAAAATAAAATAATACAAATGGCAAAGAAACATATGAAAAAGTGTTCAACATCACTGATTATCAGAGAAATCCAAACTAAAGCTACAATGAGACATCACCTCACCACAGTTAAAATGACCTTTTTTTTTTTTTTTTGAGATGGAGTCTTGCTCTGTCACACAGGCTGGAGTGCAGTGGCGCGACCTTGGCTCACTGCAAGCTCCACCCCCCAGGTTCACGCCATTCTCCTGCCTCAGCCTCCCGTGTAGCTGGGACTACAGGTGCCCGCCACCACGCCTGGCTAATTTTTTTCTTTTTTTTCTTTTTTTTTTTTGTATTTTTTAGTAGAGACGGGGTTTCACCGTGTTAGCCAGGGTGGTCTCAATCTTCTGACCTCATGATCTGCCCGCCTTGGCCTTCCAAAGTGCTGGGATTACAGGCATGAGCCACTGTGCCTGGGTAAAATGACTTTTATCCCAAAGACAGGCAGTAACAAATGCTGGCAAGAATGTAAAGCAAAGGAAATACTTGTATACTGTTGGTAGGAATGTAACTTATTACAACCACTATGGAAAACTATTTAGAAGTTCCTCAAATACTAAAAATAAAGCTTCCTTATGATCTAACAATTCCACTGCTAGGTATATATCCGAAAGAAAGGAAAACACTGTATCAAATAATATCTGCACTCCCAAGTTGTTTCAGCACTGTACACAATAGCTAAGATTTGGAAGCAACCTAAGTGTCCATCAACAAATGAATGGATTAAAAAAATGTGATGCTTACACAAAATGGAGTACTATTGAGCCAAAATAGTTAAAACTGCAGTTACATTGGCATGAATCAAAGTGGAGACACCAACTGTACTTGTAGTCAATGCATTCTTCACTGCCTTACACTTAGAATAAAATTAAAAATTCTAGTTCGATTCCAGTTCAAATAAATGCCCTAAATGATAAACTAAAAATTGTTATTGTTAAAGGTATCTACCACTGATTTATACATTTTTAATATTTTGTGTGAAGAAATAGGGAGCATGCCTAAAGTACCTAATGCTGAGTACATATTATGATGATTGTCTCAGAGAAAGTAATTTGTGGACCATTTCGAGTGGCTGGGTGAACCAACCATTGTTTTTATGGAATGTAACTTTTACTTGATAAGTGAAAGAAAAATAACATGATTATTTAGACTTTGATATTTGGCAGCTAATTTTGAGAAAATGAACAATTGAGAGACTGACTCCTCAAAAAAAGCAAATAGCAGTCTTCATTTCCATTAATACAATGTGAGCTCTTGAGCAACAATAAAATTTTAGAAATCTTATATTCTCTACTGTGTGCTTGGCAATTTTAAATACTTGAAACTTTTTAAATGAGATAGGGAGTGAGATTAATGAACGTGAACTTTTCATATCTTGTACTGTGTTAAAATTTGAAGGATTTATATAACTCAGTGAACTAATATTTTTAAAATAATGCATGATATTATTAAATTATGCATTGGTAAATAATTCATTTGAAGTTCAAATCAATCCAAGAAATTACAATGTAATGTAATGTAATGTAAAAGAGTACCAAAGAGTACCAAAGTTCACTGATAGGGTTTCCCATCCCATATTGCAAGTAATCTTTAAGAAATTATTACTTGTTAAATTTTGGTGAAAACCAAAGAATCATATTCACAATTACCTAGAAAGGTCATTTTAATTTTTTAAACTACATTAATAATTGAACAGATTTTATCCAAATACTCCAACTACAACAAAATATTGAATGAAGAAACAAATATGAGAATCTACATGACTTCACAGACATTTGCAAATGTCTAAAATGGTCCCATCCTTCTCATTGAATATTTTGTTTTGAAAAATGCAGATGTTTTTAATAAAAGCATATTGATTTTGCTATGATCATTATTCATAGTGCCTAGTACATTTATTATTGTTATTCCCAATTTAATTTATTACTAAATATTTAAAAAATCTCTTTTTGATATCAATATGGTAGATATTGATAGACATAGCACACACAAACAAAAGATTTTGTGAGACCTCAGTAAGTTTTGGAGCATAAAAAATTGAATTAGATGGGAAGAAGAAAGTCAAATTTCTGTCCTGTAATACATCCCCTACCTCATCAAATTGACACATATCGTGTTTAAATTAAATCCCATAAGCCATTCTGGATGTTTGCTGCTTTTACATAACATCAATTTTCTGTCCCTTTCACGTTCAATTATTTAACAACAAGGTATTTTTGAGTTCAAATTTTGTCGATAATTTTATATTATTACTATATTTGCTATTTTATACAGAACTAGTAATTGGTTTATAGTATCAATGAAAGAAAGATTTAAAAATAATCATTATTTTAGACCTCTTGAAATTAGACAGAGCTATAGTATTATATCACAGGTTCTGGTAACTATGGTAAACAAAACAGTGAGGGAAGTTATATTCTATCCCTTAGGTGTTTGCTTACAATGAGGAGGTAATGACAGAGGACAACAGAGAGCATAAAATATTTATGTAGTGCCACTTGTTTTGCCCATTTGGGAAATCAATATTTTAACAGTCATATTTTACAATACCCAGGATCATGAGTCTACCGTGCTAAGAATAAGAGAGTTTATAGAAGTGGAGACTGAAAACACAAAGTATATAAAACTTCTTAAAAGTGTGCATCCTGGAGCTATAAAGAGAGAGAAAACGTAGCACTAGCAGAAGCTAAACCAGTAATGTTCTTCTTGCTTTTTACCTCATATGCATTAAAATTCTCTTTTCCAAGTTTCTATGTTTTCTTTATGGTATTTGATATTCTTCCAACAATATTTTGTAAAATAATAATATGCTGTGTTAATTAGGCTGCTTTTAAAAGATCTCAATTGAAAAATAAAGTCATGTTATACAAACAGCATTATTTTTTCAGAATCATATGGAGACCACTTTTTTGTTAAAAAACTGTATGTTTAATGTAATTATTTGTAGTGTTGTTTTATGATGTCTTAGCTAGATAAAACTACCTAAAACACATATAAATGTACTTGATTACTGTAATAACTTATAGAATACATATAGGGAAAATACTCTCTGTCATATATGTGATTTAAGTAATTCATTATTATGAGGGGTTTTATTTTCTTTTATTATTCTTGAAAAGCAAAATCCACCATTTGTTCTACTTACCGAGGGTATTAGATTTTAAATGACATTTAAAGGTATGAAATATATATTATTAAAATATTTTAATAAAAATAAAGGTGTAGAAAGCTATAAGAATGAATACAGGAATTTAGAATAATTAATAATTTAAACGATAATTATATTGGCATATTATAAAGTTAGAAAATTGAAATAAATATAAAAAGCATAAGAGTAAACTAATCCTCTCTCTATATATATAGTAAACCTAGAGTAAGCCAATCTACTCTATATATACATATATATGTGTGTATATGCAAATGATATATACATATACATATATAGAGAAAGAGAGTGGAAGGAAGGAAGGAAGGAAGGAAGGAAGGAAGGAAGGAAGGAAGGAAGGAAGGAAGAAAAGGGAAGGGAAGGAGGGAGGGAGGGAGGAAGGAAGGAAAGAAATGCAGGCTATGGCAAATAAATCTGAATTTTATACAAAATCTAATATATAATTACATATCTCTGTATTCCATTTTTTGTATTAAAGATGATAGTTATGCAATACAATTTTCCCTTTTCACTAGACATTTCTCTGAGTTTCAGCAAATGTATAATCATGCTAACTGCCACTATAATCAAGATGTAAAACAACTCCATCAATCTCATCCACTCCATCCTAATATTCCTTTAATGCTTTGTATAACCCTTCCTCACACTGCCAGCTCCTGTCAACCAATAATCTGTTGCTAGTTCCTGTACTTTTGCCTTGTCCAGAATGTCATATAAATGATATCATGTACTGAAATCTAATCATATCCTTAGACCCTGTAATCTGAGTCTGTATATTTCAGGCAGCATAATTCATTTCAGATTTGTGCAGATTGTGTGTATCAAGTAGTTTTTTTAAAATACTGAGTAATATTCAATTTTGTGGATATCCCAAACTTATTCTGCTATTTACCAGTTGAAACAACTTTGGTTTAGTTTCAATTTGTGAACAGCTACAAATAATGACACTATAAACATTTCTGTATACGATTTTCCATAAACTAAAGTGTTTACTTGGCTAAAATCTGGTGAGTGAAGTGTTTCTGTTTGTTTGGTGATTTTATGTTTAATTTTATGGGACTACCAAACTATTTTCCAATGTAGCCGTATCATTTTACATCGCTTCAAGCATTGTTTGAGTGTTTCAGCTATTCTGCATCTTTTCTAACTTGAGATTGTCAGTTTTATTTTTTATTATTATTGTAACCACTTACGTATTTATGTCGTATATCTTTTCATGTTTTCATTTCTATTTAACTGCTGATGAAAAACATTGAGCATCTTATTTGCTTTTCGCTATGTTTATGTCTTCTGGTCAAGTATCTGTTCAATTATTTTGCCAATTTTCAATTATTAGTAGTAAACCAGATGAAAAGGACACATACTAGGTGGCTTCATTTATATAAATTTCTAGAAAATGCAAACTAATTTGTAGTGATAGACGACAGTGCAGTAGTTGTCTGGTGATGGGAGAGCAGGGAACAGGGAGGGTTATTATGGGGAGATGATGAAGAGAAATGTGTAAACCTTCACGGATGATAGGTATGTTGATGTATCAATTATGGTTATAATTTCACAGACATATATATGTTAAAACTTATCAAATTACACAATTTTTAATATATGAAGTTTATCATTTGACAATTGTGCCACAATAAATATATTTAAAAATGAGGCATAAACAATAAATGAGTACATATGTTTTTACCCACCTGCCTTTAGACAATTCTTATTACAATGGGATAGGAGGACTATTAAAAATAAATCTGATAATATGCTCATTTACTCAATACTTCAAGTAATTTCCCATCTTTGTCAATGTTTTTCAGGGGTGTAAAATTTCTTTCAGCATTGCTTCCCAATGTACTGATCCCTAGGAGAAGTTTTGGAAACAGGATACTGTTGTGGCAGTGATGACTGGAGATCTATTGTGCTTACTGGGATGCTATATGTTCTACAAAAAGTTCCACAAAATGATTTTTCTCATATTCTTCAAAACATTTGAATTTCCTGCTAGATATTTATCCAAAAGAGTTTTGAGCCTAAAACACTACTCCATTGTCCTGAGGATATTAAATATTTTTGCACAGTTTTAATAGAAAGTAAACAATTTAGGAATGTAAATCACATGAAAGTGTAGGACAGCTATATTTGTTGTATTTCTGCTTGTTAGTTTTTTTTTTCTTTTTTTACCATTTCAAAAAAAATTACATGACAGAAAGTAAAAGTAGACACCCTCATCAAGTCTGTGTTTATAGCTGTAACATGCACATTTACTCTACACAGAGGTACAAACATCTGACTTGAGCATCACATGTTCTGGAGTAGTTGTGCCTGAGCTTTCACCTACTGAAACACTCAGATTTTATAAAGACTTTACATTAATGTTTTTTAATAGTGATGTCAGGTGTTACAGGTTGGGTTCTCAAGAAACATTCTCTCTGAGGTGGAGTTTAAGATTCAAGTCCTTTATTAGGTAATATCCTTCCAATGCAAATCTGTTGAAGGTAATAGTAGGAGCAGGACTGAGCAGAGGGTGAGGTGGATCTGCAATGCAGACCAAAGAAAAACTAATTCAATGGTCTGAAAATTTTGGAGCCAGAATATTCCTTCCGAGTTAGATCTCATTAGGCCTAAATGTCCAGGCATTTGTCAGTCATTTGATGTGGACTGTCTCAGTAGTTTTATATCAAGAGTACTGCCTTAAATTCAGTTTATTGTGAAAATATTCAATATCCTGGCTCTCAGCATTTTCCCATTACCATCACGGATAGTTCCAAGACTCAGGTTTGTCAACTTTGAATAAACTGCTTAATATACAGTTAAAAAAATCTTGGGGTGTTAATTATTAATGCATGACTACTTGACTAGTGGAAGACCTTGTGAGTGATGCCCTTTTCCAGGCAGTGACATGCATGTAGGAGTGCTGTCGCTGCGGCTATGTACTGGTGAGTAGGCAGCCAAATATCAGAAAATTGGATTACACTTAGAGGTAAGCTTTTGCCTCTGATTGAATGTGCAAGTTTCATTCCATAATGGAAATTTCTGAAGTTGGTCCCGCTTAAGAACTTTGGACACACATTATAAAATGTTTATGAAAAATTAGGTCATATGTTTTCCTTAGATGAGATGCTTTGTCTCAGCAATAGCTTAGCAGAGGGATTTTGTTGTTGTTGTTGTTGTTGAGAGAAAGCCCTTAAATTAAAACCTTAGAGGTTTGTGGAAACAAAACAAGAAGACAAAAATGATATTGTAGATAAAGGTTTCTGTCAACTGTGAAATTATCATAAATACCAATATAATTCCATGAAATCTAAGGCATAGAGGGGATCTAAAGCCTGGCTTTTTTATTGGAAGTAGGACACTTTCTGGCAGTTTAATTTGTTTTGTTTATAATTTTATTTTCTTTTAAGTTCCAGGGTATATGTGCAGGCTGTGCAGGTTTGTTACGTAGGAAAACATGGGCCATGGTGGTTTGCTGCACCTATCAATCCATCACCTAGGTATTAAGACCTGCATGCATTAACTGTTTTTTCTGATGCTCTCCCACCCCTCCCTTCCCTTCCCTGAGAGGTCCCAGTGTGTGATTGTTTCCCTCCCTATGTCCATGTGTTCTCATTGTCCAGATTCCACTTACAAGTGAGGACATGAGGTGTTTGGTTTTCCATTCTTGTGTTAGTTTGCTGAGGATAGTGTCTTCCAGCTTCTTTCATGTCCCTGCAAAGGACGTGATCTCATTCCTTTTTGTGACTGCATAGTATTCCATGGTGTATAAGTACCACATTTTCTTTATCCAGTCTATCATTAATGGGCATTTGTGTTGATTGCATTTATTTGCTATTGTGAATAGTGCTGCAGTGAACATATGTGTGCATATATCTTCATAATAGAATAATTTTTATTCCTTTGGGTATATACCCAGTAATGGAATTGGTAGGTCAAATGGTATTTCTGGTTCTAAATCTTTGAGGAATCACCACCCTGTCTTCCACAATGGTTGAAGTAATTTACGTTACCACCAAGAGTGTAAAAGCATTTCTATTTCTCTGCTGCCTCACCAGCATCTGTTGTTTCTTGACTTTTTAATTTATATTCAGGGACTTTTCATTCAATCTTAGATGCTTTTTGATTACTTGGTATATGAATTTAGTAAATTATCCAGGTATAAAATATGCATCCTAAACATTCAAGTAAACCAGCTTCTTTAGAGTTAATATCTGCCAAGTCTATTGGTTTATTTCTCAGTAGGTGTTGAAGTTTTATGCCCAAATTGTGTAACCTTGGATTGTGTCTCACGTTTGAATGGGTAACACTTGGTAAGCATAAATATGATGTTGGTTCCTCTTCTGCTGAAAGTAAACGATGTAAAAATTTTACAAATGAAATATTTGGATACCAACAGTTCACAATGTGTAAAGATTTTTCCAACCCATTGATGATGTACTTTAAGATCATTAACATGTACTTGTGAATGCCTGTCAAATGTGTATTGCACCCCTTTCTTGAGGAGATATACTGATATTTGTATTTTAGATGAGCATAGAAAAGAAGGCATTAGCAAAAGCAAAGGCTGTATTCAAATGCTAAGAGGAAGCAAAATATTCATTTACTGTAGATTCAACAATAGTCATGTCCTTGTTAAAGCTTTGGTAGCTTATAGTGCTGTGCCAAGTAGCAATAGCTTCTTGGTGCATAGAAAATGGTGCATAGTGTTCAACTTGTATAAATATTGTAAGAGAATACCATTTTTTTTCTCTTAAATTAGTTCATTACATGACTATGGCAGCTGTAAGAAGTATGAAAGTTCTTGGTCATATATATTAGTTCTTTTTCATGCTGCTGATAAAGACATACACAAGACTGAGAAATTTACAAAAGAAAAAGGTTTAATTGAACTTACAGTTCCACATGGCTGGGAAAGCCTCACAATTGTGGTGGAAGAAAAGGAGAAGCAAGTCTTATCTTACATGGATGGCAGCAGGCAAAGAGAGAGATTGGGCAGTGAAACTCCCCCTTTTGATATCATCAGATCTCATGAGACTTATTCACTATCATGAAAATAGCACGGGAAAGACCTACCCTCATGATTCAATTACCTCCCATGTGGTCTTTCCCACAACACATAAGAATTCAAGATGAGATTTGGGTGGGGACACTGCTAAACCATATCACCATGCATTTGAATTATCATTCTAGAAAACACTAGCAAAGGTCATAGTGGATGTGCTCAAATACTATATTCACATGCTTGTTTCTACAAAATATTCATATAGAATATATAGGATCGCCAAAGAAAAGCAAGCATAACCCATACAGATGATAATGATAATACTGATAATAATGACCAGTGTTATAACCATAACTACAATCTTGTAAGGTGCAGTACTTGGCTTATGATTCAGTAGTTAGCCTCCCCTTGGAGGAAAGAATGGGAAATTGAGTTTCAAAATTAGTCCATGTCTCTGTTTTCTTTTGCCTCTGACCGTGAAAGAAAAAATATTTCTGCATTTTCACATTACTCTATTTCATTATACATGTTTCTACCAAATGGAAGTAGCCCAATCCATTTCTGACTTAATCTCGAGTTATCAGTACTTTTGATTTTCACCATCATTGTAAACGTTGTAGCTTCTAGCTTAGCTCAGACAATTAATATGCATAAGTCACTGTTAGGATCCAAAATATATTGCAGAGAGGTACATAGTCATGAACCACTATTGTCATGCAGTATTAATGTAAAGTAGCACTTACTGGAGAAACTCAGAGGCCAAAAGAGCACCTGAACACATATGATCCTAAAGTTCTAAGTATTCTACAAAAAGATCAGCTGGGGCTGGACACAACTGAAAAATTGTGGAAGAATTTCAGGAAAGAGATTTCACAATGTGATAATTTACTTGTTTGTAGAAGACTTGAAGGAGGGACAAGAAACATGTGTTACATGCTTTAAACCATAGAACAATTGGAGCTTTTTGATCAAGGAGAAAGCTTTGTCAAGACCCTTCTCCTGGTATTATTCAAAAGCCTTATGTTGTTCTGCTCAGCTAATTTTGATTAAGCTCCCAAGCATAACCCTAGCACCATCCATATATGCTTTTCATTAAAATCACATTATTGAATTTATTAAACAGTGATCATAGTTATGCTTGCAAATTATCAATTGGAAGGAAATAAACTAAAGATAATTTGTAGAATTTCATTAAAAAATAGAGCATACCTTAACAATGGACTGCATATCCATGCCATCTATGTATTTACAGAAATACTATATATGAAAAGAAACAAGGATTACTGAAGTGTGCCACCACTCCTTCCATGCAGACAACTAGAAATAATAGACAATAAAATGTTTATACAGATGCTTACTTGTCTAGAAAATACTAAAGAACATCTTAAATGTTGCTGCATTTTAAAAAAGGTAAAGGATGTGGATATGGGAGAAATATTTACTTTTCATTTAATACATTTTCTGTAATACAGACTTTTTAACTAGTTTAATCTACTGGGTCTTTTCTTCATTAAAATAAAAAGAACCTATTATTTCCCAGAACTTGATTTCTAATATTATTCTCCAGTAAAAATAAGCAAAGTTCCATGAATAAGTAGCTGATTCTAGTGCTGAGGTATGAGAAATCAAAGAACACGGAGCATCTTGCCATGCCAGGAAATAAGGATGGACACAATGGTGGAGACATTTTAAAGAGGTGTAGGATCCACCTTAAAGAACTTTCAGTGTCAAAAGCTGGAAAAATATAAGCAATAAAATAATTAATACAGTTGTTTTAAAATGCAAAGTATAGAATAAATGCATATGATGTGGTTTGGCTCTGTGTCCCCACCCAAATCTCATCTTGTAGCTCCCATGATTCCCACGTGTTGTGGGAGGGACCCATCGGAAGATAATTGAATCATGGGGACAAGTCTTTCCCATGCTGTTCTTGTGATAGTGAATAAGTCTCATGAAATCTGATAGTTTTAAAAATGGGAGTTTCCCTGCACAAGCTCTCTCTCTTTACCTTCTGCCATCCATGTAAGATATGACTTGCTCCTTCTTGTCTTCCACCATGATTGTGAGGCCTCTCCAGCCATATGAAACTGTAAATCCATTAAACTTCTCTCTTTGTAAACTTCCCATTCTCAAGTATGTCTTTATTATTAGTGTGAAAACAGACTAATAAAGCATATGAGTCCATATTAATACAAATAAATGACTAAACAGATAGAATGAGAAGACACAGGCAAATCCATGTAAAATAATTCCAAAAATTTATATAGATACTCTCTATTCATAGATGTGAAACTTAACTTTCTTTTCTTTAAGTGTGGGCTGCATAAAGTAATTTCCTTCCAAAAAATTAAGTATGTAAATGGTGAAAATGATAGTAACTTTACAGTGGAGAAATATGAGAGGCACAGTGCCATCCAGATGAAGGTTAATCTCGGTTGTAATAAGTGATATTAACAGTATGTTTCTTTGATGTGATGTAGTGTGATGAGAATGGTGTTTTACCTCTCTGATTTTCCTTCCCCTAAAAGGATAATTATTATCTAACGTTGAGGGGAAAAAATCTAAGCAAATCCAAATTTAAAGGCATTATATAAAATACCTTACCAGTACTTCTTAAAACTATCAAGGTCATCAAAAAAATAAATAAATAAATAACTGAGAAATGTCATAGTAGAAGACCATACACAGAGATGACAATGAAATGTATTGTTATGTCCTGGATGGGATTATTGGAACAAAAAAATGACATTAGCTGAAATCTAAGGAAATCCATATAAAATATAGGATTTAGTTAATAATAATGTATCAATGTTGATTCATGACAAATGTATCATACTAATAACCTAAGATGTTAATAATAGGAAGAACTCAGTGTGAGGTGTATTGGAATTCTCTATACATACTTTGTAAATTGTATGTACTTTCTCTGTATATACTTTGTAAATTTCCCTTTTTTAAAAAAAAGTTTATAAAAATAATATGACAGTATCTGTATGTAAATATTTCTTTTCAAACCTATAAGACACTAGAGCTTTTATTAATGGCCCTATATTTATTAAGAGATGGTTTCCTATTTTATTGATTGTTATTGTTATAATTGTGGAATGAATTATTTTGAAAACATTTTTTAAATATATCTTTTTAAAAATCTAGGAAAATAACACATAAATCTGCAACAATGAGCATTGCTGTAAAATTTTAAGAATGGATAAACCTTCTGAGTTGTTGGGTTCATTGAACCATCTGTTTCAACAATTTTTCAAAAAATCTGTTTTAATAGATTACTAAATATGTCTCCAAAGTTCATATCCCACAGACAATAAAGACCCTGGAGATTTCTAAGCATAAAAATAATTGTGTTACAGCTTTATTAATTTGAATCCAGAATGTGGCAATTAGCTCAGATCTGGTAAAATTAGTCTTATTATTCTCTTTATGTAGATGGCCAATAGTGTTCAGTTATTAATCTATTTTTTCACTGTTTAAAGTATCACTTTCTAATTTTTATATCATGCCTGCTGTGGATCTTCTATTTTCTGTACTAAGCAATAATATCCAAGTCACAGTTCTGCTATCCAAATTTCATTTGAGAGAATATTTTAAGGAGAACCCTGCTATGAACTAAACACTGATGTCCCTTGAAATTCATATGTTGAAATCTTTATCCCCTGTGATGGCATTTGAAGGTGGGGCCTTTGGGAGGTAATTAGGTCATAAGGACAAAACACTCATTAATAGGATAATGCCATTTTAAAGAGATAGGAGAAAGATAATCTTTCTCCTTACTGTATGAGGATACAGCAAGAAGTTGGCCATCTACAAACTGTAAAGAGAGCCCTCACCTGTAACTGAATCTGCTGGTATCTTGATCTTGAACTTTTCAGCCTCTAGAATTGTGAGAAATCTTTTCTGTTTTTTAATACACTCAGTCTATAGGGGTAGTTATAGCAGCCTGAACTAAAACAAAGCTCTGACACTAGTACTAAAACATGGGACATAGAGTTAAATCATGATCTGTTTCCCATTTGCATCTGTGTCTAACAAAGATTCTAGGTGATTATATCTAGAATAACTAAGGTAAGATCTCTCTCAATGATATTGAGTACATTATGAATATTTACAAGAGATAAGACACATATATTCAAAACAGTGAATTATAGACCAGACTCAGAACTGTGTATAGAGATGGTTGAAATCAATTTGGAAAGAAGGACATCTTAACAATATTATGTCTCCGATTGACCAAGATGGTTGGCTAACACCACTTCGTGTATACTTCATCTACTTACAAGAATCAAAATAGTGTGTACTTGCACTTTGAATCTATTATCAAAAAGGGAACGTGGGAGTTCAACAGAAAAGTGATAGGAAACATCAAAACTATAAAGGATAAAGAAACAGGCAGCACACTTGGCTAGGACTGGCTGGAAACCAGAAATAACTCCCCAATATGGGAAAGAGGTGCATAAGAATCTTTCTGTAGTCTAGTTTCCTACTGGGGAATCAAACAATCAAGGCCACAGGAGAGCTCCATTACCCACCCAAGCTTTGAATCTAACTTTGGCAGCAGCTGCGAGACTATGAGAAAGAACTGCTCCAGGGAAAGAACTCACATTGGTTCCCAGAACCTTTCTGAAACCTAAGCAGCTACAGCAAGATGCCATTTTATATTCTAGCTTCTAACAGACTGTGTTCTGTCTTGAGAACCAGCAACATCAGTCCTAGGCATTACGAAAACTCATGCTGTTGATTGCACAACTGGGATATAAGTTGGGGGTGGGTTCTCAGAGCAAGGACTTGGAAATGACTGCGGATTGGGCTTTTGCTGCTGGTGGTGGGAAAGGGGCATCTCCTCTGGAGATTGAAGAGGGATCAAGCTGCCATGAATTCTTGATCTTGAACTGGGTGGGCACTCTTAAGACCTGAGGTTGAGTTGTGAGCATGGTGCAGACTTATAGGTCTGACAGATACCCTGGATCTACTGCAATAGCCTGGACTGGGAAATGAGCTCCATTGGGACGGGCATGATAAGGACATGTGTCTCCAACTCATGAGCCAAGACTGTGGCCACTGGAGCTGGCTGCACCCTCCCCATGGCAGGACCTCAATGTGGCAGCTACTGCCCTTAACCCTAGCAATCAACCAGAGGCTTAAGGATCACTTTTCCCCCAGCTGCCTTGGCTGGTGCATGTGCTCCCCATTGTAGGGTCTCAGCTTAAGCCTACACAGTCCATCTCTGCCTGGCTTCATTTCCACTTTAAGACAATACAGGGTTGATGGTCTGAAGGACTGGACATTCCAATCACCAATCAACCACTCCTTCTAGGGCACTGAATTTGGACCTGTACATCTCACCACTTCCACCTCAGCTGTCTCCTACCTGCAACTGCTATACATATGCTGACCTAGGGGGCAGCCTGCACAGCCCACTGAAACCAGTACCAACAAAAGCACCCATTGCTTGGGATCCAGAAGAGAATGTTACCACTGCTGCTGCCATTGCTCATACTATACTAGCAACTCAGCAGCTCAAGAGAATACTCACACACCGGATATACTGCTACCATAACTGGCATCTGGGAGAGCCACCAGAGTCCCAATAATCAGATGGCCTGGAAAAGTCAACATAGGTGCCTGTGTACACTGCCCCAGATTACAAGGATAGAAATGCCTAGCTCTCCAATGCCAGTGCTGAATCCTGAAAATAGGCTCATCTGGCATTGCAGTCTCTAGTACAACTCTTCCACAACCCCCACTATTAATTCTACTCTAACATGCCAAGGAAACCACAGATGGCACTGATGCTGTTTATAGCAAAGAAATAATACGGAGGCTTTACATGCATTCAGAAGCAAAGCCAGAGGATCCTACCCAGCCAATACCATTGACACATCTTCAGAAATAGTACCCCTTGAACAAAAGTAAACTCAGAAATAGGAAAAAGTGACTGTTACACTACATGTGTAGAAATCAATGTAAAGACACAACAAACATAAAAAAGCAGGACATGTGTTCTCTAGCAATAGTTTTTAACCGAATGATAATTTTGTTAAATTCTCTAGCAATAGATTTTAACCAAAATGAAATTCTCAAAATCTCAGATTAAAATTTTTAAATATTATTTTAAAGAAGCTCAATAAGATGCAAGAGAAATCTGAATACCAATAGAAAGAACTAAAAAAAAATCAATTCAAATTGTAAATAAGAAATTTACCAAGGAGCTAGTTTAGAGAGAGCTAAAGGTTTAAAAAGTCTATTTAACAGCATAACAAATAAATAAATTTCCTAGACTATCGAGGGAGTTAGAGATCCATACACAGGAGGCTCATTAGTCCCTAAGAAAATACAAGGCTGAAAGGATTTGCCATGACACATTATAATCAGACTGTCTAAAGTCAAACAGCAAGTTATGAAATCAGCAAGAGAAATGTGTCCAGTTACCTGTAAGAGAAATACCATCAGACTAACACCAGACTTCTCAACAAAAACCTGACAGGTCAAAAAAGAATGGCATATATTCTAAGTAAATATATATATATATATATTATATATATACACACACACACATGAACTGCCAAAAAATTGTTTTTAGCTAAGAATTATATACCCAGGTAAGAATATATTTAACTAAGAATTATTTAGGTAAGAATTAAATATCCAGCAAGATTAAACTTCATAAATGAAGAAGAAATAAAGTCTTGCCCAAACAAGCAAATGCTGAGGGAATTGACCACCACCAGACCTGTCCTACAAGAAATGCTTCAAGGTGTCCTAAAAGTGAAAGAAAATGAAAAAATATAGTAAAAACAACAGAATTATAAATATAACTGGTAAGACACTTACACAAAGGAGGAAAGTAAAGGAATCAAATGGAAACACTACAGAATTCCATCAAACCACAATAAGAAACATTAAGTGAAAAAGAAACCAAGAATTTATAAAACAACTAAAAAAATTAACAATATGAAAGAAGCAAAACTTTCTATATCAATAATAATCTTGAAGGTAAATAGTTTGAATGTTCCACTTATAAGTTCTAGATTGGCTAAATGCATAAAAAAAGAAAAATCATGATCAAACTGTATGTTTCCTAAAAGAAACTCACTTTAGCAGTAAAGACACATAGATTGAAAGCAAAGAGGTGAAAAAAATGGAAACAAAAATAGAAACAAAACTGAGCCATGTGTGGGAGTGATGAAGGGTGTGTGGACAAGTGAATTCAGGATTCAGCCACTGCACACAGCCAGGCACACTGGCTGCTGGAGCAGGGCAGGCAGCTCAATGTGTCAGCACAGGTGCCAGCTCGGTGGCAGGCTGTGGCTGGACCAAATGTACTACATGTAGTTTCAGCTACAGGCACCCGTATCTGGATGAAGGGGACATAATGGCACCAGGAAGACTGGAGATTCCAGGAACTGAAGAGCCCCAAGGAGGGGTCACAGCCCTGATTCCAGGAGGCTCTAGGTCTGGGTTCCCCAAAGGACCACAGACCTCTTCTCCTTCTCATCGCCTGCAATGTGGTGAGTGGGTGAGGCATGTTTGAGCCATCTTTGTATTACAGCTCTTTCAGTCCTGACACTCAGCAGGTCACAAGTTCTTGTCTCACATCCAAGAAGAATAAGGTACACAGACAACAGGGGGTAAGCAAGGTGGAGAGGAGTTTCATTGAGCAACAGAACAGGTCTCAGGAGATCTGAAGTGGGTAGCTCCTTTCCGTGGGCAGGTCATCCCAATGAGTGTCCAGCTCTCAGTGAAGACACCAGCAGCGGTAGCTTCTTTCCATAGGCAGGTCATCCTAATGTCTGTGTAAGTCTGGCTGAGACTGGTGTTTTTATGGACTTCAGAAGGGAGGAAGTGTGTGCTGATTGGTCCATGGGAAACCATGGGCAGTCCTGGAAAAAGCACCATAAGTTCCCACTCCAGGCAGTGGACTTCACCTGGAATTGACAGCCCCACCCCTATGCTTCAGGCTGTTCCTGGCTTGAAGGTGGAGCTTCACCAGAAACTTGCCCCTTTCCACCCAGGAGCCTGTCTACCTCCTGCCACCATCAACATGTGATCCATGGCACCCAGGCACTTTGTGCTAAGGGACATCTGCCGACCCCACTGGCCTCTGTTCCTGAGCTGGTTTGTGCCCAGCGTTTCAGACAGGTCTGAGGTGATGGGGAGCTGGTGTGTCCATGCTGCCCTGAACATGCACACACCCAGCCCGCTCACAACAGCACCTGGGCTCGGCGTCAATATTGGTCTGAAATTCAAGCAAGCACCAGGAGCGGGGAGAAACTAGGCAGTGGGAGCAGGCACTTCTGAGCCTGCAGGGGCAGGAAATACTTCCCAGGCCCCCGAGAGTACAGGGATGCATGGGTTTGCAGTCATGGTTGGGTGGCTGCAGCTGTGCCCAGGAGGATAGGGCTCCCACCTGTTCCTGGCTCCCACCAGCTCTATGGAGTGTGCAGCCCCAGACAGGTCTCCCCCGCTGCAGCCAGCATCTTCACAGCAGCTGCTTCAGACATGCCACCACTGCCATCAATAGTATATATGCATAGATCAATGGGAAAAAGTAGAGAACCCAGAGACAGCCACATATTTACAGCCAAATTATCTTTGCCAAAGCTGACAAAATATACTGGGGAAAAGACACCCTTTCCAATAAGTGGTGTTGGGAAAATTGGATTCTTATATGCAGAAGAATAAAATTTGACCTCTACCTCTCATCATATACAAAAATCAACTCAAGATCAATTAAATACTTAATTTTAAGACCAGAAAGCACAACAATTCAAGAAGAAAATATAGAGAAAACTCCTCTGGTAATGGTCTAAGCAAATACTTTATGACTAAGACTGTAAAAGCTTAGGCAACAAAAGCAGAAACAGATAAATGGGACTTGATTACACTAAAATGCTTCTGCATAGCAAAATAATCAACAGAGTGAAGAGACAATCTGTTGTATGAAGGGAAATATTTTCAAACTATTCATTTGATAAAGGACTAAGTAACCAGAATATACAAATCAAACAGCTCAACTATAAAAATAAGTCTATTAAAAAGTGGGCAAAGATATGAATAGACTTTTCTTAATGACATGCAGATGTCCAGCATGTATATAAAAGTTTCTTAACATTAGTAGTCATCAGGAAAATGCAAATCAATACCACAGAGGTACATTACCTTACATCAGTCAGAATGGTTACTATTTAAAAAGACAAAAATAGCAGATGATGGTGAGAACACGGAGAAAAGGTAACACTTATACACTGTTGGTGGGAATATAATTTAGTACAGTCTTTATAAAACAGTATATGGATATTTCTCAAAGAACTAAAAATAGAACTACAGTATGATTCCTCAATCTCACTATTGGGTATATACCCAAAGGGAAAGAAATGATTAGTTGAAAAACATACCTGCACTAGTATGTTTATCACAGCATTATTCACAACTGCAATGATATAGAATCAACCTAAGTGTCCATTACAGATGTTGGATAAAGAAAACGTGGTATATATGTACTATGGAACACTACTGAGCCAAAATAAATAAATAAATAAATTATGTCTTTTGCAGCAACATGAAAAGAACTGGAGATCATTATCTTAAGCCAAACAACCCAGGCACAGAAAGACAGATATCACATATCCTCTCTTATAATTATGTGATTAAAATGTGTTCACGTGAATGTACAGAGTGAAATGATAGCTAACGGAAACTCAGAAGAATGGGGAGTGGGAGAGGGGAGGATGAATATAAGTCAGTATGTTATTTGGTTTATGGATACACTAAAAGCACTGACTTGACCACTACCCAACTTATGCATGAAACAAAATTGCACATGTATCCCATACAGTTATACAAATAAAACAATTAAAATTTTGAAAATTCAATTAAAATTTTGAATTAATTCATTAGGGTTTGAATTCTTTTTCTGTGACTGCTAAAATAATTTACCATATGATTGCTGGCAAAAAAAAAAAAAAAAAAAAAAATCCCAGAAATGTATTCTCTCACAGCTCTGAAGGTTAGAAGTCTGAAATCAAGATTGTAACATGTCTCTGCTCCCTCCAAACATTCTAGGAAAAAATTCTTCCTTCCCTCTTCCAGGTTCTGGTAGCCCCAGGTGTCCCGTTTTCATGTGATGACATAAATCAAATCTCAGCTTCTATTTAATAACTTTAATATGTCCCACCTGATAACTGTGTAAAATTCTTCGCATACATTGTTATATCATATTGGTAGTATTTAACTGAGAATTTCACATTTATGTTCATGAGAGATCTTGGTCTGTAGTTGTTCTTCTTGTAATATTTTTGTTTGGTCTTGGTGTTAGGAAAATACAGGCCTCATGGAATACATTAGGGCATTTCACCCCAATTTTATCTTCTGAAACAGATCATAGAGAATTAATGTAGTTTCTTCTTTAAATGTTTAGTAGGATTTGTAAGTAAAATCATATGGACCTGGTATTTTGTTCTGTTTTATTTTTGTAAGGTAATTATTAATCAGTTTCCTTAATAAATACATTGCTACTCACATTATATATTTCTTATAGTATAAATTTTGAGGTTTGTGCTTTCTAAGAAATTTGTTTATTTAAGCCAAGTTATCTAATTTCTGGGCACAAAGTTGTTCGCAGGATTATATTATCTTTTTAGTAGCCACTAAATCCTTAGTAAAAGCCCATATTAGCACTTTGTTTTTCTTCTCTCTATATACATCTTTTATTTGCTACCCTGGCAAAGATTTATCCATTTTGTTGATCTTTCTCAAAAGAAAACACATCTTTTGTTTTTATTCACTTGCTCTACTGATTTTCTGTTTTCAATGACATTGACTTCTAGTCTAACCTTTATTATCTCTTTTCTCCTTCTTTAGGTTCATTTTTTTCTTAATGTGCTACCTTAGATTGTTGATTTTTATAACTTTCTTCTTTTCTAATATATACTCAATGATACAAATTTTCCTTCAAGCAATACTGTCACTGTATCTAATAAATTTTGGAAAGTCTTGTTTTCATTTTCATTTAGTTCCAATGCTAAAATTTCCCTGGAGGTTTTTTTTTTTAATACTGTATTATGTGGAAGTGTGTGTTTAATCTTCAAATATTTGAAGATTTGCCAGCTATCATATTCTTGATTTCTAGTTTAATTGCATTGTGTTTGAGAACACACTTTGTCCCTTTGTAATTTTCTATTCTTTTACATTTGTTAAGGTATATTTTTATGACCCAGAATGTGGTCTATTTTCATGAATGATCCATGTCAGCTTAAAAAAATTGTAATTTTTGTTATTGGATGAAGTGTTCTATAAATATCCTTTAGACATCCTTTGTTATTGGGGGTGCTCTTCACTTCCTCTCTAACCTTAATGATTTTCTGCTCACTGGATCTATCAATTACTAACAGAGAGATGTTAACGTCTTCAACTTTAATTGTGAATTTGCCTATTCCTTTTTACAGTTTTCATCACTTTTGGCCTCATGTATTTTGACACTGTTGTTAGGTGCATGCATGTTAAAGATTGTCATGCATTCTTAGAAAATTAACCTTTTTATTAATGCTCCTATTTATCTGTGATAATTTTCCTTGCCCTGAATTCTACTTTTTCTGCAATTATGCAGCTACTCCAGTGTTTTAGACACAAGTGTTAGTATAACATTTTTTCCTTCACCTTTTAACTTTAATCTGTCTATGTCTATATTTAAGATAGGTTTCTTGTATATGGCATATAATTGTTTATTGGCTTTTGTTTGTTTGTTTGTTTCCATTCTGACAGTTTCTGACTCTGGTGTATTTGAGTCACCGTCTACTGTCTCTCCTTTTACTGCCTTCTTTATTCTTACTAGAGCATTTTAAAGTGTTTTCATTTTCTTTCCTTTCATAGAACATAATTTATATTTAGAAATATTTACACAGTTCAATCAATTGTGTCCTGAAAAGAAAATACAAGATAAAAGAAATAAATAAACATGTTTAAGTATTGTCCTAGAGTTTTCAATATACATTTACAACTACTCTAAGTTAACTATTACATTATAACCTACTGATTTACAGGTAGCACTGGTATAACATTACTGTCATTCATTTTATTTATCTATATCATATAATTACCTAAAATATTGATAGTCTTATTACTTTGAACAAATATTACTCTATTAGATGCACTAGGAGTAATAAAAATAAAATACTTCACTTTACATTCTTTTGTCCTTTCTCCGTATTTTCTCTTTACATAGATTCAAGTTTCTGACCTATATCACTTTTCTGGTCTCTGAAGTACTTATTTTTAACGTTTCTTGCATGACCTGTCTACTGGCAATAAACTCCTTCAGATGTTTCCTTCATTCTTGAAGAATCTTTCTTTTTTTTTTTTTTTTTTTTTTTGTAGAAGTCTGATGCAACTTTTCATCCGTGTTCCTCCATCTGTAAGGTGTTTGTTTTTAAAATTTTCACTTTGTCTTTGTTTCAGTTTGCATATGATGTGCCTTGCTGTAAATTTTTGGTATTTATCCTGCTTGGTGTTTTCTAAACTAGCTTGGTATTGTGGTAATATCTCCAGTTTCATTTCTAATTGAGCTTATTTTGGTCTTTTCTCTTATGCTCCTGGTTAATCTCACTAATTATCTATCAATTTTGTTTATCTTTTCAGAGAGCCAGCTTTTTGTTTATCTTTTTTACTTTTTTTCAATTTCATTTAGTTCTCTGATCTTTATTGTTTCATTTCTTCTGTGATTTTGGGGGGAGGGAACAGGTTTGTTCTTGCTTTTCTAGTTCCTTGTTAAACTGTTAATTTACAATATTTCTACTTTTTTTGACATAGGCATTTAATGCTATAACCTTCCCTCTTAGCACTGTTTCTACTGCATTCCACATGATTGGTATGTTGTGTTTTCATTTTGACTTGTTTCAAAAAGGTGTTCATAGTAGGCTTGAATGATCTTTTGTATTTCTGTGGTATTAAGCCTCTACTAGTGGTAATATGTATTAGTGGTAATATGCCTGTATTAGTCAGGATTCTCTAGAGGAACAGGACTAACAGAATATATGTGTTTGTAAAAGGGAGTTGATTAAGGAGAATTGACTCACACAATCGCAAGGTAAAGTCCCACAACACACCCTCTGCAAGTTGAGGAGTAAGAAAGCCAACACTCCCAAAACCTCAAAAGTAGGAAAGCCAAAAATGCAGCCTTCTATCTGTGGCTAGAGGCTTGAGATTGCCTTGCAAACAACTGGTGTAAGTCTAAGAGTCCAAAAGCTGAAGAACATGGAGTCTGATGTTCAAGGGCAGGAAGCATCCAGCATGGGAGAAAGATGAAGGCCAGAAGACTCAGTAAGTCTGCTTTATTCTAGCTGTATTGGCAGTTGATTACATGGTATCCACCCACACTGAGGGTAGTTGTGGAACTGGCAGTTCACTGACTAAAATGTTAATCTCCTTTTGCAACACCCTCACAGACATACCCAGGAACAATACTTTTCATCCTTCAATCCAATCAAGTTGACACTCAATATTAACCATCACACTGTCCTGGAGTTTTCATATAGTAGAATGCTTTGCAGAAGTGGTACACATCACTTCCACTCACATTTCATTGCCACACCTTGTCATATGGTTTCCCCCAAACATAAGAAAGCCAGAATTATAGTCTGTCTTATTTCCAGAAATCAGAGAGTTAGAAATATTTGCTTATGTCACTTACAACCAAAAAGTAAAACAATGGTAGAGAATCCAATGACACACAAGCATTTTCATTTCCACCATAACAACTCTGCATTTGATGATCTAAAAACATGGCATGTAAAGAAAAATCCTTCTAATATTAGTGGACAAATATTGGAAGTTGATACTGTCAGCTGGAATTTCGGGTCCTTATGCCAAAATGACAATAAGGAAGTAAAAGGAGTTATTGACCTGCCCCAATCAAGCTGATATCTGTTTTGGGGGGATGGAAAATGTATAAGTAGAAACCAGTTATATTTCCATATGAAAATAGGACCTCCAAAATTAGGTCAGAATTTGGCAAACGTTTCCTGTAAAGGGCCAAATGGTGAATATTTAGACATTGTGAGGTATAAGTGTTGGCACCAGCTACTTAACTTTGCCATTGGTAGTGATAAAGAAGCCATTGACAATAATGGGCATGCCTGTATTCCAATAAAATTTTAATTAAACAACAGATGGAAATTCTGATTTCCCCATCTACTGTGGTTTGCTAACTCCTGTCATAGATCTTTGAGGTATGAAGATTTACAAATATGTTTTTGTGGGAATATTTTGCAATTTTATAACTTAAATGAGGGATGAGCTATAATAGTTATTAATTTTTCTATCTTGTACTTTTTTCCCTGTTTTTATTTTCCTTTCTCTACTGCCTCAACTTCTTATAATTGGCTTTATTTTTGCTTCCACACTGAAGACACATTCACTCCATTTGCTAAGACATTTGTAGCTGACATTGATGGTGCTTAAGCTCCTCTAGTACCTCCATTCAAGGTGGGTTAGTGATTAGTCACCCTTCTAGACTTGTTTACTTCCATCTGACAGACCTTAATTTCTTCTAAAAGGAAAAATACATTGTGATATTTTAATACCAACTCAAACATCATTGATGTAGCAACTGCAATTGCTCGAATACCTGTAGTGACCTAGTCTAATGCTCTCTTTTATGAGTTGAACAAAAGAGAAGCATGTACTTATAGTGGGGCCCATATTTATCTACAAATAGTGGGCTTCTATAGGGAATTGTGGTTTATTTGATTACATACTTGACTAAATCAAGAAACAAAGTATCTTTCTTATATCTGAGACCTCTTAGTCCAGAGTACTATGGGCATTGTAGGGACAGTTGACTCACTGCTGTGATTTTAAAATACCATAATATCTTCCATTTTAAACAGTCTGTTTAGTAATTTGTAAATACAAAGCTTTAAAAGAGTTCTGCTTCTCTCTTTCTTCCCAAATTGGCATCTGTATTAAGGGAAAGTTTACATGCTTCCACTTCTAAGAGATGGTGCCCTTGGAGCCAAGTATTCATCCTTTTTTTCTCCTCTGGGGCATTGGTAGTATCTGTGACAATATGTCATGTTAAATACCAGGTTCCCTGCCAGCTTCTGCTGATCAGCTCTGGCCGACACTGCAGGTTTTTGTGATTCAGTTACATCTTCTATTGTATGTATGACTTATGCCATCCTACCCCACAGCCTCCATTCTGGGGTCACCTTACCCCTTATCTCAGTGAGGGATCGTCATAACAACGGGTCAATTGCCACTTTCTGTGTCTCTCTCAAGAAGCACACAGAAAAAAGGGAAAACCTCTCCTTTCTAAATTACAGGAGCTTGGGGAAATTTGAGGCACAATTCCTAGTAGCAAATTCCTCTGTTGAGCCTGCTCCAGATTGACAGACATTCTAAAAGGTCTTCTCACAGAATCCCAAATGGGGAAGACAGGGCAAATATCTATTATATTTGTTTGCTGTGGCCACCATAACAAAGTTCCACAGAATGGATGGCTTAAATAACAGAAATGATTTTCTCACGGTTCTGGAGGCTGGAAGTCCACCATCAAGGTGTCAGCCATGTTAGTTGCCCGGGCGACCTCTCTCCTTGACTTGCAAACAACTGCTCTCTTAGTGTCTCTCATATGGTCGTCCCTTTGTGCATGCATCCACCTGGTGTCTCTTTGTATGTCCAAATTTCCTGTTGTTACAAAGCTATCAATAAGACCGAATTAGAGCCTACACTAAGGACTTTATTTAAACATAATTACCTATTTAACGGCCCATGTCTATATACAGTCACATTCTGAGGTACTGGGAGTTAGGGCTTCAACATGTGAGTTTGGAAGAAACACAATTTAGCCCTTAACATTGGTCTATCTATCTATCTATCTATCTATCTATCTATCTCTCATCATTTCTGTTCTCTTAACCCCAATAGCAGGCATTTTGATCTAAAAAGGGCCTTATATATTTTTATTTTCCTTTCTCCATTTTTTCACCTCTCTCATTCTAGGAATCACCAAATTTTTAAAAATTCCCCTCTTCCCTCTTGATTCCCAGTGCCATACCCTTCTCTTTCCACTTACCTGGAAATATGGAAATAGGGGAATGTAAAATATGCACTGATAATATTATTATAATTACATATCTGTACTTCTTGAGATAACAGATTAGATATAAAGATATAAAAAGCAAGTTTCATATTTATAAAATATTTCTGATGAATTAAAACTTTTGAAATAGTGTACAAATTAGAAAAATAATATATTAACAATCTATAAAACATAGTAAATGCAGATGTAAATTGGAAATAAGCAATACATATTTTCTAAACATTTTTTCTTTAAATACCTTTAAAGTTCCAAGAATTATGTGTTTCATAATATTAAAAGGATTATAGGCCATATCAAATAATTCTACAAATCTCAAGAGGAATTACACATTTTCCCCTTGAGTAAATAAATGTTCATTTTAATCTCCCATGTATGGTTTCTTATAACATGCTACATGGCTACCTCACATCTCACAGGTATTTTTAAACATAAAGTGTATTGTACATCGAGGTTTTCAGTAATTACATTTGCCTCAAACACTGAATTGCATTTTGTGAGAAATATACAAGAAAGATTAAAACTAACAAAGAAGATTTTAAAAATATAAAGCTATCAGATCTAACTCTACCTCAGAAATTTTCATCTTTAGTGTTAAGCATTGTGCAAATGCCTTAAACTGAGTTTAACTTAATAAGAAAAATAGTCTCATCCTGTCAAGAATAAAATTCAACTCCAATGATAGTAGATTCACTTAAATAAGAATAATTTTGACTACAAGCTTAGAGAAAATAAAGCTTCCAGTAAGGGTAAATGTTTGAGTTCAGGCTAATACTAAAACTAACCAAGAAGCTTTACCCAACAAGGCAAATAACAGTAGTCATATTTCAGTGACAATCTCTCTATAAAATGATTCTGATATTATTTTACCAAACATTCCTGGGTTTTGCATATCACCTTAAATGAACCTAAATGTTTTAAAAGGATACAAAATCACAAAGAGAAGCATAAAGATTTTCTGCCTGTTCCTAAAGTAGAGAATTGTTAATAATAGGAAACGAAACATTTATCATTATTTGATAGAAGATTGTAGAGCTTTAAAAATCTTATAAACAACCAAGAAAAAATAATTTGCATTAAAGCTTATCATATGCAACTCTTGCTAAGGTAAAGGTGGACATAGATGACAAAAAGATAATGAGATAGATGGATACATGACAGAGCATAGGTAGTTTAATAGGCAGTTAAAAAGCTAGGTAGAGAGACAGACAGATGGTTGAATACATGAGTATATAAGAGAAGAAGAAGCTGAAGTAATACACTCTGAGAATGTTTTCGAAGCATGTATACTCCTAAATACATATATAAATCTGTTACGAACAAGAAGAAACAACTCGATGATGGTGAAGTCAATACTGAGAAGTGGAAGTATTAGACTGAGTGTGCAAGGGTTGGAATTGCTCACAATATTATTTACAGAGACCTTCTTGAGATTTCAGTTTTTCTAAATATATCTCTTCTCCAGTAATTATTCTAACTAATGTGTGGGATATTTATTTAAAAACAATCATTTTACCCTGGATGTGTCATTTCTTTTTCACTGGACTATCAATAGTTTCCTTAATCCAACAGCACTTCCTTGTTAGTGAAATGATAGGTGTGATATTTTCTGATGTAATATCTATGTCTATAAAATGGCTAGAAAGTAATGCCCACCTTTCCTTTGAGGCTGTTACATAGATTGTCAGTAGCTTGCATATACTCTCCAGGCTTCCTGAAATATTGATTGGAGTAATGGGCTTTTATTGATGTGTCATTTTTCCACAAGACGAATTAGAGGTCTCAAGAGCCAAACTGAATGAGCTTTGGCAGCTACTAATGGGAGGGGCCTTATGGCAGATAGATAAACCTAGAGGAGGCTGGAGGTCTTCCAAACACTATTACTAAATCATCGACTTTGGCAATCAGTTGGCATCTTCAAAACCATATCCTGGGAAGTTTCCTGGTTGCTGCCTTTTCCACTTTCAAGCTAAGTCTAACAATTCATATTTCTGCCTTTCTCCTCCTCATCCTGCCTTTACTCATAATTCTATATGTCCAGCCTGAGTTTACTGTTCTCCTCTTCCCCTCTTAAACAAATGTACTTTATATTCTCAAATATGTTATTTCAACTTAAAATTGCTTGACCAGCATTCAGTGACTGTCTAACAAGACCATACCCCTCCCTTGATAGAGATCTTTTGGCCCTGCACCAATACTCCCTAAGTCTGGAATCTATAAAGACATTCCAGGCATTTGGACCTCCTATTTTCTGTCTCACCAGGGAACAGAAAGCACTAAAATACGTTTTTATGTAGAGATATTTCTCTGCACCGACTTGTGAAAAAATGATGTTTTTACTCTTTTCTCCATATTTATTATCTGCCTAGAAACTGAGAGCATTGATATCTTTTATTACCCGAAGCTGTCTGCTAAATATCAACTGAACATTGTGTGTGTATGTGTGTCGGGGGGCTATGGGGGTGTGGGTTTGTGCTATGTATATATTTGCACATATGTATGTAAGTGCATGCACACATATGTGTGTGCATGGAGAAAGTGAAGGAGCAGCAGGGTAAGTTATTCTTGTAACTGTAAATTCTAACACTTGATCCCCAACTCAGCCTCTAGCCACTACTGAATTTCAGATCAAATTAATAACATTACTTTTCACTGCTTCCTTCTTAATCTCTCTTAATAGCCCAGAAATAGACTTGTTAAATATTAAAAGGTTGAACTTCTCTACTGGGGGCAAGACAGAAGAGAAAGGAGAGAGATTCTGAGCATAATAGTAAAGTCAAAGTTAATGATTCTATGATTTCACAAAGGTTAAAACCTACATTCTCCATGTAACAGTGCCTCAGAACATTCTCCAGTCCTCATCAATCCCGACTTACTACCCACTTCCCCCAACCCCAAATGTACTAAAAACTGGTTCATATCAGGGTCTACTTAATGGAGAAATCTTTTTATATTAAATAATTGGGAAGTTATTTGGTCTATCAACTTATAAAAATGTTGTATTGGTGGTAGGTAGAAATAATGTCACAATATATTAATAGAATATTTACTTAATTTCAGTGTTGATCCTGCTTTCTTGTGTTGTGGAAGATTCATTTTTAACACGATTTTGTTCACATATTTTGTCTGTGTCCTAGAATAAATATTAGTGTTTCTGTCTTCTTGGTTTGCTAAAAGTGCTAGCTCTGCAATCACCAGTGTCCTAAGACCAATATTTTACTGAACTTCGGGAGCCATTTTATGTGGTTATCACCATGTGCTGCTCTTTAAAAAAAGAAAAAGCCATGCCAACATTTGTATAGCATGCAGAGACCTAAAGAACCCTATGTGGTGCTTTTTATTCTGACTGATTTTGGGTATATAACAGCTTTCTGATGAATAAAAACCAAGCAAGTAATTTTGCTTTACCAAATAGCTCTCAATGAAAATGATCATTCTATTTTCTTATAGGAAAAGAAAAGAGGTCCCAGGGGATTTTTTTTTTTTTTCAGTTATGTCTGTCTATTCACTTAATCTCTTACCAAATAAGCTTGTAGAAATCTGAGAACTGATTCTGCCCATTCCCAGTACACACATTTTATTTAAACATATCAATAAGCCACTCATCTAGGAAAAAACAATGTGAACATAATATATAAATATATATATATATATATGTGTCTATATGATCTTCGCCTATATTCGTATGATCTTATTTTAAAAAATAGAAACAGGTACAAATTCAACTTTATACATTTAAACTTTCACTCAACCAAATATGAACATTTTTGTATTTCTCATTGGAATCTCTGTTAAAATATAGCTTTCACGATGGGGTTACATTAAAATGTATTAAACTAATTTGCTATTTTTGAACACGTATGCTATTTCTAATTCTCATAATCAAAACAAAACTTAGTGAATAGTGTTTCATATAAAGGCATTAGTAGTTCCTAAGAAAATAATATAGAAGGGAAAATTTTGCATGTGGGCCATTTTATATTTTTTGGCACAATCACTAATGCTAGTATTATCATGCTTGATTGTCTTTTCAAAGGAGAAACGTAAAATGATTGATTTTTTGAATTATTCTAAGTATAAAGTGAAATATATTTTAGTATGATTAATTGCTATGTATTTTTAGCCTTTCAAATTGTGTGTACTCATTAACTTTTACAAGTTTCAGTTGGAACATTCATTGTTTTTAGACAATTTTAAAACGGGTTTATGGTCTGTTAGATATGTGACAAATAGTGTCCCTCATATTCTTTTGCTTTTTATGTTTATGCTAGATTTTGTATCACATTGCAAATGTCACATTTTGATTTCTACCAACTATTTTCTGATATTATGTTTTTATTTACATCCAATTTTGAGAACCTCTTTGTGTCCACAAACAGATATTCGTGTATTCTAATTTATATTTTCTGTAGTTTAATTTAGCTTTTCTTTCTTTTATTTTTGATGTTTGCTCATTTAATGTCTGAAATGTACATTAGTGTAGGACGTAAGGTAGGCATCAAAATGTGAATAGTTAATCTGTATACTTTGGGAAGTTGTTCCAGTTTTTTAAGTTTTTCTAGTTATCTGATAGTTTAAAGGCCTCTTCATTAATTCCTATCAATATATGTTTACTTGACTTTTTTCAACCAAATCAATGTGTTTACTTCCTTTATAAGACTCTTTTGAATTAAATATTTGCATTATTTTTATATGAATTTGGTATATATTATCTTTATATTCATGGACTTTTTTGGGCATTGTCAAAATTTTATATACCTCAGCAAAATTTATATGAGTTTTAGAACTTTTCAGTTTTTGTTTTTCAACATTACCCACATTTTTTATTCCAGAATGGAATCTGAAACTTATGTTCTTTCTTCCTGTTTTACTATAGATATTTAAAATGAACCACATGCTGTTTTAATATGTGTGTATTTAGAGAAATAATTACTAGAGTGAAGCAAATTAACATATTCACCTCACATAGTTACTTTTGTGTGTCTGCAGTAAGAGCATGTAAACTCTACTCTCTTAGCAAATTTCTAGTTTAAAATTATTAACTATAGTCCTCATACCATATGTTGGATCTCTAGATGTATTCACCTTACATAATTGTACCCTTTGACCTACATCTCCACATTTCCCCTCCCTTCGTGCTTCTGGTAGCCACAGTTGTGCTCTTTGTTTCTATATACCCAGCTTTTTAAGATTGCACATATAAATAGAGTATGCAGTACTTTTCTTTGCCTGCCTCATTTCTCTTAGCGTAATACCCTCCAGGTTTATTTATATTATTGCAAATGGCAGGATAGCTGTCTTTTTAAAGGCTAAATATATTCCTGTGTATTGTATATATAAATTTTTATCACATATTATATATATAAATATATATACCTACATATGTATGCATGTATACAAGTGCCACAATTTCTTTATTCATTTATCTATCCACTGACATCTAAGATTTTTTCATGTCTTGGCTATTGTGAATAATGCCACAATGAACATAGGAGTGCAGATATCCTCTTGTGGTGCATATATTTTTGAGGGTATATTCTTTATTTGCAATTATTGTCATTATGTGAAGACATTTAAAAATGTTATCTATCCACATTTTCCTGTAATAAACCTGACTTGATCACATTTTAAAAATATAATTTTGACTTATTTTTTATTTTATTTTATTTTTTTTTGAGATACAGTTTCTACCTGCAGCTGGTTGCATGTGACCTCTTGCTCTCCAGTGTGACCCCAAGTATAAACTGGGAAAGGGATATAACGCAGCTATTGGGTGATAGGAGGGTCTGGGATATTTGCTCATATGACTTACTTATGCCTTCCTTCTTGTCCTACTAAGGCTTAACCCAGATACACCTTTCCTGCTTATTATGGTAAAACGCTGGGCCTGATACAATTTATGATTTATTAGGTCTTACAGAACTGGACTTATAATGGACATTTTTCTATACACTGTCACTTAGAGCACTACGAGCAAACATTCTGTCTCTGCAAGGGCTGTTTCTTAAAAGGAATAGAATTTCTTGGTGCAGATAGAGGACCTTGTTCCCAACTCTAAAAAGAAATGTTGTGATACTCTAATTGGGATTTGCTCTAAGCTCCATATTGTAGAATTTTCTGCTTTAGATGACTCACTAAAGTATTTGCTGAATTGTATGACCCAACCCATACTGCTACCTTCACTACAGCTTGGATCTTTGAAAAAGCCCTTTCCCAATCTGAGGACCACTCAGACCTTCCTTATTACTTGCTGTATCATCTAGAGCAGGATTAATATGGCAAGGAATCCAGAGCACAATAATATGTCTTTCAGTTTGAAGAGGAAGTCACAGCACACTCTTGGCCACTGGTCTCCTAAAAAAGGGTTAGGTTTGCAAATATTCATAGGATTTATCTGGAGCACATTTGTCTTACCAAGACAATCTTTTGCTTATCCTATCCAATTAGCATGATTCCACAGGTGTAATTAATCATTATAATGTTAGTGGGATGTTCAGGTTGTTCATGTCTCTTTTGACTATGTTATAACAGACGGTGAGCAAGTTAACAGAGCCCTGACACAAAACTGTAAGTAAATATTGTTGCCTGTCCCAAGTGTATATGAACTTTTCCTGATGCTTTTTCTAATTTAAACAGAAATCAGTCAAGAAATCCATGGCCAAATACTGCGTACCTAGGTAATGTCAATATACACAAGCAATGATATCATGCCTGGCATAGCCTCTCCTATCAGGGTGCTCCTTTGTTGCACTCATGTAACAATCATTCTCTGTGGCTTCAGAGGTCAGACAAGGTAACTAAACAGAGATATAACAGAGACCACGTGCCACCCCCACAGCTTTTCATACTTTAGTTGTAGTGTGGACTGAACCGTGTCCCCTCAAATTTATATGTTGAAGTCCTTTTAGTAGCAGAGAATGTGATTTTATTTGAGAAAGGTATGCAAAGTAAAATAAGATTCTAGGGTAGGTCCTAATACAATATGAATGTTGTCCTTATGGGAAGAAGAGATCTAAACAGATATGTGAGTGCTCAGATAAAAGATCATTTGAGGACAGAGAGAGAAGATGGCCATCTGTAGATCAAGGAGAGAGGCCTCAGAAGAAATCAAACCAGCTAATACATTGATGTTGGAGTTTTAACTTCACAACTGCGAGAAAATAAAGTTCTGTTGTTTAAGCAATCCAGCCTGTGGTGCCTGTGGTATTTTGTTATGGTAGCTCTAATGAACTAACATAAGTCGTGATACTAGTCTCTACCATAATCCATATCCATTAAATCTTATATGTGAGTTATCATTTTGACTGGGGAAAGGAAGTCATTTCTGTTTGGTATTCCTCAGGGAAATAACTCTTATCCCAGAGGCCAATAAACTAATGTGGATTTTAAGCAAATTGTCAACTAAGTCAATTCCAATTAAACATTTGGAGACTGAAGAAATAACCACTGAGTGGTTTTTTAGACCCACTGGGTTGAATATGAGCCAGGTTCATATGGCAAGGATTACATTTATTACCTTGCCCTTATCAGCTCTGACTCTACCAGTAGGCCCAGGATGATGCTTTGGGGCTCTAGGTATTGATGTCAACTTAGACTCTATGTATAACAATATGAAATATCTGAATATGCCACCTTACTAGAGGTGTCTTCTACTCAGGAACACAGCCACTTCTTCAGTTCATGATTTCTGGGTCTGGAAATAGGCTTCAGCCTGAGAACCGAATGAGGGAGTATAGGTTTTTGTTTGGGTGCCTACCATTATTCTTTTGTTCTCTTTCTGGTTGGATGTGTTTGGTAGACTGTTGTTGGCTACATGCCTGTTTTGTTCTTAGAAACTCCATCCATGCTCTTTGAACCATTTCTCAATTCCCTGTGGATCAAGCTTACCTATCTTTATGGTGTGACCTGGTTTCTGGTGTCAAGCTCTCATTGCCAGGCTCCTTAGTGGCCTTGTCTTTCCTTGAGTTTTAACAATTCCCACTTATGTAAATGCCTTTCCTGTTGGTTCTGGTTTTCAGAAAATTGCTACTACTGAACTTCTTAATGGTGCCAGTGCCCCTATCACTGGTGCATTCCTGAAGGCCTTAGTGAATTGTGCATTCATTGAGCCTTCCTGTGGAACATAATCCTTCGGTGGTGTTTCTGGATTTATATAGTATTCCTATTTTAGCATTCCCAATTCCCTTAGCCTCTTTATTCTTGTGGTGTCACTCACCTTGGATTTTTTTTTTTTTTTTTTTTCCTAGCCTTCTCAGAGCCTCTCTACTGGTAAGTTTGTCCATCCACTGGATTACTTGCCAGGTATCTCAAAAAATGCCCCCATGTCAGTGAATTACTGTTTAATCTACATTTTCCCCTTCTTAATATGGTATCCTCAAAATCCAATCAATTCATACACTCTGGTTACCGACTGAAACACACTGTTTCACTCTTGTAGTTCTGTTAGTGAATAATGTCCTTCCTCCATCATCAAGTCCAGCATATATTCAGTCATGTTATGTTGGGATTTGATCCTAGCTATTGGCCTTGATGTCAGGAGAGGAAGTGGGCAAATCTTATTTGGGGGACACCTGTTGACTTAACAGAGAGAAGTTTCTGCAGTATCTACCAACACTGGGTATGTTTGTGTTCCTATTAAGGAAAAATATGTCAGTTCTACAAGCTCTGAAGGCGTTTTCCCCTCTCATGTTTCAAGAGCACAGGAATTTCCAACCACAGCCCTGATTTTAACATGACAGACCTGCTTTGACTGAGTATTTACAATTTACATGTAAATATATCTGCAACTCTGTGACTCGAACTATCGATTCTTCAGCTTGTTGGGCCATTGTCTGTTCTTTTACAGTAAATAAAGGGTCTAATATTTAGCTTATAACAATTAATGGGCTGGGCATGGTGGTTCACACCTGTAATCCCAGCACTTTGGGAGGCAGAGAGGGGTGGATCACCTGAGGTCAGGAGTTTGAGACCTGCCTGACAAATATGATGAAACTAGGTCTCTACCAAAAATACAAAAATTCGCCGGGAGTGGTGGCAGGCACCTGTAGTCCCAGCTACTCGAGAGACTGAGACAGGAGAATCCTTGAACCCAGGAGGCGGAGGTTGCAGTGAGCCGATATCATGCCACTGCACTCCAGCCTGGGCAACAGAGCAAGACTCCGTCACAAACAAACAAACCCTGGTTTTTGAAGCTGGTTCTGGTTCTGAAAACCAGAACCATGTTCCACAGAAACAGTGTTCCACAACAGACACCAAATTGACATAATAATAATGAGTCAGCTCCACTGCTTTTGTAATAATCACTGTTCGCCCCCTATTTTTCAAATGCCTGAAATATTGCATCCCAAGTGGCAGTTTCCCAAGCCGGATGTTTTCTCAAGTCACTCACGGACATGTGAATTCTTTAGCAATGTGGTCACCACCTTTTGCCAGAAAGTATCAGTCACCACATACTACTCAGAATGGCATTTCTTTGGGTAGCAGGTGTGAGTGAATGAGCCAGTGCCAGATTCCTATCCTGTAATCTATTTTCTTGGATCTTCCAAAAAGAAGGAAACAAAGATAGGAATACATGTAAAATATATATATATTTTATGTGTGTGTGTATATATACACACATATACGTACACACACACATATATATATACACACACACACACATAAATGACTGTAAAGAATAACCAGCAAATAAACAAAGAAGCAGGGAGAGCCATCCAACACTAGTAAATGTTCCACCAGTGAAGGAGATAGGAAAGGAAGGAGGGTTGGATGGGAAGAAACACAGACTGCAACACAATTCCAAAGCAGGTTCAGCCAGGCTGAAAGGGAGCCATTGGCCCAAATCTCCAATTGGTAACATCTCATGTCTCACAAGAATGAAACTTTATTAGGACAAGGGTTGCTTCTAGCCATTGCCAGGGAGAAGGCTTTGGAAAGTGGGACCACAGTGTGAAAGTGATGATGGATTCAGAAAGGCAGAAGCTGGGACCATCAATCGGTAGTCGCAGGAGATCTGAGAGGCATATTTTCATGGCTTTCCAAGGTTCTGTCTAATGTTCAATAGAAAATTGTCTAAATTGGAGTGTCCTCCATTCTCCCAGAGTCTTTTATTCTTTTTTGATTAAAGACATTTTAGAGAAGCCCTGCTAAGTTTTTTTTTCTACCTACGTCCTACTTTCTCTTGAAGAAAAGTTGGGGGTTCCTCTTGATGATGTTCTTTAATGTAAACTTAAATAGGAAAAAAATCCTAGAAGCTTAGGGTAGGAACAGCAGCCTTTTCTGACTTTCACGTTTATACGGATATGGGTTTTTATTTTATTTTGTTTGATCATTTAATTCTGGTTTTGCAAACGGAGCTAGAAGACCTGCTCACATCGTCATCTTCCTCAGATGTTCTCCTGCTCCATGGTGAATCCACCGGTTCATTCAATCAATGTGTCTAACTGGAGCGTGGTTCCTGTCCTCACTCAAATCCTTCTCAGTTCAAAGGAATGAGGTCTCTGAACTATGAAGATGATTTATTTTAGGTAAGGTATCTGCTTGTCAATAAACAAAAGGATTGAGTAGATACATGCAATAGAAATTAACACTGTTTTTCAGAAAGATAACATAAAAGCATGGATCTGACTAAACCCAGTCAAGTTAACCTTCCATGTTTTTCACAATTAAGTGTTTCTGAAAGATTACTTGTGCATGTATTGATTAATTCATTTATTTTGGGCATTATCATTTTAGAAAGTTAATACAATCAAATTTAATCCTTGGGGTATTTTTTTTTCAAAGAGTATATTGTAGATCTCTGTATTAAAAAGGGCCAAAGAACAGGGAGAAGCCGCCAATGGAATTGAAATAGTTGCATAGAGGTTGATAATTTTTTAAGTGTTCTTGCATATTTTGTAATAATAATTAGCATAAAATATATTAACATGCAATCATTGGCAAATATTTTTAAATAGGACAATTTTTATTGAAATAGATCTATAGATTGGTACTCTCCCCATTTTCTAATCTAATGTGTTAATGGTAAATTTTTAGGTTTTTATGAAATAAGTGAAGTGAGAAATTAAAAAGATAAAATAAGTATTACAAACCACAAATTTAAGAAATTGATGTACTGTTTTATTTTAATACAGATTTTTAAAAAAATATTTTTGTTGTCTCCAACATTTTCTAGTTTTTTTAAACCACAGTTTATCAACTTTTAAAAGTTATTTATTATTTACTAAGCATTAAACAGCATTTTCATGTAAATACACACACACACACACACACACACATACACACACAGTGATTTTGGCACAAGGTACCAGAATATTATGTAATAATTAAATCATCTAGTACCTTTCTTATTTTTATTTGGTATAAGTGAATTGAGAATAACCTTGATGGGCTCTTAGTAGACACTCCTCTGAACTCATGGTAACTAAAAGTGCCAAGATCTTTTAATAAATAACCTAATAGCCATTAATATTCCAAAGGCCTGCTCATTAGTAAATATTTTACCCTGGGAATGGAGAAAAAAGGTTGAAATCCAGCAAGTTGCTTAATTAAAAGATGATTAAAGAAGCTTTCTACTGTACATGCAATTTCCACATTTTCCTATTTATTTATTTATTTATTTTGGAGAAACAGTCTCTCACTTCATCGCCCAGACTGGAGTGCAGTGGGGCGATCTCGGATCACTGCAGCCTCCACTTCCCGGGTTCAAGCAATTCTCATGCCTCAGCCAACTGAGTGGCTGGGATTGCAGGTACATACCACCAAGCCTGGCTAACTTTTGTATTTTTAGTAGCGACGGGGTTTTACCATGTTGGCCAGGCTGGTCTTGAGGTCTTGACCTCAAGTGATCAGCCCATCTCAGCCTCCCAAAGTGGTGAGTTACCATGTCCTGCTTCCACATTTTCAAGGTTTTATTTTTGTAGTTTATTTGCAAACAATATTACAATGTGCTGTATAAAAATATTAGGTAAGAAAAATATATGGCAATGCCCAGAAATACTTAGATAAACCATTCACTTTCAAAAGTTTGATATTAAAATTGCTAGACACTTTAAGCTACATAATTATATTTATGTGTTTAACAATTTTATAATTATTTCTAATGTCAGGTGAGATAAAGAAACAAATTATGTAAATAATACTTTTAGAGGTAATATTTCATAATAGTTCATATGCATTCAGTACTGATTTGAAATTTAGGATACCTTAATTGATGAAAATAATCATCTGCCTAGAAAACAATTATAATCAACATAAAACATTAAAAGAGTACTTGAATTTTACATATATTATTCTAAAATTAGTTTTGTATTAATTGAGAATACTGTTCTGTTTATCATTTCTATTTGTCTATGTTTTGTCTCACCTACCTCTGTGTCAAACAACCCCACCATTATAACTCCAGTTGAGATATCTCAATTATGACAGTTATTTTTTAATCTGGAAAACTAGCAAATATAATATCTTACCAGAAGAGAACCCTTTTTTGGCTCTCTTTAGATATTTTGACCTAGATAATCTAATTCTTGATTTCAAAAATTTATTACTGGGTTGTTTTCATACTCTATGGACTTCCTCAAATAACATAGATAAATGAGAAGTTCAAGTTGTCTAACACAGCAAATCAATTTTTCAGTATATTTCTTATATCCAAGAAAAGATCATAAATTCCTAAAGAACTGTTTCATTGGAATTTGACCTTTGTTTTTAAATGTTATTTATATTCATTAAATTTCTCCCTATTACTAATTCAGTTTCCAAAGTACTTATGATCATAATTTTGCTTAGTATTCCCTTGTAGGAAAACATATTAATAATTAAAAGACTAAGTTCAAGTCTTTTATGGGTTAGTGTACACATGAAAATAATTTTTAAATACATCAAGGCTTTAGTGATCATGAGCAATATAATTCTAAAATGAACGGGAAAATACTGGCAAATAAACTTCATTAACTATTTTTATCACAACTTTGTTGCCTTTATTGCTGCTATTTCAGTTCTAAAATGAGGATGTTCAATGCACTGGGATTCAGAAAAACTATTAAAATTATTCTGTGTGATACCAATGTGCCCTTTTCTGGACCCATGTTACTGACTCCACTTGAAAATTGCCAAGAATCTTAGGACAGTTGCTTTGATTTTATTACTATGCTATTGAAGATGCTTAACCAGTGCATTTAGCTTTCCCCTTACACTATCTTCTTTGTGGACTAACAAGTTATTAACGGTGGGGATGGAGAGCTGTTTGTCTTGTAAAATTATTTCCAAAAGCATCCCTAAAAGCATCTTTTCTTCTTTAAGGGATATTGGTATCTCTCTCTCTCTCAAGAATGTACTAGTGAAAAACATTTTTTTTTGTTTTTTTCACGAAGTGTTCAAACACCTAACATCTGAAATTCACATATAGGAGGCAGTAAAAGTTTAACATTGAAAAACCATATAAGCCCAAAATTTGTCATTTTATGATTTTGAAGTGCTGCATGTTATTGAATTAAGAGTGCTTCCATATAGAGAGGCAAAAGCCCCATAGAGAAAATATCTGTAGTTATGTCCTCTGTCAAAGACATCTTTAAGCTGTTTTCTTAAAGGCACATTTTCTGGGCAAGATAACTGTTCTTTACAATGCAGCAGATTACTCATTCACTCGGATATTAAGAGTGGATTATATAAGTTTTTCTAAACTTGAATACAGCGTGTTTGTAAGAGAATAAGTAGCTGCCAAGTATGTTACATAGGAAATAAACCTCTATAGACTTATTGCTGAGGACATAAGGGTAAGTGATCAACTAATGCCCAAAATATTTGTTTGCACATTGTTCTCCCTCAGTATAACCCTTGGAGTTAACCATCAAGCACCTGCTCCCTACACAAAGCTTTAGAGTACTTCTGTTTGTCCTCCATTTGTCATCCCACTTTCCAGTGTGACTGGATGGCAGGAGCTAAGGATTCCTGTCCACCTGAAGCCTGTTGTACCTTCTGCATGGAATTTATATCTCAGAGCTCTCCTCCTCTTCTTCTTCCATAGTTCATTTCCCCGAGGCTACAGAAAGGTGACTTTACTACTAGTGTGCTCACCATTAAGCCCTAATGTTAAGCATGAGGCTTCTGTGGTTACACTCAGTGGCTATGGATGGAGCTTGGATGTGAGGGCTGAGATGTTCCTTTTAGTGAAGAGTTATAGAGGAATAAAAGGGGAAATGCTGGGTGCCTACATTTTTTACTCTTGACTTGGGCTTGCAAACGCAGATGTTATGTGCAGGCCTAATCTTCCTTACCAAGTCTGTGTACTTCTTGAAGGACAAAAAAATAAAAAATGCTTAATTATCTTTATTTTCCAAAGCCTGACATTTAAAACAACTATTCAGTAGGATTTGTCCAACATGAACTAACAAATTTATTGTCCCTGGGCAAGATTCCACCAGTAGACATTTTGTGTTGGGTCTGCAGTATTTCATAGTATTTAAATTTTATTTGGTATAGATTTGTAAAATTGGGGAAATTTTGCATAGTAATCTTGCTTGTCTGAAAAAAAAAAAAGACTCTTAAAAACACTCATCCACTTTCCCAAAAGTCATCATCAAAGAGAAACTTCTCTCCAGTTACAAAAATCTTGTGCAGTTAGTCCTGTTTGTCATAGCCCAGAGATTCTGTTGTTAAATCTTACAATCATTTCAATGGTGCAATTTCCTGGGTCCTACAGGAATTTAAATGTTATATCTGCAAAAAATCTGTAGAAATTAATGAGAAATTAAAACATAGAAAATATAAGTATGGTGTTTACATTCTGACCATCTCTGAGTAGTGGTTAAAACAAAACTCTCTTGTGAAGGATTGAGTTTCACAAATGAACTGGTACTAACTCTATCTATGAAGTATAATCTAGTGCTTACATTTTATGACAAATTATCCATAGACTCATTATTATTAAACAACTCTTGAATGTTAAATGTCCCTATTTGAGATTCCTAATCAGAAAATTTATGAAAGAGAAACTTTTGATTATCATCTGCTTTGTATCTGAAATCAAGTCCCTCTAATTCAAATTATCCTAGTTCTCAAAAGCCCTGTTAAAGCTTCATGCCTCAAAATGCTATGGTGACCCAAATATATTTTTCTTTTCAAAATGTAGGTTTATCCCATTGGACTAAAACATTTTACTGTTAATGCCTTTCTTTTCAGCACCAAATGACAGGTAATTTATGAAAGAAAAAAAAAGGTAGGTAATTTATTATGTATGGATTTATATTTTGATATGATTTTGCTGTGTCTCCATTCCAATCTCAACTGAACTGTGTCTCCCAGAATTCCCACGTGTTGTGGGAGGGAGCTAGGGGGATGTAATTGAATCATGGAGGCATGCTTTCTTTCCCGTGCTGTTCTTGTGATAGTAAATAAGTCTCATGAGACCTGATGGGTTTATCAGGGGTTTCCTCTTTTGCCTCTTCCTCATTTTCTCTTGCCATCACCATGTAAAAAGTGCCTTTACCTCCCGACATGATTCTGAGGACTTCCCCAGGCATGTGGAACTGTAAGTCCAAGTAAGCCTCTTTTACTTCCCAGTCTCAGGTATGACTTTATCAGCAGAATGAAAACAGACTAATACATATTTCATGTGTCTTTTTTCATGGTAACTTTGAAAGATATGTGATGTCTCTTATCACAAATGAAATAGGCTATTTTTGTGTTACATATTTTATTTCAAAAAGTAGTTTTTAAATAATTCTATAAAATACGTAATAATTTCCTATTGATGACATTTGTATTATAGCTGTGAATACCAGAAAGAAAAGGAAATAATACATAGGGGAAATATTTTAAAATAAATAATACAATGTTTTATGTGTGATAAAAAGATAGAATCAAGGAGGGTGTCTCATTTTAAAACTAGAGTTAACACCACTTGTCCGTTATGAACTCTTTCTCCAAATTCCCTTCTCAATGTTACCAAATAAATCTTTTAAATATACTACTGGATTTAAGAAAGAAAACATTATATTCTAGTTGTATTACAATGAGAGATGACAAGTGAAATACAGTATAAGCTCTGTATCGAAACAAAATTCATGTAGATATTTTGTAAAATCTACCCTCTCTATTCTAAATGGTTGTGTTCCAAACTAGTAGATTAATAAGCTACTTGTTGGTTGTTGCTGATTATATTCATAAAACTCTTTTCTGTACCCTAGGTAGAAGATTAACTTAATGAGAAGAACCCTAACAATCTCAACCTCACTGCCCTTCCCCCGATTATATATTTTCCTTGTCTCTCCAACCCTAACATTACTCTCCTGCCTGGACAGCTGTAAAACAGACCTGGGCTAACAACAAATTTTCTTAGTTAGGAGCTTCATACTGCATTGAAGCCACAGTCTGTCAGTGGGTCTCCCAAAAGAAATGAGCATGTTATTGATCTGGTTTTTCTTCATGTTATCTTTCAAGTCTTGATTTGACTTCACTTCCAGTGAATCAGTTAAAAGCTTACTGCTGAGGCATGAGAATTCAGTGACAGCTTTCAGGGCTGTATCCCTTATGAAGATATTTGGCTGTATGTAAGAAACAGTGTAGTAGTCAGTCCTTAGCGTACAGCTGACACCTTAAAATGATCCATAATCTGTTACAGGACTATTCATGTGAAAGATTCTACATGGACCTTACAGTCTGTTGGGATGTCAGTATCAGTATTGCACTCTGTACATAGGTATCTAACTATAAGTTGTCTTGTGATTTACAGTACAAGGTCTAGAAAATGACAATTTCAGAGAGCAAATCTATTATAAAAATTAGGTTAAAACAAGTGGCACAACCATGTGCAGATGTGCCGTTTCCAAAGAGATGGTTTATAAACATGTGTGACTGAGAAGACTTGGTGAAATACTCTCTCTAATCAGTTACCGTCAATCAAATTTGAAATATGGAGGGAAGTGTAATCTAATTATAGTCTGTGAGTATGAATAAAGATGTGTGAATATACTGTTATATCCACAAATGATATGGTGAAATAAATAAAATTTATTTTCATGTTCTTTCCTAGGAATAACTCTTGGAGTTAAAGCATTTTTAGAGGCTAGCTATTTAAACGCAACATAATACTCTGAATTAGTTCATGTAGCAGAAGTGTAGAAATTCATGTTATATAGCTTAAGAGGTGTTGGGTGTATACCATAGGCAATGTAGTCTTTGGTATTATTTGATGAAGGGAGTGACTAGGGCTGCTACTAAGTCTACTAGGTGGCTGAGGTTCCAGCAAAATTACTTTGTAAGTCCCTATCTATATAAACAATTTGACTCACAAAACCGGTTTTACAAAATTATTTAGACCACGTGAGATAGTGAGTTATCAATGAAGATTAAGAATAGTGGGTAGAAAAGAGGCTCTTAAGTATTTATCACCCAGTGAGTACACATAAAGAGTCTTCATAGTGCCCTTGCATCATCTTTTCTCTATTATTAATGGTGCCATTACTGGCTAATTTCATATCTCTGGCCAATAAATAAAAGTAGCAATGTTGTTACCACTCCCAAGTTTCCTTAGAACCTGCCAATATTCAATGATGCAGATCTTCTTGACTCTGAAGATCCTTGATACAATGAACGTAATGCTGTATACATCGTTATTCATTGTTCTGGGTAGAACTGTGTTCTCTTCCGCACAAAAGATATATTCCAGTACTAACTCCTCATACCCATAACATTTCAGGATCCTTGGGGTGCCCCTTTTCTGGCTAGAAACCTATGTGGCCAGCGGTACCTTTGCCCAAGTTTGGATTGGGTTCCCTGGGTTCATTCTGCCAGCTTGGCCTGATAGTCTGTGCTCAGCTCATGCTACTAACCTGGATCTTACACTTGCCAAGGGCAGGTCAGGTATGGAGTGGTGAGGGGTATGTGAGTGTGCCAGTGTGGAGTCCAGCCATTGTGCACAATCAGTCATCCCAGCTGCTGCAGCAGGGTGGGCAGCTCCAGGTGCTGACATGTGTGCTGGTTCTCAGTGAGGCTGCGGCTGGACCAGATGCACCATAAGCAGCTTCCCTGTCTGCCACCAGGGAACACAGTGCTGCCTGGAAGCTTGGAGTCTCCAGAAGTTCAGGATCCCAAAGAGGGAGTCACAGCCCTGGCTTGGGGAGATCCCAGGTCTGGGCTTCCCAAAGGGCTTCGGTTCTTCTCTCCTTCTCTTTACTCACAAGGTGGTGGGCAAAGGACATGTTTCGGTCTTGTTTGTGTTACAGCTCTTTCATCCCTGCCATTGGGCAGGTCCCAAGTTCTTGTCCTCCATCTAAGAAAAATGAGACATGTGAACCAGCGGAGGGTGAACAAGGCAAAGAGGAGCTTTATTGAGTGACAGAATAGCTCAGAGGAGGCACTGGAGTAGACAATTCCTCTCTGCAGCTGGTTGTCCCAACGTCTGCAGCTCTCAGCAGAGAGGAGGCCCTGGGGTGGGTAGCTGATCATCCCAACGTCTGCTCTACTCTGACTGATTCCAGGGATTTTGTGGGCCTTAGCAGGGAGGAAGTGCATGTTGATTGGTCCATGGACAACCATGGCCAGGCCCAGAAAAGGCACCATGAGTTCCCACTCCAGTCAGTGGGTCTGACAGCTCAGCATCAGCCGTCAGCGTTTAAGCCCACCCTGGCCTGAAGGTGGGCCCTCATAGGGGACCACTCTCTTCCACTCAAGAGACTGTCTGCCTCCTGCTGCCATTCCTGGCACCCAGGCTGTACGTTCCAAGGGGCACCTGCAGGCCAGTACCAAGCTGCCCTCAGTCCCCTGCCAGCTTCCCTCCTATGCTCACTGGGACCCAAAGTCCAGAGGGGGCTGAGCTGGCAGAAGAATGATGTATCAGCACTCCCCTGAGAGCATGCACACCCAGCTGGGCTGTGACAGTGCCCAGGCTCAGCCTCGACTTTGCTCTGAGATCAGAGTAGGCACCAACAGCAGGGAAAAGCCAGGCACTTGGAACAGACATTTCTAAACCTGCAAGGGCAAGGGGGGCCTTCCCGGGTCCCCTAGAGTGCTAGAGTGCAGGGATGCCTGTGTCCACAGTCACAGTTTGGGCAGCTGAAGCTGTTGTGGCGGGGAGGGTGGGGCTGGGGTGCTCTTGACTGCTTTGTGAAGCAGTAGGCCCAAGTGCACAGTCTCAGTTTGGGTGGCTACAGCTGTACCCAGGAGGGCGGGTCTCTTGCCTGCTTCTGCCCCTGCCAAGAGCACAGGAAGGCTCAAGTCTTCAGCTACAAATTGGGTGGCTGCAGCTGCATCTGAGAGGGTGGGACTCCTGCCTGCTTCATCGAGCAGGAGGCAGGATCCGCAGCCACGACTTGGGCAGCTACAGCTGCACGCAGGAGCTCCTGCCCCACCAACTTGGAAAGATCAGGACTCCCATTTGTCCCTGGCTCCTGCTGGCTCCACGGAGAGTGCAGCCCCAGCCACACCTCCATGCTGCAGTGGTGTGATGGCAGCAGCCACTACAGATGGCCCTTATTGGATCTCATTTGAGACCTTATTTGTAAATAGTCTTTGCAAATACAATCAAATTAAGATGTGATCACATTGGATTAGAGTGAGCCCTAATGCAATGACCCACGTCCTTGTAAGAAGAGGGAAAGTTGGACACAGACACAGAAGAGAAGAATGACATGTGAAGAAAGGGGCAGAGATTGTAGTGATGCATCTACAATCCAAGTGACACCAAAGATTGCCAGTGACCACCAGAAGCTAGAGAGAGGAACTGAACTCACTCTCCCTTCAAGTCTCCAGAAGGAACCAACCTGACTGACATTTTAATTTCAAACTTTTGGCCTCCAGAAGTGTGAGATAATAAATTGCTGTTGAAATAAGCCATGTAGTTTGTGATAACTTGTTATAGTAGCACTATAAAACTAATACACATATGACGCTGCAACATCTCAAGTGTCACCCATGAATATTGGCTTTTAATGATTTTCTCAAGACTAGCACTATGATTTAATGATGATGACCACAGATATAAATCTTGCCCATAGTACCCAGGAAACTTTGAATGATAATTCTCTTTTTTTGGTCATACTAAATTTACCATTTAGCATTATGTAGTATAAATGTAGAACAACACCTCGCCCAGCCACATCATCTCTTGAACACTTTAGACTATAATCACTGAATTGCTACAATGTAATCTTTTTTCAATACCAACAGCACCCCTGCCTGTCTTTAGTGAGGAGGATAGGCAAACAGCCTGCAGGTGAAGCATGAAGAGTCCAACTTGTGCAAGGAATACCAGTCCTTCTTTGGGTCCGGCTTCAGACTGACCCCTGAGAGCACAATATCACAACTGGAGATAATTGACGATATCAATTGGAAAGACCTTTTGATGTTGCAGAGCAACAATCTTAAAAGCCCTTTCAGGAGATACATGTGTTCACCCCTGGGTGGGTTGTAAACCACACGGCACAGAATCTGCAGAAGACATGGAGTGAATACTATAAGCTCCAGCAATGCAAACTGCGCAAGATACGGGACCTGTTTATCCACAGGTGCTGTAGACTAAAAGTGGTCCATATATTGGCAAAGAGAGGGCAAGAGCTAAGCAAGGACCACACACATGGCTCAAGCCCAAGGGTGAAGGAAATCTATTTATTTTGGGGCTTGTATCATTCCAGACACAAGAGGATTCACTCCAAATAGCACACCACACTCAGGCATGGGACTAAGGTAGGGAATCCCCTTACCACTTCCCCTAAACAGACCTAAGAGAGATCCTGAAGCAATTTTGTATGAAATGTTTTATTGTGAATATTAGCTAGCCTATATTTACCTTTTTTCTCATGCTAACACATAAGATACAGCTTAAGGGTCTAAGAATAAACTGTACTCTCAACCTCAAGGGTGAAAGTTTTTGGTCTCAGTATAAATAGTCCCAAGAAACTGGATCTGTCATGTATAACAGTCAATTGTATAAAAGCACTGTTCTTCTTTTCTTTGCCAAATGTAAACAAGGCCCAGGTTGTTACTGGTGCTAGAACCTTGAAGAAAACTTATGCTGATTCAGATGTTGACAATTGGGGAAGCAGAACAGAAAGATGGAAAGTACTTGCGTTTTAAATGATGAAGTTGGACTTCTGAGTCAATCAATAGGAAGTCTGAACCAACTCTGGATTTCCAGCTTCTCATTTATTCCAACTGAGTAGGGTTTGAGTAGTACAAATATATCCTAATTGATAGCAGCACGAAGATGATTTGGAGAAGGGTATCATTTGGGACAAGGAGACCAGTTAAAAGTCTATTGTTTGAATTAATGGTTTGGATTATAGTAATGAAACTATGCTATTGGAGAAATTAAACCTAATATGTCATAAAAACAGCAAAAATATGGTAACTGCTATTTATAGAGCATTTATACTGTGTAGGTCACTGTGTCCAACACTTTCCATGTTTTTCCTTAATTATTACTTGCTGAAATACTGCCTCACAGACATTTTATCCCATTTTATAGATTAGGAATCTAAGGCCTACTGAGTTTAAGTAAATTGCAAAAAACGTGTACCTAATAACTGAGAGAGCTCAAATTTAATCTTAAATCTGTTTGGTTTTAAAGACCCTGATCTATTCATCATGGAATTTTTTGAAGAATGACATAGTGAAAACTCACAGATTAGTTTTGAAAATATGGCTAATTAGATCAAATATTTCAAATAAAATATTTTGTATTTTTATTCTCATATTTTTATTGCCAGTCTCATAATCTATAGCAAACACGTCTACTTAGCACCACTTGAAAGCAAGAGCATAAACTTATTCGTCCATTTGTTTCTTCATATTTCTACTCCAATCCTGTTGGGTTAAAAAACAGACAATGAAAATATCTTTCGCCTTCCAAATAAAACTGATCGTTCCAAATAAAACTGCTTACTAAAAGTACATAGGTCCTGAATTATGAAGAAATTAAGGGGTGAAGCAACTGAACTACAGATCACCTAACATGTTTTTTTCCTTTTCAGTCTCGCTTGGGCTTTTGTGAAATGCTGCTGCTCCTGCTGCTACTGTGTTTGTGTCTGTGTGTGTGTGTGCGTGTGCGTGTGTGTGTGTAAGAGAGAGAAAGAAACAGATTGATTTACCTAAAGAGTTATCTGTTGCAGCAGAGAGCATCTATCATTGCACTAAACAGGCTAGACATACTGGCTTCTTGACGTTCTTGCATTGGTTGCTAAATCACAATATATTCTGAGCCTTGCAGTCCATTCACACTACTCTTTCCACACAAATTGACGGCATTGTCTTCCATGTCCTGGGACATGAGACTCAAGGATTAAAGATGTGACTTTGACTCCGAGACTGTAATTCACACCCTGCATCCCTACTTCCTCCAAATTCAGAAAGAACTGTTTGCCCTGTTCTCTGTAAAATATGGCACATATATTTCTGTAGAAATATAACCCACTCAGCAAGCACCCTGTTTTCTGTTTTTATCTAGAGCAAGAGTTGGCAAATATTTTGTAAAGATCCAGATGTTAAATATGTTAGGCTTTATGGACCAGATGTTCTCTGTCATGACTATTCAACTCTGCCATTGTGGTGTGAAGGCAGCTATAGATAATATAAACTGATGTGGTTGTGTTCTAATAAAACTTTATTTACAAAAACAGGTGGCTGATGAAATTGTCCCATGGGTTATAATCTGCTAACTCCTGATGTGGTGCATCACTATCCATCTTCTTTTGCCACAAATATATTCAGTTTTAAATTATCCTGAAATAAAATTATAATATAAAAATACAGGAAATACAATTATCCTGAACATATATACATGTAATTTTTCTATTGCCTAACTTTTCAAACTGACTTTCAATCCATTACTATTTTTAGCATAATCCCTCTATCCCTTCCCTATATACACACAGACACACACAAAAACACACCTTAAGCTCACATTGATTTCTTTTTCAACCCAGTCTAGTTGCACCACCACCCAACAATAACATAAGGTTCATTTTATGTCTCTTTGTCCTTCTTTCTATAGTTTCTATTGTTTGAAATGCTTGTCTGGAGTTTCCTTTCCCAAATGCTGCTCATATTTCAAAAACTAAATGGATAGAACTAGGACAAACATGAAAATTGATAGTTTTCTTGAGTACCCTAATCCTTAATGAGATTTATCTCAACTAAATCTTATGGCATTTATGTTTTGTGGCAAGTTATTTATTTGTGTGTGTGTGTGTGTGTCTGGGAATTCAGAAGTGAATAAAAAGTATGAAGTCCTCACCTATGTGGTGTTTACATTTTGGTGGGGAGACAATCCTTTGAGCATTTCTTTCCATATGATCTTTTGCTTTTATTAAATAACCTTGTGCTGTACAGCGTTCCTTCTCACTAAGATTATAATGTACCAGAGAGTTTCCTGATAGGTGAAAATGTGGAATTTCCTGAAGGGAGGCATGCCTGGGAGTGACACTTGAGATGCTGCAGCGTCATATGTGTATTAGTTTTATAGTGCTACTATAACAAATTATCACAAACTACATGGCTTATTTCAACAGAAATTTATTATCTCACACTTCTGGAGGCCAAAAGTTTGAAATTAAAATGTCAGTCAGGTTGGTTCCTTCTGGAGACTTGAAGGGAGAGTGAGTTCAGTTCCTCTCTCTAGCTTCTGGTGGTCACTGGCAATCTTTGGTGTCACTTGGATTGTAGATGCATCACTACAATCTCTGCCCCTTTCTTCACATGCCTGGGAGTCCCATGCTCATTCCCACACAGCCTTGCCCTGTGCATCTCTTTTTCTGTATCAAACACCGTTCCCCACTAAAAGGAACAAGGGCTCCATGGAGAAATGGCGGATTCTAGGACTGGGGAAGTGCAAGTACAAGATAACTTGGAACATCATGAGTGCCAGAGAATTAGGAAGTGTGCAAAGAATGTATGGATTTTTTAAAGGCAGAAAAGCCAACATTAATGAGTTTCCAGTAGCCAGATATGGGAGAATTTGAGCATCAAAACAACCAATAATAGTAACAAATTACGATTCATTCAATAGCATGAGAATCCAGAAGTCCATCCATCTAAGTGAATGAATTAATGAATTATATGATAATGGCAAATTCTTCCACACTGTGGAATGCCAGCTAACAGCTGTAGAAGGATTTAGTACATTTAGACATCACTATTTAGCAGTCACTATAGTATTAATTCCAGCAACATTAAGGTGTGCTAAAATGAGTGGGTGAAAGGGTTGAATAGAAGGGCTTTAAATGGTTTCAAAGTATCTCCCACCTAAACATGTTTACAGAAAAGGAAAAAAAATTACAGAAAAGGAAACATACCTTGATGTATCATCTTTATAAAGTGGACATAGTCATTATCATCAGTCGTGGCATGGAGAAATATCAGTTGCCACCCAGAGATTGCAAGGGAAAGGACATAGCATATTTGATATGCATTCCCTAGGTCTAATCATGAAGAAATATTGAACAAATCCAAATTGAGGGATGTTTTACAAAACGACTGGATTATGTAGAGGTGCCTAAAAATCTCAGCCAGCCATTGTAGTTCTTCAGTGGGATCTCTGGCTGGGTCTAGGAACCAAACTGACACAGACCAGATTAACAAGTAAAAAAGCATTTTACATGGAGATCCTCACAAGAGAGGGAAAACCTGAAGTAATAGCCAAAGCAGAAAGGTTTTGTTCTTTTAAAACAAAGAATGATAAATTGTGTGAAGAAATGATAAAACAGGAGAGACTGGACTAGTTGTTGTGAATTCTAGGGAAGTAATTAGGAGATACACAGAGGTGTATAAAGTCAAGTCGAAGATAAGGGTTTATTTAGTATTTTACTTATTAAAATCCATTGCAGCATCACTTCTCAGTCACTGGCAATACAGGTTGTGTTCTTGTGTTGGTGTGGGAAGGCGGCATTCTCACAGGAGTTCTAATGGCTTGCTGTAGGTAAGAAAGGGAAGTTCAGATAAGTCTCTCTGATACTGATGCTTCTCAAGTGCTTTCAGCTTGAAATTACCCATATGCTAGGTTGGGGTAATTGGGGGTGTTCATCCTTAACTCTTTCAGCAATAATCTTCAAAAATACTAAAGTACTTAAAAATCAAAGAAAGATCAAGGGACTGACTGAGATGGAAAGTGACTGAAGAGACAAGATGCCCAGGTACAATGTATAATCCTGAACTGGAATGTTTTCCCCAAAGCCTGTTCCTGGGACAGTTGCTGAAATGTGAGTAGAGATTTTAGCTAAAGGATATATAGGAGTTCTATGGACTATTCTTGCAAGTTTTCTAAAAGTTAAAGCTGTTTTACATTAAAATCTTAAAATAGTAGGAGGATTGAGCTACCTGTTTCAGTGAAGAAGAGTCTTCTGCTTCCTGCATTAAGAGGTTTGGAGGGTCCTCCCATACATTCCTGCCATTGGACAATATGTAAAAAGTAATTCTTTTCAGACACTGTGAAATAGCACAGTCTAAAAGGGAAAAAAGGATCCACCCATGTTACCATTGTTATATCCTCGCATAAAATGAATCTATGTGAAAGAGATCTGCACCGCATGTTCACTGCAGCACTATTCACAATAGCCAAGATATGAAATCTACCTATGTGCCCACCCAAGGATGCATCCCTGAAGAAAATGTGGTACGCATACGCAGGGAATACAATTCAGCCATAAAAAGAGTTGGCAACAATGTGGATAAACCTGAGGGACATTATGTTAAAGGAAATAAGCCAGGCACAGGAGGAAAAATACCCACGTGATCTCACTCATAAATGGAATCTAAAACAGATGATCCCATAAAAATAGAGAGTAGAAGAGTTGTTAGTGGGAGGGGAGATGGGAGGGAGGTGGGGGAAAGATTTGTCAGTGGGTACAAAATTACAAGTAGACAGAAGAAATAATTTCTGGTGTTCTAGTACACATTAGGGAAACTATGGTTAACACTTTTATATTTCAAAATAGCTAGAGGAGAGGACTTTATATGTTCTTACCACAAATAAATGCTAAATATATGAAGTGGTTAATATGCATGATACCCAGATTTTATCATTATACAATATATACATGTATTGAAACATCACACTGAACCCCATAAATATGTACAATTACTTTGTCAACTAAAAAACAATATATTTTTTTAAAACTAGTATAATATACATAAAGATAGAGACCTATATTATGTTTTGCACACATCTTACAAAATAACCAATAGTCGTGTGTTTGTTTTTTGCCATCTTTCAAAAGTAAAGTTCTGAATTAAATTAAAAGGTCAAGTTTTGTTTTAAATTACCTTCATTTTTTAAATGTAATATATTATAATGCATTATTTTCCCAGTTTTATTTTATTTTATTAATAAGAGCAGTGAATCTTGTAACTGCAAATTACTTTTTACATATCCCAACAAGTTAGAGTTTCACATAAGAGTAAAGAAAATTTTCACAGATTGAGTGAATGGAAAGAAGAGAGAAAAGATATTTGGACTCATCTCTGCTTTAACTTTTGGTTTTCTGAGTTTTTAAAAAAGTCTTTTCTTGATGAAACTATTGTTAATTCAAAAAGAGACAGAAAGATGTAGAATGATAAGAGAAAAGCACTTTTTTCTTCCTTTCCTGTTTACATGCATATGACAAAACTACTTAAGGAGAAAATATGCAACCATAGGTCTAATGTGGGTCACTTACAAAATGATCCACTATTTTTTCTTTAACCCACAGTTGTCTAATTGTCACATTAGTTTTTTTAAAAATTTCTAAGTCAAGTGGCAAAATGTGTCAGAAATACCTACAGATCAACTAGGGCACAACTCTGGGCTCTGAGTCACCTGAATTAAACTTTGTTGCCAAGGTACCAAGGTACATCTCTCACTCTGTCTTAAAATTATTTTCACATACGTCTACTTCCTAATTTGCCTTCACTATAACGATGATGGCATCAGTTCAATATTTAATTAAGACCTATCTCCTTTTAACTAATGGTTAAATTTGATACTTTATTGCTGTATCCTAACAGGGTTGAGATTATGTGAAGGTTTTGGCTGAGATCCAGTCATCACAGCTGTTCTTACATAATCACTGCTTTGAGAAAACTGTTTTCTCCACCTCTAAATATGCTATTTTCAAATGTAATTTTGCGATGAGAACTTCTCTTATTCTCTTTTACACAAAAATTCATTCCCTTTGGGGAAATCTTTAACATAGGCTACTGACTGTTTTTCACAGCTATTACTCATCTGTGATATCATTATAAAGTAAATCACCAGAAACTGTCTAATCTCAAGTGTCAAAGGAAAAGTTGTACTTTATTGTTAGAACATTAAGGTGGAGAAGTTTCTAGAACAAAGAAACAACATGAATATAAAATATATTGAAATAAACATGTTAATTTCATGTCTCTATTGTTTCATTTTCACTCTCAAAGAAGAAACACAAACATGGGAATAGAAAGCAAATGTGTTATTCTGAACGTTTTTTCTTTTAAAAATGAATAGTCTGCACTTCTTTATATGTTAAAAAGAAAGTGCCTCTTTTTATTCATAATGTGCTTCAACTGACTGCATTTTCTAATTCTGGATATTATGAACATTCAGAAACACTACACACAGAGTTGCATTCTATAGTCCTGGAGTGTAGGTGTGAAAAATAAAGATTTTCTTTTGGAGTGGCACTTAAAAACACAGAAATAAACACTGGGTGAAAGTTTGACATATACCCAGTTTAAATATACCTTTTCATTGGGCGTAAGTTAGGTTTCATAATAGATTAAAAATACTTATATAATTATGATTGGCTTTTATGGTACTGTGATTATGTAAACTCTAAACTCCAAAAAAAAAAAAGATATATGTGATACAATTTTGTATTCTGGCCCTGCTAAGTTCACCTCTGTATGATGAACCAAACTGCTTATAAAAGGATACTGTCATGGAAGAATTGCAATTATGACACTAGCACCGAAATTTCTCGTTTCATCCATTATATCTCATTTTGTCTTGGACCACACTAATGAGTCTTGATTAACTCTGTCTCTTATTCTGCCTAGGCAGCCCTACTTGTAGGCATATCAATTGTTTTCTCTGCAATTTTTCAATTTTCAAGTTTGTTCCCTCAAATTTGAATGATGTCTAATTATACTAGTCCTGGCTATCCACTGGCTGCTAAACTGAGATTAAAAACCCTTTTATAGAGGATCACAGCAGCTGTCACAGCACTCCACATCACAACTCAACAAGTGTGTACTGCTGAGGTGTAATATTATTGATCATATAGAGATCTAGTATTAACATACCATTAACAGTGAACTTGGAGGGTGCAAAAATTCATTTAATTGTTTCAAATAAGTGTACTGTAAATGACAATACCACTCTGCCCTGGCTTCCATGTAAAACTTTTCTTCTCTACTAATTCAATTTATATATATCACTTCAACCAGTATCCCAATTCTGGTCCTCTTTATAGTTGGCTATCTATAAATGATGGTATGTTTAGGAATGTTAAAGAATATCTTCTTTTCCTTATTTGTTATATAAAAATCTAAACATAAAGGGTTTTGAACAAGGGTGGTTCACACGTGTGAGATCTGTACAGTTGTCAGTGGCCCCACACTCAGAAGTACTTGTGCTTGGTTTAATGCTCTGCTGTCTTTGTCTTGAAATTCTTAATAATTTTTAGACAATTCATTTTTTCACTGGTCTTAAATTAGGTAGCCAGTCTTCTTTTTTTTTTTTTTTGAGACGGAGTCTCGCTCTGTCACCCAGGCTGGAGTGCAGTGGCACAATCTTGACTCAAGCCAGTCTTCGACATTTGGCAAAAGTGATTAAAAAATCTGATCATAGATGATTTGGGATATTAATTTGGGAGACAGGAAATCTCAGGATAAAGGGGAAACATTAATTCGATAAGTATTTATACAAGTCCCACTCTTTGGCAGGCACTGCTCTAGATACTGGAGATATGGTAGAAGGGACAGGCAAAATTCATTTATCATGGAGCTTATGTTTTAGAGAGAAGATAGAGAAGTAAATTTAGAGACTACAATAAAATATGCCAGATGACAAAAACTGTAGAGAAAAATACAGAATTATGAGACAGATACACACACACACACACACACACAGGTCAGGGCAGAAGAGAGAGAGAGAGAAAGGAGAGGAGAGACTGCCCACCAGGACAGAGATGGGATAGGACTGTAGCATCAGTCTTCCTCTGCTGAAGTAATCTTTGCCTTCGGTCAAACTCACTCCCCTCCCCGACCTTTTAATATGAAAAGAGATGCTTACTTTGTCCTGTGGGTGGAAAAAATTGAATTGGTGTGAGATTTTATTAAGAAGATGTTAAAATTTATAGTTAGTGAAAATATTTCTCTTGCCCAGAGCAAATTCTTTACTGTAGCAAATAGTGAGAATGGGCACCAAGGAGGGGGTCAGGGGACATAGCTAATGCACTCCTCTTATTTATTTTTTCCTTTTATTTTTGATTGACACATAATGATTGTGCATATTTATGGAATACAGATTGATATTTCCACATGTGTACATAATTATAATGATCAAATGAGGGTAATTAGCATATTCATTACCTCAAACATGTATTGCTTTGTGGACGTTCAAAATTCTCTCTTCTAGACTTTTTAAAATATTTAATAAACTATGGGTAATCATATTCATCCTGTAGTGCTGTAAAACACAATAACTCATTCTGTTCATCTAGCTGTAGCTTTATATCTGTTAACCAATATTTCCTAATCTTTCCTACCCTCTCCCCTTCCTAGCTTCTAATACTTACAGTTCTACTTTCTGCTTTCATGAGTTCAATTTTTTTAAAATTTAGCTTTCACATATGTGTGCAAACATGTGATATTTATCTTTCTGTTCCTGACTTATTTCCCTAAATATACTCCAGATCTATCCATATTGCTTCAGATGACAGGATTCATTCATTTATATGTATATATAACACATTTTTTATCCATCTCTCTGTTGATGGACGTTTTAGTTGATTCCATATCTTAGTCAGTTGTGAATGGTGCTGTAATAAACATGGTAATGCAGGTATATCTTTGATATACTGATTTCCTTGCCTTTGGATAAATACCTAGTAGTAGACTTGCTGGGTCATGTGATGGTTCTATTTTTAGTTTTCTGAGAAATCTTCATGATTTGTCCATAATGACTGTGCTAATTTATATTCCCATCAACATTGCACAAGAGTTCCCTTTTCTCCACATCCTCCACAGCATGTTATTTTTTGTCTTCTTGATAATAGCCATTCTAACTTTTTGATAAGTCATTCTAACCAATCCAGTTAGAATATATTGTTATCTCATTGTGATTTTTATTTGCATTTTGGTGATGATTAATAATGTTGAGAATTTTTTCATATAACTGTTGACCGTTTGCATATCTTCTTTTGAGAAATATCTGTTCATTTCCTTTACCCACTTTTTAATTACATTATTCAGTTTTGTTTCATTTTTGTTTTGTTTCTTTCTGTTGAGTTTTTGGTAGGTGTTACATATAAGTCTTTTGTTAAATGAGTAGTTCGCAATTTTTTTTTCCTCATTCTACAGGTTGTCTTTTCATTTCGTTGATTGCTTTCCTTTCTGTGAAGAGCATTTTAGTTTAATTTAATCCTATTTGTCAGAATTTGGGGGAATTGCCCATGCTTTTGAAGTATTAGCCATAAAATCTTTGCCTAAACCAATGTCCTGAGCATTTCCCCTATGTTTCCTTTCAGTAATTTTATAGTTTCATGTTTAAGTCCTTAATCCATTTTGAGTTGATTTTTATACTTGATGAGACATAAGCATCTAGCTTTATTCTTCTGCATGTGGATGTCCACTTTTCCAAGGACCGTTTATTGAAGAGGGTCCCATTTTCTCAGTGTATATTCTTAGCATCTTTGTCAAAAATCATTTGGTCATAAGTGTAACTTTGGTAAATTTACTTCCGAGGCAATTTTCTTATTTCTGCCAGCTAAATTGTTTTTGTCTTAAGAAAACACACCTAGAGAGTTGATGGGTCTTGGTGTTTGTAACAGGTACCTGACACTTTTCCAAATAAATTTGAAGATTTAGAAGAGCATGTGAGGGTCATATGCCTAAGATAATCAATTCCCATATTATTTGCCATTTCCAAAAATAATATGTAATAGAACGTAGCCTTAAAGTGTTATGTATTCTACATTTCAAATGTTACCTCTTTTAAGAATATATTTTTATTTGCACAGAGGCAATGTGTGTGTGTGTGTGTGTGAACTTAATGTACAAGTCATGAATTTGGGCCATGATGAAAGAATGCGGTTGTCATGAGCAATAACCTATTTACAATGCCTTCTAATGATCATAGCATCTTTCTAATGATAAGCTAAAGTTCCTCCAAATGCATTATAAATGGAATTTCAAGCATTCTTACAATGTATGCAAATAATGTATGACCACTATGCTTTAAGAGCTTATCATATAGACTCTGGGAAGTGAATTAAATTTATATAATTATTAGTAAATGAGTAGGTTAGTTGCTAAATCTCTGGGTCTTCAAAAGGTTGAACTGCTTTCTTTTTATAATAAACTTCATTAAGTTTATTTAGCTTAGGATCCTTAAAGTTTATAAACATAATTAAATTTTATAAAAGTATATACCACCAATCAGTGACTAAATTCTGTAAGGTTAAAAAATCCATTCATATAAGCAGCAGCATCAGCAAAAATAGTTATCTTTACTCAAACACTAACAGTCTTCATTAAACACTGTTGTTTTTGGCTGGACATGTTGCCACCCTCATAATGTATTAACCAGACACAATCACTGCTGTGTATTACCACAGTTGTTTTATGTAGATTATATGCCCTCATTTCTGCAGTCAATCTTCTATATATTTCCTGGATCACATTCGGTTTCTTGTTTTACCTTGTGATAAAAAATATACTTAATTTTTATTTTTCAATCTCTACTTTTCTTTTAAATTTTTTGAATATCTTTTCAACAAGATTTTGAAGCAAAGTACATTAATTTGTAGTATTATTTATTCTGGATAGTTTATATTCCTGTTAGCCAAGTAGTTTCCAAGATGTGCCATTCCTAACATCTGTTCCAATAACTGAGGGGGAATTTTTAATGGCTAATGATGCGTGTGTGTTAGTATCGCTTTAAGATATTTTGTCACGTTGATAGGCTCGGTGGTGCTAATATAATCATCTAGCTATTGGAATTTAGTTTTAAAATCTAAGAGTAATAGAAATAAATCTGCAAAAGCTGGAAGAAATATTTTGGGTTTTAACTGAATTGCAAACATCATGTTAAATTATCTTGACATATCTTTTTATTATTTCTTTTGATTCCAGTTGTAGAATACAACAGATGAACACTGGGGCTATTTCCTAGGATCAGTAGTAGTATTAATGCCTTTGTAGCCCATATATCATTTTCACAGTGTCTGAGTAACTTCTGTAAGTCTACATACTACTTCATGTGGAAAAATTAGAACATATTGCATATGTTGCTTACATTGAAGTCTTCAAACTTCCCAACAACCTGAACTAATGAAAATGTTGTGCAGGTCGATTATTACCTTTGTAAATGTAGAGTTACTTTTTGTTAAAATTCAGAAGCATCCAGTGAGTAATGAATATTACAAAGTAAAGCAAATTAACAAATTCAAATCATTAGTAACACCAATTTAAAGCTAGAAATATGAAAGTTAAAATAATGTTATTTTATTTGTTCTTACTCTAAGTGTCCATAGTCTTATAACTAAGTTGATAAACAAAAACATCAAGCAAGTACGGCGAGTGGAGAGAAAAATGATAAATTAACTGGGTGTGGTGGCTCACGCCTGTAATCCCAACACATTAGGAGGCCAAGGTGGGCGGATCACCTGAGGTCGGGAATTTGAGACCAGCCTGACCAACATGGAGAAACCCTGTCTCTACTAAAACTACGTAAATTAGCTGGGCATGGTGTCAGGAGCCTGTAATCCCCACTACCCAGTAGGCTGAGGCAGGAGAATCAGTTGAACCCAGGAGGTGGAGGTTACGGTGAGCCAAGTTCGCGGCATTGCACTCCAACCTGGGCAACAAGAGCAAAACTCACAGTCAAAAAAAAAAAAAAAAGAAAAGAAAAAGAAAAATGATAAATTGTTTTCAACATTAATAAAACCATTGAAAACACAACTGTTCTGCCCAGGTATATCATGAATCAGTTATAAATAATTTATAGACTTCACTCGTATTTAAAAGATCAGTTTTCTCATGTGGTGACACCCATGGCTAACTGGCCTTCCCCGTAGCTCTCACTTTGAGTATGACTCTCATACAGTGAAGAAAAGAAGTGCTTCTGGCTGTGACTCTGTCCCTAAAAATAAATGGCTGTAGCTTTTCATCAAACTTCAGAGGCTGTTCAGAACACGGTTGTGATAAATAGTATACTTGTTTTTGCTCAAATTGCTTTAGTACACTATAAATGCACATTAAAAGATGTATCAGTCTACCTCAAAACAAACAAATAAACAAATTACAATAACAACAACCACAACAATAACATGTATAGGGTCAAAATATCCAGAACAGAATAACTGATAACAAGGCTGAGTGTTATTGTGCCATGTTCTACTGTCTACTCAATGCCATGCACTGTCTTGAGGGTGGGAATATAATGGTAAGCAGACATGTCTTCCACCATCTGCACCATACTTATCACACAGAGTGGAAGTATATCTTACAGTCAGAGGGAAATGCATACTTTAAAATTTAAATATGACAACAAAACATGAGACTCTTAAGGGATGGAAAATAAATTCAGTGATAGTTACTGGATTATGGAGGGAAAATTATACTAGCTTAAGAGACAAAGTTGGAAAGGTAAACAGGAACCAAACCATGATGGGACATGTAAGTCAGGTTTCAGAGTATAGACTTTCTTCTTAAAGGAAAGGGAAGCCATTGAAAAGTTGCAAACAGAGAAGTGCTATAATCAGACGTCTGTCTCCCACAGAAGGCAACTGGGTAAATACCAATATCATTCACTTAAAGAGAGATCGGGCTGGAAGTGGTGGCTCACACCAGTAATCCCAGCACTTTGGGAGGCTGAGGCAGCAAGATCATTTGAGGCCAATAGTTTGAGACAAGTCTGGGTAACACAGTGAGGCCTCATCTCTACAAAAATATAAAACCAAAAGAGGGATCACTGGAAAAGAGATAGGTTTGAGAGATAATGCTTTTACATGATCAAACATTGAATATAATATGTCTATGACTCAAGGGTACATGTCCAATAGGCAATTCAACCTATATCTTTAGCAAGCAAGATAGTTGTGTGGTGTGAAATACAGTTTTGTAGCTTTATAGAAGTAAAATTATACTTTAAGATGGAGTAAGGGAGCAAAAGAAACAAATGCTACTAAAATGTCGCTTGTATGCAAAGAGAAAAGGAAAAAATATATTCAGGTGATTTAGGGTGAATTTGTTCAATGATTTTAGATATTCCAGGCTCAGAGAAATTATGGGGGCAGAAAACTGATAACAACAACTTAAGGAGAAAAAGGAGAGATGACTTATTAGTGTATTTCCAAAAAACTAGTTTTTTTGTGGAAGAGAGAAAGAACCAAGTGTAATGATGGGTGAATTAATAAAAGCTTCTTCGGCTGAACAAGTTTTAATTTTCAAATACTGATGGGCATCCGCCAGGATATGTGTTTTTCTTTATTTTCCTCCTTCTTTGTCTAAATAAAACAACCTTGAGGAAACCCGAAAGGACAGTGTAAGTTTTGGGGTGCGTATGTGTTAGAAAAATTGTTGAGTTTTTGTTCTAATTTTAGTTTGGTCTAGAAAAAAGAGAAACTTTGATCTGATGTAAAGGGTATTTTCCAAAGAAAAGTGAAGCAGTTTCCTAATTTCAGGTCACTTTAAGGAGAAGTAAAGGACAATTAACTTTACTTTGAGATTCTTAATGTCAGGACAACCGGACCTCTGACAATTTTTGCTGTCCAACATTATGGAACATCCCTTCCTCTGTTGTTATATTGTCCCTGATCTCTCAATCTGTACTAGAGAAATTTAATAAAGTCATTCCAGTTAGTCAAATCTTGCCAATTATGCCTCTGCCACCCCCTGAGATAAAACCTTGTGGATCCCAGAAAAGGCTGTCCTGCTAATGTTGGGACAGAAAGAGAGAAAATGTTGAAAGAGAGAAGACTGGGGAAGGAATGTCATGTCATTCTAAGTCAGAATTTGGAAATTGTAAGTCTCATGATTTGGGTATCTGCCCCTTCTTCCAATTTCATGTTATATAATAAAATATAAAAATTTTAGGTTTAAAGCATATTAATATAAAGAGTAAATGTCTTCTTTAAAGAAAGATCAGAAAGGCTGATCATTCACTCTCTTCCTCGGAAAAGGTATTGGGCTTCTGATTTACACGAATAAAAAATATTGGCCTAAATAGTTAAATATATGTAACCAATTTGATTCAAAGAATTAAGATTCCATAACCACCAAAAAACCTTAGTCTGTAGCCTATTAAAAATGTTTGGAAATGTAAATTGAAGATGACAACATGGAACAGTCCTGTTGATACAACTCTTTTTAATTATAAAATTATGCAAAACCATATAAAATTTAAGAATTTTATAGAAAGTATTAAGATTTGCTAAGGAAAGAAATTTTGAGTGAGTTGATGTTCTAACAGGCATTGACAATTATTTTCTTATTATTATAAGGAGGCAGGTACTAAATATTTTAGGCTTTGCAGGGCAGATGGTCTCTGTGTAACCACTCAGTTCTGCTACAGTAGCTTGAAAGCAGGCAGACATAAAAGAACGAGAGTGGACATGTCCTAATAAAACTTTGTTACAAACAGGCCAAAAGCTGGATTTGGCCCAAGGGCCATAGGTTGTGACTCCTACACTACCTGCTAAAATACATGTGATGAATATTCTCCCTAAATAAAAGTTATATGAAACAACATTTTTCATTTGTATATGTCAGCATCATTGGTTTTTGTGGGAACTCCAGCTGTCATAAACCCACTGTGAGACAAATGATCAAGAAGGACTTCCTGTGTGGAGACAGTGCCATTGGCAGTGATATAGCATCTGCAATCTGGAGTAAGAAGCCTATATGGAACTCCTTTCCATTTATTTTTTACTATTTGTCTCTGCAATTTGAGACTGATTCTTCATTGCACCATAACTGTTCATCTTGGGGTTTTTTTGAGACGGAGCCTCACTTTGTAGCCAGGCTGGTGTGCAGTGGCACAATCTTGGCTCACTGCAACCTCTGCCTCCTGAATTCAAGCAATTCTCCTGCCTCAGCCTCCCAAGTAGCTGGGATTACAGGTGCATGCCGCCACGCTCGCCTAATTTTTGTATTTTTAGTAGAGATGGGGTTTCACCATGTTGGCCAGGATGATCTTGATCTCTTGACCTTTTGATCCGCCTCCCTTGGCCTCCCAAAGTGCTGGTATTACCCATGTGAGCCACTGCACCCGGCCAACTGTTCATCTTCATATGGCCAAAACCCATACAGATTTGCCAACAAAATTGCTACCAAGGCCTAATTTCTGTCTGTTCTAAAACCCTGGGTCTAGGACTTTTCCTTTCCTTTTGTTCACCAAGATACTCAGTTCTTTCTCTCATAATGGCCTTCTCGTCTGCATTTCCGTGCCATGGTCTTAGCTCCACCTTTTCTTGAGTCTTCTCAAAAACAACAGAAATACTTCCTGGCCAGTTTTCATATCTCAAGTCATGCATCTGTTCAATCATTTTTCATACTTCTGTAAACCACAAATAAAATCCTAAGCCTCCCAACCAACTGAAAGTACCCCCTCTCTGCCAAGGGCATTCCAAAGTAAACCTGAAAATCCAGTTCAGACCATAATGGAAAGATAGGGTTGGACATGCCTCATTATACCCTCCTCTCTTTGGAATTCAAGCACAGCTAACCAGCCTTATTAAAGCAGAGATCTTTAGACTGAAAAAATAGACTTTGTGTAGCAAAAGATACTAAATTCCAGCCTGACTCGAGTGTAACATCACATGACAGATAACAGGCACTGGAAGAAATTAAAATATTTTACCCAAAAATATATTTCTTTGACATATTTTGAAATGGCCCTGTAAAGAGTGGAGAATATATATATATATATATATATATATATATATGTATATATATGTGTGTATATATATATATGTATATATATGTATATATATTATATATATATGTATATATATATACACACACACATATAGAGAGAGAGAGAGAGGAGAGAGAGAATCTCCTTTCCTTTCCAGGTCTTTTTCGTGATTCAAGAGAGAATTAACTGAGTCTGCATCTTTTTAGGTTTGATAAGAGCTCTGAAGCCTGCCACCTGGAGGTTTTATCTGCAGAATAAAACCTTGGTCTCCACAACCCCTTACCTTAATCTGGAAATTCTTTTCTATTGGTTCCAAGTCTTTAGGTAATAACTCTTTCAAGCAATTGCCAATCAGAAAATCTCTGAATCCACCTATGACTTGGAAGTCGCCACTTTGAGTTGTTGCACCTTTCTGTACCAAACCATTATACATCTTACATGTATTGATTGATGATTTATATCTCGCTAAAATGTATAAAACCAAACAGTAGCCTGACCATCTTGGGCACATGTTCCCAGGATCTCCTGGGGCTGTGTCACAGGACATTGGTCATTCATATTTGGCTTGGAATAAGTCTCTGCAAATATTTCACAGAATTTGACTCTTTGCATTGACATTTCTACCTGACCTGTGATTCCAAAAGGTCATCCTGATTGCAACTAGGAAAACCAGTCGATTAGCATGGACACACACCAACTCTTAGTGCAGCAGACACAGGGACTGTGTGCAGGTTTACATATGCAGAATAAACTGGAAACCAACTATTACCTGTCTCAAACCATTGGGAGTTAGACTCATCAGAATTTGTAAAGTTCAAAGACAAAGCAGCCCCGTCAGTTACGGTAACTACTGTATCCTGACCACCAGTTTCTGAAGGAACACAGTCACTCAGGTATACAGAGTTTCCAACTAGTGAATAACAGGATGGCATAAAAGGATTCAATCCAGAGATATAGCTATGGAGGGGAAAGGTGGAGATTAAATAGTCACATTTAGGAATAAACCTGCTAACTCAGCCGGGTAATGGGTAGAATTACCAGCTGATGATTGCATTTGAAATATACAGATAGTAAAATATGTTCTTGCTGGTTACTCCCAGACAAAATTTTATACCTGCCTCATATAATGTCAGGATGTCTCAAAATCTAAATTAAATTAACAGACTTGCTATGAAAAAAAAAAGAACTTAATATGTATATTTTCCTTCCTTTCTATTTAGCCTAATTTTGGTCCTTTGTTGAGATATTTCTTCCGTATATGTAAGGATTAGAATTTCCATTGCATTGGAAGAAAACAAGATAAAATAACTGTATACTGTTTTTCTCATTTTTCAGTTGCAGTTACATAAGTTTTTCACAGACTGGTAGCTTGCTGAGGGTCTTCACTTGACTATAGACTTTTAGAAATCTGGTTACTTAAGAAAAAATGATTCAGTTCTTACTGTGTGTTCACAGCCACAATAGGTACTGAGGATTCCTACACAAGTAAGAAAGAAACTTCACCCTCAAATGCTCACAGAGAGACATTTCTAATATGATCTGAGAAGAGCTACAATAAAGTGATGGACAGGATGTTATGGCAACTCTGAAGGACTTCACTCAACTAACAAAGAGACTATATAATATTAATTTTCAGGTAACTACTTATAGGCAAATACCTTAATTACAAGAATCAAATATCCGGCCGGGCACGGTGGCTCAAGCCTGTAATCCCAGCACTTTAGGAGGCCGAGACGGGTGGATCACGAGGTCAGGAGATCGAGACCATCCTGGCTAACATGGTGAAACCTCGTCTCTACTAAAAAATACAAAAAACTAGCCGGGCGTGGTGGCCGGCGCCTGTAGTCCCAGCTACTCGGGAGGCTGAGGCAGGAGAATGGCGTGAACCTGGGAGGCGGAGCTTGCAGTGAGCTGAGATCCGGCCACTGCACTCCAGCCTGGGTGACAGTGAGACTCCATCTCAAAAAAAAAAAAAAAGAATCAAATGTCCTACTAAAGCAGAATACTAATATTTTTACTATTTTTTTTCCATTAATTGCTACAGCTACCCCTGACCATACTATCAGGGAGTCCAATATTTCCTCCTTGAATTTTCCAAAGGCTATGTCAAAAATTTATAGTCCAAAATGTTATGTTTCCACTTTTAAACTAAATGTTAAGAATAATAGGATAAGTTCATTATTACCTATTGCCTCTACCTGTGAATATGTTGTGTCATAGTTCAGATATGTGTAAATGGGTAGTGCTAATTTATATTTTATTAATTATTTTATGTTAACATGCAGAAAATTTCTAGTGGAACTGGTTCTGGAGTTTATCACCTCACATGTCCAGAATTACTGAACTGTTTTCAGTAATTCCTCTAAATATTTGGTAGCTTTTTCTTTTAAAACTTCACAAAACAAATGGTCTGATTATATTCCTTTTTCTAAATACAAAAACACTCATTTAAAATTATCGTTCTTAAGCTACGTAAGATGTTTTCAAAGTGTCCTATATTATTTCTCTTCTATAAAAAATATGTTCTTAGTGAACATGAGCTGGACTCATTGTGCTGAAGATATTGTGACCGAAACTTAAATTTAAAAATCTACACATACACAAATCATCGGAGGTATGCCATTCAGCTACCTGATTATCGAGCATTCATTAGGCAACAAAAGCCATCAATGTATGAATTGTTACTTATTACTCTTCTTTATGAGACTCCAGGATACTACAAAGGCTACCTCCTCCCCCAGTACAGAAACTCTAGCTACTTTTTGCTGCAGCCTGACACTCACACTTGCTGCCCCCCAAATCATAGATTTAGTGACAGAAATGAGTCAGGTACACTTTCAACACTGTCATACTCAAACAATTAACTTATTAATATGCTACAGTGGCTATTTGCAACAGAGTTGTGTTGTCATAGCTAAAATACTGGACTCAAAGCTGAACTATCAATATTCCAGTTTTCTAGTTAAGATATCATTTTCCTTTGCAGAAAGCTTGTTGCTCTCCTGCTCCCATTCTTATTCCTCAACTCGACAGTGTCTAATCAGAAATCTAATGCTTAAGATTTATGACACAAGTAAGATTATTATTATTTTTTTTACCTTCCCTTTCTCAAAAGAAATCATACAGTTTGGAGGCTACAAACAGGGTGTGTTTTAGTTTTGAGTGAGCTAGTTATTGTATTATAGAAGACCATACAATGTCTGACAAAAAGCGAGAGCTCAATAAATAAATCTACCAGCTTTGGAGATGGTAATCAAAGGTGGCTGGGAGAAAGAGCAACACACTCTTTTACTCTCCTTCAATGCTGTTAGAAAACTATAGCACAAGCTCCCTATAGAAGATGGTATAAGCTAAACGACTGTCTTTATTGCTAGAGCAAAATCCAAATTTAGATAATCTCAGGTTAAGTCTTTTACCCAAGCAAAAAGTTTTGCAAGCTTCTCCTTCATTGTGAATTCATTCTCCTTCATTGATTCTATACTCTTCTTTCCAGAATTAATTCTACTTCCACCTGAACTCCCCAAGTGGGATTAATGATTAAACATTTTTAATGGATGGTCCCTAAATGAAGTATAAATGAATTACCCAGAATATTGATAGATAGCTGAAACATATATAGATGCAATGATTAATCATGTATTCTCATTAGAAAACTATGCAGGAACCAGAATAATACCTCTGTCCACAAGACCTAGACATTTTCATCCTATATGAGAACATTTGGTTTTTTCTTCAACCTAGAGCACCAGTTCATCAGTCTTTAAGTGAGTATCTTTTCAAAAGCTTGATTGACTGAAGATTGGGTTTTCACATATAGCACCCTCTCCTTGAGAGAAGGGAGTAACACATAGCAAGTTGAAGCTGGAGAAAGTAACATGAAGAAATAGTAGAAGAAATACAACATGAATTCAGGTAGTTATAGTTAAGATATTATTTTCCTTTGCAGAAAGCTTGCCACTCTCCTGCCCCCATTCTCACTCCTCAACTCAACAGTGTCTAATTAAAATCGAATGCTTAAGATTTACAAAATTAGGATTATTACTTATCTCTTCAGATAGAAGTACAACATGAATTCATGTGGGCATTTCTAAAACATGGCATGATTCTACTTAATTATATTTTAGTTTAGGGTATTAATCACCAACTTTATATTGACTACTATGAATTTTGTGCCGTACAACAGACTATAGATATGATGAAAAATGTCTTACCTTTCCCTTAGAGAAGCTTAAACCCAAAAAGGGAGAAAAATCCAAAGTAGACTGTGCTATTTCCCGTGACGATGTAAGGGTGTTAAAGAGTACAGGAAAGAACTCCTGTTTTCTCAAAGAGAGTTTGCTAATGAATAGAAAACCGTAAGATTGCCTCTAATTAAATAGGACAATCCTCCTTCACCAAAATGAAAATAGAAGATGCCAAAGAATGGCTGGGGATGCTAGTCTTGCAAAAACCTCATAAAATATATGAGAAATTGAGAAAATAGAACTTCTTTTCTAACACTTGTGGCCTAAAATTATCAAATTAGAGTGAAATGAGTCTGATGGTAGAACAAGGTGCCTTATATCCCCTTCTGTGTGAAAAAAAAAAAAAAATGTATTTGCCAGGATTCTCCGGACAAGTAAAGCCAATTTGATTGATTGATTGATTGATTGATAGACAGATAGATAGATAGATAGATAGATAGATAGATAGATGGATGAGAGGCAGGCGGAGACACAGAGAAAGAGAGACAGAGAAAGAGATTTATTATAAAAGATTGGCTCCTGTGATTATGGTGTCTGGGAAATCCCATGATCTGACGTCTGCAACCTGTTTCCAGTACTGTCAAGGACGTAGTTCAAGGCCTAAGAGCTGACAGCATTGATTCCAGTCTAGAAAAAAAAGACCTGAGAATCAGGAGCATAGAGGGGAGGAGAAGGTCAGTGGCCCAGTTCAAACACAGACAGAGAGTGAATTATACCTTTCTCAAGCTTTTTGTTCTATTGAGACTGTCTATAGATTGGGTAATGCCCACCCACATTGAAGAGAGCTGCCTATTTACTCAGTCTACTAACTCAAGTAAGAATTTATTTCAGAAATATTCATATAGGCACACCCGGAAATAATGTTTAACCATATGTCTGGGCATCCCCTGTTCCAGTCAAGTTAACACATACAATTAACCATCATGATGTGTCCACAGGAACTCACATGGGAGCCTTCCAGCTAGAGTGAAGAAAGCTATCCTAAAGACAGAACTGACACTGGAATGGTGGTAATGGAACAGAGAGAGAGTCCCAATAAACATCACTGCCTAGGTACTGTCTTAACTCTAAGCATTTCAATCGTAAGAGTCAATATGACTTTATTGTTTCAGACAATTGAGTATATATTTTTTTCATTTAAACCATAGACATGACAATGCTTTTTAACTGATTTTCAAAGTGATAGAAACAAATCTCCTTAAAGATGTTCTGACATAATTTTTATGTCAAAATATATCAGAATTTTTCCATTAAGTGTTATATCAGACTACATATTTGTATCATATATGTAAATAGTCCCTAGATAAATGATTGCATGCTATTATTGATGGAAAGCATACACAGTGAGTCCTGTTCACTTATTTCACTTCTATCATTGTATTCTCTTTTCTTCACATTGAAACATCACTTATGTTGGCCATTGGCAGAGTCTATCTGCCTAACTAGAGGGGCCAGAAATCTCATCTGGTGTGACAAATGAAAGAGACACATAATTGGCTATAAAATGCTAGGGTGGAACTGTTATCAATTTTAAGCAATTGACGTTCTCAGAACAACATTATACACAGCACAAGTGATTACAATTACTACTGGGAGTCATTCAATGTTTCTGTAATCTTCTAGTGGGTTATAAAAATTAACAGAAACTTTTGGTAACCAGCATTTTACTTGCATATGATGATGATCTGGGTTTAGCTCTTTTGATGGAAGGTGGTCCTGTCCATATAGCTATTGCTGTCTTTTTGTAGAAAGTATCTATTCCTAAACATAATATGACTGTTTTCCTTTAAGTATAAAAGCCTGTAACTTTAACTTGTGTCAAAGTTGTTCGCTGAATTACCTGGCAGGTGAGGATACTCATTTTGTTGCTCTCACCTTCTGCTATCTCTACTAACTTCACGGTCTAGTGAAACTTTTAAAACCCACCAGTATTATTATTCAGATTTTCTATTGCTCACACAGTTTTTACTCACCGTAATTTACTAAAAAACTGAAACTTCTGAGTTTTGAAGGAAACTGAAATTGCATAGCTGAAAGTTGAGAGAAACTCTAGGCCATATACAGAGTTATGTCCCAATAGCTTCCTGGCTTGCATCTTAGGGAATTGATGAAATTTAGTCCAAACTTGGAAATGTCATTCTTAGCAAGAGATTATGCTCTACTACTGTTTATTTCTGGCCTTGCATTCTCCCAGTGTATCACATGTGTCCTTCCTATAGCTTCTCTGAAAATTGGCTCACTCTCCATTTCACTTATTTTAGCAGGTTCTGTATTATTTGGCAGACATAAAGACACAAATGAGACAGTACTCTATGTGCCCACGTACACCATGTGCTTACAATTACACTCTTCAGCATGGATGGATTTGTAAAAAAAAAAAAAAAAACAACAAAAAAAAAAACCTTAAACACAATTTTCTAGGCAACTGTGAAGTTGCAACATTTAAAAAATTCCAAGAAGCATTCTTCTTCGTTATGTTTCCAAATATAAAATGTTATGACAGGATAATAATAAATTTCCATAGTTATGTAAAATTCTTAATGTGGCAATGAACAGTTAATTTGAAATACCCTAACAGAATGAAAATTCTAATAATAACAGTAAGACATCTTAACATGCTTCCAGTTTTTGCCAGGCACTGTATTCACCATATCAGATGAGTTAAATTCTGATACTTTCAACAAATTCTACACAGTTGGAGTCATTATCCACTTTTTAAGGTTGAGGAGTTTGAGACTCACATAAGTCATTTGCCCAGGGCCACACATGGGTAAGACAAAGGGCTGGGACATAAATTCTGTTTCATTTATCTTTAAAACTTATGCCTTTTCAGCTATAGCATCAACTTCTGCTTCAAAGTGTCAGTACGATTAGAATTTTTTGTCACAAAATAAATTCTGAGTGAGAAATAGATACATTATGGAACATACACTTTGGTTTGTTTAAATGGACTGGTGAGAATGTCAGGACTCAAAAGAAAGCAATAGACAGATTCTACATATTTATTATACTCTAACAAGATCTTAGTTCTGGGCTGACCGTCCAAGATACTGCCCAACAATTACATAATAGTTCTTCTCCAGGAAATAAACTAGAGCCATGATATTTGTCATGTATAGAAAGATAGTATCATTGTTTACCTTTTCTAATTATTATTTTAACAAAAATATAGTCATAAAGTTAGTTCCTATTCTATTGTCTTATGATTAGAAATATCATAATAATGTTGGCTCTACATAATAAAAAAAAATTCCAAATGCCTCAAGATTGTCTGTGGGGATTCAGTTTAAACTATTTAACTGGCAGATGTATTCTGGACAGAAATTTAGTGTTGGTATCAAAGGGCTTCAAAATAAAATTAGTTCACCATTCTTGTACAGCAGAGCTTAATCAGTCTGACAAGTTTAAGAAGACTTTCCTCACAGACAAAGGTTATTTTGACAAAGCCAAATTAAGGACCAAGTAGATCTTGATACACAGAAAGAATGCTCAGTCCCTACTGAGTCTAGTGATAATTAACATCTGACTTAAAAAACCACTGGGAATTACTTGGAATGCTTTAATTGGTCCACCTTACTTGCCTGCAGGCTTTTCTGTTAGGGGAATGATTTAAGACTCTTCTTACTTTCAGCTAAATCTCAGCATGTCTCAAATTTCTGAAGCCACCTTTATCATTTGAGGCCCTGAGGAAAAAATGAATTGTAATTCAGCTTTCATCTTACTTCATGGAGAACCTTAAGTGTTTCTATAGCGTTAAAGGGAGAGCTGACTAAGAAGGCAGAAATCAATCACAAGGTAAAGAAAAGTAAGTAGGAATGCATCTTTAGGGGTCCATTAATACACATGACCTACTTCTTTCATGGAAAATTTGTCAGATTATTATACATTTTAATGCAAAAGGGTAAGAAAGGATTAATTCGCAAAATCACTGGGGAAGGAAACTGAGATACACTGAGTCAGTACATAGCCACACATTTGCTTTCACCTATCAATATTGGTCACTCCCATGGGAAAATGGAACAGAAAATTGTGCAACATTAACTGTATCACTCATATATATTTATTATTGCCTACTTTGAATGAAACCCATGGGAGGGCGGCTATAAAAAATAATGATACCCTGATATCCATTAAGGGTGCGGATCTGACTGAAGGCATTATCAAATGTGGTAACATTTACAGCTGGACCACAACGGAAGCAGAAATAAATATGCAGATACTCCAAACCAGTCTGCCTGTCAATGAACCATTAAGGCGCATTATCCCAGCTGTCAACATTTTTTTCTGTTTGTTTTGAGTATTCATCTTTGCTAAATAGTAGACAGGCAAATTAATCTGTTTATTTTTAAGACTACACTTTTATAAATTTGGAAAGGTAAAACTATGTAAAGTTTTTGATGAAATGATGCTCTCTTGGAAGTTTTTGTATTGGTTTATTTGGTCTTTCTCTTTTTATTATGAATCATACTATCCTAATTTCAGAGAATATGTATACGTATATATAATTTGTAAATAATATCTGCCTTATTTTACTTTCACATATATGCAATGCATATTTTTATATAAATTCCTTGCACTTAAATACTAAGTCATTATTATAAAGATAGTCCTTAATGTGGATTTGAGCTATGTAGTTGTAGATAACACGTTCAGAAAGAAATTCTTAAAATCTCCTTGGATGCAGATAAAAACAAACAGCAACATATTTTTTTCTTTTTTGATATTTTTTACTATACACACACACAGAGAGACACACACACAAACACACTTCAATAGAATAAGAGTTCCGGTATTTTTGTACACAGAGACAGAAATGCCAAATGAGTAGAAAGTAGAGTCCTGCTGTCATTAAGAGTACTTGAATCTCTAATTCTGAATGAGTTGTCTGAGTGTTGTCAGTGAGCACGGTGAAAAATTCTTGTCAATCTGATATTTAATTGGAGGTACTTCATTTTATTTGTAATCTCTGGAGGAAAGCCCTCTCAAACAGTGGACTCATAATACTTATAATTAAGATACTTCACTCCAAGACTTGCTTTCATTTAAAATACACTGAATTATTCTTTCAGGATTCAAAGGAACACATGACATTGACATGAAATACATGCAGCAAAATTTATGGGACAACAATTTATAGCGGGTTGTCTTAGGGGAAAAGTTTTGTCTTAAATTCCTGTCATTCCTCAAGAATTTGTTCTATTTTCAGGTAGGAAGAAATTGGTATTTGTAGTATCGTATATGTAAGCATGGGAAGGAACAATGACAGTCCATCAAGATGTAATTTTGATACTGGTAAGAATCAAACTTATAATGTGAAATGGGAGAATATGTTCTTAAGTTGCCCACAAGCCAATTCATCTTCGAATAAAAAAGTCGCCATAATGCAGGTAAAAGAATAGCACTGGAAACTAGAAAAAGTAGTTATATATACATGTCAAGTATCCAAAGACATTTCTGCCAGAGAAGTTCAGATAAGGCCACATAGAAGAAAGGACCAACATGACACATGACTTGCCACAAATCACTTGTAACTTGCTAATGGAGCTCTCATAATTGGAAAGGTAAGGACAAGACTGGATCAGTTAGAGACCACAGCAGTCCTTCCAGTAATGCTTCTGTGAAGCCCAGGAGGTGCAGGAGGCCATGCTGAACAGAGAGCCTGATGTGGTGCTTCCTGCAGGCTGCAGCTTAAAGCTAGTATCTGGGCCAGGCAAAGTGACTGTGAACTGGTATCGCTGGTGTTCAATTAGTGCATTTATTCCAGCTGATGAACAGCTGGCTCCAGTTAGAATCCAACTGCTTCCACAACAAAGGAACCCTACCCAATCTCTCTTTCTTGGTTCTCTCAACATTTTGCTTATTGCAAAATCTCTGAGGACCAAATGGGCTGCTGCAAACCTAAATGTTCACCTACATGGGGACCTGAAAGAAGAGCTGAGGTTCTCCTATAATGCAGCCAAAGTAAATTCATCTTCCTGTTAAAAATTAAATAGGCTGGGCATGGTGGCTCATGCCTGTAATGCTAGCACTTTGGGAAGATGAGGCAGAAGGATCACTTGAGCCCGGGGATTTCAGATCAACCTGGGCAACAAAGTAAGACTCTCATTTCTACAAAAATTAAAAAATTAACCAGGCATGTTGATGTGCTGCTGGGGAGGCTGAGGATTACTAGAGCCAAGGAGTTCAAGGCTGCAGTGAACTGCGGTCGTGCCACTTCACTGTAGCCTGGGCAACAGAGCGAGACCTTGCGTCAATAATAATAACAACAATAATACTAATAATGAAATATAGAGAAAATTAGATAACACAAGGAAACATTTACAGTTCAAAAGGAGCACAATATAAAGAAGCAAAACATCTCTTCCTATGACAATTTTAATAAGAGTTAAGAAAATGCACAGAAATGCATACTTTTGTTATTTGTATTTTTTCATTTGCTAAACTTAATATTACTTTTAAAACATTCACTATGTGCTGGGTGCTCTTCTAAGTATTTTATAAATGTTAACATGTTTAGCCAACATAATAACTTCCGTCCTAATTTCATTTACACGAATTTTATTCTTAAGAAACACCAAGAGTATGTTTGGAAAATAAAAGTGGAAGAAACAAAGAGAGAAAACTCTGAGATCAAAAAAGGATCATGGCTTCTAGTCTAATTTGTTGCATGTAACAACAGCTCAATAAATATTTGTAGACTTGAGTTTTGTTAAATGTAAACTATTTCTGAATTTTATTTATTTATTTTTATTTTATTTACTTTTTTGAGATAGGATCTCACTCTATCGCCCAGGCTGGAGTGTTATGTCACAAATTTCTAATTTTTAGAATATAAGCAGCATATTATAGATTAGGTTATTAGAAAAAAAAAAAACTAGTGTCAAAGTAATAAAGAATCTTGAAAAGTTCCCATATAATTAAAAATAAATGATAGATAAATTGTATAATAAAGGAAAATATTATGGGTAAAATATTAGCAATTTGTAATGTTATTAAAGGAATCCCAGGTTGAATAATGGAAGTAATCAATATTGAAGAAATAATAGGAAATGGTTGAAGAAAATTTTCTTTTTTAATGAAAGTTTTCACTATATACTAGATTAAATTGATGATGATGATGACGATAACTGACATTAAACTAATAGTAATTATTAACTTCCAAAGTGTTCTGTGTCTATAAATTCATTTAATGTTCTCAACTTATTAACCCTGTTGAACCTGATTAAAGGATTAGTGTTAATATCAGCATTTTTGCACATGCAGAAATTAAAGTGTAAGACGACAGTTAAAGCCTAGACTCAGTCAAACTCATGAAGCCTTTTCCTGATCCATTCATTGGAATCACCTCTATACCACACTCTATTGATTAAAAGAGACCCACACCTTAGTAAATGACTGCACTTTGAGAAAGAAAAAAAAAAGCCACACCTATTCATACACAAACATCAAAAACAAACACTAGAACAAAACAAAACCAAAAACAGCCTGGTGACTAAAAACAATAGACTTGAAAGTTGTCTAAGACAAAAATTAATACCAAAACCATAAATCTATTTCCATAGAATTTGAGTAAAACCAATTGAGATTCAAAGTTTTTATAACTAGTCATGAAAATGTTTATAAAATTTACTTATTAGAAAATAAAAAGTAACTCAAAGTCATCTTTGGAGCCAATAGTGAAATGAATCAAAACAAGTTATTCAATAATATCAGAGCTCTGTTAAGAATTAATGATTAATTAAAAAAAATAAAACCATAAAAATTCTAGATTGTTATGTATATCAGTATGTCAGAAATAGATGTTGCATTATCAACTTAAAAATTAATTCAATAATATTTACTGAGAGATAACAATGTGCTAAGTTCTATGGATTCAACAATGACCAAAACTGCTCTTGTGGAACATTTTTTACTGGGGATAATGGAGCCATAAATAAAAAAATTTAGCCATGTGATAAATACCATGAAGAAAAAGCAGAAAACGGGAAGAAAGAGTGTGGGCAATAATGAAAGATCTTGTTTGTGTTAAGGAGACCTTTTAATTGGCGGAAGTGATGGAGTGAGCCTGGAGATGATCTTCCCAGAAAGAAGGGACAGCAAAGAGCAAGGAACCTGATGTTGAAGACTGCCTGGCTAGTTTCAAAGAAAAGAAGTCAGTGAGTTAGAAAAGAAGGTCAAAGTAAGAAACTGATCATTTATGCCAGGAGTTGGCAAATTGTGCCTATTGACTAAATTCTTCTCAACATATATTTTTGTAACAAAAATGTTATGGGAACACAGACACACAACTCAATTATTTACATTGTCTACGAATGCTTTCAGCCAACAATGGCAGAGTTGGATAGTTGTGCATAGTGTTCACTGCCCGCAGAGCTGCAACTAGTATTTATTTACTTTCCTTTGACCGAAAATGTTTACCAGATCTTGGCTTATGCCATTATTAGGTTTTGAATTTTAATGAGTGAGAAGAGAAGTCGTGAGAGCTTTCTGAAGTGAAAAGTGCTATGACATGACATAATATTAGAAGAATTATAGTTGCTCCCATTTAGCAAATTGGGTTTTTATTATTATTATTATTATTATTATTATTATTATTATTATTTAAGGTATTATGAAGGATGAGGTGCAGTGGCATGATCATGGGTGATTGAGATGAAGGGTGTATGAAGTATTTAGATTCTGTATATATTTGAAGAAAGTGTTGAAGGAATTAGTGACTGATTTGATGTGGGGTGAGAATGGGAGAGGAGTCAGGGGTAACTCAAAAGATTTTTCTCTCAGTATCTGGTAGAATGCAGTTCCTATAGACTAAGGAAAGAAGAAATGGGGAAAAATAGATTGCAAAATAAGAATTTCAAAATAATCTACATCTGAGACCTGGGATTAGTAAGGATAGAATTAACAAATATTGTTTAATTCTTGACATTGACAGGTAGAGTAATAGATTAGCTATATTTTTTACGTGTAAAAATCACTACAATGACCAAGTAACAAGTACTTTGAATACTTAATTGTAAACTCTGAGTTCATAAATATATAAATAACTGATTGACCACATAAATAATGGAAGATAAGAAATTCTTTCTTCCAAGAATTGCAAATAATTTATATTGATAAAAACCTCACTGAGAGATAAAGATTAATTCCCACCCATCCCTCCTTGAGTGTGGGCTGCACTTAGACTTGCTTCTAAAGAATATGGTAGGGAAAGAGGTCAAAATGGGTAACTTCACAGTGGACAATCCTGACAAACAAAACTGTACCAAAATGATCAAGCGAACGTTATCAATGATAAGTCATGCTGATAACATGCACTGCTGATATAAGATGATAAGAAAGGTAATTCATCTCTGTGGTATTCCTTCCCAAAATTATATCCCTGGTCTAACCATGAGAAAAGAAATATGAGAATCTCAAACTAAGACACATTTTACAAAATACCTGACCAATACTCCTCAAAAGTGTCAAGACCATGATAAACAAGAAAATAAACTGTCATAAACCACAGGCAACTAAGGATACACAACATCTAAATACAATGTGGTATCCTGAAACCAAAGGACATTAGTGGAAAAATAAAATAGAAATAAAATCTGTAGCTGGGTTAATAGTAATACACCAATTTGTCTTCTTAGTTGTAAAAACTGTAACTTGGTGATAATGTAAGAGGCTGACAATAGAGAAAATTGGACAATCTTTAATCTTTTCTGTAATCTAAAATGATTCCAAAATATAAAAGTTTATTTTAAAAATATGAGCTCTAAAAATCACTACTAGTAAAAATATCTTATATTTTTCCAATAACTAGCAAAGAAAAAATTAATTTAAAAGATGACCTTTCACAGTGAACAAGAAAAATCATAAAAGCTAGAAAGCATGGTACTCAAAGTATTAAAAACCAAGTGAAATATACAAGTTCAAGGAAATATAATGACATAACTAAGTACGATTAATATTAACATATTCATTCCTCTTCTAAGAAGTGAAGCTTACAATAATTTCTTAATGGGAATATCTTGTGAAAAATTAAAGTAGTCTTAAATAGAATTAAATTAAAACTTAAAAGAATAATTTAAAAAATGAATGTCCTGTCAAAAAGCAAGAAATATCATTCTAAGATATTTAGAAAATCTAAGGAGAAAAATCGTATAGTATATCAGAGATATAACTGATGCTAGATTCAATAAGAATTGTGTTAAATGAAAAACTAAATTAAATTTAAATTAATATTATCAGCTGAGAAAAAGATACACAAACTGTATATTTCATTCCAAATTTTAACATCTCTAATTGATAAAAATGGTCCAACAAATTATCCAATTAAGTGGAAAATATGATGTACAGTAATTTCATTAAAGTATTATGTAAAAGCACTTTATAATACTTACATATTTATGTTTACAATTGTAAAATTGAATACAAATCAATAAAAAATTCTGGTCCACACAAGAAAACTGTACTACTTAGTAATTTGCATTTATTTCATTATTTAATATTACAGACATTTTAAAATAATATTTTGCAAAACTTCAGCTTGCAGTATTTCTAAAACTTTTAGGTACTACTTGAGCATTTTTATAGATAATGTAAATATATATTTTTTTAATTCTAGTAAGTAGGTGAAAATAATCTAAATATTTATTAATAAAATTTGATTCAATAAATCCAATATGCTTATTTAATGGAAACTTTCTATTCATTAAAAACTCATGTTTCCAAAGGATATTTTAATTTTCTTGGGAGCATATGTAGGATTTATTGTTAGGAAAGAGAGCAACTTGCAAGATACTGTATTTAATATGCTTCCAATTATTTTTTAAATAAAAATATATAAATGAAATATAGCAAAACTTTAGCAGTTAATTTATCTGGCTTATAGCATGGCTTTCAGAGGATGGGTAGGTAGATAGATGAGATAGATTAGATAGAGAGAGAGATACACATACAGATTGATTTTTTCTCTATTTTCAATGTAGTCATTTTATAATCAATAAAAACAAATGTTAAAAGGTAAAAGAATGAACTTCCTAAATTTTTGCTTAAAATTTTTACTGAACAAGTGAATTAACATTCTTTTACCTTTCCTCCAATTTTTTTTTACATTTTTTTTTAAAGGTAGAGAAGCAAATACATAGAGAATATTTAATTCCTTACTAGTTGTAAATATATAGTACATATCTGATCACATAAAGCAGGCAGATAGATTGATGAATAAATCACATATGAAAAATGAAAAGTACCATACAAAAATGTCATCTTATAGGAGTTATCTCATCAGTAGAGCTATGCCTAGAACCTACCAATAATATTTTCTTTACTCAAAAGTCTTTATTTATTTTTCTTCCCTTCCTCTCTTAGCAGTCTGTCTTTTTTTCTTTGTGGAAATAGATACTGGAAAATAAGTGGCTGGCAGAGTAAGGAAGGTGGTTAGGCTAGAATGTGCCCATAAAGAAGGACTCACCTGAGAAATTTATCTAAGATATGAAAATGCAAAATGAACTTAAGAGTTTTGTATGTAGTCTGGTGTGGTGTGGTATGGATCGTGGATGCAAGAAACAATCCTGAAAAAGTGGTTTTTGACAAGATGCTAAATTAATCATAGCCATTATAAGAATTTTGAACACCATATTATAGACAATAAGCGACCACTGAAAAAATTGTGTTTTACTTAGATAATTTTAATAGCAATGTAAAGCATGATTACAGAGATAAAACAGAAATAAGGAACAGATAGAATGTAAGAATTCATGCAAAAGATGATAGCATCTTAGAGGAAAGACAGGAGGAGAAAATTTCAGGAAATCTTCTTGAACGTATAATTACAATGATTTTTAATATGTGTTTGGTAGCCCATTATGTGTGCATAGATGGATAAAGAAACTTTTGACCTAAACTGCTGGAAGGACTGAATTAAAACCATAAATGCTACTAGAAAGTCTCTCCAAAATTACTCTTAATGTTAAAGGTCTTTCATACTAGTCATGATGAAATAAAGATTAGTCACAATAGAAATAAAGCTGGGCTGGGTGCAGTAGCTCATGCCTGTAATCCCAGCACTTTGGGAGGCCAAAGCTGGTGGATCTCCAAAGGTCAGGAGTTTGAGACCAGCTGGGCCAACATGGTGAAACCCCGTCTCTACTAAAAATATAAAAATTAGCCAGATGTGGTGGTGCACACCTATAATCTCAGTTACTTGGGAGGCTGAGGCAGGAGAATCGCTGGAACCCAGGAGGCAGAGGTTGCATTGAGCCAAGATGGCACCATGGCGCTCCAGGCTGGGCAACAGATCAAGAGTCTGAGAAAGAAGGAAGGAAGGAAGGAAGGAAGGAAGGAAGGAAGGAAGGAGGAAGGAAGGAAGGAAGGAAGAAGGAAGGAAGGAAGGAAGGAAGGAAGGGAGGGAGGGAGGGAGGGAGGGAGGGAGGGAGGGAGGGAGGGGGAGGGAGGGAGGGAGGGAGGGAGGAAGGAAAGAAAGAAAGAAAGAAAGAAAAAGAAAGAAAGAAAAAGAAAGAAAGAAAGAAGAAAGAAAGAAAGAAAGAAAGAAAGAAAGAAAGAAAGAAAGAAAGAAAGAAAGAAAGAAAGAAAGAAAGGAAAGAAAGAAAGAGAGGGAGAGAGAGAAGAAAGTTTGCCATAGCTATGAACTCTTAGAGATCAAGAAGGACACCATTAAATCCTTTTTGTTAAAATCCATAATTGTCTAAGTTATGGTTATAGTCTAATTATCTAACTCGGCATATTTTAGACAAACGAGTAAATGAATGAATGAAATCCTTTGACTCAACTTTTAATATCAGAAAGTGAGACAATGAATTATTTGCAATGCCATTTCCATCCTGAAATAGAAAAACAAGAAGTGTGACAAAAGAGATGGATCATGTATAACAAAACCTGGAAGGCAATGCCACTGATAGATATTTTTGAATTTTGTCTGGTCCATTTGCAGGACAGAAAGACCTGTCATATAGGAAATTTGTGCTAATTTCCTATATGACAGGAAGAGTTTCCTGTAAGAGATACCTTTTCAAATTTGAAAATAGCGTTTCTATTTTAAAAAGTTATATTTTTGTGTGTGATTTTAAAAAAATATGTTCCAGTGTTAAATGTTGGCAAATTATCTTTTTTCAAATTGAAGTTGATTGGTAAGGGGGAAATGTATTAATCTGCACTATTCTAAAGAGGGAAAAATATACAATTAAATTTTGAATGGGAGAAGCACAGGGGATTTTTTGTGTTCTCAATCTTAAAAGACATCTTGAGAAAAATTATTTTTTAATCTTCTGCTATGTTTAAACCAAAAGATAAATTAGAAAATTCTAGGAAATGGAGTTATGGTATTACTAAGAGAGTTTGAAAAGGAAATTGAAAAAAATCTGAAATACTATATTCAGGCATTTGAGCCAAAGTTTAAGAATGAGAGAAGACAATATATAAATATTAATTCCAAGCTAATTGGGATGCAGTTCAAATAAACACAGCAATAGGGATTGGTATACGATAATTGGATAAAAAATTAAATGTGCTTGCCTATTAAATCTGCCAGATTATTTTCAACTGCCTTATTGATACAGTGCCTCTCACTATATGCCAAGCACTGTTTTAAATGTTGGAAATAGTGTGTTGAAGGAAACACACCGACTTCCTGCCCTCCTGAAGTTGACAGTTCTTGCCTGGAAAGCTTACACTCAAGCAACAAGTCCCTATTAAAGTGCCAGTGACTGAAGATCTCCTCAGCTCTCCAATATGAAATTACTGGCTCAAACTCCTATACTATCAAGTAATGTTAATTCTTCTACGCAGCATTTGCAACTCTTGATAAAAATCAACTTATTTGCAGGATTTGTCTTTGCACATTCTAGGTACTTAAAAACGCCAAGTCTTAGATGAAAACAGGAATGATATCTTGAACATATTCTAAATTCCTTATGGAAATGGGTTAGCCTACTGCCTGGATGTGAAATCATATTAGGAACTTAACATTTCACAACAGAATGTCAATTCAGCTGCCTGAGTGTTTGAAATGTAAAACATATGGATCGTTTTACCAACAACACAAAATATTGGCATTTCAGACACTCATTAAAAATGTCAATCATAAATTAACTGTGATGCCAAAAACTTGCTTGAGACATCTGATATTTGAGAGATAGAATTTAAAAGATATATGAAGCATCCATTTCTCTAGTCAGGAAATCATGAAACTGAAGCTCAGATTTGCATTTAGTTTTCCAAATTACATGACTTGACGGAATTGAGAATTTATTCTTCCCTTACACCATTACGTCCATGCTTTCAGATAATAAAATTTGTTGGTTTAATGACTGCATTCATTTACTTATAAATACTTATAGACTTAGTGCCACAATTATGCCAAGTATAAATATAACGGACATATAAGATAATACACCTGCTTTTCTAAAAAAAAAAAAAAAAACAGAAAGGTGTTATAGTCAAAGACCTGTCTGGACTCTTAACATGAGTTTACATTCCTCCTTTCTTACTCTTAAGCTGTATCCTTTTAAGCAAATTTTATTATCTTTCAAAACACCAATGTTTTTATTTGTAAAGTAGATTTTGATAGCATGTGCCTGTGTCATACAGCTCTTGAAACAATAAAAAATTATGATATTGTTAAGAGCTTAGCACTGCACTTGCATGGTAAACAGTTATTATGTTTATGCTAAGTTCTAATTATTGTTAAAGATACTATTTTACTTTTTATTTTAGGTAATTATAATTAACGTGTAGTTTTAAGAAGTGAGTTAGAGAAATTCTGTGTAACCATCACCCAGTTCACCCAATTTTCCCGATTATGACATCTTGTATAACTATAGTACACAGCAATATCATAAGCAGGAAATTGGCACGGCTATAGTCACTAAAGCTTATTCAGAATTCACCAGTGTGTGTATTTAGTGCTAAAACATTTTACCTTACATTTGTGTGACCATCACCATAATCAAGACACAGGATAGTTCTATCACAGAGCTTCTGCTTGTTCTTTTACAGTGACAGCTATCTTCCTCCCTCACTCTGCCTCTCCCTAACACTTGACAATCACTACTCCCTTCTCTATCTCTATAATTTTAAGATTGTTATATAAATGCAATCATGTACAACTTTTTTGGAGACTATTTTTTCCCTCAGAAGAGTTCCCTTAAAATCCATTCAAATTTTCCTTTTTAAGACTAATATTCCATGGTATGGATGAATTACTGTGTATTTAACATATTTATCCATTGAAGGACATATTTGTTATTTCTATATTTGGAGTAATAAATTTAAAACTGCAGTGAACATCGGTGTACAGATTTCCAGGTGACCATGTTTTCAATTCTCTTGGAAGAATGATCAAGAATACAATTGATTGGTCATATGGTATACAGACACTTTTTAGCTGTTATACATAATTTTGAGAACGGCTGTCTTACTTTACACTCCAACCAACAGTGTATCATGGCTCTAGGCCTTCCACATGCTAGATAGCATATGATGCAATCACTATTTGTTATTTCAGTCATTTTGATAGGTGTGAAGTAAATTTTGGTATCATTTTAATTTGCAGTTTTCTGATGATTAAATGTTGGTTATATTTTCATGTGTTTATCTGCTATCTGTATACCCTCTTCAGTTAAATATGTTTTATCTTTTGCCTGTTTTCTAACTGAATCATTTTGTTGTTCTTGTTTACTAGATATCTTTACATATTCTAAATGCAAATCTCGTTTTGGATATGTGGCTATCGAGGTGTTTCTGTTTTGTTTTCTTCTGTCAGTAGCTTCATTTTTATTCTCTCCACAGAGTCATTCATGGAGAAAAAGTTTTTAATTCTTATGAAATCTAATTTATCAAATTTTTCTTTAATAGACTTAGACAAGTCTAAGACCTTTTCACCTAGTTCCAAGTCTCAAAGAGTTTCGCCTATGCATTTTTGTAAACATTTTACAATTTCAGGTTTTGAATCTAAATTCATAATTCATTTTAGTTGAGTTTTGTAATAATGTGTGATATTTAGGTTCAAGGTTTTTTTTTTTTTTTTTTTTGCCTATGAATGTTCAAATGCTTTAACACCATTTGTTGAAAAGACTATACCTCTCCCAATTTTGTTCATCTCCACCAGGCACATATTGGTTATTATTCCAGTTCTCTATCCTGTTTCATTGATCTATGTGATCCTCTCTCCACTAATACCACAGTCTTCATTCAGATTCCATGTAGTAGGACCTATTATCAGATAACAGTTATTCCTCTCATTTAGTTCACATATATACAAATATGTTTTAGCCTTTCTAGGTTTTCTATCTTCCCGTGTAAATCTCAGGATAAAGTTTTCTAGGCTGTGTAACTACTTACTAAGAATTTGAAAGAAATTGCATTTAATCTGTAGGTGAAATTGGAATGATTTAACATCTTTATTATTAGTCTTCAAATTTACAAATGTGGACTGTCTCTACATTTATTTGGCTCTTCTTTGATTTCTTTCATCAGAATTTTGTAATTTTCAGAGTATAAATCCTGTAGATACTTTGTTAGGTCTCTACCTGAATGCTTCACTTTCCTTAAATAAATTTTTAGTGTTTTTTTTTTTTTTTTTAAATTTCAGCCCTCACATATTTATTTTAGTATATAGAAATGTTATTTATTTTCATATACTGATATATCACTCAGCTTTACTGAACTCACTTCTTAGTTCCAAGACTTTTTTGTAGAATTTCTTTCTTATCAATCACCTTTTTTTTCTTTTCTTGCTTTGTAGTGCAGATTAGAACCTCCAGCATTATGTTTAATAAGAGTGGTGAAAGTCAACATCCTTGCCTTGCTCATAAATTTAGTAAAAAAGCATTTAGCTTTTCAACATTAACTGTGATGTTACCTGTAGATTATTTGTAGGTGTTCCTTAATTAAATTGAGAAAGTTTATTAATTTGTCAGTACTATCAAAACAAAGCTCCACAGTCTGGAGCTGCATAAACAACACAAATTTATGTTCTTACAGTTCTGGAGGCTAGAAGCTCAAGATAAAGGGTCTGTAGGCCTCTTTTGCTGAGGTCTTTCTCCTTGGCTTATAGAAGACTGTCTTTTCTCTATGTCTTCATGTGATCTTTCCTCTGTGTGTGCCTGTGCACTTGTCTTCTCTTCTTACAGTGACACTAGTCATATTGCCTTAGGGCTCACCCCAGTGACCTCATTTAAACTTACTCACTTATTTAAATACCCTGTTTCCAAATAAAGTCATATTTTGAGGTACGGGGAGTTAGGACTTCAAAATATGAATTTGGGGAAAATACAAACATAGGAAATTCTGCTGATATTTATTTGCTTTGATTTTCTATTTAAAATGGGTGCTAGATTTTCCCAAATGCTTTTTATGTATCAGTTGATGTGATTTTACAACTTTTCTTTTAAAGTAGTTGATGTGGTATATTACTTTTTAAAATTAAACCAGCCTTATATACATGGAATGAGTCCCATTTGTTACTGGGGTATCATTTTTTCATAAATTGTTGGATTAAATTTGATAACATTCTGTTTAGAATTATTTTTTCCTAAGATCATGAAAGATATTCATCTACAATTTAATTTTTGTACTGTCTACCTTTGGTATCAGGGTAATACTGGCCTCATAAAATGAGTTAGAATGTGTTTCTCATTGTCTATTTTCTAGAAAACATTGTCTAAAATTATGTTAATTATTTGATAGAATTCTCCAGTGAAATCATCTTGCCTAGAGTTTTTTGGGGGAGGAGTTTAATTTTTAAAAATTCCATTTTTAAGTTGTTGTAAGACTATTCAGAATATCTGTTTTATCTTGCTAAGTCTTAGTAGTGTGTGATCCTAAGACCATTTTTTCTAAGTTGTATAATTTATGGTATAAGGTTACTTAAAGTAATCTCTCATTATCCTTTTAATGTCTGCAGAGTCTCTAATGGATATTCCTGGTTACATTCCCAGTATTGGTAACTTGAGTCTTCTCTCTCTCTATCTCTACCTTCCTGACGTTTGTCAGTTTTATTGGTTTTGTGAAGAAGTAGCTTTTAGTTTCATTGATCTTTTTCTTGTTTTTCTCTGGTCATTTTTATTGATTTTCACAAATATAATTTCCTTCATTCAACTTGCTTTGTGTTTATTTTGTGCTTCTTTCTTTTTCCTGAAGGTTGAACATAGGTTATTAATTTGAGACCTTTCTTTGTCTTTGATGCAAATATTTAAAATGTCCCTCTTAGTACTGTTAGCTGTATTCTAGATATTTTGATATGTTCTATTTTTGTTTTCATTCAGTTATGATTTTTGAAACTTATTTTGACACTTTTTCTTGATTTCATGAACTATCTAGAAGTGTTTTATTTTCATGTGTTTGGAGATTTCCTTCTTGTCTTTAGTTGTTTCTAGCTTGATTCCATTCTGGTCAGAGAATATGCCGTACATAATTTTAGTTCTTTAAGTTTTTTCAGGTTTGTTTTATGGCCCTGATATGGTCCACCTTAGTGGATGTTCTGTAGGTGCTTGATAAAAAGTTCTTTATTCACGGTTGTTGCCTGGGTGTTCTACATGTCAAATAGATTCTGGTGGTTGCTTGTGTAATTCATTTCTTCCATATCCCTGCTGATTTTCTGTTTAATAATTATAACCATTTCCCGAAGGGGGAATTGGAGTTCCTAATTATAATTATGGAGTTGTCTACTTTTTTAGTTCTATAAGTTTTTGCAGCACTTATTTTCGGGCTCTGTTGTTTGGTGTATATACATTTATAAATTTATGTCTTTTTGATTGATCCTTTTACATTATAAAAACACATTTTAATAAGAATTATTAGTTATGTTGCCCTGCATACATTTTATGGAATCTTAAGAAATATAGTCTACATGAATTAATGATAAAATAGGGTAGGCTTAAACCCTAATGCAGTAGTAAGATAAGCTATTTTAACCTTCAGTGAAATCACCGGAAATACATTTTATAGGATGGAATATGACAACAAGAAAGAGAATCTCAGTCTTCTGCAAAGAGTTTTAAATACTGCAGTATATTAGCTTGTTCTGCTATAACAAAAGTACCACAGACTTCATGGCTTATAAACAAACAGAAATTCATTTCCCACAGTTCTTAATAATGGAAGTTCAAGATCAGTGTGCCAGCATTTTTATCTGTTTTCTTTTTTATCTATTTTTATCTATTTTCTTTAATTTTTTAATCTATTTTTATCTATTTTCTTTAATTGCAAAACTCAGAAACAAAATCAAGTGGATTTTCAAGGAAAATGTGGGTCTATCAGTAATTTAAACACATTTATATACATACTTCAGAAAATCAATGTGTTTGGTTTTTGTTTTTGTTTATTGTTCTTTCTTAGACAAAGCATAACATTTTTCCCCAGAAAGGAACACTGCCTTTAGTTTAATGAGAATGTCAATTTACTTGATTACCAAAATAAGTTGCCTATGGTATCTACTAAAATATATACTTTCCCTTTTGTATGACTTTAGATTTTAGAATCCCATATTATATCATATAGACATTTTTTATAAAATCTATTATTATCATTGCATACAATATCGAATCATTGAATCCATTCCCCACTGTGGAATTAGATGTGTAACTATTGTCTCACAATGAATATGCTGCCTAAAAATGGACTCCTTTATAAACACAACAATAACATTTTGAATTCCATCATTATGAAAGATTAGAAATGTGCAATATAATTCCCAGGGTTTTATCGTTAATGTGAAACTAGCTGAAATATTTACATTTTCAGTGCCAGTTTAATTAAGCATATTCATTGTCCTGAATCAACATATAATTTGCACTGGGTTTAAATATTTCAGTATTGTTTGTACAGAGTTTAAACACTGTCACAGAGGGTCCGTAGTGTTCACTTTAAACTCTAGCAAATGAGTCATTTTAAGCTAACCCAAGCTTCTTGGTGCATTGCAACAGAGCTTTACATTTCCTGACAAATTGAATTCCAGCCAGGTGTCACTCTTTAGAATCCCTAAGGTTTATCTCTGCCCTTTCTGCTCTGACATATGCTTTTGACATACCCAGAAAATTATGTGATAGAAACCTGTGGAGTGGTAATACCTTCTACAGCAGGGGTCAGCTGTAAAGAACCATTAATGAGGCCTCCCATAAACAAACTGTTCTGAACGGTGAGGGTGGCATAGGAAAAGAAGAGATATAATCTACTGTTACATAACGCATACAATGCAGGATTTTCTTATAACCCATTCTTCAGTGTTTTTCCAAAATGCAAAAACAAGCTGATTTTTATGTCCATATCCCCCATGAAAAAAATTAGGTTATTTGAATTTTTATTTTTTCCTCTTAATTTAAAAGTATCAAAAATTGCTTTTATTAATGTTCTACAATGGATATATTATCTACTGTCTATGTTTACTAAAATATGAAAATATGTTTCACTTTTTGACAACATATACCTGAGGCATTCGAACAGAAATCAACTAATATTTGTGTAACTCACAAGAAACTGTTCCTAGTGGACCCCACCATGCAGGTAAACCTGTAGTGAAAATAATGAAAAACAATAAAGAAAGCATAACTACATGCAACAAGACAAAAGCTATTAAGTACAAACAAAATCAGATATTCAACTTACAATTTTTTTTAAGTGAAATCTGCTGGAAATGCAATACTATCTCTATAGAGAAGCACTAAGTAAAATGATTCAAATTATTTAAATTACTCCATAAAGAAATAAACAATATCCTAGACCAAGAAGCAGGAAAACACAGGCTATGATTAGATGACCTAGATAACCCTGCAGTGGTTATACTATCTGCATAATTCCTCTGTTTGATGACAAATTTGATGGTTATTTCTGATTTGTATATTTGTTGACATTTGGTTTTTTTGTTTATTATGGCTGGGCACTGTGGCTCACACCTGTAATACTAATGCTTTGGGAGGCTGAGACAAGTGGATCACCCAAGGCCAAGAGTTCGAGACTAGCCTGGATAACACAGCAAGATCCCATTTCTAAAAAAAAAAGTTTTAACTAGCCAGGCATGCTAGCTCATGCCTGTAGTCTCAGCTACTTGGGAGGCTGAGGCAGGAGGATTACTTGAGCCCAGGAGTCCAGGACTTCAGTATGACAGTGAACTATCAGCACACTACTACACTCTAACCTGGGTGAAAGAGTGAGACTGTGTCTCAAAAAAAAAAAAAAAATCGTTTATTGGTGTTATATGCAAATATGCTCTGAATAATGCATTCATTACTATATAAAACGTAGTCATTTTAGAATGAAGGTCAACTCCAATAAGTGAGTAAGTGGAGTCTGCAAAACCTCTAGTATTCAACGTGTTGAATGTGCTTCAAACTTTCTGGCTGTGACATAAGTTTTCCCAAGTATCTTCAGTAAAATAATGCACATCTAGACCTTTTGTAAAACACTCACTGTAACACAGGAAGGCATAATTTGGGTTATTTAATTTATTTTAAAACTAATTAGAAAAAAAATGTCCCTTTCTCCTTTTGTAAAATATGCTTAATAACAACTGATGTATACATAAAAACATCTGCCTAGAGATTGTGTATGTTTTTTCTCAGTCAAATATAAACAACTGAAATTAAATACAGTAACATATTAACTCATGATGGATTAAAGGCTTAAATGTAAAAACCAAGACTATAAAAACTCTAGAAGAGGCTGGGCGCGGTGGCTCAAGCCTGTAATCCCAGCACTTTGGGAGGCCGAGACGGGCGGATCACCAGGTCAGGAGATCGAGACCGTCCTGGCTAAAAAGGTGAAACCCCGTCTCTACTAAAAAATACAAAAAAACTAGCCGGGCGAGGTGGCGGGCGTCTGTAGTCTCAGCTACTCGGGAGGCTGAGGCAGGAGAATGGCGTAAACCCGGGAGGCGGAGCTTGCAGTGAGCCGAGATCCAGCCACTGCACTCCAGCCTGGGCGACAGAGCGAGACTCCATCTCAAAAAAAAAAAACTCTAGAAGAAAATCTAGGCAATGCCATTCAAGACACAGTCCTGGGCAAAGATTTCATTATGCAAAAGTCAAAAGCAATTGCAACAAAAAAACTGACAAGTGGGATCTAATTAAACTAAAGAGCTTCTGCACAGCAAAAGAAACTGTTATCAGAGTGAACAGACAACCTACAGAATGGGAGAAAGTTTTTGCAACCCATCAATGTGACAAAGAAAATATTGTGCCTATAAGAAACTTAAACAAATGTACAAGAAAAAAACAGATCACTCCACTAAAAAGTGGGCAAAAACCATGAACAGATAACTTCTCAAAAGAAGAATTTATGCAGCCAACAAATGTATGAAATAAAGCTCAACATCACTGATCATTAGAGAAATGCAAATCAAAACCACAATGAGATATCATTTCAAGCCAATGAGAATGGTAATTATTAAAAAGTCAAGAAACAACAGATGCTGGCAAGGATGCAGAGAGATATGAATGCTTTTACATTGTGGTTGGGAATGTAAATTAGTTCAACAATTGTAGAAGACAGTGTGGCAATTTCTCAAAGACCTAGAATCAGAAATACCATTTGACCCAACAATCCAGTTACTGGGTATTTACCCAAAGAAATACAAATCTTTTTATAATAAAGATATATGCATGCATATGTTCATTGCAGAACTATTTACAATAGTAAAGACATGGAATCAACCCAAATGCCCATCAGTGATAGACTGGATAAAGAAAATGTGGCACATATACACCATGGAATACTATTCAGCCATAAAAAGGAATGAGATCATGTCCTTTGCAGAGACATGGATGAAGCTAGGAGCCATCGTCCTCAGCAAACCAACACAGGGTAAGAAAACCAAACACTGCATGTTCTCACTCATAAGTGGGAGCTGAACAATGAGACCACACAGGCACAGGGAGGGGGATAACACACACTGGCCTGTCGGTGGTTGGGGAGTATGTGGGACTGGTTGTGGGGGTGGTGGAGAGAAAGCATCAGGAAAAATAACTAATGCACACAGGGATTAATACCTAGGTGATGGGTTGATAGGTGAGCACTGTGGCATAAGTTTATGTATGTGACAAACCTGCACATCCTGCACATGTATCCCAGAACAGAACTTAAAATAATATTTTATAATACAGTAAGATAAAGGAATTCTATAGAAGTCAGCACATAGTAAAATGCTGACTTGTGGAGTAGAGCCACCCCAGGACTCTATATTCTTCCTCCTTCCCACATCAAAAGTCTCCTTGATTACTCTAATCTGCCTTTCTTCCAGTCTTAATTTCAAGAACTCTGACAAGCTGGTGTGAATGAAAGAATCTTCATTTACAGCTTTCCCTCCCCTTTCCGCATCCCAATTCTGACATTACAATGCTTATGCCCCTGAGAAACTGTATCAGTGTAAGAAGTTTCTGGGTCCATGTGCATGTGTGTGATCTATCATTACAACTGGATTGTCAATAGCCTAAATATAGAAACAATGCCTTTGACATTTTCCCTTAGGGAAAAAGTTGACATTATTTGTCCTTTTTGCAATTCCTTAATAGGATAAACAATCTTACCTATTTTGAGTAGAGGGGTTTGTAACACATTTTGGGACAATCTTGGCCCTCAAATACTCTCTCTCAGTTTTTCTTTTTACTAACAACAGCAGCTATTGAATAACTAAATGAGATTAGATATATCACTTGAGGGTATTTTTTTCTCTTTTTAAAACCACTTTTTTCCTGTGCTTAATGCAAAATTAAGACCAAGTGTCGTGAATTATCCCTTTCATTAATTATCTGTATTTTTATAATTACTATGCTATGGAATAAAGAAAAATGATCTCTTTATTATTTTCACCTGAATTATTTACATCGAAGTTTTTCATAAACATAATGACAGAGAAAACTGAAACCTCATGGGAAGATTTCCATTGAAGGATACATAGGGTCATTTGGAGAAGGTTGAAGAAGACCAATGACTCATCTTTAATTCAATCCCAGGGCAGGCACTAAATGGTATACAAAAAAAAAAAAGTTATTTTTACCTGATTATAACTACCAGAAGCAGACTGAGAAATTTGCAGGCCATCAGAACTTTAATTCACTTAGAATTAAACTATATTTGTTAAAATAATAAGGATAATTTAAATGGAATTTTGTCTTCCTCACATTTTACTCAATAGTGGTATGATAGCTTGGGGAAATTCAAAATAACTTTAAACCCAAGACAAAGTTAGTCTTTGGAAAACTGGGTGTGAAAGTTAAGGCCATAAATTATCTTTTAAGAATTATCTCACCTGGTAGATATTCTAATTTTATTTAACAGCTTTTGTCTTAAAATTGTGAAAACAAAATTGACTTAACTACATAGGACTCTTAACCATTTATTCAGTCCTTTATCCTTTTCCCCACCTCCCTTCCTCCCTTCCTACCTTGTCTTGCCTCAGTGAACAGTAATAAGTAGCTTTAATGTACCAGGTAATACGCTGTGAAAAAGCAAAAATGGATAAAATCTAGCTTCTGCCCTCAGTGAGCCCTATATTGTTTTATTTTTATTTTTTATGTGTTTTTTTGAGACAGTCTCACTCTGTTGTCCAGGCTAGAGTGCAGTGGCACAATATTGGCTCACTGCAGCCTCTGCCTCCTGGGTTCAAAGCATCTTATGCCTCAGCTTCCCAAGTAGCTGGGATTACAGGCACACACCACCAGGCTTGGCTAATTTTTGTATTTTTAGTAGAGATAGGATTTCACCATGTTGGCCAGGCTGGTCTCGAACTCCTGACCTCAAGTGATCTGCCCACCTTGGCCTCCCAAAGTGCTGGGATTATAGGTATGAACCGCCACCCAGGGCCGATGAGCCCTATTTTAATAGGGAGAAATAGAAGCATGAATAACTCTATGCCATCAAGTGTGGGTGTTCTTGTCTCTCTTCTATTTACAATTCTCCCAAGTGTCTTTCCAGATTCTTAAAATACATATGTAAATAAACTTCTAAAAGCATTAAACTTAGAAAAGAAGTATTAAAGGTTAAGATTAGGTGAATGCATTCTGGTGATATTTTATAAACCATTGACTGCTCAAAACCTCATTTTTTAATACTGAAAAAGCTATGTAACTAAATTTAGCAAGCAAAGGGGTCACCAAACATACTCAACTTCTGTGGTCTTTAACCTCATTGTTCATTTGCTTTATGTGATTCCTTGATAACTGATTCATTCCTCTGAATATTTGTATGCAAACAGTCATATGTACTTCATGTTCGCAAATGAAAGTTATAACAACTTGAAATATGTGAAAAATGTTATAATGGTAGTGGAATGGAAGGAGATACTATACTCATATTATTATCCAACATGTAGAATGATTGAATTTTAATCATTGTGTATATACTAAATGATATTTAAAATATTTATAACATTTCAAACATTGATTATATTTTATTTCTCTTTATACTACATGAGTCATATCATTCAATTTTTAGAATGTATCCAATACTTATGTATAATGTGATGAACATTAGAGGTATCTGTTTAGGTCTTCATGTGCTTCAATTACCTGATAGTTGTGAAAACACAAAGTTCTTAACTGAATAATTCCTTTACCATAGAACTAATAAAAAGAAACACAGATTGATTCGAATATCTGCTGCTTTGCTTTGCAGTAATTAGTATGTACTGATATGTGTATAATACATATTTATAGTCAGGAATTAAAAATATTTTAATGTAATTTTATTTTTATTCTAATAATTTAATTTAATTTTAATTTAATAATTCAATTTAATTTTAATTTTAATTCCTGACTAAAATATTTTTAATTCAAAGCCTATAGCAAATGTATTAATATTTGAACTACAACCAATTTAGGAAGTGCATTAAACTCAACCCAACAAGACTTTAGGTTATCATTATTCCCAGACTACACATCTCACCAGATTTAAAACTTTCATTTTCTTTTAGATTAAATTTAAATCCCCATTCGAAGTCTACAGGATTACAAACCAAACAAATAACCTAATATTTTTATTCTTTTTACTTAATATGGCTTATATTATACATACTGAAATTATACTATACCCCCCACAGGACATGTGATGGGGCGTGTGGCTCACTTCTTTTGTGCCTGGCAGTTCAAACTCCTAGGGGGAGTTTGCAGATGGGCAGGTTGTGGGGAGTACAGCACCTAGGGTTGAGTGTTTACAGCTCCTGAAGCCCCAGTGGGCGTGTATTACATTGTGCCCTTTCAGCTTAGCCGTCCACAAGCAGCTTGTGTTAATCAACCCAATTAGACCCTCTGCCTTACTGCAAGGACAGAAGCCTTTCTGTATCCCTGGTTCTCACCTTAGTGTACTGGAAAAATCAGATCACACGTGAGCTTGGTGGACGGGTGCAAGGTTTTTTATTGAGTGGTGGAAGCAGCTCTCAGCAGATGGATACAAAGAAGAATGGGGATGGAGTGGGAAAGTGGTCTTCCCCTGGAGTCAGGACATTCAGCAGCTGGGGTGTCCTCTGACTGCCCTTGGCTGAATTTCCCTGGGCGTACATGTCATTCCTCAGTCGGTGGCCTGCCGTCATCTGTCGGTGTGTTCTTCTGCCAGTGTGTTCCTCTTGCCATCCAGCCACCTGTGTGTGTGCCCTCTAGGATCTCAGGATTTTTATAAGCACAGGATGGGGAGTATGGCAGGCCAGAGTGGTCTTGGAAAATGCAACATTTGGGCACCAAAACAGAAGTGTCTGTCCTCACTTAGGTCTGTGAGCACAGACCCCAGTGTGGAGCCTTCACCAGAGACATTGCCCTTCTTTACCCAGCACTTCCCTGCGCCCGCACCCCCAAATCAATACCACATATAGTTCAGGGCTATCGCTACCCTTCCAGAAAAAAAAAGGGCTGAAAAACTTTCCTGCTCAAACTGTAGGTTTATGAGCTAACAGAAGCCTCCAAAGAGAAACACCTCCCTTGGCTAACATAGCTCAGAGGTGTGACTTTTACTTTATATAAAGTGGCTAATGAGCCCCTCCCTGGTTTTTTATTTAGCAATGACAGAACCTAAGTGTTTGGCTTGGTACATGTTGATTTAACCTAAATTTTGGAAAAACTACAAAAATCGTAAAATGTCGAATATCTTTTAAATCAGTGATCCCTTTTATGAAGATCTATCCTATGAAATCAATTAAAATGCATAAAATACTTTATAACATTGTATCCATAATATTTACAGTAATATATAAATAAAAGCTAAAGTAATTAGGGTACTCAAAATTAATGGTATATATGCAATAAAATATTCTTGGAGTCTTTGTAAAAATGAAAAAACAGATTATATTAGATTAATTTCAATAATTACATGAGCATTCAAATAATGTAATTGTTTTCTTAAAGTCACAATAATGTTAAAGACATACACTTTCCAGTTAATAAAAAACTAAAAAACATGTTATTTGGATAGTCCACATTTTGTTCTCTGAATCATAACCAGAACATATTTTGAAAAGAATCTTTTCCCTATAGTTCAGGGAAAATTCAGAGATAGAATAACAGATAACAGTACTCAAGAGTGTTATTCAAATGTCCTCTAGCCCTCAGAACACGGATAAAATTATTTTTAAAATGCTAGGTTTAAAATGATACTTAAGTTGTAAGATGTATTCCATGGGTTTTAATCGATGTTGTTGAATATAAAAATGAAAGAAAGGTAATCATTTGCTTCCGTAGATTTGATGGTTCGATTTCTTAGAATATTGATATATACAAAAAGAAATTTAAGAGAACACAGAAGAAGAGATAATGAGAAAGAAGGAAAGAAAGAGAGAAAGAGAGGAAGGAAGGAAGGAAGGAAGGAAGGAAGGAGGGAGGGAGGGAGGGAGGGAAAGAAAGAGAGAGAGAGAGAGAGGAGGAGAGAGAGAGAGAGAGAGAGAGAGAGAGGAGAGAGAGAGAGAGAGAGAAAGAAAGAAAGAAAGAAAGAAAGAAAGAAAGAAAGAAAGAAAGAGAGAGAGAGAGAGAGAGAAAGAAAGAAAGACAGAAAGAAAAAAGTAAAAGAGAGAAAGAAAGGAGGGAGGGAAGGAAGGAAGGAAGAAAGGAAGGAAGGAAGGAAGGAAGGAAGGAAGGAAGGGAAAGGAAAGAACAAACCATGAAAAAGAGAAATGAATAAGAAAAAATATCTGTATATAGTAACATAAAACGAGAAGTGATGTAATTCTCACCAAAGGTTTAAGTATCATGCAGACCATGAAACATATTTGGGAAAAATGTGAGAGTTTGCTTTGTTAAAATTAAAGTTTAAACTAGTGTTCCAAAAATCTTTCTGATGAGACAATCTATTTGATTAAGGATTCAGGGGTGGAAACATTAAAGCTAGGTTGTTCAAAGCACTCAGGCTCTCTCAGAGTGGCTTTGCTCAGAAAGCAGGCATCAAAATTATGTGATGCACCCTTTCCCTTTCCAATTTCTACAATTTGTGTTTCAAATCAAAGTCAGAAAGCACACACATCAAGATCTTAATTTTGGAACAAAGCCAGGAATACAAATTACTCTAGTTTAAATGTCTTAAAGGCCTGATTCACCATTTTTCTCTCATTCTTTGTGTTTTCTATTGCCTTATCAAAATTAAGAGTTTTTATTTATCTTTAAAAAGTACTTGTTTTGAGTGTGAGAACTTTTGAAAGGGTAAGAATCATGTCAAAGGACTGCATTATCACACAATTAGCAAGGTGGGGATTACACTGCATCAGTTCAACACAATTCACTGCTGGGGCATAATAGCAGGAAAACACCTAAAACTACACACCCTGCTATGACTTTTCTGGAAAAAAAAAAAGGAAAGCCTTATGGATAAGCAAAAGGCTACTTTCTTGGCAGCTCTGTACAATATTTAGATGCTAATGTTTGTAAATGAAAGGACTCTCAGTGCCAAGTGTTTTAAGCAACATCAGTACTTAAACTACCAGTGTATTATTAGCTCTTACGTGACTCACTTTTAATATAGCTAGTCATTAACCAAGACTAACTTTGGAATTTTCCTTTTTTAAAGGTAATTTATACGTTGGCTTTTAAAACTAAATGCTTTTATTTCTAGGAATCAAAAAAATACATTATTTCTGTTACTGTGAAATCATACTGGAACATTGATCAAAATACCAGTGATATTTTCCTCCTAGAAAGGCCATGAGAAGTGCATTGCATTATCAACAAAGACCACCTGAAAAATAGTGTTGTTGTGGTTCACAATAAATACAATAATCTAAATAGTTTTTCACTAATGCATTGTTTTAAATGAGTAGGCATTTCATAATCCTGGTTTTTGAAAGTGAGGACTCTATTATACTCTTTCTAAGGAATTGCAGTCTTATGGATGCTAATCACATGGTCAGTAGGTGGCAGCATAGCTCTTTGGTTGCTTGAAATAAATGGTTTCAAATTTAAAGTAGCTAAAAGAACTCTTCCCCACTGGTGATTTAAAAAGAAAGAAGAAAAAAGATTTTCTGTATGCTTCATGTATTTCTTTTATTTTCACTCCATATTCATACATGGATATATAATATTTATATTAGTTTTACAGAAGATTAGTAATCTGCTCTGGCCTTTCGAACACATTCTGTAATATGTGTGCTATCTTAAAATATAATTTTCATTTTAAAATCCTAATATTTTAAAGCATAAAAAGAAACTTATAAATCTGCTACTTCAACTGTATCGTTTTACAGATAAAAAGTAAAAAAAAAAAAAAAAAAAAATAGAAGCCAGGAAAGTTGAAGCCATGTGTACAACCACAAGTAGTTATAGAAATAAATTCATCTTCATTAGAAGCTTATCTGGAATAAATTTTTTTTGCAACAGTGTTGTAATATAAATTGGAGAATGCAGACAACTACTCATACTTTTTTCATATTTTTAAGTAGAAAGTCTTATCTCTCCCTTTTTTTTTTTTTTTTTTGGTAAGTTTAGATAAAATTATCAAAAGGCCATTGATAAGTGGCAGTCATTTTTTTCTGACCACTGAAACATGATTAATCCAATAATATTATTAGATTAAATGACTAGTCAATGCCAGCTACTATGACCACTTTAAATGATGAAATGTCATCTTAGTAACCATTGGTTTTGAATCTCTCAGAATGTTTTTGATTGCTATTCAGAATTTATCTCTACACGAATAAAGCCTGGGTTGTTGGAGAGGGAAGTAAAGTCCTACACAAACTTCCTGTTCCTTACTTTCCTGAACTCCTCATCAAGCTCCCTCTGTGGCTATTTCGCTCCTAGCACACAGGATCGCTGCTGTTCCTAGAGGCAGCCAAGTTTTTTCCAGGCCTGGCCCAAGCTTTTTTATTCACAAAAACACCCTGGCCCCAAAGATTTTCAAGAATTGCTTGCTTCTCTTCTTTCAGTCTTGGTACAAATGTCACCATAGCCGTGAAGGTACATGAGGTTTCTGATCATCTTAAATATAATTACAACCCCTACCTCCCCTTGTCATTTTTCCTGTCTATATTCTCTTATTTTTTCTATTGAACTAATCAACATTAGCAAATAATATATTTAATTTTTTATCAATGTATTAGTTTGTTATTTTCCTTACTAGAATGTAGGACTCAGAAGTCCTCAGATCTTGTTTTCTTTTGTATTTCCACACCTGAAGTAGTCCCTAGCAAATAATAATAATTCAATAAATTGAGAGTTGGTTTTGTTCTTTTTAATAAAGCCTTTGTGATCTTTTGAAGAAAATTGCGAATAAAAGAGAGTACTACTTTTTAGGGTGTGATTTATTAGCATAGAGTTTACTTTGTAGTTGATACAATGCATTGTGTTTGTTTTAATAAGTTTCTACATCTTTGTTAGTAGCTGATGATTGTTGCAAGTAAAAACGAATGAGAACATTAATAGCACATTAAACTTGCTAGATGCTTGGTGGATTTCTTTTTCTCCTTGTCTGCTTTCTCTGTTTCTTATTCTTTCTGTTTTTCTTCTTTCTTTTTTACAATTATATAAAAAGTACATGAAGTCAAACCAATGAAGACTGATTTTGGAATTTTAGTAAATAATCTCATTTAGACACAGAAAAAATAAAATATAGTTTATTTTTAAATTACAGTCATAGGTTTGACCTTGACAAGTTTATTAATATGTTACCCAGCCTGAGATAATCAACTCTGGACGTTCTGTTTGTGTGACCTTCCCTAACTAGAGTGGCATTTGGTGGTGAGAAAGCTGATTTCCATGGCTAATCACGTATCTTTGGTACCTTGTAGCTGTGTGATTATAAACTACCTTATGTAGCTTACAGCTCAGTAACAAGTGATGTCACAAGAGATGCTAATAATATGTGGGCATTTTCCTGTTAAGTGAATACCGATCAGACTTTTAACACTTGGTTTGTAGGGAGGATTTTATTACCTCAAATACCATATTATGAAAAACATAGACACTAGTGACTTGTAGGCTATTCAAACTCTCATAAGTGTAAAATTCTATAATCCATAGCCAAAAAAAATACATTATGTAAACCAGTTCACTTCACCTTAAGTTCACACTATACTTATTTGTTCTGTTTAACAATATATTTTTATGAAAGAATTAAAGTTTATATTTACACAAGCTACCTATGAATAAATTAATTGCTCTAATAAGAGCTTTGTTTTGTAACACTGTCGCCAAGAATCAAAGTAAAAGAAAGAAAAAAACTCTCATTTTTACAAAAATAAAACTAAAGGAAAACATTATATATATATATATAGTCTTTTAAATAATGAAAAATTAATATTGGTCACAATGAAATATGTTGCTTGAAAATACTAAGGAAGATGAAAAGAATGGATCAATGAGATGATAGGCAATTTCATATCTATATTCAGACATGGCCAGCTCCTTCAAAAAATAGTACGGGGAATAAAAAATGAAAAGCTGCCAAAATTTCCAAAATCACTCTATCTTGTCCTGAAATGAGATCTGGATATTTTATATATTAAGGTAATTAAATACTACCCAGTGTTCAGGGAAATAGAAGAAATATAATTAAAAACTACAAATGATAGTCATATCAAAAATTCCATTTTAACCTAAATTTTGAGGAAAAAATGCATTTACAAAGCAAGTGTTGGCAAAACAGAGGCATAGGATTTTTTACTGGTATTTACTATATGAATGATCATATGGTATATTGTAACTTTCAATGTTTTAGAAGAACAGTCTGGGTAAATTAGCCATATGATGAAGAAAATCAGCCAATAAGCCACCTGTAGTTTTGTTTGCACAACAATAAGATTCACCTATGGCTAATTCTTCTGATTTTAGATATCACAATCTGTACCATGTCTAAACATAAAACAAATATCCATAGATAGATTCCTTCAGTTCCAGCTATGTAAGTTAACAGTGTTTCTGGGGTACAAAACTTTAATGGCACTGGGACTGTATATGACAGTGATCATATGGAGAACATACCAATATTTCTTGAAAACGTAAAATATATCCTCTCCCATGAATACAATGTGTTCTCCTCATTCATTTAAAAGAATATTTTTCTACATTGTAAACTTTGAAATAAAGTTAATTATGACTGTTCCATATTAAAATTATTACTAAAGATTATATTCCTGAATAAATGTTAGGCATAGGTATATACAGTTTGTTTAAAAGTAGGTATTTTAATATCATATTTTAAAACCTGTTCTACTATGCTCCTGTATTGTGTTTCATTTACACCAATGTTGCATTCCTTCTCTTTTACAGTAATGACTCATGTGTCTGTCCTCTCAGTTGACTGTGAAAGTACTGCCAAATCCTTGGGCAAAGAAACCATGACGTTTTACCATGTTTTGCAGTTCAAGAAGCTAATACAGTGGCTGATATAAAATACTAGTGAACAGATGTTTAGTATGTTAAAGGCTCATAAATGCAATGCAGTGTTTTCTCTCTTAAAGCTTTCCAAGGCTTATAGAAAATGAGTAACAAGTGAAATACAGTAGCCCTTGACAAGCTATATTGATTGATTTAATATGGGTGTGAGCTATTATAGAAAGATTTTAAAAATTTATTTAGTATTTGGTTGCTTCTTATTTCTCTATTTTTAAAACAATAGATAAGAAAATGAAGCTATTTTCATTAAGTCATACAACTGAAAGTGTTCTTTAAAGGGTGCTTTTTATAAACATTTGTGAGAAAATGCAAAAAACACAAAACTAGGAACAATCTCACTACATTTTGAGAAAGTGATTCACAGTTGCTAGTTACAATTCTTTAAAAAAAATTCTTTTTGACCAGCAATCAAAGACTTCTGAAATCAGGTTTTGTTCGTTCTGGTATATTTCCTATTTGAATACAAATACACATATACTATTATATTGCTTGCCAAGAATAACATCAAAATAAAAATGATTTGCTTTCTGCAATTTTTTTTTCTCAAGGCAAGACACGTTGTCATCATTTTTCTGTGTAATACCCAGACATAAAAGTCTGAGTGTAGAAATGATCACATTTCTTTTTGAATATCCAATTATATGGTTGAAATAAAACTATTATTTTCTTAGAAATATATGTGACAAAAGGGTCTTAAAAACACAGGGGTTTGAGAAAATTAAAAAATATATATATAGTGAAGCATATGCCTGTATCATTACACACCATTTGTGTCATTACACTACTTTTTAAGTGCTATTAAAATGATTAAAAATGTGAAACTGATTCCTTGTTATGGTTATTTTAAAGCTTCTGTTCTCTTTTTTAAAATTTTGGGGTGAATGAGTATGTGTTTACGGGCCTTATAAGACAGCATCTCACAAATCAGCATCTGTATGTTCTAGGGACCTACTCTGGGCTTCCTTCAGTATCTAAATATAGAAGGATCCAGTCAAAAGTCAAGGTATTCACACCAACATGGCACATGTATATATATGTAACAAACCTGCATGCTATGTACATGTACTCTAGAACTTAAAGTATAATAATAATAATTAAAAATATGTTTTTTTTTTTAAAAAAGAAAGAAAGTCAAGGTATTCTCCTATGATGCCTCTTTGGCCACCTGGTACTAGATTTTAATTGTCACATAGATTCATCAAGCATATGTACCTATCTTTTCAAATACACAAAGTAGATAAATTTTAATATGAGATATTTTAAAGTTAAAAACAATTTGTAAAATTATCTCTACTATAGAAAATATATACTATCCTGTGAAATTGTATGCATTTTATTTACATATAAACATGCATAAAACTGCAAGTTACATACACACAAAAATTACACTACGTTTTTGATATTAACTTGCAATTCTTCCTCCTTAAAGGTTGGGGTAGCCCTTACTGGGCATGATTTGATGCACTATTGTTATGTTGTTGTTCAACCTCTCCACTACTTTCATCTTCTGCTAATCTTTTCACATGTCCTCATGCCAACCTACATCTCTGTGTTTGTGCCAGAATGATTACTTCTGTTAAGTTTATCTGTAGTCACTTAGAATAAAGACATTAAAACATTTTCCCCATAGAGATTTTAAGCTGTATGTTTTTAAAAGTGCTTTGGGTGTATGCCGTGTGCTGAAAACCATTAGCAAATTTTAAAAATCATTACTATTACCATTTTCTTCAACTCATCTAAATTGACTTGCTTTAATAACAAAGATATTGAATTAAAAATAAGTACCTAAAATGTTATGAAACCAATAATATTTATATGATAGCTATTCAAAGCCTACCAATAAGATAAGAACTCCGTAAGGATAAAAAACAAACAAACAAACAAACCAAAAACCTCTTTCAGGTCTTCTTAAGAAACAAAACAAAATCATACTGCAGTATTTTAACAAAACTATTCTAGAAACTAAAATAGTTATGTATCATCCAAGAGAAAGAAAAATAGGCAATATTTTGTTTCCTTAAATACAAGAGGCTTCAAATAAAACGGTATTTGAGTTGCTTCTTCTCTTTGTAGAGCCTAGTAGCTGATCTTATTTCTTTTTCTTTACCTATATTTTTAAAAAGACATATTTACTTAGCCATTTCATCTCTTTATTTGTTATTGCATGGGTGATTGATTGATGGTTAGTGACATTGCATAAATCTCAGCTTATGTCAAACTGTGTCAAAGTGAAATGGGAGGAATCTTGTCATCATTATTTGACCTTTACTTTAATGCAACTCTTATCAGACTGCCATTTAGCTTTGGGAATATAGTGAGCAATGCAGTGCCTGCCCTCAAATTATATTTTTTTAGAAATAGAGTACTCTGTTTACATACTAAATGTTAGTCTACAAGTCATAGTTACTGTTAACATTGCTGTATCTACCTGTGATGTTAGAAAATAATTATCCTTGTTTGTGAGTTTTTCCATCTGTAATAATGATTTTCATATTACTACTGTATAAGTTGAGCAATATAGTTTGACTCACTCTTGGTTAAAATTCTAAAAAAAGGCCTAGAAACAGACAATGTGATATAAAAATGGTGTGTCAGTTGGCCCAAGCTCAAAATGTACAAATGTTTTACCTATCACATGTAAAAAATATAGTTGGTAGGAGTATATTCAATTAGATACATTCATTAATTTTTAAGCAATTTAAAGCTATTGACACATTGCAATGTTTTTGAAAAGGAGTCATCATTGGGTTAATTTTGTGGTTAGAAGTATTATTTGAGTATTTGATATATACAAATATATTTAGTTTATATTATTTATAATACTTAGTAAGAATTGATGCCAATTTAAATGCTGACATTTTAAAGATTAAATCCAACCAAATCACATGCTCTCTATCTAGTAATTAATGTAATTTGATTTAAATATTTATCCAATTTATTTTTATGCAAATAAATAATACTTAAGATAGTTACTAAAAATAATTATTTTTCAAAATTATTGTGAAACTTTAACTTGTATGTTTATTTTGAAAATGGTAAACATAGACATGTTTATTTAAAATAGGAAAATTAAAAATTTTCTCATATACGTTATATGTTACCTAGGACCAAACTGCTTTTCTCACTTTAAATAGCAATTAACTTGCAGAAAAAGACGTGAGGCAAATTTTTTTAAAGAAAGTTTGTGATTTTGAGAAAAGGAGAACAAATAAAGTTAGCACAGCTTTCACTTTGGCTTTCTGGCTGGGGAATCCTTTTTCACCAAAGTGCAATAAATTGGAATCCAATAGAAGTACAGCAGCCTCACTGAGATGAAGACAAATGGAGTTCAGGGAAATTGAAGTGGTTGAAATTTTAGTAGGGCAGGTTACTGGAAATGAGGGAGTGCTGAGAGTGAAATCTCAAAATTTGCAGAGGGTTCCATATGTTCGTGACTTGAAGATAATTTGCACACATGGAGATTCCTCTGGAGGCTATGGGAAAGTAACTGCTGCAGGGGAGCTAAGAACTGAGAGAAGTAACATAGTTTGAAAAGTCCTGAAAGACACTGGAGTTAAAGCCGAGCCAGATGGTAGAAACCTTGCTGAACGTGGACATTCAGTTAAGATTGTAGACATGTCAAAACTTGGGAGAAAAGACTATCTTTGAATTAAAAAACCATACCCAGGTTTAAAAAGCAGGAAAACAAAAGCAAATACACAAATAGCTCCAACAAAGAACAAAACCAAGTCTGAGAGTATGAAAAGAATGTGTCAATAATTTAACTGCTTACAAAATTAAAACTTTAAAGATTTTGTAGTCTCACTGTAGTGTATCACCCACAGCACCTGTCCGAGAAGATAAAAAGACAGTGGATATAAAAGGAATAAAAAAAATTGTAATTAAAAAAAAGGAAAGAAAAACAAGCATGCAAGGAAGAAAGAAAATGAGACCAATAACCAGGAGAAAAATCAATTAATAGTAACAGAATAGAAAACATGACTAAGACTACTAAGAATTAGCATAGGAATATCAAAATAGCTATGGTAATTTTATTGCATATGTTCAAGACTGTATAGGAAAGCAGGAACATTATGAATAAAGAAATAGCAGATATGAAAAAATGACTCAAACTGCTAGAGATAAAAAATGCAAAATAAAATTTTAAAAATTACCAGATTTGTACACGAGCAGATTGGACACCCCACAAGATAAGATTTGTGAAGACGCAAAGAGAAAAAATCTGACAAAGTGAACAGAATTTCATATTGTCTTTGCGACATTATCAAGAAATACAACATTTATGCAATTTGAGTCTCAGAAGCTGGGGGAGGCGGAAAAGATTTAAGATAATTGCAAGCTTTTTTCAAATTTCATGAAAACTATGTACTCATGGATCCAAGAAACTCAACAAACTTCAAGCAGAAAAACGAAAATAAAAAGGAAACTTCACTAGAAAATATCTAAATCAAATTGACAAAACTTGCAACAAAGAATAATCTTGAGCCAGAAATAAGAATTATGACCTGCGGTAGAATCAACATAAGAATGACAGCAGCCTTTTCAAAAGAGCTCCCACAGGCCAAAAGATAATAAAAGGTCATTTTTAAAGTAATGAAAGAAAACTAAACCATTAAGCTATATTTCTATACCCTGAAAAGTATTTTTTTTTTAAAATAATGGTAAAAGGGTTGATTTCTAACATGACAGCATCAGAAGCCCCTCTGACCTGTTTCCCAGTGAAACTGGTGGACATTATTTAACACACACACACACACACACACACACACACACTCATTTAAAGCCTCTGGAGATGGTCCTCAAGGGAAATGGCTAATAGAGAAACATCTATTCAAGAAAACCTACAAATTTCAGTAAGAAAAGCAAAAGTCTGGCAATTGAACCAAGATTGATTCCCCCTTCTCCAAGTTGAGCAAAGCAGAATCTACACTCCAGACTGCTGAAGCAAAAAATACTGGGTTTCCCTTTCTTTCCAATTCCTAGACAGAGGATTTTTTTTTTCCCCCGGGAGGAAAATGACCTTAGAGCTTCTCATCTTGACCTCAGCTACTTGGTGCCAAGGCTAAATCATGGGCAAGTGCAGTCCAAAGGTGGGGACTCCCTTCTATACAACCCCTACTCATGGAACCCAGGTTCTGCTATGAGCATGGAATGTTGAGGATACTGGACCCTCACATCTCTTCCTCCCATTGTGAGGTGGTGGACTCACGCCAGGAGAGAAAAAACAGGCTGTTACCTGCTTCCTCCACTGCATGCTCAGCTCCTAAAGCAGGGATGTCACTCAGAAGGAAATTTGCCATCGTTCTCCTCTCCAGCTCTAGAGCTCTAGATAAGAGATGTTCCTCGGGAGAGCATGATGTAAAGTAAACAGCTCCTAGTCTCTTCTCAAATAAACTGACATTTTTTTGCAACAGAATTTGGAGAAGTTTAAGCCCAATGGCACTCTTAAGAGCAGTGGAAATTGTAGTGAAAGTCAATTGGATTTAGTAGAGTGGTGTTTTCTTCCTCATTCTGTGTCGAAAACTTTATCTGTTTATCTGGACCAAGTGGCCACTCTGATTGGACAGGCATGGTGTAGAATACTTAAAATTTCTGGATTTGATCTGAATTTAATTGTAGTTCCCTTAAATTGACTCGAAGTTCAAGCCACTTTTCAGCATTCTGTAGTGTGGCAAATTCACTTGGCTGATTTTATTGGCTTTTTGACAATCGTTACCCAAATAACAAATTGCTTGATTTTATAAAAATGAATTTTTTGGTGGTCCCTCAATTGACCAGAGATCAACCCATTCCTGAGGCCGTTACAGTGTTCACTGATGACTCCAGTAATGTAAATGTTGGTTATGTAGGTCCTACAAAAAAACTTATTTCTACCCCTTATACTTCTGCTCAAAAGGCAGAGTTAATTTCTATAATTATTGTCTTACAGGATTTCCCCAAACCTTTAAATGTTGTCTCTGATTCTACTTAACATGGGAAGGAGGGTATGTTTGTGTTTAACCAGGAGATCATCAAACGAAAACCACAGGGAAATGACATCCGCTTCAGAGACCACCCTCAGACGTGGTGAGATTTGTGCCAACGCCTCAGAAGCTGGCACACCAAATCAAAATGGGTCTAACTCAATCCTCCCTGATGGCAATGGAGACCCATCTAACTAATCCCACTTTGCCTAATTACCTTTCTTTTTCCCCTTACAAACCTAAAAATCTCACCATTTATATTAGCCTGAAAATAACATCCCTCTGTTCTTCTTTTTTTCCTCCTTCAGCACTGAATCTCACTTACACTAGGTTTTATTTAATGATTCCCCTCCTTATACTTTCTGTCTCACCAGTTTCCCCTCACACTGATTTACCTGCTACACAAAATTATTCTTATTGGGCTTATGTGCCTTTTCCTCCACTTATTCAACCTCTCACTTGGATGGATGCTTCTGCAGAAATCTACACTAACGATAGTGTGTGGATGCCTGGAGCTACAGATGACTGTTGCCCCGCTCAACCAGGAGAAGAAGGCACTGCATTTAACGTTACTATGGATTATAGATACCCCGCTTTGTGCCTCAAACATGCACCTCTTTGTATCCATCTAGAAACTCAAGTCTGGGCTGCTTATCTTCTGGAGAGATCAGCTACAGAGGAACTGGGACATTTGGTCTCTGGCCTCTCCCTTTCTCCTTTAAAACAAATGAAAGGGGCAGTAATGGGATATACCCCATACTTTCAATATAAACCTGCAGGAAAACCATGCCCTAAAAATTATGAGGGCTTATCTAAAACCTTATTTTGGGAAAATTGTGTTAACTCACATTCAGTAATATTAAAAAATGACTCATATAGTTTGGTAATATACTGGGCACCAAAGGGCTATTTAAAAAACAATTGCTCCTCTGGTGGGAAAGGCATGCCTGGAGGCTACTTACTTTTATTTCTTACCGAGAGAATGAGAATCGTCATTCTACTTTGCATTGGAGGTTCAGCTCATTCTTTCCCTTAAAATGGGAAGATAAAGGCATTACCCTCCCCTGCTTCCTGAGGCCTCGAATGATATTCCCCATTCTGAGTCCAGAACACTCAGAACTTTGGAAATTGGCTGTTAGAAACCATGTCTGGACTGCGAGTATGGGAAGCGGAAACTATTCTGTCTGTTGTCCCTGCTACCATCCCTATCTCTCAGTATCAACGTAGATCCAGACATTCTGCTTTACTTACCTCCAACCTGACTGTTCCCATACAGAGTTGTGTTAAGCCTCTTTACATGCTGTTAGTGGGAAATATCAAAATTTGGACGAACAATCAAACTGTCCAATGCATTAATTGCCATTTATACACTTGTGTTAATTCCCATTTTGACTCCAGGAAAAGTGTAATGTTGGTTTGAGCTCGAGAAGGAATCTGGATTCTGGTAACTTAGCCCAGACTTTGGGAATCCTCCCTCTCGATACATTTAATTAATGAAGTGTTACAGCTAATTCTAAAAAGATCTAAGAAATTTGTTTTCACTTTTATTGCTGTGATCATGGGCCTAATTATGGCCACTGCACTGGACATCACTGCCAGAATGGCATTACATCCATCTATTCAAATGACTCATTTTGTTAATGATTGGCAAGCCAATTCCTCCCAAATGTGGAATTCTCAACAAGGCATTGATCAAAAATTGGCTAATCAAATTAATGATTTAAGACAGTCTGTTATTTGGTTTGGAGATCGGGTAGTGAGCCTCGAACATCACATGTAAATGCAGTGTGATTGGAATACTTCAGATTTCTATATCACCCCATATTCCTACAATGAGACTGATCATTCATGGGAAATGATCAGAGGACACCTGGGTAGGGAAGATAATTTATCACTGGACATAACTAAATTAAAGAAACAAATTTTTGAAGCCTCTCAATCTCATTTATCCATTGTCCCTGAGGTTGAGCTGTTAGATTAGGTGGCAGAAAATCTTTCTGAACTAAACCCCATGACTTGGATTAAGTCTATTGGGGGCTCCACTGTATTAAATTTTGGAATTATGTTTCTCTGTTCATTCAGCTTGTCTTTAGTGTGCCGGACCACTCAGAATCCTGCATCAAAATCGAAAGAATGAACAAGCCTTCATCGCCATGGCACATTTATATAAAAGGAAAGGGAGAGATGTTGCAGGAACTTGAATGGATGGACCAGCTGAAGCCACAGCAGAAGAACATAAATTGTGAAGATTTCATGGACATTTGTTAGTTCCCCAAATTAATACTTTTGTAATTTCTTACACCTGTCTTTACGTCAATCTCTGAACATAAATTGTGAAGATTTTGTGGACATTTATCACTTCCCCAATCAACTCTTATAATTTCCTATGCCTGTCTTTACTTTACTCTTAATCCTGTCATCTTCATAAGTTTGTTGCCTCAGGACCCTGTAATGATTGTGTTATCTGCACAAATGGTTTGTAAAGCATGTGTGTTTGAACAATACGAAATCCAGCCACCTTGAAAAGAATAGGATGACAGTGGTTTTCAGGGAACAAGGGAGATACCCATAAAGTCTTACTGCCTGTGGGGCTGAACAGAAAAGAATCATATTTCTCTTCTTTCAGAAAGTGAATAGGAGAAATATCACTAAATTCTTTTCTCAACAAGGAATAAACCTGGGAAAAAGAATACATTCCCAGGAGGAGGTCTCTAAAATGGCCGCTCTGGAAGCATCTGTCTTATGGAGTTGTAGATAAAGGGTGAAATACGCCCTGGTCTCCTGCAGCACCCCGAGGCTCCTTAGGATTGAGAAATTCCAGCCTGTCAAAATTCTAGTCAGATCGGTTGTCTGCTTTCAAACCCAGTTTCCTGTTAAGATGTTGATCAATGACAATGTGTGTCTAGCAGGACATTCTAGTTTTGCCCTGGCCTTGTGATCTCATTCTGCCTCTCTACCCTTGTGATATTTTATTGCCTTTGAAGCATGTGATCTCTGTAACCCACTCCCTGTTTGTACACGCTTCCCCTTTTGAAATCCATAATAAAAACTTGCTGGTTTTGCAGCTCAGGGGGCATGATGGAACCTGCCAACATGTGATGTCACCACTGGAGACCCAGCTGTAAAATTTATTTCTTTTGTACTCTTTCTCTTTATTTCTCAGACCAGATGACACTTGGGGAAAATAGAAAAGAATCTACATTGAAATATTGGGTGCTGTTTCCTCCAATATCTAACAAAGATACAGCCTATACAAGATGCAGACTAATTTGTACAGGAAAAGTGGGGAATAAGACAGCTGAGAGGAACACTCAGAACAAATATCAAATACTAACTTCAGACATTATTCCCTCAAAGGAGACATAATTTGACTGGATTAGTTTGTAGAGTAAGTTATGTCCCAAGGACTCACTGAAAACAGTAGAGGAATTGACCAGAAAGGAAAATAGTGGACTTTCATGAAGGGGTGTGCTCAGAGAAAGAGTGGAAGAGAGTCCTACCAGTACCACTGTTATCCCTTGATGACTGTGGGCATACTAAAGGCTGCTCCTCTTTAAAGAGGAATATATGAGGGCTAACACTGAACAAGGAGAATAGAGAAATACTTCACTAAAACAATCCAGCCATTTGCTAAACTAACAAATAAACAAATTACAACCAGTCCAAGAGAGGAGATAATACTCATATAGTACCTAGAATACCTACAATATATTATCTAAAATTTCCACTTTCCAACAAAAAATTATGAGACATTCAAAGAAATAGAAAAGCATGACCCATACCCTACCAAAAAAAAAAAAAAGCAGGCAAGAGGTAGTGCCTGTGAGAGCAGTTTTATAACTATAATGATATCATATTCAAATAAAAGATTGAAAATTAGTTGGGCATAGAGGCTTGCATCTGTAAATGCAGCACTTAAAGAGACAGAGGTGAGAGGATAGCTTGAACCCCCTGCTGGGGATCGTAGTGAGCACCCATTCTCCACAGAAAGGAAGAAGAAAAAAAGACAAAAAAATAAAGTTAACCATTAAAAGCATACTCACAAAAGTAATTAAAGAAGACATGTATATTGACAATGTTGCCTCAAGTAGAGAATATCAATAGATAGAAACTATTTTTTTAAAAAGAATGAAATAGAAATTCTAGGATTGAAAGTTCAATAGCTAAAATAGTTTTTAAAGATTCATTAAAGTGGTTCAACAGAAGACTTGAACCAGTGACGGAAGAAATGAGCAAACTTGAAGTTTGATTGATCAAGACTATGTGAGCCAAAAAGTATAGAGAGAAAAATTGTGAAATGAACAGAGCCCTGGAGAAAGGTAAAACACCATTAAGTGCACCAATATGCACATAATAACAGTATCATGAGAAAAAAGAAGAGAAAAAAATTCAAAAAAAAAACATAATAGTTATAAATTTTACAAATTTATTGAAAAATGTTGAACAACACTCAGAGGAAGCTCAATAAAGTGCGGGTAGAATAAACATAAAGAGAACCACAGAGACACCTCATGGAAAAAAATATTGATATTCAAAAACAAGGAGAAAATCTTGAAAGCAGCAAAAGATGACATATCTTTATAAAGGAAACTCAGTAAGATTAACAGCAGAAACGCTCTAGGCCAGAGGCAAAAAGAAAATATATTCGAAGTTCTCAAATAAAATAATGACAGCCAAGAACCCTATATCCAGCACAAATATTACTGAAAAATAAAAGTGAAATAAAAGCCTTTTCAGATAAACAAAAACCAAGAGAAGTTACAGCTATCAGACCATCTTATAAGAAAAACTAAGGGAAATTCTCCAGACTGAAAGCAAGTGACTCCAGACAGCAATCCACATACGTAAGAAAAAAAAAGGAGCACTGGTAAGGGTAATTATGTAATTACAAAAGGCAATTTAAAGGCATTTTTTCCCTTTGTGAAAAACTAATTTAAAAACCAATGAGTTCAAAGTATATTTACAAAGAAGAATATTTTTATGAAATAAAATGTGATATTCAAATCCATTTTTTCATTTACTATAAGAAAAAAAAATCTTAGATGTCTAAGGACTTAGTTACATTGTTTCAAAATATATAAAAGAAAACTGAATAGAATTCATAGAAGAAATACAAAAATACACACATGCAGTTGTAAATTTTTAAGTATTTCACTAATTAAAATAAAATGTAAATAGGTAATCAGTAAGTGCATACATAATTTGAACACTATGAACAAGTTAAGCAAATTGACTACTCTATCCCCAAATACATTTTAATTACAATTTGAACACTCACCAAGATAAACCACATGCTATCAATAAAATGACTTAATAAATAAAGAGTACTAAAATTATACAAAGTATGAACTTTGATCACACTGGAATTATACTAAAAATCAGTATCAGAAAGAGAGCTGAAAAGCCCCAAGTATTTGGAAATTAAGTAATATATTTCTAAATAAACCATGGTAAAGATGATACACAAAGAAAAATAGAAAATATTTTGAACTGAATTAAAATGAAAATACAATACATTAAATTTAATATGACACAGCTAAAATAGTTCTCAGGAGAAAAATTATGGTATTAATATAGTTATGTTAAAAAGTCCTCCAATCAATGATCTCAGCTTTATTTAAAACAAACAAACTAACTAACTAACTAACTAGATGGGCATAGTGGCAGGTGCCTGTAAGTCCCAGCTAATCAGGAGGCTGAGGCAGGAGAATGACATGAACTCGGGAAGCAGAGCTTGCCATAAGCCGACATCACGTCATTGCACTCCAGCCTGGGCGACAGAGCGAGACTTCATCTCCAAAAAAAAAGAAAAAAAAACTAGAAAAGATAAAGCAATATGAGCTTATGATAAGCACAAGAAACAAAATAAGGAATATGAAAGTGAAAATTAATGAAATAAAAGATAGAAAAATGAACTAAAGGACTTGTAGGTTTTTAAGATCAATAAAATTGATATACTTACGACTTATCTGAATAAGAAAAATGAGAAAAATACAAATTTCCAATATATTAATAAGAGAAAGCAGAAACATCACTATAGATCGTATACACATTAAAAGTATAACTTTCGTAGGTTGGATTAAATAGAAAAACTTCTTTTACCAAAGCTCACTCAAGAAGAAATAGGATAGTCATTCACATATTTACATTAGTAGTTTAAAATATTTCCACAAAGAGAACTCCAGGCCCAGGCGTACTGAATAATGAACTCCACCAAATATTTAACAAAGAAATATTTAACAGTTTTTAAGAAAGAAATCCAGAAAGTAGAAGAGCAGCAAACACGTCTCACCTTATGCATACAGATGCAAAAATTCTCATAGTTTAGCAAATTTTTCTTTCTTTCTTTTTTTGAGACAGAATCTAGTTCTATCACCCAGATTACAGTGCAGTGGTATGATCTCACCTTACTGCTACCTCCACCTGCCAGGTTCAAGCAATTTTCATGCCTCAGCCGCCTGAGTTGCTAGGATTACAGGTGTGTGCCACTATACCTGGTTAATTTTTGTATTTTAGTAGAGATGGAGTTTCGCCATTTTAGCCAGGCTGGTCTGTAACTCCCTGGTCTCAAGTGATCCGCCTGCCTTGGTCTCCCAAAGTGCTTGGCTTACAAGCATGAGACACTACGCCCAGACTTTTAGCAAATTTAATACAACAGTTTCCAAAAAATAGTGTTCTATATTATGACCAGGTTTAGCATAGGAATGCAAGGTTTAAATTTTGAATTCAACGTAATTCACAATGTAAACTAGATAAAAATCATATTATTATCTCAGAATATGCAGTAAAAGTATTCGAGATCCAGCCACTGCACTCCAGCCTGGGGGACAGAGTGAGACTCTGTCTCAAAAAAAAAAAAAAAAAAAAAAGTATTTGAAAAACTTTAATGCATAGTCATAATAAAAACTCTCAGGAAACTGTAAACACAAAGACAATTTCTCAATCTGCTAAAGTACATCTGTGAAAAACTTACCGCTAACATGATACTCATTGGTGAAACACTGAGTATTTTCTCTCTGGGAGGAAAACAACACGTATTTTTCATCCAAATCTACTACAATATGTTCAAGATTCTGACCATTATACTCAATACTTGCTACTTAGTACTCAATATTTATTATTCTTAATATTTGATATATATCAATTATGATTTTCAAATGAAAATAATATAAAACTAGTTTTAACTAGTTAAATAGGTAATCTAACTTAACTCAGTTTTGTTTTGAGTCACGTTAGAAAAGACATCAAAGAAAGGAAACATATTTTTTGTTACAGGGACTAGGCTTGGTGCTTATATAGATAAATTATTCAAATTTTTCTCAAGCTTTTCTTTCTCTACATTCTGTTCAAGTTTTTATATTCTAGTATTATAAAATTCATTTAGGATTAATAAGCAATTCATGTTTAAGGTTCTGCATAATTCTACAACACGTTCTATTTAGATATGGCCACTTTTTCCTCAGAGTCTTAAATCCAAGCATACAGAATTAACAGAGAGAAACAAAAATTACCAAGTGAAAAAGTAGACAGGAATCTAATTTACAGATTATACAGATGGAGGTGAAGATATAATTGGACCAGAGTTCTAACTGGAAAATGAAAATTCAAGCAATAAGAATTCCTGGAGGATTTAGGGCTTTGGAAATGGCGTGGATAATAGAGTGGCAAATTCTGTGGTGCCTTCCCTGTTCAAAGTCAAGTCATCTTCATTCTCTAACTGTCCAGCATACCATCTTGGTTGCTGGCTGTTCACAGCTGTATTGCTTCTGCAAATCACTTTAGTCCTCAGAAACTGCTCTATTTAAGATGACCCACTTTTCCAAGAGTGACCAGAAGATGAGTTTATGTGAAGATGCAAAGCTCTGGTCCTTTTGCCTAAGTTTGGGACCACTCTGAAGTTCCATCTTAGCTACAGAACTATACTCAGGATTAGCTGAAGCCTTTGGTGCAATAACTTTGCAGTAGTCTCTTACTCTGCTTAGTCCTCCTTCTTCACTGCCTGATAACTCTGTCTCCCAAGAGTGCTCCCCAATAAGCATTCTGCTCACAACTCCCTGCTTCAGAATCTATTTCCAGGGAACCCAATTTAAGATCATCAGTGAGAACTGAAGCAATACTTTCAAGAGAGTGGCTTGTCAGGTACATGGTGCTGTTTTTGAAGAGGCTCAGTTTTCAATGGATTGAGTAGTGGACAGGACATAATGTGACTGAGATGTGTGAAATGGGCAGGATCTTCAGAAAAATATAGTAAAACTGTTGAATTTAAATAATAAACATTTTTATTAAAAGTATTTTTCAGAAATTCTCTTTAAATCGCTAAATAGAAAGCAAAGTAAACTTGCAAAAATAATTTACCTAAAAAGAAAGTGGGACAGAATCATTTAACAATTTGACACCTAGATCCTGAGACTGCCAAGTACATTCTGGCAGCATTGGCACTGAAGCCAGGGCAAATTTAAAGATTGCCAACAGGAAATGCTGGTGCCAAACTAATGCTGGAAATTACTTAAACACTAAAGCCAATTTGCTTTTACACCACAATAAGATAAAAAGAGGGCTACAATTAAACCTTTACATGAAAAACATTTTTGGTATCCACACCTAGCTATCTGTGAACTCATCATGCATCCCTCCTTCTTTACCTGTCCCCCTATATATCTACTAGGAATAAATCCAACCACCTAGTTTCTAAAATAAGAACTGTGAGAGCAAATTTAGAATCTTACTCACAAAATGCTTACATGCATTTGCTACCTCAAGCCCAAACTGGCTGCTACCTCTTCATTAATGTTCAAATTCTTTCTTATTGCTCCCCAATTCCATTTTTGGTTCTGTAAGGCTGCTAATCAATATTCGGCAAATTATTGCAACAGCTTTCTTGCAATCAGTGTCTTCCAAACTAATTCAAAAGTTCAAAGAATGAATATTCTAGATGCAAACTTAATCATGTTATCCTTTTTTATAACGTGTTCCATTGTTAAAACATGTCTCAGGCTTCTTTCAACAGAGTAGAAGGCCCCAGTATTCATTTTGAGTTACCTTTTCAAATATTTATCTTCACATCAAATCTTGAGGCCCAAATACATTATACTACTCTCATGTCCCATAAATATGGGGCTATTTACATAATTCTTCATCCTAGAAGAGTCACAACTTCATATCTCAAAAATTAGTGTCATTAAGAGTATGCTTTGCAGAAAACCATTTAATTAGCTGAATTTTTTAAATAATTAAATGTGAATGAACATAGTGTTGGTATGCATTCTCCAGCCAACTTAGGTACTCTTGACTTTTATGACATTTAGGCAAGTTGCTTAGTTTTATCATTTTTTGTTTTTGTTTTTGTTTAAATGAGATGGGGTCTCACTATGTTGTCCAGGTTTTTCTTGAACTCTTGGCCTCAAGTGTTTCTATTGCCTCAGGCTTCCAGAGTGCTAGGATTACAGGTGTGAGCTACCATGTCCAGCCCCAGTATTTCTATCACTGCATTTCATACACACACACACACACACACACACACACACATATATACTTAGCATAGGTTGCCTTACTTTTTGTTCTTTCATTTTTTATTATACTTTAAGTTCTAGGGTACATGTGCACAACGTGCAGGTTTGTTACATATGTATATATGTGCCATGTTGGTGTGCTGCACCCATTAACTCGTCATTTACATTAGGTATATCTCCTAATGCTATTCCTCTCCCCTCCCTACTCCCCACAATAGGCCCCAATGTGTGATGTTCCCCTTCCTGTGTCCAAGTGATCTCATTGTTCAATTCGCACCTATGAGTGAGAACATGCAGTGTTTGGTTTTCTGTTCTTGCAATAGTTTTCTGAGAATGATGGTTTCCAGCTACATCCATGTCCCTACAAAGGACATGAACTCATCCTTTTTTATGGCTGCATAGTATTCTGCATATGTGCCACATTTTCTTAATCCAGTCTGTCACAGATGGACATTTGGGTTGATTCCAAGTCCTTGCTATTGTGAATAGTACTGTAATAAACGTAAGTGTGCATGTATCTTTATAGCAGCATGATTTATAATCCTTTGGGTATATACCCAGTAATAGGATGGCTGAGTCAAATGGTATTTCTAGTTCTAGATCCTTGACGAATCACCACACTGTTTTCTACAATGGTTGAACCAGTTTACAGTCCCATCAACAGTGTAAAAGTGTTCCTATTTCTCCACATCCGCTCCAGCACTTGTTGTTTCCTGGCTTTTTAATGATTGCCATTCTAACTGGTGTGAGATGGTATCTCATTGTGGTTTTGATTTGCATTTCTCTGATGGCAAGTGATGATGAGCATTTTTTTCATGTGTCTGTTGGCTACATAAATGTCTTCTTTTGAGAAGTGTCTCTTCATATCCTTTGTGCACTTTTTGATGGGGTTGTTTTTTTCTTGTAAATTTGTTTGAGTTCTTTGTAGGTTCTGGATATTAGCCCTTTGTCAGATGAGTAGATTGCAAAAATTTTCTCCCATTCTGTAGGTTTCCTGTTCACTCTGATGGTAGTTTCTTTTGCTGTGCAGAAGCTCTTTAGTTTAATGAGATCCCATTTGTCAATTTTGGCTTTTGTTGCCATTGCTTTTGGTGTTTTAGACATGAAGTCCTTGCCCATGCCTATGTCCTGAATGGTATTACCTAGGTTTTCTTCTAGGGTTTTTGTCCTTTTAGGTCTAACATTTAAGTCTCTAATCCATCTTGAATTAATTTTTGTATAAGGAGTAAGGAAAGGATCCAGTTTCAGCTTTCTACTTATGGCCAGCCAATTTTCCCAGCACCATTTATTAACTAGGGAATCCTTTCCCCATTCCTTGTTTTTGTCAGGTTTGTCAAAGATCAGATGGCCGTAGATGTATGGTATTATTTCTGAGGGCTCTGTTCTGTTCCATTGGTCTATATCTCTGTTTTGGTACCAGTACCACGCTGTTTTGGTTACTATAGCCTTGTAGTATTGTTTGAAGTCAGGTAGTGTGATGCCTCCAGTTTTGTTCTTTTTGCTTAGGATTGTCTTGACAATGCGGGGTATTTTTTGGTTCTATATGAACTTTAAAGCAGGTTTTTCCAATTCTGTGAAGAAAGTTATTGGTAGCTTAATGAGAATGGCATTGAATCTATAAATTACCTTGGACAGTACGGCCATTTTCACAATATTGATTTTTCCTATCCATGAACATGGTATATTCTTCCATTTGTTTATGTCCTCTTTTATTTCACTGAGCAGTGGTTTGTAGTTCTCCTCGAAGAGGTCCTTCACATCCCTTGTAAATTGGATTCCTAGGTATTTCATTCTCTTTGAAGCAATTGTGAATGGGAGTTTATTCATGATTTGGCTCTCTGTTTGCTTTTATTGGTGTATAAGAATGCTTGTGATTTTTGCACATTGATTTTGTATCCTGAGACTTTGCTGAAGTTGCTTATCAGCTTAAGGAGATTTTGGGCTGAGATGATGGGGTTTTCTGAATATACAATCATGTCATCTGCAAACAGGGACAATTCGACTTATTGTTTTCCTAATTGAATATCCTTTATTTCTTTCTCTTGCCTGATTGCCTTAGCCAGAACTTCCAACACTATGTTGAATAGGAGTGGTGAGAGAGGACATCCCTGTCTTGTGCCAGTTTTCAAAGGGAATACTTCCAGTTTTTGCCCATTCAGTATGATATTGGCTGTGGGTTTGTCATAAATAGCTCTTATTTTGAGATACATTCCATCAATACTGAATTTATTGAGAGTTTTTAGCATGAAGGGCTGTTGAAATTTGTCAAAGGCCTTTTCTGCATCTATTGAGATAGATGGTTCTGTTTATATGCTGGATTACATTTATTGATTTGCGTATGTTGAACAAGTCTTGCCTCCCAGGGATGAAACCCACTTGATCATGGTGGATAAGCTTTTTGATGGTTAATGTATTCAGTTTTCCAGTATTTAATTGAGGATTTTTGCATAGATGTTCATCAGAGATATTGGTCTAAAATTCTCTTTTTTTGTTGTCTCTCTGCCAGGCTTTGGTATCAGGGTGATGTTGGCTTCATAAAATGAGTTAGGGAGGATTCCCTCTTTTTCTATTCATTGGAATAGTTTCAGAAGGAATGGTACCAGCTCCTCCTTGTACCTCTGGTAGAATTTGGCTGTGAATCTGTCTGGTCCTGGACTTTTTTTGGTTGGTAGGCTATTTTATTGCCTCAATTTGAGAGTCTGCTATTTGCCTATTCAGTGATTCAAATTCTTCCTGGTTTAGTCTTAGGAGAGTGTATGTGTCCAGGAATTTATCCATTTCTTCTAGGTTTTATAGTTTATTTGCATAGAGGTGTTAATAGTATTCTCTGAGAGTAGTTTGTATTTCTGTGGGGTTGGTGGTGATATCCCCTTTATCATTTTTTATTGTGTTGATTTGATTCATCTCTCTTTTCTTGTTTATTATTCTTGCTAGCAGTCTGTCAATTTTGTTGATCTTTTCAAAAAACCAACTCCTGGATTCATTGATTTTTTGAAGGGATTTTGTGTCTCTATCTCCTTCAGTTCTGCTCTGATCTTAGTTATTTCTTGCCTTCTGCTAGCTTTTGAATGTATTTGCTCTTGCTTCTCTAGTTCATTTAATTATCACTACATTTCTCTAATGCACCAGCTGAAACTTTTCTGACTGTATTTGTCTTCCTTAAGTTTTCCTCTTCTCTGTGTATAGAATCAGGTTCCTTTAAAAAATATAAAATGGTACTTTGAATTTGGTTTCTTATCTATTGCCTTCATTTTGTCCCTTGCTGACATTTTAAACATAAGAATGTGATATATGGACTCCCAGGCAAGATGGCCAAACAGGAACAACTCCGGTCAGCAGCTCCCAGTGAGACCAACACAGAAGGTGGGTGATTTCTGCATTTCCAACTGAGGTACTTGGCTTATCTCACTGGGACTGGTTAGACAGTGGGTGCAGGCCACGGAGGGCAAGCAGAAGCAGAGTGTGGTGTCACCTCACCTGGGAAGTGCACAGGTTGGGAACTCCCTCCCCTAGCCAAGGGAAGCTGTGAGGCACTGTGACATGAGAAGCAGTGCATTCCAGCCCAGATACTGTGCTTTTCCCATGGTCTTCATAACTCATAGACCAGGAGATTCCCTCTGCTGCCTACCCCACCAGGGCCCTGGATTATAAGCACAAAACTGGGCAGCCATTCGGGCAGACCCGAGCTAGCTGCATGAGTTTTTTTCATATGCAGTGGCACCTGGAATACCAGCAAGACAGAACTGCTCACTCCCCTAGAAAGGGGGCTGAATCCAGGCAGCCAAGTGGTCTAGCCCAGCGGATCCCACCCACATGGAGCCCAACAAAATAAGGTCCACTGGCTTGAAATTCTCACTGCCAGCATAGCAGTCTAAAGTCGACCTAGGACACTGGAGCTTGGTGGAGGGAAGGGTGTCTGCCATTACTGAAATTTCACGGTGTAAACAAAGCCTCCTGGATGTTTGAACTGCATGAAGCCCACTGCAGCTTGGTAAAGCCACTGTAGCCAGACTGCCTCTCTAGATTCCTCCTCTCTGGGCAGGGCATCTCTGAAAGAAAGGCACAGCCCCAGTCAGGGACTTATAGATAAAACTCCCCTCTCCCTGGGACAGAGCACTTGGGAGAAGGGGTACCTATGAGCGTAGCTTCAGCAGACTTAAACGTTCCTGCCTACCAGCTCTGAAGAAAGCAATGGACCCCCCAGCACAGTGCTTGAGTTTTGCTAATGGACAGACTGCCTCCTCAAGTGGGTTCCTGATCCCTGTGCCTCCTGATGAGGAGACACTTCCCAGCAGGAGTCAACAGACACCTCATACAGGAGAGCTCCAGCTGGCATCTGGCAGGCTCCCCTTTGGGATGAAGCTTCCAGAGGAAGGAGCAGGCAGTAATCTTTGCTGACCTTGCAGCATTCACAGGTGATACCCAGGCAAACAGGGTCTGGAGTGGACCTCCAGCAAACTCCAGCAGACCTGCAGTAGAGGGACCCAACTGTTAGAAGGAAAACTAACAAATAGGAAGCAATAGCATCAACATCAATAAAAAGGATGACTATGCAAAAACCCGATCTGAATGTCATCAATATCAAAGACCAAAGGTAGGCAAGTACACGAAGATGATAAAAAGCAGCAAAAAGGCTGGAAATTTCAAAAACCAGAACACCTCTTCTATTCCAAAGGATCACAACTCCTGGCCAGCAAGGGAACAAAACTGGATGGAGAATGAGTTTGATAAATTGACAGAAGTAGGTTTCAGAAGGTGGGTAGTAATGAACTCCTCTGAGCTAAAGTAGCATGTGTTAACCCAATACACAGAAGGTAAGAACCTTGATAAAAGTTTACAGGAACTGCTAACTAAGAATATAAATAACCTGATAGAGCTGAAAATCACAGCATGAGAATTTATTGAAGCATACACAAGTATAAACAACCGAATTGATTAAGCAAAAGAACGGATATCAGAGATTGAAGAGCAACATAATGAAACAGCATGAAGACAAGATTAGAGAAACAAATAGAAAGGAACAAACAGAGCCTCCAAGAAATATGGGACTATGTGAAGAGACCAAACCTATGTTCGATTGGTGTACATGAAAGTAATGGGGAGAATGAAACCACACTGGAAAACATGCTTCAGGATATTATCCAGGAGAACTTCCCCAACCAACAAGACAGGCCAATATTCAAATTCAGGAAATTCAGAGAACACCACAAAGATACACCTTGAGAAGAGCAAGCCCAAGACACATAATCGTCAGATTCACCAAAGTTGAAATGATAGAAAAAATGTTAAGGACAACCAGGGGAAAGGTTGGGTTACCCACAAAGGGAGGCCCATCAGACTAACAGCAAATCTCTCTGCAGAAACTCTAACAATGGGCCAACATTCAACACACTTACAGAAAAGAATATTCAACCCAGAATTTTATATCCAACTAAACTAAGCTTCATAAGTGAAGGAGAAATAAAATCCTTTATAGACAAGCAAATGCTGAGGGACTTTGTCAACCCCTGTCCTGCCTTATAAGAGCTCCTGAAGGAAGCACTAAATATGGAAATGAAAAACCAGTACCAGCCTCTGCAAAAACATACCAAAATGTAAAGATCATTGACACTATGAAGAAACTGCATCAACTAATGAGAAAATAACCAGCTAACATCATAATGACAGAATCAAATTCACACATAACAATATTAACCTTAAATGTAAATGGACTAAATGCCCAATTAAAAGACACAGACTGGGAAATTGGAGAAAGTGTCAAGACCCATCGGTGTGCTGTATTCAGGAGACCCATCTCACATGCAAAGACACACATAGGCTCAAAATAAAGGGATGGAGGAATATTGACCAAGCAAATGGAAAACAAAAAGAAGAAGGAGTTGCAATCTTAGTTTCTGATAAAACAGACTTTAAACCAACAAAGATCAAAAAAGACATAGAAGGACATTACATAATGGTAAATGGATCAATGCAGCAAGAAGAACTATCCTAAGTATATATGCGCCCAATACAGGAACACCCAGATTCATAAAGCAAGTCCTTAGAGACCTACAAAAAGACTTAGACTCCCACACAATAATAGTGGGAGATTTTAACACAGCATTGTCAATGTTAGACAGATCAATGAGACAGAAAATTAACAAGGATATTCAGGACCTGAACTCAGCTCTGGACCAAGCAGACCTAATACACATCTACAGAACTCTCCACCCCAAATCAAGAGAATATTCATTCTTCTCAGCACATTGCACTTATTCTAAAATTGACCACATAATTGCAAGTAAAACACTCCTCAGCAAATGCGAAAGAATGGAAATCATAGCAAACACTCTCTGACACCACAGTGCAATCAAAGTATAATTGGGGATTAAGAAACTCATTAAAAACTGCACAACTACATGGAAACTGAACAACCTGCTCCTGAATGACTACTGGGTACATAACAAAATGAAGGCAGAAATCAAGAAGTTCTTTGAAATCAATGAGAACAAAGAACCAACATCCCAGAATTTCTGGGACACAGTTAAAGCAGTGTTTAGAGGGAAATTTATAGCACTAAAGTACAAAAAAAAAAAAAAAAGAAAGCAAGAAAGATCTGAAATCAACACCCTAACATCACAATTAAAAGAAATAGGGAAGAAAGAGCAAAAAAATTCAAAAGTTAGCAGAAGACAAGACATAACTAAGATCAGAGCAGAACGGAAGGAGATCAAGACACAAAAAAACCTTCAAAAAAATCAATGAATCTAGGAGCTGGGTTTTTGAAAAGATTAACAAAATAGATAGACAACTAGCCAGATTAAGAAAAAAGAAAAGAGAGAAGAATCAAATGAGCACAATAAAAAATGATAAAGGCAATATCACCATTGATCCCACAGAAATACAAACTACCATCAGAGAGTACTAAAAACACCTCTATGCAAGTAAACTAGAAAATCCAGAAGAAATGAATAAATTCCTGGACAGATTCAACCTCCCAAGACTAAACCAGAAAGAAGTTGAATCCCTGAATAGAACAATAACAAGTTCTGAAATTGAGGCAGTAATTAATGGCCTACCAACCAAAAAAAGCCCAAGACCAGATGGATTCACAGCCAAATTCTACAAGAAGTACAAAAAGGAGCTAGTACCAATTCTTCTAAAACTATTCCAAGTAATGGAAAAAGAGGGACTCCTCGCTTACTCTTTGGATGAGGCCAGCATCATCCTGATACCAAACCCTGGCAGAGACACAACAGAAAAATAAAATTTCAGGCCGAATTCTACCAGAGGTACAAAGAGGAGCTGGTACTATTCCTTCTAAAATTATTTCAAACAATAGAAAAAGAGGGACTCCTCCCTAATTCTTTTTATGAGGCCAGGATCATCCTGCTACCAAAACCTAGCAGAGACACACACAGAGAAAAGAAAATTTGGGGCCAATATCACTGATGAACATCAATGTGAAAATCCTCAATAAAATACTGGCAAACTGAATCCAGAAGAATATTAAAAACTTGTCCACCATGATCAAGTAGGCCTCATCCTTGGGATGCAAGCCTGGTTTAACATATGCAAATCAATCAATGCAATCCATCACATAAACAGAACCAATGACAAAAATCACAATATTGTCTCAACAGATGCAGAAAAGGCACTCAATAAAATTCAACACCCCTTCATGCTAAAAACATTCAATAAACTAGGTATTGATGGAACGTATCTCAAAATAATATATGATAAATCCATAACCAATATCATAGTGAATGGGCAAAAGCTGGAAGCATTCCCTTTGAAAACTGGCTCTAGACAAGGATGCCCTCTCTCACCACTCTTATTCAACATAGTATTGGAAGTTATGGCCAGGGCAATCAGGCAAGAGAAAGAAATAAAATGTATTCCAATAGGAAGAGAGGAAGTCAAATTATCTCTAATTGCAAATGACATGATTGTATATTTAGAAAACCCCATCGTATCAGCCCCAAAATTCTTTAAGTTGGTAGGTAACTTCAGCAAATTTTCAGGATAAAAAACTTATGTGCAAAAATCACAAGCATTCCCATACACCAATAACAGACAAACAGAGAGCCAGATCATGAGTGAACTCCCATTCACAAGTGCTACAAGGATAACAAAATACCTACGAAAACAACTTACAAGGGATGTGAAGTACCTTTTCCAGGGTAACTGCAAACCACTGCTCAAGGAAATAAGAGAGGACACAAACAAATGGAAACACATTACGTGCTCATGGATAGGAAGAATCAGTATCATGAAAATGGCCATATATCCCAAAGTAATTTATAAATTCAATGCTATTCCCATCAAGCTACCATTGACTTTCTTCACAGAATTAGAAAAAAACTATGTTAAACTTTATATGGAACCAAAAAAGAGCCCGTACAGCCAAGACAGTCCTAAGCAAAAAGAACAAAGCTGGAGATATCACACTACCTGACTTCAAACTATACTACAAGGCTACAGTAACCAAAAAGCATGGTACTGGTGCCAAAAACAGATATATAGCCCAATGGAACAGAACAGAGGCCTCAGAAATAAAACCACACATCTACAACCATCTCATCTTTGACAAACCTGACACAAACAAGCAGTGGGGAAAGCGTTCCCTGTTTAGTAAGTGGTGTTGGGAAAACTGGCTAGCTATATGCAGAAAACTGAAACTGGACCTCTTCCTTCCACCTTATACAAAAATCAACTCAAGATGGATTAAAGATTTGAATGTAAGAAGTAAAACCATAAAAATTCTAGAAGAAAACCTAGGCAATATCATTCAGGACATAAGCATGGACAAAGGCTTAATGACTAAAGCACCAAAAGCAATGGCAACTAAAGCCAAAATTGAAAAATGGGATCTAATTAAACTAAAGAGCTTCTAAATAGCAAAGTAAACTATCATCAGAGTGAACAGGCATCTACAGAATAGCAGAACAATTTTTGCAATCTATCCATCTGACAAACGGCTAATATCCAGAATCTACAGGAACTTAAACAAATTTACAAGAAAAAAACAACCCCATAAAAAAGTGGGCAGAGAATATGAACACACACTTCTCAAAAGAAGACATTTATGAGGCCAACAAACATAGGAAAAAGGGCTCATCATCACTGGTCATTAGAGAAATGCAAATCAAAACCACAATGCGATAGCATCTCATTCCAGTTAGAATGATGATCATTAAAATGTTAGGAAACAACAGATGCTAGAGAGGATCTGGAGAAATAGGAATGCTTTTACACTGGTGTTTGGGAGTATAAATTAGTTCGATCATTGTAAAAGACAGTGTGGTAATTACTCAAGGATCTAGAACTAGAAATACCATTTGACCCAGCAATCCCGTTACTGGATATGCACCCAAGGGATTATAAGTCATTCTACTCTAAAGAGACATGTGCATGTATGTATATTGCAGCACTACTCACAATCGCAAAGACTTATAACCAACCCAAATGCCCATCAATGATAGACTGGATAAAGAAAATGTAGCACATATACACCATGGAATACTATGCAGCCATAAAAAAGAATGGTTCATGTCCTTTTCAAGGAAATAGATAGTGGGATCATTCTCAGCAAAGTAACACAGAAACAGAAAGCCAAACACCATGTGTTCTCATTCATAAGTGGGAGTTGAACAGTGAGAACATATGGACACAAGGAGGAGAACATCACACACTGGAACCTGTTGTGGGGTGCGGGGCAAGGGGAGTGATAGTATTATGAGAAATACTTAATATAGATGACAGTTTGATGATTGCCACAAACCACCATGGCACATGTATACCTATGAAACAAACCTGCATGCATGTATCCCAGAACTTAAGTATTAAAAAAAAAAAAAAAAAAAAAAAAGGTGCGGTGGCTCACACCTGTTATCCCTGCACTTTGGGAGGCCAAGTCGGGTGAACAATGAGGTCAAGAGTCCGAGACTAGCCTGCCTAACATGGTGAAATCCCGTCTCTACTAAACATACAAAAAATTAGCTCAGTGTAGTAGCGGGCGCCTGTAATACCAGCCATTCGAGAGACTGAGGCAGGAAAATATCTTGAATATGGGAGGTAGAGGTTGCAGTGAGTCGAGATCACACCACTGCACTCCAGTCCAGGCAACAGAGTGAGACTTCATCACACACACAAAAAAAGAATGTAATATATCTGATGAACAGGAATCTTGATGAATTCCATCCATTTTTATATTCTCTGATCAAGCCTATTGATATGGCATCTTGTTTTAAATTATGATAAAATGACTATAAATGTAGAACAGATAGGTCTATATTATCATTGCTCATTTAGGGGTGCTTTTTGCTTCCAAGGAACATTGACAGTACCTGAAGCATGTTAGGTTAGCACAACGAGGGGTTTGGGGAGCTGCTAGCATCTAGTGGGTACAGTCTAAGGGCACTGTTAAATATCCTACAGTGTACAGGATAGTTTCCCACAACAAAGAATTACCCAGTCCAATATGTCAGTAGTACTGAGGTTGAGAAGCATTGATTTATATGAAATCAAATATTTATTAGCCTGAGGAGTCAAACTGTCTGGTTTCAAATCCTGCCTCCATTTGGAAAGTATCTGTTTGACTCTAGGTGGTTTATCCGTCCCTCGGGGTTTGTTTGTTTTTTCTGTTATAAAATGGAGGTAATTGCCGAGACCAACTTGGTCTGGGAGACGCTAACCCAGTGGCACTAGAGGAATTAAAGACACACACACACACAGAAATACAGAGGTGTGAAGTGGGAAATCAGGGCTCTCACAGGCTTCAGAGCTGAGAGCCCCAGAGATTACCCACGTGTTCATCAACAGCAATCCAGTCATTAGCATTGTTTCTATAGATATTAAATTAACTAAAAGTATCCCTTATGGGAAAGGAAGGGATGGGCCGAATTAAAGGAATAGGTTGGGCTAGATAACTACAGCAAAAGCATGTCCTTGAGACACAGATTGCTCATGTTATTGTTTGTGGCTTAAGAATGCCTTTAAGTGGTTTACTGCCCTGGGCAGGCCAGGTGTTCCTTGCCCTCATTTCGGTAAACCCACAACCTTCCACCGTGGGCATTAGGGCCATTATGAACATGTTACAGTGCTGCAGAGATTTTGCTCATGGCCAGTTTTGGGGCAAGTTTATGACCAGATTTTGGGGGGTTTGCCCCCAACAGGTGATGATTCAGGAATCAAAGGGTTGTCATCAGCATTAAATAGTTAGAACAGTATTTGAATAAGATGACAATAAATAAATATTATTGTCATATATTTTAAGCATAATATTATTGCATGTTAATGTATGTGATTTTCTCATCACAAAATTGTCAAATCCAAGCAATTTTGCCAGAATTTATTTTTCCTGGTGCAATATTCATTTGTATCTAGTTGTGATTTTCTTTTGTTTTAACTAAACATCACGTAAGTTAGCCATATAATGATAACTAAGTTTCACTTTCATTTTCTCTTCTCTCTAGACATATCAAGTCTATGTGGTCGATGTTTCAGTTCAGTCATCTAACAAGGGAAAGTTGTAGTCAAGAAATAGAAATATAATACTAGCAAAAGGTAAAAATGACATACAATTTGAGCTAGAATAACGACTAATAATAGTTATCTTAATTCTGATGAATATGCTCTGGTTTCTCTTTAGATCTTATAAATCTTTTGCCTTTTTAGTTCTTATGAGTATCATGAGAATTCTTAGTGTTTTATCAATAGCAACATTTTATCATTTTATATTCCCATCCAAAGAACCCATTTATGCTGTTGATTACAATTTCTAAATAATCAGAGTATATAGGCAGCATAATTTCAATACCATAATTTCTATGTTGTTCTACCAGTAGTATTAAAAATGTTGTAAATCATATATATTGTTGGCAAATACTTGCATTTTCCAATATGAACAAATGTTATAAATCAAATAACTTTGAAATCATACATGTAGTTACTGTGTTAATGTAAATCTAGCAGAAGACCTCCTTCTTCAAAAAATGGACTCTGGAATTTCCTAGCTATATCCTTATTTGTAAGTTTCTTGATAAAAATATTTATTGGCTACTGAAGCACTGGGTACTAGAAAGAAACAAAATTTCTCTAAACTCTTTTTTTTAATAAAAAATACAAATCCTTACACTTTAGTGAATATATACCTAAACACACACACACACACGTACCCATATATGTGTCAATAGTCAATAACACAGAAACAGTCAGAAGCAACACTTTACCTGTTGTTTGGATGAACGGAGGCAAGATGGTGCACTTCCGGGTTCTTCTTCACCAACTTTTCCCGCCCTCGCGAAAACGCAGCCGGCGCCCAGGAAGGTGCAGACCAACTGGGCATGCGCCAGGTGACGTCAATCCGAAGAGACCAAGATTTACCTGGTCGCACCTGTGGAACGCCCCCTGACACGCCCGTGCCCCGCCCATTGCCCTCCCACTCCTAGAAAAGCCGCTCGGGAGGGACGCCAATCGCGGCCTTCTCACAGCCCCACTCCTGTCGGGATGTCGGGACTGTGGGAACTCCCTACGAGAGCCCCACCCAGGGACTATGTCGGCCTTCTTTGCTGGAGGCCGACAGACCTCTTCCCCACACCTTAGGTGACCAAAATAAACTTGCAGTTTTTGCTCCTACACTTGCCTAGTCGCTGGTTCTTTTGTGCCCGCTCTGGTGGTCTTAGAAAAACAAATCACCTGTGACTAGAGTTTATTGAAGTCTGTATGGGGAAAAACGTGTCTCATTTCTCAGCTTAAATAAGTCTACTTTTTTTTTTTTTTTTTTTTTTGGTTGTTTGATGTGGAGTCTTACTCTCTTCCCCAGGCTGGAGTGCAGTGACACCATGTCAACTCACTGCAACCTCCACCTCCTGGGCTCAAGTGATTCTACTGCCTCAGCCTCCCAAGTACCTGAGCTTACAGGTGCCCACCACCACTCCTGGCCAATGTTTGTATTTTTAGTAGAAACGAGTTTTCACCATTTGGCCAGGCAAGTGTCAAACTACTGACCTCACGTGATCCACCCGCCACAGTCTCCCAATGTTCTGGGATTACAGGTGTGAGCCACGACGCCTGACCAAGACTACATTTTGATTTACGTAATCTTTACCCCACTGGCAAGGAAACTTTGTGATCTAAAAGTGATATGATGTGTTAGGTCAAAATATCTGCTTGCAACAAAAACTAACTTGTAAGTTTTAGAAAGCAGATAAGAAATATCCAACACTATCTAATGCATAGATATGGTTAGATATTTGATATAATAATTTTTTATCATTAATGTTGATTTTCCCAAACTATAAAACTTTAAGCCTAAATGGATAAGCAAGTGGCAGGTGCTCTCTGGTCTGTGTTTCCTTTAAAGACTAGCATTACAAAAGACCTGATTCAATCAATTCCTTGATTTTTGGCCATGACTGCATATTAAAATTATTTGGGAACTTTTGAAACACTGTTACCTAGGCCTCACCAAGACCAATTAAGTCTGAATCACTGTAGATGCAGTCTGGGAATCAATGTTTTTGAAAACCTCTCCAGCTGATTCTAATATGCAGCCAGGACTGGGAACTCTTAAGTTAGTCCAGTAGCCCAGCTGGACTCATTACGCTAGTGGCTTTTCCTGCTTCACCACTAGTCAGGCTAGCATTGACCCCTCTCTCCTACACTCACCTCCAGCCCCTGCAGTGCTGTCTGAGCAGTAGTGTCCTGTTTGTTCTTATACGCACTGAGAAGGGAATATGGAAAGAGAATAAATGTTTTTGTGCATTATTTCATTTGAGAGTCACAACATTTCCTCTATGGTATACAGGTAGGCATGCAAGTGAGCCATTTTGTCATCGGATTCTCCAGCCCCAGTCAAGATGACATCCAGCACTCGCTGACATCCAGACCATAATCTCATGTGAAACTCTGAGCCAAAGCTACCTAGCCAAGCTACTTTTGAATTTTTTACCCACAGAACTCTTTGCTGCCTAAACATGCTATAATTTGGACACCTCTGTCAGACAGGAGTAGTTATCCAATATGGTAATAAGAGAAGAGAGAAGGTCATAGCAGGTGAAAGCTGATAAGACAATTTGGAAGCCGTAGGACAAATAGACACGTGCTATAGGCAGAACGTAGGTGAGACTGAACATATGTGGAAGAATAATTGAAAGTTAAAAAGAGGACTTAGATTCCAGAATATCCTTTCCCTCTCCTATCTAAATATGAGCCAAAACACAACAAAAACCAATATCCCTTGCTATTTGGGCAGAAGCCTGATGACTTGCTCTATGGAGGGATTATGGATTGTGGGGGAGCAAGAACAGCTATGGAAAGGAGTGCTAGATTTAAATAAGGTTAACTAAATGGAAATCTACTTGATGATTTTCAGGCATTCAGCCCAAATCTCCAGATAGCCTCCCAGAATATTAAAAACTAGTGTTATAACTGCCACCCATACTGAGTATTTACTTACCCAAAAACAGTAATAAGAGCTTATTGTGAGAGTAAGGAAAGACCAATGAAAGGAGCTAAGGGTATTAGAGTTCTAAATCGCATCCTGCATATTAGAAAATGATACACATTTTATGATTTATATACCTTGACATAGTGATATAAATTTTATATATACCCAGGTAAATATAAGAAGACTACTTAAAAGGCAAAGAAATCAAGTGAGGGATGCTAGAAAAATATAGCAGAAGACCACATTTTTTCATTACCAATCTTTTCAGTGCTACTTGAATTTGTAAACTGAGTACACGTACTACTTTTATAAAATAAAACTCATTAAAAGGGCCATAATAAACTAATTAAAATGCAAATGTGGGGAAAATGTGGGAAAACATTTCCAGCTAATGTGACAGTCAACAAGATGATATTCATGTATTCAAATAATTCACTCATTACTGGGAAAAAATATAACATGCTGTCATGGTTGAAAGTGAGTGATGTCGAAACAGACTCCATTTTTGAATCTCAGCTTCTTTGACACTGACTTTTATTCCTGGGCTAGACATATAATTTTCCTATCTCTAAAAAATCAATGCCTATACAACACGGTTTTTGGAAAAATAAATATAAGAAAGCTTATAAAGTGTTTGACAACACCTGGTATGTAGTACGTCATAAATATTATCTATATAATTCAGTGGGATATATTTACCAAATGGCTCTATGTACACAGCTGTATTAATCCATTCTCGTAATGCTATAAAGACATAATAATGCTATAAAGACATACCAGAGATTGCATAATTTATAAAGAAAGATATTTAATAGGCTCATGGTTCTGCAGCTCTACAGGCTTCTGTTTCTGGGCGGCCTCAGGAAACTTACAATCAAGGCAGAAGGAGAAAGGGAAGCAAGCACATCTTACATGGTGGGAGCCAGAGGAAGATAGAGAAGGGGAAGTGCTACACATTTTCAAACAATGAGATCTTGTGAGAACTCACTCTCTATCACGAGAAGAGCTAGGGGGAAATCTGCCCCCACAATCCAATCACCTCTGACCAGGTCCTCACCCAACATTGGGGATTACAATTCAACATGAGATTTGGGTGAGGACACAGAGCTAAATTGTATCACTAACACTATCCTAAGTCTGGGTATGAAAAACCATGAATGAAACAATAATAATTTCTGCATGTAGAGTGGGAAGTCTATATTTAAAAAAAAAAAAAAGGAAAGGCAGGGCATGGTGGTTTATGCCTGTAATTCTAGCATTTTTGGATGCTGAGACAGGTGGATCACTTGAGCGCAGGAATTTGAGATCAGCCTGAGCAGCATGGCAAAACCCCATCTCTACAAAGAATACAAAAATTACCCAGGTGTGGTGGCATGTACCTCCAGCTACTCAGGAGGCTGAGGTGAGAGGATTGGTTGAACCCAGAAGGAAGAGATTACAGTGAGCTGAGATCACACCACTACACTCCAGTCTGGGTGACAGAATGAGATCCTCTCTCTCAAAAAAAAAAAAGTCAGAAAATAATAAGAGAAATTTTAAAAACTAAAAATATTTTTAAAAATCCAAGTCTTAAAAGGGATTAGTGCTCTGAAAGAAACAGAGTAATAGGCAATGTTGGGGGTTATGTATGTGTGTGTATATTAAATAGTGAAAGTTGTACTTTTAAAGGTTATCATTGGTTCTATCATAAGGAGATCCTGTATTAAGTCATCTTTCTCAGTTAGCTGAGATTACCCTAACAGACCACAGACTGGGTGTCTTTAAAAAAACGTATTTTTTTTTTTTTACAGTTCTGAAATCTAGAATTCCAAGATCATGGTTTCAGCAATTTGATTTCTGGTGAGGGCTCTCTTCCTGGCTTGCAGATGAGCACCTTCCCATTGGGTCTTCACAGGATCTTTCCTTTGTGCTCACAGAGGGTGGATGAGCTCTCTTGTGTCTCTTCTTTTAAGGACATTAACCCTGTCAGATCAGCACTATACTCTCATGACTTCATCTAACCTTAATTGCCTCTGTAAAGTCCCTGTCTAAAATACAAACACGTTGGGATTTAGAGCTTCAGTATGTGAATGAGAGGTTGTGTGAATTATAATCCCTCGGTCCAAAAGACAAGCATAAGAAGGTAACTTCCATGAGTGTGGACAGGGTAAGAAAATAAACCTGTATATGCGTTGGCATATTTCAATGACTGAAAGAAACCCAATATGAATAGCATAATTGGTAAGTTGGGGCAATTATGAGGTTAATGAAAGATTAGAATAGAACAATAGGGTGGGGACCTACAGGCTATGTTTTACAGATTTTAATTTAAACATGAAGAAAAACCATTGAAGGCATGAAGCTGAGTGTTAATAAAATGCAATGTGTTTTGAAAGCATCACTATTTTGGTTTCATAGAACAAATTGTATGTAATCCTTAATATATGGGGAGTCATCAAATACAGTACATCAAGAAGTAAAAAACAGGCAAAGGTATGATCAAAGTATTTACAGAATTAATATGTTACAGTTTATTTAAGCTCCTTCTGTTAATAAAAGGAATATTAATTAAAAAATCAGTGAGATATTATTTTTATCTCATGAAATTTTTATTAATGGGGTCCAACTAAGGTAAAATTCAACCTCTCAGACCCTCTCTCTCAAAAACAAGGCAGAAAATAATACAAGAAATTGTATTACTCTTGGAGTAGAACCAAGATGAGATGACATAAAAAGCTAAAAAACAAACAAACAAACAAACAAAAAAACGTGGAGTTCAGCAGCCCTAAGTAACTGTATGTCATCAAGAAAACAGACACTTCACTTTTTTTTTTATTTTTCAGGCAGTGCCAGCCCTCAATGACCATACAGAAATGTGCCAAGGTACTTTTGGTTACAGTGCTGGTAGAGGTTCTATTGGGAATTATGTTAGTCTGTTGGGACTTTTATAACAAAGAAACATTGGGCTGGGTGTCTTATAAGTAACAGAAATTTCTCACAGTTCTTGAGATTGAGAAGTCCAAGATTAAGTCCACTGGCTGATGTGGTGACTGTTGAAGGTCTGCTTGAATCACAGATGGTACCTTCTGACTGTGTCTTCCTGTGGTGAGAGAGGAAAAGGACCTCTCTGGAGTCACTTTTATTTTATTTATTTATTTTTTATCTTTTGAGACGGAGTCTTACTCTGTCTCCAGGCTGGAGTGCAGCGGCGCAGTCTCGGCTCACTGCAACCTCCGCCTCCCGAGTTCAAGCGATTCTCCTGCCTCAGCCTCCTGAGTAGCTGGGACTACAGGTGCATACCACCATACCCAGCTAACTTTTGTATTTTTAGTAGAGACGGGGTTTCACCATGTTGGCCAGGATGGTCTCTATCTCTTGACCTTGTGATCCGCTCGCCTCGGCCTCCCAAAGTGCTGGGATTACAGTCGTGAGCCACCGTGCCCGGTCTAGAGTCACTTTTATAAAGTACTTCTTCTATTCACGAGGGCTCCACTCTTATGACCTAATCGCCTCCCAAATGCCCCACCTCCTACTACCATCACTTTGTGGGTTAGGATTTCAGCATATGAATTTTGGGGAGACACAAACACTGAGATCATAGCTACAATTATATGAGCAGATGCAGAGGAATTGTTATGTAGAGGAAAACTAAACTTTCTGAAATGATCTGGCGAATTCTGCACAAGGAAAATATAGCTATACCCTAATGCCAACGGTGCCCCAAGAGAGGATGGTTCAGGTTAATGGCAAGGAAGCAGTCACTCTTCTGTTTCCTCTTGTCTGGCTAAGAGACAGACTCTCTAGAGTAGAGGAAAACAGAAATCGCTACTTTCCAGAAAGTACAGAAAAATATAGTCATGAAGAGAGAAATGCTTGAGGAAGGAACTATGAAGAATTATTCAAGGTATTAATGCCTGAGAGATTGGCCCAAGGCAGATGTGAGGCTTAGCGAAATGGAAAATAGTTGCTCTTATAAAAGACATTTCCATTTTGTGGTAGAGGTTTTTGCATTTGAGTTTTGGCACGACAATTCATATTTGGTTCACCAACCTCAGTCAAGCGACTTGGCAAAGTTTAACCCTTAAATGAGTTAATATTCTCTAATTTTAGTTCAGGGAAACTGTCCTAAGGAAATTGGTAGAAACTCCAGGAATCCTCCACAATATTAGTTACAATGTTATTTATATTAAGAAAATAGTAGAAATGATTACATGTTATGTAGCTATCCAAATTGTGTTTTCCAAAATATTTTATTCTCATGGATATATTTTCACAATATATTGATAGGAGAAAATATATACATATTTACCTAGGGTTTATATCTATATATATCTAGATATAGATATAGATATATGGACACACATGCACATAAATATTTATATATTAAAAGGAAACTTCCTAAACTAACAACAATGATCATCTTTTGTAGGTAGTGTTACTGATGGCATTCCAAAAACATCTTTATTTTTAAAACCTCTAAAATAATCGTATATTGCTTTCCTTTTCGTGGCTATTTGCAAAATAAAATATGTACTTTTCTCAGTTTAAAAGATTCAAAGAACACTGAGATATGTGAGAGCTGTATTATATTTTAAGACAGTCACTTCTGAGGACGTTATATAATTACAGGTTTGCATAGTTCAAGCCTAAAGTAATTCCAAAATAATTTTTATTATGGAAAAGCCAATGGAGAAATGTCGTCTCAGAAAATAGGAATTTCCAATCACAGCACATACATCTCCTATATTTTTCTCTAATTAAGCTTTTTTATTTCATCTAAAATAAAATTTCTACATTTAAAACTTGGCCTTCTTTGTAAACAAAAAATATATATATATATAATTTTACTTTAAGTTCTGGGATACAGTGCAGAATGTGCAGGTTTGTAACATAGGTATACCTGTGCCATGGTATTTGCTATACCTATTAATCCATAATCTAGTTTTAAGCCCCACATATATTAGCTATTTTTCCCTCCCCTCAACCCTATCACCCAACAGGCCCCAGTGTGTTGTGCTCCCCTCCCTGTGTCCATGTGTTCTCATTGTTCAACTCCCACTTATGAGTAAGAACATGCAGTGTTTGCTTTTCTGCTCCTGAATTAGTTTGGCGAGGATGGTGGTTTCCAGCTGCATCCATGTCCCTGCAAAGGACATGATCTCATTTCTTTTTATGGCAGCATAGTATTCCATGGTGTATATGTACCACATTTTCTTTATCCAGTCTATCATTGATGGGTATTTGAGTTGGTTCCATATCTTAGCTATTGTAAATAGTGCTGCAGTAAACATGTGTGTGCATGTGTCTTTACAGTAGAATAATTTATATTCTTTTGGGTATATACCCAGTAATAGGATTGCTGGTTCAAATGGTATTTCTGCTTGTGGATCCTTGAGGAATCGCCACACTGTCTTCCACAATGGTTGAACAAATTTACATTCCCAACAAGAGTGTAAAAGGGTTTCTTATTGTCCATATCACTATCAGACTTTTGATGAAAGCCATTCAAGGCTCTAGGAAGTTCCAAATTTTCCCACATTTTCCTGTCTTCCTCTGAGGTCTCCAAACTGTTACTCCCTTTGCCTATTACCCAGTTCCAAAGTTGCTTCCACATTTTCGGATATCTTTTCAGCAATGCCTCACTCTACTGGTACTAATTTACTGTGTTAATCCATTTTCACACTGCTGTTAAAGACATATCTGAGACTGGGAAGAAAAAGAGATTTAATTGGACTTGCAGTTCCATGTGGCTGGGAAAGGTCTCACAATCATAGCAGAGAGTGAAAGGCACCTCTTACATGGTGGTGTCAAGAAAGAATGAGGATGAAGCAAAAGTGGAAACCCCTGATAAAATCATCAGATCTCATGAGACTTATTCACTATCATGAGACTAATATGGGAAAGACCAGACCCCATGTTTCAATTACCTCCACTGGGTTCCTTCCAGAACACATGGCAATTATGGGAGATACAACTTAAGTTGAGATTTGGGTAAGGACACAGCCAAACCATATCAATCCCTTCTTTACACCTTATACAAAAATAAACTCAAGATGGATTAAAGACTTAAATGTAAAACCCCAACCCATAAAAACCCTAGAAGAAAAGCTAGGCAATACCACTCAGGACATAGGGATGGACAACAATTTCACAACAAAAATGCTAAAAGTAATCGCAAGAAAAGTTAAAATTGATAAATGGGATTTAATTAAAATAAAGAGCTGCAAAGCGAAAGAAACTACCATCAGAGTGAACAGGCAACCTACAGAATGGGAGAAAATTTTTGCAATCTACCCATCTGCCAAAGGTCTGATATCCAGAATCTACAAGGGACTTAAATAAATTTACTAGAAATTTAACATGACTAATTGAATTCTAAAGTTTTTGTTGCCTGGCAGCACTTATCAGAACATGTATGCACTGGTCCTATTATTTAATTTATTCTTAGATTGTATTGCCATAAGATAAAGAATATTTTCAAGTTATAACAAATGTGAATGTCAAAATAATAGCACAGGTGTTGTACATTTTCCTGGAAAATTCCAATGTATGCAAATGAACATTGTAACTTAGAAGAAGTGCTGAAAAAATGGAGGAAAATGGATATTTCTATTTAACAGCTAAAGCGATACTAACACAGGGAGAGGGCAAGGACTGCTGGGTAGAAAAGAGTAGGATCCCTGACAAGGGCTCTGCCCTCAGGCTTATGCCCATGAACCTAAATGAGAATAGGCACTCTTGTTTCTGTGCCCAAAAGTTGCATTTTCTAAGACCACTTTGGCCCACAATGCCCCCCATCCTATGTCCATAAAATCCTGAGACCCTAACAGGCACAAACACAAGTGGCTGCCTGTCAAGAGAAGCTGAAGAGCACATCAACAGACACCAGCATATACAAGCAAGCCATTGGGGTGGGACAATGTGAAATTTGGTTGGGGGCAGTCAGGGGAGAGGCCACCAGGCTGCCCAACTCCAGGAGAAGACCACCTTCCCACTTCATCCCCCTTCTGGCTCCCCATCCACCTCTCTGAGAGGTGCCTCCATCACTCAGTAAAACTTTGCACCCATCCTCCAAGCCCATGATGTGTGATGTGATTTTTCTGTACACCAGGGCAAGAACCCAGGATACAGAAAGCCCTCTGTCCTTGTGATAAGGCAGAGGGTCTAATTGCACTGATTAACACAAGCCGCCTACAGACAGAAAAGCTGAAGGAGCACACTGTAACACACGCCCACCGGATCTTCAAGAGCTGTAAACACTCAACCCTAGATGCTGCTGTGGGACTGGAGCCCAAAAATGCTCTCCACAATCTACCTGTCTGCAGGCTTGCCCTAGGGGTTTGAGCTGCAGGGCATGGGAGAATTGAGCCACACCCCTGTCATACGCCCTGTGAGGGGGATAAAGGAACTTCTCCCATTTCATCACTAGCTTATGGCAATCACTGAAATACAGGACAGAATGAACCTGGTCTGATGGATTTTTCATGACAACGGTCTTGATAATAAAAAAAATTAACATTTTATGTATTATTGTTTTATAAGATAGAATTACACTGCATATATAATACAACACACCATGACTATATGACTATCCCCCCCACAGATACACAGACATACACACACATGCACACACAAAGATACACACACACACACATATTTTATTATCTCCTGTTATCAAGGTACTATCTCTTTCCAGAATTAGCCACTTAACAGTTTGGTGTTGGTGCCTCCAATAAGTGATTTGATTAATATACACATATTTAGTATATTGTATTACTTATAATAAAAGAACAATAAAATATATTAAATTACTTAATCTCATTTTTTCTTTAATGTATGTACTCAATATCACTTTGTTGCAATGTTAACAAAATTCTTATGTGCATAGTAACATTAGTTATATTGACTGGCTCATAAATCTGTTCTTGTAATCTAAAATTTAAAATTTAGTGACAAGAAGATTCTTCTTAGAATGTGTTCTCTAGATCTATATTATGATTTTAATGTGTTTTACCTAGATATGGATAGACAAATTTTGCAAGTATGAATTTCACACCTTTCTATTACTCAGTAATATTATTTCTATAAATAACAAAAATGGGGAAAAGAAGAAAGCCATTTTTTCCTTTTTACTTAGTAAAATACTTAACAAAAGATAATTGACTCATCAACAGCACATGGTTTTCTTGTAAAATAAAAATCAACTATAAATATTGAGCTATGCTCATGCCTCATTAGAAGTAAAATAAGGAAATTTATGAAGAATACTTATATTGGATTATGGCTAATTTATTTTCCTACATGTGAGATGATGGCAAAAATGTTTGCTTTAGAAAGAAAGAGATAAAACACCAATTTGAAAAAAGGTTCATTAAGTATTTATGAAAAAAATCTTATTTAGATTAAATTTCACCCCAATGAAGCAATTATAAATTTGGGATCAATGTGGTTTGAATGTGCTTCCTCCAAAAATTTGCTTTAGAAACTTAATCCCAAATGCAACAGTGCTGGGAGTTAGGGCCTCCTGGGAGGTGTTTAGGTCATGAGAGCTCTGCCCTCATGAATGGATCAATGCTGGTATAAAAAGGGCTTGCGGAAGTGGGTGCCACCTCTTCCTCTTGTCTGCCATGTGAGGACATGGAGTTCCTTCCCGCTTGGAGGATGCAGCATTCAAGGTGTCATTTTGGAAGCAGAGACTGGGCCCTCACCAGACACCAAACCTTCCAGCACACTGATCTTGGACTTCTTAGCACCCTGAACTGTGAGAAATACATTTTATTTATAAATTACTCAGTCTCAGGTATTCGGTTATAGTAGCACAAAATGAACTAAGAAAGGACATTACTACATTAAAATGTGGTCTTTTCTAAGTTTCTCCTCTTATATGAAACTGGTTACCTCTTTAGTTACTTTTTTCTATATGTAGTATGATTCTGACTAGTAAATCAGCATGCAACTGCCTCTTCAGTAATTAATAATTCCCTATACATCCTTGCAAATTTCCATAATATTCATGGTTAAAATATAATGAATCTACTAATAAAGATGTGTCGTGAACAGAACACAAAGTAGTTAGAAGGATCCAAAGAATTTTTGATGATGTAAGAAAAGAAGTTTAGCTAAAGAAATAAGTTTATTGCTAGCAGAGACTGACATTGATGGCAAATTCTTATATCCATTTCACAACTTTATATAATTACATTTGACTTTTTTGATAATGATATTTCCTTAAATTGTACTTAAACATTACTAGTTCAAGTTACATTATTTTATTAAACTTCTAAGAAGCAGAAAAATTTGAATTTATGATAAAGATTGATCAGAGTTGCTGTTGTCATATTTTTCAATAAATCAACCCACAATGACTCAGTATTTCCGCAGAAATGTTGTGTGTGTGTGTATTTCCAGCTTTTGTCTCTGTAAGAAAAAGGTGCTTAACAGATGGAACAATATTGAACTTTACCCAGAGTTACATTCATCTTATGTGCAAGTCTATGCAACAAGCAAGCCAACTTGACAGTTTAATTCCACATTAGGATAATGCTTGGAAGGGTAATCCTATTTGCACTGCAGGATAAGGATGCCTGCATAGTGGCTTTGGCCTATAAAACTGTTAGCTATAAATTCTCAGCTGGCATTATGAGCTTCTTAACTTTTAAACCAGCTTTTTCTTAGCATCCTATTGCCAAGAGTGGGTTATTTGCCCCATAAATCCACCTAACCCATTGTATTTTTCTTTTTAAAATCAGTTGGCAAATTTACCCAAAGTAATAAAATCTACTTTTCATTTGGATTATCTTATTTTGGACAAAATAATCACATGCATGTAAAAGAGGCAGAATGAGTTTTATAAATTCAACATTTTTGTTTGCGAGAGTAGTTTTAAAGAATGCCGGAACATTTTTATTTTTACTGAATTTAAGGATAAAACAAAATCAAACAAATGTTCATTTGAGTCAAGATAAATGTTCACAATATTTTTTTAAGGAAAATAAAAGGGGAAATTAAAATACCTTTTTGTTTACTTACTTTTTATAAACTAGTACATAAATCTGATTGGATAACATACCCAGCCCACGAGTTTATGTAATAGATATAATTAATGTCTATACTTTGCTGCTACAGAGTGACCAGACATGGGCACAGGAACATGAGTTCCGAGGACTCCTGAGTGATGCCTTCCTTGCCTTCTCCATTCAAACACTAGCTAGGTATCTGAGGCTTCAAGGATCCAGGTTTGAACAAAAGTATCTTAAAGCCAAACATTTTTGCTCTTAGCTCTTAGTTTTTCAAATGGAGATGTTACATTAAATTAAAATGAAAACCCTCCATAAAGAATCTCTTAGCAGACAAACTCAGTTAGACCTCATAAAGGTCCCCAACCTTGCTTCATTTATAAACATAAGTGAAACAACTGAAGCTATTTACTTTAAATGCCTATATAATTTAACTGAAAAACATAACTTATGCTCAACCAATGAGAAGAAACCAACAAACTTATAATTAGATAACTAGATACTTTCCAAAGGATAGACCAAATAAATCTGTATAACTGCGTAACTGTCGGTGATCAAATATTTGTCTTACTTCTCTGTTAGTCCTATAAAAGCCAATACCTTATATTCCCTAAGGAAACCTTCTAAACAACTTCTGGTTTGGAACTGCCCAAATCATGACTATTGTTTGCTCAAATGAACTCTTCAAATTTTTACTGTGGCTCAGTTTATTTTTTAACAGAGAAAAATCTTCCTGGGACCTCAAGTCTTAGATGGAATGTTTACCTTAGAATCTACATGTCCTGCCATCTCTTTTAGCTCAGAAAAGGAGTGATTGTGAGGAAAGGTTTGAAGGCCTGAAATTCTGTCCTATGTTTCCATACCTACCTCACTGAGATTATGTCTTTTTTCAATTTCTTAGTGTCTTAATCTGTTTGTCATTTTATTCTTTTTCTTTTTTTATTTCATCCCCATAATCCATTGCCATTTTTCCTTTAAGTTATTCTTTTATTTAATTATAATTTAGTTTGACACAGAATCATCTAATTTATATTTGCCTATAAGTATAATTTATATCTTAACTATGTTAATTATTTAATAGGCTACTTTGTGAGAACAGTTTTATGTTCATGGCAAAATTGAGTAGAAAGCACACAGTTCCCTCCCAGGTGTCCCTCTCCTTCCCATACACATTGACTATGTTATTTTTTATTCTTGTTGTCTTAATTATATCTTTCAATTTAAATATCATTAGATATTATTTTTAAATTTATGTCTACAGAAGCAAGAATATTCATAATGATCATAGCTATAAGGATCGTCTGTATCCATTTACAACAATCTTTATCAGAACTGCTAATTTCAGCAGAATGGACATTCAAAGGTTTTAAAATAAGAAGGATTCTTAGGCTCCCTTCAGACACAGTAGGACAGTTTCATGATCTATTAGAGATCCCACCATGGGCAGAGGAGGCAATGGCACCTTGGGTGTCACATGTTTGCCAAACTTCCCTCTACTACCTCAGTAAAAAAATATGAAATTCTAAGACAGGCAAGACTGATCTATAGTCACTGAAAGCAGATACAGACTGCCTGGAGGGAGGGTTGGGTGGGTGAATTTAGTGCAAAGAAGCACAGGTAATTTTGTTGGTAATGGAAAATGGAAGTATTTTATATATTGTATAGTTCATATATCGTATTGCACATTGATCTGCTTCATGCTTATACAGTAATCTTATACGTTATACAGTGATTTTATACATATGGTTATACGGTAATTTTAATCCAAAATTACCGATGAAGTCATGAGACATTAATTTATTTGCACTAGGCCACCTAAATCGTAAGTGATGGAGACAGAATTAAAATCCTGAATGATAGGCTCCAAAGTCCATGTTCTTAACCATGTCACAGAGTGCAGAGAGGTAGGAGGGAGGTGAAAGACATCAGCAGTTTTAAATATTACACTCTTCTGGAAGATGTTTCCCAATAGCCAGGTTGATCTATTCTTGCTTCAATATGTCTCCAACATGCTGACTTTATTGATTATTTTTACTCAACATAGGGTTCAGGAACATGTTCTCACTGGAACACTTATTTTTTTTCCTTTTGAGACTGTGTTTTAGAGTATGCACACTAGTAAAATGTGAAGCACCTTTTATTATTTGAAATGATTTTTAGTAAAACATGCTCCTTAATAAGTTAAAAGAAACAACTCTCTTATAAAATGGTTTAATTTCATTGTTTTGGAGTTATATTTAGGAAAGGCAAAAGAAGGATTCCCTTAATATGAAAGTATATCTTTTTTTTTCTTTTTTGAGAGATAAAGGAGATGTTTGAGATATCCAAGATCATAATCAAAAGATTTTAAGAATTGAGATAGTCTTATCTTTGATAAGTCTATGAGCACACAAACAAAACATAATAAATGTAACAATTAAAACCCTTGTTAGCAAGGAAAACTTAAGTAGAACATTAGAAGTCCACAAGAATGAGACCTTAATTTCCACTAAATTAGAACTTTGAGGTTAGAATTGGCCTAGGAGCTTGGTAGGAAACAGCAATGCTCAGATTTTACCACCAGAAATTCTTATTTAATTTTTCCACTAGAGGCCTTGAGCATTATTTGTTATTTAGCTATTGTACATTGACTTTAAAATCTATTTTGTTTTGGAATAATGTACATATGAAAAATGGCACTCAAAATATTCAGTTCATTATTTTTACAAATGTCTTTATGTAACCATGACACAAATCAATATACAATATAATATATGAAATATACAATATATAAAATACTTCCATTTTCCATTACCAACAAAATTACCTTGCACTCCTTTCCACTAAATCCACCCACCCATCCCTCCCTCCAGGCAATCTGGATATGGTTTCAGTCACTATAGATTAGTTTTGCAGGTCCTAGAATTTAGCATAAATAGAATAATGCAGTATTCATGTGTGCATGTGTGTCTGACATCTTTGTTCAGCATAATGCTTTTGAGATTTATCCTTATTGTGGTGTATATTCATAGCTGATTCTTACTGCACAAAAGCATTATAGTTTAAATTTATACCAAATTTGTTTACACAAACTTTTTTTATTGCTTGTGTCTTTTAAAATTCTTTCTAAAATCATTCCTTTCTATATGTTCAATATTTTTTTTCTGGAATTTTTACAGCTTTGGCTATTTTATGTTTAAGTGTATGACCCAATTTTGAGTTTATAATTGTATCTGAAATGAGAGCAAGTTTGAAGTACATTTCTTTAGATAGTTTCACCCTGCTATTGAGTGAAAAGACGATCCTTTGTCCATAGTGGCATTGCCATAAATCAATTAATGTGATTTGGGGAACAACTTAAGTTTTACTGAATTGAGTGAAGATCACAGACAAATTTAGTGGAGATGAATAGTGTATTTCTAGACTCTCTGCAATATTTAATTTGGTCTATAAGTGAAACCATACTACTTGATACCTTTATAGCATGTCTTGAAATGTGTTACTGTAAATTCTCCAACTTTGTTTTATTTCAATTTTATTGTAGTGATGGCAGCAGCAACCTATCTGGAGTGGCCACTGCCATGATGCTGGTTGCAGTGGGGAAGGCACAGCAGTGGGTGCCAGCAACACAGAGCCGGTGGGAGTAAGGAACAGGCAGGAGCCCCATCCTCCAGGGTGCAGCTGCAGCCGCCCAAGCTGGGGCTGTTGACCCAGGCATCTCTGCACTCTCAGAGGCCCAGGAAACTCCTCCCTGCCCCCACAGGCTCCAAAGTGCCTGTTCCTGCTGGCTGACCTCTCCCCACCCCCAGCACCCACTCCAATCACTGAGAACATTTGAGGTCAAGCCTTGGTGCTGTCATAACCCACCTGGGTGTGCACATGCTTGATGCAGAGCTAACTCCGGACTTTGGGTGCTGAAGAGCATGGGAGGGATGCTGACATGGGGACTGTGGGGAGCTTGGCACTGGCCTGCAGGTGCCGCTCAGCACGAACACCCTGGGTGCCATGAACAATGGCAGGAGGCAGACAGTCTCCAGGGCAGAAGAGAACAGGTTCCCAGTGAAGCCCCACCTTCAAGCTGGGGAGTGCCTGAAGCCTGGGACTAGGGTGCCAGTCCTGTGGACCAGATTGGGAAGTTGTGGTGCTTTTTTTGGGCCCACTCCTGGCTGCCCATGGACCAATGAACAGGCACTTCCTCCCATATGAGGCCCATAAAAGCCCCAGACTTAGCCAGACTCACAGAGACAATGGGACAACCTGTCTGCAGAGAGAAGCTACTCACTCCAGGGTCTCCTCTCTGCTGAGAGCTGAACACTGATCAGAACACCCTGCCTGTAGAGAGGAGCTACCCAATGTCAGTCTTCTCTGAGCTGTTCTGTCACTCAATAAAGCTCCTTTTCACCTTGTTCACCCTCCACTTGTCAACATACATTATTCTTCCTAGATGCAGGACAAAAACTTGGGACCTGACAAATGGCAGGGCTAAAACAGCTGTCACACATACAAGGCTAAAACACTCCTCTTACTCACCATGTTGTGGGTGACAAAGAGAGAAGAAAGAGGGAGAGAAGAGCTGTGGCCCTTCAGGGAGCTCAGATGTAGGAGCTCTGGGAACAACCAATGCTGTGGCACCCACTTTGAGGATCTGTGTTGCCTGGTATCTCCAAGCGTCTGGGCATCACCACATTTCCTGGTGCCAGTTGTGGAAGCTGCTTGCAGTATACCTGGTCCAGTCGCAGCCTCACAGGGAGTCAGCTTCCATGCTGATTGTGCACAGTGGCCAGACACCATGCTTGCTCACTCTCACACACCTCTTGCTACCTCGCATGCCCTTGGCAGGAGTGGGATCCATGCCAGTAGCACAAGTCAAGCACAGCCTGCCAGGCCATGTGGGCAGAATGAGCCCAGCAGGCCCAAGCAAAATTCAGGCAAAGGAGCTACTGTAGGCCACAGAGGTTTCTAGCTGGAAAAGCATCACTCCAAGAATCTCATGACAGTAGCTTTTATATGTCTTTGTAGTTCCACACTAATTTTAGAATCAGTTTATTAACTTCAATTAAAACAAAACAATAAAAAGAATTTTGGAATTTTGATTGGAATTATGCTGCATATATGTATCCATTTGGGGACAAATAAGAATTTGACAATATTTACTTCAATCTATGTAATTGATATAAGTCTCTAAATTTTAGGTTGTCTAAAATTATTGTCATGAATGTTTGTATTTATGAGTATACTGGTTTTTGTATATTGTGTTAAATGTATCCTAAACTCTTTTGTCATTTAACGCTATTTTAAATGGAATTTTATTTCATTTTCTAATTTTTTTTGTTTGTTAATGTATGAAAATGCAAACAATTATTCTAGTAGATCGTTTAGGTTTCTTTTTATATTCCACCAACTATCAAGTCTTGCTTTCTCTGAAAGACTACATTTTTACTTCGTTCTTTGTAATGAGCATTCTTTGAACTCCTTGTTCCCTTGGCTAGGACCTTTAGAAAAATGTTAAACAGTAATGGTGCAAGTAAGAATCCTTACCTTCTTAATCTTACAGGGAAAATAGTCATTCATTCAATACTATCTACAAAGTTACAAGTAGGTTTTTCCAAGATACCTATTATGATAACAGAAAATTTTCCTTTGAGTCCTCGTTTTATGATAGACAACACATTGTGAATGGATGCCTTTTTTTTTCTTTTTGAGACAGAGTCTCACCCTGTTGCCCAGGCTGGAGAGCAGTGGCACAACCTTGACACACTGCAACCTCTGTCTCCTGGTCTCAAGTGATCCTCCCACCTCAGTCTCTCAAGTAGCTGTGATTACTGGCATATGCCACCATACCTGGCTAATTTTTGTATTTTTTTATAGAGACAGGATCTCGATCTCCCTACTTTGCCCAGGCTAGTCTTGAACTTCTGAGCTCTAGCAATCGGCCAGCTTCATACTCCCAAAGTGCTGGGATTATAGGTGTGAGCCATCGTGCCTGGGCTCACATGTTATTTCTACCATGAGTGAGATCACAATATGCTTTTTCTCCTTTATTCTAGTAATATGATGAATTACATATATTTTCATCTTCAAAATATGTCCAACCTTGCCTTCCTCGGAAAGATAGCTTCTTCTCATAATATATTATCATTTCTATATATTATTCAGATGAATTTCTAAACATTTTGTTAAATACTTTATGGTCTACATTCACCATTGTCTCTCCAAATTCAGGCTTCTTAACTCCATGAGACCATCATTTTCAGATCTGGTTATCTCTTTCCTGCACTGGGACTCAGAAAATCCAATAGACAGAAAGCCTAGAATTTCAATGGAGATAGTATTCCAGAGATGATTAGCAATAGCTGATGTTTTAAATGAAATCAGTTCTACTTCTGATGTCTTATGCCAACCAAGACACATACTAACTATGTCAGTTGGTGGGAAACCAAAACTTAATTAAAAAGATAGCAATTCATAAAAATGTTATCCTTATTTCCATTACATTGCTTGTTTCCAATATTACCTACATTTACTGTCAAAAATAGTATTGTCCAATTTCCATCATTAGGAGTCTTGACTTAATTATTCTGATTTCCTTAAGTGAATATTGGCTTTTGTTATTCTTTTTGTTTCTGTTTTTGTTGTTAATCTTTTCAGGTGATTCTAATGTACAGTGGCCAATTCTCCCAGAATCGGGTGGGACATCATATATTGGTTTGGGGTAAAGATAACTAAACTCCATTTTCATCAGTCTTGACTTATATGAAGGGAAAAATTCCAAGTAAATGTATCAGTTTGTCATCCTTGCTAATATGGCTTCTCATTTAACAGCCAAATAAACTAGGACTCTGGCACTGTGCACAGGAAATCAATCTTACTATGCCTGTTTTCTAGTTCCTATTAAAAGCCTACTTCAAAGAAGTAACATAAGGAAAATATTTTAATTTATTCTGAGTTTTATTCTCTCCTCCAAGTTATCTAAATTTTATCTTTGGAACTAGTACATCCTTTGAAAATCTATGCATCCTAATTGCATTAGGTTTATCCTCATAGAACCATCATTGCAGTGCTGTTTTACTGTTCTGTCCTTTATTGTGTGATATAAAATCATATGAACATCAAAATATATTTACTTTTGCATTGTAAAAACAACATTTATGTATTTCTTATAAGTCTTAATATTTATTTTAAATTTTTATGGGACCAAGGAGTTAATAATTCAAGGCAAGAAAAATAATAGTTTTTCTAAATAAGTGGTATGATATTCCATTTTAAACAATGTATGTGAGAAAGCTCAGACTAAAATATAAACAACAAATTTTGCGATATTTTGTGTAGTTTCTAGCCACTTTTTTTTACCCAGTTTACAAAGATATATATTTTATTATATGTTTATTCCAAAATTTATATAAATTGTGCTGTATTTGTGTATCTTTATGCTAAACAATTTAAAATTCTATTTAGGCTAGATATGGTGGCTCATGCTTGTAATCCCAGCACTTTGAGAGGCTGAGGCAGGAGGATCACTTAAGGCTAGGAGCTTGAGACTAAGTTGGGCAACAAAGCAAGACCCCTTCTTTAATAAATAAATATAAAATAAAATAAAAATCTCTTTAAAATATGTGCATTATAAATGATGCCTAAAGAGTTCACATGAAACAAGAATAAAATACCAATGAATAAACAGCAGAATTCACTTACTATATAGAAAATTATTAGAGTTTGCAATGTTTGAGAAAAGTTAAAATTGAGTTCTTAAAATCATAATTGCCGAAGTTTATGTTTATAAAAATTAGAAAATACAAAGAAGCTAAAATAACTACAGGAAAAAAATCATACTGGAAATTTTACCACCCAGAAGTATATATTATTAACATTCATTAACATGTATATTTCTAGATTTATACAGATATTTATCTTTAAAACTTAATCTACCTTTATATGATTTAATTTCTTGTTTTTATGTTTATTTGATGATTATTGGCTGCCTTGATACACAATTCCTTATTTCCTTTTCCAACTCTTCCAATAAACTTAAATGTTGATTAATAAATCTAATAAACCTAGGAGAATAAATGCTCTCAAGAATTGCTTGAATTTTTCAGTAAAGGCAAGCTACTCTCTTTAGAAGATTGTTTATAATTTTATAATATTTCAGTTTTGTCTTGTATCTTTCTTCATGGTAATATCTATTTCTCACTATGTATAATCAACAAAGTATTAAATGTTTTTATGTGCCATGATATATAATATTAATACAATTGCCTAAAATAGATATGTAAAAATCACAAAAAAGGAAGAAACTATAAAATTTAGAAATAAAAAGCTAAAAAATCATCAATTTTCAGAGTTTTTTTTGTTTTTGGTTTTGGTTTTTTTTTTTTTTACTTCAAATGCTGTGTTCATTTCACAGTAACCAAAAAATTGAAAAGAGCAACCATGCAATCATGGTAGATTTTATAAATCTCTGTGGTTTCTCAACAGCACAATAATATTCACAATTTTGCAGCTTATAACATACTTGTGAATTGTTTCTATTTTCAATAAACTTGGACTTAAGGGACTAAATCCCAGTAAACCTGAAGCGCAGTCTAGACTAGTGTACTTCAGTTAATTCTGTGCTTATAAAAGCTGCTGAAAATTTTCAGAAACTGTCTTATCCTCCCTGGAATTAACAAACAGACTAAACTCTTTCACCTGACAGTGTCATCGTTCCCTTCATTTGGATTCACCAAAAGAGAAGAGCACTTAATGTAAGAAATGCCTTTAAAGGATGCATAAATGTGGGGATTATCTCCCTTTTTCCGACAGTGCTACTTTATCAATTCTCAAAGCAGAGAAACCCTGGTCTTGTAATAAAGAAAAGTTTGATAGAAATTTTGATAAGACAATTTTTAAAATATTTTTGTGGCCAAACCCATTAAAACTAAGTCTTTCTCAAATTGAGAAGTCTAAAAAGAATTAAGAAACTATGACAGTCCATGACTCAATTCTAGACAGGAAGCAAAGAGGCAGCATGGAGTCTAGATAAGAGAAATACTCTCCCAAACATATGCAGTCTCTTAAGGAGCTAAAATCATCTTGTAATGTTTGCACTTAATGAGTTAAGAATGGATTCAAGTTATTAAAATCATCTAATGAGTTATTTTCCCTTATCAAACCTTTATGAGATATATGATCTTAATTGAGACATTCAGTCATTAGATCGGGGTACTGAATCTTTGCATCACATAACATGTGATTTTTTTTTTTTTTTCTGAGAGGGCTTTATACTACATAATTTGTCTAAATTATACAATGAATTTCATTGTATAAAGAACTTCATTGTATTAGAAATACACAGGTCACCTGAGTATGGAGACTAGCTTTGTTCTCCTTCCCAGCAAATTTCCAATGTGGTATCTGAGGCTTGCATTTGGGGGAATGTGCTCAAACAGTGTAGTCTATGCATGAAGCACTGTAATTCTTACACTGTTGGAGTATTCCATAGAGTGAATAAGTAGTTGATAAAATTTATCTAATCTTTAGGACTGTTGGTTTAGAATTATCAGTTTATCCACATTAATTCAAAAACTAGAAAATAGCCTGACTTAAAGATGGCCTAGGCTTAATGTTCTTTTCCTTTTTGTTTTTCTATAAAAAGTAACACAACTTTCACCTAGGTTTCTCATAAATCTTACAGTAAATATTATGCATTATTCATGCATTTACTCCAGCTTAATACTTACAGCTCAATGGATCCCAGATCCTTTATTGCACACTGCTGCCATTTCATCTTAGAACCAAAAAAATATCAAAAATAGAAAGAAAAGAAGGAAGAAATGTAGGAAGGGAGGGAAAAAGGAAGGAGGAAGGAGCCACGTTAGCAGCGAAGTTATCTATATGTATGAATCACAAACTTTCTGCAGTAGATATCCAAGCACTTACTATGGATTCAGAAAAGTACATGATGTTATCAGGGTTTAAAAGAAAGCATGATTAAAGAAACAAAAAGACATTGGAGAGTTCTTTTTAACAGATGCCTATATTGTTCTGGAATCAGCTGTCCAGTGAGATCAGAGATCAGTATTTAGTCTCAGTACTTGTCAGGGAAAACAATGTTAATATTTCAATTGTGCTTGACTTTGCTGTGACGTCAGTCACTTCACTAAGTCCCAAGGCCTCAGACTGATGAAATGGTGGACTAAACTGGAGTTTGTTTCATCCTTTCATAACTTATGCACATCCTTCCCGAGTGCTTCCTTCAGAAGAATAGAAAACATCCATGGTACTGAAAAGCATTTTTAAGCACCATGGTGAGCTGAATGCAACATGACATAGTAGAGCCAATAGAAAATCGAATAATCCAGAAGGAAGCTAAAAACCTGGGAGGTTCAGAATCTGAGCACCCACAGCCATCATAATTTTCTTCATTGTATTAGAAATACACAGGTTACCTGAGTATGGAGACTTTAGCTTCGTTCTCCTTCCCAGCAAATTTCCAATGTGGTATCTGAGGCTTGCATTTGGGGGAATGTGCTCAAACAGTGTAGTCTATACACGAAGCATTGTAATTCTTACAATGTTGGAGTATTCCATAGAGTGAATAAGTAGTTCATAAAATTTATCTAATCTTTAGTACTGTTGGTTTAGAATTATCAGTTTATCCACATTAATTCAGAAACTGTAATGGGATGCAGAATCAGTACAGAAACCTAATGAGACTCCTAGTGACAAATATAAGGTACTATATAATTTTTCCTAAATTTTCAGATTAAAAACTTTAAAATACATTTTATTTATTTCTTTCTTTATTCATAGCTGTTAGACAATTACATTATTTCCTATACTTTAGTGAGTAGGACAATTAATAATAGCATAGCTAACAGTGTAAGATTGCAGACCTGAAATCAACATTTTTATAACTAGGGATTTAACACAAACTTAATATTTTCTAATTGACTATGTTGGACATTTTCAAATTCAGGTTCTGCCATGAATCATTTATAATTGTGTTACAATAAACATTTCACAGACTTTCAAATTTTCATGAGTTAATTTTTTAAAAATTTCCAGAATCAATTAATTTTACAGTCAGTTATGTATAAATATAAATTTTGTTCAACTGGTTGAGACACAGATTGAATAAAGCCAAATACTTTGCTCTTAGAAAAAAATAACTTGTCTTAAGCTGTGTTAATCACCAAAGAGTCTGATTAAAACAAGTTGAATAAATCCATGAAAATCCATCACCATGCTGGGAAGCCATACAGAATACTTTATTTATAGATGTTTAGTCAATACTGTCATCGTTGTTTACAAAAGGCAGATTTATAATTAGAATAAAATAAAGCAATTTTGGCTAATTTGCTCTACAACTCTACAAATTCATTACTAGTTTAAAGCTTAATAAAGCAAAAAATAAAAAGTCATTTCTATTGCATTCTTCTTACAGTTTTCTACATGAGAATTAACATTTTAAAAATGACACCTTTGCCTGACATGCTAGTAAAATTGTTAGCATAAAATACATCCTTTTAACAATATTAAAATAGAAAAACTTTTTTTAAGTAAGATTATTTAAGACAAATGCAAAACAATGGGGGCATGACATTAAAGTAAATGAGATAACGTTTTAACCAGGGTGACACTTATTTTACTGTTTCTCAAAATTTTTGCACCAAAATAGGTATAAATGATACTAAAAAATTGATTTCTTCTCATTATTATTTGTATCTTATGTGTTGTAGGATTAAGATCAAATGTAAAATAAGATTAAGAAAAAGAGATTAAGAAAGAGAGAAAGGGGAATTGATTATTGGATACAATGCCTTCAAAATATGTATTTGCTTTCTTTACATATAAAGGCTGCCTATTGAATGAAGTTGGCCAATTATAACTTGAGTCCCAATAATATAATCTCTTACGAAACAAGAAAAGTTCATTTTAAGAACTGCATTGTGGCCGGGCGCGGTGGCTCAAGCCTGTAATCCCAGCACTTTGGGAGGCCGAGACGGGCGGATCAAGAGGTCAGCAGATCGAGACCATCCTGGCTAACATGGTGAAACCCCGTCTCTACCAAAAAATACAAAAAACTAGCCGGGCGAGGTGGCGGGCGCCTGTAGTCCCAGCTACTCGGGAGGCTGATGCAGGAGAATGGCGTAAACCCAGGAGGCGGAGCTTGCAGTGAGCTGAGATCCGGCCACTGCACTCCAGCCTGGGCAACAGAGCGAGACTCCGTCTCAAAAAAAAAAAAAAAAAAAAAAAAGAACTGCATTGTGTGTGTGTTTGTGTGTATATATATATATATATACATAATATACACTAAATCAATGATAAACTCTCTGGTAAAGGGTTCTCATTAGTAAATTTAATTTTTAGTGAACACTGTTGTAACAACTGTTTTAAAAAAGGAAAAGTGGAATCTATACCTCACTACACCTAACAGAATGACTCCAAATGAATAAGAGATCCTGAAAGCATGAACATTCTTAAAAAAAAAAAAAAAAAAAAAAGAAAATGGGGCATGTCAAAGTACACTGGACCCAACTAGAAAGGGGACCCCATGGGCCAAATTAGAGATAATTGTTCATCACAAAAATAGTGAGAGGACCAGTTATAACACTCTGAATTATAACATATTATGCATGAGTTCATTAAGCTACCACTAAAAAAGGAAAAAAAAAAATCATGAAGGAGGAAAGCTCTTTGTTAACAGAATATTAGCTAAGATGTAGGAAGAAAATAGACTTAGAAAATTATCCAGGGATGTTAAAATCCACTTATACAGATTTGAAGCGTCATCCTACATATTATTTATATAATGTCAAAGGAAAATTTTTCCTTTCCAATAGAGGGATCTAACAGACAACACCAGTAAAATGATCAAACTTAGCATCACTAATAAGCACCAGATGGTATTATATGCCTCATAATGTCTTTAAATGCAAAATCATCCATGTAGTTTTTTGACAGACACAAAAAATGTTTAATTCAATTCTACTTGACAAAGAAAGAATTGGAAAAATTCATATCACACTATCTTGCACGTAATATTTGTCTCGCAGTCTTATAAAGTACCTTATGTTCTAAATCCTGCCTTGCTGGAAGGACCCTCTAGCATTGTTGTGACTATCCATTATGGCTTCAAAATAATTGTTCACTCATTGTGAGAAAAAAATTCTTTGAAGTTTAGGCTATCTGAATATTTCTCTACTATCTATCTGTTTTCAGGTACAGAGACTTCACAACAACTTTTACCATTAGCTTGAATGTGTGAATTATATTTTATGTCCAGTAGCCCCACACTCTTCATTTCATTTCCAGTGATTCCCCTGTCACCTCACTTTGGCACTCCATTCTTATCACAGCTCCATGAACCTCAGCATCACCAGAAGTACTCAAACAACAAGCATAAACTTCATTGTCCAGCCTCTAATGAAAATAGACTTCTTATTCCTTCTGGTTTCCTCTTTCATTTAAAATAACTGTTTTAGTATCATTGAGACCTTCAGGCCCTTGGCTCACTTTTTCCCTCAGTGTATGAACTTCAAACTCCCTATTTTCATAACTTCTTGGCATAGGTCCTAGAACTTTCCCTTCAACTTTTATTTTCCTCAAAACCTCAGCTTCTGCTATCCCTGAACCTTCAATATACATGTTCCACTGTGGATTAGTCCATCTCAAAAAAGCCAGCACTACTGTCAGCATGCTAACACAGTAAATAAATATACAGTATTGTAAGGTCATGAGCATATATACCATCAAGAAGAAAACAAAAGTGACAAATATCTAGTAAGTTTTTTTCTAGTTAAAAATGTAATGTTTACTATAAAGGGCAGAAAAATACTTCCTTAGTGAAATAAAACATATTTAATGAGCCTAGGCAAATTTATTGAGGACAAAGAGAACCATGCACTCTTTTGCATAAGTAGGAATTTAAACTGGTACTATATTTGGGGAAAATTTTACAATGTCAATATCCATTGAAATTTTTATATATTAGACTCAGTAACTACATATGTGAATATATGTGCCAAGAAAAAATTCTGAAATACCACAAAAATGATCGGATTCTTTGCAATAGTCCAATTTACAACTAAATACCAACACTAAGACATCTTTATACAAATTATTTTGCTGAAATATGATGTAATATTATAAAACTATAGCAACTATTTTTTTACAGTGTCCTTAGAGCCTAATATGCTAGCTCTTGTGGAATCTAGACCTGTTCAGAAAGAATTGTTTCAAGAAATTTTGATACTTTTGCCAAAGACCAAGAGGATATTTTTGACGGAAACTGAGCTAGGGGACATTTTTCAGTCCCTAAGCCTTAAGAATGTGGCACTAGAGAGAAAAACATGATGAATACAATATCATGTTTTTCTTAACTGTGGATAAGCTGCTGTCTGAATTCACAGATTTCACCATTCACTGCTGTGAAGGCACAGCTTTCCCCAATGACACCTTCTATTCTGTGTTCCAGGGAAATTCTGGGAAGCCTATTAAAAAGCCATTTGGGTTCTACATAAAGCTGCAATACTTTTATGAACCAAGGTAGGTCCTAGGGAAAAAATCAGAAGGGTCATATTTCTTGCATCCTGATGGCCAGAGAGGAGGAGAGATGCAAATTGGCTGTCCTCTCGGTGATGATCACAGTTTTCTAATCACTTTTCTGAGAATGTTTCACAGTGCTGCTTAGGATGATTCCGGGAAATCTGCAATCCACTTTCTTCTATAGAAGGAAGATATAGGTGGCTTGTATTCTACAAAATAAGGACACCTTCATTTCTTCTTTTCTAGAACGATCTACAATCAGAAAGTGATCCAAAGACTCTCAGCTAAGTGCTACATAATGAGCAACGTGTGCTCCTCAACCAAATGGTAGTATGAACAAAAGACATTTTCTATTTGCATAGAGATACAGATTAGAACCCCCCCATGACTTCTCACACGTCACTATTCAGGTTGAATCAATCATTTGAGGTGAAGCCAAGGGTGGGGCAAAAGTTCGAGTGTAAACGATGGAGCACAACCATCGCTTCTCTTGCCACTGTCAGAATAAGCATATATACATTATTTTCTTAAAGTGATTTTCTTAAAGAAGTCTCTTAAAATGGTCGCCCCGTTATGGTGGAAGCAAGGTTTATATGGTTTAAAGCCTGTCACCAAAGACACTAAGTTCTGCCGTCCTCTTGATTGCAGCAGTGGCCGTCGTGAGTGGGGAGGTGTGGGCAGTGGTGCCAGGCTGTGGGAGCAGCAGTGGCGGCAGTGGGTACCCTGTGCCCTGCGTCCCCTAGGCGGCAGACTGCAACGCCCCCATCCTTGCTGGGCCAAGGGGAATCCGCTCCCAGGTCAGGAGCCTCTGTAGCACTGGACCCTGGTCCACTCTCGCCAGCGGCTGCTGCAGGGAGAGTAAGGGGAGGAGGTCGAGCTGGGCCCAGGGCAGCACTGCACTCCACAGTCCAAGGACAAGCGGGAGCTCCACTGGAGCCCGCCATCCTGGGGCCAACGCGAGGGGGACAGGCCCAGCTGCCTGCCAGCAGGAGAGCGGTACAGTAAGGCAGAGGTGGACCCCCGAGGTGGAGCTGGGCTTGAGGCAGTGCCGTGCTTGTACGAGGAGCTTGGGGGTTGGGGGCCCGGGGTGTGGAGCTGGTGCAGTGCTTCGGCGGCCCAGGGCGGAAAGTGGGAGTGGCGCCCCGATTCAGAGACACGGCCAGCGACCTGGCCAGCGGTATGGCCTCTGCATACACTTTACCGAGGGCGCTGGGTTCCTGTGCCTCAGAAGGCTCTGGGCTGGGTTTCCTCGGTCTGCATCTGCAGATTCTACCCCACATCAGTGTGGCCGCCAAGCCTGACACTCCGTACTGCCAGGCCAGGGGCCCACAATCCGCTCCCAGAGATGTCTTTGGGCAGAGCCCCCAGCTAGATGATTGGGAGCCCCAGGGTGCCACTGAGCACTGGGGCCATAGAGGGAGCTCACAGTGATGTTGCTCGTGCCCCAGAAGCCGGCCCAGGCACAGTAAGGACCTGGAGCCCCTAAGCCAGGCTGATAGGAGGCATAACTATGGATGCCTGCATGCTCTGCAAAGTGGGTGAGAGACCCACTTTCCTAGGAATAAGACCCGGGCATATCTGCGTTTGGCACCTTCAGGGGCCCAGTAAAGCTCCCCCTTCCCCTACAGGCTCAGGGTGTCTGCTCCCCAGTTCCAGTCTCAGAGTGGGGTTGGGGCCGAGCACAGGCGCTGTCACAAACCAGCCGGGTGTGCGAACGCTTGGGGCAGCACTGACACGCTAGTCCCATGCTGTCTCGTTCCTCTCTGGACTTTGGGTGCTGACTAGCACAGGGGTAAGCCAAAGGGGTGCTGAGGGCAGCTCAGCACTGACCTGCAGGTGCCCTTCAGTGCAAGCAGCCTGGGCACTATGAACAACGGCAGAAGGCAGACAGGCTCTTCGGCGGAAGCGAGCAGGTCCCCAGTGAGGCCCCACCTTCAGGCCAGTGTTGGCCTGAAGGCTGGGGGCTGGATTGCCAGTACCAGGGGCCAGAGTGGGAACTTGTGGAGCCTTTTCTGGGCTCACCCATTGCCTCCCATGGAACAATCGATGCACACTTCCTCCCCTCTGAGGCCCATGAAGGCCCTAGGCTCAACCAGGGAAGAGCAGACGAGGGGATGGCCAGCTGCAGAGAGGAGTTACCCTCTCTGCTGAGAACTGAACACTTGTTGATACAGCCTGCTTGCAGACAGTAGCTACACTCTCTGCTAAGAGCTGAACACTGGTCATGAGGACCTGCTTGCAGAGAAGAGTTGCCCTCTCTGCTGAGAGGTGAACTCTAATTGGGATGACTTGCCCAGCAGAGACGAGCTACCCTCTGCAGGTTTCCTCTGAGCTGTTCTACTGCTCAATAAAGCTCCTCTTCCTCTTGCTCACCCTCCACTTGTCTGCATACCTCATTCTTCGTGGTCACAGGACAAGAAATTGGGACCCGCAGAATGGCAAGGCTAAAAGAGCTGTAACACAAACAGAGCTGAAACATGCTCCTTGCTCGCCATATTGTGGACAAAGAGAGGGAGAGAAAAGCTGTAGCCCTTCAGGGAGCCTAGTCCTGGGAGCTCCCGAGTCAGGAATGTAGCTCCCTCTTTGGGGCCCTGCGGTTCCTGGCACCTCCAAGCTTCTGGACGCCAATGTACCGCCATTCCAAACTGCTTGCGGTGTTGTTGGTCCAACCACAGCCTCACAGAGCTGGTGACTATGCCAGCACCTATGCTGGCACCTGGAGCTGCCCTCCCAGTGGCAGCAGCCAGCATGTCATATTGTGCAGTGGCCGAACCCCAGGCTCACTCACACACCCTTCATAGCTCCATACCTGACTCACAGTCTCTCTTGGAAGCATGGGATTCAGGACGGTAGAGTGAGCCAGGCACAGCCTGCCAGGCCAAGTGGGTGGAATGAGTCCAGCAGGCCCAAGCAAAACTCAGGCAAAGGTACCACCAATCACAGGTTTCTGGCGAGAAAAGCAACACCCCAAGGATCCTGCAAAACTAAGGAGCCCAATAAAGTTATAGGGAAATGAATTCCCCAGTGAAATGGGGTCTCTTGCTGCCAGTTCCACTGAACAGAGGAAACCTATCTCCAAGTCCTTCAAGTGATTAATCCTGGAGCACTGGACAGTGATGCTTTTCTTGCAAATGAAGATACAATCTCAGTCAAGACTCATATTGAATAGGTGGCCCAGACCCAGAAGGCTGTCTTCTCTTATGTAGTTGGAAATGAGAGAATTCTACTTGACTAAATTACTTCTCAGCCCATTATAAATGTTGACATGAATCCATTAGTAGATGTCCTGCAACAACTTCACTCTTTTGTATTGGGGTACATCATGTAATGAGTGATATTTATAACCTTTCCAAAATGCACAGACCAATAGTCCAAGCATGCTTCAGTCTTTCACAATATTCATATCTCTTCCCTAACATGTATTTATCTCACTGTTTTAAACATAAATCAACAATGCTACACACCATGCCCACATGCATGCTTGTTTTCAGAAGAAGGTAAACTAGTGCTTAACAAAGAAAATCTTTCATATTTTGGTTGCAGGATTTCAACGCAATGGTTGACACAATTTAAGCAAAAAGAAGTAATGCTGTAGACTGAATGTTTGTGTCCCCCCCCACCGCCAAATTTATGTGTTGAAAATCTAATTCTCAATGTGGTAGTATTCAGAGATGGAGACTTTGGGCAGAAATTAGGTCAGGAAGGTAGAGCACTCATAAATGGGATTAGTGCCCTTCTAACAAGAGACAGGGTAGAGCTTGCTTCTTCTATCTCTGTGAAAGAACAAGAAATTTAAACCTCAAATATAGCACCCTGGTATGCTGATTATTTTAAATTAAAGACTCTTGGAATCCAGCAGATGCTAGAAGAAGGTTTACTCTGATATTCTCTTATTTGCTTAAAGTTCAGACCCACCAAGGAAGAAAACAACTACTTCAGGTTCCTTCCCTGAGTTTTCATTAACTTAAGCTATCTTGTAGAAAGACTGAAGTCTGTTACACTTGGACAGACTTTTGTCACAAACCATTGTCTGCTTCGTGGGCCCAACAGACATTGTTCCAGGCCACTGTGTGTTCTCCAAGCCCATTGAATGCCCTTAAAAATAATAATGTCTCCTTTAAAATAATCCATATTTCCCCACCTCCCTTTCTCCTATGAAAAAAAAAAAGAAATATATAAGCATCTACACCCAATTAAGTTATTGAGTAATTATTGGGTTATTCAGTAATTTTTCTACTGCAGTTGGCATGTGCTATGCACATTAAAATAAATTTCCTATGTCTTTTTTCCTATTAAACTTTTGTCAACTGATTTTCAGTGGAACTTCAGAGGGCAAAGGGGCAGCTTTCTTTTCACCTCTAACTACTTTCCTCCACGTGAAGGCACGGCAAGCAGACGGCCATTGGTGAAACAGGAAGAAGACCTTCGTCAGAACCCAATCTTTGTGGCACTCTAATCTTGGACTTCCCAACCTTCAAAACTATGAGAAATACATTTATGTTGTTTAAGCCATTCTAGTCTATGATACTCTGTTATAGCTACCCAGACTAACTGAGACGACTAGAAATCTCAGAATTGTACAAATGCAACTGATCCTGTTTGATCCATTGTACAAATGTGATTTTACTTTAAAATCCCCAAATTGTATTTATCAGGCAGTCATAAATACTTTATAATTTCAGGGATCAGGATAAATCAGCCCTCGTGAAAAGAGCCTTTAACTGAGTAATTCTACAACAGTTGGGATTAGCCCAGGAAATCAATTCTAAATAAACAACCAGCTGCTAAATACAGTGGTGTCTCTTCCTCCTCTGTTCTCCTTACATTGTATTTCTTCCTCAAATTCACACGTCAATCATATCTACCTCCTTGTTATAGCTATAAAATCTTGTTTAAAAATCTAGACATGTCACTGCTTACTTTAAACTCTCATTATTTGCTCTCTCTCACCCTTTAAAAATCAATAGCAATTTTTTAAGAAACTTATTTTCATTAAAAGCATGTAAAATTGAGATGTTCTAAAAATGAAACAAATACATAATATTGCTTACACATAATAGTCAATTTTACAAGTAATAATGGCTTTTAAATGAGAAAATGCTTTTGGTGCCAGGACATATGACTCAGGTATGGTCAAATAATTAACATATTGTTATCAAAATTAACACAAGGGGTCATATAATGTCACAGGGTTTATTTCTACTCTGTATAATCATATCTCCATGTATTATGTATATTTTATATATTTTAAATAACAGTTCAGGATAAGTTGGACCTTGTCAAAATAATGAGGTTTTACAAAAATCTGTTGAGTAGTGATTTGCAAGTAGATAATCCATAATTCTTTTCCATGATTGATGTGCCACACACGAATAACTCTAAAAACATAAAAAACTTTAGCACTGAGGCCATTTTTAGAGGAGAGTTGTCACTTAACATTTACATTTTTTTCTATTTAAAGATTCTTCATGGTGAGAACCTATGAAAGTTCATACCTGCTAAATCATTGCAAATGTATCTGATGCTCAAAATCCTACACATAAATTCATTAGAGAAAACACCCAAGCTGCCTTGACCCAGCCTAGGCATTTTTTTTTTTTTTTTAACAATTCCATGGAACTTTTTCAAGAAGTTCAATGCTACTCTGCAGTATAAGATTATTCTGTAATAAAAACAAAACACATTTTCCAGCTCTTTTATCTTTAAAATATCTTCACATTTAAAAAGTAATATGGCATAATCATTGTAATAGTATGGGTTCTGAAGCTAAATCAAAATCTGAGTGTAAAACCTACCTCTACTCTCTTTGTTACATTTAGCACGTTATGTAGCATTTTTCTCCTCTTCAAAATGGGCATGATAATAGTACATACTTATTTCCCACCGCTGTTATGATCACTAAATAGGATAATTAATTTTAAGCACTTTGAAAGAGTCTAGTGCATTTTTAAAGCTTGGAGTAATTATTGATTATTCTCATAACAGTTTTATTCAATCAGTATCTGCTGACTACCTATTATGTGGAACACATTCTGCTAGGTCTTGCAGGGAATTAGCCCTGGTAAGCACAGTAAGTTTAACTCTAAAGAAAATTGGCAATTTACAAGATTCTAATACTTAAAATTATTTTAGCATTCTGGTAGATATTTTTCTTCAAAACTATTTTACAAATATAAACTCTCATCGCTAAAAACAATATTAATGTCTATAGATCTGCTTCTAAAGACAGTTTAGTAAAATAAAAAAAAATAGGCACGGCAGACAAACTTATCAAACTTATAAAGCTCTCATGTAAGTTATATCACTGTATTGTAGTTGCTATTTCATGTTGGCAACCATGGCCTGCTTTCATCATAATATAATGCATTAAAGTCTCTCAGTTGACTCAACACCGGCAAATGGCACAGCAGCAGGATACACAATATTCTAGAAAAGCTTTAAATGTTCTGGAGAAAAGACAATTTGCAAAATGTTGTGACTATGTCAAGATCTTCTTGTGAGACATAATTAGCTGAATATGAGAGTAGGCCAGTGGTCAGACTTGCTACTGTGTACCTAACTATTAGAAATAGCCTTAGGGAGCCAAAAATTCCATATTCTAAACCAGATTGAAGAAACACTATGAATATGCAAATAGGCCTCCCACCGCTGTATGGCTTAAAAAGCAATAAAAGTAAAACAAAACAAAAAACAAACAAAAAAGCTCCAAATTTAATCTGCCTTGGGAACAGTTTTCTATCAGTATAATTGTCAACCCCAGAATACATGGATGTTGTGGAAAGTAAATGTGTTTTCAAGATATGTCCAACATGGTCACTGATGATTGAAAGCTTTATCATGTTCACATTGGTATTTATCACATAAAAAATGATAAATAACCTCTTTATGCAGTTATTCCTGCAGTGATTTTATAACAATGGAGATGTTACATGGCTTATGAAATTTAAAATACGATTGTGTTGAGCACTGACACACAGTATGTGAATTATCTTTGACAATAGTTTGCTTTTCTGATAAAAATGTTATTTGCTCACAGAAGTACAATGTGTATATTTAAAATTTACTCTTCATTTCACAAGTAGCACATGATAATTCAACTCATATTGTAATTTTTTAAAAATTGCATATTTTATAATTTTGCATGTTTCACTGGAAGGTAAGTTTTAATTGCATGTTTCACCAGAAAGTGAAAGACCTGATAACTACAAAACACACCTAGAAAGAGTAAACTGTGCCTGCCCTCTGTTGTGAGGGTTCCATTAAGATTTATACAGTACTAGTGTTTCAGTCTCCTTTTGCCCCTGGAGTTCAATGAGATCTGGGCTCTTGCCCCACTTATCCAAGAAGAAGGCACATGGACCCTGGGGAGTGAGTAAGGTAGAGTAGGATTTATTAAGTGAAAGGAAAGCTCTCAGCTGTGAGAGGGTACTCGGGAAGTGGGTTGCTGCCAGGGCATCTGTAATTGGGGCCTTTCATGTGGAAGAAAAAAGAAGTCATCTGTGGGTTTTGTCTTAACGGGAGGGGTAAAATTCCCTCCTAGGGTTGTTGCATCTGTGCATGCCTGGGGTTAGCCATAGTGACTCCATCTTAGTTGTTAACCTATGAGTGCCTAAGCAAAACCCATGGGTGGGGGGGGGCTAAAACCACAATGCTAATGTCATGTTAATGACATTATAATGAGCTGGGTTAAGTTAACGACATTTAGATTGATGTATTGTGCCTGCACCTAGGTTAGGACAGTCCTTCTAAGCAGACATCCTGGCGTAAGAGGAAGCTCTTAACCACATTTATTTTGCTAGCTGCAGAGGCAGTGTTGGTGCTGTCCCACAGGTGTTCCTGTGACGATTGCCTCTCTCCCGAGACCTTCCTCTCTGTCTAACCAGCCTCTAACTGCCTCCTCTCTGGCTATCAGGTTCTGCTTCTGATTTGGCTTTGTAATTTCTGCAAGATTTTCAAAGCACAATGACACTGGTTTTCTCATGTAAAAAATTGGGTTCCAGAGATTCTACCTTTATAGCCAATACAACAATAACATTTTAATATGAAAATATTTAAGAGAGCTTTAATATGCATAGATTTCCATGTTCTACCCCAACAAACTTTTTGATAAGTGCATGTTTCATCCCTCAAGCAAACTTTAAATTGTTTTGGTTATAGATTAAAATTTTGACTTATTCACTAGTTAATGATGATATTGTGAGTTGAATTTGTCAGCCCCCTTAAATTATATTATTGATATGTTGAAATCCTACCTCTCAGTACCTCATAATGTGATCTTATTTGGAGGCAGAATCTTTACAGACATAAAATGATGTTGCTGCAGGATTTTTCTTGGCCCCTTTGCTAGACTCACAGCAGGGAGCTCGCTGTGCTCAACCCCTTAGAGGAGGAAGCAAGTTAGTGAGCAAGTGCAGGATCTCAACAGCCACTCCAGGTGCCAACACAGGAGCAAGCTCCATACAGGGCCCATGGCCAGAGAAGGCACTAGTGAGTGAGTGTGGGATCCGGACAGCCACTCCAGCCTCTGACACAGTAGTGATTCCATGCAGGGCCCACAGCCAGACAAGGTGTATGGCCTCAAGGGGAATGCAGTGGTGCCCATGTGAAGGTGTCTGTGACCCCAAAGCCCCAGAAGGGGTGTTACAGTTCTCATGTAGTTCTGCCATCCATGAACAGCAGTGTGCTAGCAGCTCAGTTGGACCCTTGCCTCATTGCATGGGGCAACTGCCCTCCACCAGTGAGGGTAAAGGGCCAGTGTGACAGCCTTTCTGAGTACCCATACTCAGTATGGTAAGAGCTCGGGAACCCCCGAGCTCTTTTCTGTCATCCAAGAAGAATGAGGTTACACAGACAATTAAAGGATAGTGAAGTCAGAGAATTTTATTGAGTGATGAAAATGGCTCTCAGCAGAGCGGGGAGATGGAGAGGGGACAGGAAGCGCAGGTCATCTTCCCCAAAGTCAAGTTGTCTCTTCCCTGAAGTCAGGCTGTTTCCCTTTCTAGTGACTGAGTCTGTGGTCTTTATAGACACAGGATGGGGAGTACATGTTGATTGGTTTGTGAGTATGCAAAAAAAGATTAAAGCAAAGACACCACTCAAAGGTTGGCACAACAGTGTAGAAAACCAATTAGTGAGGGGTAGGTATATGTAAAATAGTTAAAGGGTAGGGATAAATCAGAGAGCACACAAAACTTGAAGAAAGGTTCTCAATTTGGTCCGAGGATTTAATTTGTACCTTGGCTCTCAGGCTTTAAACTGTCTTTGGCTCAGAGGTAGGGTTTCACCAGGGGCCTGCTCCTATCTGCATAGGCATTTGACTGCCTCCCGCTGCTCTCTATGTCATTAAGGTGGATTCTAATCCAATATGATTGATCTTATATTTTTTTAAATAGGAGAAATTTGGAAAAGACACACACACACACACACACACACACACACGGTGTATGCCATATAAACATGAAAGCAGAGATGAGGGTGATGTTTCTCCAGGCCCAGGAGTCCCAAAGATTGCCCGCAAACCTCCAGAAGCCACGGGAGAAGTCTGGACTTCAGAAGTAACCACGCTTGTCCGTACCTCGAGGTCAGATGTCTAATATCCAGAACTGAGACAACATATTTCTGTTGTTGAAGCCCCTCTGTCTGTGGAACTTCCTTACAGCAGCTGTAGCAAATACACAAATCATATACCAAGCTAAAAAGAGAAAATATAGATGAGCTAATTATACTGTTGATTTTCCTTTAACATAACTATTTGTTCCCACCAAGAATTTAGTTTCTTATCTCTAAATGATTCAAGTCAAAAATTAATCAATGATTTGGGTCACTTTAACTGTTACTTAGAATTACCTTCCATACTGACTTTGCGGGGTGGGGGCCCGGGGCAATCCCTCTTTGGCCTCTGGTTGACACATGCGCTAACTGGAGCTGTTGATGATTAATGCTACTCATCAGGTCGGCTCCTTTCTGCTCATGTATCATAAAGGTCTCCTGCAGCTCCCAGCAGTATCATACTAATTCAGTGCCCTAGCAAAATTAGCAGCAGGAAACAAACCTTTGTAATTTTCTTCCTTTATAAATAGCATTGTTCCTTCAGTAAAGGATAGCAGCTCCTGCTGTAATTGTTTCTGCACTGAAAAGTTACTTTCTTTCCATCAGTGTTAAAAATCAATCAAATGAGTGTATATACAATTAACTACCCTACTGAGAAAGAAAACATTCCTTTTACTTTTGAACTCTTCTGATTTCATCTCTTAGAGTGGGTCTATTGTGCTGGCATTTTTTAGGGAAAACTCAATACTTTTAATGTGCCTTGAGGTTGTCATAGGAGAGAGAGGAATAACAGATGGAACATGAATGAACGTATGACACTGGTTTTTGGTGTTTTATTTTTTTATCTCAAAATATATTTTATTTTCAGCAAAACAATTAATAATGACATTTGAATGTGGAATCTGGGACTTTGTGGTTCCCGAACATGAGTATAGAAATTATAGATCAAAGGTTGTGTTGTGTATAGAAGGCAGTTATATAGAAACTGTAATTTCTTAGTGTGCAAGGGAATTCATCACAAGCATCCTTTGAGGTAGTATAATACATCATCTTCAAAACTGACTAGAAATTTAATGGATGTAGACCACAGTAATTTAAGAGCTTAACATTTTTTCTCACATTGCAATTGTTGTAGGAAAAGAAAAAACATCATGTGGGTGCCAACCCACTTCTACTTAATCTTAACTCCAAGTAAATAAAATTGAAAAAAAAAATTAACTCTTAATATAGACAATAATAAAGTGATCCAAAAGAAACACTTAATACAAATAACAGTAAAAAAGAAAAATATTTACAATAGCAAATATAAAAAAAAAAAACAAATGTTAGGGAATGAGGAGGAAAATCAATAAGAGTACATTTATCATTACGTTTAGTATGCATAGAATTGGCCGGGCATGGTGGTTCATACCTATAATCCCAGCACTTTGGGAGGCCAAGGCTGGTGGATCACAATGTCAGGAGTTCAAGATGAGTCTGATTAATATGGTAAAACCCTCGTCTCTACTAAAAATACAAAAATTAGTCGAGTATGGTGCTGGGCGCCTACAGTCACAGCTACTCAGGAAGCTGAGACAGGAGAATTGCTTGAACCCGGGAGGTGGAGGTTGCAGTGAGCTGAGATCGTGCCACTGCATTCCAGCCTGAGTGACAGAGCAAGACTCCTTCTCAAAGAAAGAAAAAAAAAAGTATACATAGAATTAAGAAAGATTGTGGGTGAAGCATGGAGGCTCACACCTATATACCGAAGCCTATCATGAGTCTAAATGGAACTCTTTGTCAGGTCGTAGGCATTTATGGACTTTTGGGAGGGAACTGAGGTGCTAGGGCAGACCTGCAAGCAAAGGAGATTAGAAGCCTCTTGGGAAAGAAGCAAAGTCCTGAAGTAAAACTCTCAAAGGAGAGTCTTACACACCTGTCTGAAATCACAAGATTGTAGTTTTCCAGTCTCTGGGTTTTATAAGTGCTATCTGTTGCTTAAAATTCACATTTATCCCTACCTTCACTATGCCATTCCCCGACACCTATGGGCTCATGACTGACTTTAAGATTGGCATAAGTTTATAAATAAAAACTGAAAAGGGTGTTTTTTGTTAAATTTCCATTATATGTCTAGAGAAAAATTAGTATTGTTTTGAAATTCATCTGGCATAGTGAAACTGCAAAATGTAAGAGAAACGTCACTATCCCTGTACTGGCATGGAAAACCATATGTATTCAGGAAAACTTAATAACTCGTTCTAAAGGTCCAGGGTCCAGCATTCTCGTTCCAAAGGCACAGGGGTGCCACAGCATAGCACTGCCTCATATAATGATAACAAAAGCAGATGCTAAAAGCTGGTGTCATTAAACAGTTGAGTTTGTTTTGTAGAAACAGCTCAGGAACAAATACTGATGACAGTTTGCAGGCACTTTCAGGGAAGAGTAGCTTTAATAAATGAGTGTGATTAAAAAAATGATTTGCATTGTGAAACAAGTATTTTTCCTTTACAAGTTTAATTTAGGATTTCTACATTCAATTCTATAATTTTCTGTTTTGCTGTAAGCTTACCTTACTTTTATATTACAAAATGTTAAAAAATAATATTATACTAGCAAAATTTGGACAGAAAACTTGCCCTAAGTTGAATCTTCCTGATGGTTTGTGAAGAAATGAAATAATTGCTCTATGACAATAGATTCTGTTCTACACAGAGTGTCATCTAAAATTAGAAAAATAGTGCTATATTCAACAACTATTTGTAATGTTAATTCAAAAACTGCAATCATAGAGACTGTTTAGGATCAGTATGGTGTTATTTAATATTGTGTCCACATCACTGATTTTTTGAATGGTACCAAATTGGATAATTTGTCTTAACTACCTGGTTGTGTTGGTGTTGGTATCATGCAAACATCTCGCTAAAGGGACTCTGTTTACATGCTCTCTTGTGATGAAGTTGGGTTATACATTAGTATGAACAATTACTAATAGCATATTAAATTTTAAAGACCGATTTTATCTATCAAGTTAGGAGAAGTGATAGGTCGTGAATTTAAAATAGGAAAGTAAATGTGCAGCTTTTTGTTCAAACTTGACTTCCATGTTTTGGGTGCAATTTCTTACCCTTGTATAATACTCTCTAAAATAGGCAATTTACTTCAGCAAGGCAATAATTTAACTAACAATGTATTTAACCTCTAATAATCAAATATACGAAAAGGAAAAAAATACCCACAAAGACAAGTATTCTTTAGGCTGAGCAAAAGTGACTTGCTATTCATATTATTCTTAATTTGTTTCGAACCTGTTGAGTTGAGCAAAATGGCATGAATGAGGTCCTAACTGAGATTATTTATTGAAGCAAAAACAGAATTATAAAGGGTGGTGACACATATATCATTGCCACTGTTACAAACAGCTTTGAAAATTCAGTCTCAGTTGAGTATATTAAACTCTATGAATGACTGGGCAGGCAAAATTATAGTCCACTAGGATAATTATAGTTCACAGTCATATCTAATGGGATCTGCATAAATCAGGCTATTGTTTGCCAGAGAGTGTATTTATACTTGTCAAATGATTGTAATTGGACATTTACAAAGGACCATTTCAATTTATAAACATGACTTTTTAAATGAATATTTATAAAGCACTTGTTAAAGAAAATAAATTTACTCAGGTAATTTTGAACTGTGATTTTACAGCATGTAATGTAAAACCATCTCTTATTAAGAAAATCTCCACTAAGTGTCTATTGATGGAAAACCTCAAAATTAGATAGAGAAAAAAATCCTTTGAGTGCTTTACAGCGAAAAATTATTTTGTAGTATCAATGTATCATCAAAAACAGTAGCGTTAAGTTTAAATTCCAAGCTTTGGGTCTAATTTTTGTGGCAGGAATAGCACCAAGCCTATACACAATGGCACACAGATGCAGATCACTTATCTATAAAAGTTACATAAAGGCTATCAGATAATTCTACCTATATTTTAGAACTTTCCAAAAAAATTTAGTACTAATTTATTCCCAAATGATGAGGAATTATGAAGTTAAATAAGTCTTTTAGACTACCACATATTCTACTATGGATACCTTCTTTTATTTAGACTTTCATCTTCTTCTTATTATTATTATTGTTAAGTTTTTCATCTTATTCAGTGTTACTTCCTTTACTAGTAAAAGGATCTACAAAATAGATCCTTGTCACAGAGGCTTTGACATTACCTGAATTGAGGTGGAAACAGCCAACATAAGGACTTCATTCTATCAAGTCTTTGACTAACCACCTACTCTGTACCTAATTTTATTAGTCTGATAATTCCATATATCATAGAACACATTACTGGAAAATGTACCCTGTCATTTATTAATAGCATATGACCCACAAAAGTCTCCTTGGATTTTGATTCCTTTGAGTTGGGCTGGACCACCCAAAACTTAGAAACATCCCATAAAAAGAAATTTAGGACATATATGCTTTTGTGGCCTTTTCTTGCCCTTTATCCATCATGGGCTCTGCTTGGTTTTCTCTTTATCATCTAAGATTGGATATTTCCTCCAGGTTACACAAGACATAGCAGTTGCTAAAGATGGAAAAATCTAAAAGCAAATGATGTAAATTAAAAGAACATACAACCTGATATAGTTTGGATATTTGTTCCCTTCAAATCACTTGTTGAAATGTAATCCCCAATGTTGGAAGTGGAGCATAGTGGGAGGCATTTGGGTCATGGGGCAGATCCCTCAGGAACAGCTTGTTGCCATCCTCATGGTAATGAATGAGTAACTCTATTAGTTCCTGGGAGAACCGATTGTTAAAAAGAGCCTGGCACCTCCATTTTCTCTCTCTCCTCTCTCTTTTGCTTCTGATTTCTTTTGCCACGTGACCTCTGCACATGCCAGTTCCCCTTTGCCGATCTCACCATGAAGTGAAATCCTCACCAGAAGCAAATGCTGGCACCATGCTTTGTGTACAGCATGCAGAACTATGAACCAAATAAATCTCTTTTCTGTATGAATTACTCAGCCTCCAGCATTTCTTTATTGCAATGCAAATAAACTAAGAAATGGCCATTTCCATTCTATGTATAATCGCTTTATTCTTACTGGCAAAACTTCCCCTTTCAATCAACTCTGCCCAGTAGAGTGGTCCAGTTCTATTGCAGATAAATCCATTTTTTTCCCCCTACATGTGCAACAAATCTTAACCTCTTTAGAAAGAGGAAAGGCAGTTTCCCATTTTCTCTACAGACTGGGATGTCTCCCACCTCACCCTAATATCCCAATTATATTAGGAGCATGTGTTTTCACAGTTGCATTAGCACCTATTCCACTTTCATCTTTTTACATCTTTCCCATTTGTCTTATTACCTAATTTACTCTCATCATTCAAGATTCAATTGAACCAATATATTGTGTCTAAATATTATTCTGTAAATCACATCAGATACTCTTCTCTGAAATTTCTGCCTTATGGCATTGATCAAACTTTTTACAGTATTCTTAAAAACTACATTTACTACAGTGGGATGCTTTGTCCAGAAGCCTGGGCCATTAAACTCTATATTCTCAGTGCCTAACATCTAATTAGCAAATTTTCAGTATATGAAGTGTTTGTGATAATTCTTTTGAAGGCCTCAATTCCTAAGAAAATATGTCATCTATTTTAAAACTTGAATGTAGTTTGCATGTTGCATTAGCCAATTAAGACGATTTATCGAAATCCGCAGATAATGAAAGAGGCACCTGACTCAGGCAATGGACGTAGGAGCAGAAGACTGGAAGGAAAAGCAAATACATGCTACCTGTCTGGGCAAGACCTTTCAGTGCCTTTCTATATTTCAATGGGTAGTCATCTGCACACCTTCCAGTCATTTCTTCTGTATTGCAAGGGATAGAAGCCTTGGTACTATGTTTATCAAAGTTACTTTTTTAAAACAGATCTTCAATGTGATTCTCATTCTGCTAAGATACATTTGTATGAGATTTTGAGATAGAAAAGTATGAAAAAAAAGCACTGCCTTCTTTCTCAGTGGCAGTATACAAACATATGGACTTCACAGACATGACATTTTGCAGCAACTTCTAGATCTTCCCCTTGTGAGTGCCCTGGGACATCTTTATAATAAATAAACCATTCCGGAGGTCAAAGGATGGTAGTTTTCACAGAAGCATTGCAAGTATTGAGAAGAAAAATAATCCATATCTAGTAGGTTTATTTTTATGAGGCTAAATCTCTGGCCTCTTCATATTGAAAAGGATCTCCTGTAAATTATTCTGTCATCAGATTGCTGACTGGTTTGCCTGGGATATAAAGTCCTATTAGTGAGCCAGTGGTGACCTTTGCTGCTGTCTGTTTAGACACGCAGCAGCACTGCAGTCACCCTTTCTGAGGAAAAGTTCACATTTTGAAGCCTAGGTAGAAATTCCCTCTGTATCACCATGGTTTCACTCAATGTGAGTTAACTGAGCCATCACCAGGGTGGCAAAAAGTTATCAAGTCAAGCCCAGTCAACTCAGAAAATTCATCTCAGAATTTCATTTTACGTCGATTTCCTGGCATAATGTTGAAACACGCTGCCATTTAGTATCTGGAACAATGTCTAACACAATAATGCTTAACACCGGGGAAATGAGGGCATAGGTATGAATCTCAGGAGATTCCTTTTATGGGGAATATCTTTTAACACCCCTTAGGAAACAACATCGACTAACTAAAGACAGTACCCATAAGGTCTCCTACCTGTCCTATGCATAAAGATTTAAATCACAACAGCTCAGTGCTGGTTGAGGGCGAGGAAATAATGAATGACTTGTGGAAGGGGAAAGTTAAAAATGCAAATTACAACTTTGTGACCCATTTAAGAAAAGAGAATTTGAATAGCTATGCATATTTATGTTTTCTTCCTGACTTTATTATGTACATCTTTGTATATATTAGCCACTATCTTCTTATCTTTCCTTCATTCTTCACTTACTAATTTACATAAGATACTGGTAATTCATATAAATTCATTTTTAGAGACTAAATGTACAAGCGGAATTGCAACTGAACTTAAGGAAGAATCAGTATCACCCAGGGCTGGATTTGGTGACTAATAGACGTTTGGATTTCTATTTTTAGAGGAGAGATTGAGAAAATTTTTGTATGGGGAAAAATTCTATTCTACTAGCAAGAATCATGTTGTTTTTGCCACTGCTGTTAATTAAAATTTTAAATATTGGCCAAAGTGGTATATATGATGCTTGATTTTCTTCTTTTGGTACCCAGTATATGTTCCCAAACTCTCCTGTGCTCTTTCTCCCATCATGAGAGCTAAAAGCTTAGTAACTAGCTCCTTTGTATTCAGTGTTCAGTGTATGATGCATGTTTTGACTAATGGGTATCTGCATCTTTAATCTATGTTGTTATTTAACATACATTGTAATTTCCATACTTGTTTTCAGTCTCCCACACTAGAATGGCAATTGTGAAAGCACAGAGATTTTTTCTTTTCTTCCTTTCTTTTTTTTTTTTTTTTTTGAGACGGAAACTCGCTCTGTTGCCCAGGCTGGAGTGGTGCAGTGGCGCCATCTCGGTTCACTGCAAGCTCCGCTTCCCAGGTTCAAGCGATTCTCCTTCCTTAGCCTCCCGAGTAGATGGGACTACAGGCAAGCGACACCACACCTGGCTAATTTTTGTATTTTTAGTAGAGATGGGATTTCACTATGTTGGTCAGGATGGTCTCACACTCCTGACTTCGTGATCCACCCACCTCTGCCTCCCAAAGTGCTGGGATTACAAGTGTGAGCCACCGCACCTGGCCACAGAAGTTCTTTCTATCTGGTGCTCAATAATATTTCCTATATGAATGATTAATAAGTGAATGAATATTAAAACAATAAAAATAAGAAAAGTCAATGACTTTGTAAGATTTGCACATTGAAATATTTTAAATTGAACTAGGGTAACGTCAACGTGCGAACACATGTTAAGACATGGACATGGTGAATTTTTCAGATCCATAATTTTATAATAATTTTCAAATTACATGAAAACCTGCAGCATTCAAAACCAAAGTACAAAAAAAAAAAAAACCTACAATCTCAGATGGTTGCCCAAAATACGAACATTTCTTAAATTTCTACAAAAATATTGTAAAAATGAAACACATAAATAGAAAAATAATCAGTGATAAAAAGTATTGATTGAATAGGTTAAATTGATTATTACTAGTATCCATAGTAGAGAAGAAAGATAGCGCTATTCATTACTTGTTATTTTCTTATCCTGAATGACTAGATGCTCTTTTAGTTTTGCCTTTCTACCCACATCAGAGATATTTCCTCACTACTGGTGTTTGTGTGTATTTTTCCAAGGGAATGATTAACTTCTGGAGGAGAAGGTTCATGGGTTGGTGATTTTTATGTCTTTCAGGGTATAGTATAACTCTTCTCACACGGTAGTAAAAGATATATTTTTTTAAATTGAAGCAAAACATTTGATGTGCCTAAATGGCTAGATAGAAATCTTCTGCACATACAAAGTTCAATTTCATAAATTCTGTAGTACATTGACTAAAGCTATATAAAAATAACACAAACTTAACTAAAAGAGTAAGCTTTCAAAATAGTCCTGATTAATGGATTGACTATTCTTCCCTATGGAATATATTTGATGGCATTCATTAGTCCTCAAGAAGTAGATCCTTGCAAAATAATCATAAGAATCATTTATTTTAAATTATTTAAATCGTTCTTTAAATTAAAACATATTATACTTGCATTGTCAATCATTTGGAAACTTTAATAATCAAAATGAATATGTCAGATTTTAATGAAAATTAGCCCTCACACCTGTCGTCCAAACTTACCATATTTCCCATTTTGACTTGAAAGTGGAAAAAATACACCCTTCTATATCTGATTATTCAGCTTTTGACCTTATTGTATTTAATTATATATTTTATGCTTATTATGAATCTCTTAATGTAGATGAGTTTCTTTTACCCTGTAGTGGCTCATTGAACTGATAGAGTTGACAATTTTTCCCAAAAAAGCATGCATTAAGTGTCATCATAAAATCTAATTTACAGCTGTCCTACATTTGAGTGCAACTGCTTTCTACACACTGTACTTAGTTATACCACTTGTTAAATAAATTTGCATCTCTTATATGAAATTCTGTTCATGAAATGTATTTCCATAAGACTCAATTGTCAAACTTTTATCTTTATCACCTTGATATTTCAAAAGCAAAAATCAAAACCTCCTCTGTTTCAGCTTTTTCTGAAGAACAATTTTTGAATAACAATTGTTAGACTTCATATTCTTTCAAAATGAAAAAAATGCATTACTAAAATGGAACATTTTGGTATCAGATGAATTCTCTTATCTGCTATAGAAATACAACTCTATTACTAATATATTTTTGAAATAAGTATATACATGTATTTATTATGTGAAATATCTATTATCTATTATGCTAAGACTTCATGGGATTCTTATATTATTATAAATGTCATTGAATGACACAAATGTAACTTAAAAGGTTTCTACCACCTGATAAATCTGTTGGAAAATAGTCTGAAGTAACTGTTACCTGATTTGCCAAGTTGAGCTCCAATTACTTGCAGTATATTAGAAGCAGCCCCAAAGATCTGGTTATTCTGGAAGGATTAGGGAAGACAGAAAATAATGCCTGCCTGGGAGCAGAAGGCCTGGTTTCTAGAATTGGATCTATTACTAATTTAAAATTGTGAAGCCATATTTGCTCATCTGCAAAATGTGGAGTATAACTCTTGTTTCCTCGACTCAGGATTGTGGTAAGCGGCAACATATTTATAGTTTATAAAAATGGTTTGCAAATACTTTGAGTATCTCTGGAGGAGAGCAGGCTGAGGTCTGAAGCCCTGCAAGGGACCTTCATGCAGCAAAGGATATAGCAAAGTCTTTGGACAGTGGAAGAGAGCCTTTGAATGGGAAACAGAAAAATGAGACATGCGTTCTTAGAATGTGGCCTTCATGCTAATTTCCTTTCTCTTTCTTATTCATGTATGCTTCTGACGTATACAAGATATAACTCTCCATCTTCATATGAAAATCTGAAACCAGAAATCACTCAATATTTCACAGCACTTTTTTACCTCACCATCCACATTGAATCATTTGCCAAGTCCTGCGGATATTATCTCCAGAAAGTTTTGTGTTTTTTTTACTATTTATTGTCAACATGTGTATACTAAAGCCCATGTTACATTAATATTTTATATCGCTATTTAACTTAGCTTAATTTCATCATGTATACATGTGTAACACAATATTTGTACAGTCTGTTGCTCTCTGAGTTCTTCCTTATTCTGCCTCAAAAAATTAGTCTCATTGCTAGAGTAAAATATAGACATTAATTCCTTCCACAAAACAATGCTGTTAGGTATATTCTTTTAAAGGCAAAGTAATTTAAAACTGGAATAGACTGAAAAAACACTTTTTAAAACATCATTTTTCTTGACAGAGAATATTCATGCACTGTCAAGGGGATGAAATAGATGAGCTAATATAATTTTACTTATTTAATTTCTATAATCTTATAAGGTCTGACAGTTATTAAACATGTAATTAAGAGGCATTATGCAATTATATTTAACTTGCATTCATATATGATGTTTGATTTAAAAGGTAACTGTATCATGGTTTTCATGATAGACAGTTAGAGGCAAATTTCAGGAGACAGTGAGTATATGAATTTAATATATGACAATTTTTAGGATAGCTTTTTTTCCTCCACCTAGAGAAATTTATAATTAGGACTGTGGTAAAACCCTATTAGTTTTACTTAACTTAAATGAATTAATTAGTTTAAATTTACAATAAGATAATCTTTTGAATTTAAAATTTTTAAAGTAATAACCTTACATTGAAATGTAAATCAGTGCCTTAGGATGAATCTATTGAAACTAGTGGAACAGAGTATAACATATTCTAGTCTCTTAGCCTGTTTTAATGATGAAAGCATTTAAGTATATTATGAGATTTTGATGCTTGAAATTAATTCAGAAGACTATAAAAACAATTGCAATGTAATAATCGAGTTTAAAAACAACAGGCTGTTTACATTTTTAATATTATTTTTAATTTGTTTTTTACAATTGCTGTGATGCATTCAGTATCAAACATGTGTAGTTGTGGATTATAATAATTTAGTATATATCATGTGCTAAATTGAAGAATAGCAAGAGAAATTTCCACGTTATTTCCTAAAGCCACTCCTCTAAGTTCCTCAATTCAATCACCACATTTAAAATTTGAGGTTATTTTTATATGTCCCATATGAATTTCTTTCTGGACCATGTGTGTCTGTTTTGAACTTTTTCCTCCCCTTTAATTGGGATCTCATTGCTTCTCAATTTTACTCCTGTACCAGCTTCAAAGCTTCTTCTCTTCAATCTACCCTTCCTTTGCCACTTTCTTATTACGGCTTCACTACTTTTATGTCAATCTTTTGCTCTAAGTCTTTTTTAAGCTTTCCTCCCAGCCTTACTGGGGAAAAAAAAAAAAATAAAGTGCATGGTATGGCCTTAACACATTACCACCCCTCCAGATGCACACAGGCATGGGCACACATACAGAAATGAGTCTAGACTCTGTTTACCATAATAGCTTTTCCTCCTGCCATATTTCCCTGTCTCTCCTATGCTAGGAACACTAGACTACTGGCTAATTCCATCAGATGTTTAAATTTCACCATCACCATATCTTTGCTACCAGGGTCCTAATATTGAAATGGTTTCCTTTCTTCCCCAGCCTCTGACCCTCTTAGTCTGTTGAGCTTTTAGGCAGAGTCAATGGACAAACCAATTTTCTCCACAGAATCTTTCCCTTCTTTTGTAGTAAGAATTAATTTTCATCGCTTTGTACTCTTTGTGGCATAGTACTTAGTCTGCTCTACCTGAATTAGTACTAACTCCCATCAGCATTATTTTCTCCACTAATGTATGGGTATTTGTCACCCGAGAAGATCTCAAATTCATTTTTGTTTCTTCCTCCTTAGTACTTAGAAGAAGAGTTTTCGTTGAGTATAATATCAATGAGCATGTAGTAAAAGAGGAAGGGAGAAGGGGAGGAAACATGATCACTTGATTTCTTCTAGCGCTGAATTTCCTTTCTGAATTAGTGACTATACACTAAAATTCTGATAATTTACAAAACCATCTTGTTATAAATACATCATATTTGGACAATATAATTATAGAGAACCACATAGCCACTGCTTCCTCTTTTGAAGTTTGGTATTTGTGAAGACGTTTTGCTGAGCAATATCGTCTTTATATTTGTCATGAGTTGGACCATAATGTTTTCCAAAACATAATTTCAATTTTGATTTTAAGTTCAGGGGGTACATACATGTGCAGTTTTGTTACCTGGGTATATTGCATAATGCTGAAGTTTGGGGTATGATTGATCTGCTCACCAGGCACTGAGCATAGTACCCAATAATCAGTTATATAGCCCTTGCCCCCTACTAGTCCCAGTCTCTATCATTGCCATTGTTATGCCCATGAGTACCCTGTGTTTAACTCCCACTTATAAATGAGAACCTGTGGACTACAAGCTTTTAACCACTTTCTGTAACCTTGTACCATCTAAACTAACCTTACAAATATTCCTCAACTTATTCTGCACAGCATTCAATTCAAAGCCTAGTTTTAGCTGAAGAACCAATGGAAACACTTCTTATTTTCTTATCCATCTTTTCCTATTTAATGTTGACCCAAACATTCCTCTACTTGGAGTTTCTTCATTAATTATTTCAAGACACGGTACATTGTGCTCTCACACATTTGACTTTCAGATGGTTCTTGAATTATTTTCTTAACTATATAAATTTTCTACATAGCAAAAGTCAAGAGAAGTTTTATTGTTTCTGTATTTATTGAGTATATGTTAAAGGGAGTACAAACAAGGAAGAAATTTAATAAAAGCTTATTAGTCTCCAAAATTTGGCTAAACATTGCAGTTTCATGCATGAGATTTAAATATATTGTTTAATTTATTTATGATTCTGACTTTATTTTTAAAATCATTATAAAATCAATTAATTTTTAAAGTTGCCTAATTAACAACCATGTCTTTTGAAATATAATGGTTATTCCTTTTTTTGTCTTTAGTGAAGAAATTCCCACTTAACCTGAAAAGAGCCAATGGTAACTCTAGTTAGTAAGAATCCCTGAAACAATTGCACTAACTGAGAAATGGCTGAATTAAACAGCTTATAGTTCTCACATTAATTGGAAATGTTTCTTCTTTTAGTATTGTCAAGCTAGTAAAATTGTAATATGTGTTCTAAAATTTAAAAAGTCATATTGCCGCATGATATTAGAACAGAATATTTTGACCAGAAATGTTGTGCCACTGAACCATAGAGTCTAAAATAAACACACTACTGGTGGCAAAGAATGACTCTATGAAGAGGCAATGGTGCAGAGTAAAATGCAAAAAGATTGGCATTCTGGACTCCTGTGCTGGAGTTCATGGCAAACCTACTGTGTGATATTGGGCAAAGCAATTTTCCACATATGTGGACTACTAATTATTTATCTTCAAAAATGTGAATAGCAGTTCATGCCTCATCAGTTTGCTAAGAGGGTTATATAAAGTAACATATATGAAAGCCATTAGCACAATTATGCATTTTATAACGATATTTTTAGTGAGTGCTCTCTACCTACCATTTACTTTTCATATAATTTTATGCATATTTTCTCAATTATTTCCATACTTCATTTTCATAATTTTGTCACACTGAGAACATAGTCTGCATAATCTGTTTCCTACTTGATTTTCTTTAAAATGAACTCAGTTTTTCCTTTTTTTCTTGTTCCGTGTAATTATGAGTTTCGTAATTTATATATATAAATATATAGTTACATAAATATAATACAAATGTAATTATATATATTTTATATATGTACACATACAGTAGTAGTAATATATTTCTATTATGGTATTTTAACAATGACTTTCCAGCACCAGGTAAACATACTTCATGTACCACTAGTGTTTTACTTTCATTGGTTTGACAAATGATGCCCTATGTACTGTCATTCTTGTCACAACCGGGGCAAAGGAGAGAGAGATTCTTATATTCTTTTTATAAATAAGAAAATTAAAGCAAAGAAAATTTAAGTCACTTTCCTAAAGTATTACTGGGATTTAAAAAATTTCTGAAGATTCTTTTAGGGTAATATAGAGGGATACTTGATTTACCTGGTCAACTTTACTCCAAGCTCCTGCTTTCTTCTCAAATCTTTATTTTTTTCCCATTAACTTATCACCTCCCCATATTACAGTGTACTTTCTCATTTATTTTCTACAAATCCACTAGCACACAGCTGTAGATTTTTGTAGACTTTTAAAGAAAGAGCTATCATTTAAAGAAAGTTCAGAAATGATTATCTGCAAGAGAAATATTGAAAATTAGATCTCACTCTTGCTATCATCTCTCAATTTTGTCCACGACAGGTGCTCTGACCCTCACCTAAAATATTCTCTCATCTCTTCTATTTACCACTTCCTAGTATCCATGATCCCTCAGGAGTAATTAAGGAAAAACTCACAAATAGATTCCTTTTAGTCTAAAATTCTACTTTAAGAAGCTCCAATAATAAGTTTTCCTAATTAAAATTTTCTCTTCCCTGAAATAAATCCCTCTTCTCCAAAGTTTGGGTATTCTATGACCGTTTACTTTTCTTAATTTTTCTTTCTGTTATACTGATATATTATTACCATATAGGATTCTTAACTTAGTGCAGTGGAATAACCATAAGAAAATGTGTGGAGAAGGTTTTTGCATTACCAAATGCACTTTTAAGTGAGAACTGTATACATAGATTAAGAAAACAATAGCAAAGCTTTAGAATTGATTCAAAACAAACAACCCACTTTGTTTTTCATCACTGAAGAGCTGGTGATGAGAACTGGTCTGTGTTTTAGTCTTTTTTCATGCTGCTGATAAAGACATACCTGAGACTGTGAAGTAAAAGAGGTTTTAGTGGACTTACAGTTTACGTAGCTGGAGAGGCCTCACAATCATGGTGGAAGGCAAGGAGGAGCAAGTCACATCTTACATTAATGGCAGCAGTCAAAAAGAGAGAGCTTGTGCAGGGAAACTTCCAATTTTAAAAACATCAGATCAAGTGAGACTCATTCACTTTCACTAGAACATCTCAGGAAAGACCCACCCCAGAGTTCAATCAACTTCCACCAGGTTCCTCCCACTACACATGGTAATTATGGGAGTTACAATACGAGATGAGATTTGGGTGGGGACACAGCCAAACCATATAACTGCATTTGTGGCCCCTCCCAAATATCATGTCCCCTCATTTCAAAACCGATCATGCCTTCCCAACAGTCCTCTAAAGTCTTAACTCATTTCAGCATTAACTCAAAAGTCCACAGTCCAAAGTCCAAAGTCTCATCCAAGACAAGGCATGTTTCTTCCGCTGATGAGCTTGTAAAATCAAAAGCAATTTAGTTACTTCTTAAATACAATTGGGTTACAGGCATTGGGTAAATACAGCCATTCCAAATGGGAGAAATTGGCCAAAACTAAGGGGCTATAGGGCCCATTCAAGTCAGAAATACAGCAGGGCGGTAAAATCTTAAAGCTCTAAAGTGATCTCCTTGGACTCCATGTCTCACATCCAGGTTACAGTGGTGCAAGAGGTGGGTTCCCATGGGCTTGGGCAGCTTCACCCCTATGGCTTTGCAGGGTATAGCCCCCCTTCCATGTATTTTCCCAGGCTGGCATTGAGTGTCTGCAATTTTTCCAAGTGAATAGTGCAAGCTGTGGGTGGATCTACCATGCTGGGGTCTCGAGGACAGTGACCCTATTCTCACAGCTCCACTAGGCAGTGCCTGGTAGGGGCTCTGTGTGAAGACTCTGACCCCATATTTCCCTTCTGCACTGGCCTTGCAGAAGTCCTCCATGAGAGCTCTGCCCCTGCAGCAAACTTCTGCCTGGGCATCCAGGGGTTTTCATACATCCTCTAAAATCTAGGCAGAGGTTCTCAGACCTCAATTCTTGAATTCTGTGCATTTAAAGGCTCAACACCATGTAGAAACTGCCCAGGCTTGGGACTTACACCCTCTGAAGCCGTAGTCTGAGCTCTATGTTGGCCCCTTTCAACCATGTCTTGGAGCGGCTGGGACACAGGGCACCAAGTCCCTAGACTCCACACAGCATGGGGACCCTGGGCTCTGCCCATTCCTAGGCCTCTGGGTCTGAGATGGGAGGGGCTGCAGTGAAGATTTCTTACATGCTCTGAAGACATTTTCTTCATTGTCTTGGAGATTAACATTTGGCTTCTCGTTACTTATGCAAATTTCTGCAGCTGGCTTGAATTTCTCCTCAGAAAATGGGTTTTTCTTTTCTATCACATTGTCAGGATGCAAATTTTACAAACTTTTATCCTCTGTTTCCCTTTTAAAACTGAATGCCTTTAAAAGCACTCGAGTCACATCTTGAATGTTTTGCTCCTTAGACATTCCTTCTGTCGTATACCCTAAATCATCTCTCTCAAGTTGAAAATTCCACAAGTCCTAGGGCAGGGGCAAAATGCTGCCAGTCTCTTTGCTAAAACATAACAAGAATCACCTTTGCTGCATTTCCCAACAAGTTCCTCATCTCCATCTGAGACCACCTCAACCTGGATTTCATTGTCGAATATCATTATCAGCATTTTGACCAAGGCCATTCAACAAGTCTCTAGGAAGTTCCACACTTTGCCATATTTTTCTGTCTTCTTCTGAGCCCCTCCAAAGACTGTTACTCCCTCTGCCTGTTACCCAGTTCCAAAGTCACTTTTACATTTTTGGGTGTCTTTTCAGTAGTGCTCCACTTCTAGTATCAATTTATTGTATTAGTCCACTTTCATGCTGCTGATCAAAACATACCTGAAACTCAGAAGAAAAACAGGTTTTAAAGGACTTACAGTTCCTGTGGCTGGGGAGGCCTCACAATCATGGAATAAGGCAAGGAGGAACAAGTCACGAGTTACATGGATGGCAGCAGGCAATAGGAGAGAGCTTATGCAAGGAAACTCCCATTTTTGAAACCATCAGATCTTATGAGACTCATTTGCTATCATGAGAACAGCATGAGAAAAACCCACTCCCATAATTCAATCACCTCCACCAGGTTCCTTCCACGAAAAATGAGAATTGTGGGAGTTACAATTCAAGATGAGATATGGGTAGTGATGCAGACAAAACATATCAGCCTGGCTAAAAAAAATGGCGATGGTCTAGTCTGGAGTTCTTTGTTTTGTCTAATTTGCTCCCGTCTCATGTCCTTCCCTCTAGCCTGGAGTTCCTGCTTCCTACTTCAGGATCTTTACTATGAATTATTTCAATAGAGAGGCCTCAAGATCACAATAGTTAAGTTTTGAATCCCTGCAGTTACAAGGTTGCAAAAATAACACAATACTTTTATAATTTTTAAAGCATTTACTACTGAAATATCAACTATTAAATTACTTCCTATTTAAATAGCCACTTTTCCCTTCCCAATACACATGTATACACTAAGTTCAGGCAGTTATCCCTGGAAATCTTCTGGTAGTTCTTGAATGCTTTAAACATCTCAGGGTAAAATGCAAATAAAAAGAAGAATGATTACAAAATGAACTTGTATATATCTTGACAAAGATGAAGACTTTCATGAAGTTAATAATGTGAGATGTTAAGCAAAATTTTTCATCATTTAAAGCCATTGAAGATTATGCACCTGGCAGTGTCTATGAATTTAAAATTGAAAGGACTGTTGACAAAGATAATGATAAAGAGCTTGTGAAAGTGATCTATTTAAATATCAAATAATAATGAGAAGCCTATGAGAAACTGATACAGTACTGGATTATTTTTATTAATAATAACCCATTTTTACAATCTTTCTTTAGAAGACAAACATGAAGTGAAGACCATCCCATGATGCTGTTAATACAAATAAACTATTAACACTTTAATCATTTCTGACATTCTAAAACTCAGTATATAATATAAAACAAAATCAAGTCTGAACCCCTTCTTAGGTATTCAACCAATTCTACTTTCTTTTTCTTTCTTTTTTGAGACAGGGTCTCACTTTGTCACCCAGGCTGGAGTGGAGTGGCATGATCTTGGCTCACTGTAGCCTCCACCTCCTGAGCTCCAGCGATCTGCCCACCTAGACCTCCCAAAGTGCTGGGATTACAGATATAAGCCACCATGCCCAGCCTAGTTAATTTGTAATACAATAATGTAGAGGCAATGGCAAAATAAAGGAAAGAAGATAAAAGGAAAGAAGAAAAAATAGAGGAAGAAAAAGGGAGGAAGGAAGGAAAAGGAAGGAAGGAACGGCAGGAGGGAGGAAGGAGAAGGAAGGAAGGAAAGAAGGAAGGAAGGAAGGAAAGAAGGAAGGAAGGAAGGAAGGAAGGAAAGAAAGAAGGAAGGAAGGAAGGAGAAGGAAGAAGGGCAGAAGGGAGGAAGGAGAGGGAAGGAAGGCAGAAAGGCAGGAAGTAAGGAAGTGGGGAGGGGAGGGAGGAAGAAAGGGAGGGAGGAAGGAAGGAAGCAAGGGAGGGAGGAAGGAAGGAAGCAAGGGAGGGAGAGAAAGAGACTAGGAGGCACAGGACTTACACTAAAATAACATAGCCTAGAATTAACTATTAACATTTAATTTACTATTTTCCACATGTAGTTTCAGAAGTCTTTTTCTTCTGAGACATATCATTAGTAAGGTATAAGTTCTATCTTTAGGCAAACATTAAGAACTGTAATTGTAGGTAGAATGAAAGTAGCATTACTTCTGTATATTATTTCCACCTTACAGAAAACATACATATTACTACTATCACTGTTACCTCCTTTACTTGAACAGAATTATTGCACTGGTACCGAGTCTATTAAAGTGGATGCTAAATCCAAATTTTCAGATAGAATGGCTAATTAATAGTAGAAATTCAAAAATTTCAGTTAATTCTCCCTTGAAGATGGGAGAAAACTTAACAGCTTACTTTTTCCCATGAATGAAATAGATTGAGTATATGAGTCAATTTTAATCCATTGATTATTCAAAATAGAGACCATTGTTGACCTATTTCCTCCCTCTTTCTTTCCTCTCAATTTTCAGAAGACAAAATTTTTACAGGGTACACAGAATTATACTTTGTGATTTGTGATGTCATTTTAAAACTCACTAAAATGTTACTATGACTTATGCCGACTTTTCATGGATTGTATTTTAGAGTTTGAAATAAGTGTCAGCAGAGGATGTAGAATTTCCTTTGCTTAAGAAAGGTAAAAATTGAAAACATAAAGGCTTTTGAACTCTGATGGCAAGAAACTGCAATGATGAAAAAATACATGCATATATATATATATATATATATACACACACACATATGTAAACACACATAAAATACATGTAAAATTTATTATTTAGTCTATGTATACATAGAAATATAAAGCAAAAAAAAAAGTCCATCTTCTCTTCCTACCATCTGTGTTTTAGATGGCAGAAGGCAAGCTGGCCCAATCACCATTTCTCAGTAAATGGTGTTGAATAAATTTGCCTCTTTCCTGAAGAAACTAGGGCCCTCTCCTCACTGTTGCTCACCATGTAGTCAGAACTTCTTATAAGTAATATTGGATAGATCTGGGAGGACATCCAGATGGATCTGGGAGGACGTAAGTAACTCTCCATTTTAGAAACTCATTTCCCCCACTGACCTGTGAAGTCACTGGCAAACGAGTTTACCACTTCATACCACTTTAAGAGCTGCTTGGTTCTATGTTCACTTTTGACTATGATGGAGGAGATTGAGGCAGACCACTGCTCTCTCTAAGAACAAACAGGAAAGCCAGATAAATACCAAAAGAACTCTATAAAAAATTAAACTTTAATGATCCCTTACGATTACTTTTCACATTTGACTTCTAACTTCACTTGTACATATGATTTTTCTTTCTAATATAACACATTTGAACAATTTGTGTATATCCTCTCTGATTTATTTTTATATGACATAATTTCACATAACAAAAAATACAAATTGATTTTTTATTTAAACAATCACTTTGACATATTAATAACAGGTTGGAAACTGAAACATTTTTTCATTTAAAAAAATGTAATAAGGTTTTCTTAGGATACATATTCATACTCCAAAGAGTAGAATTTTAAGAACAGAATTAAGAAACATAAAAAGTGATGCATAATGTCAACATGCCTGTAATTTTGCTGTTATGTAGTTGGCTCTGGAAAAAAGAGAGAGAAAAAAAAAAAAAACACTCCATCTTCCTTCACTTGACAGTCCTTTTTAACCAGGTGTCACAAACAAGCATTGCTATCAGAGTGCTGAGTTTGCTGAATACAGAAAATGTTTCTTTAAGGTACAAGTAATATACAATGAATTTGCTTGGTAAACATGATTGCCTAGTCAAAAACTGCATTCTGCCAGAAAGTAAATGTATTTAATATGGCTACCCAATTGAAAACATTTGCAGACTACATCAAGGAAAATTATAAATATCTGACATCACTTGGGATGCAGTTGATTATATTAGTGGGCAGCATTTTTATAGAATTTATATTACATCAAAAATGCTGACAAAACCAACATTTTACACTATTGAAAAAGTTGTAAGATCGCTCTGTGGCAAAATATGATTGATGAGCCCATTAACTTAATATATATTTTTAGTCAAACAGTTTCTTTTGAAACTATATTGCTATATCTTGTTTTTAAGCATTCTTAATAATGTTAAATTAAAGTCATTTTTTACTTTGATGAAGGAAAAAGTGATGTTAAGAAACTGTTTTTAGTCAAATTATTTTAACAAGATGCATAAAACCTGATTTCTAGAAGTCTCAGATGATTAAACATATTTTTCTCCTATTTAGTGTACAGAAACCAGAAAAAATACTGCTGATATTTTCATCTGATTGTCCAGCATGTACGCTTAGGTTTAAAATTCCGTTTTCCCTTGATACCTATTCATACTGAATTTTGAATGGCCTTCTTCAATAGTGGTTTCTTGATAGATGTCAATGTCTTTACCCTCGGCTCTGGTGTTTCAGAATTGCTTCAGTTAGTCTGAGTCCTCATGATTTCCCCCTCTGTGGGCCACTTCATATACACTAGACTCTAGACAAAGCAGAAACATTTTTACTTCTTTGATTCAATAAAATGAAGAAAGACTATATTTCTTTTCCTTTTCTTTCCTAACCTTTAGCTTGAAAGCCAAGGGACTTCTACACAGCACTCTACAATTGTTTGAGTTTCATGAATTCTCAACCAGTGGATGAAACTGGATTGAGCACTGATTTGATTGGTCATTGCCCTGGAAATGCTTGAATCCTTATGATTGTTCAGCAGGAGAAAAATATTAAAAACAAGGTTGGTTGCTAAGAAAAGATTTGAGGACAATCAGAGATGACATTCTTAAGACATGTTACATGTATTATTTGGGGGATTTATCATTGATCTGTGCTTCCTGGTATCAAAAGGGACCAATAGTGTTAGCTCAGATAGTTTTCCTGTGATCACATATAGGAGTAGAAAATACTTTTGGTTAATTGATTCATAAGTTTTCTATTATTCACAATGTATTTTTATATATTCCTATCTTCTTAAAGACGCCTTCTCTCTCATTCACCATTTCCACACAAGTTTTACATGAAACCCCTGCACTTCTATGTATTTTTTAAAAAGGGGGTCTTTGAATATGTCATATTGACACATACATGTTCTGGATGATTAATATACAAGCATTGACAAATACTTATTATGATCCTTACACCTTTATAGCTAGGAAATATTTTAATTTAAATTAATAAAAAACACTCTGGTAATATGAAATATCCTGATTATACCTCACACATAGAACAGTTATAAAATAATTTTTACTAAATACTTAAAAATCAGTATATTATGGCAGTCAGGCTCAGTAAAAGTGCACAGCACTTTAGAAAATCAAACCTTTGAAAGAAAGTAAGCCAGCTGGGTCTAGTTGCTTGTCACTATTTTGCCTGAGGGTACACCTCAAAATCTTAGGTATAGCATATCAAATTAAGTAGTTTTAATTGCTTGGTGTGTCCATATACAAAGTTCAGGGTTAGTACAGTAGTTTTTTTTTTGTTTTTTTTTTTTAATAAAAATAAAGCTGAGATGAGAAGAAATCCACACAAATGAGAAACATAAATAGGTTGGGTTCTAACATTTGTTTGTAAGCTTTGCTTAGATCATCAGTTGATTATTGAATTATACCTCTGGGAAGGAAACTCCAGAGCATATATTGATACCAGCATCTAGAATCTAAAACAACTGAGTGGAGATTTCTAGTGTATACTGCTCTAAAGATAAAGGAGAGTTTAGAGTCAGAATCTCAGACAAATTAGTACCCTCGTAGAACAAAGATCAATCCTCCTCAGAGCAAAACAGTTAAATGCAGGGCATCTAAAACAATACTCTTCAAAATACTTATTGTAAGACAAAAAAATCGAGTATATTCAAGTGTTTAATTCTATATAAAATTTCACATTATTCTCTCTAAGTATATCACGATTAGTTAAATACGCATATTGAAATGCCAAAGAAAACATAATTCATGCCAAAAAATTCATTAGATACAGATCCCCAGATGACCCAGATGTTGGAAAAATTAGAAGAGCTATTTTAAAAATGTTCATGAACATGAAAAAAATATGGTAATAAGCAATTAAAATAAGGACTTTCATCAGACAGCCATCAATAATAGAAATAAAAACAAATGGAAATTCTAGAATGGAAAAGTACAATCAGTGAAAGGAAAACATCACCAAACAAGTTTACCAGCAGTGTGTAAGAGTACAACAGAGTAAGTCAATGAAGTTGAAGAGAAATCAATAGAAATGATACAATCTGAACCACAGAGATTTGTGACCAAAGGACCAAATTAGGTAGTCCACAATCTATATAATTAAAAACCCGGAAGATGAAGAGAGAAAAAGTAAATAGAAAATGTATTTGAAAAAATAATAACAGAAAATTTTCCAAATATGTTGTATAATTTCTAGCTAAGTTTGAAGAAGCAAAGTGACTGCTAAACAAAATAAATGAAAGAAAACCGAACCTAAAATTTCATAGCAAGAGTGATGAAATGCAAAGACAAAGAAAGTAGCCAGAGAAAACTGGCAGGTTTCATATAGGCAAACAATGTGTGAAGCTGATCTTCATAAGAAAAGCAACTGGAGGCGAGAAAGAAATGGAGCAAAATCCTTAAATTGTTAAAAGAATATAAAAGTATCAATCCTTGAAATCTATAGTTAGCAATTCTGGTCTTTAGGTGAAGTGGGAATAAAGTCACGCTTAGATGAAAGAAAACAGAGAATTATTTTCCCAAAGATCTACATTACAAAGAAGGACAAAAGAGTGTTCACTGGGCTAAAGTGAAGTAGCCTGAAATGCAAACTCAGATCTCTAGTTATCAATAAAGAGCATAGGAAAGAGTAAATGTGTGCAGAAGGTAGCTATTTCTAATTTTGTAAAAGATATATGACTGCTTAAAGCTAAAATCATTACACAAATTGCAGAGCTTATAAAAATAACATAATACAGAGGAGGTTATTTGAATGATGTGGTTGCAAGGTTCATATATTCTATATAAAGTCTTATATTATTCTCTCTAAGTACATCATGATTAGTTAAATATGCATATGGAAATGCCAAGACTCAATCACTAATAATTAATTAACTCAACAAAATGTGGGAAATGAGGAATGGAGGATCAAAAATAGAACAAAGAAAAGCAAATAGTAAATGAAAGATATAAATTCAACTATATCAATAATTCTATTAATTAGACCAAATGGACTAAACATTCCAATTAAAAAGCAGAGAATGCCAGCCTGGATTTTAAAAAGAAGGAGGGAAGGAAGGATAGAAAGAAGGGAGGGAGGAAGGGAGGAAGGAAGGAAGGAAGGAAAAAAGGAAGGAAGGAAGAAAAGAAAAGAAAAGAAAAGAAAAGGAAAGAAAGAAAGTCCAACCATATGTTGTCTATGACAGAAGCACTTCCAACACAAAGACACGAAACAAAGGAAAAGGATATTCCATGAAAACACTAATTATACATAAGCTCTAGTGACTACATTACTACCAGACTATGTATACTTTGATATAAAGACTGTTACCAGAAAAAAAGTGGGAAATAGCGCATGTTAATAGGATCAATGAGTCAGTAGATTAAATATTTATAAGTGTGCATGCAAGTAGTAGATTTTCATAAATCATGACAAACTGAAGGAGAAATAGGCAAAAATACAATCATAGTTGGAAATTTTAGCAAAACTCTCAATATTTGCTATAACAGATCAAAGAAATTAATAAGAATATAGAATATCTAAACAGAAAAATCAACAACCTTGATATAATTAATATTTACACAATATTATGCTCAACAATTATAGAATACACATTTTATCAAAGGCACATAAAATTTTTACCTAAATAGATAATATGCTGGACCATAACAAATAGTCTCAATAAATACAAAAACACAAAATATTTTTTAAAAACATATTTTAAGGTGACTTTAGAATTAAATCAAAATGGATAACAATGTTATATCTAAAAAATTGCCAAATGTTGAGGAATTAAACCATACAACTAAAACAGTACTCACAGGAAATTTTTTAGTTTCAATTATTTATATACAAAACAATGTTTTAAAATCTTGACCTAGATTTGTTTTTTAGAAAGCTGGAAAAAAATGTAAAACAAAGGAAGTAAATGAAAATGAATAATAAAGAGCAAAATTCAATTACATTACAAAAATAAAAAAAATTTACAAAACTCAAAGGTGCTTCTTTAAAAATATTAATAAACTTAAAAAACACATAACAAAATGGATCTATAAATAAAGAAGAGATAAAAATTTAATATCAGAAATTTAAAAAGACAAACAAAATAGAACCTCCATGTATCAAAATAATAAAATATGTACAACTTTATACTAGTAACTTTCATATTTTATGTAAATTAAAAATTATCTTTAAAATATGCAACCTACCAAAATTGACACAAAAATTTACTTGGTTATTAAGTATTTGTAACAAACAAAGCTCCAGATTATATGTAATGATTAAGAAGAAATAGAGTCAAATTCACACATACTCTTTCAGGAAAATAGAGGAGGAGAAAACAACTCCTATCGGGGGAACCAGTCCCCAGTATTTCAACGTAGGTCCTTTTTATTTTCACGAAGTGTCGGTTGATCTGAGAAATAAAGAGAAAGAGTAGAAAGAGAGGAATTTTAGAGTTGAGCCTACGGGGTGACAGCACATATGGGTAGGTTTGTGATGTCCCCTGAGCTGCAAAATCAGCAGGTTTTCATTAAGGACTTTAAAAGGGGAGGGCATGTACAAACAGGGAGTAGGTCACAAAGATGACATACTTTAAAGGGCAATAAAGATCACAAGGCAAAGGGAAAAGCAAAGATCACAAGGCAAAGGGCAAAATTAGAATTACTGATGAAGGTGTATGTTCGTCTGTGCACGTATTGTCTTGATAAACATCTCAAACAACAGAAAACAGGGTTTGAGAGCAGATAACCGATGTGACCTCTAATTTACCAAGGCAGGATCTTTTCCTCATCTAAATAAGCCTGAGGGTACTGCAGGGGACCAGGACTTATTTCAGTCCTTATCTCAACTGCATAAGACAGACACTCCCAGAGCGGCCGTTTATAGACCTCCCCCAAGGAATGCAATTCTTTTCCTAGGGTCTCAATATTTAATATTCCTTGCTATGAAAAGAATTTAGCAATATCTCTCCTACTTGCACATCCATGTATAGGCTCTCTGCAATAAGAAAAATATGGCTCTATTCTGCCTGACCCCACAGGCAGTCAGACTTTACAGTTGTCTTCCCTTGTTCCCTAAAATCACTGTTAACATTCTGTTTGTTTTCAAGGTGAACTGATTTCATATTGTCCAAACACACGTTTTACAATCAGTTTGTACAATAGTGGTCCTGAGGTGACATACATTCTCAGCTTACAAAGATAACAGGATTAAGAGATTAAAGTAAAGGCAAGAAGCAATTATAAGAGTATTATTTGGGAACTGATAAATGTCCATGAAATCTTCACAATTTATGTTCAGAGATCACAGGAAGGACAGGCATAAGAAATTATAAAACTATTAATTTTGGGAACTGATGAATGTCCATGAAATCTTCACAATTTATGTTCCTCTGCCGTGATTCCAGCCAGTCCCTCCATTTGGGGCCCCTGACTTCCTGCAACAAACTCCTAAATGATTTTCTGAAGATAACATATCCCTTATTCTAAAACATGTCTCAGATATTAGAAGAAAAATCTTATTGGCAATCACCTTATAAGCCTCGATGTGAAAATATTTACAAAAATATTAGCCAATTCAACACACAGATATACTACACAAAAATTATATTTTATGAATAAAAGAAGTATATTAAGGATATAATTTAAGATTTAAATAATAATATCAATCAGTGATATTGCTATCAAGTATTTTAAGGTTATTTTATTTAAACAAAATTGGCTGCCTATTAAATAGACTTTTTTTTTGAGAAGCTTTAGGTTCACAGCAAAATTGAGCAGAAAACTGCTACTTTTTTAAAGAGGCAGAAACGCTTTCATGCAAAGTAAGGATTTAATATTCACATATGCAATACATTGGCTATTAATGATTTTTATGAGTGGTAGAATGTTTTTCCCCATGTAATTAACTTTCAGGATTAGTTGAGACAGTGTTACTTCCTCAAAAATCCCAACTGAAAGACATGTGAAAGATGCTTTGAGAAGTGCAGTGTGATACAACAAGAAATGAATGCTATGAAAAAGTTAACAGGATTCAGATAGGAATTGATAAGTCCCATGGAAAGGGTGATGGAATGTCAAGTACCCATTCACTGGAGTTCTCTGTAACATGATTAGTAAAGTTCCCAGATTCATGAATACTGAAAATAAAATATGGAACCTGAGCTAAGGTCTGGAGCCTTTGATACAGTACAAGTAAAAGCAACTTGCTGTGATGGCTCACACCTATAATCCTAGCACTTTGAGATGCTAAAATGAGAGGATTGCTTGAGCTTAGGAGTTTGAGACCAGCCTGGGCAATGTAGGGAGACCCCGTCTCTACAAATACTTCAAAAGTTAGCGAGATGTGGTGACATGGATCTGTGGTCCCAGCTATTTGGGAGGCTGAGGTGAGAGATCCCTTGAGGCCAGAAGTTCAAGACTGCAGTGAGCTGTGATTGCTTCACTATACCGCAGCCTGGGAGAAAGAGTGAGAATCCATCTCAAAAATCAAAATAAAAAATAAATAAATAAAATAAAAGTCAAAATCTCAATTCTAAATTGGCTTCATGAGGGTAAATTATGGAATTTTATAAAGAAAAATACAGCAAGAAGAAAAATAAAACAACTATATGAAGTTAGATATGTTCATAAATTGTCTGACATTTGTGTAATGAATGACTCTGCTTCATCACTTAATAAACTCTAAACTTAGTTGTTTCAAAATCAATCATTCATTCATTTCAATATACTCCTCATAAGTTATTGGAACATAGCACAGTTCGTCCTGACATATGTAAGTATTTATACATTCAGGAGGTTAGTCAGAGTCAGTCAGCAGTTTTTATTCAACACTACAGTTCATCTTGGCTGCCTTCCCAAACTTATTCAATAGTTATTACTATGGCTTCCTATATATCCCTTTAGGAAAAGAGATCTGGTCAGAAACACTAAATGGCTTGCCTGGTCATAAATTACAGATTCCCAATACAGTATTTATTAACTTTTATAAACAAACATAAGTTTTTAAACATTTCCTTTTTACCAATTTCCTCCAGTCTTCTCCAGGAGATAATTTACTACTTGATAATTTCTGAAAATGTTTGCATGATTATTTTTCTCCATGCTACAGTTCATGATTTTATTCTTAGTGTTCTCTGTAAATGGGACCTAATCAGGCTTCAGCTCCAGCTTAAGTACAATCTCTTTCATGATAACATTTTCAGCATCATAGATTCCCCAGATGAAATATATATTCTCTATGCTCAATGTATTAATCTATTCATACTGCTATAGCAAAATAACTGAGACTGTGGCTGGGTAATTTGTAAACAGAATAAATTTATTGTTCACAGTTATGGAAGCTGAGAAGTCTTAGATTGCAGGGGCAGATGGTTTGATGTCTGGTGAAGGCCCAGTCTCTGCTGTCAAAATGATGTTGTATTAGTCCATTTTCACACTGCTCTAAAGAAATACCTGAGACTATCTAATTTATAAGGAAAGGAGGATTAATTGACTCACAGTTCCAAATGGCTGGGGAGGCCTTAGGAAACTGACAATCATAGTGGAAGGTGAAAGACAAGCAAGGCATGGCTTACATGGTGGCAGGGAAGAGAAATGCAGAGTGAAAGAGTACAGAGTCCCTTATAAAAACATCAGAGCTCATGAGAACTCACACATTATCAGGAGCACAGCATAGGAGAACCACCCCCATGACCAAATCACCTCCCATGAGGTCCCTCCTACAACATGTGGGAATTAGAAATCAGATTACAATTCAAGATATTTGGATGGGGCCTCAGAACTGGACCACATCATTCTACCCTTGGTCCTTCCAAAGTCTCATCTTTCTCACCTTTTAAAGCACAATTATGCCTTCCCAACAGTTCCCCAAAATATTCACTCATTTCAGCATTAACCCAAAAGTACAAATCCAACAGGTGTCTTGTTGCTATGTCCTCCATAGGGGACAAACACTATGTCCTCACGTGGTGGAAGGTGGAAGGGCAGAAGAGCCCAGCCAGTCCCCTCCTTTTTAAGGCTCTAACCCCATTCATAAAGGTGCAATTTTTGTTGTCTAATCACTGCCTGAAGGCTGTACCTGTTAATACAAGTGTATTTGGGATTCGATTTCAACATGGATTTTCAAGGGAATACAAAAATTCAAACCACAGCACTCCATGCTGAAGTTCGTAGGAATCCTTAAATAGTACCTTTACATCTTTAAAATATAAGTTGAGTATCCCTCATCCAAAATTCTTGAGACTTTTTTTTTGGATTTCAATTTTAAAAATTGGAAATATTTGCATTAATCTTACTGGTTCAGCATGCTAAACCCAAAATTCTGAAATCTAATATGCTCTAATGAGCTTTTCCTTTGACCATCATATTACTGCTCAAAAAGTTCTAGGTTTTGGAATATTTTGGATTTCAGATTTTTGAATTTGTCATGTTCCATCTGTAATGCCACTTTTCTCAATCTAAGTTTGGAACTCAAAGAGAGATAGACATTGGAGTTATTCAAATGTATGTAAAAATGTCAACTTTGCTACTACTAACAGTCTGTGTCTTTACATGTGTAAGCCAAGGAGGATCAATCATTGAATAAAAAGATGCAAACAACCAGACACTGGATTGTAATATTTCTCTTTTTGTCTAGTTAATATTACCAAAAAGTTACTTTAATTTTCCAAGGATTTTCCTCATTATTTTCCTCATTATTTAACATCTATTATTTTACAAAATGCCAATAAATACTTATCTTGATCTTAACTATCAATATGTAAATATATTCAGTATTCACTTCATTGGAATACAACTTTGAGTGAAAGAAAAAGAATAGTAAAAGTTAAGTAATTCAGATTCAGAATATTTCTATTATTCCATTATTCTCTTTCTATGAGAATCATTCTTTTAATATTTCTATGGCAATAGACATAGTTTCCTAATTTAACCCTTAACTTCTATGTTTGTTGTCTATGAATAGAAGTTGAAGGAAGGCTTTGGTAAGATGAGGTTAAAAAGTCAACAAAAATAAATAGTTTTAGTATAAGTGTATATACTTATTATATTAAATGACCTCATTATGTGCTAGGCTACTATGTCTTAAAAAATACAACTATAGATAAGACAAATACAATACCTACCTTCATAGAAATTAAAGACTAATGTAAAATAGACATGTAAACAGGCAACAGTAGTATTGTGAAGTTAAGGGAACAATTGGGGAGTTATAGGGTGCAAAACACATAAAAGGTGGTTACTTAATCCTCAGGAGAATTCGTTCCTTTTTTTTATATGGTTTATTCTATCATTTGATACTGCCATCACTTGGAATCAGAGAGATTAAAGAACAGTTTTCTGAACTAAGATTATTTTCTTTGTGTATTCTATTCCAACTACTGAAATAGTCCCTGGAAGAACACTCATACAGTACTTATCCATTCTTTAAAGATTCATTTTAATCTAGTAAACCTCCTATGAACCACTCACTTCAACACCAGTCTCATACTAAGCAGAACAAATGCCACATTGGTCACTCTTCTTTTGAGACACTACTTATCTTATACAACTTTTAGTTTCTAATGTATTGTACTTAATGTTAAGTGCTGTGCAGCCCAATGATTGAGAGTACAAACTTTATCTTATTACTTTTAATGACTAAAAGGCAGGTGCTTGAATTTGAATCCTAACTCTGCCATTAACTAGCTTGAATGTAGGCAAACTTTATTTTAAAAACATGTCCAGGCCTCCCTAGCTTGAGGTTACAACGGAGGGCATGTTACCATTAAATGCTAGAATTTTTATTGATTATGAGCTCCCACTTGACCAATTAGTAGAACACACTGCCTGTTTCCAGACTTAACATTTTCTGGTACTTCTAAGGAATTCTAGGACATTTACACATATCCGAAATCAACTACAGCTATCGTAACCACTTGCCAGTGGAGAAAAAAATTCCAAAGTGACCCTCAAGGATGTTGGATTCTTGAACATTTCAGTTAATGTTAGTTTTCTTCATGCATATGATGCCTACTGTCTGCATATGCTACCAGTTTTAAGCCTGCCCGAACAAGAAATGTCAGTGAGGTTCTTTAAAGCAGACCATCAGTTTCCAATCTCTCAGAATGAAGAAACAGAAAAGAATAGGGGTAACGAACATTCAAATAAAATTCCTTGATCCCCTACATGTCAGTGCCATTCAACAATAATGTTCTGCTTGCCACTGGGACTCGCTGGTCAAAAAGCCATGTAATTCCCAGAGACAAGGGTTCTAACCACTTCATGCCATCTTGATGATCCCAAAGCCATTGCTGCTAATCCATCTGTAAAGTCAGAATCTACAGGGTAAAATCTGAGGTCCATATGGGTATGTTTCTCACCAAGGTATGTATATAAATGAAGCAGGTTTTGGTTGCACATACTAAAACACTGAAACTAAAATGAGTTAAATATTAAGAGGACTTACTACAAAGCCTGGGAATAAAATTATTTCTGCTTTTGTCAATCTAGGTTCTTTACATCATGATCAAGGGTCCATATTCTTTTCACTTTTTTCTGGTGATTCATTCTCAGCACATTGGCTCTCTCTCATTTTGCTGAAAAATGGTTTAAGAATCCCCAGGCATTCTAATCTCACACACCAATGTTTGGAGTCAGATCATCTTTTTCTAAAGTCTTACTTATGACTTAATTAACCGTTTCCCCACTAGAAGATTTTTAATTCCTCATTGGCTAGAATTGAGACATAAGGACATGTCTATATCAAATAAAAAATGTTAAATATATCTATGGCCATGAGTATTTTATAACAGTGCAAAATCTACTACTATTATTTATTAGTGAATCTCTCAGGAACACTTTGTGATCTACCAAATAATTGTCTGTTTTGTCACTCACAGGTTCTGTTATGAGAGGTTTATTATATTCTTATTGTATGATAATTTATCCTTATGAAGACTTAAAGTTTTTAAATAATTTCTGTGGGTATTTATTAATAATTTTAGTCATTTATTTTCTCCATAAACAGATCCATCTACTTCAAGGAATTACACAACTTTACTCATAACTGAGGCCAAAGGAAAAAAAAACTCCTGTCCACCGATATCACTCTTTGACAACATGACAACATGGCTAATTGTTTATTAAACTTAAAGCATGGTAGTTTGAGTGGGTCATGGCCCAGTTTAATAACATGTAAGTTTTGAATATGCCTTTCACTTTGGTTGAACTAAATAAAATTGATATTTCACCTGAATGTGGTGTCTCAGAGGACAGATTAGTTGAGTATATTTAATGAGTCCTATTGGACAGTGGAAGGAAACAGCAATTTTAAAGAGCATCTAGGTTATTACATACTAAATTTAATTTTAGTTAACATTGAAGAGGATGATTTTGTATTATTCATGTATTTATACTAATTATAAGACCCCCTTGCTAATAGGAAATGCATTATACTTTGGAATGTATGTTTGTGTTTACAGCTAGCCTTGCAGTAAATATCCTTGAATGCGGTTGTTAATCTTACAGAAAATATCTGATAATTTTAGAGAAGCCCACCACTTCAGCTACAGATCCATGCCTTCATTATTGATGAGTATAGCTTTATAGTAGGTTTAGTGAAAGAGCTTTAGGTGTCATTATTTTAATAGCATCATTTTTCTAAAGAAGGTACATTTAGCAATGTGAAATGTTAGTGATCATGGGTCTCTACTGAGGATAGAAAAGTTATCTTCTTTCATCTGAGACACTGAAAGCACTTAAAAGACATTATCTTATTATCTGTATAACATCCTCTGACAGAATTGGTTTCTAGTATAATTCCCATTTTATTGGTGGATAAAGTCATGTACATTATGGTTTTATAATTTAGCTAGGCAGCTAGTCTGCCCTGGCAAGAGAGCTTTAAGCTTTACTCCATCTTGAAAATTTGTCTCATTTATGTCTTCACATTTCTACTGCAGACATGACCTTAATGTTCCCAGAAACCAAGTATTTAAGTGGTCATTTGTCCAATAACTCTCTTTTTCCCTGAAGAAATGTTGCCAAATTATACTTCATTTCATTTTGACATAAAGGAGAAATGAATAACATTTTGGATAACTGATAGAAATTGATTTGAGTCATTTTTTAGATTAAAATAAATAATAGAAATGTATAAGTAGTTTTTTTCATTGTGTTAAGTGGTTTTGGCTACTTTAAAATGGTTAGTTTAAAATGTTTAAATGCACAACTTTTAAAGGGTGAAAGATTTATATGAACTGAAGAGGAACCAGAGGATAAAATGCATAACTTTTAAAAAGCAATTTCACGCAATTCTTTATCAGACATGTGCAAGTTAAATCCTTGATACATATACTTCTTGTGCATTATTCCCATACAAGGTAATGAAAAATATCAAAATTTTGTCTGAGAAATAAACTAAAGTCATGATGACATAAGAAGGTTAGCTGGCAGAAACATGCCAACGTAATGGTAGCCATTTCAGTGACTCAAAACAGAGGACTGTAACATGCTTTATTAAGTTTTGCAGTTTTTCTATTGTTTTTCAGCTAGAAGTAAAAGATGGCCAAATCAAAAATACGTTTTTATAATGCACGGGTTTACAACAGATATGAGGGCATTTGTGGAAATCTGAATCATGAAATTTCCAGGAATGATCAGAGAGACTTGATAGTTCATATTAGATTAGTATTATTAACAGGTACATAGCATGAGGGATAAGAGAATGAGTAGCGAAAAAAGGAACATGGAGCTTTAATTATTATTCTATTCATCTTTCTTGTCTTACTGTTAAAAGGAAATGTATTAAATATCTTTTTAATATGAGGTCTACTTTAGAAACTGGATATATACAAATATGTTTCAAACGTGAGCCTGCCCTTCAAATAGCTATATATGAATATTACTATAGAAATTAAAAGCGAGACCTAGAAAACAGAGTGAAAAAAGCAGAGATCAACACATAATTTTTGTACTTCAAATATTTTTCTAGTTATCAGTGTTCTCATAAATCTATTGTGGCTCAAATAAGGGCTGTTGCATGCTCCAGTATGACAGGAAAATGTGAAATGGAAAAGGCAAAAGACATTTTGTTCTTTAAAACTAATGTTGGAAAACAAACCTTATGATGAAAGCTCTGGACCTCACTAATGTATGAAAAAGAACTTTTAAAAGACGTTTAATTTTGACAGATAAATTATAACAGAATTCTAAAAACTGAAATTTTGATTTATTATTAGAGAACTGATATTAATATTTTCACTACATGATGATGATTATAATAGATCATTTTTCTAATCTAGAGAGCCATCTAAATAAAGTTCTAGTTTCAAAAGATTATAAATAACAATTTGATTTAGGTTCAAAATAAGCATATTCATTTTTTAAAGTTTATCTCACAATAAGAACCATTCAATACAAAAACAGACACATAGACACATGGAAGAGAACAGAGAACTCAGAAATAAAGCTGAAGACTACAACCATCTTATCTTTGACAAACTTGATAAAAATAAATATTGGGGAAATGATTTTATTTATTTATTTATTTATTTATTTTTATTTTTTAGTACGTGGTGCTAGGATAACTGGCTACCCATGCAGAATAATGAAATTGGACTCCTTCCTATTACTACATACAAAAATTAACTGAAGATGAATTAAGGTTTAAATGTAAGACTTCACACTGTAAAAACCCTAGAAAGAAACCTAAGAAATACCCTTCTCAGTATCATCCTAGATAAGTCATTTATGGCTAAGTCCTCAAGAGCAGTAGCAACAAAAACAAAAGTTGGCAGTGGGACCTAATTAAACTAAATGACTTCTGCACAGCAAAATGAACTATTAAGGGATTAACCAGACAACTTTCAGAATGGGAGAAAATATTCAGAAACTATGCATCTGAGAAAGGTCTAATACCCAGATTCTTTAAGGAACTCAAACAAATAAATGAGAAAAAAGCAAATTACCCCATTAAAAAGTGGGCAAAAGACATGAACAGACGTTTCACAAAAGAAAATATACACACAGCCCAGAAACATACAAGAAAAACCTCTCATCATCCTTAACCATCAGAGAAATGCAAATCAAAACCACAATGAGATACGATCTCATCCTAATCAGAATGACTTTTGTCAAAGCATCAAAAAAAATAACAGACGTTGGTGAGGCTGCAGAAATAAGGGAACCCTTGTACACCATTGGTGGGAATGCAAATTAATCTAGTCACTGGAGAGCAGTTTGGAGATTTCTCCAAGACTAAGAGTTGAACTGTCATTCAATCCAACAATCCAATTACTGAGGGTATACCCCAAAGAAAATAAATTGTTCTGCCAAAAGGCCACATGCATCCATATGTTCATGAACATCCATATGTTCATAGCAAAATATGGAATCAACCCAGGTGCCCATTAGTGGTGGATTGGATAAAGAAAATGTGGTACATATACATCATGGAATATTATGCAGCCATAAAATGAATGAAAATGTTGCAGGACTTTTCCTTAGTTAAGCTAAATATGGGGTCTTGTCCATCCCACAGCCACGAAAATATAGGGTAGCAGACAGATTAAAGGGTAAGTAAAGCAGGGTTTTCTTGGGTGAAAAGGGAAAAAAGGGGAAAACAGTGACTCTCCCTAGACCAGATTCCCTCCACTAGGGCACTTCCTGCTAGGGCAATTTGAATCTCAGGTTCCACACAGGAAGAGGAGGGGCCAGGCTCCTCCCTGCTGCAAACGTCCTGAACTTCCAAGCCTCCACGTCAGTGGGCAGGCTGGTTGGAGTTTCTCCAGGGACACCCTTCCACCTGGCTGACTCAAAATCATGTCCTTTAAAGAAACATGGATGCAGCTGGAGGCCAATAGCCTAAGCAAACTAACACAGAAATAGAGAACCAAATACTGTATGTTCTCACTTCTAAATAGAAGGTAAACATTGAATACACGGGAACATAAAGATGGGAACAAAAAAAAAGGGATGATTAGAAGGGGAAGAGAAAGAAGTGGGCAAGGGCTGAGAAACTGCCTAATGGCTTCTATGCTCACTACCTGGGAGACAGGTTCAGTCATACTCCAAACCTCGGCATCACACAATATACCATTGTAACAAATGTGTACATGTACCCCTCATTCTAAAATAAAAGTTGAAAAAAAAAAAGAATAATTCAATATATTTCCCCTTTCTCTTATTATAAAGGTATAATTTGATCTTGTCTTTCTTAGAAATGAACCAGAATAAGGCTTTGATACAACCCCAAATAACATAAAAATAAGTAGAGCTCTGCCAGTATACAAATTTGACCTAAATTGTGCTCAGGTTTTAGGATGAGTTATATAACTTTAGTGGAAGAATTGCTTTTGAACCAGAAAAACTGAACTTTTTAAAAACAATTAAAATGCTATTCTCTTCTGTAATGTTTCACAATATGCACAGAAGAAAATATAATATTCCTTGAAATATTCAAGTAACAAATATTCTGTGCAGACATTGCACTGACTATTGCCTGCACTGAAGTAGATGCATAATGTTACACAATGTTCTGTGTCTTAAACCAAGCCAGTTTGAAAGTAATGTTTGTTTAGTGCCCTGAGGGTCAAAACCCCTGGGATTCCTGTTCAGACAAGGACAGGCAGGGGATTCCAAAGATGACTCTAGGGCTTCAAAGTATAAATCCAGGAGCATTTTGACAGAAGTACTTCAGTCCTGACCTTAACTCCTGCTGAATGCCTTGTTCCTGTGAGAGAAAACCTCTCTTCTGCTGAACTGTTCAAAATTCATTTCCAATGTGCATTTGCTCTGCTCCACTCTGTTTGAAAATATATGCAGACAAAGTTGATTGACAGCCCTCTAGTTACCATACCATGAAGGTTGAAACCAGAAAGGCTACAGCTTTAATTCACTGACAGCTGAAAGCTACCGAACTTAATTTCTTAAGGTTCATTCTTAAATCTCTACTCATTGTCCCAAGAGGAAAACAAATAATAGGAGATTACATATGACTAATGGACCTCTGTATAGAAGGATGTAAATATGGAAATTGGAGTCATGAATTCTCTGCTTTTCTGAGAAGAAAATAAATCACATTAGTCAAGTAATTCTCACAAAGATGGCTGATGAAATCATTTCATTTACCAAAATATTTATTTTTAAAGTAGGAAAATAGAGTACATTTAAAATATAAATATTTTAAATAATTTATTTTCAAATTAATTTTTAAATAATTTATTATTTAATAATTTAAACATTAATAAAATATAAAATTTTCTTATAATTAAGTATTGAAATTGTAGAATAAACTGTCCAATGGCTCACAGAAAATTAAAGTTCAATCTCATTCTCCTTTTTCTATCTCTAAAATTCTGGCTGTGCAAACTAAATTCTCGCCCTGTCTCTCTTGTATCTAGAGATAGTTCCGGTTAATAAACTACACTCTGAAGATAATTCCTGCTTTTATTTTCTGCTTTCTTTCTCCTTCTACTAACATGAAATTGGATGTGACAGTTAAAATGCAACAAGTACCATCAACATGAGAGAAAAGCAGAGAGAGAGAGATGAGTATGAACATTATTGATTCTTTATATTCTTATTTCTCAATATGTCAAATAATTTTCCTCACCCACCCCCCAAAGATGCTCACATCCTTATCCTCAGAACCTGTGAACATGTTACCTTACATGGTAAAATGTACTATGCAGATGTGATTAAATAAAAGTCTTGAGATGAGAGCTTATTGTGGATTATTAAGGCCAGCAAAATAGAATCACAGTAGGAGGCAGGAAAAAAGGATCAAAGTCAGAGAGAGATTTCAAGATGCAACATTACAGGCTTTGAAGATGAAGGCAGGGGCCATGAGCCAAGGAATGCACACATCCTCTAGCAATTGAAAAAAAAAAAAAAAGAAGAAGAAGAAGGAAACAAATTCTCACCTAGAGCCTTCAGAAGAAAACACACTTCCTGACCTATTTTAGATTACTGAAGGCCACAATTGTAACTTAATGAAATTTGTATTTTCTTAAGCCACTATTACTACCATACTGGCAGTTTGTTACAGCAGCAATCAGAAAATAATTCAGCCATTGATTTCTGTTATTCGCAATGTAACTCAATCGTAATGGAAACAATTGCACAAACATTCTTCTATCTCAAACAAACATTCCAGAAAAGCGCCCAAGGGAAAGCTTCAAAGTCAAGTGGCACTTTTGGTTCAAGGATTCATGTATTTGATTTATTTAATAAGGAGGAATTTTTTAAAAGCAATATTGTCAAAAATGATATAACTTGTTCATCAATTTTTCCTGTTTTTTTTTTTTTCTTTAGCAAGAATGATAACTTTTGCAGAATCCCCCCTTGCGTGTGGGCATAACCTGTGATTTGTTTCTGTCAATAGAATATGGTAAAACTGTTGAGGTGTACCTGATTACATTAAAGAAGATGGAAGCATTGGTCTGCTAGAGTGTCTCTCTTTCCCCTGTTGGCTTTTAAATGTCCAGTAACTCAGTTGACAAGAAACTCAAAATGATTCTAGAAACTGACAGTGACCTCCTGAGGACAGCCAGCAAAAAGCAAGTTCCACAGGGACTAAAGTTGAGAAAGCGCTGCAGTGATGCACCTTTAGCCTCTGGGTATTACATACTTGTGTTTTTTATTAGCTAAACACCAATACTCTTATTTCAAGGTCACTGCTAAGATAATAAAAGAAAAGCATCTAATGTGATTATACAACCCTGACTCAAGTCCAGCCTGACTCGATTCATCCAATTATATATTAGTCCATCCATTAGTCCATCGATTTATACGTACATAAGGAAGATGAATTAAGTATGTGTCATCTTCCAGGTCCCAAACCAGGTATTCTTAAAGATACAGACAAATGACCGAGCCCAGCCTCATTGATTTATCATACTCTGCCTTACCCTAAATGTTCAGGTCCAAACTAGACCTAGGGCCCCTAGTTTGGGGGGCATATCAATCAACTCTGGCCCTATGTTGTGCCACTAAGTAGCCAATTACTCTATGGCTAAATTTAACACTAATGCAGTTATACAGTTGGATGCACTCACTTTAGTGAGTAAAAGCACAAAATAGCTTTTAAAAGCACAAAATAGCATTTAAATATTTGAATATATATTATAGTAGTGAGTTTTGTCACTGATTAAAAACTCCTCTGGAGTCTAACCACCTGCATTGAAATTTCAGCTATACCAATTTCTAGGTTTGTTCCCTTAAGCAAACTACTTGTTTTGTACTACTTAGTGTCTATTTCTTTATCTGTATAGTTGAGGAAACAACGATACCTACATAATCAAATTGTTGGGAGATTTAAATAAGATAAAATATAAAAACTACCAGGAACCACCCCTATAAAGTGTTTAGTAGATATTAGCTATAATTATGGAAACAGTTTCTTCACTATCACCCTAGTCTATACAAGTAGACCTTATCCCTTAAATTCTCAGTCTTTTCCTGCTCCTTTTTTCCAATGGAGGTAGAGGGAGATGTCTGTTGGCAAATGTTGGAGCAGAAAGTGTGTATTCTTGACCAAGTATTTTCCTCTTTCTCTTCTCCTGGGGATCCGCTGTCCACAGAAAGTAACTTTTCTGCTTCAATGCTTGGTGCTATATGTATCACAAAGACAACCCTGAGCCCATGGCAGACCATTTTTTGACTGTAGGTGTTACTGAATAAGTCTGCCCAATAATGAATTTCAGTTTACAAAACATGTATTTCATTTTAATAAATTTTTATAGTATATTAATTTTAGTAGTTAGGAGTCTATTTCAGGAAAGAGAGTACCCATTGGAAGATGATTTTTTGAGGTAATAAAGGGAGGGAAATAATATTTTTTAAATTGTTCTATGGTTTATCTCAGTAAACTTTAGACATATTTTGTCTCAAAAGAAAGATAAATAACTTTTTGATTCTCAGATAAGGAAATCTTGGTAAATATTCTTCATATGTACTCTAAAGAACCTACAGGATAATTTTGCCTATATTACTTTATGACTAACATTAAAAACTAGATTATCTGCATATAATTAATGACTAATATTCTGGAAGTTAAATTTAAATAACTTATTTTTATTCACACTTATTCATTACATATTAAAAGTTCAACTATTAAATTATGTAATTTAGATTTGAAAATAAAATTTTAAAAAGGTTTAAGTATTTTCATGCATCACAACTAACTGTGTAAATTGTTTTCTATTTAAAAGCAGTTGATGATGGTATTATCTCAATATACTTACACACTTTAACCAAATACTTTGTAAATATATTTTTTAATTATCCTTTAAAAAGTCAGAAATAAGTATGGATGCTTAGCATATATATGTTTATTAAAACTTAATTTGAGCCAGGCATAGTGGCACATGCTTGTAGTACTAGTTACTTGAGAGGCTGAGGCAGGAGGATCACTTGAGTCCAGGAGTTTGAGGCTGCAGTGAGCTATGATCTTTCCACTGTACTGCAACCTGGGGGATAGAGGAGAGAAAAACCCTGTCTCTGAAAAACAAACAAACAAATGACAACAACAAAACATTCAATTTGAAATTGTGAGAGACTGAAAGAAACTTTAAAAGTCAGTGATACGGAAAGGCTTCATTATCTTTGCTACAGCCACAGATTTTTAATGAATCAGGCCTTAGAGTTAATGGTTGTATATTTTAGGTAATGGCACGGATTTACAGATATGTAATAATATTAAGTGAAAGCAAAGTTTGTGAAATTATATGGACAGTGTGTAGCAGCTGAGTTAAAACAATACTAATAACAGTAACAATGGCAATAATCTACATAGAGAAATTACTCTAATTTCAAATAGGGATAATTTTGAAGAGGTAGTTTTTGATGTTCCTCTAAACTGTTTCCCACATTTCCATTTAGAAAAATTTGTATTTGTTTTACAACTACTGTTTTAAAAAATTTATTACCTTGTTATTTTAAAAAGTGTTTTGGTTTTGTTTGAAAATTTATTAATGCATTCACTGGTCAAAATTTTACTTAGTATTTGAATATAAATTCAGGTTATTGTTATTACAAACTCTTTTATCCTAGTTTGTAATTCATTACAAATCTCCATAATAGATTTAGAATACTTAATGAAACGATTTAATTTTGAGATGAACTGTAGTAGGGTTTCCTTATGCAACCCTCTGTCTCAACTGGATCACAGTGAGTTCATATTGGTAATCCAGGTCACCTTAGGCAATGCCCTACTGTATACCACTCCCTGAGCACCAACTTCAACCTCATATCTAGCTGCATCTGCTAATTTGCCAAGGCATTAGGATTGTGTTATCTCTTGGGATTCAGCTATGAACAGAAGAACCTGGTACACACATTATGGGGAGTCAGAGTCAGAATTGGAAGGAATCCAGTACAATTCACCAGACTGAGCACAGGAGCTAGAATGGAACACTCAGTCCTCACAGCTGTGCATCGCGAGGAAGAAAAGATTCCTCATAAAACTACAAGTGTTTTAGGATCTGGGCTGTTAAGTAACTGTGCTGTGGGATCTCCCTAAAATACTCACGCATAGGGAAAAAAAAAAAAAAAAAGAAGCTATTTCTACTACTCAGGAGAAAAGGAAACTTCGTTTATGTAAAGCAGCAGAGTGTATCAGTTGGCAGTTCATGAAAGCAGCAGTGATGGAAGCAGGGCAGTGTCTGGGGCAGAATTGTGTAAAGCAATGAGGGGATGTGGTCTGAGCACTGTCCCCACACCTCCTAACATAAGTGGGTGTGCTTCCAGTATCTCCTGAGTAAAAGGAACAGGCCAGGGCAGATTTGTGTTTTTTGAGAATAAGCTAAGTGGTGCACAAGCCTGAGAAGTGTAGCGCCAGGGACTGTTCTCAATTCAACAGTGTATTGAAAATGGAATGTTAACAAAAAAAAAAAAAAAAAAAAAAATGAGAGAGAGAGAGAAATGGAAAGAAATCTCATAAAAGAAACCAACATGCACATTTATGAAGTTAAAATGTTATCCTTCTAGCACATTAGGAATCTATTAATGTGAATTAATTAGTGTGGTTAGGTTTAGAAGTATTCACATAATATTCTTTTACTTTTTTTAATCTATCAAATATAAGTGAAGAAGTATGTGTTGCAGTTATATGATTTTTTGCAAGATTATAATTAAAAAATTTTCAAGACAGTTGCAGTTGCAGTACATTAAGATAGTCTATTTGATATGATGATATAAACCTGACACAAAATACTTGTTCCACATTGCATTTAATTTCAATAATATTTTAAGAAAGATTTGTGAATTTGATAACTATCCCTTAAAATAATTCAAAATGTTCTTGAGTGTCAAAAAGTAAAATAAAGTTGGAATTTTAGGGCACATGTGAGCTATGATAGGTTAGAACTGAAAGATACCTTAGAGATAATGTAATTCCTGTCTCTCATCTTATATACAATACACAAGCTAAGGAATTAATTTGACCAAATCGCATAGCTGCTGACATGCCGAAAGTCATGTATCTGGGCAATGACAGTCAGTAGTCCTGAATCTGGGTCTCCATTACAAACAGCTGCTAACACTAGTTTAGTTTCTGCTTTGTGATAATACAGATAAATTTTCACTGAAAAGGAAAAATGAAAATTGACCTGGTAATGTAGGAAAAATAGGCTTCTTAATACATCAGTGAGTCAATTAAGTGAATGTATCTTAATCAATAAATGGAGTGTGTCAAACTGTTCTCACTGAGGTAGTCAATGATTCTGGAAAGTATACCTATACAAATCAGGCTGGTAGGCAATTAGGGATTTTATGTATTTCATTTCAATTACTTTTTGTTGTATTTAGAAAAAGTGTTCCTCCTAAGAAATTATACCTTATTTATATTCTTGATTATAGGAAAGTGGCCCATTTTCTCTTTTCCCAGATAATAAATGTTTAGACATTAAATTATATGACAAAAATATAAAATATTGCTATCCAAATGAATATTATTTTTATTTATGCAAATATAAAATCCAATTTTATTGGTTAAATAATTCATGTGGGTTTTTTTGATGAGTACTTTTGCCCATATAGTTGGACATATTTCTCTGAAATTATTATACTAAAAAATAATTGAAAAATTACATTAACATTTTAGGAATAAGAATTGAGGAAATCTGGGCTATATTTCATTAAAAAGGGAAAATTTGGAAAAAAAAAATTTGATAATGCCGTGGTAATAAGACCTAGCATGAGCCAGCCCTCACAATGTGCATTCACTACAGCTGAGAACAAACCATGTGAGAGAAATTCTCATTATCTTCTGATTCCCATTTTGCAGCTGAGAAAAATGAGGTACAGAAGGTTAGATAATTTGACCCAAATCAACAGCTATTAAGAGATAGAGGTAAAAATCAAACCTGAGTAATCAGACTCCAGAATCTGAATGCTTAACCCACACCAAACTACTTCCTTTTATTATAACTAGTGTATCAAATCCATTACAATTTCCAACCAGGAGTATTAAATTCTTTTCATGACTTTGTTATTTAAAATATTTTAAATAATATCATTTCCCCTTCTGAGGAAAACATGGTCTAGAAGCACTCTAGTCTCTGAAATATTGTTTTCCCTTTTCTTAACCTGGGCAGAATTTGGAATAGAAGTCACAAACCCCAAATTAATAAAAGGAGGAAAAAAGACACTCTATCGGTTATACCTGCTGCATTGCAAGAGCAAAACATAAAAAGTTGAAAGTACTCCCCGAGCAAGGCTTGGGAATAATGCATCCAGGTTTTATTTGTTTGTTTGTTTGTTTTGTTTTGTTTTGTTTTGAGAAGGAGTCTCGCTCTGTGGCCCAGGCTGGAGTACAGCAGCGCGATCTCCGCTCATTGCAAGCTCCGCCTCCCGGGTTCGCGCCATTCTCCGGCCTCAGCTTCCTGAGTAGCTGGGACTACAGGCGCCCGCCACGGCGTCCGGCTAATTTTTTTTTTTTTTTTTTTTTTGGACTTTTAGTAGAAACGGGGTTTCACCGTGTTAGCCAGGATGGTCTCGATCTCCTGATCTCGTGATCTGCCCGCCTTCGCCTCCCAAAGTGTTGGCATTACAGGCGTGAGCCACTAAGCCCGGCCCCAGGTTTTTAATACATCAAAGGCTCAGGCTTTCTTTTATTTCTGGGTATTATCAACATTCCTTTAAAGATTAGTGGCCAGCAAGAAAGGAGAAATCTCATGTTGTGCAAATTAGGAAAGATGGTACATTATACTAAGACTCAGCAAGAAAGTGGAAAGGGGACTATGTAGTCGTGAATTACCAAATTTCAAGATGGGTTTTTTAGAATGAGGGTGATAATGTACATTTGAATGAAGTCAAATATTTGTCCAATAAATATTAGGGATCTATAAAGGTGTTGTGGTATTTATCTAGAGAATAAAATAGTTAGATCAATAAAGTAGCAATAGTATTTATGCAAGCGTGAGTTCTGTTATTAGAGATCTCTGTTAGCTATATGTAGAGATATCTGTTCGTTCAGCATTTAAAGTTTAGAGTATGTGAGATTAATTATATTAATCATGGACAGGCAGAGTTTTTAACCGTTGGTCCGCCTTGTCCTCCAGGCCTAAGTATTACCAAGATAATGAACATTTCCTTATAGCTTTTATTAAATTTGTAACAAAAATGCTTTTAATGTACTCTTTTATTTTCTTTATTGCCCACCATATTATAATTCCATGATAACAGGAATAACATACTGCTATTAATACTACTATGAATCCAGCATCTAATATGGCACCTTACAATAGTAGATTCTTAGCAAACATTTGTTAAACTGTGTTAAATGAATGAATAGTTTACTGTATAATATCAAAATATGTAACCTTTTTTAGGGAAACAAGGATTAAATGTTCCTAGGATAATGTAACAAGAAGTAAATTAATCTTGCCTCTAGCCTAATGGATGATAGAAAATTTCAGATTGATTCTACTAGTGCCACCTTAGTTAGGTCTCTTATACAGCTGAATTCAGCTGGTAGGTTGGCTGGAGGCTGTGGTCAGCGAGAGGAGTTGGGATGGCTGGGAATCTCTTTTTATCTTGTCTCACATCTTATGCTTGTTAATGACATGATGTTTCAGAGCACTGTTGTAAGGAGGGGAAATCAATGTTTAAGTCTCTGTTTCACATTTGCTGATTTTCAGTTGGCCATCACAATTGACATGACCAAGCCCTAATTCATTGTAGGCATATAGTAAAACAGGGCATGGGTACTGGCAAGACATGTTCACCGAGAGCCATTACTATAACACGCTACCACAGTAGCCCATAAAATCTAGCAAATGATTTAAATCTAAAAAAATGTACTTGCATAGGGAATTTTCAAGGTAAACATTTGGTATACAATTTCACCAAAAGAAGAGGAAATGGCATTCATTTTTCCCTGATGTCGAACAAAACGTTTGATTGTCAAAGAGATATCAAATAATTCTAGCATGAAATTAAGTTTCTCTTTCAAAAGATACTATTATTGGTATTATTGATATAAGAGGATGAATCAGTGAAACTGTGAAATCAGAGAGCTTAAATGGGTGTTAGGAAGAAAATACCATCCATTTTCCTTTCTAGCAAGATATTACAGTTAACTTGTTTTACAAGATTACAATTTATAATTTGCTTTAAGCATTTCTATAAAGGGAGATTCAGTTTCTCTTGAAATGTATTTTACTTCAGAATTAAAAATGGAAAAATAGAAGGGAAAAGGCATTATATTATAGAGAGAAGGCATTACCTCAAAGTCAATACTTTGGAGTTAGATTTGGACTTGAGATGCAGCTTGCCCTGTATAGTACAGGTTTGCCTTCAATCAACAGTTTAATACTTCTAGGTCACAATTTATTGCTGTGTAAAGTGAGACAGTCTCACTCGCTTTGTTTTGAGTTAAATTCAATAAGCTATTGAGAGCATTTTCACAAAATGCCTGATATGTAGTAAGTACTCAATAAAGCATAACTTTGATTATTATTACTTGATATTTTTAATAAAAAGTAAAAATTCCAAGAATCCCTTCTGTCAAGTATTTTCTACTTAATTTTCCATTCACTTTTAATGGTCAAGAATAGTGCAACACTAATATATTTCAGGCATTTTTTTTCCATTTTCACTTAGGTATAATCATAAACATAAAATGAATAATAAACATAGTATCCCATAGTTTAAATATTAAATAATGTCTATCAACTACTGATATAAGAAATAGTTATATAACATTTATTACTCTTTGATGCACTTACACATGTACATAGGCACACTCACATATATACATCTGTCTTTCAAAACATTTTTCGTGGATATTGTCTGTGGTTGTAAATTTTACACAAATAATTACTGTTAGTTTTGAAGTCCAAAGGTATTTAATTCAAGAGAACATATCTGAGTTCAAGTCATTATTTAGCAGTGTGGTTTCATTTAACTGGTAATGGTAAATTAATATATTTCTTTTTCTGTTTTTTTGTTTGTTTCTTGTTTTTTGTTTTGTTTTGTTTTGTTTTTGAGGCAGGGTCTTGCTGTGCTGCTCAGGCTGGAATGCAGTCATGCAATCATGGCTCACTGTAGTCTCTATCTCCCAGGCTCAAGTGATCCTCCTACCTCAGCCTCCCAAATATCTGGGACTACAGGATTGCACTACCAATCCCAGAAAATTTTTCATTTTTTGTAGAGAGTGCATTTGACTATGTTGCCCAAGCTGGTCTTGAACTCCTGGCCTCAAAAGATCCTCCCACCTCAGCCTCCCAAAGTGCTGAGATTACAGGTGTGAGCCACCATGCATAGCAAAGGTCTGATTTTGCTTTCTTTGATAAAGGAAAAGATGGGAAAAGTAGAGAATATTTAAACTTATATTAGCCAAATATTTTGGATTGCACAAAACCAGAAATTTGCTAGATTAAGTAAAATATAAAATATGTATTGTAAGTGTTCAAAGATGTCTTACTAAACATAAAGAGCAGAGATGTAGATTGGAAAGAATGGTGCCTAAGTGGCTCATGCCTGTAATCCCAGCACTTTGTGAGGCCAAGGCAAAAAGCTCACTTGACCCCAGAAAGTAGAGACTAAAATAAACCTTGATGCCGCTACACTCCCACCTGGGTGACAGACTGAGCTCCTGCCTCAAAAATAAATAAATAAATAAGTAAATCAATAAATAAATACAAAATTGTCAGCACTTTCTGTGACTCAGCTGGTTTTTGTTATGTATTTGTTTCATTGTTCTTTCTCTTTGCAGGCCTATCTGCATGGTTTAAGAACAGGATGGTCCTATACCTCTCTAGTTTCCTGTTAACAATTTCATGTTGTAAACAGAATATGCTTTATATCTTCCACCTGTTCATGCTGAGCCCCTCTCCAACCCGTTTCTCCCTGAATCCTTCCCAGGAAGTGGAGCTGTATGAACTGCATCAACAGAGTTCTCATCTTCTCTGGCTTTTAGTTGGATTTGGCCAATGGAAAGCATCACAGACATTTTAAAAACTAATAATAGGGGGACCATATTTTAATGCAGAGAATTCTGATGGAGACTTTCAACTGCTCCTAGAAGCCACACAGAAGACGTTTTGAACCTCCCTGTTATGCATCCTGGTCCCCGAGAATCCAGAGCTTGACTGCTCTTCTCCTCTTTATTTTCTTTCACCAAGGTATAGAATCTGCTTGCTACTAGCTGGCCTGAATCTGATGACAGTTTCCATGTAGAATTTCAGAGCCAGTGTCAGCAGATAGCCTGTTTGAGAGGTTTCTGTTAGCTCTGCTTTGACAAGCCAGGATCTCAAAATGAAATCAAGTTTTTATTGATCTAAAGATGAACAGTGAAAAAACTCTACTCTTATGTCTAGAGAGAGACTTCCAAACAAACTAGGATATTGTTTTCCTTACTGCAAGTTCAATTGAGTGTGCTCTGCTTTGCAGTGATAGCTGGAAATATCTAGGTTTAGCTGACAAATTTACTTAAATAAAGCATATAGACCTGTGCCATAAATACTGTAGCCACTAGCCATATGTAGCTAATTAAATTAAGTTAATTAAAAGTAAATGGAGGTCGGGCACGATGGCTCACTCCTGTAATCCCGGCACTTTGGGAGGCCAAGGAGGGCGGATACCAAGGTCAGGAGATCAAGACCATCCTGGCTAACACAGTGACACCCTGTCCCTACTAAAAATACAAAAAAAAAAAATTAGCCGGGCGTGGTGGCAGGCGCCTGTAGTCCCAGCTACGCGGGAGGCTGAGGCAGGAGAATGGTGTGAACCCGGGAGGCAGAGCTTGCAGTGAGCCGCGATCGTGATACTGCACTCCAGCGTGGGCGACAGAGCAAGACTCAGTCTCAAAAAAAAAAAAAAAGAAAAGAAAAAGTAAGTGGAATTAAAAGTTCAGTTTTTTGGTTGCTCTTGTTATATTAAAGTGCCCAGTAGTCACATGTGGCCACTGTGGTGGTGGTATGGGTTAACACACATCTCTCCTTCCTTTCACAACGTTAGATTGGTGAGTGCTAATATAGACAATACACTAATTCTTGAAATATACAGCACTATATTGTTTCCATTATGGAGATTTATTCAAAACAGTTTTAGGGTCAATTGATGTTTATTCTCTAAATACGCTGAAGGTTCTTTGAATTAATAAAGCAAACCAAAGATAAGATCTACAATGAAGGTTCTTTGAATTAATAAACCAAAACAAAGATAATAATTGATAATATTTATTGAATACCTATAAAGTACAGGTACTATGCTGAGTTCTTTTCATGCATTAGCTCATTTGATCCTCAAAAATCCATAATACTCACATACTATTAGTATCTCACACTCTGGAGTCTTACAACTAGGAATTGGTAAAGGCAAAATTAGAATCCAGCCAATTTGACTCCAAAACCTATGTCTTAACAGTCATGTTCTACTGCCTTCCTAATAGTTGGGGAAATACTGAATTACTTGGACTTTTTTTTTTTTTTTTTTTACTGTGAAGGAGAATGAGCAGGTAACTATCATCAAGGAAAATGACACCTTGTTCATTACCCTGCAGTCATACAATACTTTTCAACAATATTTTTAAATGCATCTGCCATATGAACTGAGTATCATATGAACTTGTTTTACATTTATAAAAAACTTCTAGAATGTTTTGTTTCCTTTTATTCAAAGGGATTTGATCATTATTAAGAGTATACAGTTACTTTTGAACAGATTTCCAAAAATATACTCCTAATACAGCATTCTTTCATAATCATCAGTAGAACATATATATGTGTTGTTTTCTTTTCTTTTCTTCTTTTTTTTTTTGGAAATTAGCTATTTTAAAAACCATCTCAGTGACAAAAAATAGTAAAGAAATATACTGAAATACTAGTGGATGATTTAATTCCCTTAATCTCAGTCAGTTCAACCAAAGTCTTTACTAGAGAAAGTTAAAGTATGTAAATAAAAATTTATGCCTACAGTATTTGCATAGCCATGCTGAAGAAACTAACATTTTATTGATGAGCTCCATCTTTAGTACAATTATTAACTATGTTCAAAAATGTATTTTTATTTTTGAAAAATATATATTTTTATTTCACAAACATGACATAGAAGCACTTCAATGTCCATTATATTCACATAGTATAAAAACATACAAGGGAAAAACAAATTAAGTAAGTAAATATTTTTTATTTAGTGTCTTATAGCACAAACATATGAGTTAAATAGCTGAAATGCATTTTACATTTTGCATACTTACAAAGGGTGAAAGGTATCTCAGCATATTTACAAATATATATTTAAAACAATGAGACACCTCTTGACAATAATTGTGTCTTTTGCAAATACAAAACTCCTTAATATTTTTTTTTTATTGGCAGCAGTTTGGGTTGCATAAGTTAGTAATTCCTGCTGTGCTAAACTAATTCAGAAAGGATGATTGACAGCACCTTAGGTATTCAAAGGCCAAACTACATAGATCAGACCAGACTGACTCCCTCACTTCCCAATATTCAAATAGGATATTTTCCTGATACCCTCAAGAGGTTTCTGAAGATTGCACTGCATTATTGCATCTACTAATTGCTCATCATGTTTCTCAACTTGTATGGAAAATGACAAGTGAGATTTTTTTCCAAATATGCCTTCTCTACTGTTGGAGAAAATTTATTTTTTAAAATATCAGGGAAATAGTGAATTATTCACTGTGGTTTTGAAATTTGAACATTACCCATGATTATCTTTTCAAATACTTTTTATAAATTTATTTTAGAGCATTAAAAAGTAGATAGCACATTTGGTTGTTTTTTTGGTTTATATGTTTGTTTGTTTCACAGTCTTGTTCCTAATTAGTATCTGTGTAATCACCATTTAGTTGACAAGCTATGCACTGTGTAGCTAACGATTTTCTCTGCAGGTCTGTGTTGTGTAAACTCTGCACATTCCAAAGAAAGGATTAGTCCTTGACCAGCTTCTAGGAGATAACTTCTAAACTCTTGGAATATCATGCTTGATAAGAGTATTTGTGTTTACTTGGGACCTAGGGCCACACCAGGTAGTCTATGCTAACTGTGTAATTTAAGGTGGGGGTCTTGGTTCATGAGGTATCACTTTGAGCTTTGGAGGGGCAAGAGACTGAGTAAATGAGGCCAGCTGTGCAGACCCAACATGACCAAAACCACAAATGTATCTGGTCACCAAGCCTTGGATGAGCTTTCCTGGTTGGCAATACTATCTATGTGTTGTCACACACAATTGTTGGGTGGATTAAGTGCTGTTTATATGACTCAACTGGGAGAAGAAAACTGGAAACTTGCACCTCTGTGCCTTTTTCCTTTCTGATTTTAATTGACTTCGTTTCACTGTAATAAACCATTGCTGTGAATGTAATAGCTTTTCTGAGTACTTCTATTGAATCATTGAACCTGAAGATGGTCTTGGGGACCCACTCAATACATACAGGGGTGTGTGTGTGTGTGTGTGTGTGTTGAAAGCACTTGTAAGATCTTTGTGTACTTCACCTCATAGAATCCTAAAATCATTGATTTAAGGTCACATAACATGAAAACCCACATATTCCTTTTGCCAAAACTTAATAACTCTAGCATGAGATCTTCACTTTTTAAGCGTGTAGTCTAAATTACATTACCATTTCTTACTCAGGATTGTAATATAGATCCATGTTAGATGCTATGAAGTAGTTTTACGTAAGTTACACTGACAGCAAGAAAATCTGTGAAAATGTTGCATTTTTTTCTAATAGATTTTCTTTTTTTTTTTTTTTTTTTTTTTTTTTTGAGGCGGAGTCTCGCCCTGTCGCCCGGACTGGAGTGCAGTGGCCAGATCTCAGCTCACTGCAAGCTCCGCCTCCTGGGTTTCCGCCATTCTCCTGCCTCAGCCTCCCAAGTAGCTGGGACTACAGGCGCCCGCCACCTCGCCCGGCTAGTTTTTGTATTTTTAGTAGAGACGGGGTTTCACCGTATTAGCCAGGATGGTCTCGATCTCCGGACCTCGTGATCCGCCCGTCTCGGCCTCCCAAAGTGCTGGGATTACAGGCTTGAGCCACCGCGCCCGGCCTCTAATAGATTTTCTATAAAACTACACTCCTGCTCGCACTTAAAATCTCAATTATCCAAACTACAATAAGCTATTATTATTGTTTAACCTAAAAAAATCTTGACATAATACAAATCATCTTACTTAATTTAGAGGTTAACAATCGTTTTATTCATATTCAGGTGAAAAGCTATTACATGATAAAGATAAAAATTTAAATCTGCGCAAAAAGAGTGAACTAGAAATGAGAAATGATGTTCAGAAAATAAGCCATTCTTTGTGGGAAAAGAAAGAAAATAAACTAAAAATAATATTCTACCTCACCTAGTACAAAAAATCTAGGTGACTTAAAAAATATATATATACAGTTTATATATATTATATATATTATATTTTATATATTATATATAAGAATATATGCACACATATACATATACATATATACTTATATGTAAAAAATTAAAAATAATATTTTATCAGCTTTAAGTAGGAAATGGCTTATAAAACAACCAGTAGCCTTAGAGGAAAGAATGATAATTTGATCCTGTAAAACTAAAACTTTTTATAATAACAGGACCATGAAATATACTTCTAATAAAATTCAATTGACAACGTAGGCAAAAAGTATTTGCAACAGATTGGGAAAACAATAAAGAAGCCTTGACACTTAAAAATGAAAGTAAGCAAAAATTATATATAGCTGTTTCAGAAAAGAATCACTGCTAATGGGCAATAAATGATAGGAAATTTGCTTACTGTAGCTATAATTAAGAATCTTCAACAATGTGTTATTTTTCCATCAAAGAACAAAATGTATAACTCCCTTTATACAGAGGAAAATATGCAGGTTTACATGGACATATATATGCATGTAAATACATAGAAAAATCAGTTTGAACAGAATCATAGCATATGGTTACAAGTGATTCTATCTAGAAATGAGAAAACAAGAGCAGGAGTGATAGTTATACTGGGTAGCTAGGGATGGGGAGTAAAGTGTATTTAAATCTTTTACTTCATATATTTTGTTGTTGTTTGTATATATTACAGTAATTACATACTTGTGCATTTTTTATTTTTAATTTGAATACAATTTATACTCTACTGCCTATTTAATGACAGTCTTTAAGTAGATCAATTTGAAATAGAACTTAAAGAATGTGATAGTATTTTTCTTTCACCTGCAGGTGAGAAAGTAAATTTCAGACAAAGGTGAGATACAAATACAGAGTTAGTGTTGATCCAAGAATAAGTTTTCTACATAAAATTTCTCAATTAAAGTTTAGTTCTGTTTCATGACTTCTGTTGATGACTGGTTAGATATGATTTTCCTAATCTCAAGAAGACTGCTATTTTATGATTGGTAGATATTATTGTGCTTTCTTAAATTTTATGAAGCATAAATTGCAGCACATGGAGCAAATCTTTATAGTATAAGACTCAAAAGTGTCTTCTATTACATTATGAGCCTTCAAGCACTATTGAAGTATTTAAATGCCTTTGCAACTTACACATATATACACACACATATACACAACACTCCATCTGATTTTATGGACTAGGAAATTGAGGTTTACAATTTACAACTTCCAATTTGCTGAAAGTCATATAACTATTTCTATAAAACTATAATTATCATTGGTACACTTCACTCTCAGTCCAGTACTTTTTCTAATACAAACATTGTAATTCTAAAGTGCCTCATGAATTGGCACTAAATATTTAGTGCTGGTGAATCACTAACCTAGTTTTACTTCTGAAAACAGGAATTCACTTTTCAAAAAAAAGAAAACCCTCTATTTGAAATATCAGTTAGCTAAAATGTTATTCCTTTTGGAAAATGTTCATAATACATGAAAAATAAAACATTACACCATTTACTACATACCGCACAGTTCTAAGTATCTCACATTTCTTAGCTAATTTCATCTTTACAACACCCCTACCAGGTAGGCACTCTTATTATCATTTCATTCCCTTTTCACACATGAGGAGGATGAAGCAATGAGACATCAACTGTCTTGCCTAAGGTTAAAAGGGGAAGTAATATCCAAGCCCAGATACAAACTGAGGTTTGAGTGATCTTATTCTTAACCATTTCACTCTGCCTCCTGGAGAGTAGCAATCTCTCTGAACTCCCCATGTGCTTTTCTAAGTTCTGTTTCATGCCAATGTGTCTTCGAATTAGTTGTTTTACACAATGTTCATCACATGGTAAAAATTCAATTTTAAAAACTCATGTTCATTTGAATTTTCTCCTGTTTGTAGTCTTGTCTTTTCTGCTATAAAGGAGGCCCCACAAAGATAGGAGCTAGGTCTTACTTTGCTTTAGATCACCTCCTCTTGGCTATAAAATTGTGGTTTACTTAAAGCAGGTGCTTTAAAAATATTTGTTAAATGAAGAATGGATGAATTAATGATGAAAAGATGGAATGAATTGTCTTGACTGAATAAATAAATGAATAAAATATCATTTAGAAAAAATAAAAGGCCAGGCGCGGTGGCTCAAGCCTGTAATCCCAGCACTTTGGGAGGCCGAGACGGGCGGATCACGAGGTCAGGAGATCGAGACCATCCTGGCTAACACGGTGAAACCTCGTCTCTATTAAAAATACAAAAAAAAAAAAAAACTAGCCGGGCGAGGTGGCGGGTGCCTGTAGTCCCAGCTACTCCGGAGGCTGAGGCCAGAGAATGGTGTGAACCCGGGAGGCAGAGCTTGCAGTGAGCTGAGATCCGGCCACTGCACTCCAGTCTGGGCGACAGAGCAAGACTCCGTCTCAAAAAAATAAAATAAAATAAAATACACAATTCAATAATAGAAGATAATTTATTAAGATGTTATTCAATATTGCCTCTGGGAAAATAGCATCAGTGAGTTTTTTCATTCTTGTTGAGTGTGTGTGTGTGTGTGTGTGTGTGTTTAATGAAACTTGGGATGTTTGGTCAGTGCTCAATGTGTTTGTGGCTGCTTCAAGATTATCATATTCAGAGTTTAGTTAGACTAATTTTCTCCCTGAATTTAAATGTGGATGCCTCCTTTAGGTATTGCAAGTGAGGTTAATGAAACGTTAACTTCCAATCCTAGTTGAGACCATTTATATGCTAATTATTAAGCAAAGACAGTCTAAGAAACAAATATGCAACTGCACTGAAAGCACTTTTAAAAAATGTTGTCCTTATGGTCACTGTTATTTCCTCACTCATCTAGAATGACTTCTTTTATCCAGTTATTCCCTATGCCAATTTTTCCAACGTAGACGACATTGCAAAGAAAGTAGGTTGTCTAACCTTCTCCCTCTAACTTTATAGCATTTACTTCAGAATACCCCACATTTTGTATGACAAAGTCAAACAGAGGGAAATATCTGGTGGTTAATGTTCTAAGAATCTGTCACATAAATAACATTGAATAAACAAGCCCTTTGTAGTTAAAGCCTTCAGAATAATCATAATCACGTTCCTAATCATGGCTATTTTACTTTTTAGCAGGCATCTTCATTTTATATAGCATTTTTAGGTACCCGTGAAAGGCATAATATTGTAGTCCCTTCTTATCCTTGGTTCTGTTTCACTTGATTTCAGTTACCCACAGTCAGCTGTGGTATGAAAATATTACATGGAAAATTCCAGAAATTAACAACTTTTCCTTTTTAAATTGTGCATTGTTTCGAGTAGCATGATGAAATCTCGCATCATCTTGCTTCATTCTTCCTTGGACCTGAATCATGCCTTTGTCCAGCATACGCATGTTGCAAATGCTATTCACCTGCTGGCCACCTAATAGCCATCTTAGGCTTATGGTACTGCAGTGCTTGTGTTCAAGGTCGACAGTAGCCTAAGACTATGTCACAGTGCCTACATCGTTCACCTCACTTCATCTCATCATTCAGGCATTTTATCATCTCACATCTTCATAAGAAGAACTGTAAGCACAGTATAGTAAGATGCTTTGAGAGACAGCATATTTATATCACTTTCATGACAGCATATGGTTATGTTCTATTTTATTGTTAGTTATTATTATTAGTCTTTTACAGTGCCTAATTTCTAAATTAACCTTTATCATAGGTAATTAGGTATGTATAGGAAAAAACAGTATTATATAGGTTTCAGTACTTTGGCATCTTGGAACGTATCCCCTACAAATAATGGGGAACCAGTGTACCAAATACATTGCAATGCCTCTCAAAACAGATGTACTATTAAATCATTGTTATGATTGGGTTTTTTTTTTTGAGAAATTACATGTCTAACTAAGAAATGTCTAGTGTTATAATGTCTGTATTAAGAGAGCTGCTAAAACAATCACTGAACACTGTTCTAGTCACAGGCAGAAACAGAACTTTACTGTGGTTAAGACAGATGTATCTCATTGCGAGTTTTTGCTTAAAAGCTATGTCTAGCATGGTCGTGTGAATAAGAAATTGTTGATTTCAAGATAGACATTAATTTCTTTCTAAAACTTGCCCCTTTTCTTTAGCCTCACCGTTTATTGGTGAGGTTTGTCATTTCTTGTGCACAGCAGTTGGAATATATTTTTTCATTAAATGCTAGAGCCGCTGATAAATTGATAACACATGTTTGCTCTATTTCTCACTCACTCAGCAAACCCTTTATTAAGCAGTGATCATGTGGCTGGCTCCAAAGGAGCTGCACTACTTTAATGTGTCTGTAACCATGGGACCGGCCTAAATTTGATCTGCTCTGTTAAAAACAAAATGTGGTTACCTTGTAGGTATGCTGGAGTAGGCAGATAGCCAGCAATGGAAACTGACCCAGTAGTCTCATAGGCAATTATGATTATTCCTTTGTCATTTTATTATTACATGACTCTGTTGACATCAATATTAGTCAAATTGACATTTCTGGTGTTAAAGCTTAAAACTCACTAGATCCAGACAATGAGATATCAGGCCTCTCAAAGGGTATAAAAGAACAGAAATTCACCAGATCATCACATCCAGACAATGAGATGCCAAGCCCCTCATTCATCATGATTGCTTCCTTGCCCCTCCCAAGTTCCAGTTTTCATATATAGTTACATTTCTTTTTCTTCCTTGCTATATAAACCTCTAATTTTAGTCAGTCAGGAAGATGGATTTGAGACTGAGCTCCCATCTCCTCAGCTGCAGCACCGAATTAAAGCCTCCTTTGGCAATATTCGTTGTATTAGTGATTGGCTTTCTGTGCAGCGAGCAGCAGGATCTAAAACAAATCTCTGGTGTGTAAGTAACAGATTTTGATTCCCTGACCTGGAACCCACCTTGTGGCTTGGTTGTCATGGGCAGGGAGTCTCAGAAGCCCTCCTAAGCAACTGCTTGCCCAATTTTGATTGGAGGTGAGTTTCAGTATCTCTCTGTTCCTACTGCAGCTGGCCCCAGATACATTCCTGATTGCCTAGGAAGAACTGCCTTTGAAATCTGGCATCTGCATCTGTTTAGGTGAGCATCCTTTGTGGGCCCAGGCACATGAACTACTCCCATCACCTTGAGAAATTAAAAAAAAAAAATTCATTAGTTGGTTGAACAAGCCCAACTGACTGAGAGAGGGAAGTGCCCGACTGTTTCAGTATGAACACTATATGGGGATTGTTTGCAATTGTGCGTCATGTGTCCGGGAAAGTGAGTGTCTTTTGTGGGTACCAGACAGTGGGATTGGCTCCTCTCAATCAGAGAAATTTTGAGGGAATTTTTGTTTGCAGGTTGATCAAGCCCAACCAATGGAGAGGGGAAGCACCCTGACTGTTTCAGTTTCGACATTCTTGAGGTTAGTTGTTGCAGCAGTTGGAATGTGTTTTGGTGATTGATTTTGTATGTGTTATGGAAAATTAGAATTCAGTAAGCTGATACTCCTTTGTAATACTGTTTGGCCCCAATACTTTTATACAGTGTCAGGCCTGGTTAGCATGTGACATTCTTCTTTGGTGCTATTTGGCCCTAGTGTTCTGTGCAGCCTGGGAAGGTTTAGCCTTTAAAAGTCAAACTGCCATGGAGACTGCTTTACCCATAATTTTGATCTACAACTTCGTTGGATTAACTCTCAGGGCAAACAAAGTGTAGCCATGCAAACTGGTTAGTTTGTATTGGTATCTCATGGCTACAGCTCTAAGTTAAAATCTATTGGATCTTTGTCTATGTGTATGTATACATGTCTAGATGTGTTTATGTATTTACATTTTTTGTGTTATATGTTGTGTCTACCAAATTGGTTTAAAAATAAAAGTGCAGTCATAAATTAAGCCCAAAGTATTTCTCAAATTCACATGACTTAAGTAAACCTTTAATAAATAAGCTGGCTTTAAAATTGTTGGTAAAATAAAAACAGAAATTCTTCAGAATTGTTAGCACACATTTTTTTTCTGGGTTTATGTTTATCTCTGCTAGATATTTTGAGGTATCACAGTTTGGTATAAAAGGTTATAAAACTATGAACCCAACCAAACAAAATGATCTTTGTGTAATTTTTTTTGGATAAGTAAGACTAACGTAATGTTGTTAGTTTAATGAAAACAGCTAAATCTCCTGAGTTATTGGTGAAAATGCTCATGTAGTGAACTTTAAGGGTTTTTCTATGTTCACTGATGTTCACTGGCTATGAATAAGATAAATAAATAAAGGTTAACAAAGAAATAACTATTTTAGAATGATGACTAGCTATATCTAATATATTGGTTTTTAGAAATAATCTAATAAGCTGTTAGAAAAGGAAGCATTTAGAACATATAAGTGAGATAAATGCTGTAGGTAAACTTTTTGTGTAATTATACACTTTAAATTATTTTTGATGCTCATTGAATGTCTGAGTCATTTCCAATTAAAAAACAATTATATGGGGAAATGTGTTTCTAAAAATTATGGAATGATTTTCATCTATAAAATGCTAATATCTGATAGGCAGCTGAGGATTTCTTGCTTCCTACATTTTCACTAAAATTTGAGCTTTCTAAGGATAAGAATTATAGATAATATATAATTCTGTATATAAAATGGGCCAAAGAAAATATGTTTTTAGTGAGAAAAAGAACAATTTTGTCTAATTCAGAAGTTATCTAAAAATTAATTCAAATTACAGACTCAAAAAGGTTATTTTTGAATCAAGGTATAAAGTAACCAGGGAGTAGAGGAGAAAGATGTGAAGAAAGCTATGGATAGGAGCTTGCATTTTTAGTAAGGCAGATTATAAAGAAAGAAGATTTAGGTCAAAATAGAAAGTCCAAGCATGTTATAGATAATCTGGGTAAGTCATACACATTTTTTTCTTGTTTCTCTGTATGTCTACTTTGTGCACAAAAGAGAAAAATAGAAAGTTAAAAATGTTTACATAGTATTCTTTAAAACATGATAGAAAATTAGAGAAATTAGATTAATTAACGTGTCATAGTTAAACTTCTTAGTCTTAATGAAAGTGAAATAAGAACTATATTAAAAATGCACTGGAAGTTTGGTAATTATTTTTTTAAATATAGTTAAACATGAAGCCAGATTTAACATGGAACCAAATTTCACATACATGCTTGTATTGCTTCACACTATATTTACTATTCTGTATAGATAGTACTAACACTAAAGTACTTACTGGTTATGTACCTAAAGTGAGTTTCTTAATTGTACAAAATGTTAGGGGTATTGATGGATTTAAAGGTATTACATTTTGTATCAGGAAGAAAATATTCATCCTGTTTTTTTTTGTGTGTGTGTGTGTGTTTTTGTTTTGTTTTTGTTTTCAGGTTCTGGTTGACACTGTGGCCTACAAGGTAAATTAAGAGGAGAAAAATTTGGGGTTGGCTTCTCATTTATTTGTAGTTTTTTTTTTTTGTTTGTTTGTTTGTTTGTTTGTTTTTGAGATGAAGTCTCGCACTGTTGCCTAGGCTAGAATGCTGGAGTGCAATGGTGCGATCTCAGCTTGCTGCAACCTCTGCCCTCTGGGTTCAAGCAATTCTCCTGCCTCAGCCTCCTGAGTAGCTGGGACTACAGATGCCCACCACCAAGTCTGGCTAGTTTTTTGTATTTTTAGTAGAGATGGGGTTTCAGCATATTGGCCAGGCTGGTCTTAAACTCCTGACCTCGTGATCCACCTGCCTTGGCCTCCCAAAGTGCTGGGATTACAGGCATGAGCCACTGCCCTCGGCTTGTATTTGGTTTTAATTTTTATTTATTTGCTGCTTTATTCCCCTCTCAGTTTTACATATATATATATATATAATATATATATATATATATATAGCCATTGATTTTTAAAGTTTCTAATGGAAGGCTTTTATTTCCTTCTATTAGTAGTCATTTTGTTTCCTATGCATTTCCAACAATGTATTATTTCTTTATTTATCCAAAGTTTCTAAGCTACCTTTGTCAAGCCTCCAATAATTGATAGAGGACACCAGCCATTTAAAATTTGATTGGTTTTTGCTTACTTCTGATATTCTTCAGAGCTATGAGAGATCTCACATGTCTAAAAAATTACATAAAAGACTTACCTTTATAAGTTCTGAACGAAATTTTGCATTATGTACTTTGTTATTTAGAAAAGTACATGAGAATAGAAGTTTTTAAATGTTGTTTATTTCCAAGATAATTCAATTACATCTATAATTTGAGTTCGTTTCAGATCTTTTCCTTTAATGAATGGAAAAAAGCTGTGATATGGGAACAAAGTTTTAATGTTCAGGAAAGATTGGTCTTGTCCTCAAGGAAATGGTATTGATTGGGATTTCTCTCAAACTACTTTAGTTGTGTTTACTGTTATTAACATTAAGTGACATTCCCTTGGATTAGGTAGTACTTTTTTTTTTTTTTAATGTGAGACTTCCTAATGATTTTTAACTCCAAACCATTTATCACTGATGGGTCTTCATGTAAGTATTTGAAAACAAAATAAGTACAATTGTTGCACTGATTTGAAGATTTTACTGATGAACATTACCAGTCAATTGTCAGTTCTGTGTCTAGAAACCAATCTTGGGAATTTGTGATGATGCTGTTTTAAATAGCTGAAAAGAAATTATTGTGTGTTTGTTCTTACTTGTCCTTGTTTTATTGTACACTATTTAAGTGAATTTAAGTATATTACTTATCCTCATATTAAATTTCCAAAACTGATATTTGCATTTACCATTTTTTGATGTTGGAGAGAAAAGTTTGTTGTCTTACTTTGATAAGTCTGGAATAGGATGCTTTTGGTCACAGTTCTGTCACTGGAATGCTAGCAATTAGACATATGGAATGAGTAACTTAACTACTTGAATATAGTGGTTTGAAGTGCTGCAGGTAGTGACAGCTAAAGCCCAAATCACAGTGTTCTAATTTGTGACATGTTTGAGAGAATGACAGGGCGGTAGTATAAATATTCTATTAACTAAACTGTGTGCTGTTAAGTTATAGGGCTTTGACTGCTGGGTCTGAAGAAGGCATTGACTTCTGCTCAATTTTGAGCATTGACACCAAAGTCTCATCTTCAGTTGCAGGAGAAAATGAAAACCAAAATGAACTGATTTTGTGAGACACAGGGCCAGAAATTAAAATCATTCAATCTCTCTAGGCCCAGGGACTATCCTGGGCATGTGAGATTATAAGGGTTGATTTTGAGGGATAAGATTAGTTCAGAGTTTTTGTATAAATTAAACGCTAATATCAAAAACACACTAATGCAAGGCCAGCATCTGGTTCTATGTGTCGGAATAACAGGGATTTCTTGGATCTGATCTGCTCCTTAATAGAAAATTATAATAAGTTATAAAATGTTTATGGAAATCTTATAGTCAAAATGATTAAAATTGGATAGATTTGTTCCTATGGTGTTATAAAAATTAGCTTTAACTTAAATAATATACCGTAAAAAGGTAAAATAGATTTTTGTTTACCTTTTGAGTAAAGTACAGGAAAAATATGCAGTAGAAAGAGACTGATTTAGTTGCCCTCATGCTTTCTGAAGTATTAGGTCTTCTTATTTGGGAAATTGAGTATCCTCTCTATCAAAAAGTAAATGGTTTTATTTTAATTAATGATTATTTTATAGTGGCTTGTGATCCCATTTTATGATAGGAAATATCTTAAAACTTTGATATTTGCCAAACTTTTCAAGAACAAAATTTTAAGTTCCAAATTAATTTCTTTGGACCTCAAACTAGCTTTTTTGTATATTACATTTCCTGAAGTCCAAGAGAGACATATTTGGCTTATTTGGCTTGTTATGTTAGAATTATGCAGGAAGCATTGTCAAATTTATGGTAGTGTTTAGCTTCCTTTGGGTTATATTTATATAGATATATCGTTAATATGTTTTCCAGGATTATGTGTGACTCCTAAGAGTCTAATATCTTAATATAGGTTGTCAATAATAATAATTTTGAGTATTAGGTTAAATTGTTGTATGCCACAGAAATAACCAAATTTCTTTGCCAACTGTGCCTTTAATGATGACTGTCTTAAGGCTTTTGTAATTCACGAATGTTGTTTTAGTTTGATCCTTCTCAAAAAGTGATTTACAAGCAGCTACAGTCCAGGGCTTGTTTCTTTGGAAGAGTACAAGAAAAGGGCTCTTTAATGCAGGTTTCTGATAACTTTGGAGATGGTGCCCTTGGATTAGAGTGAAAATTTCCAGGGGACTAATTGTAAGGCTGATGTGTTCATAAAGATTGCTAACCCAATATGAAACAGAGAGCAGCAATTTCTTGCATAGACTGAACTAATAAAGGACTAAAATATATATTTTTGGGTTTTTTTTGGTTTGAAATATTACTGATTGGTTTGTTTTGTTTTTCAAAGTCTGGGGAATTTTTTTATCTTGAGGTATTTATAGCCTTTAAGTATACTTAAATATATTATGTAGAGTATACTTTTGCGAATGGAATTTGAGGCATATTTCTCTCTCTTCCTAATGTCTCCATAATTTGTAAACTATTTGTGAGTATTCTTAATTCATGGCAATTTTTTTTTTTTTTTTTTTTTTTTTGCATATGTTTACTAACAACCTGTTTACTTTTATCGCAGAACCCAGTTGAAGGAACTGGTTATTTTCTCAGAACTTTGACTGAAATGTCTTGTGAGATTTTCTAGTGAAACCAATTTAGATGAGCCTAAGTGGACAATGGTTCTTGATGCACTTTGTGTGGGTAAAAGACCAAGTCTATGGAACTGAAGTTTATCTTGCAGGTTGATTAGTCCTGCTGTGATTTGTATTTGATGAAAGTGGGGGACTGGAGAGAGAAATATTATGTTTTAGAAGAGAACTATAGTGCTGGACTAACCTTTGATTACTGGGTGGCCACGTGGTCACCCATGGTAAGGAGCTGTCCATGATGCCCCTCTTTATCAGGAAGAAGCCAGAAAGATTGAGGACAAGATTCCCCATGATTGAGGAACTGATAACTAGAAAAGGGGGATTGAAACCAGCCCAAAAGTCTCATAGACAGTTTTTTAAAAGATAATTATATAAATTGACCCCCCACCTCTGGTCTTAAAGCTTAAAACTCACCAGGCCCAATAAGGTACCAGGCTTCTCGAAGTGTATCAAAGAACTGAAACTCACCAGATCATTACATCCACACAGTGAGACACTAGGTCCCTCCTTCATCATGATTGCTTCCTTGCCCCTCCCAAATTTCTGTTTTCATATATTTTATTACATTTCTTTTTCTTTCCTGCTATTAAACCCTTCATTTTAGACAGCCAGGGAGCTGGATTTGAGACTGAAATCCCATCTCCTCAGCTGCATCACCCGATTAAAGCCTTCTTCCTTGGCAATAAGCATTATATCAGTGATTGGCTTTCTATGCAGTAAACAACAGGACCTAGACCAAACCCCTGGTGTTTTGGTAACAAAAGGAGCAACAAGGGAGACCCTGGGAAAAGAAGTCATAAAGATGCTGCCCACTGATAGACAGCAAAAATGACAATGATTATGTTGTCTACTGTTGGCCTTGTGAATGGGCTCCTCCAGTTCTAAAGGAGACTTAGGCTGTATCCAGAGATAACCATGGTCGGGATTTTCCCTGCTGATGAGCATGTACCCTAGAGTAACTTTGCTCATTATAATAGTACAAACAGTATTGAAAAAATGAATGCTATTTATTAGTATTTAAAATTTCTGCCCAGGAGATTTTAAATACTAATAAGATACATGACATATTTACTTGCACTTGCAGGTAGAACCACAGGGCATACATGCCCAAAGGGACTTCCCAAAACATGCTTGCAAGGAACACCCCCCATGACCCTTTATGAATAATCATAATTCTCATAAAAAGAATCCCTCAGCACTAGCTGCTGCTGGCTCATTCTTTCAAGCATTCAACTCTGTTTTATCTTTCAGAATGTACTGTCTCTTTAAATAAACACTACTACTATCATTTTTCCAGCAGAAATAGCCATGAGCTGTTTTCCAGCAGGATCAGCCCAGCCAGAGCTGTTTTCTACTCCTTTAAAAATTTATTTTATCTTCCTTCAATAAACTATACATCTCTTGGCTGAATTCTTTCTTTCAAGTTAGAGAATAACTTAGAATCCCCACACTCCCCAGTAACAGGTAACAGAGACAAAAACTGCAAGTCCTATTGCCTGGGCAAGCGCAATAGAAAAAGCTTTGACCTCTAATAACACCTGGAATCAAGGAATCCTTTCCCTGGAACCAAGAAGACTGGAATATGACCAGAACCTGAACACCATAACTCTTTCAGACACAAGGAATCCCTTAACCTGGAAGATGTGGAGCTAAAATTCACCTCTACATACTTTACTGTAAATGGCCAAATTTGAAGCTCTTAAATCAGACTCTGCCAAGTCAAAATTCCTAAATCCTTTCCCTTGCCCTCTGAATCATCAACTTTCCCCAGACCCAAAGTTAGGGAGACAGATTTCAGCCCACCCCCCTCTCCTTGCTGGCAGATTTTGCTATAAAGCTTTTCTTTTCTTAAAAGACCCCATGCCATGGTGTTGGCTTCTGTTTGCAGGCAGTAACAAGCCTATTCTCTGGCATGGCCAATAGCTTAGCCAATGAAGGGTAATAGGACAATTCCTTAAGGTAGTGACTTTGTATTTTTTCCTATCAAAATATAATTATCATATCTGTTTTTAAGTAGTTAATGCATACATGAACAAAATGTAAAAGATACACAAGTACATTTCAAAAGTAAATCTACCTCTCTCTCACTTCCCTTAGTCATCCTTTCCCTTCTCTAGATACAAACACAGCAATCAGTGTGTCAGGTCCAGGAACTGTTTGTGGAAGGGCATTCCTGAGATAGGGGGAAGGGAAGCAGGCATACATATAAATGTACATGGCCATGAAGAATGAAGATTTTAGCAATTACAATAAATATTTCAGAAATTCTTGAGGAAAAATTGCGTATGTGAGGAGAGAAAGAAAAGCTGGTATGAGAGTAGATTGGAGATAATGTATAGCTGTTTTTGAAGCAGAAGCTCTTTTCTGTTTTACAGTATTTCAAATGCTTCTCATCATACATACATTTGATATATCTCCTGAACACAACAGGATTAAACGTACCTTAATTGAATATCTATTGAGTACTAGGCATGAGTATGAAAAATATAAGCAATATATGGACTTTACCTTTCAGGTATCCACAATTAGTTGAGGCAAATAAAAATATGACACCATATGTTGGTGATAAATAATTAAAAACAAAATCTTCTCCCAACCTGGGAAACTTCTCTGCAACAGAAAAGAAAGAACAAAGTTGTATTATTGAATAAGCATTAAACTGGATTGTAGGTCTACTAAGATACTGCAAAACAGAAATAAATCTCATCCTTTTATATAGCCAAGAAGATACAATCTATTATGTACATTTTCTCAAGATAAACAATAACTAGTCTTCAAGTGCTAGTTAAGACTTGACAGCACCATTTGTTACACACAGTTCATCCTAAATTCACTGGGTAATTGGAATGAAGTTCTGTGTGTTATCCAAAGGAAAAATAAATTATTATCATATCTTTATAACATAAGCTAGTTTTGCAATTTTAAGCTAAATACCTTCTGAAGTTAAGTTTCTACACACCCACAGATTTTGGGAGATGGGCACTGTATTCCTTGATGATGAAGATATTTCAGTGAGATGGTCCCCAGTTCGTTGAGTAAGACATTCCTCAGCCTTTCACCAGGCAAGAGGCTTATTTGACATTTAAAAAGATTTACACACATTTTTAAAGACACACACACAAAACTTCCATCTGCAAGTTTTCTAAAGTAAATGCTCTAAGAAAGGGAGGGGATGGATGTCTCTTCCCTTAGTTTCAACACAGGGAATTGTTCCTTTTCCAATTTTATTTACCCAGAAAATACACTCTTTGTTAGTATAAAATAGTGACACTACAGATTTCTAACTCCATTGCTATTTTCTTGTTGCTCTGGACAAGTTGCAGCCCTCTAAATAACCCAAAAGTCAATAGTAAAATACAACACAATGCAATTGCCAGAAATCCGATGAAATAACAAAACAAGTACATTTTAAAAGTCTCTACACTATTGGTTGTAGGAATAAGCTTTGAATTTATCATACAAATAGATAATGGTTACATCAGATTCTTAACTAGTGCAATGGTTAATTTTATTTGTGTACTTCAGTGGACCAGGATATGCTGAAACAGCTGCTTAAACATTATTTCTGAGTGTGTTTATAAGGCTGTTTCTGGAAGAGATGTCTTTATGTTGGACTAAGTAAAGCAGATCCTCCCACCACAATGCAAAGGGTCATCATCCAAACCCTTGAGGGTCTGAATATTAGGTGGGTGCAACAAAAAGACCGGGTGCAGTGGCTCATGCCTGTAATCGCAGCACTTTGGGAGGCCGAGGAAGGCAGATCACGAGGTCAGGAGTTTGAGACCTGCCTGGTCAACATAGTGAAACCCCATCTCTACTAAAAATACAAAAACTAGCCGAGCATGGTGGTGTGCACCTGTAGTCCCAGCTATTCGGGAGGCTGAGGCACAAGAATTGCTTGAACAAGGGAGGCAGAGTCAAGATTGCACCACTCCACTTCAGCCTGGGGGACAGAGTGAGACTCTACCACAAAAAAAAAAAAAAAAAAAAAAAGGTAGAGGAAGGACAAATTTGCTTCTGTTTGAACTGGGGCATGAATCTTCTCTTGTCCTTGGACATTGGCACTCATGGTTCTCAGGCATTCACACTCAGCCTGAATTACACAACTGGTTTCCTTGGTTTTCCAGTTTGCAGACAGCCAATAGTGGGATTTTTGACCTCTATAATATGATAAGCCAATTCCTATAACAAATCTTCTCATATACATACATATATCCATATCCATATACTATAAGCTCTGTCTCTCTGGAGTAGACTGAATAATATAATTAGCAATACACAAAAACTTTTCTTACTTACACAATTATTTTTAAAATTGTTTTGATGACCTTATTGCTTATATTTTCAAATGGGTACTATCTACGTATTATTTGGCAGTTCCCTGTAAAGCCTTATCCAATCTAAAACTAGAAAGTAGCTTTACATTAGAACCTGATGTTCTAGAGGTTTTCCTTGCAATGCCACCCCCCAAAAGTTTTGAGTTTCAATCACATAAGTTCCATTACATTTTTATGAAAATGTAGGCCCTTTAGTAATTGTTCTGTCTTCCCAAATAATAGTTCTCAGATGTGTGACATAAAGATATGAATAGCCTTCTTCTGCTATCAAAGCCTCATTATAAGGTAGCTATTGAATGGGACAGAGTCAAGTTCCAGTGCTTCATGTGTAAGGCTCTCATTAAGTGTTGAGGACAAACCTACCTTATGGGCCTTTTTTTTTTCTCGTACTGGGTCTTAATCAATAGTCATACTTTTATAACAGTTGACTAAATCTACATTAATGGCAGACATTCACCTTTGTTTATTTAACTATTTTGAGACTGGACACAACTTGGATCTCAAAGTTAATTGAATGACATTAGACCTGTATTTTCAACCTCTATGTGTAAAATGCTAGATTTCTGTTTGTCTACTATTAATTTTTTTTCTACCTCATCTGCCAATCAAATCAGTTAAAACATTTTCATATCAAATTTAGGGCCCAAGTACTTGGATGCATTTTAGCTACTTTTACCTAAATAGCTAAAATGTTATTATCAAAAATGACTAATGAAGATGTTTTCATTTTTACTTTATGAATAATCAGAATTTTCAATTTGTAAATCAAACCCTATTTATATGGTGTACAATTTGGAGCTGATTGGAAATGAGATTGTGGGAACCATTACTGGGAGTACAGAAAGGAAAAGTAATATAAAAAATAAATTTGTTTGTTCTCTAGAAAAATGTGATCCTTAAAGTAACTGAAACCATCGTGCTATGAATGGTTTCAAGAATACCTCTTCAGTTGAGTTCAGTACCAATACCAATAACTTCTGAAAATTTCAAGTCCAAATTCCTTGTGGAATCCTCAGTCTAGTCACTCTAAGGAGTTGGCTTCTTATGAGAAACACAAATAAAGCATTCAAGTTGTTGTTGGTTTAAGGTCATTATTATTTTCACACTGATAGTCCCGTGGGTGATCATCAACATTCCAAAAAGTCTGTTCCAGTGCAATTCTCTTTATTGGGGGACATTTTTATGTAAATAAAATCTCCTGGTTAACGTAGGTGGCTGACTTCTTCCAGCAGATTCTTCCGGGTCCTTGTCACTTTAAGTCTCATGGTTCCTAGGGAAGAGAAAAGTCCTTTTAAGTAGTGAAGATGATTATTAAAGGATTCAGTTAAATGAAGTGCAAAACATGATCCTAGACCTAAATTCACAGGCCTTCCAAAGATACATTCAAAGGGAGAGATTCTGTGCTTGCTTATAGAGATCACTCTAATTTTAAACAAGTCTAGTGGTAAAGCTCTAGGCCATCTTGATATGCCAGGTTTCAGAATCTTAACTAATGAATTTTTTAAGAGTTTGATTTATTTACTCTATTTTCCAGAAGACTGAGGATTATAGGAATCTGTAAACATTTGCATAATTCCTGAATGACACTACAGATAAAATGACTTTGTCTGTCATTTAAATGCTCCGGTAACCCAAAAGTGGAAATTATGTTTATGAAGACAGTCTTTACCATTGCCTGAGCAAGGGGCTTTTTGAATAGGGAACGACTTCAGGACATCTGGACATCATACACATCATAGCAAGACAAAATCTCTGAACTTTTATAAGCATTCCTTTTATGAAATGTAACTGCTACATGATTCCTGGTGAAGTTTGTCAGGGACAGCAAATGCTTATCTTGGGAGCAGTCTGTAAAGAATTCTGCTGACAAATGGTATATCTCTTTAATATGGTTTGCAGTAATTTTACCTTTGTGGTAAGCTTCCAAAGAGTCTAGTGTTTTTAAAATCTGCCTTTTATTTGGATGATTTTATTGGTGATGCACAATATTAGCTAAGCAAATAGGGACCATGGCATAGGAATTCTTTTCTTAGGTCATTTCCATAGTTCAGTCAAGTTTCTTTTAGCCTCTTTTATAATCTGTCTTCTTTATGGAAGTATATTTTTGTAAATTAACAAGGATTTTTTTTATTATATTAAAAGTAGAGCTTCTAAGTTTGGAATCTGCAGTGTTTTACCAGTGGCTTTTGCAACTCTTATCGGCAGAATGAATTATGAACATCTGAGCAAGCAGTGGTAAAGCCTCTAACAAATCAGCAATCAGTTTCTGTGAAATATTTTTATTCCAATAGGAGAAAAAAATCTTCTAGTTAAAAAATTTGCTTTGTTGCATGATAGATGCCAAACATAACTTTATTAGTAGCAGATATATTATATATTCATTTTAAATCCAGAACCAAGTGCTTTAGTGATACCTATTAACTTATCAGCTTGTGCAGACTTATTTCCACACAAAAAGTAATTGCTTCACTGATAAATCACCACAGCTTAGGACACCTTAAATTGGTCATCATTATCCCAAGTACATAGCCCATCAATAAACATTAGTAAACATGCAATATCAAAAGAATGTTAGATAAATCAAGTTGAGTATTTTTTTAAAATTGTAATCACCAAAGCTGGGGAAGACTATAGCCAATTTCACTTGTTCAAAATCCCTTCAGATTCTAGGGACCAAACCAGAAAATCTGGAGAATTATCATGCAGATTTTTTACAGCAGAGGTTTCGTCTCCTCTGCAAAATGAAATCCATTGACCATAATACTCTACTATTATCAAATAATTATCTCTTTAAGTTTTTATTTAAGCCATTTTCTGCAAAATGGACTTCTAGATTATGAAACTACTAGATGTGACTACTAGATTCCATGGCCTACAGATCATAAATGACACACTAAATATTTTTGTTTTGTTTAGCAAAATTGCAATTGTTCTATGAAACCTTATGCTTTTGTGAAGCAAAGAATTATTTCAAAGCCAAATTATCAATTTTATATTGCTTTTAGCTTCTTATACTACCAGCAATCATCTACATATTAAATAATTACAGATCCCTCTGGTGGGACACATATCTATAAATTTTTTTATTTTTATTTTTATTTTATAAATGACTGGAGAAGATAGTAGAGAGTGTTTCAAAATCCTCAAATAACTCCTTGCCATAAATGTTGGACTCCTTTATAAGCCAAAGCAAATAGGAATTTAAACTTGTCTGCTAGAGGAAAAGAAAAAAGAAAGAATGAAAGAAACAAACTATAAAAAGGACAGAAAGAAGAAATAAAAGAACAAGAAAGAAGAAAAGAAGAACAGAGAGAAAAAGGAAGGAAAGAAAAATAAAGCAAGCCAGCCAGCCAATGGAGATGAATTATAGTTGAATTATAGAGAAAAACTTTGCAGATTATTTTACTAAATCAGCATAGTTGCAGGGTTGGGAACTATGAGGTTTAATAGAACAGCAAATTTGTTTCTTTCCCTAAAATAAGGTACAAATTTATACAGGGTCAATGATCTTTTTCAAACTGGCCTTTCTTCTTTACTGGAAGTATGGGAGCATCAAAGGGTGAGTGTTCTTAAAAAAGTTATCCTTTCTTTTTCTAATTCTTTTATAACTGGTTTCATTCCTGTTAAATAAGATCTCAGCAAAGGATACTGTTTTTTTGTTTTACACGTGGCCATAGTTTATCTTTTTGGTAAGCCATTTTTATTGGTTTTATATCTCAGATTAAACCAGTATCATTATTTGCTAGAGGTCAAAGCAAAGCATCAATCTGTTTCAGATCTGGGTGCTTTTCCAGCAGAGCATGAAATTACCACTGTCTACTTTACTCCTTTACTTCCTTTCTTGCTTTCAGCAAGCACATAGTCACCAAATCCACTGCCTTTGTGTGTATGTGTGTGTGTGTGTGTGTCTGTGTGTGTGTGTGTGTGTGTGTGACAGAGTCTCCCTCTGTTGCCCAGGCTAGAGTGTAGTGGTGTGATCTTGGCTCACTGCAACCGCTGCCTCCTGGGTTCTTCAAAAAAATAGTTCCACAGACATGCCATCAGATTAAAGAATATGATACACTGCTATGGTTTGAATGTTTGTGCCTCTACAAAAGTCATATGTTGAAATCTTAACCCCCGCAGTTCTTGGAGGTAGGACTTTTGAGAGGTGGTTATTAGGTCATGAGAGTGAAGCCATCATAAATGGATCAGTGGCCTTATAAAGGGGGCCCCACAAATCGTTTAAGCTCAGGAGTTCCAGAACCACCTGAGAAATATGGGAAAACCTGTCTCTAGAATAATCCAAAAATTAACTGGGTGTGGAAGGTCACTTGAGCCTGGGAGGTGGAGACTGCAGCGAGCTGTGTTTGCCTCACTACACTTCAGACTGGATGATAAATTGAGATAGTGTCAATAAATAAATAAATAAATAAATAAAGGCCCCTGAGAGATCCCTTTCTCTTTCTACTACATAAGATTACAGTAGGAAGAGAGCTGCCTATAAACCTGGAGGAGGGCTCTCACCACATACCGAATCTGCCAGCTCTCCTCGATCTTGAACTTTCCAGTCTTCAGAGCTACGAGAAGTAAATTTCTATTGTTTATAAGCCTCCAAGGTATTTTGTTATATATTTTTATTTTGTTAAGGTAGTTTGTTATAGCAGTCTGAATGGACAAAGACTGTCTTTAAGTTGCACAACAATTCTCTCACCAGTGTATTTACAGGAGAATGAGGGCAAAGTAAGCACAGGTTCCTCAGTAGGATTACCTATCTTTATGAGAACCATGAAAGAAAAGAAAGAAGAAGTAATGGGTTAACCCCATTTACCAACAATCTGTGTTGATTTATCACCAAATGGAAAATGAGAATCCCTGAGGAAACTGCAGAATAAGGAGCACCAGTATCTCTAATTTCCACCTTCAAGATTAGCTAATTCTGTCAATTTTAGATTATTGGCTAATTGTTCTCTGGCTTTCTGGGCTTTCCTGATTTCCTTATTCCTGCAATTCCTGCATTGTCTAGAATCTCTTTCTACATTCTGTCTTCCAATGTCCTGGTTTCCTACAATAATGACATATAGTTTTCTCTTCTTCCTTTGTTCCCTTTCTAGGTTAGCCAATAGGGATTTTTCCCTTTAATAAAGAATTCTAACAGAGCAGCCAATATGACATTTATTTTCTTCTTTATGTGTATCTAAATTTTCCCGAGTAGCTATTCCTACAATTTGAGTAACAGTTGTTTTTGCCTTCCTATCAACATTCCTTAATGTGGGTTTTGATAATTAGCAAAAGAGCCAAGACATATGTTGTTAGGGTCAAAGGGCAGTTTTGATCGACCCTTGGCTCTACAGCAACGTTTTTTGAGAAAGTTTCAACAAACTACTGATGAAATCAACCGGGGGACTCACCTACCTTCTGGGTACATCAGTGTAACTTCTCCCAGCTGAACTGTAGAAGAAAGGCTTCAAGTATTGCCATCAAACAACCCTTTTAGATGGGTTCCATTGTGGGGTATGGAAGGTAGTTGGCTTTCTTTGGCCATAGTACCCTTTTGATGTGGTATCTTCTGGACCCTGATGCATTTTATACGTAAAAGAAGCAAAGTCTGCTATTTGCATAATTCCACACAGTAGCTAGTGCATGTCTCCATGAGGTTTAGACTGATAACATGCTCTGGTATACGTCTGTACCTTTCTTGGTCACAGAGAAAAGAAACCTTTAAATTAGTAAAATCAGCTGCTGAGAAAGGCATGTGAATTATTCAGGAGTCCTGGGTCTCAATGTCATCAGCTTTGTGGGCAATCTATATGGGAAAGGCTAATTTTTCTTGCATTGAGACAAAAAGAATGTAAATTATGTGGCACTTTGGTCTCCCTCCGCATGCTAGCATCCATCAGCATAACACCTGGCTTGCCTTTTCTGAGTGCCTAGTGCAGCTACTCTCCATCCTGTTGCCTTTATATGGGGGTAGTCTATTATCCGAGTTCTTAATTATTCCCTGATTATGTCTCTTTCCTAGCCATGTGGTGTGTGGATGAGACGGGATTCTTGGAGGTGGGATTTGAACTAAGCTATGAAGTTGACTCGGTGTTAGGCTATGAGTCATAGAAACCTGTGCCCTTAAACAGGACAGATAATTCATTATTGGATAAAGAAACTGTGCCCTCATCTCTTTAGGAACCTTCACTGATAAATAAAACTACTCACTTAAAAGACCATCACCTACCCTTCCAGGAAGTCAATTTGAATCTGAGCAAGATAAAGACAGGGAAATCAGAGATTGAAGATGTATGGAAAGAAATGAGAGGAGGATGGTGCTGTGAAAGAGAAAGCATTTTTAATCCTCACATTTCCTCTTCTATTTTTCTCAATCTCTTCTTCTAACCATCCAAACCATCTTATTTTTTTTTCCCTTACAGTTATATTCATCTCATAAATGCCAGTAGTTTATTTGCTTAGAATGAGGCCTAAGAACCCCAGAAAATATGTTAATTCATTCATCCACATCAAAATAATTGCCCTGAGGCAACTGAAAAACTGGATTATCATTTATCCATTCCAAATATGACAGAGTGGTATTACTTCCTTATGAGAAAGACCTGAAGATAATATTCTGGGCTTCACATATTTTCCAACCATATGTTGATCCTGACAGGATTTTAGAGCCTGGATCATCCATGTCTACTCAATAGCAGTATCTTGAATTTTGAGAGGGTGGTCTTCCAGCTTGTATTCCAAAAGAGTGGAAAGTTAGAAGGGAGACTTCTAATAACTTGAGGACTCTTACCTAACTGTTGCATGGCCACAGACCTTCAGCTCATCTGTTCAATTCAGGAACTGTCAGTCATCTCACCCTTGTTACCAGAACTGTTGGGGAAATATATTTAAAAAAATATTCTCCCAACACAGAAAACTTATTTACAAAGAAAAGAAAAAAAATTTTAATTTAATGAGCATTAAACCAGAATGTTAATTTGCCAAGAGATTGCAAAGACAGAAGGATGTCTCATCCTTTTATACAGCTGAACAGATACAACCCATTACATACGTACTCTCAAGATAAATAGTAACTAGTCCTCAAGTAAGAGGACTTGACAGCACCATTTGTCACACGTAGTTCATCTTAAATTCACTTGGTAATTGGTGACCATCTGTGTTAGTTAATTAGCTTTATCTAAAGGAAAAATAAACTTCCTACATCTTTAGGACAAGTTTTGTAACTTAAAGCTAAATTCCCTCCAAAGTTAAGCTCTTAACCTCTCACAGAAACTAGAAGATGGGGCACTGTATTCTTGATAACATTGCAAGAAAATAGTTCTCAAGTGTTTGAGAAAAGCATTCCTGAGTCTTAAAGCTAGAAATAAGCTTATTTAGCTTTTTTTTTTTAAAAAAAATTTACATACATTTAGAAAAGACAGGAAAATAAATCTCACAAGTTTTCGAAAATAAATTATCTAAGAAATAAGAGTGAAAGTCAAATTTTTTTCTCTTATTTTTAACAGGAAAGTTTTTTTCATATTTATATTTTCCCTTATACAGACAAGTATCTTAGTGCAGATAGACAAGACATGCTATGGAAGGGCAAAGTCATTCTTGAGAATAATAAAAGTTACTAAACATTAAAGTTAGGTTTTAAAATATGAGTTGGAGAAAATCATTGAGCAGACGTGTAGGGCATGCCAAGAAATATTGATTGATGAAGATTATCAACATCTAAATATCCCACAAGCTCTTTTGAATACTCATAATTTTGTATTCATTTCTTAAAATGGTTGAGACCTATCATCACAAAATATTTCTAGTTAGATATGAGTCACATATTTTTTTGTTGTTTGTTTGCCTTGGTTTGTGTTTTTTGTACTCAGTACTACTGTCTATCATTCTACTGGGAATTTTACTTACATTATCTGCTATTCTCAAAATACACATCTAATTTGGGAGTTATTAGGGATGATTTCCTTGTGAGTGTTTGCACGTGTTTCTTTAGGAGAAGTCATACTATGAAAAAAAGTTTGTATTCACAATGACACTGTTTAGCTTCAATGAAAATTTGAGTCAGCATCTGCTTTTTGTGTTGTTGTTGTAGTTTTTTTATTTGTATTTATTTATTTATTTTTTATTTTACTGTATGACCCTGAGTGAGGACAGTTCCCAATTTAGCTGGGTTTCATGGAACACTAAACTTACTCTAACCCTAGCTAACATGAGCAACATCCTTTTAACCACTCTGACCCTTGTAGCAAAAAAAAGATGGAAGTAAGCATTGCTGCTTAATTGTAGAGGAGTAGAAATGAAGCAAATAACCCCAAAGGAGGTCCCTGTTTTCCTTTTATCAAATATTCTGCCTCTGCATCCTACAATTGGAAACAAAAAAAAAAGAATGTTCTCACTGCTTCTATTCAACATTCTACTACTTCTATTTAACACTATTCTAACTAGGACAGTTATATAAGCAAATAAAAAGAGAGCAGCAAGACTATAACAGAATGACTAAAACAATTTGTATATGCAGTTGGTGTAATTTTCTATATAGTAAATACCAGGAAATCCACTGAAAACTATAGAACAAATAAAGTAGCAAGGTTGCATGATATTAGATCAATATATACAAATGAATCTCATTTCTTTTTCTTTTCTTTTTTCTTTCTTTTTTGAGACAACGTCTCCCTCTGTCGCCAAGGCTGGAGTGCAGAGGTGCGATCTCGGCTCGCTGCAACCTCCACCTCCCGGGTTCAAGCAGTTCTCCTGCCTCAGCCTCCTGAGTAGCTGGGACTACAGGCATGTGCCAACATGCCCAACTAATGTGTTGTATTTTTTAGTAGAGATGGGGTTTCACCATATTAGCCAGAATGATCTCCATCTCCTGACCTCGTGATCCACCCGCCTCAGCCTCCCAAAGTGCTGGGATTACAGGCATGAGCCACCATGCCCGGCCAAATGAATCTTATTTCTGTTTAATAGCAAGGAACATTCTGAAAGTAAAATCAATAAAACAGTTACCTTTACAATAATATCAAAAAGAGTAAAAACACTTAAGAATTAGTTTAATAAAAGAAGGGTGAAACTTATACTCTGCAAACAAGAAAATATCATTGAAAAAAAATTAAAAGACCTGAATTAATGGAAGACATCCAGTGCTCACGGACCAGGAAACTTATTATTATTAAGATGGCAGTACAATAGTACTGTACAAATGAATCTACAGATTCAATGCAACACCTAACAAAATCCTAGTTTATTTTTTTCTTTTTTTTGGTTTTTGATTTTTTTTGCAGAAATGACCAAGCTGGTTCCATATTCATGTGGAAATTTAATAGACCCAGAGTAGCCAAAACAATACTGGAAAGGATAAGCAAATTTAGAACTCTCAAACTTACTGATTTCAGACCTTACTATAAAGCTACAATAATCAAGACAGTGCAGCACTGGTATAAAGATAAACACATATATCAAAGGAATTGAATTGAGAGTTCAGGAAAAAACCCATACAATTATGGTCCATTGTTTTTTGAAAAGGGTGCCAAGAACATTCAACAGGGAAAGAATACACTTTTCAACAAATAGTGCTAATACACCAGGAAAGCAATAAAGAAGTTGGATGCATTCTTCATACCATAAATAAAAATTACTTCAGAATCAATCATAGTACAAAATGTAACGGCAAAAATTACAAAATTCTTTTTTTTATTATTATTATACTTTAAGTTCTATACATGTGCATAACGTGCAGGTTTGTTACATATGTATACTTGTGCCATGTTGGTGTGCTGCACCCATCAAATCGTCAGTAAATCAACTCGTCATTTACATCAGGTGTAACTCCCAATGCAATCCCTCCCCGCTCCCCTCTTCCCATGATAGGCCCTGGTGTGTGATGTTCCCCTTCCGGAGTCCAAGTGATCTCATTGTTCAGTTCCCACTTATGAGTGAGAATATGTAGTGTTTGGTTTTCTGTTCTTAACGATAGTTTGCTGAGAATGATGGTTTCTAGCTATATCCATGTCCCTACAAAGGACACAAACTCATCCTTTTATATGGCTGCATAGTATTCCATGGTGTGTATGTGCCATATTTTCTTTTCTTTTCTTTTCTTTTTTTTGAGACAGAGTCTTGCTCTGTTGCACAGGCTGGAATGCAGTGGCCCGATCTCAGCTCACTGCAAGCTCCGCCTCCCTGGTTTACGCCATTCTCCTGCCTCAGCCTCCTGAGTGGCTAGGACTACAGGCGCCCGCCACCTCGCCCAGCTAGTTTTTTGTATTTTTTAGTAGAGACAGGGTTTCACCGGGTTAGCCAGGATGGTCTCAATCTCCTGACCTCGTGATCCGCCTGTCTCGGCCTCCCAAAGTGCTGGGATTACAGGCTTAAGCCACCGCGCCCAGCCTATGTGCCACATTTTCTTAATCCAGTCTGTCACTGATGGACATTTGGGTTGATTGCAAGTCTTTGCTATTGTGAATAGTGCTGCAATAAACATACATGTGCATGTGTCTTTATAGCAGCATGATCTATAATCCCTTGGGTATATACCTAGCAATGGGATGGCTGGGTCATATGGTACTTCTAGTTCTAGATCCTTGAGGAATCGCCATACAGTTTTCCATAATGGTTGAACTAGTTTACAATCCCACCAACAGTGTACACGTGTTCCTATTTCTCCACATCCTCTCCAGCACCTGTTGTTTCCTGACTTTTTAATGATTGCCATTCTAACTGGTGTGAGAAGGTATCTCATTGTGGTTTTGATTTGCATTTCTCTGATGGCCAGTGATGATGAGCATTTTTTCATGTGTCTGTTGGCTGTATGAATGTCTTCTTTTGAGAAATGTCTGTTCATAGCCTTTGCCCACTTTTTGATGGGGTTGTTTGTTTTTTTCTTGTAAATTTGTTTGAGTTCTTTGTAGATTCTGGATATTAGCCCTTTGTCAGATAAGTAGATTGCAAAAATTTTCTCCCATTCTGTAGGTTGCCTGTTCACTCTGATGGTAGTTTCTTTTGCTGTGCAGAAGCTCTTTAGTTTAATTAGATCCCATTTGTCAATTTTGGCTTTTGTTGCTGTTGCTTTTGGTGTTTTACACATGAAGTCCTTACCCATGCCTATGTCCTGAATGGTGTTACCTAGGTTTTCTTCTAGGGTTTTTATGATATTAGGTCTAACATTTAAGTCTCTAATCCATCTTGAATTAATTTTCATATAAGGAGTAAGGAAAGGATCCAATTTCAGCTTTCTACTTATGGCTAGCCAATTTTCCCAGCACCATTTATTAAATAGGGAATCCTTTCATCAAAGACCAGAGGCAGATAAAACCACAAAGATGGGGAAAAAGCAGGGCAGAAAAGATGGAAATTCAAAAAATAAGAGCACATCTCCCCCTGCAAAGGAACGCAGCTTATCACCAGCAACATATCAAAGCTGGACAGAAAATGACTTTGACGAGAAGTCAAAGAGAAGAAGGCTTCAGTCCATCAAACTTCTCAGAGCTAAAAGAGGAATTACGTACCCAGCACAAAGAAACGAAAAATCTTGAAAAAAGAGTGGAAGAATTGATAACTAGAATAATTAATGCAGAGAAGGCCATAAACGAACTAACAGAGATGAAAACCATGACACGAGAAATACGTGACAAATGCACAAGCTTCAGTAACCGACTCAATCAACTGGAAGAAAGAGTATCAGTGATTGAGGATCAAATGAATGAAATGAAGCGAGAAGAGAAATCTAAATAAAAAATAAGAAAAAGAAATGAGCAAAGCCTGCAAGAAGTATGGGATTATGTAAAAAGACCAAATCTACGTCTGATCGGGGTGCCTGAAAGTGAGGGGGAAAATGGAACCAAGTTGGAAAACACTCTTCAGGATATCATCCAGGAGAACTTCCCCAACCTAGCGAGGCAGGCCAACATTCAAATTCAGGAAATACAGAGAACGCTACAAAGATACTCCTGGAGAAGAGCAACTCCAAGACATATAATTGCCAGATTCACCAAAGTTGAAATGAAGGGAAAAATCTTAAGGGCAGCCAGAGAGAAAGGTCGGGTTACCCACAAAGGGAAGCCCATCAGACTAACAGCAGATCTCTCGGCAGAAACTCTACAAGCCAGAAGAGAGTGGGGGCCAATATTCAACATTCTTAAAGAAAAGAGTTTTAAACCCAGAATTTCATATCCAGCCAAACTAAGTTTCATAAGTGAAGGAGAAATAAAATCCTTTACAGATAAGCAAATGCTGAGAGATTTTGTCACCACCAGGCCTGCCTTACAAGAGACCTTGAAGGAAGCACTAAACATGGAAAGGAACAACTGGTACCAGCCATTGCAAAAACATGCCAAAATGTAAAGACCATTGAGGCTAGGAAGAAACTGCATCAACTAATGAGCAAAATAACCAGTTAATATCATAATGGCAGGATCAAGTTCACACATACAATATTAACCTAAAATGTAAATGGACTAAATGCTCCAATTAAAAGACACAGACTGGCAAACTGGATCAAGAGTCAAGACCCATCAGTCTGCTGTATTCAGGAGACCCATCTCACATGCAGAGACATACATAGGCTCAAAATAAAGGGATGGAGGAAGATCTACCAAGCAAATGGAGAACACAAAAAAGCAGGGGTTGCAATCCTAGTCTCTGATAAAACAGACTTTAAACCATCAAAGATCAAAAGAGACAAAGAAGGCCATTACAAAATTCTTATAAGAAAATATAGGAGCAGATCTTTGTGACCTTGAATTAAGAAAACATTGATTAGATATGATATCAAAAGCATAAATGATACAAAATACACAAATTTAACTTTATCAAAATTAGAAATTTGTTTTGCAAGTGATGTCATTAATAAAGTGATACCACTCTCAGAATAGTAGAAAATATTTAAAAATCATATCTGCTAAGAAATTTGTATTACATAAAAACCAGTAAGAACACTTATAACTCAAAAATAAAAGTTAAATAACCCAAATAAGAAATGGGCAAGGGATCTAAATAGCTATTTCTCCAAGAAATATGTATAAATGGCCAAATAAACCCAAGAAAAAATACTTAACATCACTAACCATCAGGGAGCTCAAATCAAAACCATAGTGTGTGACATCTTTACCAGCATAACTATAATAAAAAAGACAGACAACAAAATGGTAAAAATGTGGAAAAATCATAACTCTTACACATTGCTGATGAGAATGTAAAGTGTTTCAGCCTCTTTAGAAAATGAACTGGAAGCTCCTTAAAAGTTTAAACATAGAATTACAAAGTGACCCTGAAATTCCACTCCTACGCATAAAACCAAGAAAAATAAAAGTATTTGTTCACATAAAAACTTGCACACAAATATTCACAGCAGATTTATTATAAGAGTACCAAAGTAGAAACAACCCAATTGTTGATAAACTGCTGTATAGATATATTAAATATGGTATATCTATACAGTGGTGGATATACCACTTTCATCTTTAGCAATTGGGGCAGAGGCAAGGGGAACATTTCCTAGTATTAGGATGTCTTGATTATGTGCAGACTATGTCTAATTCTGTAAGATAATACATTAATACAATTGCCCACTTGAATAATCTGAAAATTTAGAAAAGTTTTTAGTATGGCATACATTGCAGTGTATGGTTTGGCTTTCTCATCTTGGTCTATATAATGCACACACAGATTATCAATTTTCAGTTAATTGGCTGAGTATTTTATATAGCATATCAAGAGCTCTGATGAGTGATTTTTGACTATCTTCATCTTGACTTTTGCCCAAATAAAAGTATATCTTATTTTTATTTACAAAATCTGTTTAGAGATATACATCAGAATAAATCAAATTGTTAATTGATGTGTTTAAATATTAATGGATGGTTATAGTTGGTTAAGGAATGACTTTAGAATTTTATTCTCTGTGGAAATATATTTGGTAGTTTGATAGAATCTTTTAGTTTTTCATTAGGGGAATATTTTTACTGTTACAATATGTATCTCCCTTATGGAATGCCAAATTTATAAAATTTATATGAAATTATTTCTCTTTTTATTCCATGAAAATTTTATTCTCATCTGACAGGTTTTACAGTAGAGAAGTTTTTTATAGCAATCAAAATAAAAGTCGAATTTTAATTTGACAGATAAAGTATAAACTTGATTCAAAGAAAAAAAAGATTTCCATAAAACTATTAACTGCCTTTTATAAGAGTGAAGTCAGTTTCATTATAGTTTGATTTTAACCCTCTCTTAAATTTTGGCTTTCTAGGTGGTGATTCTGGAACGTTTTCTAAAACTGTGTTTTCATGATTGCAAGCATACACTGGGGCCCATCATTATGACCTATGGTAAAGGTATAGGATCTGAGTTAAAAAAGAAAAAAGAAATTAAGTGTGAAATGTACTTTGTGAGAGTCAATTGTAGATGTCTACTCACTAGCTATCTTCTCCCTTTTTTCTTTTTTTTTTCTTTTTCTTTTTTTTTTTTGAGACGGAGTCTCGCTCTGTGGCCCAGGCTAGAGTGCTGTGGCCGGATCTCAGCTCACTGCAAGCTCCGCCTCCCGGGTTCACGCCATTCTCCTGCCTCAGCCTCCCGAGTAGCTGGGACTACAGGCGCCCGCCACCTCGCCCGGCTAATTTTTTATATTTTTTAGTAGAGACGGGGTTTCACCGTTTTAGCCAGGATGGTCTCGATCTCCTGACCTCGTGATCCGCCCGTCTCGGCCTCCCAAAGTGCTGGGATTACAGGCTTGAGCCACCGCGCCCGGCCCTCCCTTTTTTCTTGAACCACATTTTCTTCTGCATGTGTCTGTGGTAGCAGCCTGCTCTAGTCCAGTAAAGTCATAGAAAAGAACACAGTAGGAAAAAAAGTCATATGTGACAATATAATGCCAGAATTTTCAAACAGACATTTTACCATGATATAACAGGTCTTTGAGAAATATGTTCCAGCAATTGAGGATGACAGAGCAGAAATGTACAAAGAATATGCCTCTTTGACAAAACAGTGAAGCTTCCGAGAGAGCTCCTTGCTGGCGCACACCTTCTGACTCTGTTAAGTACTCAGTCATTTTCTTATTATTTAACTTATGGTTAGGCAGATATTCTGATACTAGCCATTGAAAGAGCTCCTCATTGAGATGAACTTCATGTATCCACATTCATCTTTGTATACAAAGTAAGAAAAATAGTTTATCATCCTGAAAAGCAGTTTCACATGATCTCAGTGTTTGCTACTTATGCATAACAGAAAGGAATCTATTATTTTAGCATGATTCAAAATGTGTTTTATTAAATTAATTTGAAGGCAGTCACGGCCAATAAATTTGGTCAGATTTTGAATCTATATTTTTTAATATAGTGCAATATTATTGTTAAAAAAGGATAAAACCATCCTCTGGGTCAGAATATAATCCACAAAATGCAAGCCATTATATAAAAACAGAGTTGCTTTATGAAAGATAGAAAGGGATATTGTACCACATTCAAGTCTGACTTTTTTCATTTTTCTTTGTGTAACACAGTTTGAAATTATGCCCTATAATATTCTATTTTCCTATCTAACTTCTATTCATTCTCTGAAATGAATTTCAAACTTGGTCTCTAATTGTAGGTAAAGTTTCATAGTTCAATGTTTTACATGACTTGCAAGCAAGTTTCAGCTACACCGAATGTGTATTTCCTGTAGGGAAAAGTATATGAAATGTTGTGTGATATTGCTTGGAGCCTCGTTGCCTGCTCACTGTCTTCTCCTGCCTTTCTTTGTTTCACAACAGCACAGAATATTTTGTCTGTCACTTGATGGCTTAGGTCTCTTCATATAATGCGCCAGTGCTAGTTTATTGGAACACATTTTTCCATTAGTGAATATAAGCTAGAGAAATTTACCTACAAAATCTCAGTATCTGATAATTCCTTTCATATAACGCTCTCAACTTTTGTGGTTAGTTCAACTTACTGGTCTCATTTCCAGTCTCCTAATTCCTGAGTCTCACTCCAGGTACTTGTGTGGATTTAAGTCTGCCTTGAGCCTCAATTGAATTCACTTGTGCAAAAGATCTGTCCACTGGTTACTGTTACTTTCTTTCCTGAGGCTGAACCTTGATTCTCTTAAGTGGTGCTCCCTTGAAAACCTTGCAGTTTTAGAGGCAGAGCAAGATGGCAGAGTAGAAGGCTCCATCGATTATTCCCGCCCCCACCCCCACTACCTCCCCACAAGGACACCAATTTAATAAATATTTACAGAGAAAAAACACCATTATAAGAATAAAAAATCAGATGAGTTCTCATAGTACCTGGTTTTATCTTCATATTGCTGAAAGGGGCACTGAAGGCTTAGGGAAAACAGCTCTGAGTCTCTAAGTAAACCTGAAAGTCACTGTAGGCCATAAGGTTTGTAAAGTAAAAACATTACATTCAGTTGTTTAGTTTATTATTAAATGTCTGCAACTCAGGCAAGTCCTAGCAATGAATTGGGTCCAGAGACAGTGGGTTGTGGAAGGGGGGCATGCAACCTACTGAGGCATGAGCTGGGGCAGCTAAGGGAGTACTGTCATCACCCTTCTGCTAACCCCAGGCTGCACAGCTCATGGCTCCAAAAGAGACCCCTTCCTTCTGCTTGAGGAGAGGAAAGAGTGGGGAGAACTTTGTCTTACATCTGGGATACCAGCTCTGCCACAGCAGGGTAGGACACTGGTCAAAGTTATGAGATCCCTATTCCAGGCCCTAGCTCCTGGACATTTCTGAACATACTGTGGCCTAGAAGGAAGCCAATTGTAATAAGGAAAGGACCCAGACCTGGCAGCATTCATCAGCTGCTAATTGAAGAGGCCTTGGACCCTGAATAACCAGCAGCCATACCCAGGTACTACATCAAGTGCCTTGAGTGACCTCCTAAGACTTGTTGGCTTCATATGAAACTCAGCACATTGTCAGCTGTGGTACCTACAGGAAGAAACTCCTTCTGCTTGAGAAAAGCAGAGGAAAAAGTAAAAGGAATTTTGTTTTTAACCTTAGGCACCAGCACAACCACAGGGGGATAGAGCACCAAGTGAGTTTTTGGGGTCCCCGATTCTAGGACTTGACTCTTGAATGGCATTTCTGGCCTTTCCTTGTGCCAGAGGGGAGCCCACTTCCCTGAAGTGTGAGTACCAGGCCAGGTAGGATTCACCACAAGCTGACTGAAGAGCCTCAAGTAAGCCTGAAGAACTGTTAGGAAGCATTGATGGCAATCTGGCAGTACTCCCTTTGACTGATGGTGGTGGTGGCTAAGGGGTGAAGTTCCCCTGCCTTTGGAAAGTGGAGGGAAGAGTGAGAAGGATTGTGTCTTGTGGTTTGAGCGCCAGCTCAACTACAGTACAATAGAATACCAGGTAGACTTCTAAGGTTTCTAGCTCTAGTTCTTGACTCCCAGATGGAACCTCTGGAGCCGCTTGCATCCTAAAAGGAAGGACACAGTCCTGGCTGACTTTGCCACCTGCAGATTGTAGAGCTGTAGGACCTTGAGTTAACTTAGGCAGTAGCCAGGGAGTGTTTACAGCAGATCTTAGGTGAGACTCAGGGCTGTGCTGGGTTCAGGTCTGACCCAGAACCATCATAGTAGTGGTGGCCACAGATGTGCTTGTGCCAAACCACGCCTAGCTTTAGGTGGGTCAGAACAAAGAGAGAGACTGCATTTGTTCAGAAGAAAGTAGGAGAAGAGAACAAGAGTCTCTGTTTGGTAATTCAGAGAACTATCCTGGATCTTATCTGAGACTATCAAGGCAGCTACTCTACTAATCTGCAAGAACCACAGCATTACTAAGCTTGGAGTACCTCCGAAAGCAGATAGAGATTACCTCATATCAAGTCCTTTCAAATATCTGGAAAACCTTCCCAAGAAGGATGCATACAAACAAGCCCAGACAGTGAAGACTACAATATATACATCAGTCTTCAATGCAAAGACATCAAAGAACATCTACTAGCATCAACACCATCCAGGAAAACATGACCTCACCAAATGAACTAAATAAACCATGAGGGATCAATCCTGAAGAAACAGATATATGTGACCTTTCAGACAGAAAATTCAAAGTAACTGTGCTGAGGAAATCAAATGAAATTCAAGATAACACAGAGAGGACATTCAGAATTCTGTCAGATATATTTAATAAAGAGATTGAAATAACTATAAAGAATCAAGCAGAAATTCTCTAGCTGACAAATGCAAATGGCATAATAAAGAATACATTGTAGTCTTTTAATAGCAGAACTGATCAAGCAGAAAAAAGATTTAGTGAGCCTGAATATAGACTATTTGAAAATAGAGTCAGAGGGGACAAAAGAAAAACTTGTGTACAATTGTATGTGTTTTGCTTAATAATAGGTACTTTCCTTAATAGTGACTATGTTACTGGTTTATGTATTTACTGTACTATACTTTCTACCATTATTTTAGAGAGTACTTCTTATACTAATATTTAAAAAGCTAACTGTAAAACAACCTGAGGTGAATCCTTCAGGAAATATTCCAGAGGAAGGCATTGTTATCATAGGAGATAACGGCTCCATAGATCTCATTGCCCTAAAGATTTTCTCACGGGACAAGATGTGAAGGAGGAAGACAGTGGTATTGATGATCCTGACCCTGTGTAAGCCTATGCTGTATGTGTTTATATCTTAGTTTTAACAAAACAGTGTAAACACACACACACACACACAAACACACACACACAAATTTTAAATTAAAAATAGAAAAAAGCTTATGGAATAGAATATAAAGAATGAAATATTTTTGTACAGCTGTACAGTGTCTTTATGTTTTAAACAGAGTGTTATTACAAAAGAGGAAAAAGGTAAAAAAATGAAAAGGTTTATAAAGCAGAAACATTACATTCAGCTGTTTCATTTATTATTAAATATGTATATTTTAAAATAAATGTAGTGTAGCCTAAGTGTAGAGTGTTTGTAAAGTCTACATTAGTGTGCAGTAAATGTCCTAGGCCTTCACATGCACTCAGCATTTACTCATTGACTCACCCAGGGCAACCTCTAGTTCTGCAAGTTTGATTCATGGTAAGTACCTCTTTAAAAGTTTAACACTTTTTTGACCTATTATACCATATTTTTATTATTATCATTTCTATGTTTAGGTATGTTTAAATATACAAATATTTATTATTGTGTTACAACTGCCAAAAGTATTCAGTACAAAAACATACTGCACACATTCGTAGCCTGGGAGCAATAGGGTATACCAGATAGCTTAGGTGTGTAATAGGCTATTACACCTTGGTCTGTGTAAGTACATTCCACAAGGTGCACACAACAAAATCACATACTGACACGTTTCTCAGAATGGATCTTGATTTTTAAGGAATGCATGACTGTATTGAGGACAATTTATTTCCATGTGAGCATCCAGTGTTAGAGTCTTGTTGAAGTGACTAACTTTCCCAATTGAATCATGTTGGCATCTTTGTCAAAAAAAAAAAAAAAAAATTGGCCAAATATGTATGAGTCTCTTTGTGAACTCTCTGTTCCATTCAATTAATATATGTGTCTATTCTTACATTATATATTAGTTTATTATGGCTGCTCTTAAGAAGATACCACAAATTGGGTGGCTTAAACCACAGAAATTTGATGTCTCACAGTTCTAGAGGTTAGAAGTCCAAGACTGTCAGTACTATGTTCCTTGAAAGTAGTAGGAAATAATTTTTCCAGGTCTGTCTTAGCTACTGATGGTTCCTTGGCTTGGGGAAGGATGATTCCAATCTTCAAATGGCATTCTTCCCATTTGCAGATTTTGCCAAATGTTTCTCTTTCATGAGGATACCTGTTATATTGAGTTACAACCAATCCTAATGACCTCATTTTAAATTGATTACCGATGTGAGCAGTCTTCTTTCAAAGAAAATCACATTCTAAATTGTTGGGGACACAATCATATCTTTCTTTGAAAGGAAGGTGACATAAATCAACCCATATCGCACCATTACAATAGTTTTAATGACTGTAGCATTACAGTAAGTCTTGAAATCAGGAAAATGTCTCCAGGTATGTCCTTTTTTAACAATATGACTGTAATAAATTAGTTTGTATTTACATATTTTATTAAGATAGACTACATTTATAAAAATAAATGTTAAAATTTGAATTGGGATTTTACAAATTCTTAACTCAATTTGGAGAGAATTAGTATCTTAATAATATTGTTTTACAATTTATGTACAAGGAATATCTCTCCATTTATTTATATTTTATATAGTTTCTCTTATTGTTCTTGGATTACACATAATTTGTTACATTGATTTTTGAGAATGTCATCTTTTTGATGCAATCCCAATTAAAATTACCAACCTTTTAACACATCAATAAAATTATTTTAAAGTTACTGCCTGATAGTTACAATATCATTACTGAGTCTGATTCATTTCACTGTTTTATTTGCTTGCAATGGATAACATTTTTTTGTGTGTATGTGTCTTGCAACTTTTGATGGAATGCCTAGACATTGTGTGAAAAAGAATATTAGAGTCTGAGGTTAATAACATTTACATGCAGTATTTTTATATCTCATTTTCTGTCAGGTCCTTATTGTATGGGTTCAACCTAGTGTGCAGCTGAGCTGAGTTTCATTACTATTGTTGATGTAGTCATCTTCATTATACTACAGTCTACAAATACTTCTAGTGATGATCTACTGCTACCTTGTACCTAGTGTATACCCTGGAGTACTAGAAAGTTTATCTGTTCATGTTCTGCCCTCAATATTTTGCCAAAGAGAGGTTTTCTCTCTGTTCCTCTTTGCCATCTACATCAGTGGAATCCTTTTGCTGCAAGAACTGTGGTGGTAAAGTGGTCTCTTTATTCATCTTCATTCATCATCAGTGTTAGACAGACCTTGTGCATGAGAAGCTCAGGGGTTATGTGTCTTAAACTTTCTATCCCTGCTCTAGTGTCATATAAACTTTGCTCATTACCTAGTGTTGGATCTGAGCTCAAGCATATTTCTCATATCCTCTGTCCATTTCCCACCCCAGACAGCTAATCTCTGCCATGTATTGGTGGCGGGAGATTTTTTGTACAAACCACATTTCTGCCATTTTTCCTGGCTGATTTGCAGGATCCTAGGCATGATCAGTGTTTTTCCCTCCTCTAGTGCCTAAAGGCCTTTGCTTTGTGTCAGTGCGGAACTGGAAGTAGCCTACCCTTTCACCAGTGGCAGATATGCCTGATGTCAGCCAGGAGCAAAGAGTAGGTAAGATGGTTTCTGTCGCCCTTCTAAGTAGAAGAAGCCCTTCTCCTCATGTCAAAGAACAGTTAGTTCCTCACTGATGGGTTTCTTGCCCTCTCCTCGGGTCAACTCCAATGAGAGTAGACCTGGGTCCCAAACTAGGTTTATGCTTTATATCCCAGTGGTACCCTATCACCACCTTCTACTCATGAAGGGCCTAGAACACAGATGGGGTTCTGCAGATACTCGTGCTGCATGTTCAAATCTAGGCAGGTCTTAAATACCTACAACCCCCAAGGGGTCTCTCATGTCACCTTTCCTGTACTCAACATTCCTCACTAGGTAGAGGCTAACAGCAAGAATCCAGTGAGTGCTTGCAGACTCCCTTCATAGGTAGGATCCCAAAGGATCTAATCTGCCATGATAACCCTCAGCTAACATCTAAGAATGTATTAAAATGTTAATTTTTCCTTTCTTATGTGCCTTTATTGTAATCAGCTCTTAGTCTTGTTCTCTGCCAATGATTAAATAGCTGTATCTTTCATTGAGGGAACTTTTTGGAAATCAGTTTACTTGCTCAACCTAGGACCTCAGCTCTGTGATAGGGTCGAAATTATGATTTTGTAGATTTTTGACTTTTCTTTATTGATAGAACATGAACAGCATTCTCTGTGGCTTTCTATGCCATAAGCCACATTGTTAATTTTAAGATGCTTATTAGACATGCAAGTGTAGAATATGAACACGCATCTGAATAAGTCAGAAATTCAGGACAGTGGTCCTGCCTAGAGATATACAATTGTGAGTTATCCTCATGTTGGTGATTTCAAGAGCATGAAATGGATGAGATTACCAAGGAAATTAGTATAGCTAGAGGCATGAAAATGACCAAATATTAAGCTCTTGAGCACTCCAGTGTTTCGAGTATGTAGAGATAAGATGAGGAAATAGCAAGAGGAATGAAAACAAAATAAGAGTGTAAAGAAAATAAAATAGAAATGTAAGATATTTTAGAATGTTGAGTAAAGACAATATTTCAATGGGAAATGGCCAGTTAGGTCAAATGCTGCTGATAGGTCCTATAAGAGAATTGAAAATTAAATCATTGGATTTAGTATCATAGTCTTTTCTGTTGGCTTCAGTAAGCGTAATTGTGGACTAGATATTCTGATTGGATAAGGTCTAACGGAAAATAGGAAGTGAGAAAAAGAAACCAAAGTGTATTTTAAAGTAATTTGTGCTAAAAAAAAAAAAAGAGAAAGGGGTGGAGAAACAAGAAAGTAATTTTCAGAGAGAAATAATATCTAGTTTTGAGGGTTATGGGAAAGATCTTATCAATCATGAGAAACTAATGCTGCATGTGTGAGAGAAGAGCATTTCTGGAGCAATGTTCTTGAATGGATGAAAGCTAGGAAATATAATACACTAACGAAAATCTGGCCTTTGCAAGGAACAGAGAGACAATTTACACCAAATATGAAGAGACAGAGTACATAGGCATAGACACAAGCAGATGAGAAGTTATACAGTGGTGGGAGTTTGTGACTGTTACCTTTTCATTGCTTCTATTACTATTTTTTCTTTCTCTCATTATTTAATTGAAAATAAAAGCAAGGTTATCAGCTGAGAATTAGGGAAAATGAGGAGGTGTAATAGGTTTAAATGGTAGAAAAGTATATGAAAACTCAATAGGCAAATGATAAAGTAAGTAGGTTTGGGAAAGATAGCTACTTAGCAGCCTTCTAAATCAACTTCAGGTTAGTGGTCACTAATTTAGAATCAGGACAATCAGCCTGGTTTTGTGTCTTTCTCCAGCCATAATAAGCTATGCAGTTGCAGACATGTAATGGATGAAGATTTGGCACAATCAGGATAGTACTTTAGTAAAGGGAGTTCTGTTAAGTAAAAGATCAGAATTAACCATTTATGTAAGGCAATGATCCTAATGATTGACTGTGGAATTTAAACCAGATAAGAAGAAAAGCTTAGAGGTGAGATACATGGAAGCCTAGAGAAAGTGATAGGGTCAGTGTATTGTAGGATCTCAAAATTATTAGAATTGAGAAGTTAGAGAAAAGGAGCATTAGTATATTTGTGCTGCAGGACTCTCCCTTAATTCAGCTAAAGATGGGTTTCTTTGTCCCATGGGAACAAAAATTCAGTCTCACAGACAATTCGAATGGTAAGTAAGACAGGGTTTTATTGGGTGAAAAGGAATAAAAGAGGGAAAACAGGGATTCTCGCTAGGCCAGAGTTGCTGCTAGAGTGCTTCCCACCTCCCAGTGCGAATCCCAGGTCCCACACACAGAAAGGAGGGACCAGGCTTCTCCCTGCTGGAAATGGTGCAAACTTCCTGAGGCTCCACCCCAGTGCACAGGTTGGTTGGAATTTTGCCAGCGACCTCCTCCCACCTGGTAGTCTCATTCCCTCCTCTAAAGAAGTACCTCTAACTGCCATTAGAATAAAGATAAGGATGAAGACCAATCTTAACTGCTTCCTGCTGACAGGGGGTGGTGCTGTTTTGGGAAAACAGCAGTCAGAACTCCCTCAGAGGCCTATTCAAGGGTTCCTGGCAGAAGGGGCCATCGTCAGAGGCTCCAGTTGCATGACCGTTTGGAGTTTGATGGCCTGAAGGCAAGAACAGAAAAACTGGGTTATTAGAAAACATATATCAAAATGAAACAAGGGGAGGGGTAACAGCAGTTCAAAATCCATGGTATGTAAGGGAGAGAGGAAAAAGCATCTTCTTTCCCTCATCCGTCCTTGCATCCCCAAGTCCCAGCAACCTTGGCAGGTCATACCATGAGTGCCAAAGCAGCTTGCATCCATGAAGCAGGGGGGCCTAGGGAGTAGGAATCATCCACTATTACCCATGTACGACCTATCTCCCCTGCTGTCTCTAGCCTTGGAGTTCCCTAGACCTCATTTAGGCCATGGATACTAATATGGTCTTTACCTATGAAACAGAAAGCTTAGGTTTGGATTAATTGGCAGCAGTCAGCCATGCTCACCTGTGCTGTGCATTTAAACTTTCGTTACTATCTGCCTCTGGATCCCTCAGATCCAGTTTTCTTTCCTAGGACTTTGACCCGAGGTTTGGAATTGAATTGGAGGCAAAAATGTGTCTTGGGGGGTTGCATGGACTCCTTATAAGGAGTCCTTATAAGTTAAATGCTAAAGTGAAACTGTGGAATTGAGTCCTCCAACAAGGGAAAAGGATGTCTTGTGAAACACGCAGATAGCCAGTGGCTGTAGTTATGCTTCCTAAAATTTGGGTGCATGGTGCTTGGCTTTAGTTAGCTCCCTTGGTCTCAGTTTCCCAAAAGGAAACCTCTGAGTGATGGGCATCCTATTTATTCCAATTGCCTGGTAGGATTTGCAGGATGATTGCTCAGAACTGTAATATTGATCCAGATTTTTACATGGCCCATCTCTCTTGTTTTTTCTGCACTGCAGATGGAGATTGCTGGTTGGTTCACGGGAATAAGCAGAGTTATTATAAAAGGGTAGGTAAAATCTTAAAAATGACTAATGAGTTTAGAATTTAATGAAAAATGTATGGCAAGTTTTGAAACATAATTTCTTTCTCTCCAGTTCTCATTTTTGTTTAAAAAATCATAACAGGACTGAGTTGTTTGCAAAATAGACTTTACTCTTATACTTGGCCTGATTATTTACATAAAGTGCATCAAGAATAATTACTTCTACATAGGCCTTTTGGATTAGCTTTAAGAGAACTCTGTTCCATAAAGAGTCTCAGATAAGACCTTTTTAAGCTGAGTCCAGACATGTGTTTGCATCCTCAAATACCTTTGAGTTGGGTGACCCTTTCCTCTCCAGGTCCCATAATAAACTTGGAGCTTGTGGACCTGTTAGAAAGTGACATTCTGTATTGACTATAGGTCAGGAACCCTATGCAGGAACTGTGTAGGCAAGGGAATGAGGCCATTCTCCCTGTGGTGCTTGTATTGACTCTGCAAGTCAAACATGACTCCTTAAAGGGACACATACACTTCTAGTCAAAGCCTTGGTAAAATAACCAATTTTTCCAATTCCGTCCTCTTGCAAAAGAAAAATTGATTTTTATTGCATTGATGCAAAAAACTATATTGCAATAAGAATACTCACAGATAGTTTCCAAATTCTAGAGGAACCAGGCAGAGAAAAGCAAACATGCGTACACACCCTCCATGTAAATCTATTTCCAGTAGTCTCAATTACTTGTTGTAATGATAATCCCTAGCAATTTTTAACTTTAAGGTAATACTTGGTAAGTTGCTTTAATTGTGTGCTAAGTGCAGCCAAAGTTTGCCTTCTTAATTAAGGGCATGGTTAGTTCCTTATGTCCCCAGGCCTTGCCAGTTGTGAAGCTGGCCAGTAAAATAGTTATCAAAACCCAAAAAGCTGTTTGCAACCTCCAAATATTTAGCATATTTTGCATCTGACCTGCATAATTTGGCCCACCTATTTACATTTTAATGACACCTGCTTTTTACCCATAACATTTAAGGCCATTTTTATGTTTCAAAGATTAAAGTCACGTGAACTGAAAGGTACCACAAATTTTATCTTCCCTTTAAAAAAATATTAGATCCAAGTGCTTGTCCTTCTTTGGGCCAAATTAATTGGAGCTCTTTTTACAGACATCACACACAGCATACACATAGACAGGAAGGATAAAACGCAGTCCCCCGGTGGGGTTCTATAAGAGACAAGGTTAAGAGAATATGCAGATATCAAACCAGAAAGGAACTTATTCCCTAAGTTAGGATTGCTAGATGAAGCCTTGCCACCAGAGTTACAAGACATGCTCTCAGGATGCAAAACAAGATGGAGGCTTAGCAGTGCGCTAGAAACCATACGGACATCCAAAACACACCAGATTGGCCACAGCCCAAGACCAGCCCCATAAACCCTTTTTCATAATTAAAGCCTTATACAGAATATAAAGAGTGATAACTGGGGGGCCTGACCTAGTAAAACGTTTTCTAAAATAAAAAAACATAAATAAAGTAAAATAAAAACTTGCATAAAGTTAACTGCCGATGGGGTGGAGAAGAGGAAAGAAAAAAGGTTTAAAAATGCCAGGGGAAGAATCTCTTATTCTTATACAACTAGTTCCCCTACCTGGAGAAGAGCTTAATTACTGTCCGAGGGAGTAAAGCCCCTTGGCTGGGGAAGGGAAACGTGAAGCCTTCAGCGGCATGTGGTGAAAAACACCAGGCAGATGGCTGTGAGAGACCCTTGGGCCACGTAGGGATGGGAGGGCAGAGGGGAGCCACTGCTTGCCAGTCTGTCCCAAAAAAGGAAAGAAAAGACCATAGAAAGGCTGGGTTCATTCCCAATCCTTCCGAGCAACAGGAGGTGGGGGTGCAGTTTTCCATAAGGTCAGAAGTCCAGGGATGAAAAATGACAGTGAAAAGTGTTGAGTCCCCATTTCGCTCACCGCTTTTTGAGCCCTATGTTGGGCACCAAAAATGTTGCAAGACTTTTCCTTATTTCAGCTAAAGATGGAGTCCTTTGTCCTTAGTTCAGCTAAAGATGGGGTCCTGAAAACATCCACAAAAATTCAGGCTTGCAGTCAATTTGAATGGTGAGTAAGACAGGGTTTTATTGGGTGAAAAGGAAGAAAATGGGGAAACAGGGACTCTCACAAGTCCAGAGTCCCTGAAAGGGCACTTCCCACCTGGCTCACACCTATAGTCCCAGCACTTTGGGAGGCCAAGGCAGGGGGATCGCGAGGTCAGGAGTTCAAAACCAGCCCCGCCAACATGGTGAAACCCCACCTCTAATAAAATACAAAAATTAGCCAGGCGTGGTGGTGGGTGCCTATAATCCCAGCTACTTGGGAGGGTGAGGCAGAAGAATTGCTTGAAACTGGAAGGCAGAGGTTACAGTGAGCCTAGATTGAGCCACTGCACTCTAGCCTGGGCAACAAAAGTGAAATTCCATCACAAAATAAATTAAAAAAAAAAAAAAATCCCAAGTTCCACACAGGAAGAGGAGGGGCCAGGCTCCTCCCGGGTGCAGAGGGCATGAACTTCCCCAGGCTCCACCCCAGTGAGCAGGCCCGGTGGAGTTTTTCCAGAGGTCCCCTTCCACCTGGCTGTCTCATTTGCTTTTCCTATACTGTTTTAAATCTACTTTTTATTTCTATCTTATTTTATTAGGTCTTATATTTGTATGTTGCTTGTCTTTATTTTTGAAAGAAGTCAGTTATGTATAAATGCTATGTAAAAATTCATAACGATTTCTTAAATATATAGTCTTTCTTGAGTACTTTAGTTTTCATTAAGATTTCTACAATTTTATTTATATAATATTTCAATTTCAAATTACAAATTCATATTTTCTTACATTTTAAAATAAATAGTAATTTTTGTTTTTTCACACTTTTGTTAAAGTGTCTTGGGAGTAGAGAACAATCTTCCACTTATCTCACTATTTTAATTTAAATTAAAATTTAACTTAAATTTCAATTTAATTTAAAACAGACACATACATGTAACTATACACTAGACATATATACATGCAAGTTTTATTGGCCTATAAGGCAATGATTCATTTTCTTTTAAGAACTATGTCTGTAAAAAAAGAAAGAACATACCTTGAGAGGGAAATACACAATAAATACTATTTAATTTTTAAAAACATGTTGAATTGCATGAGGCATGCAAAACAAAGGGGTTGAAAATTTAGTAAAGATGTGATAAGCCATTCCTCAAGCATCCTGAGGACTTGGGAAAGAATGAGATTACAAACATGAGTGAAAGAACCTTTGAAGGAAATGGCATTCTTCTTCTCATGGATGGATGAAGACTGTTGGGGTAAATGAAATACAATTTTATTTTGTGGGTGTTATACACTGAGTGTGAACCTGTTCGATAACTTTCAACATTGTAAAACAAAAGATGACTTCAACTTCTAAGAAAAGACTTGGATGGAAGGGATGAAATTTTGGAGAGAGTAAAGAAATTTCAAAAAAGTCAAAATGAAGTTAGAAAGGAAATAGAATCAGAAAGCGTAACAGCATATCTATGTGGAGTGAAAAGCACACTCTAAGTTTGAATGTATGGAGTTATATTGGGTCAGTCTAGCAGCTGTGTGACTTATATAGAAGTAGCACTCTATAGGTCAGGTACAGTAATAGGATGGTTATTGGGGTAAACCCATTTGGATATTGAAGTTATGTACTTGCTGGGTGAGGGTAATCGGGTGAGAAAACAGAGTATTACCAAGAAAAGACATACAATGATGCATTCTGATGATAGATTTGAAAGTGAAGGCCAAAATCGAAGTGGAGTTTGATAGATTAGATACAAAAGAACTAAGGATTTAAAGTCTCAATTAGTAGAAAAAAAGACAGTAGAGACAGACTATGGAGGAGGACATTAGGAAAATACAAGACTGCTATGCAGAGTAGAAAACTTGATTTTAAGCTGTTAGGAAAAAAATCATCGTAAAGGTAATAGGATCCAGTTGTCATGGGTGTAGATATCCAAGGAGATTGGCAATAAAATTAACATATGAACATATTGTTGCCTATCGGTATATATTCATTGATTGATTATCAGGTAATGTTCAACAGACTGATACACAAATTTAAGTGGCTAGTAACCCAACATATTAATTCCATTGTAGATTCTACATCGAAACATGTCACATGTATCTGAGATTTGAGTTGGCCTCCCATTTTTTTCTCATATTTTCTATCATTTCTCATTGACATCCTGTAAGCACCAGTCCTTCTGAAATGCAGTGGGAGTACATTTTGCTCATATTTGTTAAACTTTCATATTACCATAGATACTGACAGTAAAATAACAAAAGTATACTGTGAAACTTTAAGGACATTTAATCATCTGAAGTCAATAAGTTTAGTAAATCAGGATATATACATACAGACAAAAATATTGATGTTGTAATCATTCAGGTGTGTTACAATAAAAAACTTTAGGAAATGGGCAGCTTAATTTTATAGCATATAACCTAAATTTCTAATAATCTGATAGACAAATGATATCCACTTTTCTCGTTTTTACTCCTTTGGTTAAAGACTTCAATTTTGACATTTTTAAAATATCTGTTAGATTGTCAATTTTATTGAACTGAAACATTTCTATTTGTGGCAAACTTTTTCTACTCAGCTTATGAAATTGCTTTCACTTTAAATTACTGATACTTATTTATTCAAAAGTGAATAACAATAGGAAAGAGTGTTTGGTGATTAACTTTAATCATCTTTTACCCCAAATGTAAATCTATTTAAGAGAATAAGAAGATTTTTAAAATATTAGATTATTTTTTATGAATTTTTGATCATACAGATGAACAGAATGGCATAATATGTTGATTGCTAATAAAGTCATTTAATATTCTACACATCTGCATATTTATCAGTTCTAAGTGCAGTCTAGCAATCAGCAATATCCCCATGATAAGTCTCCTGTGGTGCTTGGCAAGATAATATAATGCCTGATGAGCAGTAAGGCACTCTCGAACCAAGAGGCAGTGAGCTTTCGATTTTGGTACAAAGGAAATGAGCTCATCCTGCTTCCCCAGGCAGTGGAGTCAGCAAAGAGCAAGGGCACCCCCTGGGCAAGAAAAACCCAAACAGGACTAAACATTTAAAAGAAATCTACAACACTTCTCAAAATATTTTAAAAACATGAAATAGAGTGTTATGCTCCATTAATAATATATACTTAGCATTAAAAATACCTTTTCAGTGAAATAGGCTTATAATTTAAAAGATAGGATTCTCATTAGGTATTGTTTTATGCATAATAAAGTACTGTAATAAAAAATATATCTCCAAAGAACTTCAGCTCACAATATATTCTTGGTGCATGATGATGCTTTGAAGAGGGTATATGTTACTTGCTGCCATTACCACTAATGGAGTCACACTTGTTTATATATTTTACTATTTATAATACAGTGTACTGTATGAAGATGATGCTATATTTGCTTTTCTATTACTAAGCCAAGAACTAAAAAGCAAAGTGAGCACTTTGAGGAAAGTTGAAAACACAGCACGTTTGTATCATAGCCCTTACTATACTTTATTGTAACCATCTGTATAATTACTTTCTGTGAGAATACAGAAGAGCTGCAACTAGTTCACCTTTCTCTAACCACCTAGCTTCAGACTTGGTATATTGTAGATATCTTATCTAAATAACTGTCAAATGAATAAGAAACGAATGGTACATTTTAGATTCCTCTTAAATTTCTTTTTTAGATTTCAAAACAAATTAGTAATCTGTTGACTATATATATTTCACTAAAAATCAAACAATATATAAAACAAAGACGAGATAAAATAATGCAAGATGACTTCTTCCATGAAAACACTTGCATTAGCTTACTCTATACATGTTATCAAATATCTACTTATGTGCTTGGCACTTGTGATATATCAGTGGGAAAAAATGCATAAATTATTGGTGTCATGGACCTTATGTTCTCATGGGGAGGGAGAGTCAAGAAATGTATTCAAATAGTAATTTGTAAATTAGATTACATTTAATGATGATTAAGTTTTGTGGGAGGTGGAGGTGGAAAGAGAAAGTAGAGCAGGATAAGGGATGAGGCAGGCTACTTCAGAAGGAGAGGCATGTTGAAAATTTTTAAATAGTATAGACCAGGAAAGACTCATTAAGGAAATGACATTTGAGCACAGTGTAAGAGAGTGAGCCCTGTGAATATCTGAAGGGCAACACACAGCAGGAAGAAGGCTTGGACAGTAAAAATACGCCAAGGGAAGAACACATCTGCCATGTTAGGACAACGTGGCTGGATCATTTAGGGAAGAAGCAGAAAAGTAAGTCAGAGAGGCAAGGACGGACCAGATTAAGTGCAGCCTTGTAAGGCATTGCTAAGGACTTTGAATTTCACTCTAAGCTAAGTATGGAGCTATTGGAGAGTTCTGGAGGAATGTACTGATTAACAATTTTAAAACATCCCTCTGGCTTCTTTGTTAAATGTCGACCACTGGAAGCAAGAGTGGAAACAGGTAGAGTCCACAACATGACTGTATGTATTCAATGTGGTGTGTAAAATAAAGAGAGGAGTTGAGGATGACTTCAATTTTTATATCCCAGGTAACCTGTAGTGAAAATATAATTTTAAAAATATACATATAGGGAGAGTAAAATGAGCTCAGTTATGCCCTAGAATCTGGGTAGTATAAGTTACATATTTATTGATTCAAATAAATACAAGTTCAGTAAAATAATTTCAATCCAAAATAAGAAAGGATCTTGTATCTGTCTTTCTTTGCACACATCTTGGCTGTTCAAGGCAGATTAAGTACATTCCAGGTATACGGAACGCCTCTTGGCCACCTGATACACGCAGGCATCCTCTTTCTGTTAATGCACCTATCTTTTGTTTTTACAAAACAAAGCTTTATCTGAGTATATTCTGTGAAGTCTGTTCAATCATTTCACTTTTCTGAACTGGGGAAAACAATACAGGTGCCAGTGTAAGAAGAAGAGATATCACATCACAAATGAGGTTTACAATATATGCACCTAGATAGATCTGGGAAGACAGTAACTTGGATCTGGTTGTCCCCAAAGTAGAAATCAGATCACTCCACTAAGTCTAGAGGTCTTCAATTTGAGATACTCTTACAAGGTCTTTGTCAACGGATGCACACTATAACATAAACTTAAGTGCTGAAGTATACGAAAACATTGAGTAGGTATAATTTTTAATAGATATTCAGGGTATTTAATAAATACTAAGGGCATTTGTAGCTTACAGATTGTGAAATAAATAAATCAACATATTCTGAGAAAGCTGTCATTACACCAAAATGTCTTTTCATTAATAACGAAAGGAATTTTCATTTGTTTTGTTCACTATAATGGTGGCTAATATATAGAAGACATTTAATAATCACTCATTGAAAGGATAAACCACAGTGCTGAATTTAAATGCAGTATTTTATCAGATATAATGTGTATCAATTAGTGGATTAGGTCATTTTAATTAGATCTCAATGACATATAAAACACAGGAATAAGAGATGACATAAAGATAAGAAGTCTATCAAATTAAAAAAGAAATGATATGAAATTAACAGCAAAATTACCAGTAACTGTTCATAAACCAATCTGGAACTAAGGTAGTAGAATGTTGCACTAATTTGTAAGTCATGATGAAAGCCTAAGCTTGCACATGTATAAAATTGTTCTCCTAGGCAATGTCTCACAATTACATATTGATAATTTTGGAATAGTTGAACATGTGTATGTGTAGATTGCAGTAGATATTTATTGCTTTTCAGTCACCCAGTATACATTCACATTTCCTTTGGAAAAACATACTAAAATCTCTCTTGCTGAATTACCTCTTTTTTTTTTTTTTTCACATTGCATAAGGCCATATTGGACTGTAGATAAATGTGCTTTATTGATCCTTAGCTACTAAAACACTTCAGTTCTGGTTCATGTCTTTTCTGGAGTTGGGTTTTCAAGTTTCTGTTTAATTATTTCATTCACCTGAGATCCTTAAAATAAATTTCAGCTTTATTCAGAATTGCCAGAATAACTTTCTTTTGTTTATATCCAACCATACATGTTAGAGAAAATATGCTATGTAAGGTATACTATGGGATGTAGTTAGTTTTTCAGCTTTAAAAATAAAATAGGGGAAGGTGTAGCTTATGAGTAAGGGAGAAATTGTAAATTTAAAAATTTTGCACGACTTCTGAGAGTTCATATGGATTATATCATGCATCACAACATGCTTCAAATAAAATACAAGCGATTGAAAGCATAGAATTTCTTCTCCTGAGCCCATTTATGTTGTTTACATTTCTCGCTCTTTCTCTGTTTACTATTTGACCTCAAAGAGTCAAATATAACATCAACCATCATGGTTTGAACTTTCCCCAACACCACATGTTAATTGAAGCAGAAAGTTACACATGGAACTTTTAAAATAAAATCGAATCATTTTGGTTTTGTATATTTCTGATATTTCAAATGTCTTTTACCTTAATTTTGCACATTTATTTTTTTAAATTAAGATGCTTTTATTTCCTGACAACCATTCAAGAATCATTTAAATTTTAAATATGTGATTTCCTTAGTTATTAAAAGTATTTAATTCTATACCTTTAAAATGGATTACAAACTTTCCACCCAACTTTTTTATTTCTCAATTCTTTTCACAAATTGAATGATTGTATTTCATATATGTCCTTTTAAATCAATACTTTTTACTCAAGCAAAGATTTCTAATTTAGTAGGCAACAAAAAGAGTTTGAACAAACAACTTTAAAGTCAGATCTTCTAACTCCCAGGACTGGGTGTTCATATTTCCACAAAAACAAAACACAAAAAGAAACTTCTAATGTTTAGGGCACAACATAGCACATGACAAAACTGGTATCGTTTTAGCACATGGACCATGAACTTGTTTTTTAAAACAAAGATTGCTAAACTATTCTCTGCTATTCTCCTAGCTACAAAGGGGCTACCTGAGCAGTCTTTAGATTCATCCTCACCCCAAACTGACATAGCCTATTGAGATCTGATGTATCACACAGAAAAAAATACATTTTTATGTTGATCACCTTCAATACACTGTTCCTTTATGATATTGCTGTGTACAATTTCTGCTTTCCTCGGAAGGCCCAAACTGATTGTAATAAGCCCAAGAATGTAATATTTAAAAGTCAATTCATAAGCCACTTAATTGGTTGTGAAATTATGCTCAAAATTTTATCTAAACAGGATTAATATTGGTCCACTGTTTTCTCACTTAAGAATATGATTGGGGAAAAATGAAAAGAATCTGGTGCTTATCACATTTAGTAGAATCTGAAAGGTACTGGGAGTGCAAGCAGGAACAGAAATTATTAGAAAGTAAACTATGAGCACACCAAAAATACAAATCCAAAACTGCTATTAAATTGTACAAAGTTCTAAAAACACATGCTCAATGAATGTGAGAAATTTGGATACAAGGAGCTGAAAGATTGAAACAGAGAAAAATAATAAAGTCTTGTAAAAGAAGAACTTTTGATTGAAGATGAGACATTGTGCCAGCTATCTATTTATTGCCTCTTGGTTCTAAGTTCACCCTTGATTGCCTGCCTTGAAATAATGGAGTCAGGCCTTACCAGCCTCTTGAGAAGTAGGGAAAATGAATTCTCCAACATCAGGCTCTTGCAGTGTATGAAGAGCAGCAGCTGCCCCTGTAGTTCCTCTACAGCTTCACGTCAGAATGACACTCAACCACAGCACTCACTCCATGGCTTTCTAACAAGAACCTAGATATAGCATCTCTCCATGGATGGCTTCCATGGAATCTCAGAGTTTTGCCATCACAGCACCTGGGCAACTTCCCCACCACCTACTTATCTATGGGCACCTTCTCTAATAAGGTCTTTAAGCCTTGGGTGGGGGCAGGACCCTCCTGCTCGGGCACTCTGTCTCAGCCCTAGGATGAGTGGTTGCTTCTTATGTATGCTATCGCTGTATTTCTTTTTACTATTCTTTTTACTTCTTACTAGCCAACTTCACATTATTTCAATTCCTAGTTAAAGATAACAAATCTTTATATTAAACTTTTCCTGTCTAAAGTACAGTATACTTTGCTCCCGATTGGACTCTGACCAATACAGGTGGCAAGAAAATAGCTTCATTGAATCACTTCCATAAGTTCTGTTTATAAGCTAAAGCTTGTTCTATCCAGGAAATTATTTTGTGTTTAATACCTTATTTAGATATAAAATTGTTACTTTTATATACTTTTATACAAGGAAATGTGGCTTATCTGCTTTATGAAATCATATCTCTAATCATTCACATCTTTCAAATGGTTGAGGGGTTGTTACAAGGTATCAAGGAAGAAAATAGAGGTGGAGAAAGATTGCAGACACTAATATGTGTTTTAAAACAAAAACAAATTTATCATGACATTTTTATTACCAAGGATCGGAGACTCCCATTAACAATGCAAGATCTTCAGGCTTCTCTTCTGATTCCTCAGGGAGTTTGCTTTCCCCCCGCCCCCGCTAATTTCTCAGTACTTGCTGCCATGTCAGGCTTGCTTGAGCTTATTGGGTCCATTTCTTTCAAGGTTGAGGCTAGAAATGCACAACTTCCTAGAAAATAACACAAACATCAGCCTTCAGCCCATTCTTCTGGAAAGCAAGGATTTGTGATAATTGCGTGGATAATTGTGTGCACAGGAAAGGTTAGGTACTTTGTTTTTGCTAAAACAAAGCCAAAACCACACCACCTCTAGATATCCAAATATAGGAGTATTTTGTAATTTTTAGAGCATTCAAACTAGAATTTCCCTATACCTACCCACCTGGATTTTCTTGTTGAGATTTTTAATTCCAAAACTCTGATGTGTACTTACCTCGCTGACTATCCCAGTCTACTTCTTGTTTTTTTGAGACGGAGTCTCGCTCTGTCCCTCGGACTGGAGTGCAGTGGCCGGATCTCAGCTCACTGCAAGCTCCGCCTCCCGGGTTCACGCCAATCTCCTGCCTTAGCCTCCCGAGTAGCTGGGACTACAGGCGCCCACCACCTCGCCCGGCTAGTTTTTTGTATTTTTTAGTAGAGACGGGGTTTCACAGTGTTAGCCAGGATGGTCTCGATCTCCTGACCTCGTGATCCGCCCGTCTCGGCCTCCCAAAGTGCTGGGATTACAGGCTTGAGCCACCGCGCCAGGCTCCCAGTCTACTTCTGAGTTTGGAGTGTGGACTTCATTATTTGTCGCATGCTTGATAGTTCACTAGAGTTGCCTTCTTTTCCTCTGCAACCATGATTAACTTTGCCAGCAGAAACCTTAGGTTGGTAAAAAAGTGATTGCGGTTTCTGACATTGCTTTCAATAGCAAAAACCACAATAACTTTTACACCAACCAAATAATTCACTGAGATCTGGGTAGTGGTTAAATCCTTTATTTTTACTTGTTCCGTCTTACTCATTTGAGCTCTTTTGAACTTTCAATGTGAGTCCTTTAACAGACAAAAAGATGTCTTGCTTAGTTATTTTATAACATGTACACTGCTGCTGTAGTTAATGATATATAGTTTGAAATTACAATCCCATTTAGTAGTAGATTTGCCCTAAATACAGTCCATGGCTATGAAGCAGTTGTCTGCAAGAACATCAGTTCTTGTAACTGGGTCCGGGGACAGCCTCTGGAAGCAATATTGCAGGTTTACATTTTAAAAATAGCTTATTTCTGAACATGACAAATTCCTACCATGATTAAAATCATTTTCTTCTGTTCATGACAATGTGCATATTGCGGAAAAAAAAAACAACAAAAAGGCGCGGTGGCTCAAGCCTGTAATCCCAGCACTTTGGGAGGCCGAGACCGGTGGATCACGAGGTCAGGAGATCGAGACCATCCTGGCTAACATGGTGAAACCCCGTCTCTACTAAAAATACAAAAAAAAAAAAAAACTAGCCGGGCGAGGTGGCGGGCGCCTGTAGTCCCAGCTACTCGGGAGGCTGAGGCAGGAGATTGGCGTGAACCCGGGAGGCGGAGCTTGCAGTGAGCTGAGATCCGGCCACTGCACTCCAGCCCGGGCGACAGAGCAAGACTCCGTCCCCCCAAAAAAAAAAAAAAAAAACAACAACAACAAAAACTACCAAGTTACTTATTGCAACTAGCTTGTATCAGCAGATCTAATCCCTGAATGATAAAATTATTTGGTTTGAATGTAGAGTAGGCATAGTTTTGAACTAATGTAAGAAATCCTGATATTGATTTTGCTCACTCTTCCCAAATAATTACAATTTTTAAATAATATAGGGTCCTTATAAGTTGCTAAAAACTAGTTTTCATTTTGCATTTTTAGCAGGATAGTTTTAGATAATGACAGTTTAGAAAATTTTTTTTATTATACTGTACATAACTTTTACTTTGTAGCTAGTATATACAATTTCTAATACTCAATTATTCCCAAATTTGCAAATCCAACCTCAGAATATTTTCTACATTATCGGTTTGGCTTTTTCATGCTAATCAAGAACCAGCTTTTCATGTTATTCAAAAAATATTTTAAATCAGTAATAATGGTGACTATAACACTTTTGTACCCAAAGTGGGAAAGTAGAAGATGGAAATTATTTCCAAAGAAACCATTTACCAGCATGGGTTTTTATTGCATGCATTACTTTCTGCACAGATTCACATGTACAGCCAAAATAACTTAAATGGAATTTCATTTGTACTTAAGTCTCTCAAAGAATACTAATCCTATTCATTACAACAACAACATTCCTCAAAAATCTCTCCCCTTCCCAATTCCTATGTCCTCTGTAGTCATTCCAAAGGACGTTAATTGTCAAATTCTTAAATTCTTTTTTCAGTTCAGCCTTTTCTTTTCTCTGTATTTTCTGTCTTTTGTCTTTTCTCTGTCATCTGTCTTTTCTCTTTCTTTGCTTCACTGTTTTCCATATTTCCTTATTTAGCAAGTAGGCTAATATAAAACGTTTTACTGTGGGCAGGAGTTAATAGAAAAGATGTGAATATTCATTTTTGCCCTGGTGCAAAATAATTCACCATTATTTTAAGGAGTCTGCTTTTGTAAATTATTATTATGGTCAAATATGGTAATCTGCTTTTTGTCACTGAATGTTATGACCAAAGAATCACACATGAATACCGACTCTAAAAAGGAGTTGCATGTAAAAAATCCCAACATGTGAATTGAATATTTTTACAATGTGTATCATTGAAATATCTCCCATCATCACTTCAAATTTTAAATGCATATTTTTCTTGATATTCTGCTTTACAAGTCAGGATTTTAATTCATCTGAGAAATCTGATCTGGAAATTCTCACTAATGCAAATATTAAACTGCTAGATTTAGAAAATAGTGGCATAGGGCAACACTGTTTTGTTAATTTACAGTTTTCCAGGAAAAATAATGAAATCCTAGTTTACATGATTTCTGTCTTATCTTTGAACAACTCAGCTTTTCCAGTGAAAGAACACCATATAATTAGATTAAATTTGTCTAAAGATTCTCGTTATGGACTGAATGTTTGTATCCTCCCCAAATTTATATGTTGAATCGCTGTTCCCCAGTGTGAGGGTATTTGGAAGTGCGGCCTTTGGGAGGTAATTAGATTTCAGTTACATCATAAGGGCGGTGACTCCATTCTGGGATTAATGTCTCTGGAGGAAGACAATGGGAGACCAGAACTTGCTCTCTTTCCGCTGTGTGAGGACACAGAAGACAGCTATCTTCAAGCCCCAGGAAGAGTGCTCTCCCAGGAGCTGAATCAGCCTGTCCTTCATCTTGGGCTCCCCAGGCTCTATACTATGAGAAATAAATGTTGTTGTTTTAGGCACCCAGTATGTGTTATTTTGTTATAGCAGCCCAAGCTAAGGACAATTTTCTTTTGTGGTTGCACTAGTTATAGTTTGCAGATATGACTTACTTTTGTTCAACTTTCAACATTTAACAACATAATTACATTTTATTGGGGAGATTGACTAGTTATCCATGATGCCAAAATATATACTTTATATTTAAAAATTGGTCATTATCATTTTAATTACATTTTTAATGCACATTATAACAAAGCATAAAACTCAGTTTAATCACATTAAATACATATGTATCTATATATTATATAATACTTGTATACCAATAAACACTAATATTATATATTATATTTAATATGTAAAACATTAATATTTATTATAAGTGATTTATTAATATGTATATTACTTGAGATTATGGAGTTGAGTAGTTGACCATGATAATAATTATTCCTAAAGGTTTAGTGCAAATTAAAGGAAAAAAGGAACCAAGTCACCCTAAGTACATTTCTAAAAAGAGAGAAGGATCATTTGACCCTAACTCTCCAACAAGAGCTCTTTGGCAAATTTGGATGTTATAACTCACTGGCAATTGAGGAGCTATTTCTCACTCTTAGCCAGAGGAATTAAGAGAAACGGTTGAAAAATATTTCCTCTCTCTGCTCATGGTTACATATAGCTAATATCATAAAATATTTTATTCCTGTGGATGAGTGCTTAGTTTGACTGAATCTTTATAGCTTATATTATTAAGTAGAAATAAAGACAGAAATATAAACTATTAAATAAAATAATTAAGACCTATAGAATGTACATAGAGAAATAGTATTTCTAAGAACCAACTTAAAAATCAAATAATATGTTGGAAATTCTAGAACTAAAGTCATCAGAAAGTTTTACTTCACTCATATTGATCTATGTGTTTTATAATTAACTGTAAGTAAAACACTATTCAAAAGTGTGAATGTAATCCACTTTCATGGATAATGAAGTTTGTACTATTTTGCAATCAGGTAAAATCCACCCTATCTGTAACTAGAAAAAATAGACTTATAATGTTAAGATTTTCTTTGAAACATTTTCCTTATATATCGTTAATTGCAAAATACTGAAAAAATGTCAAATATGAGCTAAAAGAGACTAACCATATATTTTAACATTAAGATTTCAGTCATATTGACTATGCTACTTTTCCATATACTAGCTATTTTATATTATACTCATTGGTAAGATGGAAAAATTCTAATAAAGTATCTGTTATTGGTAAGAGGTTGGCATAAATCAAAGCACTCCATATTTAGAGCAATTATTTATATTATCAATTACACATAGGTTGTTTATATGTTTATACTATACCTTGCTTTGGACAATTCTATAAGGAGCACAAAACTGTGACACTGCATGTTAACCTTCAATCCTTATACTCTGCTCTCCTTAAGTGTTTAGATCTGTGGATAGAACCATATAGAACAGTCAAAGATTTTTCAACACTATAGCATAAAAGCCAGGGATTCATTTTTTGTTTAGTAGCATCAGAAAATATTAAGTAATTTCCCATTAAGTAAGCTTGCTAATATATTTTTAAAAATCTACAGAGGGTAAGAACAATAATCTTTCTTATTCTGGTTTACAGTGAAAGAAGTTAGAGCTAATTTTGATTTCTTTATACAAATATATTTATTCTTATGCACTTCACTGAATGTTGTAAGCATGTTAACGCATAGTGATTAGATTTATTTTTCTAAAAAAGTACCTTTTGATGTGATTGCTATTACACTGTTAATGATTTGAAAACAGAGAGATTTGCCCCTGCGAAGAAGATGGTAAATTAATGATTTACCATTTAAAATTGATACTTTAAATTATACCTTCTGGCTAAAAGCAGTTAAAAATTTTAGAATAGCAAACTTGACCCAAATGCAATCTTAACAATTTGTGGGAAAAGAAGTAATCTTGTCCGCCATCACATTTCCTTCCACTATGACAGAATTGATTTGATAAAAATAAATTTAATTTTGTCCCAGATTTAAAACTTTCCAAATCCCCCAAGTGATTCCCAAAACCCTGATGAAGTTTTTACTTGTCCTTAGACAGAAGAGAACAAAAAGAACATTGTCACAAATTGTGCATAAAACTAAATGTATTCAATTTATCGAAGTATCCCGTGTTTTTACATGATTTTATGTTACTGTTGTTCTAAAATGACTTCTTTGTTTTGAAATAATGATACTAATAAAGACTTATTGTTTTCTAATCTTATTTGCAAAACTACAAAACTGACAGTCTTATAGGGTTTCTCTCATCTTTTTTTCATTTCTACTGTCTTTCTTTTCTTTTTTTACTTTAAATTTTCTCTTTTTATTTTCTTTTACTTTATTCAAATTGTTGTAATCATTGGCCTAGTCAATGAAGTTGAAACTCTCCAGCTCCATGCCCAAGGTTTTATATTTCCAGACTTATCTTTTATCATTTGTAACAACTCTGTACCATTCAATAATATCTAGCTCTTACTCTCCTATGCCTTTGTATTTGCTATGCTTCTTCTGAAGTGTAAATCTTATTTCAAGACTTAAGTGCTATGTCTTTCTACCATAATATCTCAAACACATTTAAACATCCTTCCTCTCTACTCTCTTGATATAGCCTGTGATTGTATTTATCACATTTAATTTTTATCTTTTTGCATTCCAATACTTCTGTCATTGTACTTGCCACATTGCATTATAATTTTTTAATGTTCTTGGCTTCCCTAACACAGTGAACTCCTTGAGTGTTGGAACCATGCCTAATTTATTCTTGCATTTCCATTTCCTAGAATATAATGTATGCAATAGTCATTTAATAACAATTTCATGCATGAATTCCTGAATGAATGAATGAATGAATGACTCATCATAGCCACCACTAACTCTGACAAAATTACCATGAGTATAGCTTATTTGCTAATTGTATGAAGATGAAATTTAAATGTTTACATCATTGGTTTAGAGATTTTCAGCTCTATGCTTCATAATCACTTGTGGATCTTTATAAAATCCATGTTTGGTTCTCTGTCTTAGAGAGTACAATCTGTTGATCTATTGTTTTGGAGTGGCTTTGATAATTATATGTTTATTCACTTATTTGTTTTAATTTTCCTCATGATTCCTATAAGTGATCAGATTGAGAAAAAAAGGAAATAAATAATTTCTAAAGCAAGTGATATAGTATAACTGGCTCAATATTAGAAACTTAGAAAGCACAAATAAAAATACAGATATAATCTTAGCTTTCAGTAGGTTTGATTAATTGTAGAGTACCTCTTTGACGATCATTCATATTGATTTGCATATTCTTTTATTTCAGTTTTATAACATCCGCAAAACTTAGTCTCAGTCAGTAGTAAGGACGTTTGCAAGATTCAGAACACTATTCACCACCACCATGACCTTGAAAACTAGCTAGTAATGAACAAGATGACTAGTGTAGAAGATGGAGTCAGAGTTTACAACAACAAATAAATTCTGCCTTGATATTTGCGCTACAGTATCTGTATGGTGATTTAGTGAAGTTTTGATATCTTCAGCTCAACTATAGCTTCACTTGAATAGGGAGCATTGCTGTGATTTGATTAATCCAGTGACAGTTTGTGGTTTCACTTTTCAAGAAGGACAGTAAAATAAGATTTAGTTGTAATGATATGTACAGTATAGAGTTTCATAAAACCTTATCTCATAAAATGTCTGAATAACTTTCCAAGTGGTAAGAAAGAAGAAAAAAATAAGAATTTATGACAAAAATAATAAAGGAGGTTCTGTTATTGAAGGCCTGCTTGTACCGCTGAAACCCAGGAATAGCATACATTGAAGTGGAAACAATCTTGATGAAGCTGCTGATCTAATATAACTGTTCTTTCCTCTTACTTTATTTGTGGAATAGAATCCATACAGATATGAGTTTCCCAACATCATTGTCAATACGATTAGAGGCTTATATGTCTTGGTTCTAAATCATTATGTGTAGTTACTGGACAATTCATAAAACAGATTGTTTTACACATAAAGCTTTTACGACATATCTATATTTCAGCACTAAAATTATATGCTCAGAGAGCAAACATTTATATTTAAACTAAAACCAAATAACATAAATATTATTAATAAAGGATGCTATCATAAATAATTGATATTAATCAATGTAGATATATAATAAGGTTTCCTGATTTGGGTTTCTGGATTAGATGAGATGTTGTTATAGATGGTATACATAACCATAATACAAATAAATTGTTTTTGTACTTTGTGCATTCATGATAGTGGATAGTAATGCAGGAGTCTTATTATCAGGTTTATTCATTTTTATACAGCAATGTGCAAAAGCACTGTACTAATGTGGTTGTGCTTGTTCTCAGTTTCTGAGGACACATGGGTGAGACTGCTTGTAATTGTTGAGGTTTAATAAGACAGAGAGGAGGAGAGGAGGCTAATGTCATCAGACTCTCCCTCCCAAGTCATCCACCCTAACCTCCTCTTATGCACCATCAATTGACTTAGGAAAATCACAGGAGTGAATATGCCCTATCACTGTAAAAGAAAACCATAGGGAAAATGTAATGCAGAAGAAAGCATTTTTAGGCTGGGTGCAGTGGCTCACGCTTGTAAGCCCAGCACTTTGGGAGGCCAAGGCAGGCAGATTGCGAGGTCAGGAGATCGAGACCATCCTGGCTAACACGGTGAAAACCCGTCTCTACTAAAAATACAAAAAATTAGCTGGGTGTGGTGGCAGGCACCTGTAGTCCCAGCTACTTGGGAGGCTGAGGCAGGTGAATGACGTGAACCCAGGAGGCAGAGATTGCAGTAAGCAGAGATCACGCCACTGCATTCCAGTCTGATCAAAAGAGCAAAACTCCATCTCAAAGAAAAAAACAAAAAAAAAGCATTTTTCAATGCCACAACAGCTTTCCTCATTTACACTTTGTTATTGCTATAAACATTGTACAATCTTTATTGTATAGGTTGGAAGTAAATTGTTTTGTGAAGTTTCTATATTTTACTTATAAAAATTTTTACTTATTTATTCTACCCTCTGTTTTATATTTTATTAGCTTTTTTAAAAAATGAAGATATCTGAGAGTCCAGTGTAGTATTTTTTGTGGTTGTTTTTGTTTATTTTTATTTTTTTAGAGACAAGGTTTTGCTCTGTCACCCAGGCTGGAGGGCAGTGTCATGATCATGGCTCAATGCAGCCCCACACTCCTGGACTCAAGCAATCCTCTTACTTTAGCCTCATGAGTAGCTAGGACTACTGGCATATGCTACCATGCTCTGCTAACTGTTTTGTTTTTGTTTGTTTGTTTTTTGTTTTTGTAGAGACAGGGTCTTGCTATGTTGCCCAGGCTGGTCTCGAACTCCTGGCCTCAAGAGACCCTCCTGCTTCAGCTTCCCAAAGTGTTGGGATTACAAGTGTGAACCACCACTCACAGCCAGTGTAGTGGTCTTGAAGATGAGCTATGAGAGAAAAAGGATTCTAGGTCTCAACCCATAAATAATTCTAGGAAAGTTGCCGATAATTATAATCTTGTGAATTATTTCACAAGTGGAATGAGAGACATGACGAACAAAACTTCCTGTCACAATGAAATCTTCTTCTTCACGGGCTTTTGCTGGGCTAGTCATTCAAGTTTCCCACTTCTTCATGTGTCATCTGTGACAACTAAACTAAAACATTTGGGAATATTCCAATAAAATTGAAAAAATTCTTCATCACAAATCACAAATCACAAATCACTTCATTCACAAAAAATCACTGTTTTTTGACACTAAAAAGAGCTAATTATTTTAGATGGATATTGAAATCAGAAAGAAAACTAAATAAAATTTTTATTTTGAAAAGTCAAATTAGTGAAAAGCCTGAGGATACATGTTAGTTAGCAGTAACAGTTATTTCCCAGAGAAGGAAAAGTCACACGGTTTGTGAGAATTTACTGTCAGCATGTAAAATTATAAATGAATATAAGATGCTGTGTGAGGATTTGAAAAGTTTCTGCTCTCAGACAGTATGATAATAGACATAGTAATATCATGTCACTAGATGGTAAATAAATTTTCTGTAATTATCTAAAAAACAACAGCTTCTGTATCAGGTTGATGCATCCTGAGATATTCTCAGTAAGTGTCATGCTGTAGCATTTGTAAGATTGTGAATGATTTTGAAATCTCAGGTTTGCTTTTTCTTCTCTGCTGAAAACAATGACCTGAAACAAGCATAGGCCAAGATGTTTTAAATGTTTTTCCTGTTATCTACAAACAGAGTCTGCCATAGAAGAACTGTACAGACATGTCTGCTGATCATGACATATTAATACTTAGCTTCATGAGAGGTTTTATATCTTTTTAAACAAAGGATCATCCTGAGGTAGTCACAACAATGCTTTCTTCACGAAGAAGTGCTGGTAGCAGTTGTTGAAGTGAAAAAAAAATTACACATGATGCTACAAAAGTGCTTTACTTTATTAATCAAAGGCCAGTTTACTTGAGAATGTTTTTAAAATGAGGTACACCTGGACAAAACCCACGTACGTCTGCTCCACACAGGAATCTGGTGGGTTAGTGAGGAAAAGTGCTCAACAGGGTGTATGAGCTGAAAGGTGAGTTGGAGGAGTGCTTTAAAAAATAATAGACCTGATTCAGCTAAGGCTTTCAAGAAGGATGGCTGTGGAAGCGGGCCTACTTAGCAGATGTATTTCTACACGTGGAACAGTTTAATAGGTCTTTGTGAGGCCCTATAGGAAATGTCATAAAAAAGATATCGATCTTCTGAGAAATCAGTTGCAAAAGTAAATTCAAGTGTTTCCATTTGCTTGGACTTGAGTGTATGAAAGGAAATCATCAAGCTTTAAGCTTACATTTAGAAAAACACAAGTCCTACTTTGGCTTAACATTTCTATTTAACAGAAATTTATTATATTTGCATAATGAGTTTTTAACATTTATGAAACGAAAAGAGAAAGATGTTTCAAGAAAGTAAACAGAGCTTAATTACCTTTTTTTCTCTGAAAAGACTGGCTAAAAATATATTTTAGCTTGAAAGAACGGGAGAAACAATCAAGCAAATACCGTATATTACATACGATATAGCACATCATAATCTTATAGAGTGGAAATTTGTAAGAAGTTGTTAGAACATACTTGGACAAGAGAAAAGAATAAAAAAGAAATTAAAACACGTTTCCCTTCTTGGCACTGCTGCTATGCATCTTGGAAGGAGGAATGGTCACACAAAAGGACAAGGTTAACACAAATGCCACACTTGTATTGTTTATTATTGTGTAACAAATGATCAAACACTTAGTGGCTCAAAAAAACAGTCATGTGTTAGTTTATAGTTCCATAAGTCAGAAATCCAGCCTGGTGGACTGGATTCTCTACTCAGGGTCTCAGCAAAAATTAGTGTTTGCAAGACTGTGTTTCGTTTTACAGATTCTTAGGGAAGAATCTTCTTCCAGGCCCATTATTTTTTTGAAGTTTTGTTTTATTTTGAAATGACACATAATAATTTTACATATATATGGGTCACAATATATTTTAATAATACTCTTAAAATTTTGTCTTTTTTTGTTTTTTTGGATGGAGTTTCGCTCTTGTCTCCCAGGTTGGAGTGTAATAGTGCAATCTCGGCTCCCTGCAACCTCCACCTCCCAGGTTCAAGCGATGATTTGCCTGCCTCAGCCTCCGGAGTAGCTGGGATTACAGTCATGAGCCACTACGCCAGACTAATTTTGCATTTTTAGTAAAGACTGGGTTTCTCCATGTTGGTCAGGCTGGCGTCGAACTCCCAAACTCAGGCGATCCGCCCACCTCAGGCTCCCAAAGTGCTGGGATTACAGGCATGAGTCACCTCAGCCAGCCTCATCAGATTATTTATTAATGTTGTTATTATTATTTATACTTTGCTACTGAGTTGTTTCATTCCTTACATATTTGGATATTAACCCCTTGTCTGATTTATAGTTTACAAATATTTTCTCCCATTCTGTAGGTTGTCTCTTTACTCTATTTTTTCCTTTGTTGTGCAGAAGCTTTTTAGTTTGATGCGATCTCATTTGTCTAGTTTTACTTCTGTCAACTGTGGTTTTGTGGTCTTATCTTGCCCCGACCAATGCCATGAAGTTTATGTTTTCTTCTTGTAGTTTTATCAGTGGGTCAATGAAGAAATTAAAAGGGAGATTATAGCCAGTGCAGTGGCTCATGCCTGTAATCCTAGCAGTTTGGGAGGCCAAGGTGAGTAGATTACATGAGGCCAGGCTGGATGGTGAAACCCCTTATCTACTTAAAATACAAAAAATTAGCTGATCATGGGGGCGGGCACTTGTTGTCTCAGCTACTCTGGAGGTTGAGGCACAAGAATTGCTTGAACCCAGGAAGCAGAAGTTGTAGTGAGTCAAGATCATGTCGCTGCACTCTAGTCTGGATGACAGAGTTCAGAAAAAAAAAAAAAAAAAAAAGGAGATTAGAAAAATCCTACAGAAAAAGGAAAATGGAAACACAACATACCAAAACCTATGGATAAGGCCCAAGCAATTCTCAGATGGAAGTTTATAGGAATAAATATCTTTATCATAAAAGAAGAAAGATCTCAAATAAACAACCTTATGTTGCACCTCAAGGAACTAGAAAAACAAGAACGAACTAAATCTAAAATTAGTAGAAGGAAATAAATAATAATGATCAGAACAGGAATAAACAAAATACAGATTAGAAACAATACAAATGATCAACAAAACAGAAAGCTGGGTTTTAAAAACATAAAATCAAGAAACCTTTAGCCAGACTGAAAAAAAAAAAAGGAAAGTAGGTTCAAATAGATGAAATGAAAGACGGAGAAAAGATATTACAATTGACACCATAGAAATACAAAAGATGATAAGAGAGTATTATGAACAACTGTATGCCAAAAAAAAAATTGGATAGCTTAAAAGAAATGGATACACTTTTGAATACTACAATCTACCAAGATTGAATCATGAAAAGAAAATCTGAACAGATCAATAAGGAATAATGAGATCGAACAAGTAATAAAAGGCCTCCTATCAACGCAAAGTCCAAGACCTGATGACTTCACTGTTGAATTCTTCTAGGCTTATCATGGTTGGCAGAATTCATTTTAGAGTAGTTGTATGACTTGAGGTTCCTGTTTCATTGTTAGCTGTTGCCCAGGGTTAACTCTCAGGCTCTAAGAGATCAAACTCTGGTCCTTACATGTGGTCCTTTCCATCTTCAGCGTCAACAGTGACACACTGAATGCCCCTCATGTTTTGAATCTCTGACTCCCTCTTTTACTTCTACCTGGAGAAAACTCTCTGCTTTTAAAAGGTTCCCTTGATTGGGCCAGCCCCACCCTGATAGTCTGCTTTAAATCATAAACTTTAGTCTTTCATTATGTCTGCAAAATTCTCTCAGACTAGTAGCTTTTTTAGTGTTTAATTGAATAATCAGAAAATGAGAATCTACAATGTTATATCTTTAGTGATAGGTACTAAATCAAAGCATTAAATGTGAATTCTTTGAAATATGGGTCAATATGAGGTCATAATGGAGTAGGCTGTACTCCTAATCCAATATGACAAGTGTTCTTGTAAGAAGAGTGAAATTTAGACATGCAGATACACTAGGAAGATAGCCAAGTGAACATGTGAACTCCAAGGATTTTTGGGTCATCACCAGAAATGAGGAGAGACATGGAATAAATTATCTTTCCCTCTGATCCCAAAGAAATGAAGCCCATTCACACCTTACTTTTGGAACACTAGCCTCCAGAACTGTAAAAAAATACATTTCTGTGCCTTTAAGCCACCTAGTTTTTGATACTTTATTATAGAAGCTCTAGAAATTGATATAAATTCAAAATAATTTCAGAGCTGTTTGATAGACTTTATGATATGGCCCCACTATATTTTAAAGTTCATTTTCTTCATAAATATTATCTTACTACATAAGATTTATTTTGGTTTTCCAGTAACCCAATCCATTTTTTTCTGCCTGATGTCTTCAGATGTTGTTTTCTCCTTCTAAAAAATTCCTTTTCTCAAACTCCAAAGAGCTAGCTTTTATTTGTGGATTTTATCTGTTGATTAGTAGAATGTTAAGCTTATTTTGAAATAATTAAATATCAGGGCCTGTGCTAAGATTAAAACTATCTTAATCCATGTCAATTGTCTAACATTGAAAACTTTAAGTTCAATTAGAATCCAGTAAATAGCTTTTTAGTAAAAATTTACAGAATATGGAATTATTTAGAAGGAAGCTAAGTCCTGAAGGGTTGATGTAATTTGGCTGCAGAGGGATTTCTTATTCTACTTATGTTCTAATACATGAACTTTCTAATCACACAAGTGCAATATCTTTGAGAGACAAGGTTACAATCTTAGAAGTCTTACTCACGATGTCAGCAGCATTAGAACCAGAGAGACTCCATGTTGAATAGGCGCTGAGTAAAATAAGGCTGAGACCTGCTGGACTTCATTCGCAGTAGGTTAGGCATTCTAAGTCACAGAATGAGATAGGAGGTTGGCCCAAGATACAAGTCACAAAGGCCTTGATGATAAAACAGTTTGCAGTAAAGAAGCCAGCCAAAGCCCATCAAAACCAAGATGGTGATGAAAGTGACCTCTGATCATCCTCACTGCTCATTATATGTTAATTATAATGCATTAGCATGCTAACAGACACTCCCACCAGCACCATGACAGTTTATGTGTCAATGTCCCGAAGTTACCCTATATGATCTAAAAGGGGGAGGGACCCTCAGTTCCAGGAATTTCCCACTCTTTTTCCAGAAAACTCATGAATAATTCATCCCACTTGTTTAGCATATAATCAAGAAATAACTATAAGTATAATCAACTAAGCATCCCACACCACTGTTCTACCTATGGGGTAGCCATTCTTTATTCCTTTACTTTTTTAATAAACTTACTTTCACTTTACTGTATGGACTTGCCCTGAATTCTTTCTTGCACAAGGTCCAAAAATGCTCTCATGGGGTCTGGATCAGGACCCCTTTCCAATAACAACAGGATAATACTACACTGACTTGCCAATTCTTTCTCATAGATTTTCGACAATGGCAGAACAGCAATACTGGTCTAGGTGTTCCTGTATGCGATATCATTCCCATATATGATAGATGATCTATAAAGATTTGTTAAATGGATTAATAGATGAATGAATGAATGAATGAGTGACACTGCTTTCCGTGTATGCATGTGATTCTTTGTCGTTGAGACCTAACGTCATTGATAAATTATAATTACAATGACTGTTAATAAAAAGTAACATTATTCTGATCAGTTTTTTAAATAAATAAAAATGCTTCAGTAACATGACCAAAAAAATTTAAGAAAATGTATATTTAATGAATGAAAATATATTTAAATATCTTTTAATTATTAAGTGCAAACATATTTTGTTTCTGGGCTTAAGAAGCATGAGGGATATATTTTGATGTTACATTAATAACTTTGTCAGATATTATAAATGGTACTCAAATACTCAAACTATTAACAGATGCTACAAATATCATAATATGAAACATGAAAATAAGTTGAAATCTACATAGTGATTTTCTGTTTCATATTTATCTCCCACCCATGGATTTAGATTGGAATTTGGTAAGATATGAAAACCTAGCAGTTTCCACCAAGCTGTGAATAACTGATTTCATATTTTTTTGTAATTATTTTCTTAATCTTGCAATTTTCTATCACTTGAACTTGCTAAACTTTCTCTAGATATCTGCACTCACCAGCAATTTTTTTGGAAATTGTTATCATCTTTGGATATATTCATCTTTGCTAACTGATGGAACACTAGGTCCTAAAAATTTCAATTATCATATAAAAATTGAAGCTCATGTGAATGTCTTGAGAGGCACATAGTAGTTTGGCAGCCTGTCAATGTCCTACATATTGACAAATTGACTAAGGATCAGTCTTTACTGTACTTAACTCTATATTAACTTTTTAGCTAGTTAGATATGTAAGTATCTAACAGAGATATGTCAGTAGAAATCAAAACACCTGTCTTGACTCTCTATATTTCAAAACTAATACAAATTTCAGGAAAGAAACCTCTAATAAAACAGTGTTTAGTATTTATATTAGCTTTACTGTCACTTTTACCACTTTTTATGGAAAAAGTCATTGCATTAAATATTACATAAATTATATTGTAGTTTAAATTTAGTGTAAATTGATTAGAAATATCTTTAATGACAAACAGTTACAGAAATGTTGAAAGTGTTGCTGAAACTATTGCTTCAGGATTTTATTTTCAGGATAGATAGCTAAGAGAAACTTATATAATTTTATTCATTAGAAAAGTCGTCAGAAAAATATAGATTCATTTGGGAGTTTTATCAAAGGGCAGAGGGAAATTTTATATCCAACTGCCTTTATTTTGATCATGGATTATAAATGTTGCAAAGAACATAGAGATAAATAATTCACAGAATTTTGATAATGAGTGTCAGAGAGATGTTTGAGTGTTTATTAATCTAACTCTAAATGCACAATTAAAATGTGTTTTCTAGTCGATAGTTGTATAGTCTCTAAATTGGTAACAAGGAACCTCTTCATAAAATGCCCTCATTGTGCATTAATGTGTTTATATACTTAAGGAATAAACTTGTAGTGTCCACTATGCAGCAAGCTGCACAATATGCCAAGAGTACATAGTTAAGAAAGGCACACATGATTCTTTTCCTCACCGAACCTACTGAGTAGAGGAGGAGCAAAGAAAGTAAGGTAAACTGAGAGATAGCTTTTTTGCGGACACTTAGGCTAGTCAATTATATCTCTAGGGAACAATAAAAAACCTTAGAATATATAGAAATTATGGAGTTGTTTTTACTGGGTATTAGCAAAAGAAACACAATCGAAACATAAAGCAAAAGCCTGAAAAAAAATATTATCCGTGGAAATTGTTGTGGTTAAATAACTTTTGAAATACAATGTAAAACTGATCCATTTGAAACTAGTAAATATTTTACCAATATGATTTTATAGGATATGGAAAGTCACAGGAGACCATTGTTCCCTAGCAATAAAGAACAAACTAAATAAGCTATAAAAAGTGTGTGTGTATGTTGTATATGTGTTGTGTGTATGTGTACACACACAGGTATATATGTAAGTTCATAAGAAAGCTGAAGCAAAGATATCTACATGAACTAAATTTTGGTTAATGAAAAGAGAATAATGAACATGACAGAAAGAGAGGAAAGGAAAAATCATCTAAAGCTTAACAATTCATAATGACTGTATGTGCTCTGGAAGGATGGTTTAGTCCTAGGAGTCCCATTCACAGGATAAGGTTACACTGACTTGCCATTTATGTCTCATAGGTTTTCAACAAAGGCAGAACAGCAACAAGAAAAAGATGAGGTAAAATATAAGTGTAGAAAGACCCACCTTTGGTACATACTATTGTCTATCTGTAAAATTCATGTGTTAAAACTTATTCCGCATGTAAGAATATTAGGACATAGCATCTTTGGGAGCTTATTAAATCATGAGGGGTCTGTTCTCATGAATGGGATTAGTCCCCCATAAAAGTATCCCAGATCATTACCTTGCCCCTTATACCATGGGGGGATGCAGAAAGAAGGTGCTATGTATGAGCAATGAATTGTCACCAGACTCTGAACGTCACCTTGATCTTGGACTTCCAAGCCTCCAGAACTGTGAAAAATAAATGTTTGTTGTTCATAAGCCACCCAGTTTATGGTATTTCTGTTATACTAGTTCAAACAGACTACATGCATATTACATTATACCTTTCAGTGAGTACACTACGATAATAAGACAGAGAATGGGCCAAGGATAGGATGGAAAAGAGTATACTCCAAAGCACACAGAACCTTCAATGAGTGCATAGCAATAGTCCAGTGAAAGCTAGAAGTAGGGCATCACGGTGAGAGGAGATTTCCTAAGACACAGAAATTTCCCAAGATACAGGAGTTGGGCTAGAAAACAAAGAGAATGGACCATCAGTCTAAAAAGCTGGTTGCTATGTTATAAAGCAGAGAAATATCCTGTGACGAGAAGAGCTATTGGTCTGTTTCATGTAGAGAGATCAATGAAATCCTACTCATCAAATTCCTGACTCTACCATCAAAACATTATAACCAATGTGAAAGAAAAATAAATCTCCACACCCCAAATCACTAAGCCCAAGGGGAAATGTCAGGCTGGGAACTTCATCAGGCAAACCTGCCTCCCATTTTGTTCTGTTAAATTTTACCCTGGTGATATAAATTGATAATTTATCTTTACAGGTGCTGGACAGAAGACAGAACTCAAAGTCACCCCTCTGGCTCATCTGAGATAAATGTGTATCGAATTGCTTCCTCTGCCCTGTTGTTTACATTACCTTATGTAAAAATGCAGATTCACTGAACTATATGAAGGCAAAAGTGACTATTCCTCTACCCGCCTCTCACATGCAAACTGTGCATTCAGTGAAAGGCTGATCAAAGATTTGTCTCTTATCTACTCAAACCTTTAAAAAATTTCTTCCTTCTTCCACAAGATCTGCCTTTTCCCCTTTAAACATTGAAGTCCTCAAAATCATCTTTGGAGAAAGGCACAGACATATCTCCTGGATGCAATTCCTTAACCTTGGCAAAATGAACTTCTAAACTGATTGAGACTCGGGCACTTTTTGGTTTACCCCTGTAAGAAACTGAATCTGAACAAAGCTGCAATTAAACCAAGACCCAATTTAACTTCAGATGCAATTGGTTGAACTTCCCAGCCAAGTGTTGCCTCAAGAGATATGGGTATACCCATTGTTGGAATAAATAATATATACAACTTGTACATTTCTCCTGGAAAAGCCACAGACACTCAATGTCAGCCTGTGAAAGCAGCTGGGAGGGAGGTTGTGCCCTGCGAAACCACAGGGGTGGAGCTGCCCAAGCCCATGGGAATCCACTTCTTGCATCATCATGACCTGGATGTGAGATCTGGAGTCAAAGGAGATCATTTAGGAGTTTTAAAATGTGACTGTCCTGCTGTATTTTGGACTTGGATGGCCATGTAACCACTTTATTTTGGCCAATTTCTCTCATTTGGAATGGCTGTATTTAACAAATACCTGCACCACCATTGTATCTAGGAAGTAACTAGCTTGCTTTTGATTTTACAGGCTTATAGGTGGAAGGGACTAGCCTTGTCTCAGATGAGACTTTGGACTGTGAACTTTTGGGTTAATGCTGAAATGAGTTGAGACTTTGGGGGAATGTTGAGAAGGCATGATTGGTTTTGAAATGTGAAGACATGAAATTTGGGAGGGGCCGGGGGTAGTGATATGGTTTGGTTATATCCCCACCGAAATTTCAACTTGAATTCTATCTCCCAGAATTCCCATGTGTTGTGGGAGGCACCCAGTGAAAGGTGGTTGAATCATGGGGGCAGATCTTTCCCATGCTGTTCTCATGATAGTGAATAAGTTTCACGAGATCTGATGGTTTTAAAAATGGGAGTCTACCTGCACAAGCTGTCTCTTTGCCTGCTGCTATCCATGTAGGATGTGACTTTCTCCTCTTTGTCTTCCACCATGATTATGAGGCTTCCCCGGCCATGTGCAACTGTAAGTCCATTATAAACCTCTTTTGTAAATTCTCCATTCTCAGTCATGTTTTTACCAGCTGAGTGAAAACTGACTGATACACCTACAGATAAAACAAGGGGAGCAAATGAACTACATAAAATCTATGTAATACTCTCTACTTCCAAGTAGCTACTCTTTAAAGTCATCAGTTAAAAACTTTATTTGGCAAGAATTAGTCTAATAGATGCTATTCTCTATGCGCAGCATGAAGAGGCAGGAAAGATATAGTTCTAAAGGGAACAGTTTTTCAGCACCTCCCAAGGTAGGTTGTTAAGAGTGTCACTTTATTGTGTTGACTTGACACTCTGAATTCCCACCATGCCTAATCTACATCAATGAAAACGTAAACAGAAACATAACAGGTATTTCCTTAGGCTACCAGCCTAGAGGTAGAGTAACTGTGTAAGTTAATAACATACAATGATCATGTGTCTTAATCATCCAATTTTCTTCTTTCAGCATTGAAAAGTGGAAATTGCTGTTCTGGTGACTAAATTTATCTTCTTCCCACCTCCCATTCCCCATAATTTCTGCACGTATTTCTATTTCTAAATAGCTACATTGATTCTTGATTGACTTTGCTAATGTCACTGAGAGAATTGATATACTTCCCAGAGAATTCATGCAAAAAATTTGTGCATCCATAAATAATTGTATTGCTATTATCTGTGTATTTGAAGAAACTCTTGACAAAATGTCTTCTTTCCATTCTGGTCTGGTATCCTGCCACCAGAAAAGAGCCATAAGAAGTCAATATATTGTCCTAAACAAAACCAGGTGCTTTACTGCCACAAAAGCATTATCCCCTTACTATGTGTTCCCTCTCAGTCACTGAGCCCCTCACTCACTGAATTAGTGTTATCTGGGTCTTTTCATAATAAGGGTTACTCTTAAAACCACTGTCCTCTCTCTGCACCAGACACTAATATGATTCACATTGATTTTTCTTTTTGTTCATTCATTCTGTTGTCAGACATCTGGATTTCTTTTCTTCATTCTGTTGTCAAACATCAGGATCCAGATATGATGTAGGGTCAAAAACTCTGCTTCCAGTGTTGGGGTTTATTTTTTGAAATCAAATTCATATATTGTTTCATTTAAAAGTTAACCTCTGAGCAACTTTTAAAATTTAGCCCATTTCATGTTGTTTTCAGAGGGAATGAAAAATTTCTCCTCCACTTAACATTTTATTTTCAAGATTATATATATGCCTGTTTTAATATTGTATTACATGTAAGGATTTTTTTTTAAAGATAATTGACAGTAAATTTTTTCAAACAGGATTTTAAAATATATTCAACTCTATAAAGTCAGCTTTTTCTATATTTTTGAAAAAATATAGAAAATGTAATTTATCAAAATATTTATTTTCCCTATTAGTATTTAATTACATGCTTATATGAACTTTTATAGACAATACAATACTCTTACTTAGCAGTGGAAAGGGGAAGAAAGATAGGACAGGAGCAAAGGACATAGACCCTGTTTTTCCTCCTCATGTTGCTGTTTAGAAATAGCGAAAATGAATGAGTAAAAATTCTTTGAAATTGACATTGAACATCCTACATATACCTGAAAAATAAATGTACAGCAGGAGGGTAGACAGATGAGGTGAGGGCTTTAAGGATAGCTCTGAAGTCACCTGCAAAAAAAGGCATGCAGGCAGCAAGGAAGAGGTTAACTTCACTCAGAAGTATTTCAGTTTAGTTGAAGCCGGGAAGACACTTGCCTGAGCATTTTCCACAACCAGTAATTAGGGAATGGAATGAGGCATTAGGTTTAGGGAAAAGAGTGGAAAGGGTCTTTGTAAGTTAGAGGAGAGGAATGAGCATTAAAGGAGATAGAGGGAGACATTTGAATAAACAAACACATTGAAAGAGATTTTTTAGAAAAAGATGTTTAAACCTTATCTGTGTGTGAAGTGTATTGAGTATAGATAGACTATTTTCTGGAAAGGACAAGGATATGATGGCAGTAAACGAGAAGTAAGAGAGAAAAGCTTATCCTAGGCTTAGAGCTACAGCAACAGAGAGGGAGAGTAGTTAAATATATTTTCAAAAAAATAAATACCAAAACTCAGGAGATATGAAGTGGAGAGAGTTTCAGGATTGGCTAGCCTTTCAAATTGAAAGCAAAATGTTGAATATATGTGCATATATTCATTTCTGCGGCATAAAGAGCAATGGATTTTTTATCATATTCTCAGAGGGAATTGGGCTTTTATTATTGAATATAAAGAATAATAAAGGAGCAGAGGTCAAGGAGGAAAAATAAGAGAAAACTGGTATTGAAAGTGATGGCAACACACGGAAAAGTGTGTTGAATTAGAGGTGAAGCAATCAAGTTTATTTTTAACAGATTCCATTTCATTAACTCCTTTACCAAAATTATGCTAACAAAAGGAAAATAGTAAAAAGCAATTCCAGGAATATGTCACTGATATTTTTGTTTGCATTATAATATATACACTGTTTTAGCTATTTTGGTGTACTGAAATCTTCAATATTTCAATTTCATTATGTTCAGAGAAGCACCATAAATGTCTCTTTCCCCATCATAAGCTTTTGCATCCTGCCCACTTGTTTAAATGACCTTTTTAAATATGACATTGCAGATGGGATTTATTTTTATGAGTACATAGTAACTGAGTAACTAACAATCAAATTTCAGTATGAGTGGGAAGATAATGGAGTAGGGAAAATTGAACCCACGACAATTAAGCACATTGTAATTATCATAGATAAGATGGTAACTGACCATTTCAAGAGAAACTCAGAGACTGATCAGTCTTTGGTTGAATCATCAAATTACAGGATCCAAAAAATAATTTATCAACTTAATCACTTCAAATTTCAAAGGTCCTAATTGCTAAATGTGAATGATAATTAATTTCTCTACCTGAAAATATACCTGGCATGATAATGGAAAATACTTCTCTAAAGTGGAGAGATGTTAAGAACTTACTTAAGAGACCAATTAATAGGTCAAAAGTAATTAGGTAAATGTGTTAAACAGAATCTAAGATTTCCTCAAAGATCATCTGCTCTCTCTGGTGTATATGTCCTGAATAATTCCCTGGTGGAATATTATGGTTCTTGCTACCAGGATTAGGTTTTGTTATTTGGCACTGTTGATTTTTAGGTAGAACGGTTTTTCTGGGTAAACCTTATCTAATTATATGAACCTGTAAAAGTATAGTTTTTCTCCAGAGAGTTGTAGAAGAGGAAATCAGATATTGAAGCAAGAGAGGAATTCACTGAGCCGTTGCTGGCTTTAAGATGAACAAGGTCACGTGAAAAGGATCAAAGAGCTAAGAACGACCTCCAGCCTAGAGTCAGCAAGAAAAGGGGATATGAGTACTACAACTGCAAAGAAATGAATTCTGTCAACAACAAGAATTATTTGTGAGGAGATTTTTCCCAGGAGGCTCTGAGGAAAACAGCCTGACTGACACCTTTGTTTTGATTTCGGGAATGGTGAGCTAGACTTGTGACCTACAGAAGTGGAAGGTAATACATGGATTTTGTTTTAGGCTGCTAGCTTTGTGGAATTAGATACTAGTGTAACTGTTTATGTTTCCTGTGTTAACGTTGTCTCAGTCAGTGGATATACGTAGATTTAGGTGAGAAACATCTATTTCCCACCACATCCCCATCTTTTGGGAAGCACCTCAAGTTTTCTTTGGGAATCTATCATTCTCTGCTGTATATTGATACCCTAATTTGCATGGAATTGACTCCACCTCAACTCCAAGGGTGAAGGCATAATGAATATAATTAATACTAATCTTATCCCATGCAATTATTTTAGATTCATGCACATGTTCTAGGTAGATCTCATCAGAGCAGTCATCAGGATTTTTCCTGAAAGTCCTTGGAAACAAATGACCTCTTTGCAGCCAGACATGAGCGAGGAAGCTTATGGTTCTGGGCAGCTTATAACATTTTTGATAAAATAAGGAAAGATTCTGCCCAGTGGCACGAATCCGAAGGAAATAAAACCAGGAAATAGAGGAAGTAACTGAAGGTTAAGTGAAATTACTTGAATAACAGACAAACCCCTGCCAAGTCCACAACTAGGCAATTACATGAGCCAATAACTCCTTTCATTATTTAAGTCCACTTGGCTCTCCTTTCTGCTATTTACAACCAAAATCCTCCTACAATAGTCAATGATCTTCACTCTGAGACTCTTTCTATCTAATTATAAGAAGAATAATTTTGAATTGGAATGCATACTCCCATGAATTTCTCCAAAAGTGATCCTGACAGATTTTTTAGCTCTGATTTCCTTTCCTTGTTTCAGTTACCAAATGCTTCTGTCATTCAGCACTACCTGACTTTAAAGCTGATGATACTTGTTTATTTTTTAGTAAGAGCATTTCAGATTGATGTCTTCCTGATAAATCCAGAGAGACATTTTATCATTGATATATTTTAAAAGTATGTCTTAGAATGGACCCTGGAAAGATCCCTACAGATGACCAAGTTATCATTTATTTTTACTGTTAGAATCCCAGACCAAAAACATATTTTATTCTAAGGCAAATGATTTGCAAAATCTCAGCTCTAATTGTAGACCACTGTACCCAAGCAGTATTGAAAACAGTGTTAGTTTGAAAAGTACAGAACGATCTAAATGTACAGACAGTTATACAGTTTTTGAGGTTCTGTAAATACCTTCACTGTCAACTAGGATTAAAGAAAATCTCCAAATAAGCATAACACATTCTTATGTTGTGTTTTATTGTTTCACATGCAACTATTATTTTCTTTTAAACTGGTTTTCCTATTTATTTTTTCATCTGGTGTTTAGATCATGCTAGAGAGAACAGGAAAATTCCTGCATGTCACTGCCAACTATAAAATCCATCACACAAAACAATGTTTAAAATATTAAGAATATACTTATTCAAGAAGAGATACATGAACGAGTCAAGAGACATGAAATTTACTGATTAATGGCTATAAATTTAGGAAAGAAAGGTAAGAGCAATCCACGTGTTGTTTGCTTATCTACTGTTATGTAAGCACATTGTCTTGGATTTGTATTTGTTTTGCTAAATTTATAACTAAATTAAATAGAACGGATTTTCTTATTCACCATGTACACCTGAGCTGTGAGCTGCAACCAAACGAAAATTATCTGTATTTTCTATGTTTCTGAGTACAAATGATAAACATATTAATTGCATACCTTCTTTACTATTTTGTTTATAAAACTAAATGAAAACTGCTTGATTTTGAAAGAAACAAAATAAAATGGGAAAGGAGTAGAATTTTCCCATTACCTCTATCACAGATGTGTTCTAGTATTATATGAGGCATTGTAAAAGAAGACACCTGGGTTGAGGTGAGAAGAATGTATGCCCCGAAAAACTTGGTTCGCTTCATGATATGTGCCTTGCTTATCTGGCAAAGACCCTGGGTAGTAAGTATATTGTACAGTGAAACTCCTTTGTGAGTTGTAGAAACATTTTGACATAACAGACAAGTTTTGAAAACATAAATTGCTCCTGTAGCCATTTTGCACTGGTAGCATTGGACATTGCTTCATCCCATTCTCGTTGTGTATTTATATTATCAACAAAAAGGCATAAATTTTGTCCCAAAACATAAAACTTTAACAATGTTTTCAGCTTCTTTATATGCCTAAAAAATATTAACTAAATAAATTCTAAGGACAGGTATTTACTACATTTAGGGATAATACTACATTTTATTGATTGCTAAAAATTAGTAGTATTGATCTACTTTCACACCTGTTCTGGTAGCTTCTGTGCTGGACATGTGACTAAGTCTCATCTCTGCTCACTGGGCTTTTGTGTGCATTGTTGAGTATAAATCTGGAAAAAAAAAGTATTTCCAAAAGCAGAAAATCAAATTATCTTAATTATTTTTATGTTTTATTGGTAAACCCAAAGCCATGTAATACGGTTATCTTTTTCCTGGATTTGTTATGTTAATCCCTTTAATTAAACCTTAAAGCCGCAATATGCTGGCATTTAAAACCTGCTGACTGAATCAAAGCCAAAGAGCTTACAGAAAACAGATGACACATTTTCCCCCCAGGCCACTCTCAGTATCCTAACTTCAACTTTAAGAGGCCTAGACAGCTGAAGTAGTTCTCAGTACCCTCTCTCTGGGAATGCAAAGCTGCAGAGGCAGTGCCTGTCCTCTTGGGGCCTTTTAGCAATGCTTCTTTTTTTTTTTTTTTTTTTTTTTTATTCTGTCATTGTAGGATATAGTTCTTTATTTATCATTTAAGTAAGTTTATTCATTGTGTGGTTCAAATCTTCAGCATTCTTCCTTTTTTTTTTTTTTTTTTTTCTTTTTTTCTTTTTTATTATACTTTAAGTTCTAGGGTACATGTGCATAACGTTTATATCATGTATAACTCCCCAATGCAATCCCTCCCTCCTCCCCCCTCCCCATGATAGGCCCCAGTGTGTGATGTTCACCTTCCCGAGTCCAAGTGATCTCATAGCAATGCTTCTTAATGACTCCAGGAGAAAAGAACCAGCAGGGTGGGGCTGCCATTCTCTATGCTATACTTGGATATTTGGGCAAGGACTTGCTTTTAGCTAGTATACATTGATTCTTTTTTATTTTCTCACTCAAATAAGAAGCCTAAAATATTATGTAAGAAAAAATATACACACACATGTAAATACACACACTCTGCTGTGGACTGAATTGTGTCTCCCCAAAATTCTATGTGGAAGTCCTAGTCCTGATGAGCTGGTGGTGTTTTGAGATGGAAAATTCCTGCATGTCACTGCCAACTATAAAATCCATCACACAAAACAATGTTTAAAATATTAAGAATATACTTATTCAAGAAGAGATACATGAACGAGTCAAGAGACATGAAATTTACTGATTAATGGCTATAAATTTAGGAAAGAAAGGTAAGAGCAATCCACGTGTTGTTTGCTTATCTACTGTTATGTAAGTACATTGTCTTGGATTTGTATTTGTTTTGCTAAATTTATAACTAAATTAAATAGTTCTGATATACAGGTTAAGACATTTATCAAATGTTTTGAAGTTTAGACAGAGGAATTTTAAGAACTACATTGTTGACTATTAGATATTTTTAAAGAAAGAATCATAAAAGTAGATCTTTTCTCTAGGAGAATTCATATGACATGTGTTTCTCACGGCCTTAACAAGAGCGGAGGCAATAGGGATGAGCATAACCACCTAGAATCAATGATACCAACTTTATATATATACTGGATTCCAGTCAAATAGAAAATCTTTTTCCAAATGCACCTTCAGCTGCTTACTGTATACTTCCTCCACAAACATTCTTCTCCATATTAAAGTCTGTAGATACTCTACCTAATCCTCAAAACTTATTGAAATTCCATTTTAAATAAAACATGCATTTACTTATCACATACCACATATTATGTCTTTTAAGGCACAACCTTTGGTGTTCAGAAGCTTAAAAATGAACATACACAGAAAATGTAAACATAAATTTGATTATTTTTATAAATACTAGAAATAGATAATATAGTATAGTAATATATATAACAGAAGACAAATGTCTATACAGACATACCTCATTTTATTGTGCTTCACTTTATTGTGCTTTGCAGATATTTTATTTTTTACAAATTGAAGATTTTCGACAACACTGCATTCAGCAAGTCTATCAGCACCATTTTCCCAACATGGCCTTCGTTTGTGCCTCTGTGTCACATTTTGGTAATTTGTATAATATTTATTTTCCATTATTATTATATCTTTTATAGGGATCTGTGATCAGTGATCTTTGATATATTTATTGCAATTGTTTTGAAGCACCACTAAGCATGCCCATGTAAGATGGAAAGCTTAATTGAAAAATGTTGTGTGTGTTCTCACTGCTCCACCAACATGTAGTTTCCTTGTCTCTCCCTCTCTTTGGGTCTTCATATTCCTTGAGACACAATAATATTGAGGTAAACCAATTAATCACCCTGTAATAGCCCAATAGCCTCTAAATGTTCAAGTGAAAGAGAGTCACACTTATCTCACTTTAAGTCAAAAGCTAGAAGTGATTAAGCTTAGTGAGAAAGGCATGTCAAAAGCTGAGATAGACTAAAAGCTAGGTCTCTTGTGCCAAACAGCCAAATTTTGAATGTAAAGGAAAAGTTCTTAAAGAAAATTAAATATACTACTCCAGTGAATACACAAATAATAAGAAAGCAAAACAACTTTATTGCTGGTATCAAGGAAGTTTTAATGGTAGGATAGAAGATCAAATCAGCCCTAACATTTTCTTAAGGCAAAGCCTAATACAGAGCTAGGCCCTAACTCTCGCCAATTATAAGAAGACTGAGAGAGGTGAGGAAATTTCAAAAGAAAAGTTTGAAGCTAGCAGAGGTTGGTTCATGAGATTTAAGGAAAACCTTCACCATACTAATAGTGTAAGGTGATGTAAAAGCTGATGTGCTGATATAAAAGCTGCAGCAAGTTTTCCAGATGATCTAGCTAAAAGAGCTGATGAAGGCAACTACTCTACATAAACAATTTTCAGTGAAGACACAACTGCCTTGTATTGGAAAAAGATGCCATCTAGGACTTTCACGCTAGAGAGAAGTCAAGGTCTGGCTTCAAAGCTTCAAAGGACAGGCTAACATTCTTATTAGGAGCTAATGCTGCTGGTGACTTTTAACTTGAGGCCAATGCTTATTTGCCACTCTGAAAATCTTAGGGCTCCTAGAATGATGCTAAATATACTCTGTCTGTGCTCTAAATGTGGAAAAACAAAGCCTAGTTGACAGCACATCTGTTTATAGCATGGTTTACTGAATATTTGAAATCCACTGTTGAGACATACTTCTCAGAAAAAAAAATGATTTCTTTCAAAATATTACTGCTCATTAACAATGCATCTGGTCACCTATTGCAGGATCTGACCAGCAGCCTACAATGCAACAGGGCTCTTTCTTTGTTTCCAGGCAGATTGGCAGGTCGAGAAATAATAGACACACAGAAGATAGTGAAAGCTGGGTCCAGGGGGATCACCACCTACTGGTCCTGTGGTGCCACCAATGCACTGGATATACTAGCATTTATGATTAGGGTTAGTGAGGGTGGGGTTAGTTTAGGGAGGAATTTAGGGTCGTTCGATTATGAGGTGAGATGGTCACATGGGGACGAAGTAATTCTTTAACATAACATCTGTGTGCAGAAATACGGTATACAGAGATAAAAATTTACAATATAGTGTGTGCATCAGTAATTTCTAACAGAGCCTTAAAACGGAAACACAGTCTTTCCATAACCTATGATTAGCAAGATATTAATCAGCAGTAACAGTTGAAGCAAAAGTTGGTTACAAACAATCCATAGAAACAGAACGTGAAGCTAGACAACTAGTTACACCAGAATTTCTCAGAAGGGAGTATGCCTTAACCCTAAAGAGGCCTAGAAGAGCCATGGCAAGATGAGGGCATTTATAGCCCTATCTTATCCATGTGAACAGATGCCACTCATGCGTCCATTTATAGGCTCTCCACAAGGGTCACATTCCATTCCCAGAGCTATGAACATCTTCTTTTCTGGGATAGGAATCTTGGTGATGTGAAACCTCCCTGACTGCAATTCCATTCATAGGCTCTCTGCAAGGGGAAGCACATCACTTGCTGTTGGCTCATTCTGGCAGCCCAAGCTGGCATTGTCTTTACACAATCTTGCAAGCAATTTTGTATTTTCAATAATCAGGAGCATTTAATCTTTTACTCCATAGCAATAGTTTCAGGGGGTCTCCCTATGATCACCTAAGAACTCTAATGGAGATGTACAAGAAGATGAATGTTGTTTTAATGCCTGCTAAACCAACATCATTCTTCAGCCCATGAATCATGGAGGAATTTTAACTTTCAAGTCTTCTTGTTTAAGAAATACCTTTTATAAGGTGTAGCTTCCTTAGATAGTGATTCCTGGGATAAATCTGATAAACAATAATTGACAACTTTCTGGATAGCATTCACGATTCTAGATGCCTCTAATAACATTTATGATTAGTGTGCGGTGGTCAAAATATCAGCATTAAGGGGAGTTTTGGAGAAGTTGATTCCAACCTTCATGGATGATTTGAAGGGTTCAAGACTTCAGTGAAGGAAATAACCATAGATGTGGTGGAAATAACCAAAGAAAGAGAATTAGAAATGGAGCCTGAAAATGTGACTGAAATGCTGTGATCTTGTGATAAATTTGAACAAATAAGGTGTTTCTTCTCATGAACGAGCAAAGGAAATGGTCTCTTGAAATGCCATCTACTCCTGGTGAAGATGTCTCATTGAAATAACGGCAAAGAATTTATAATATTGTATAACGTTAGTTGATAAGGCAGTGGGCAGGCTTTGGGAGGATTGATTCCAATTTTGAAAGAAGTTATACTGTGGCAAAATACTATCAAACAGCATCCCATGCTACAGAGAAATCTTTTGCAAAAGGAAGAGTCAATCAATGCAGTACACTTTATTGTTTTCCTAATCTTAAAAATTGCCACAGTTACCGTCATCTTTAGCAATCACTACACTGATCAGCCAGCAGCCATCAACATCAAGGGAAGACCCTCCACTAGCCAAAAGACTACAACTCACAAAAGGCTCAGATGATCCTTACCAGTTTTTAGCAATAAAGTATTTTCAAATTAAGGTATGTACTATGTTTAGACATAATGCTGCTGCACACATAACAGATCACAATATAATGTAAACCTAACTTTTATACGCACTTTGGAGACTCAGAAAAATTCCTGTGTCTCACTTTATTGTGATGTTTGCATTATTGTGGTAGTCTGGAACATAATTCATATCTCTAAGGTATGCCTGAAATATATAATAGAAGTCAAATGAAGGGGATGACTAGGAAAGAATTAAAACAGAAATGGTGTTCTACTGGTGAACAAAGAACACCATTTAGTCATATGTTTTAAAAATTTTAGCAATAAACACATGGATAAATAGAAAAGAATAATAGTAATGTTTGAATTTGTCCAGGTAGTTTCAGATATGTCAAAAAGTATTGAGAATAGGGTTGTAAGGCTGGTCGAGCCCTACAAAATAAAACCAAATAGTGTGCATAAAACAGATCTTAATAAGACTATTTAAAATTTAGAACATTTCACCAACTTTGAAGGTTTTAGGCTTACTTTTTGAAATCTGTTTTATATAATATCAAAAATACTAAAATGCTGTCATGTTCCACAAAAAATAATTTTATATGAAGTTTGTGTTGAGTTGCAGCTAACTGACATCACATTTATAAAAATTAAATTAAGATTTACTAAACTCAATTTTGTTCACTTTTCAAGTAATTTCATAAAATCTTAAAAATTCTGTAAGACCTGGACACTATGAACATCCAATGGAGAAAATTACTCTGGCACATGTGGTAGTATTCATTTAAAATTTTTAAATGAGTAAATGCTATATTCAGATTATGTTTCAGATAAATCATTTTAGTGGAATACATGCAGATAGGCTAAAAGGAAACAAGAAAACATGTCATAATGGCTGCTTCATGAAACTACTGTTGTGTGACATGTTATTTTACCTTCAAATTTTATAGCACTTTGGGGGATCTCTCTTATGGTTATGGTAGACTAACTTATAGTAGTTCAATACTTTCACCAAAACCAGTGAAAAAGCCAAAGTAAAAATTAAAATAATTAATTTTTGAAGGCATTGAAGAACTGCCAAGGCAGTTAAAGCTCAGGGAGTGAAAATCACAGACATGTTCATTAAAATACACCTAATACTCTTTACATCACTTAAACTACCCAGGGCTAGAGGCTAAGATGCCTATTAGAACACAGCGAAAAAGCATAGCATAATATTCATCAGTTCCTTGATTATGAATGGCTAAATACTCAATATCTACCAGGAGAAGTAACTCTATAAACATTCCAAAGTGTAAGTTGAGATTTCTAGAAGGAATTGGTATAAATATGAGATGGACCAGAGGCTTATAGAATTTTGAAGCATTTCAGATCCCAATTATGCTATGGAGATCTCTAGCTGCCTGGAAGAGAAAGGATACATTTTTTTTTTCCTAGCAGAAGGCAAAATAATCTATAGCTGCAGCATTTTAAAATGTAAAATGCCTGCTATTCATTTGAAAAATATCAGATAAGGAAAGAAAGTGAAACAGGCAATAGAAATAGATCAAAGGTGACTCAGATAATGAAGTGACTAGACTTGGACTTTAAGATAACTATGAATAATATGTTCAAGAAGATACCAGCATATAGAATGTTATCAGATTATTGGATAAATAAAAATATTCAAACAAAACTTCTAGAAATGAAAACATAATAACTAAATTAAGAATTCAGTAGATAGGATTAAGAGCATTTTAGAAAAAGCTAAAAAAGAAGAACGATTTGAAAATAGGTCAGTAGAAAGTATTCAATCTAAAGAACAGAATTAAAAAGAAACTGGAAAGTACGTGGTGTGGGAGGAGGCATGGTGAAAAATTGAATCTGTAATCAGAATCCAGTATAATAAGAACAGAGGATAGAAAAGAAGTAATATTTGAAGAGATAAGATCTGAATTTTCTCTATAGCTGAATAAAGACATTAAGGACTGGATTTGAAGAAATGCTATGAGTCCAAAAAGAATAAGTAAAAGGAAACTCATTCTAGGCACAGCAAATAAAACCACTGAGAATCAAATTTTGAAAGAAACTTTTAAAAACACAAGAAGGAAAGACACATTATGTTCAAATGGGAAAAACAAAAGACTGTGCATAGATTTACCCGTGAAGTATCTACACATTTCAAAAGATTAAACACATTCAGAAAAATTATCTTACCATAGGGAATATAGAAATAATGAATAGGGTATCAATTTAAAATTTGTAAACATAAGGAAATTAAAAATATCCTTCTAAACATCTTCAAAATAAAAACAACATTAAAAATAAACATTTTGAACATGATAGTATGATTATCATTTTAATATTTTAAGATAATAAAAAATATGACACATTAAGGCCAATCCTTCTGATGAGCATAGATGAAAATGTTCTCATCAAAATGTGAGCTGAAAGTATACACATATAAAGAACAATGCTTCCATGCCAAATTGGTTTAACTTGAAGAAGTCAAGATTTATTAAAGATTTTTATACCAATAAAAATAATTGTTTACATTAATAAAGAAAAAACTTCATCTATTTAGATGAAGAGAAGGCATTTTATGAAATTCTATATACACTCATTGTTATTAAAATTCTTAGCAAAGTCAGAATAAAGGACAATGCCAAACTCTGATTAAACATTATAGCCAAGATCATAATTAATAGTGAAACACTGGAAGAATTTCCTATGAAATCAGGAAGAAGACACAGTTATATACTATCACCACTACTATTGAACTTTGTACTTGGGACCCCTGCCATTGCAAAGAGACAAGGAAAAGACAGAAAATATATGTATTGGAAAAGAATAAATGAAAATTTGACCTAAGTTGTGTTCTATGAGATGTCAGGCTGGTAGAGTTCTCTTAGAATTACACTGTGAAAGAGGGTAGGAAAGCTAACGTAGCCTGGAAGCAAGACTGTAAATGTATGCTGTTATCTATTACAAGTGAATGAAACTTTCTCTGATCCTCATTTTTGGTAGGGATAGAAAGAATACATTTTCTTGATCAATGGCTGCCTATCTTGTGTCACAGTTCATGCTAAAATACTTTAGAAACGACACCATTTCTAAAACAGCGGCTGCAATTGGTTGTAACACTTGCATGAACTTATAGTCACCTTGCAAGCTCTGCCTTGTTTCTTTAATGGCTAGATTGGTAAAAATAAATGAAAATGTGATGGGAATCACCGCCATTCATCCTTTGGGCTTATACAGGGATGTCCCTAATTTGTGCTTTTCCTCCTGGGATGCAATATTTTTAAATTAAATTTATGATCTCAGCCAGGAAGGATCAGTGTTAGACACTTCCACTTGACCCTCCACACTATGATTGCATTGGGAGAAACAAGCACCAGGTGGGTCTGCCAATTCAGTGAAATAACTATGATCCTGGACTTTGTATCATGTGACCCTCATGTATCCCTCTCAAACCAAGTGCCCATAATGACACCTCAGTTTTCAAAGTGCCAATGTTTCCTCAAACCGTGTCTAATAGATCTTAAAATATTTGGTGTGCTCATTTAACCAGTGCACAGTTTCCAGAATAATTTGCTATAAATAGCTTTAGGAAAGGGCTGGAGTAAACATGACTATATGCACTTGTCATAATATTGCATTACCCTTTCTCCTGTAGACCTGATCTCACTTTCAGACAGAAGTTTCCAGGTCCCAAACAAGCTTTTGTCTGGAAACTTGGCAAGAAATTGTGACTTTTTGTTTTATTAACTTCCTTCAACCTTCTGAGAATAGTAGTGCCTTTACTGGCTGTTTATCTATTTTGTCCCCAACATCATCATGGTATGTTAACCTTCTCCATAGCTCTCTGCTTCTCAAACCCCCTTAGCTGCTTCCCTGACCTTACTATACATTAAAATATTTGCCTCTCTTTAACTCTGAATGACTCATCCTATATATTTATCAAGTCCTATTATCATCATTGCTGTCAGTAAGGCCAGTTCTGCCATACCATTTCTTTCATCAGGCCTGGTCAATACAGCAAAGTTAACTTCTCATTGGTGTGAGTGCCTGCCTCCAGCACATTCTGCCTTGCTTTGGTAACTGCTGTATCCTCCAAGTCTTTTTGTTAAACACAGGGCTTTTGTGGCTTTTCTGGTCGTATGTAGCACATCTACTCAAACATGCCCACATCTTTAAACCTTAGAATTCCTTCTTCTACCATTTACCACAGCAATTCTGGCATTTCTACCACATCTAGTAAGAACAAATAGATTTTTCATACTTCTAAGGGCTATCATAATTTAGAGTTCAACATTTTATACCATATCATTGATCAAGCTATTTCCATGCATATCAGCTCCGTTCCTGTAGTTTTGTGTTACCCAGGTCCTGCATCTTTGGGACATGGTCTCTGATCTTTTAAATCAAGCCTAGTATGTCCCTAGTTGGGTTATGTTACTCATTACGCGTGCTTATTTCGAAATGTATGAGAAACACATTGTGGTTTCTCATGGGAGGAATATGTTGCTTGGAAAAAAGAGGCTTCTGCATCATCTTCAAACAACAGGAAAGTGCCAGTCCTTAAGAGGGAGACTTGGTCAACTTTGTAGAATTAAATCTCATATGAATCTACAGATGTTTTAGTTTTGTAAAGCAAATCACGTTAAAAAAAAAAAAAGCATGGGTTATTTAGTTGTAAAACGATCTTAATGCGATTAGCAATGAGAGTTACAAAAGTATTCCACATCACATTATATTACTGAAGATTTTTTAGATGACATTTAGATAAAAATATTGAGGTACTGGATTATTTATAATATATTCATTTTGCGGTGCCTTCTCTGGCTATCTCTCTATTTTGTCCCTAACATCATCATGTTATGTTATCTTCTCCACAGCTCTCTGTTGGTCTATCCCCCTTGGCTGCTTCTTTGATCCTGTTACACATTAAAATATGTGTGTCATTAAAATGCTTTCTTGTTGGTCTTAAGTAATTAGGGGAGAAAAATTGAGTGAAATCATATGACAAATTATCATCGATTGGCAAAATCTTAATTTGTGACTTTTCAAATGAAAAAGATAAATATGTAATGTTAAGTCAACTTGAAGTTATTGAGAATGTTAAAAAATCTGATGACACTAGGATCCAGGTTTAGACATGGTATTATATTTAGAAATAAAATTCTGCTGAATTATAAGATATCAGAAAATGTCACTAACTATTTTTAAAGTAATTTTAGGCCCTGGATTCATATATTCCTTGGGAGTCTCAGGAAAGGGCAAGCTGACCATTAGGTGAAGTGTATCACTACTGCTTACAGTACTTTTTGACGATCTATATTTAAGAGTTTAGTGCCACCTGGTCAGTTGCTGCTTGTTGAGATTTGTTAACTTGCTGTCATAATATTAAAAGCTGTAGGGATTTTTTTAAAAAGTATTTAAGATAAGCACCCAAAAAGTTACTCAAAAGCAGTTCACAAATGTTTCAGTACATGGAGAGATAAATGGTATCAAACTATATTGAACTCTCTATGACCCACTGGACTTTCGTTCAAATTTTGTATCTTTCCCCACAACTTACTTTGAGACGTTAAGCAAGTCACAGTTACTTTTGGCCTCCACTTTTGTATTTTACAGTAGAGCTTCTTTATGTCCCTTCATTCTATATTAATCTTTTCTCATTAATTTCACTTCTCTTCCCTCCCTTGCTGGTAAAAGCTGTATAGGAGTATTGAAATTTAACACAGTCCAGTTTCAATCCATTATATGCCACTTCATCTCTCTCTATATATATTTACTGTCTTTTTTCTCCCAATTTTGATAAAACTTACTGACTGCCAATCACTTTATATTTGTGTTACGCAAGTATTCTAGGATGACGCTTCATATTTTTGAACTATGTGTATGTACATGTTCCACCTCAAAGTTCTTGGGAAGCAGGGGTCAGGGAGGAGGTGGAGAATGATATGGAGCACATCTGATCTTTCTTATTGACAAAGTTTTGGCGAATCTAGCAGTGTCTTCGTAATTTAGTAAGAAATCATCATATGCTTTGTGTAATCTATTTGTGGAATTGGTGAGATATGTTTTTAAGGGTTGTATTATGATCTTGTTTCAGTGATACAATAGGGACAGATTGGTTCACATTAAATGGTATATATTATTTTGCACTTTTCCCAGACAACCTTTAATTCTCAGACCCCATTGCATGTGTCTAAAGCCCAGTAGCTCAAAGGATATTGCTACCTTATTAAGAGAATATTGATGTGCTAAGGATAATTCACTCTTTGCCATGTGAAAAAAGTCACCTGTAAGCACAAATACTTACACTGTAACTTATCAGTGGCCTCTTCTTGGGCCCATTACATCAGTAAACCACCATGTGTCTTTTGAGTTTGGGTTTATTGTTCAATCCAATTGTAATACACACTCTCTCTCTTTCTCCATATTTAAATATGTATTTCAATATGTATTTTAGTAAATATATTTCAAGGATTTCTCAAAGGTCCTGGCACAATAATGTTTTCATTTCTATTTCTGATTGTGTGTGTATGTGTGAACTGAATCTGATGTATGGATTTGACACTGAACAGGTGGCTAACTAGGTTTAATCAATTTGAAATATAATAATCTTGGTATTTACTGGTCCTTTTCACTATTTGATAACTGTGATGTTACTGGATAATGAGTTATGTCTAGCCTCGTAACCTATTATAGTTACAGAGTATGTTACTTAAATTCAAGATAATAACTTTAATAATTAAAAATCCTGTCTCAGCTATTGACTTAACAAATATCAATTTTACAGAAACCAAAAGTTTGATAGAATTTTGACGGGATATGCCAACTAAATGTGGCACAAAATTTTTCCAACACTAAAAATCTTTGTCATTAAAGAGGAATCTTACATTTCTTGTGTGTCTAGGAGTAGCTATATTTCATGTGAGACAGTTTTCAAACGTGTGGACACAAGTTTGAGAAGATCATTCATAAATGCGCATAAGCTTTGTGAACTTGTTTTAAACCATGACCTCTCAACTTTGGCATTATTTACATTTTGGGCCTGGTGATCGTTTGTAGTGCAGCATCTGTAGTGTTCATTGTAGGATATTTAGTAGCAGTCCTAACTTCTATCCGATAGAAGCTGAGAGCAGCATGCCAACTGTGACACCCCAAGATGTCTCCAAACACTTACAAATAATCTTTGGGGGGCCAAAATCATCCAGGTTAAGAATCACTGGTCCAGACATATTTATATGCATTTTTCAACTGAGTCATAGTGGTAAATTATTTTTGTTTGAGTCTATCATCATGTTTTTATAATATGTAAGATGCAGTCATAAGCAAAAGAGAGTGATTCAGTAGAGAGAAAATGGCAAAATATTCCCATGAAGATTAGATTTCTCATCTCAGAAGGGAGTTGTACATATTTTGAAACCATTTTTAATTATTTTAACTGTGACTCATTATATGTTGCCCACTATCTATTTCTCTCTAGAGATTTATTGACTATCTTTTAGTCCTGAAAAATAAAATTAAATGTATTTATTAACAAAGATCAAGGACCTGTGTGCTATTTCACATCCTCTGAGCAGTGTTTGCCATGTTGACATTAGATATTCAAGAGATTTATATGGAAACATGTCTGTAAAGGAAAAGGAGGAGGCAGCTGGAAGGAGCAAAGTGAATCCTCACAGCAAGATACATATCTGACTCCTGTAAAGGAAAGAGAGAATAAAGGAGGCTTGATAAGTAGATTCCCAGCACAGATCTCAGTTTGCTGCTAAACTAATTGTCAAAGTTACCCTTTAGAGGAGTCCTGCATCTTACAGAAATAGACCTGCCTCAGTATGCCCACTATGCTCAGTTGTGGGCTGAGAACCTTAGAGAAAAGTATAGCCTGAGCACAGATGGGGGAGGATTCAGAAGACAGCACTTGGTCCTATCTGTCTGTGATGCTACTGAGGCCTAGGTTTGTTGGTCAATATTTCTCTCAAGCTCCTCGATGCAGATTGAAGTGCTATCTTTTTTTTCTGATAAAACCTGTGTCTTTATTTTTGAAGCACAAGAAGAACAAGAGTGTTGAAAAATTAAATACTTCCAAAAATAATTATAGAGGTAAGAATCCAGAGTTGCACTATCTCATGCAATAGCCATTAGCAACAGGTGACTATTTAAGTGAATTAGAATTAAATATTATTAAAAATTCAGGTCAGCAGTTGCAGTAACCACATTTCAAGTACTGAATAGCCACGTGTGGCTAGCAGATATTGTATTAGAAAGTGCTGACTCATACTGTTTCCATCATGGTAGAATTTTCTGTTAGACAGCAGTGATCTAGAGAAATGGAAGTAAGATGGTCCTCTATTAGATCATTTTGGGCTTTCTCTTTCATACAATTTGCTGCAACTAGAACTCAGCCTAAATTAATATGTCAGCATACATGTATACAAATTTGGAACTGGAAATAAGAACTGAATTATAAATTGTTCATTATACTTACACCTAAAAACCATGGTGTAAGACTCTAATGTCCACTTATTAATAGTTCCAACACATTTTTATCCTTGCTGAATGTAAAAAGAATGTTCAGAAACTTGTTTTTGTAATTATATAAAAATAGTTTATACTAAACAAATTGCATGGAAAATTAAGGACTTATAGGAATCATTCAGAAAAGTCATCATATTTTGCTTATACATTTATCCACTGATGAACACATGGACTGCTTCCTTGTTTTAGCTATTGTGTGTAACGCTGCTTATGAATATGGGTATACAACTATCTCTTTGATATTTTAGATTTTCATTCTTTTGGGTACATACCCAGAAGTGGAACTCATGGATTATAGAGTAATTCTAGTAATTCTATTTTTTTTTTTTATTTTTTTTTTGAGACGGAATTTCACTCTTGTTGCCTAGGCTGGAGTGGAATGGCTTGATCTTGGCTCACCGCAACCTCCACCTCCCAGGTTCCAGCGATTCTCCTGCCTCAGTTTCTTGAGTAGCTTGGATTACAGGCATGAGCCACCACACCCGGCTAATTTTGTGTTTTCAGTAGAGACAGGGTTTATCCATGTTGGTCAGGCTGGTCTTGAACTCCCGACCTCAGATGATCCGCCCACCAAACATTCATGCAATTTTCCAAAACAGCTATACCATTTTACAGTCACACCAACTAGGCAAAAGTTTCACTTTTTCCACATTCTTGTCCACACTTATTTTCTGTTATTTTTTATTTTTATAGTAGTCATTTCAATGGGTAGAAGATAGTATCTCATTGTAGTTTTGACATGTATTTCTCTAATGATGAATAATGTTGCTTATCTTTTCATGTGCTTTTTGTTAATTTGCTTGTATATCTTCTTTGAATAAATGACTATTCAAGTTCTTTCAGCATTTTTGAATTCAGTTGTGTGTTTCTCTGTTGTTGAGTTTTAATAATTCTCTCTTATATTCTGGATATTAATCCCTCATCAGATGATTTACAAATATTTGCTCCCATTCTCTGGTTTGTAATTTTTGCTCTGTTGGTAGTGTCTTTTGAGGCACAATTAAAAAATAACCATACAGTTCAATTTATCTTTTTATTTTATTTTATTTTATTTTGCTGCCTGTGATTTTGGTGTCACATCCAATAAATATGCTAAATCCAATATTGTGAAGCTTTTCCCGTATATTTTTTCTAAGAATTGTATAGCTTTAAGTCTTACAATTAGGTCTTAAATTTATTTTGAGATAATTTTTGTATATCGTGTCAGGTATCGGCTTAACTCCACATTTATTTGCACATGGGTATCAATTATCCAAGCCCAATTTTTTGAAAAGATTGAGTTTTTGCTCCATTGGATAGTCTTGGCACCCTTGTTAAAAATCATTTTACAATATATGTAAGAGTTTATTTCTGGACTCACTTTTCTATTACATTAATCTATATGTCTGTCTTTATGCCAGTATCACACTTTTATTTTAATTTACAGTAGTTTTGTAGTATGTTTTGAAATCAGGAAGTGTGGGTCTGCCAACTATGTTCTTTTACAAAATTGTTTGGGTTTGGGCTATGTGGGATGCCTTGAGATTGCATATGAATTTGACAATGAATTTTTATATCTCTTCAATAAATCCCATAGGAGTTTTGATAGGAATTGCATTAAATCTGTAGATTGCTTTGGGTTGTCTCTTATTGATATATTAACAATATAAAGTCTTTCAATCCATAAACATAGAATGTTTTTCCATTTATTTATGTCTTTTAAATTTTCTTTGAGAAATATTTGATAGTTTTCATTGTATGTCTTTCACTTCCTTGCTTAATTTCTAATAATTTTATTCTTCTGGATGCTATTAAAAATTGAATTGCTCATGGTGGCGGGCACCTGTAGTCCCAGCTACTCGGGAGGCTTTGGCAGGAGAATGTCGGGTGAACTCGGGAGGCGGGGCTTGCAGTGAGCAGACATCGCGCCACTGCACTCCAGCCTAGGAGACAGAGCCAGACTCTGTCTAAAAAAAAAAAAAAAAAAAAAAAATTGAATTGTTTTCTTAGTTTCCTTTTGGAATTGTTCATTGTAGGTTTATAGAAATGCAACTAATTTCTGTGTGTGGATTTTATGTTCTTCTACTTTACTGAATTTATTAGTTCTAACTTTTTTTCTTTAGTGTAGAAACTTTAGGGTTTTCTACATATAACACCATATAATCTATGAACAGAGATAATTTTATTTATTTCTTCTTAATTTGTATGCCTTTTATTTCCCTTTCTTATGTAATTGCTTTGGCTAAAACTTCCAGTACTGTGTTGAATAAACTTGGCAGAAGTGGGCATCTTTAACTTGTTCCTGAACTTAGAAGGAAAAACTTTCAGTCATTCATCATTGATTATAATGTTTATTGTGACTTTTTCATATATAGCTTTTATTATGTTAAGGTTTGTTCCTTCTATTCCTAGTTTGTTGAGTGTTTTAATCATTAAAGTTTGTTGAATTTTGTTAAGTGCTTTCACTGCATAGAGATGATCATTCTTTCCCTTTCTTTGTATTAAAGTGATGTATTAAATTGATTGATTTTCATTTATTGAGCTATTTTTGCATTTTGGAAATAAATCCCACTTGGTCATGGAGTATAATCCTTTAAATAAACTATTTAATTTGGGTTGCTAGTACTTCCTAAATGATTTTTATATCAACCTTCATAAGGGAGATTGCTCTGTAGTTTCTTCTTTTCTATTTATTTATCTATTTATTTATTTATTTATTTATTTTTGAAGTATCTTTGTCTGGCTTTAGTATCAGAGTAATGCTAATAGTACAGAATGAGTTAGGATATGTTTCCTTCTCATCAATTTTTTGAAAAGTTTTTGAAGAATTGATGTTAGTGTTTTTTTAAATGTTTGCTGGAATTCACCAGCAAAGTCATCAGGTCCAGGGCTTTTCTTTGTTGGTGTTATTGATTAACTGATTCATCTCCTTACAAGTTACAGGTCAATTCAGTTTCTATTTCTTCATGGTTTGGTCTTGGTACGTTTTTTGTTTCTAGAAGTCTGTTTACTTTATCTAGATTATTCAGTTTATTGGTATGTAGTTTCTCATAGTACTATCATAATATTTTTTATTTCCATAGAATCAGTAGGAATATCTCTACTTTTATTTTTTATTCCAATAAAATACGGGTCTTCTTTTTTTCTTAGTGCAGCCAGCTAAATGTTTGTGAATTTCAATGATATTTTTGAAAAACAAAGTTTGATTTTATTGATTTCCATTTTTTCTAATTTATACTTTATTCTAGTTGTTATTATTTATTTACTTCTGCAAATTTTGGGTTTAGTTTTTTTTTGGTCTTTTCCTAGTTCCTTAAGTTGTAATGTTCAGATATTTATTTGGGATTTTTTTTCTTTTAATATAAGCATTTATAGCTTAAATGTCCATTTTAGCACTTCTTTCACTGTATCCCATATGTTTTGATACATTGTGTTTTTATTTTCTTTCATATATAAGTATTTGCGATTCTCTTGCGATTTCTTCTTTGATCCTTTGTTTATGAGTGAGTTGCTTAATTTTCATACATTTCTGAGTTTTACAGTTTTCTTTCTGTTACTAATTTCTAACTTAATTCTATTGTGCTCAGAGAAGCCAATTTGTAGGATATATGTGTTTTTTAAAAATCCACCAAAATTTAATTTGTGGCCTAATACATGATATGCCCTCAAAACTGTTCCACATGTACATGAGAAGTGTGTGTATCTTTTTGTTATCAAAAGAATGTTCCATATAGGTCAGATATTATTGGCTTATTGAGTTGATCAAGTCCTCTATTGTAAGATTTTCTCACTTCTGTCTGGTTGTTCTTGTCATTATTGAGAGTTAGTTAAGAAGTTGAATTAACTTAAGTATCCAACTATTATTTTAGAACTGTCTAATTTTTCCCCTTCAATTCTATCATTTTTTGTCCCTTCAATTCTATCAATAATGATCTGTTATTAGGTGCATAAATTGTTGTTGTTTTTGTCGTTATTGTTGTGTTTGAGACAGAGTCATTCTCCAGGCTGAAGTTGCAGTGGTGCAGTCTTGGCTCAGTGCAACCCCTGTCCCCCAGGCTCAAGCAATTCTCATGCCTCTGCCTCCTGAGAATGTGCCACCATTCCCAACTTATTTTTTGTATTTTTAGAAGAGATGAGGTTTTGCCATATTGGCCAGGCTGGTCTCAAACTCCTGGACTCAAATGATTCACCAGCCTCAGCCTCCCAAAGTGCTGGGATTATAGGCAAGAGCCAACATACCCAGCCTAGAAATGTTTTTTTAATTGTTATAGGTTTTTGCTGCATGGAAACTTTTGTTGATATATAACATCCTTTGTCTTTTGAAACTTTTTTTATTTAAAGTGTGTTTTACCAGATATTAATATATCTACTCTACTATCTCTTAGATACTTTTTGCATGAAATATTCTTTTATATCCATTAACTTTCAACTTTTATGCATCTTTGAATCTAAAGTGAATCTCTTGTATACAGCATAGTTGGATGATGTTTTTGTTTTTGTTTTTTAATCTATTCTGCTAATGTCTGTCTTTTAACTGGAGAGTTTAATCAATTTACATTTAAAGTTCATTGATTAGAATCAGTGGACTTTTGCCACATTGCTGTTAGTTTTATACATATTTTATAGTTTTTTACTCCCTCGTTTCTTACATTACTGTGTTCTGCATTTAGCTATTTTTTGTAGTAAAATGTTCAAATTCCTTTTTAATTTCCTTTTGTGTACATTTCTTAGCTAGTTTATTTATGGCTACCATGGGGATTACACATAACATCATAAAGTTTTAATACTTCAATTTGAATTTATACCAGTTTAACTTCAGTTAAAAATCACATTTTTGTAGAATTAGTTTCCAAGAATATAAGCTTATAATTTCATGCTTTTATCTCTTAAAATATGTATATATAAAAATGTGAGATTACAAACCAGAGTTTCAATAATACTAAGTTTTAGACTAATTTTTTTCATAAAAATGCATGTCTCTTAAATTATGTAGAAAACCAAATGTGGCTTTACACATCACTGTTACAGTAATACTAGCTTTTATCATTGTCCATATATTTCCTTTATTAGGATTCTTATTTCTTCATATCACTTTGAATTACTTTCTAGTATCCTTTCATTTTAACCTGTAAGATTCCCTTTGCTGTTTCTCACAGGTCAGTCTGTTGAAAATGAACTCTATCAACTTTTGTCTATTTAGGAATGTCTTTATTTCTTTTTTTACTTTTAAAGGATAGTTTTTCTAAATATAGGATTCTTGCTTGTCAGGTTCTTGTTATTTTATCTTTTAGAACATTAAATGTATCATCTCACTTAAGGTTCTGACGTAAAATCTGCTTATAATATGTTAAAGATTCCTTGTATCTGACAAGTTCTTTTCTCTTGCTGCTTTTAGAATTATCTTTGTCTTTTACTTTTGACAATTTGATTGCATAGTTCAGTGTGAATCTCTATGAGTTCATCTAATTGGAGTCGTTGAGCTTCTTGGATGTTTATATTCACGTCTTTCATCAAATTTGGGAAGTTTTCAATTATAATTTCTTCAGATATTTTGCATGTCCTTTTATCTATCTTTTCTTTTTCTAGGGCTCTCACAATGCATCCTCTTGATCGTATTCGACAGGTCCCTTAGGTTCTGATCACTTTTCCTCAATATTTTGTTTGTTTCTGTTTTTCAAGCTCTGTTATTTCTGTTGTCCTATTTCCTAGTTCGCTGATTCTTCTGCCTGCTCAAATCTGACTTTGGATCTCTCTAGTGAATTTTTTATTTACATTTTTACAGTTTTTAGCTCCAGAATTTTTCTTTTTGGTTTGTTTTTAGGCTTTCTGATTGTTGATATTTTCACTTTATTCATACATCCCTTTCTTGATGTACTCCATAGTCTTCCTTTTCCTCTTTGAGCATTTCTTAAAAAGTTGTTTTAATTTATTTAACAAACACACCTATAATTAGGTCTTTTTCAAGGAAAATTTTTGTTATTTTATATACTTCATTTGCATAAACCATATATTTTCATTTATTTATGTTCCTTGTGATTTTTTATTGTAGTTAAAATCTGGACATTTGAATCTAATAATGTAATGACTATATTTCAGATCTTCCTACCTTCCCTAGTATTTGCTAGGGTTTTTGTTACTGTTATTGTTGTTTTTTAAATTGTTGCATGTTGTCTCTGCGCCAATGTTCAGCCTGAGACATAAGCTTAAGGTGTTTTCAGGTCTTTCTTAGCCTGTGCCTTCCCCTAAACATGTTCAGTTACTTTCTAATTTTCCCATTGTCTGCAGTTGATTTTAAAGGTTCTAGTGTTCAATGTTTGGTTTTCAAAAGGAAAATGAGAAAAAAATGGAGATGGAAACAAACACAGACACACACATATAGTCCCTTTAAACACTCTGGAAGCCATTTCAGATGGAGGGGGAGCAACTTACAACAGTGCAAGGAGGTACAATACAACAAATGCCCCTTTATGTCTGGACTTCTGTGAGTAGAAGCAGCAACTATAAAATAGAGCGCAATCTCTGGTATTTGGAGGACAGGCTATTTTTTCCCACCCTCACTCTGGCAAGATTTGTGTAACCTTCTCCAAAAACATGTTCACAGCTGACAGTTCTGGGGCTAAAGGGTGGGGAATGGATAGAAGTTTCTATGCTAGAAGGTGATGCTGACTGAAATTAACTTCCATTTATTACCTATGCCTTTGTAGGAAGTTGCAAGCCTTCTATGAACTCTAGAGTTCCAAAACAGTTATACCAGAATGATTCTGCCTGTACAATTTGTGGTTTAGGTAGGGAAACAAATTTTTGGTGCTTTCTATTCCACCATCTTCTAAGAATCTTTGACAGTTCTTTTTTAGTTAAGAGAATATAGGGGAGATATTAGATACAGGAACACTAAAAATAGACACTTTTTTGCCTCTGTTGTAGACATCTAGTTTTTTTTTTTTTTTTTTGAGGCGGAGTCTCACTTTGTCGCCCGGACTGGAGTGCAGTGGCCAGATCTCAGCTCACTGCAAGCTCCGCCTCCCGGGTTTACGCCATTCTCCTGCCTCAGCCTCCCCAGTAGCTGGGACTACAGGCACCCGCCACCTCGCCCGGCTAGTTTTTGTATTTTTAGTAGAGACGGGGTTTCACCATGTTAGCCAGGATGGTCTCAATCTCCTGACCTCTTGATCCGCCCGTCTCGGCCTCCCAAAGTGCTGGGATTACAGGCTTGAGCCACCGCGCCCAGCCGACATCTAGTATTTTACTTAGTACATAGATTACTGTATAGAAGTCTTAAAAAAGAATCTATGAGACTATAGTTGTATCATTACCTTACAGATAAAAATGTTAACAAAATAAAATAGAATATCTAGTTTGCAAATCAGGGTGAACTTTATTCCAAAGCCTATACTCTTATTTATGGATTTAGTGTAGACATCTTGGCTCAGAACTTGCAGACAGGATGACATTTATCGGTAAGTCTCTGATCTGCTCATACTAAAGACATTATCTGAATTGGATGCCATGTTGGTTATTTTCAAGAAATCCAACAGGAGAACATAAAGAGTGAATAATGTCAGTTAAAGAGTATATTGTCTAAAGTTTCCTTTGACCACCAAGTGTGCACTAAATGTCCAATAGAGGGATTCTGTTTTGCAGTGATAGCATTTCCCAACCATATTACAGCAGGCTATTTGTATTTTTGTCCCATCCACGTCTTAAGACAGTAATCTGGTGATAGGGTTGAGTGTCACACATTGCAAGGCAAATAATACACAAGAAGCAAATATTTATTGATCACAATTGAACTAAGCAAATGAAGAGCTTATTATTTTTCCAAGTGTTAATTAACAGACACTTTGTGAATTATATCCTTTTATATTTGAGAGATATGTACTTAGCTTACTCTATTTTGCTACCTAATTAAAATCAGACACATGAGTTGATTCTTGAAAATTTAAAATTCAAACTATTTTGAAGCTAAACACTATTTTTGAAGATATGTGCCTATATTACTATTTATCTGCCATTTATTTACCTATGTTAGTCTGTAGTCTTTTGAGGTTTTCTGAAATTAGACCCAGGATTGGATAGTTTTAATACTTGCATTAATTTGTTATTTGCATATCACACATTGGGGAACAAAATGTAAAACCACCTGTCTTAGTCCATTTTTGCTGCTATAGTTACCACTGACTGCATAATTTATAATAAACAGACATTTATTTGGTTCACAGTTCTGGAGTCTGGTAAGTCCAAGAGCATGATGCTGACATCTGGTGAGGGCCTTCATGTTGCATCACCCCTTGGTGCAAGGCAGAAGAGCAAGTGAGGGCAAGAGCAAGTGAGCAAGAGAGAGCCAAATTGGCTTTCATAACAAATCCACTCTTGTGATAAAAAACTTACTCCTACAGTAACAACATTCATCCATTCATAGGGGCAGCACCCTCATGACTTAATCATCTCTTAAATATCTCAGCTCTCAACACTGTTTCAGTAGGGATTAAATTTCTAACACATTAACTTTCAGGAATACATTCAAACCATAGTACCACCTAATGGTGCAAATTCTGACCCTTAATAAACTGAAGAGTGGAATTGTGTTTAAGGCTAAGGGACTCAAATTTAATTCAATTTTGCTTAGCGTGGTAAGAACACTGATTCAAATTACATAGATGTTTCACTTAGGCAAAGACAAACAAAACATTACCATTTAGTAGAAAGCATTAGAATGATTTTTTTTTCTCCCACAGCAAACCCTCCAATGACCAATTTCTTCTCTCTTTTTCTTAAAAGATATCTACATCAGTATTTGTACCACAATATTTCAGTGCACTTCTGGAAGTAATAGTCTTTTTTGTTCCTTGTAGACAAAGCAAATTAAGGATCCTTCCTAATTGAATGAACACTGAAAATGCAAACATCCACCTAGTATGCTATTTAATTATAGTTATCTAAATTAAAGTATATTCACTATAAACTTGAGTGGTATACATTTGATTTTTAAAAATGTATGGTGTAACAGAATAATCAGATGTCAAATAACAACTGCCTTAAAGTCAGAAAAATGTTTCACATAACAAAGCAACAGTAAAATTTCTATTAAAATAGTCATTTTATAAAGTATTATAGAGTATAATTACATAGATAACACTTCTGTGTTTAATTTCACCACTTGTCACCAATGGCATGAGTCTTTCAACATCCTTGTAAAGGAATACAGGTTCTGGAAGACAACAGAATAACAATTTGAAACATGAACATTAAGTGTTATACTACAAGAAAATGTCAGATTTTAGAGGGACAGTGAAATGAGCTGGATAAAACACAGACAGACACAATGATGGCAGAAATATATACTACAAAATAAGGAAGAAAATATTTGTAAATTAGTTGAGACTTTAAAAATGGCTCATGCTTGTAATCCCAGCACTTTGGGAGGCCAAGGCAGGAAGATCATGAGGTCAAGAGTTCAAGACCAACCTGGCCAACATGGTGAAACCCTGTCTCTACTAAAAATACAAAAATTAGCTGGGCGTGGTTGCGGGCACCTGTAATCCTAGCTACTTGGGAGGCTGAGGCAGTTTGAACCCAGTAGGCAGAGATTGCAGTGAGCCGAGATCGCGCCATTGCACTCCAGCCTGGATGACAGGGAAAGACTTCATCTCAAAACAAACAAAAAACAAACAGAAAAAGCATGCAGGATAATAAAGTCAGAAACTCAGAAAATGAACAGTGCAAGGGAATTAAAATGCACAAAATTCATGTAGATCATATGTGAAGTCAAAAGGCTTATTTAAACATTCTGCAATAATAATCAAGATGGAAGTACTGTGCACATTTTTTTCCCCAAAATAATATTGCTAGTTAGAAATCACAAGAAAATGCTTTCTATCTAGGAGGGAGAAGATGTTCCTTTTTTAATGAGGAGGAAAAGGTTTCAAAAAAGATTATCACTTCAAGAAGTGCACTGAAATATCTTGGTGCAAACATTGATGTAGATATCTTTTAAGAAAAAGAGAGAAGAAATTGGTCATTGGAGGGTTTGCTGTGGGAAAAAAAAAATCATTCTAATGCTTTCTACTAAATGGTAATTCAAGTTCACCTACAGAGAACAATGCAACTTCTACTGAAAAATATCTTCAAGAAATAACGTTACATAATTGCTTTGATATAAGCAAGAAATCCTATGAATAAAATATTTTGCTTTCTCTAATTTTATTTTAATGCAGAATTGAGAAAAAAAGTCTCTTTTCTGGCAGAAAAAAAGGGTGTTTACAGATGATGAATCTTCACATTTAAAGTATAGAGAAATTTACATTTATGATTGCATTATGATATATATTAAAATGCTGAAGAAAAATGTAGAGACTAAATGAAATGCTGTTTTCTAATGACAAATTATTAAGCAGTTTTAAGAACAAATTTTAGGTTAACATTTATAGTACATATTGAGTCAATTAAACCTTACACTGTGGCCCCAGGTAACTTAAGAACTTAAAGTTACAAAATAAAAGAAAGTGAAGTAAATGCCATTACTTTTCTAGAGGACTTTCATACTGAGAGAAGAAAGGATAAGTAGAGGTTAGTTTTAATTTGAGTTTATAAGTGCCCTACTTACAAGTGTGCTTTGGGAAGTTCTGGCTACTATAACAAAATACCGTAGACTGGGTAGCTTATAAAAAGCAGAAATATATTTCTCATAATTCTAGAGGCTGGATGTCAAAGATGCTGGTGTTAGCATGGTTGATTTCTGGTGAAGTCACATTTTTTGGGTTATAGACTGCCAGTTTCTTGTATCCTTTCATGTCAGAAAGACGGCGACAGCACTCTCTGGGGTCCTAATTATTTATTATTTGTTGTATTTATTTTTTCAATTCAGATATATTTGACAATTGAAGATTGCATATATCTAAGGTTTACAATTTTATGAATATATATATTCATATATATATATACACATATAGTAAAATGATCACCATGACCAAGTTAATTAATATATCCATCATCTCAGATAGTATCATTTTCCTTGTTACTGCTTTAATATGTTTCTTATTTTGGTGTGGTGAGAACACTTAAGATATACTCTCTTAAGCTGAGAATGGTGGCTCACACCTGCAATCCTGGCACTTTGGGAGGCCAAGGCTGGTGAATTGCCTGAGCCCAGGAGTTTGAGACCACTCTGGGCAACATGGTAAAACCCCATCTCTACAAACAATACAAAAATTAGCCAGGAGTGGTGGCACGCACCTGTAATCCCAGCTACTCAGGAGGCTGAGGAGGGAAGATCACTTGAGCCCAGAAAATCAAAGCTGCAGTGAATCTTAAATTTGCCACTGTACTCCAGCCTGGCTGAGGAAAGTAAGGCCTAGCCTCAAATAAACCAATAAATAAAAATATATACTCTCTTAGCAAATTTTAATAATAAAACAAAATATTGTTAATTGTATTCACACGGTTTTATGCTATACATTAAAAATGAGCAAAATACATGAGTAGACAATTCCTAAAAGGAGACATACAAATGGCCAACAGGTATATGAAAAAGTTCTCAAGTCACTTATCATCCAGGAAAACAAATGAAAAGCACAATGAGATATCACCTCACGGCTTTTAGAATGACTATGATCAGAAAAATAAAGATAGTAAGTGTTGGTGAGGACGTGGAGAAATGAGAAACACTGTACACTGTTAGAAAAAACATAAATTAATACAGTCATGAAAAACATTATGGAGGGTCCTCAAAAATTTAAAAAGAGAACTAGCTTGTGATCCAGCAATTCCACTTCTGGCTATATATCCAAAGGAAATTAAATCAGAATGTTGAAGAGATATTTACCCTATTTCCCCATGTTTTATTGCAGCTTAATTAACAATAGCCAAGATACTGAAAAACCCTACATTTCCATTTGTAGATGAATAAAGAAAATGTAGTATATACTTGCAATGGAATATTATTTAGCCTTAAAAAAGAAAGTCATTTTGACTTTTGTGATGTGTATAAACCTATAAACATTATGTTAAGTGAGACAGGCCAGACACAGAAAGATAAATACCACATGATCTCACATATATGCAAACTGAAGACAGCTAGGAACTCACAGCAACAAAGTAGAAGGGTGATTACCAGCGACTGAAGGGAGGGAGTAATAGGGAGATATTGATCTAGGGTCCCTTTTTTAAGGGCACTAAAACCATTCATAAAGACTCCACCCTCATGACCTAATTACCTGGCAAAATCCCTACCACTTAATATTATGGGGTTAGGATTTCATCATGAATTTTGAGGGGACACAGTTGTTTAGTGTATTATAAAAGTTAGTGTTTAAATATTAAGGTTAACTGAATGACTGTCATAATTTATACAAGAATAGAGAAAATATAAGTAGAAAAATAAAAATAAAAATTGAATGAAAACCTTGATTATTATCCATATAAAAGGTTAAAACTGGTTTGTATTAGGACAGTAGACATTCTGTTGGGTCAGCATAAAGTTATCAAATGGTTTTAAATTAGTTGAAAATATTTAAAGTAGGAAGATTTCATATAAAACCCAGAATAGAAACTTTTTAAATAACAGCAACAAAATAAAACAAAACAAAATATATGGAAGAAGTAACTGAATTTGAACATGCCATGGATTAGCTAGGTCAAGTGGTCACTAGCTCATTTAAATGAGGCATGTACTTGCCAGTTTTTCATAGTTCCTCAAATAAATATTGTCTCATAACACCAACAAACCACTTACTTTACACAGCAATATTAATGACATGGCTCTGTAGATTTAATGCAAAGCAGAGATATATATAATTTAAAGACCTTACTGAAATGTTTTGATCAGGTTTTTGACATTATAAATGAAAACAATCAAAGAGATTTAATAAAAATTGAGTTTCTTGTAGCAGAAAATTTAGAAACAAAATACATAGAGACAAAATGAATCATATAAAAATTAATGATGCTGCCACCTAGAAATATACATCAGAGACAATTCTGGATTTACCAGTTTCTAGTTGTGTAATCTCAGATAATTTATTTTATTTATCTAAGCCTTTATATTCTCACCTACAAAAGTAGAAATTAATAGCATCAACCTCACACATTTATTCCTCGCATTAAATGAGACAAATGCTTAGCTTTTTTGCCTTGCAAACATTAAATGTATGCATTAGAGTACTATTAAATAATTAATTGTTAACTTTTTACTTTAATGTGTTTATCATATCTTCAAGAACTTTAGGAATTAATTGAAAACAGGAAGCTCTTACCATCAATAGTGTCCTATATCTAGGGATGTTTTTCTCATCCTCTTCAAGTAAATGAAGCACATGTTACTCAATATGAGATTATTGACATTGGCATCTTCTGTCAAAAGGAGAAAGACATTCCAATGAGCAGATATTTTACTCCGCAAAAAGAAAAAAAAAGCCCATTCTCTTTGCTCTGAATGTGTTTTGTACAGAATCTTCTAAGTGTGTTTTAGGAGGAAATAAGAAGATTTCTCTATCAAAGGAAAGTGTAAAACCTTTATATTATGAAAAATATCTAGGAGTCCTTCTATATAGTATAGTCGAATTTTCAGAAGTGTAAAAAGAATAACAGAGTGACAGAATCTCACAGTCTTTACAGAAGGTACTGGGGATATTATATGGGACCTCTGTTCCATAGAATTATCAGTAAATCCATGGCTATATGAAAACGACTATCTTTTTGAACTTAATATGGCAAATTTTGGAATCATTCAATATGAGGAAGGAATTTTGATAGTCCTGGTTATCTGGTAACACAGCGTCTTGCCCAGTGCTGGATTATCCAGTAAGAAGATCAAACTCATGCAAGTGCAACTGCGCATGCGCACACACACACACACACACACACACACACACACACACACAGCGGCATGAACACACACACCCCAAACAAGGTAAACCAGCATGATGTTCTGTAAAATTCAAGACTATTTAGGTCTCTGTACTGTATCGTAAAAGAGAACTGAAAGTTGATATAGAGCTTAGTTAAGACAGTGAACGGCACTGCTACCACTGCAAGACAAAAGTACACTCCTATTTATTTTTTTTAATTAATTGGTATACAGGTGTAACAGTTTCCTGATCAATAACTGCATACCAGATAACCAAGTGTACAGAAGTTTGCTCCAAAATGTCTGGTTTGGGAAATGCCATTTGAGATACCACCTGATGACAATTTCAAAAATTGACAATGTTTTTTCAAAAGTTTTGGCTTCTGCGTGAGGGAGACATACAATTTAAACAGTCATCTGATGGAAATCACCACCAACTACATCTTTCAGATGTAGGTGACATTAATCTCTTCAGTTCCCTCAGAAATTGAATACCATTTCTGCTTTTTATAATGTGGATGTCAAGGAACTCATAGAGCTTCCATTTATCCATTCTTATCATAATAACACTTATTGCAAATGTCAGCAAGAAAATTTAGGAATTCTGCCAGTTGCCAAATATGTATTACAATTATTCATTTCGAAGTGATGGAAATATATTCAAAGTGAAACCACAATAACACTGATTCCATTGTCTGACAGCTTTTATTTAATACTTGATTTTATAACTGACAATCCCCAGTCCTTATGTATGGACTATAGTGAGAAATTGGGTCTCCAGAGAATATCTTCAAAATATTACCAATATTTAATAATTTCTGCAATATCATCATATTTTCCTTTCCCCAGAGAACAGCCACCACGGTAAGTGGTTTCAGGTTCCTTTGAGTGATTTATAGTATACAATTATGTCATTTTAAGGGCTTTTATTCAAGGAAATCTAACCTTCCCGTTAGTAAAGAAGATATGCCTCTGTGAATGCACTTGAAATCAGAGAGTCTGCACTTTGCCATTGTGGTGACTTAAGCCAAGTTTCTTCTGAACAGATGTAGAATTTTTTCAATTATATAGATCAAATAATATTTTACTAGCCTGACAATTCTTTTATATCTAGGAATCTAACAATTAATTAGCAGCAATCAAAAATCCCTGAATGTCAAAACATTTTATTTGCCAATCCACTCCAGCTGCCCATTTGACGGGCACTTTTATTAAGATAATTACATTTTACTGTCTAAACTTTGTCACTCCAGGACCCAACAGTCCCATGGAAACTGAGGAGCTCATTTCAGTGCAGGCAGATTTCAACACTAACCTTGGCCTTCTAAGGGAAAGCACTCCAGACATTTCAGAGATGCTGGAGCCCAGTTCTTTAAGGTAATTAACAGGACCTCAGTAAAGGAACCGTAATTTGGGCCTTTATGAGGAAGCTAGTGGATATACATCACAAATATTTTCTAACATTTTCTTCTCCCTAAATCTAGATTTCTTATTCCTTCTGCCAGGGATGTCCTGGTGTTTGAACCTCATTGAATGTGGTCAACCTTTGTGTATAGTCTTTAGTGAATGATCAAAGTGTAACAGCCACCTCCAGCTTCTGGAAATTGCATATTAAAGTCATAATCTTAAGACAACGCTAACATGTAGAAAAATTTGAGTCAATCTCCTTTTGCATCAAACTTTGCCTTCGTCCACAGGAGCATGCTGGAATCTGGTTTTGTTATGGGTCTAGAGACAAAGAGGAGTACTGAGCATGGGCCTTGTGGAAAATACATATCTTATTGCAAAGTGAGGTTATTATGAGATGTTTAAGCAGTAAGAAGTACCTCAGAAAAAAAAGATCAGGCTTCTTTCACTGCTGGCGGAGTTGAAGTTTTTCAGATTCTTCTGACTCCAATTAAAGGTCCCCAATCCAAACTCAGAAACTCACTTTTCAATGTCTTAACTTTAATTTTAAGAAACTCAGTAACACGTTTTATTCAACTTGCATTACTATTCCCCAACTGGCATCATTAAATTTAGAGTTTAATTCTTAGCCATGTCTGCCCTGTGGCTATAAGAAATAGGATATTATTTCAGGGCCACAATGGAAACTTTCTGGTACTCTGTGTCTTGAGCTGAGAGTTTTTTTGTGAGAGCTTATTGTTTTTTCAGTATAGCCAGAAGTAGCTGTATCATACTATGAACTTTGTAGTCATCATTTCTACCATAATGACTAAAAGGAACAACAATTTCATCTCCAGAACAAACAACCAGCAGATGATAATTTATGTGGTAATGATGTAACTTTATGCCATGGATTTATGATACACTTTTCTCACTGGCAAGAAACTCCCCACTATATTTCAGCTTAAATAAGTGTGCAATCTAATTTCAGAAGCACAACTTAAATGTTCCTTAAAACTCTTCTAGTAAAAAGAACTATATTATATTAATGTTAGGAAAATAGAATCTATATTAAATAATTCAATGTACGTAGTATAGTACATGGAACTAGTATTAGAGGCACTGAAAGATGAACAAAGGAGAATATCAGGCAACCAGAAGCCACTTACAGAAAGTCACTTAACTGAAGAAAATATTACCAGTTATCATATAATGTTACCAGAGACCGGGAACAGTGAACACTAGGGAGGCACTTAAACATGGAGCTAAAGATACCCCTCAGGTCTACCTGTAGGACTAGGGACATGGAGGGAGGAGACATTTCACAGCAAAGCTGAAGCAGGAGCCTGTGCTGGAGCTGTCACTGGAGGGTTGAAAGGTTTTACCATTGCTTTTCTCAACTCCATCTCTAGTTTCTCATCAGCACATCTCATTGACTGAACCTAATTGCAATTAGTGGGAAAAGAAGCCTGAGAACTATAATGTACCAGAGTCAGTGCTGTGATGTGCAGGGGAAGGGAAGTGAGTAGATAAGAGCAAACAGGGATATGACTAGCACAATATTTTTATGCATTCATGTCCAAAACAGGTCATATAGTCTAAATGAGAAGTCATGTTTTAATTTGTAACAGTAATACTTAAGCTATTTACCTAATATTAAGAAAATTTTTAAAAAGTGATACTTTTTTCTCAGGTTATCAACAAGGCTAGATAAAAAGACTCTTCAGCATAAGAAGAATATACATACATTCTACTCTTAGTTTTCTATTTCTACTGTAATAAATTAATAGAAATTTAGTAATTATAATGTGCATTTAATCTTGTGAGGTTTAAAAATATTATCTCCCTGTTAGTATTCTATTACTGTATGACAACCACAAACTCAGAAGCTTAAAACCACACTCACTTACTATCTCACAGTTCTGCAGTTCAAAAGTCTGAGCTGGGCTGACTCAACTGGGCTATCTGTTTAGGTTCTCACAGGCTGATATCTTGGTTCCTGCCAGGCTGGGCACTAGAAAATAATTCACTACCAACTTCATTCATTGTTGGCTGAGTTCATTCAAAACTTTTATGCTTTTAGGATGGAAGAATCTATTCATTCCCTCTCTAGCTTTAGGCCAGCGGTACCTGTTTTCCTTGGCAGGTGATTCTCTTCACGTTCAAACTATCAAGAGCACATCAAATCTTTCTTGTCCTTCAAATCTCTTCCTGTTTTACTACAAGTCACAGAAAAGCAGGCTTTTAAGGGCTCATATGCCCACCGGAACAATCTGCCTATCTTAATGTTAATTGTTAATATAATATACTGTAACTAAAGGAGTGAGATCTTATCCTATTCACAGATTGCAGGGATTAGGGTGAAACCTCACTGAGGGGCCATTTTAGAAATTCTGCCTGCCACAGTGGCACACCTCCAATAAGGGGCAGTGATGAAAAGCATTTTTATGTCAACATCTACTTTGAACTTTGAGCGTAACAGCATTGATTACCATTGATGCTGGTAATGCAATTAATATTTTTAAATAATATGGGAGTTATCTTTGATGATAGCATTTAAATTAAATCCTGAAATAAACAGTGACATTTGTGAAAATGAGAAAAATTCCATCAGTTTATAGTAAACAAAATGCTTGCACTTTTTGAATAAAGATTTTTTAAAGCAAAATAACACCATAAAAAAGGAAATAGGATTACAAAAATGTCTAAGTTCCAAGGTTCCAATAGACTTTCTTAGGTATATTACTTTCTAGATTATTTCCTTTTTCATAAAGAAGGAGCTATTTGAGTGTCATGTAACATTCCACCATTAATTCTCTCAAAGCATGGAATTGTCTTCGTGCATCAGCTGTGCAGCATTTAGATAGCAAGCCAAGAGTGTGTCTGTTAATTCAGAGTCTTTCTTAGCCGAAAAACATCATGGACCAATTTTTAAATCTAGAAATTGTTATGAGATCCTGTGATATTTTCCCAATTATTTTTAAATTATTATTTTCTTCTTTGGAAATATATTGTGTTGATTTTACAAGGAATTATACATTCTTCAAGGAAAGATCAGTCAACTATTAGTTTTGCATTATTTCAAGACAATATATAATAATAAACATAGTGTACTTTTTATATTAGACAGGTGTATAAAGCAGACTCTTCATTGTTGAAAACCCAAGTGATTGCCATTAGCCACTTCAGTTTCACAGCAGGTTACATAAATTATTATTATTTAATTAGCATTCCAACAAATTGAGGAATTCTTTACCTGCACTCAGATAACATACAGAAAGTGATTTGAAAGCATTTCCTGCCTTAAAAAACATCAGAGCTAATCAAAGAAATCAGCTTCAATTGTATTCTTATCAATTACCTGGGGATCATTAAACCAAATGACAGAGGAAGAAATGTTAATTATAAATGCTGTTTTAAGATATTTGATTTTCCATAAGAATAGATTTCTGTAAACAGAATAATATAAATCAACATTTTTTATTGATATAATATCAATGATACCTTTGCCTCCCTTTCTAAATAAGTAAAATGGTATAATATATATCATTTAATATCTGAAGCATCATTAAATTCCTGTTTGTTTCTAATTCTAATGTAAGCTATAACTAGTTATTCTGAATTATTGACTATCACACTAAAATTTTCATAAGAGAATCTCCATGGCAGAAGCATATATAGATTTACTTAAGAGAAATAACTCTTGTGCTGATAATGCTGTAGAACGTCACAGACTAATAAGAATGGTAAGTGTACGGAAATATTTATATATACATATATATATATATATTTTTTTTTTTTGAGGTGGAGTCTTGCTCTGTCACTCAGGCTGGAGTGTCGAAGCATGATCTTGGCTCACTGAAACCTCCACCTACTACATTCAAGCAATTCTCCTGCCTCAGCCTCCCAAATGTGTCCGGAATTGGTGGGTTCTTGGTCTTGTTGATTTCAAAAATGAAGTCGCACACCCTCGTGATGAGTGTTAACAGCTCTTAAAGATGGTGTGTCCAGTATTTGTTCCTTCAGATGTTCAGATGTGTCCAGAGTTTCTTCCTTCTGGTGGGTTCGTGGTCTCGCTGACTTCAGGAGTGAAGTTGCAGACCTTCCCGGTGTCACAGCTCTTAAAGTCGGCACATCTGGAGTTGTTTGTTCTTTCCGGCGGGTTCGTGGTCTCACTGGCCTCAGGAGTGAAGCTGCAGACGTTCATGGTGAGTGTTGCAGCTTATAAAGGCCACACAGACCCAAAGAGTGAGCAGCAGCAAAACTTATACTGAAGAGCGAAAACACAGTATTTCCACTGTGTGGAAGAGGACCAGAGGAACTGCCTCTGCTGGCTCGGGTGGCCTGCTTTTATTCCCTTATCTGGCCCCACCCAATTTATCAATCCATTTTACAGAGAGCTGATTGGCCCGCTTTACAGAGAGCTGATTAGTCCGTTTTGACAGAGCGCTGATTGGTGCGTTTACAAACCTTTAGCTAGACACAGAGCACTGATTGGTGCATTTACAAACGGTTTATCTCGACAGAAAAGTTCTGCAGGTACCCACCTGACCCAGAAGCCCAGCCGGCTTCACCTCGAAATGGCACTCGCTGGGGATTTTGTGGCAACTAGCCTGGGAAGTCAGGCAGCCCAGAGAGAGGTCCTCCTCTGATCAAGCCCATCAGGTGCTGGTAGGCTGAGCCTGCGCCCACCTGGAACCTGCACTGACCCCGCGAATGCCTTGCGCAGCCTCGGCTCCTGCCCGCGCCTCTCCCTTCACATCTCCCCACCAGCCGCCTCCAACCTCAGCCAGCCCCAGAGAAGGGCCCCCACAGCGCAGTGGCGGGCTGAAGGGCTCCTTGGGCACTTCCAGAGCAGATGTCAAGGCCGAGGAGGAGCCGAGAGCAAGCGAGGGCTGCTAGCACGTTGTCACCTCTCAAAAGTACCTGGGATTACAGGTGCCTGTCACCATGCCCGGCTAATTTTTCTATTTTTAATAGAGAGGGTTTTTTTGCCGTGTTGGCCTGGCTGGTCTTGAACTCCTGACCTCAGGTGATATGCCTGCCTCAGGCTTCCAAAGTACTGGGATTACAGGCTTGAGCTACCGTGGTGGGCCGGGAAATGTATTTTATGCAACATTAAATAAGATTACTTTCTATATTTTGAAATATTTTTTAATGATATTACTATTTATTAATGATGATTTACTAATGATATTTAGTAGCACTTTCTCACTCAGCTACTTTATTGGTGCTAAATCTCCAACGTGATAAAAAGAGTAAAATTTGCATGAAAACATATTAATTGCAAAAATAAAATTTTCATTTTACTTATAATTGGAAGTAAAATAAAACATGCCTATATAGTATAGTTTAACTTTCCATGAAAATATACATTTCAAATCTGAATGTTTTCCAGAAAATCTACAGAAGAGTAATTAGATAAGGATAATAAAAAATAAAAACTATGTTAGAGTTAAATAGCTCAAAGATACTACAGAGACTTTGATACATTGAAATCCACAGGGTATACATTATATTAGAATGATATAAGACATTTTCTATTCCTCACATTAAATATGTTTATAAATGACGTTGATGATTTCCCATATTATGGGGAGAAAAAAAAAGTTGTTACTACAAAGTCTAGGGCGTTGAATTCAATATTAGAAAATATTCTTTCTGAACTCATCACAACTGGTGTTACTTTCTAGTATGATTAAAGAATGCTGTCAAAATGAGATACTTTAAAAAAATAAAACAAAAAATGTGAACGAAGGGGATGCGTTATGTAATGTCCTTAAGAATCTTTCCAAGTTTATGAAACATTAAACTCTAAAATATCCTGCTAAGCATGAATACCTTTTAAAATTTATTACCCAGTTTATATAAAAATTAATGCTATTCATGTGAAAGCTCATATTCATTTCTTCTCATATTATCTTGACTCCGTATATACTAATTGATATGCCTTGTCTCTAGTCAGATTTCTTGGGTATAGATTTTGCTATTTAGAAGTTAGGTGATATCGTGCAACTAACTGAGCTAGTCGTGACCAAGTTTTCTTATCTATAAAATAAGAATGAACAGTAGTATTGATATCCTTAATTGTTTTGAGGATCAGATGAATTAATGCAAGTAAAGATAACAGGAAAATAAAAGGTATCTCACATAACAAGCCCTGAATAAATGTCAGAAAAGTTAAGGAATAAAACATGGATTAAATGAAATAAAATTCCAAAAGACGGCCGGGCGCGGTGGCTCAAGCCTGTAATCCCAGCACTTTGGGAGGCCGAGACGGGTGGATCACGAGGTCAGGAGATCGAGACCATCCTGGCTAACACGGGGAAACCCCGTCTCTACTAAAAACTACAAAAAACTAGCCGGGCGAGGTGGCGGGCGCCTGTAGTCCCAGCTACTCGGGAGGCTGAGGCAGGAGAATGGCGTAAACCCGGGAGGCAGAGCTTGCAGTGAGCTGAGATCCGGCCACTGCACTCCAGCCTGGGCGACAGAGCGAGACTCTGTCTCAAAAAAAAAAAAAAAAAATTCCAAAAGACCTTTGCTGTATTTTCAGTTTGTGGATTCTGGACATCTTTTTGCACTTCACTCATTCTGCCTACAAAAACAAATCACCAGTAATGGAAGCATAGCCAAAATCAAAACCAAAGTCTTCCCAATTATCATTATTTAAAAACCAAAGCAATTAGAAGGATGATCAAAATCTGCCATATCTTGTACTTTAAGTAAAACCTGAGGACAGAGAAAGCTATCAAGATCAAAGAACTTGTACAGGATAAAACATACACATAGTAAGAACAAAGTGTTGATAGTACTATGTCAGGTGCAGATAAGAATAGAAAAGCTAAGAGGTCAGAGGCATGATTGAACCCAGGGAAAACAACAGTAGGAGTAAACAATCAAAAATATTCACCCCAGAAGGTAGGAGGCTTTGCCTTATGTGGAAACTACTGTGATTTCTGAAAATAGATATGGCGGGGTCAGGTCCTGGGCTAAAGGAAAGATAACATGGGTAGTGCAAAGCAAACTGAGGAAGCAGCATTGTATTATAAACAGGCACTCAACTTTGTTGCAAAAGAAGGGACAGCATTTGAGTTGAGAAAACAGCAAATACTGGTTACACTGTCTCACTTTCCCTATCAGATCATACTACTTAGAGCTGGACCCGGAAAATTCCATTCATTCAATTATGAATAAAAAGGAAAGACTAAGCCATATCAATGAAATAAGATCATAATGAAATACACTGCCCAGAACGGTGGCTCACACCTGTAATCCCAGCACATTGGAGGCAGAAGTGGGCAGATCACTTGAGGCCAGGAGTTTAAGACCAGCATGACCAACATAGAGAAACCCCGTCTCTACTAAAACTACAAAAAAAATTAGCTGGGCTTGGTGGCACATTCCTATAATCCCAGGTACTCGGGTGGGAGGCTGAGACACGAGAATTGCTTGAACTTGGGAGGTGGAAGTTGCAGTGAATTGAGATATTGCCTCTGCACTCCAGCCTGGGTGACAGAGCCAGATCCTGTGTCCAAAAAAAAAAAAGAAAGAAAGAAACAGAAGAGAAATACACATTGGCACACAGGCAGGCAGAAAGCCAAAGGCAAGGAGAGAATATGTTGTACAAACTGACAAAATAAGAGAAATAAATTGAATTTTAAACATCATTTCAGAAATTAAAACTAAGAGTAGCAAAAGGGAGAAAAAAAGAGCACAGAAAGCACACAAACATTGAGGATAAAAGTAAGAAAAGAGATGAAACTTTAAAAGAAATAGAGAAATGAGAAGTATTAGAAAGTGACATAGAAGTCATGCAAATAATACACTAACAAACCTGTAATTGGAGGCACGTGATAAGAAATATCAGTCACTTAAAAAATACAGAGTAAACAAATCTCCCCAAACCCTAAGATAAATTTAGATAATATTATATGATTTGTAAAATCATAATTATTTTAGGTATGTTAATGATATTTTGTCCATGCATGAAAATGTTTTTACTTTTAGGTATAGACTGTCACAATGTCTGTGATTCAATTTAAAAATACTTCTAAGATGTTGAGAATTGATGTTCTAATACAGATTAATTCAATATCTTATGAGGGAAGCTTTTATACATAGTGGTTAAAAACCAGCTTTGGATTCAGATAGATCTGACTTTAACTCCTAGCTAGGCCAATTCACAGGCAGGGAAACGTGGCAATATTACTGAGCCTTGGTTTCTATGTCTAAATCAAAAATTTTTCTTATGAGTTAATGTGGACACCACACACACACAATTCAAAATGTCTCGACCCTAATTACTCTAATTTGTCAAGTATTATTCATCAGTTCTGGGACTGTCCACAACTCACATTTTAGAATTCCCCCAAATCAATAGCTATGAATGTCAAGAAGATAATAGAAATATATAATTATGAATTAACGAACAGTTGAAGAAAGTAGTAGAATCCTACCTTACACCTTCTCCCCTGCGAAATAACTAGCTGCTACAAATTTCTATTTTTAATATCAAAATTTCTTGGATTCCAAAGAATTTGGTGTTTACACTCAAATCAACAGGTAGGAAGAATTTTGTTCCAAGCAATAGCCTCTGTTTACTGATAAATTTTAATTGCTTTTGTTTATGATCAGTTTTAGAGTCGTCTTAAATTCCTCTGACATTCATGAATTTGTAGAACTTTCCTGATCTATAGTGATTCCTACACATGATTTTTCTTTTCCAATTTCTGTTGGGAAATTTGCAAAATACATTACTCTTTTTAAAATGTACACTTGTATTTTACCAAATTTTCTTGTGCTTTGTTTATTTCATCATTTGTTAATTTTTATTTTGTCAATTTCACTTATCTTTTTTGTAGATAGAAACAGACTTATCTTTGAAGTAAAAACGAGAATTTGAGTGAGGACTCTAGTACTTCTTCTTGTGTCTATATTTCCTTAGATATAACTAAAAATAATGATAAAAGTAGTATCAACTGCTATAGTTAATACGCTTATTTTGTGTTAGGCACACTGTAGTAAAAACTTTACAGATGATGAAGGGCCTTGTAATCACTGTTAGATCTTTGGTTTTTATTCTGATTAAGATCAAAAGCTCCTAGAGGATGTTAAGCAGAGGAAGACTGTGCTGACTGTTTTATCAGGACACTCTGGCAGCTAGGGAACAACTGATCAAAGGAATGCAAAAACAAAAGCAGGAAGACCATGCAGTTGGGAAGTTATTTCAAAAAGAAATTCTTTGCAAGGGATGGTGATTTGGACCAGGGGCTCGCAGTGCAGATAAGAAGACCAGTTCAGATTCTGAAAATAGCTTTCTATATTTGATCACAGATTGTATATATATGGTATAAAAAAGTGAGAAGTCAATGAAGAATTCCAGTTTTCTGGATTGAATGATGGAAAGAAAAGACTTGAGATTTGTTGTAATGGGGTATTTTAAGTTAAATTCAATTTCGTGGTAAAATAAGGATTTTGGTTATGGGGGTAGGCAAAATCTTACCTCTATACTCTTCGAATGTTGGAGTGGGTCTAAGAATTAAATTGACAAAAGGCAGATTAGCAGGAGAAAAGTATACAAATTTACTTAATAAAAATTTTACATGACACAAAAGCTTTATATGGAAATTGAAGATCCAAAATAGCAGTTAGAATCAAACATTTATATACTGAATTGGACAAAGAGTTATACACTGTGAAAACATGGTAAGGCAAGGGGCCTTCGGCAGGGTAATTAATCATGGAGAAGTGACTAAGACGATAAAAGTGAGTTAATAAGGTTTGTTTGTACAGACTTATCTCAGCCTCAACTAGCCATCCCTGGTGATAAGAATGTTACTTTCCTCCTGACATACAAAGGACATCTTCCTTAGAGGAATTTATTTACTGTTCTCAGGAAGGGGGAGGTTGGAGTGCCTTTCTTGTACCTGGTGTTTATCAAGTACCTTTAGCTCAAAAAAGTTCTTATACCATTGTGTCATATTTTGGAGTGGCATATTCTGCTACTCTTTAGGACATTGTTATTTTGAGGGACTTATTAGAATATAAATGTGTACGTGTAAACACATATAGTTTTAAAAATTCTGTTGGTAAATGCCAAGTCAATATGTTATTCTGGAAAACCAAATTTTTAAACTTCAACAGATGATAAATGCAGTTTTTAATATATATAGGAATTGCTTAAAGGAATAAAATTTGTTAATGATTGCAACAAAGTAGGCAGAGTGTAAAGATCTTTTTATTACAGAAATGCCACTCTTATAGGTAGTACTCAGCCAAGAAGACATTTCCAAAAGTCAAGAAAATCTACACAATTAATCCCATAGGAATAATACATAAAAACAGGCCTATTTTAAGACACCTTTTCAGAAAAATTTATTTTCTAAAATATCATGAATCTGCAGAGAGGCATCACCCTGAAGCTGAAATAGCTAATGCTCCAGAAATGCATGCTTTAAAGGATACAATTTGAACAGCTTCCAAATAGAAAATATGAGAATGCAATACTAGAGTTCTTTGACTATATCAGTAAGATGCTTTAAGTTTAAAGTGTAAAAACTTCACTCAGGTAAGGTGGAAAAAAACATCTAGTAACGTATAAAGAGGATTCCCAAGTGATTCATGAAGCCAAGAGCAAGACAAGAGGAGCCTTAGCTCAAGAGTCACTAGAGCTTCAGGGCATCTGACTCATTATTACCTTCCTATTTTCACAGACAACTTTTTATTTTTCTCCATCATGAAATAATAGCTGTCTGTCATTTCAGAATTTCATCACGCAGAGAGACTGGTCCTTTCTCTGTCCTAATTACAAATTATTAGAAGAAAGGATATGATCAGCCCTACTTCAGTCAAGTACTCATTCAATTAGGTTAGGAAGAGTGTAGGACAAACGTAACTGCCAGATGCTCATCCATGCATTGTGTCTGGCTCATTCACAGAGAAAGGTGTTCAACAAACTGCACATTTACAAAAAGAACATGGAGGGCTGGTGAAGACTTAAGTAGGAAATAAACTTGCAATGTAAACAGAAGTCTAAAAGCAGATGATATAGAAGAAGTGTTAAGACAGCAGAAAAACTCAGCCCATAACAAAAAGAATGTATGATCCTGGCTGTTCTTGTGTGAGAGATTTGTCAGTAATCAAATGAGAAACATTTGGCACTAAAATTCACAACTACATTGTAATTTTGCCTATATATTATTTTCAGATTGAAAAGATACATATGTACATATATATATAAACTTTATACTGTGTGTGTTGGCTATATGCATAATGTATGCCTGTTTACATATCTATCATTTCTACATTTATACATATGAAAATATAGACATATGTAAATCAAATTATCTCCTTTAGGACTGGATTTATTGTCATATTAAAAATCTGAATTAACTGCAGCTATTTAGATAAATATTTAAATCTAGAGGAACTAATCAATTTAAGAAATCAAAATCTTGGCGCCCAGAGTTTGGGGCAGACAGGATAAGCAACACTCTCTGCAATAACAGGGCCTGGCAGGTCCTGTTTCACTAGAGAATGACAAATGCACAGGATTTACATTTCCTTTATCAAGTAGCTCTTAGTTCTTCTGAATAGCATTTCTATAAATATAAAGAGTTTGGATAGAGGGAACATTCTCTGAATTCTTATTCCTTGCGAGCCAGAAAATTACACCAGATTTCTTAGTAATTGATGCTGTCACATAATATTTTCCTCTAGTTTTTCTCATTTCACTAATTTTTTAAACGTGTCTGTCTTCAATGTGTACAAAATGGAGAGATAAAAAAGAAAAAAAAATACTTTATTATTTGATTAGACAGTAGTCTGGTAAGATGCATGCTATGGTTTGAATATTCCCTCCAAAACTCATGTGAAAACTTACTTTTCATTTTGATAGTTTTAAAAAGTGGGACTTTTAATCTCCAAACTCACATTCTCAATAACAGGTGATTAGACCACAAGGACTCCTCTCTTCTCAGCAGATTAATCATGTCATTGCAGGATTGGGTTTATTGTCAAGACAGTGGGTTGTTATGAAAGTGAATTTGGCCCTTTCATGCTCTTTCGCTCTCTCTTTCTTTTGTCCTTTCACCCTCTGCCATGGAATAGCACAGCATGAAGGCTCTTGCCAGATGCTAGTGCCACGCTCTTGGACTTCTCAGCTCTAGGATTGTGAGCCAAATCAACTTCTTTTCTTTATAAATTATCCCATCTGTGATATTTCCAATGCTTCATCAATGATATCCTGAAGTTAAGATTTATTAAAGTACAGCTTAGAATATACAAGTTAGAATAAATGATCCAGGAAATACTATTTTATTTTTAGCATGTTTAAATACTATTCTATTACTCTTAGAAAACATAAGCATTTGTTAAATTTTACTTAAAAATGAGCAACTGTGATATACATATGACTAATTTTACTTTATAATATAGATAATATTGATGTAAGTTTTGTATTAATGATGGTACAACACATTAAGCTTTTCTACCTCCAAGTATTATCTGTGGATATAGTACTGTTCCCTGTAGCTTATATATTTCCATAAAGTGAACCGGGCACCAAAATAAGAGCAATTAACATTTGAGAAGCAAAAGGACTCATATTTGGTTAAAAAATAAAGTATTTGTCATTTTGAATTGAATCTGCATATTAATAGCTTTCATTATTATCATTCAGGCCTTATGTACTATTCATTTCCAACTGCCTACATTCTTTTTATGATCTAAAAAATGCAAAACTACTTCTGAGATTCTGTATGTGTCTGATTGCTTTGAAAACTATGAGAGATTCTTTAAAATGTAAAGCATGAATCATTAAAGGGTTTATTTTGTATCTTGTGTATTCAAAAGGTTTGGAATTCATTTTCAAATGTTGCAAAACACACAGATCTCATGGGTTTTTACTCTCCAAACTCACATTCTCAGTGAATGATTTCTCACTCACAATACTCTACCTGAGCATGAGGTGTACAAGATAGGAGATGAGGCAAATTCCCCTTGAGCTTAACTTTAAATCACGTTGAGGAAGATGCCAGTATTTATGTTTAAAAAACTAAGTCAGAAACTTGTATATCTACTTTAATAGAAGAAACATTAACTTAGCACTTCTTCTGGTATCAAGTTTTACTTTAATTTTCTCTGTATTATAAATCTTGAAACTACTGACAGACTAATACGTAATAACTTCTAAAATTAATACTTGTGCATTGGATTATGAGTTTCTAGAAGCCAGAATTATTTGTTGTGTATTATTATATTGCAAGGACCAAACAGGGTGTTAAGGTACGTACTCTGCACCCAATATTTTGTTGTGACTACTGAGTGAAGGAAGCAGCGCATTTAGAAATAATGTCTTGTTTGGGTCATAGTGTCAGAGGCATGTGAAATAGAACAACTCCATCTTGAATAGGAGCTGGGTAAAATGAGACTGAAACCTACTGGGCTGCATTCCTAGATGGTTAAGGCATTCTAAGTCACAGGCTGAGATAGGAGATCAGCACAAGATACAGGTCATAAAGACCTTGCTGATAAAACAGTTTGCAGTAAAGAAGCCAGCCAAAACCCAACAAAACCAAGATGGCCACGAGAGTGACCTCTGGTTGTTCTCACTGCCACATTCCCACTAGCACTGTTGAAACCAGAAAAGTTCCCTTGTCTCTCTCACAGGGTGTGCGGTGGGGATATAACTCACTTTTTCAGTGTCCCACTGCTCAGACCTGTAGAGGAGCATAGAGATGGGCAGGCTATGGGGCTCCGACCCCATGGCAGTGTATAGGGGTGAATGTTTACAGCTGAAGCCCCAGTGAGCATGTGTCACAGGGTGCTTTTTAGTTTAGCCATCCATAGGTGGTTTGTGTTAACCAGCTCAATTAGATCCTCTATCTTGTCACAAGGACGGGGGCTTTCTCTATCCAAGGTTCCTGTCTTGGTGTACGGGAAGAATAGGATAACACATGGGCTTGGAGAGTGAGTGCAAGGTTTTATTGAGCGGAGGTAGCTCTCAGCAGATGGGGGAAACAAAAAAGGGGATGGAATGGGGGAAGCTTTTCCCCTGGAGTCAGGCTGCTCAGCAGCCCAGGCTCTTCTCCGACTGCTCCAGCCAGACTCCACATTCTTTTGCTGGTCAGTGGCCTGCCGGTGTGCTGGTGCCTGTAGGTGAGCTGCTCTCAACAGCCAGTCACCTATGTGTTCCTCTGCTGATGAGGTCCTCTCAAAGTCCAGCTGCCTGTGTCTGCCTGCTGGGGTCTCAGGAGATTTTATAGGCACAGGATGGGGGTATGGCCTTGGGAAATGCAACATTTGGGCAGGAAAACAAAAATGCCTGTCCTCACCTAGGTCAGTGAGCACAGGGGATGGATCCCTAGCCAGGGACCACACCCTCCTCTACCTAGCACTTCCCTTCCCCCTTCCATATCATTTAAAGTGACTATGCCCTTCCCAGCACTTCCTTCTTGTATCATTCCCCCCCTCTGAAGAGGTACGTCTAACTGCCGTTAGATTATGGACAATGACTGGTCTTAGCTGCTTCCTGCTGACAGGGAGTATTGTTTTGGGGAAAACAGCAGTTAGATTCCCCCAGAGGTCTATCTAATGGTTCCTAGCAAAAGGGACCATCACTTGAGGCTCTGGTTGCCTGGCCATTTGGAGTTTCATGGCTTCTATGCAGGAGAGAAAAAAACAAGGTTTTATAAAGTTAAGTATGCATGGGTTAAACCTGTGTATTATACAAGGAAAGAATTTAGTGTCAAAGATTTCAGAGACCGGAAGTAAAATATACTGACAATAACATTGTACCCTGAGCTATTTCACCCTAGTGAAATAAATTAAACCTTGTATGGGAGCAGATCAACTTTTAGAAGAGGGATAACTGTTCTTGCCATATCTTTGTGCACTCTGGGAATTCTGGGGTTTGCAGGCTTGCATAGTGACCATTAAAGCTTTTGCATTTTTCCTGTACTTCCTCTTTCTTGGGCCTCCCTGTCTCTATTATAAAAGACCAAGGTAGCCACTTTCAGGAGGTCCTCTAATGTACTATCTGGTCCAGGGCCCATTTCTGCAACCTCCTCCTGATATGAGGAGCTGCCTGAGTAATACATTTATCCTTTAGGATTAGCTGTTTCTTGACTGAATCAGGAGATAGAGAAATGTGCTTTACCAAGGCCTCTCTTAGCCTTTCGAGGAAGGCAGTGGGGTTTTCACTAAATCCCTGGTCGATCATGAACAACTTAATATAAGAGACTTGGTCTTAGTTCTACATAAGCCTTCCATTGTGCACACCCAGAAATGTCTCCTTTTCCAATCTTCCATCTCATCATTGGGATCTCATTTAGGGTCATTCACTGGTACTGCTTCTCTTCCAGTTGAAAATTATTCCCCCCCTTCCCTGATGCTACACGTGATGCAAAGGTCATCCCCAGATGTCTCTGCTGCTTGCAGAATGGCCTGTTTCTCGGTGTCCATCAGGGTCTGATCTAAAATTAACATAACGTCTCTCCAGGAGAGTTCAAAAATTTATGTGAAGTTCTGGAAAACCTCTATATATCTATCAGGGTCATCTGAAAACTTGTCAAGATCCCCGTTAATTTGCTTTAAGACCCATAGGGAGAAGGGGACCTAGACCTTAATGGGCCCAAATTCACTGGGAATCTGTTGGAGGGGTAAGAGTGAGACTGGAGCTTGTTTAGAGTGAGGATTTCTAGGAGGGGGCAAATGAGAGACTGAAGCTGGATAGGGAGGTGGGGGTGGACCTAGAGGAACAGGGCTTGAGGGAACTGTCTCCTCTGCTGGCAGTGCTTCTGGGACTCAGATCTTTAATTCTCTGGGCCTCCCCATTGTTCCCTTCCCTACGATGGCAAACAGGAGTGCTGGATCAATCCTATATTGTCAGCAAAGTTCTGGATTGCCTTGCAAAGTATAGAAAGCCTGTAAATATGGGGCCTCAGACCATATGTCCTCACATCTACAAAAAATTTCCAATTGCCAGATGGTATTGAAATGAATGATCCTTTTCTGAGGCCAAGCCAGTCCTTCCTGTAAATCATAACTTGGCCAAACTTTTGTGCAGAGGACTATGAGGCACTTTACCTCCAGATTTTGAGGGTCAAAACAGTCTCAATGGTTCAGGATATATTCCAGAGGAGTATAAACTGAGGGTGGTGAAGAGAACTGTTGCAAACTCTGAAAGATCAGAAATAGAAGAATATCTCATTTTCCTTCCTTCTTTCAGCAAAACACTCAGGGTGTGATGGAAAGAGAAAGTGAGCATCCACCCTTCACTTTCCACCTCTTGTCCCTGAGCCCCAGTGACCCTGACAGTTTCTAGCCATAGGTACCAATATGGTATGTACCCATGAAGCAGGGGAAACCTGAAGAATAGGAATTATCTTCCCTCACATATGCTTCCATTTCTCCCTGCTGTCAGCAAACTTTGAGTTCTCTAGGCCTGTTTATCCCATGAAGCATGGCCTCCTTCCATGGAGTGGGGAATTTAGTAGGCAGCAGTTAGTATGGCCCATTTATATTATGCCTGTTAACTGACTTTGGATTCCTGAAGCCTGTTTTTTTGTTGTTGTTTTTTTCCTAGAGCCTCAGCCTAAATCTTAGAATTGAGTTTGAGACTGAAAAGGCACTTCAGAGGCTGTTTGTATCCATTTAGTGTCTCAAATAAGCCCTGCCAAATTTGCGGTTATCAGCCAGCAGGCGTTGCTTCTCTATTAACATCAATATTAGAAACAGAGTGGGAGTGGGGAGGGTCTCTCACTTAGAACAGGAAAAAAATACAGTTAAAGGGTCAAAAAAGGGGGGTCTGCTGGGGAAAGAACCCCTTGCTTAGTGCAAGTGGGCCCCTCTAGTCCTTATAACTTTCCCATCCTTCCCCCAGTTCAAACCAGGCTGAATTCCTTGAACAGGAGAGGAAAGTTTCCATGGTGTGTGGGGCAGGATCCACCCTGTAGGATCCTGGTTGCTGCCCCAGCTTTCTCCTACCCACCTCGTGGCTGTTGGGCTCGGCCTTTGTCTGCTGCAGGCATGCCCAGGCACCCAAGCTGGGAGGGAAAAGGGTAAGGAGCGGTACCCTGAGCCATGTGTGCCTGTGCTGTCAAGGTGGAGGCATACATGGCACCTCTAGGAAAAACTGGTCTGATTTCCACCTTTGGTGGCTGAGTCAAATGCTTATTTTACATGGCAATATTGCCACAGCCTGTAGACAACTATTAAGGAAGGGATTATATAAACCACTATAAAGGAAGGGATAGAAGCCATTACAAACCGTGAGAGAGAGAACAGTGATGAAAGGAAAACGGAGCCTCTTACCCACAGGAGAGAGAGAGAAGTGGCAGGGTTTTGTTAGAAATGTAGACCTGACAATTTTGCATTTGCTCACACTCACCTTCCAAGATCCTGGATGAGCCCCCAGTTGAAACAGGAAAAGTTCCCTTGTCTCCCTTGCAGGGAGTGTGATGGGGGTGTGACTCACTTCTTCAGTGCCCTGCTACTCAAACCTCTAGGGGAGCATAGAGACAAGCAGGTTGTGGGGCTCCAGCCCCATGGCAGTGTCTGGGGGTGAATGTTTACAGCTGAATCCCCAGTGGACATGTGTTACTGGGTGCTCTTTTAGTTTAGCCATCCATAGGTGGTTTGTGTTAATCAGCTGAATTAAACCCTCTACCTTGTCACAAAGACAGAAGGATTTCTGTATCCTGGGTTCTTGCCTTGGTGTACCAAAAGAATGGGATAGCACCTGGGCTTGGAGAATGAGTGCAAGGTTTTATTGAGTGGAGGTAGCTCTCAGCAGATGAGGGAAGCCAGAAAAGGGATGAAGTGGGAAGGTTTTTCCCTAGAGTCAGGATGCTCAGCAGCCCAGGCTCTTCTCCAACTGCCCCAGCCAATCTCCACGTCATTCTGCTAGTTGGTGACCTGCTGGTGTGCCAGTGCCTATTGCTCCACTCTGCTTGACATCCAGCTGCCTGTGTGTTCCTCTGCTGATGAGCTCCTCTCAAAGTTCAGCTGTCTATGTGTCTACCTGCTAGGGTCTCAGAGGTTTTTATAGGGACAGGATGGGGGCATGGCAGGCCAGGTGGCTCTTGGCAAATACAACATTTGGGAAGGAAAACAAAAATGCCTGTCCTCAGCTAGGTCCATGGACATAGGCCTAGGGCTGGAGCCCTAGCCAGGGACCACCACTTCTTCTACCCAGCACTTCCCTTACCCACTTCTATATCATTTAAAGGGACCACACCCTTTTCAGCACTTCACTTCCATATCAACATGACAGTTTACAAATGCCATGGCAATGTCAGGAAGTTACCCTATGTGGTCTAAAAATGGGAGGCATACATAATCCACCCCTTGTTTAGCATATCATCAAGAAATTGCCATAAAAATTGGCAACCATCAGCCCTCAGGGCTGCTCTGTCTGTGAAGTAGCCATTATTTTATTCCTTTGCTTTTTTAATAAACTTGCTTTCATTTTACTCAATGGACTTGCCCTGAATTGTTTCTTGTGCGAGATCCAAGAACCATTTTTGGTGGTCTGGGTCAGGGCCCCTTTCCTGTAACAATAGAATTAATGATTAAATGGAATGTATGTAAAGAGATTGTGAACCTAAGTTCAAATTGTTTTAACTGAGGTTTGTTTTGGAAATTTCTCAACTCAGTTAATATCTAAATTAGATTGATCACTACTTTCTATAAATAAACTTTAAATGGCATTGTTGATCATTCCATAATGTTATTGATGGCAGTATCATTATTCTATTGAATATACAAATAGTCTATTTCATCACTTATATTTAAGAAAATAAACACCTTTGGAGACCAGTTGTCGCAAACTAAATAATACATTAATATAATGAAATAATAAAAAGAAATAACTTAAATTCCGATGTACAAATTTAACACTGAAGTACCAATGCAGAGTATCTGAATATCAGTACTGATGCAATCTTTCTAACTCCTCTTACAATTCCAATGAGAAAACAGAAAACAATGATAGACAAACATGATAGAAAACAAAGACTAATGTCCAGCCCAATTTAAGAAGAAATTTGGCATTTCCACAAATGCTGCATAATTGAATGAAAATCCTAGTCAATGGCAAGATTCCTGTTGGTCTAATGTTAGGAAGACTTTTCATTCATTCTTCTGTCTCTGGCCTAAACTTGGGAGAATAAAAAGTGTGATATTAGCCAGCTATAGAGATTCACTGGATTGGAGGAAGGATGGCCTTGCAAGAATTATATTTGGATGCTGGTATGTAATTCCAACAAGTTAACTCGTGTTTGGGCACAAAGAAGAGAATCATAGGAGAGTGAAACCTGAGCACCATTGTTGTTGCTCTTGATGTTTTTCACTAACTCTCTTCCTGTACAAAAAAGAATTTGATTGGAACACAAGGGTACAGAGAAAAGAATATTGTATACCCCACACATGGTGAGTAGTTTACAGAGTTTAATTTTAGGTATATATCTGTGTTTCAGAGGATTAATAATGAGTAAGAAAATAAAGTTGGACCCATGGAAATATACTACAGTCTGATAAAGAGGAACCCTATCTTGAAAGTGAAAGAAAAAATGTACCTTTTAAAAATGATTTATTATAGTAATATTTTAGAAATCTATTTGGTATTTTAATAAGATTCAAGAAGGATCAATGAATAGCAGCACAAAGCCATAAGGAAGAACATCTTTGCTATTTTATAAAAAAAATCACAGATACTAAATACAGAGACTAGCTAAAAGAAAGAGGTTTGGAATTACAGTAGGATGCGGAAATTGAAGTGTCTAAGGAGAAGCTATAGAAAAGTAAACAAACAAAATTATTCCCAGGAAAGGGGGAATAAAAACCTCAGCAGTAGGGTTTTGGACCTTGTTATTAGATTTGTTCCATAAATATGATTCAGTCACTCAGTCTCTAACTCCAGAGATCAAATTCTTAGTTGATAATTAGATGAGCTCCCATAAGCCTGTGATTTTATCTCTCTTGTGTCCCATGGTCTCTCTGGTTCAATCAGTTAAGGCTGAGGTGAATGTGATCTTGCGAATTACAAAATAAGCTGTAGGCAGTGACAAACAATCTTAAAATACATTGACTGAAATGAAAGAGCAGTTGTTCTAGTTTGTCCCAATTCATTTGCAATGGATACACAGTAGACAGCAGAGTAGAATTTGCCTTGCAGTCAAAACAGTGATGTGGAGGAGTGATATACCATGATGCAAAGAAATAATTTTCAGAAAATATTAGAGATATAAGACATAGGAAAAATAGTGATAGATGTCTATCCAAAGAAAGTTACATATTCCCGAGGAAGAAAGAACATTTAGAACAGAAGCAATAATAATACTTGCTTTGAAGAGACTTCTACTAAGCTTAAATGAAAGCATTAAAAACAATTCAATAAGCTTACCATATCACAGGCAAAATTAATGAACTTAGATTCATTTCTGAGTAATTTTTTAAAAAATTTAAGGATAAGGAATAAAATAATGCTTATGCAATTTAGACCAGAAGAGGAGGTGATCTAGGAAGAAATAAAAAGTTGCCATTCTCTGATTTCTCCAACTTAATTCTAATTGCCAGAACTCAACAAAGAAAAATGTATTTGAGTTTTGAAAGACAAAGTTTGTGATACTATATTTATTCCTAGAAACTAATCTGGTTTGCCAAGCTTGTACAAACATACAAATCGGGAAATACACATTGCAGAAACAATGAAAATAAAGCAATAAATAATAAAAAACAATAGGACAGATGTAAAGCCAAAATATCAGCTATGACAATGATTATAAATGTTTTAGCTTCTCTGCTAAAAAACAAAGATTCCCAGACTGTATTAAAATTCTAAACAGACAAACACAATTTATTCGCAGTACCCCTAAAACAAAATAGCCTGAAGTATTGATGTGGTTAATCAAAAAAAGCTGAGCCTCAAGTTGCCTGCTTCATCGTCTTTTATGTCCAGATAATTTTCACTGGCAAATAACACTGTGACAAAACTCTTTGCCCTGTTACAAATAGTAAAATAACTTCTTTGGAACAATTTTTATTTTCCCTTTCACCACTTCTACCAAAGTCTTATTGGAATGATGTATCTCTGTTTACATGGTATTATTTATTGCATTTATGATAACACTTAGTACACAGCATTTCATCTTCTTTTGTAGTGACCACATACTTTATGTAGTCCCTCTTCTGTTATTCCCATGGTTACAGTGGTGGCTTCATTGGCAGCTGTGTTTATGCAATAGGACAAGTCTCCTGACCATGATTGAAAACACCTGTCTAAAAACATTGTTTGGCCAGGCGCGGTGGCTCAAGCCTGTAATCCCAGCACTTTGGGAGGCCGAGACGGGCGGATCACGAGGTCAGGAGATCGAGACCATCCTGGCTAACACGGTGAAACCCCGTCTCTACTAAAAAATACAAAAAAAAACTAGCCGGGCGAGGTGGCGGGCGCCTGTAGTCCCAGCTACTCGGGAGGCTGAGGCAGGAGAATGGCATAAACCCGGGAGACAGAGCTTGCAGTGAGCTGAGATCCGGCCACTGCACTCCAGCCTGGGTGACAGAGCGAGACTCCGTCTCAAAAAAAAAAAAAAAAAAAAAAACATTGTTTGCTGGCGAGAGAGTTCTATATGCTTTCCTAAGGAAGTCTGAGCTGTGGAAGGCTTGGAGGCATTTTTTCTCTAACTAATGAATCAAGGAGGCAGGATAAAAAATCTGGAGAGAGTCAATTTGCGAAGAGAAACGATGAGGGGTCAAGGGAAGGCTTTCATGATGTTTTGTCATTTGGTTCTCCTCTCTCTGACTCAGCTTCCATTGCTTTGGGGTTCTGTGAGGTCTGCTTTACTTTATAGCAGAATGTCATTTTTATTTAGCTGTTCAAGGTGATTTTCTCTTTCCTAGGTAAGAATTATGTCATGTAAACAAAATCCTGAAAGTTTTAATAACATACATATATTTTTATATTCACTGTCACTTTAAATCAGTTCTGTAGAGCAATTTCTTTACCCAGTGTTTGGTACTCATGGACATAAAGTAACAATAGAAACTGGGGACTACTAGGTTAGGGGAGGAAGAGTGTTAAGTGTTTAAATGTAACTATTGGGTACTGTGGTCAGTTCCTGGGTGACAAGATCAACCCTAACCCAAGCCTCAGCATCACACACTCTACCCAGGAAACAAACCTGCAATGTACCCCTTGAATCTAAAGTAAAAGTTGAACATTTTTAAAAATAAATGAAAAGAAAAGACTTCTCCTCCAACCTTTTCTTAGACTGTTTACTTTAGAAAACTTGTAAGTTCTTAACTGTCTCTTTGTAGTATGTGTAAACTTTTAAGAATCTTAATAAGGCCCTTGAAAGTTTTATTTTTAAAGTTTTTTATTTTCAATTTGTATGGGTACACAGTAAGTGTAGATATTTATGGACTACATTAGATATTCTGATACAGACGTATCATGTGTGATAACCACATCAGAGTAAATGGGATATCCGTCACTCCAAGCATACATATCATTTCTTTGTGTTACAAACATTACAACTACACTCTTTTATTTTTAAAATGTACAAAAAACTATGACTGACTGTAGTCACCCTTTTCCACTATCAGATATTAGATTTTATATCCATTAACAATCTCCATCCCCTGCTCCCCAGCTATCCTTCCCAGTCTCTGGTAACCAGCATTCTACTGTCTATCTCCATGAGTTCAACTGTTTTAGATACCACAAATCAGTGAGAACACGGAACATGGAAAGTTTGCCTATCTGTACCTTGCCAGCTTTATTAATATTATTGTTTTTATTATCATTTTGAGAGACAAAGTCTCACTCTATTGCTTAGGCTGGAGTATAGTGGGATAATCATGGTTCACTGCAACCTCAAACTCCTCGGTTCAAGTGATCCTTCCACCTCAGCCTCCTTAGTAGCTGAGACTACAGGTGTGAGCCACCATGCCCGACTAATTGTGTGTGTGTGTGTGTGTATGTGTGTGTGTGTGTGTGTGTGTAAAGACAGAGTTTTGCTGTTTTGCCCAGTTTGGTCTCAAAACTCCTGTCTATGGTTGATCTTTGTGTCTCAGCTTCTCAAGGTGGTGGGACTGCAGCCATCAGCCACTGTGCCTGGCCCATGCCAGTTTTAAGACATAGAAATGTCTTTCTGAAGGACCTAGGAGCCATTTCTTTGAAATGTTAACAAACATCAAGTAAGACAGTGCCCCTACACCCCAGTTTCTGTGTGAGAGTAGGAGGCCACCTTTGGTGGATGACTTGCTTCCAGTTATAAAACTACTTAGGTCATAAAGACAGGAGAAGTTTATTTTTCCTTTATATAAAACCCTTCAACTAATACAGATAATCACCCTTAATTTCCAGGTAAATTTAAGATGCATTACATGTAACAAATGGTTCTGCCAAGCCCTGTTACTTGAAGACTAGTTATGGTATATCTTGAGAACTTGTATATAATGGGTTATATCTGTTTGATTGCATTAAAGGGTGAGATTTCTTTCTGTCTTTGCAGTCTCAGCAAATTGCATGTGGTGTACATCCCATTCTGGTTTAATTCTTATTCAATAATAAATCTGCTTCATTCTCTAAAAAAAAAAATTAAAAAATCCTTTACCATGACTTTAGAGGAAATCTAGAAAAACTGTCATAACTTCCTAGATATTATTCTTAGGTAATAATAGGCCATATGGCTCCTTTAAATTAGCAAAATTCAGTTTTATTTTTGTAATTAAAATATTCAAAGCTTCTATTAGGGTAAGTTTCTCTCTTTCCACAGCTGACTCTTATTCCAGGGAGTAATCAACAGTTACAGAAAGAGGTACAGTCAATTTTTCCAATGTTTCTTTGCCTGCAAGCTTTTTCTTCCTCCTTTTTGTTAACCATAATTTTGACCATTCTTAAATGGAGGAGAAGGATTACAAACAGAGACATTAATTTTATGATTTCAGTAGAGCTATGACACTAACTGGAATTGGCAGATACTGAAAGTTGTTTGTGCCATGAACACATTTGTGGGTTATTTTGAGATTTGCCTCTCTTTGAATCTTTCATCAATAGTTCCCAAGATGCAGTCACTTACTCCTTTATTCTCCTGTAGATGTGTTGTGATACCTTATATTCATTCTTCTGAGCTCTATACCTTCAGGGTGCCCTCTTGAACACGGCCTAAGATGATTCCAGGGCAGCCCTCCTTTGCATGTCATCCACATACCATTCTTTTGGCTGGGATAAATGTTTCATCCAACCTTCTTTTTCTCAGTTTGGAATTAGTAGCAAGCATATAGTCCTAGAACCCTTCCTTGGGAGTAGGGGTTGGAGGACATAAAACACAGCTAGTGCCATAAAAATCCTCCTTCAAATTCTTCCTCAAATTACCTGTGCTTCATTTCAGGAGGGCTAGTGATTTAATAATCACAAATAGATTTTTCCCTTCCCATATTTTTTTTTTTTTTGGAAATTCCAATGTGGAAGGATATTGCACCTAATTTTAGAATATAGGTTTGATAATTCAAAAATTGATTTGAAAGTTCTTTTTTCACAACAAATATAACTTTAACCATTATTTATTTACAATGTGTAACAATGTGTAAGAGCAGGACCCAAGTCTTCCAGTTAACTTGCATGTTTTCAGCACCTAAAGCATATCTTGTACTATATTAAAGCTAAATGAAAATAATTTTTGAAATAAAGCTGAAAGTGAGGTAAAATCCTAATTTCAAAAGTTATTCAAATGATAGAAAAATGGTTGACTTTGAAAACATAAAGTTGACAGAATGAAATTCATTCATGCTTAGGGATATGAGTTTAAGGCACAGATTTTGATTTCAAAATAGATACCCAAATGACCACAGTAAAAAGGTTTCTCAATTTTGAATCATCTTTGCTAGAGACTGCTCTAGAGCGGATTTTCTGTGAAATTTGAAGAATCAACTGATTATTGTGAAGAGATGTTTACTCAGAAGAAGTGATTTTAATTTTGCTGTTTTATTTAAAATGATACTGATGTCAAAATTTTAACTTTGTGGTGCATCGTAAGAGAAGATGTTTCTCAAAAAGAAAGAAGAAGTAACTGGTAGTCAGTATAGCCAACACTAATGAACAAAGCCTTCTGTTTTTCTTTTTTTGTTAAAATTGAAAACTCTAAAGTCACACATCATAGCATATTCATCTATCAGTTTGGGGCCCAAGATGTTCAACACTCTGTAACTTGTCTTCTACTTACAGTTTTATTATTTCTTCTTTTTCCTTGAGAGAACATTTCTATACAAGAACAAAATCTGCCACCACCCAGTCAGGGGATCTTTGAATGAAGGTATAACCTTATTTCTCTTCATTAGGTTTTTCAGATAAACTTTAAAGTTCTAAATAGCTCTTGTTAGAATTGTCTTGTTTCAAAAGCACTTTCCTCAGCACTTCTTTCTTAGCTTGCGTTTTGAGTGCTATATTGCTCTGACGCTCCAGGCAAATAAAAAGTACCTTACTGACAGATTGAATTGTTTGTTGTCTTTTTTCTAGCTCTGAACTTAATGTCAAATGTGAAACACAATTTAAGAACAGATGCAAGAACAATTCTTCATAAACATTTTGCATTTTACTTCTTGCCAGTTCAGAGACAGTCTACTCCATTCCCAGCTATACCCATAAATAGATCAACCAAGTAGTATAGGATCAAATGTCAAACAAGCAAAATATAGTGTTATAAAATATGGTATAAAATAAGTAGGAGTTTGGGAAAAAAGTTTTATTTTTATTTTTTACTCAAATGACACATAGTATTATAGAAACTTCATGTAGTCATTTCCTTTAACATTTACAATAACACTGTGAGTTGGGCATCTTGTGTGTATGTGTGTGTATGTGTGTGTGTGTGTGTGTGTGTGTGAATTTAATGAATGAGTGAACTATCCTTAGAGAGTTACCATTGCTGAATAAAGATTTCCCAATTATTAAATATATCTCTTTAATTGCAAAGTACATGAATTTGCTTCTTCAGTGAGCAAATTAAATAAACTTATTTTAGACTATATTTTTTCTGAATATACCAATTTTGTAAGAATGTTTTCTTGATTTTTTTTGTTAGACATCTAGTAGAGCCTGAAAGAAAATATTTTGTGTATAAGACAATTCAGTGTTTTAAAATTTTTACTTGGATACGACATGAATTAAAATCAAATAAACAAAATGGATGTTATTTAAATGAGAAATACAAAATTTTATGTCTGAGAAGTAATAATTAGTAAGGATTCAAACTTTTTAATGCAGTTAATAGTTTGATTGCTTATTTTCCATTAAAAATGATCAAAAATGCATACAATTATTATTAGTTTCATAGTATTTTTCAAATTACTCTTACCTTATCTCATTAGAAGAATGGACTCTGTTAATCAAGTTCTATGAAATGAACTCTATTTCCATAACAGTAGATATTTTATTCATCTACTGTTACGGAAATATCACATTTGCTAGTCTTTAAAAGTACTAACTTCTAAATGGACACAACAATTACAAATAAGTGATTTATTTTTGCATATATTTTCGAACATTCATTGATTTAATACATACTTAAATATAATGAAGAAATGAACTGCTCAGAAAAAAATCCAATCTTATTACTGAAAAAAGTAGTTATTATAATCTATATCAGATTTATTCTTTCCTTCACTAATTTTCTTAAATATAGATATTGAATAGTTTTATTTGCAGAAATCTGTGCGATGTGCTAGAGTATAGTGGAATGCAAGAAAAGGTAATAAAATCCCTGCCCTTTTTTGATTTATATTCCAACTGGGGTACATAAATTAAAGAATTACACTACGTGGATACAGGATATGCACTTTGAAAATGTGTCAAAGAGGAACTTGATAGATATTTTAGAAAATTTTCTTCTTGAGTAATGACGATTGAATTTAAGTATAAAAGAAGAGTTTATAGTTTACTACTTGTTAAGAAAAAGGATGTAGAGAAAAATAATTCCAGAATGAATATATAAAAGGAGAGACTCTAGTAAGTTACAGGAAGAAACAGGAAGTCAAGGTAGGTAATGAAATACATAGAAAAGTGGGACAGCTTCAATATGAAGCAGGAGAGAAGACATTTTGTAGAACAGGAGGTCTGGAGGCTTATGTGAAGTGTTTTATTCTATAAGGAAAAGGAAGTTCTTTAAAAAAATGTGGCATAATTACAGTAAAATATTGAAAAGATTCAGCTGGTTACAGTATAAGGAATGGTTTATAAGGGAGCTACATTTGACAGAGGGAAGCAATTAACAGGCTATTGTTATAGACAAGACCAAATATGAAGGTGGTGTTGGCAAAGCTAGCGGAACACAGATGGAGTGATGTGGACAGATTTAAGAAACATTCAGAATGTAAGAGGGCTCAGTAATATATTTTATCTTTACCTCAGAAAAGCATTTCACAAACTACCATGAGAAATACAAGGAAGCAAATGATACATTGTTTTTGAACTTAAAATAATGGAAGAAATTTAGATTATAAGACATTAACTTAAAAATCAATGTATTTGTACAAAAGACTGATGAATACATGAAAAAGTGCTCAATAGCATTAGTCCTTTATATCTTCTGATTCTGAGATAATTGAATTATAAATAAAGTAGCATTCTATTTTCAATATGGTACAGGAGAAGGAAATATCCTTGTGGGAAATATTTCACTTAAGACTGAGAAAAAGAGGAAACATTTGAAGAAGTTCTTGGCGATATGGGGTAAGTTTTTAATCATGAAATATGGTTCCAGACTTTATAGTGAAAGACATTTTACAGGAGAAATGAAGAAAAGCCATCAGAAAGTAGAAATTTGTACTGAAATGAGAGTTCATAATATACCAATTATACCGATGGTGCCCATATTAAATATTAACAAGGAAACCAGTAATGTAATTGAAGTCCCATTATTCATTAGATAAGGATGTACACGTCTTTGAGCCTAACACTATCCAGGGCATAGCTCTGTCTTATAAGAAAGCCTCAAATGCTTTTGTTTAAGATCAGATGATCTATTACCTTGCATTTAATTGGTGTTGGAAGGTGAAGCAAGTTCAGCAGTAGCTTGAACCAGAGAGCAAGTAAGTTGGAGCCACGCGGACTTTATGGTAGAAGGTTTTCAGTGATCTAAAGCACTCCTGTGTTGTATATTATATTAGCATGACCATTGTTAGTATGGTTTCTCCTCTGGATGAAAAAGCCATGGAGGGGGCCGGCGGGGAACACCATTTTTTTCCTCACCTCTGATTCCCAATCTAGAGAATGTATGAAAAACGTTCTATCAAATAATTGGTTTATATATTATATCCTTGTGTTTCTCAAGCAATAAACCTATTAGAGAATATAAACCCAAATACTCCTCTTGAGGTGATGTCAAGCAAAGATTGAGTTTTTGTTGTTTGTGGCGTTGCTATATGGTGTGGACCTCAAGGGGGTGGGTTTTTGTTTCTTCTGTAACTCACTATCCCAATCTAACTGTCTAATATAATGCTACATTTATCACATCTATGAGAAATTAAATTTCTGAAATAACTCTTCTTTAATCTGACTTTTGAAAATTGAAAGATGCAATATAAACTATGAGCAGTTCAGCTGCATGCGGTGGCCCACTCTTATAACACCAGCATTTTGGGAGGCCTAGGAGGGCGGATCACTTGAGGCCAGGAGTTCGAGACCACTGGTGAACATGGTGAAACCCCATCTCTACTAAGAATACAAAAATTAGCCGGGCATGGTGGGGCATACCTGTAATCCCAGCTACTCAGGAGTCTGAGGCAGAGAATTGCTTGAACCTGGGAGGCGATGATTGCAGTGAGTTGAGATAGCGCCACTTCATTTCAGCCTGGAAGACAGAGGGAGACTCCAACTTAAAAAAAAAAAAAGAAGAAGAAGAAGAAAAGAAAAGAAATCTATGAGCAGTTCATTAAAGGTAAAAACATTTTATTTGATTATTTTTCTCTTAGCAGCTTAAAATATTTATATATTTCAAAGAACATTAATATTTAACAAAGAAGAATGCAGAATTTACTGTTAAAGACGTAACACGATATAGGATTCATGGTTGAAATAGAATACTTTCACTCTCCAAGGCTTATTGTGGATATTTCAGTGGAGAATTACATGGTGGGATTGTAGATATAATTATTAAAAATAACCATCTTGTGTCATTTGTGCTAGCCTGTCAGGATTATGGTTGATATTTTTCAGTAAAGTTTCCCTAAATGGTGTTTTAATGACTTTTTTTTCACACACCACTATTTCCTTATCCTGTTTCCCTGCTCCAGAATGTATAAAGATATCCATGGGAAGAAACAATAAATAAATGAATAAGAAGATAGCAGACATATAGATAAGGCAGAACAGTAAAAATGCATGTTGCAAGATAATAAGTCCAAATGGAGATATGATCAATTCATTCCATATCTATGCAGACAAAAGCATCGAGGAGCTCCTTAAACCAACTAGGGCATTCCAGTACTAATAAAATTGAATTATCTTTGATGTTGCACAAAGCTCTTGAATATCTTGTAGAACTCAATTTAAAGTGTCACATTTTCAAGAGGGAGATGATATCTCCCATGCTGGAGGCCTCTTTTCACTCTGCATTTAAGTCAACCTGTCTCGTTCTCTGCACAACGATGCAAGGTGATGCAGGGAATGACTATTGGTCAATATTTGGGCACTAACTTGTTTCTTGAATCTTTTCCTTGGTATGACTTTCTGAAAGTCTGCTCCATTTTTACTCACATCCTGACTGTATTGCCCAAAAAAAAAGGATGTCTAATTTGACACCCCCTCATCTTAGCCATAGGCTTTTTTAGCTGGCCTGTACATTCTGACACAATACCAGCTCACAAAAAATCCATGAGAGAGTTAGGGAAATGTCTGCAGTGCTCTTGGGCTTAGGCACATAACACACCTGCTCTATTCCCTCAACTACCACATAATGATGCCAAGAGTCTTCTCTATTAAACTTTCTGGCTTTTTGTACTTCATCCAGTATTTAAAGCATCGGCACTGTCCACTGTCATTCCTTAAAAGTCAAGGCCCTTTTTGTCAAAACTCATTTGTAGGAAGTTGGAGGAAGGTGCAGTGTCCCCTGTAGTATTTAATGCTCCTGTTTCCTCTATTCCCAATCTCTCTCTTTCTCAGTTTTGTGGATCTTAACCCATTTATGCCTGAGGCTGCAATTTTCTTTTCATGAAGAATTAGACTTTGTCGATGATCTTGAGCAGGAGAATGTAAGTAACCCTCACAACCTTAGCCTCCCAATGATAAATCATGAGGCATAAATGGATTTTAAGATAATAAAAAAGAGATCAGTAATCATCCTAAGATTTTTTTCACTATTTGGTTTATTTCTCAAATATATCTGACTTAAATCTAGATCCATAATATTTTAACTCAGTAAAGTACTTCTCACAAACATTCTCAGATCCCTTTCTGATAACTTCTGCTGACTTCATGCCTCGTGAAAAAAATGAGAGGTGATAAAGGGATTTGTGTTGGAGAGAAAAGAACACTTCAGTTAACATATCACCATATTGTAATAGCATATCATTATTTATTTTTATTCTGTAAAAGTACAACATATGTAAATGTATAACTTTATAGTCTATCTTTTCTGGAAATGATTGATTTAACAATGAGGATTATTACTAAGGCTCACCGAAAGACCTGTGCATTTTGAAAAATACTTTAAAGCTTAGAGAGCCAGCATTTTTATTTTCTTGAATAAACTCTTAAATGGTATTATGCTAAATCCTCCTGGCAAGAAACTAGCTCTTGACTGGAAGAGAGTACCCCAAGGGAAACAGATTTGTCTGCCTGTGGGTACCCAGCAGGAAATTCTGTGGAAGCAATTTAAGGTCTGGCAAACATCTCTCAGCATAGCCTGGGTTGGAGAGTAAGGCCAAAGATGAATATAATGGTCATGGTATCTTTTTCTACTTTCCAGAGGACTCCAGGCCAAAGAAGACACTGCAGGGTCCTTCCACTTTTGGAGGAAAATTGTGGGTGGAATCTGCTTAGCACATTTAGGGATTTACCTCTCAGCACACAAATGCATGCCTGTGTTAAACTTTGGAGCTTGTAGTGCTGTGTATTTTCTTTCTTTTATTCTAGTTAGTACTTTATGCCCTAGTTTATTCTCCTTTTATTATTTGAGTTCATTTAAAATGTTTTTGCATATTTATCTTTCTCTTTTAATCTTTTAGTCCTTTTGTTTTATAATCTCACAGTTAATTGTTCTTAGTTGATTTATCTTTTCTTACTCTTTTATCGACTTTTCTTTTATCTCATGTTTACTTTGTTCTTATATTACTTATTTACCTAGTTTCTTCTTATCACCTTAGGCTTTGTTTTAATTATTTCCTTTTTATGTTATCTATTTTTCATTTTAGCTTTTAATTTTTTAGTATCTTCTTTCCTCTTTCTTATCTTTATTTCAGTTTATCTTAATATAACGACCAGAAAGTACTAAAACATGTGAGAAGAGAGGTGAGTAGAGCATGCCTCTGCCCTAAGCAAGGGAGATTGCTCTCTTTCTTTTGTCCATTTGGTTTTTCCTGTCTCTTACCAGGGAGGATCATCCTATCTCTAAACTCTCCTGGGTCTAAACCTTCATTCTGGAAAGGCCATGTTGTGCAGTAGTTAGGAATAAAACAAATCTTGACTCACATTAGCACTGTGCTCTTAAGACTGTTACCTACTCTTTAGAACTAAAAGCTAAAAGTCTATAGTAATAACAATAACTTGCAAATGATGTCCAGATTAATTCATATGAAACATATTTACTCGTTTCTGCCTACTTCACTATTGGAAGGACTAGGATATGAGTAACATTTAATTATGTTTCTAGAGGGGTGGCAGCCAGTTTTTCAAGTTACTCCATACAATCCTAAATCTAATCTTTATTAAGCAACTGACATGGATTTCCTGGTCTATCATTTCTGGACCAAATAAACTATCATGCCAATTTTGTTCCTTACCTTTTTTTTTTTTTTTTTTCTCCTGCATCCTTTTCTTCACTTTGCCAAGGAAGAGACACGTCCTTTAAGTGAGGTTTGCAACTCTTAATTTATTTTTAAAATAGTCTAAAGTAGCCAAAATATTACCTTTAGGTTGATTCCTCTATTCTTGTGATATTTGTCCACTTAAATTGCTCATTGATTCCAAATGATGGCAAAGGAGAGTCATGGTTCACTGACAGATTTTAACACTGTTCTGCATTAACTGATCATATTTTATTTACTTGGTTTCAAATTTCTGTCCAGGAAAGTTGTGAAATGAAATATTGGCATTGTAAATTTAAAGTTCCTAGTCTGTAATTGTAGACATTGTCCAGAGCCCCGCTTTCTGATTCCATATCTCTGACAATTAGGACAACATACTTATTAGGATAGTAGATAATATTGTACATGGATTTAACATTGATTTTGCAAGAAAGTAGTGCTTGCATGGGTTTCACTGCTATCTGTTACATGTCAAAAACTGTGCCAGTTGTCAGAGTGGAAATATGGTCAATGTAAATATAGACTAAACAAATTACTATCAATTATTTTGAGATCATTTAGTTTCAATATAAGCTTGTTTCAACATATGCTGACTATTTCCATTAAAATGAATTAATGTTTTTTATTTCAAGATACATTCATATTGCCTGAAATGCAGTTCTCTGGAAAAAGCATTAAGCCATATTTACTTGGAAAAGTAAATATGGGAAAGTAGCTTGGGAAAGTCTATCTTACACAAAGCTCAACAGATCATCTATCTGCACAGGTGACACACATTGTCAATTGACTCATACTCTAAACTTTATTGTTTTATTTAACTTCTTTTCATTTTTGTCAAACCACTTTTGAGAATCATTTAGATTTTTTGCATATGTATTTATTTGTAATTGTAAAATAGAGTTTGAATTTTTCATACAAGGATGATATCCATTTCATTTTTCTCCACATGTCAAAATATGAGAATAGTAACATTTGACTATTAAATAACCTGCTATATGAAAAGGCACATGTTTCTCTGAATCACGGTCAGGTTTTTTGCACATAGGGAAATTCAGGATTTTGAGATATCACAATGAAATAAAGTTCTTGTCTCTCAGTTCTTAGTCTCAGCTATCATTAAAAAAACTTCTAATAGTCAAATAACATAGTTTCTACTAACTGCTTTGTAAAAGTATTTGTCAGTTTTCACTAGACTTCTTAAAAATGTATTTTGATATGTTGTTCTTTTTGTCCTCTGACTTTTCAACATTCAAGACAATTATTTCTGCATCAGTAGCACTATTCGCCATGTCAACTGGCTTGTCATTTACAGACAACTTTTTAACAATACATGCTAGCACATTTTTGAGACATTAGAGTTAAAGCTTTCAAATTACTTTGTCTTTCAAAAAAGATTGTTCTGTAAACATGATAGAAAATGCAGTTTTGAATTCTCTTGAACTACATTCCAGACATAAACAATATTAAAATTTTTTTGCAATAATATATAATGTGCCTTACTATGTCACTATGGTGAATAAACTTTCTTGAGCTATTTATTTTATATGTTACATATGTTACATGTTATACACTTAATATGCTCCCTTTATCTGATTTAATTAAGAATGGGGTACAAAAAATAGTCAAAGCACTGCAAGATATTTGGATATTTTACTGTGATGTAGAACCAAAATTGAGTAAATCAAAAGATTTCTTTACACTTTCTGAAGTTATCACAAGATTTGTAGCTCTTACATAAAAAAAACTTGAAAAAGCCTATATCACAATGATCCTTTATAACAATGACTAACATTTTTTACAATGTGAGTTTAAAGTTGACAACAAAAGATTAATTTAGCCTATCTTAAGTTTTCAAATATGACAAAATGAAATCAAATTTACTAGTATTTTAAAATCATTCACAATGTTATTAATATTTAGAGATTCAGTCTTTATTAGTACCCATATTTGAGAATGCAACCTGATAAAAATAATTGTTTTATTTCCACATCTTAATTCCATATCAAATTTGAAATGAGAAGGGCAGCATTCAACAAAAATGTAATACTTATTAATCTGTATTTGCTCGTAAAGTCATTTACCATTCATATTTGCCTTGGGCTGGAAGACTCATGTTTATTGTGTTGAAAACTATTCATTTACAAATAATACCATCTGATTGTCCTTATTTAGGTAGATCCTGACCATGGAATTATTCAACAATATCATATCAATTTGAATGAATACATTTTTCAGTCACAGTTCTTTCAGAAATTTTGAGACATATAAATAGGGCAGTTGATTACTGTCCTCTTAAAAAAGCTTTATCTCTTCTTGTCTTTTCGTATAATACTCAGAGATTTCTGTTTCCATTTTTGATTATGCCTGAGTTTCCTTTATCCTTTTGTGTTTCTGTAGGTATTTGAAAAGCTCATGTAAGGTGGCTCATGCTGTTAAATATGTATATGTATATTTATATACATACTTATGTATCATTGTGAAGATTGTTTATTTTCTTGTATTATCTTGATTTCCTGGCATTTTACATCAGGCAGCATCTTTCCTGTTTTCCTTCAGTCTTGATGATTTTTTCATTTTCACTTTATTTTTCCTGTACCTACCTCTTCTGGCATTAGAAGCATGTAGCTGTTTTCCGTTCGTTTGTTTGTTTTGTTTTGTTAATTTTTCCTTGCAGAGCAGGGCTACCCCACAGGCAGTGTGCGCAGAGTAGCCAGAAGCACTTAGTTTTAATATTCATGTTTTTGTTGTGGTGGCGGTAGAACCTGGCTTGTCAGATAAGACTAAATATGTCTTGATTGAATATAAATGACAGTTTTAACCCAGTGATTTTGCTATTTACATATAAGAAGTCTAGAAGTTTTCATACTGGGTCTGGAATAGCAGCACTAAATCACCTTTGGGAATACCAGCTTTTCCTATCACTCCATTTAGCTATTTGAGCACACAGTTTTGACTTCAGACTCAATGCTTCATGGTAACCGGCAGGTTGCTTCACCTATGGCATCTAATCTCAAGCTTAGGTAAGAAGAAGCAGAGTAAATGACAAAAGTTTATACCACCTGAGTCTCCTCATTTAATGAGTTTCACAGACATAAATTCTGTTTACATCTAATTGCTCCAAAGTTGTTCAAATGAACACTCTCAACTGCAATAGTTGTAGAAAAATATAATTTCTTTAAAAAGCACTTGAAATGACAGAATCATATTTCTGAAAGAGAAGAATGGATGTTGCAAAGACCACAATGGAACATTTTGAAATAATTTGTCTCTTACTCCTGACTTTGCCTAAAGTGCTTTGAATTCCACCCAAAATGAACAGTTTTTGTTTGTTTCTTCAGTTAATCTAAAGTTTAAAATGCTCATTATTTGTAAGAAACAAACAAACAATAACAATAGAAAAACCTTTTGCAACTATGTTCACCATAGGGTGTTAAGAACAAAAGAAAACACTAACATGAGAAAAAATATTAAACTCAATATTTGTAGATTTTCACCATAAAATGACTTTTTAAAGACAACAAAGGTAACTAATATACATTGTATATTATAGTACTGTATAATCCATTATACTAATAGTATTAGTATTATTAGTATACTACTATATAATTAGTATAATACATTTTTATATTGTGCTAATAGTATTAATATGATTATATTAGTATGATATAACTGTTACGTGTGTCTGTATAAGAGACCACCTGAGCAGGCTTAGTGTGAGCAACAAGGCTGTTTATCCACTTGGGTGCAAGTGGCTGAGTCAGAGAAAGGAGTCAGCGAAGGATGGTGGGATTATCATATTTCTGGGAGCTGTGGATTGGATGTTCTGAAGGGTTTGTATGCTGGAGACATGGTTGTGTGTTGTTTTATGCAGAGGCAAGTAGTCGTAACTCAGAGATACGTTGCCACTTGGCGACTTCTTCTGTTATTGAACACCTTGAAGGCAAGTTTGATTAAATCCTGTTGTGGGGTTTGAGGGCTGGAATCCAACTTTTGGAGTTTTTCTCTAATGTCAGAGCAGATTGGGTGATAAAATGCATATTAAGGATAAGGTGGTCTTCTAGCCCCTCTGGGTCTAGGGCTATAAAGCATCTAAGGGTAGCTACTAAGCAGGCCATGAACTGGGCTAGGTTTTCATCTTTACCTTGAGTAGTTTCCTGTAGTTTGTCATAATTAACAGCTTGGTATGCTGCCTTTTTGAGCCCCTTGACTAACCAGGAGACCATGTAATCTTGCCTAACTATATCTGGGGAGTTCATCTGGTATTGCCAGTGGGGACCCTCTCAGGGAACTGCCCTGGTGCCCTCTTAGAGGCCTGGCTTATGAAGCCGACGGGTGTCTGAGTAGGACTGGGCTAGAAAATAAACTCTTTCTCATTCATCTGGGGAGAGGGTAGAGGTCAGGATGACATTTAAGTAACTCCAGGTTAAGTTGCAGGACTGAGTTAGATATTGGAATTCCTGTATATATTTAGTGGGGTCTGATGAGAAATAGCCTAAATGCTGGTTGATTTGGGAAAGGTCTGATAGAGAAAAAGGCACATGTACCCTGACTGTGCTTTCAGTTCCAGCCACCTCTCTAAGAGGAAATTATTGGGCAGGTGGGGGAGAGCTAGTCATGGAATGAAACTGTAAGCCAGACTGGGTGTGAGGAGGGGAGGTAATAGAAGGGTTATAGGGTGGGATTGTAGAGGCTATGGAAGAATTGGGACCCGATTCAGCCTGGGACCCGATTCAGCCTGGTGACGAGTGACTGGGGGAGGAGGAGAGAGGTTAGAGGGGTCAGTGGAAAAGAAGGATTCAGAGGAATTCAGAAGATTCTGAGCTAGGGGTTTAGACCGAAGGAGCAGACAGGAGAGAAAGAAGGAAAATCTGGGACAAGTCGCATTGGGAACAGAGACTAGAGAGGGAGTGAAGTGTAAAAAATGCCTGGACATAAGGCAGCACAGACCATTTGCCCAATTTTTGAAAAATATTACCTAGTTCCTGTAGGATAGACAAATCAAAAGTGCCATTCTCTGGCCACTTGGCACTATTGTCGAGTTAGTATTGGGGCCAAGTGGTATTACAGGAGAAAATAAGACATTTAGGTTTTAGGTCAGGTGCTAGGCTAAGGCGTTTTCAATTTTTAAGAACACAGGCTAAAGGAGAAGAAGGAGGAATGGAAGGCAGAAGGTTGCCCATAGTGGAGAAGGTAAGTTTATAGAGGAGGATGGAGACACGGAGAAATGGAGATGAGGAGCTACCAGGCTTCCAGTAGGCGTCCCTGATTGAGTCCTGGGCTGTAATGTGGGTGAGCAGCCAAAGCAGGCATCCCTGCAATTGACCTCCCACCAAAGGAATATGGGTGAATGATCAAAGCAGGCATCCCCGCGCTGATCAGACACCAAAGGAAGACTGTCTTCCCAAGTCCGTGACCGACGTCGGAGTTTTTGAATGCACAGATAAAGTGTGTCTCCTTTTTGTCTCTACCAGGAAGGGAGAGAAACTGAAATTGAAAGGAGAGAGATTGAAGGGAGGCAAGAGAGGTTAGGTACAGAGTGGAAAAACCGCTTACCCGAGCCGCTTACCCGAGTGTGAAGAATTGCTTACCGATTTGAACTTGGTGAGATGGTCGTTGGGCTGGCGGGTCTGATGACCCGAGGTCATACGTGGATCTCCTCACAGAGGGAGCGTGAGGACAGGGGACTGGTTTCCCGAAGGAGTTCCCCTGCCCTGGGTCTTTGGCACCAAATGGTTTGCGCGTCCGTGTAAGAGACCACCTGAACAGGCTTAGTGTGAGCAACAAGGCTGTTTATTTAGTTGGGTGCAAGTGGGCTGAGTCCGAGAAAGAAGTCAGCGAAGGGTGGTGGGATTATCATTGGTTCTTACAGGTTTGGGTCGTGGAGTCATGAACAATTTTTTGCCGTCAGGGGATGGGTGTTACAAAGTGTGTTCACAAGGACGGGAGGGTGTATTGTCACAAGGGTGTGGAGGGATGTTACAAAGTACATTCACAAGGACGGGGGGGTGGAATATCACAAAGTTCTTTATCACAAGGGTGGGGGAATGTCACGATAGCTTGACCTTGGTGTGGCCAGCTCAGAGGAGCTTACAATAACTAATTATACAGGCCGGGCGCGGTGGCTCAAGCCTGTAATCCCAGCACTTTGGGAGGCCGAGACGGGCGGATCACGAGGTCAGGAGATCGAGACCATCCTGGCTAACACGGTGAAACCCCGTCTCTACTAAAAAAAACCTAGCCGGGCGAGGTGGCGGGCGCCTGTAGTCCCAGCTACTCGGGAGGCTGAGGCAGGAGAATGGCGTAAACCCAGGAGGCGGAGCTTGCAGTGAGCTGAGATCGGCCACTGCACTCCAGCCTGGGCGACAGAGCGAGACTCCGTCTCCAAAAAAAAAAAAAAAAAAAAAAAAAAACAAAACTAATTATACAGTCTATAATACACAATGTATATTCGTTACTTTTTTAAAGTATAATATCCACTAGTCTCTCACAAGAAACAGATGTTTCTCTAAATTTTAACCATCATGAGAGACTAAAAGACATTTAATGTAATAATAAAATTCTAAACTTGAAGTCCAAAACTATAAAGCAAACAAAAGATACGCTCCTTATAGTAACTGGGAAAAGAAATTCTGTTCTGAGAATTTTGCTCAAAAACAAAATTAAACAATAATTTTAAAAAAGAACAAAAATTTAATTGGTAATGGTCGAATATGGTGATACATCTGTTAAAAAAATCTTTGTCAACAGTAATCCAAATTTTTCAATTCCGTGGATGTGCATTTCGTCTGTGCTAATAGAAGTTCACACAAGTTAACACTAAAGCTAGTGCCATATTCCTTCCAATTTTGTGACTTCATTATCTCCTAGTGCCTTGGAATTCTCTGAATCAAGCCAGCAAAAGGAAAAACAGATTATATGGAGGAGCCAATATTGCTACTAAAAATAACCCACGGAGTGATACATATCACTTCCACTCCCATGTTGTAGCCTGAACCTGGATAGGAGAATGGATTCGGAAGTCAGTTATGTACTCAAGGTGTCCCTGGAGAAGAAGCACTGCTAATTGTAGGTATCAAATAGTCATGAAATGGCTTGTGATGGTAGCTATGATTATGGCCAGAAATAAAAGCCATTTACTGGAATTAATATTTGCCTTTCAAATCTTGAATGCTGTACTCATTTAAAAAATCTTTTAGACCGGGCACAGTGGCCGATGCCTGTAATCCCAGAACTTTTGGAGGATGAGGTGGGTGGATCACGAGGTCAGGTGATTGAGACCATACTGGCTAACACTGTGAAACCCCATCTCTACTAACAATACAAAAAATTAGCTGGGCGTGGTGGCATGCACCTGTAGTCCCAGCTACTCGGGAGGCTGAGGCAGAAGACTTGCTTGAACCCAGGAGGCGGAGGTTGCAATGAGCAACCACTGCAGTGCAGTGATAGCACCACTGCACTCCAGCCTGAGCGACAGAGTGAGACGCTGTCTTAAAAAAAAAAAAAAAAACCACTTTCAAAGTAAAGTAATAATTCAAAGGTTTCCATAATGTAAGTTGCATTAGTATTGTATTCTAAAAAATAGCCTCTTTTCCTAGTTTAGGGGCAAATTTGGAATGATTAGGCTTGTGATTTTACAACACAGCAGTGCAGAATATCAACTCTGGGTCATAAAATTGACACAAACTAATATCTCCAATATTTGTAAAACTATATAAGATTCCTGTGTTATTTAAAATATTTTTACTGTTATATTTTTAGCTTAGATTGTAATAGAATTGACATTAGTAAGTAATTGCTGTAACCATTGCTTTATCTTTTGTGTTATAGATTTTTCTAAGAAATTATCTTGTACATTCACTTTGATTATCTCAACTTAAAGACAAATAGTGCATCAGGGTTGAAAATCTTGAAGGATTCCTGAGTTTTGAGTGAGATCAGTATTAAGGAAGGAGTTGGTTCCCAGTTTTGTGTTGTCAAACTAGGGGAAATAAAAAAGGCAACATCTAGGGCTGAGAGTTCATCAACAACCAGAATGACAATTTCAAAAAGGTATTCCAAGTGGACCAGGCCAAAGGAAAAGCCCAGGTATGATGGTGTGAAAATGAAGTAATCTGGTTGAAGAAACAAGTTAGCTTCAATGAAATACTAGAATATGAAGGCAGAAGTCATTTTATAAATAAAATGAGGTTTCTTCTGTGAGAGAAAGGGTACAATTGTGAATCACAAGCCAGTGCGTAATATTATTCAATTATACACAAAAAAAGTTTTTCAGAATTAAGACAACTACTATCTGATTCAAATGCAAATTTATCAATGACTGTTTTCTTCAAAACTTATAAAGAAAACCATGACATTGCTCTAAAATAAGTTCAAGGTGAAAGACTAGGTGGCAGATCAATCCTTTGACAATCCACAGTATTTTCTCTTCTGAAATATAGAAAGGTTAAAATTGTGCTAAGCCCGTTATTAAAAAAATAAATAAATGAAGTAGTGTCTCATCTCACTAGTGAGAAAACAAAAACATATGAAGACAAGAAAACTGGCTACATTATTTCACCAAATAGAATAACCATAATAACTGGGAACAGTAGTTATAATAAATGAATTATTCAGTAACTGGGAGAAGTTTAATTAGAACCAGTGAACTCTCTTTTTTACTCAGACACTAAATTTTTACCATCCAATACTAACAATAAAATTTTATTTATTTGTGCTTTTCCTGTTGTATTAATGAAAATATTAACTATTAAAAAAAGACTATGAAATAAAGTGAAATAGAAATGTAAAATCAAGACCAGAGAAAAGTAAACCACATTTATGTTCCTGAAAAGGCATTCATAGTTGATTTAAGATTTAAAACTAATCTCAACTAAACAGCCAAGTCTTTAGGGACAATCTCTTCCCTATCTGAACTAAGGAGATACATCTATAAATTTTAAAATAAATGTATCCCTCGCTTAAATGTAAAGTAATGTACAGTATGCAGTCTCTTGTCAACATTTCTATAGTAAAACAAGAAAATAGAAGAAAAAGAAGTAGAAAATGTTTTTAGCACAGTATTTTTGTATAAGTTATGGGACATGAGGATGAGTGGAATATATGACAAGTCAAAGAAGGACTGTCTTGCTTAAGTTTTTCATTCATGAAAGGGCTCATGAAATTTAAATCATCTTCTGCGCAGTCACGCCGAGCCAGCGCCTGGGCCTGGAACAGGGCCGTAGCCCCCCAGCTTCACCCACCACCTCTCTACCATGGACCCCCTCAAAGTGAACGAGCTTCGGGCCTTTGTGAAAATGTGTAAGCAGGATCCGAGCGTTCTGCACACGGAGGAAATGCGCTTCCTGAGAGAGTGGGTGGAGAGCATGGGGGTAAAGTACCACCTGCTACTCAGAAAGCTAAATCAGAAGAAAATACCAAGGAAGAAAAACCTGATAGTAAGAAGGTGGAGGAAGACTTAAAGGCAGACGAACCATCAAGCGAGGAAAGTGATCTAGAAATTGATAAAGAAGGTGTGATTGAACCAGACACTGATTCTCCTCAAGAAATGGAGATGAAAATGCAGAGATAACGGAGGAGATGATGGATCAGGCAAATGATAAAAAAGTGGCTGCTATTGAAGCCCTAAATGATGGTGAACTCCAGAAAGCCACTGACTTATTCACAGATGCCATCAAGCTGAATCCTCGCTTGGCCATTTTATATACCAAGATGGCCAGTGTCTTCATCAAATTACAGAAGCCAAATGCTGCTATCTGAGACTGTGACAGAGCCATTGAGATAAATCCTGATTCAGCTCAGCCTTACAAGTGGCGAGGGAAAGCACACAGACTTCTAGGCCACTGGGAAGAAGCAGCCCATGATCTTGCCCTTGCCTGTAAATTGGATTATGATAAAGATGCTAGTGCAATGCTGAAAGAAGTTCAACCTAGGGCACAGAAAATTGCAGAACATCGGAGAAAGTATGAGAGAAAACGTGAAGAGTGAGAGATCAAAGAAAGAATAGAACGAGCTAAGAAGGCTCGAGAAGAGCATGAGAGAGCCCAGAGGGAGGAAGAAGCCAGACGACAGTCAGGAGCTCAGTATGGCTCTTTTCCAGGTGGCTTTCCTGGGGGAATGCCTGGTAGTTTTCCTGGAGGAATGCCTGGAATGGGAGGCGCCATGCCTGGAATGGCTGGAATGCCTGGACTCAATGAAATTCTTAGTGATCCAGAGGTTCTTGCAGCCATGCAGGATCCAGAAGTTACGGTGGCCTTCCAGGATGTGGCTCAGAACCCAGCAAATATGTCAAAATACCAGAGCAACCCAAAGGTTATGAGTCTCATCAGTAAATTGTCAGCCAAATTTGGAGGTCAAGAGTAATGCCCTTCTGATAAATAAAGCCCTTGCTGAAGGAAAAGCAACCTAGATCACCTTATGGATGTCGCAATAATACAAACCAGTGTACCTCTGACCTTCTCATCAAGGGAGCTGGGGTGCTTTGAAGATAATCCCTACCCCTCTCCCCCAAATTCAGCTGAAGCATTTTACAGTCATTTGCCATTAGGGTATTCATTCAGATAATGTTTTCCTACTAGGAATTACAAACTTTAAACACTTTTTAAATATTCAAAACATTTAAAACAAATTTAAAGGGTCTGTTAATTCTTATATTTTTCTTTACTAATCATTTTGCATTTTTTTTCTTTGAATTGGGCAGGGAAGATATGTATGGAAGATTATTGCTCTAATTTGAGTGAAATAAAAATTAGTGCGAGGCAAAAAAAAAAAAGAAATTTAAATCATTATTGTAGCTGTCTAAATAGCAATAATTATCAAAATTGGTATTGCTAAATATAAATATTATAAATATACTACATTTTAAAAGTTTTACCAGTTTTAAATGGCATGTCTGTCAGGGAAAAAAAAAAAAAAACAAAACTAAAACTAGAAAAGAACAATACAACAAATGAATTAAAAAATTAAATGGAATGGGCCATGGTCTCTATATAAAATAGGGCCCTGGATTCCAGTATGTGCCAAATAATTTTGCTTCATTTCTAATTGTACAAATTACTCTATTAGGCACAAAGTTGATGTAGAAAGAATTAAACTTAATAAATACTTATAAGTAACTACTGAAAATATCACCTGAAGTATTTGATTTTCTTGTGATGAATCAAAATAATATCACTTTCAAATATTCATGTAGTCTAATAGCATATTCAAATGTCCATGTAGCCTATTACAGCGGTACGAAGTATACAAAATTCCACAGGTCTGTGACTCTATAACAGTGAATTTCTTGGATAAACATACCTTACCGATTTTCAGCATTTGAGGACTAAAACCAAACAAAACATTTAAAAAATGTTTTAAGTAGTGTAATGCACTGCTATTAGAAACTGTGATTTCCTTTCTGTATTTATGAAAAAACTCTTCAAAGCTAATTATAATTTACAAATTAAATGGACTCTTGTTCAACATTCTCGACAGTATTTAAATTTTTCTATAACAACTTTCTTATTCAAGAACATTTTTTCTTTGTATTTGTCTTAAATGATAACTGTTCTCCTAATTCTCTTTATTTCACAAAGGCTGCTTCATTTCTGTGCTGTGTTATCCATTTTCCTTTGTCTTCCCCTCATGACAGATGCGTTCCAAATTCTTGTTCTAGGCTTTCTTTTGTGTATATTTATGGATAATTCCATCTTTTCCACAAATTTATGACAGTGCCTATATAGAAGACCCTTTTAACAAATTGTAAAAACATCCTTCCCTTGCCTATAAGGTTACAGATAACCCGGCACCAGCCCTTCTCTCTGGTGTCACTCCTACTACTGCACTCTCCTGTCACAGCTACTTTGATTTCATTCTCGGAATGTGCCAAGATTATTACTGTTTTAAGACCTTCGAATTAATACCCTTTGCCTGAATTTCTCTGCCCGCAGGGTCTTATTGTCAAAACTTTTTGATAATTAATATGTTATAATACACGTCTCATATGATCACTCTTCTTTTTCAAAGATTCTGGGCTAATGTCACTGTTTAACCTATGGGCTATGGAATAAGTTTGTATAGTTCTAAGCAATAAGAACAAATTTTATCAATTACTTTCATTAAGTTCACATAAATGTTATAGAGTAATCGGTGAATCTAGGAAGAAATGGCATCGTTAGGGTATGGGGAAGCCTTTCCGTTGGTTCAGGTTTGGCATATGTGTGTGTGTGTGTGTACACATTTCTTCCTCAATGATATTTTAACATTTGCTTTATGTGGATCTCACATATATCTAAAGGTTAATTTTAGGTTACTTATCTTGTTGTGGCGATTGGTGCTGCTATTGTAATTTTTTCATTACATTATATACTTTGGTGATTTTATGAAGAATATTGATTTTTGTTTACATAGAATTTTTTAAAACTTATCATTCTTTCCAAAATCCACTCTTACCTATGGACTGAATTAGTCTAACTTATTTGGTATTCTCTTCCATAATGCTGTTTTTCTTCATACAATGCTCAAACACATTAATTAATTTAATTCTCACAACCTCTATGAGACAGGCAATATTACTATCCCTACTTTGTAGATGAAGTGACGAAACAGAGGCAGAAAGAGGATAAATATATTTTCAAGGCTGCATAGCTATTAATAATAAGTAAAGTATACAGGATTTAAACTCAGTTTGACTCCAAAAACAACTCTGCCACTCTAGAGAGTGTTTTATATGTATTTCTGTTTCTTCAACTAGCTTCCTTCCATACACTGGGAAGCTGATGAAACACACACCTTAAGTATCTGAGCAAAGCATCAGTTGTTTCTCTTATGGGCTACCTAGTACAAAGCAAGGAAAAAGCATTTAGATTGGGAAAATTCCACAAACCGGAATGCAAAGGACCGTTTTAAAAAGCAAATCCACTATTTTGGTGGATTTAACTTTTCCCAAAAAAGAAAGTGAATTTCCTTGGAGTTGACGACAAATGGTGTTTCTACCTGAGGATAAACAGCAGGGATTTCTTAAAGATGGAGTCATATGATTAAGGAAAAAGTATAGAGACAAGAAATGCAATAGTTCTGTGTATGAAGTTTAAACTACTTCTAGCTCTCCTTATGTTTTTAGACCTACTGTCTCCCATCTCCATCAAATGGATGGAGCTGGACATTTTCATAGGATCACATGTAGAATTTCATGTAGTGCCTACTTTCTGGTATTAAACTGCTTTATGTATTTATTAATTGTTTAGCCTGCTTCATATTTTAAAATCTATTTTTTTCTTATTTTTCTTGTATTCTTTAAGGTTTAAATCAGATATTTTAATCGATTTTACAAGATGAGAGACTTTTTCCCCATTGTTACATCTTCATTATGGTGTGGGTGTTTATTTACATGAATATTTAAAATTACTTTGTATCCATGATTGACTTTTTGCCTTTTAATTTTCCTCCATCAGACATTAGTATTTCCATATTGCATTAATTTTGTTGTTAGTTTTGCTGTTTAGTATTTTCTTGTCACATCTTTTCTGATCCCTATAATCATTTCCATTGATTTCTCATGTAGATATGTGAGAACTAATTATATTTTGACACTTCTGTTTCATGGACCAGATTGAAGAAGATCATTCTTCTTCAAACAGTAGAGTTTAACCTATATACTTGCAGTAATATACTATAGTAATAAACAGTAGGTTTTATTTCAGTCATAATTTTATCCTTCTCTTCTTTCAAAAATCCTTTCTTGTTACTCTTATGTTTCATGTCATCTGTAGTATTAAACATCCTGTTTTTTCAGAATTTTGTATTGATTTGGATATCAATTCTAATGAAATTCTAACGAAAAATTGATAATGCTTCATTTATTTATACTAATACAATACTTGTGAAAAGATCAGTATTTCTCTAAAATACCAAGATAATTTTACCATTTTATTAATGAATATGCTAATATTTTAGGCACCTAGTGTTTATCCTCACAACTTTTTGTTTTTGTTCTTTCAATTCTAAGTTACTTTTCTTTAGCTACAGATTATTATTACTAATTTAATTTGCAGTCTCTGTTATTGATTACATTGAATTTTTAACATTTCGTTTGGATAGAACATTTATTTTCCCAGTTGTAGTACTCACTTTCATTTTCCTTAGTTTTTCCACCCTCTAGTTTAAGTTTGACTTTAATATGAAATGTATGATGTTGAAGACTTGACATACATAACCAAGTCAATGTTACACTTTTCTGCTAAGTATCTTCCCTTAAATGGCCTGAAGCCACATCAACCTCAAGAATCCTCAACTGAATTCCTAATCTTACCTGCTTCTCCTTTTTCACCCACCCTGTCTCTGTTTAGCTATAATGGCATAGTATACCTGCTAAGTTCATCTTGATAATTCTGATCTCTCTCCTGATGATCCCCATTGGTTGGCCTCATATTCTATTGATGCTATCTGTAAAATACCTTTGAATTCTATTCCTTTCTCTGTAAATCTACTATCACATCTTTTAGCAAAGACTTCATTTTCGCACACATTAACTATTTCTTAGTTGCTTTACTGATATCCCCAGTCAAATTCTTGAGTTTCCTTGCCCCAAATAGTTCTCTCAACTATCACCAGAAGCTATTTCTAACATGCAAGTTGATTGTATAACACTTCTCTGCAATTCTTTAATTATTCTTTGTCACTTCCATGGGGAAAAAAAAAAAATCCAGCCCTGCTAGGATGGCATAAATGTTCTTCAAGCCCCAATTTGTGCTTAACTTTATTTATAGTCTCAGCAGTTGCCATCCCTTCCGTTGCTCCTGCCTGCGATAGGCATTCTCAATTCCAGCCACATTCAGTATTGCTATTCCCCACTTTTATGCTTTTATATATATTCTCTTTCCAGTGATAGAGAAATTTAAATTTCCCTTAAAGATTAAAGACCTTGAATTCAATTCCCAAACCTTCAACATATATAAATTTTGCTTTTTCATGAATATTTCAGTCACATTAAGATAATGATTATTTTCAGCCTTATATACATACATGAAATTGCAATTAAATATCACCAAGTGTATTTGAAAACTCATAATAGCAGTTTTTGAATTGTTTTCTTCCTCCCATTTTATACATGAAGAACTTTAATTTTCTTTGTAGAATGAACTAAACATTACCCATGCAGTGAAGAAACCCTGCCACGCCACACACTTGGCACAGTCATTCCACACCTTTTGTCTACGTATCATTTGGTCACATAATGTCATCTATTTCTCAGGATTATATTCATTGATTACACATTTATCTCTCTGATTAGGGAGTGACTTCCCTAAATAAAATTACTTTTTTTTTTTACTAGTTTTCTTTTAATATCATTTAGTATTACTCTGGCATTAAACAGAAAAGAGGCACTTATTAAAGTATAAATTTTGTAAATAAAAATCCCCCACATATTAAGAAAATAAAGTGTATGTTTTAAATATTGGTTACATAATCTTCAAAGTATTGGCAAATTGAGATCACTGTTATAGTGTTCATTCACATATTTAAAGAGCCTTTTCTTGCTGACATTTGTTAACTCGTGTATTAACAATTATTTAAAATACACAAACTGTATTGAATAATTCATTCTACACTATTCACCTCTCAAAAGCTAATTACCTAATTTCCATGACCTTTGTGTGGTGTTCAATTTGATTTCATAGTCAAATCAACAAATGCTTACTGAGCGGCCAGCATGTGTAATGTGGTTATTTAATTAAAGTTAAATTTTAGCTTATATTAATTATATCTTCAGCCAGAATTTGATGGCAGCACAAAAGGAAGTTTTTGTGCCATGTTGTTTTTTAGGCACAAGTTTAATCAAGCAAATATTTAGTAAATCCTTATAATCTGGTAGCACACATGCTAAGTGTGGAAATAAAATAGTTGAATATAACTTTATCCTTGTCCTTGACAAAATTAATTACAGTGTTCTATGGAGCCTATTTTTTCTTTCTTTTTTTAATGTTCAATTATAATTCAAACCATGTAGTTTATGTCACATAATTCTAATATTAAACTTAAATTCAGTTTTAAACTATTGATAACTATTCAGAAAAAGTTTGAAAATTATTTTGAAAGAATAAGAAAATAAGAATACTAGAGTTTATTTTGCATTTACCATGTGTCAACTACTCTGCTATGGTTTGATGTATTATCACATTTAAGTCTGAAAACAACTCAATTAGGTTGATACTTTCTTGTCCTCATTATTATGACAAGGAAACATGAACTTAAAGAATTTGTAAATTTGTCTATCATCTTAAGGAAGTATTGGGGGAGTAAGGATTCAAACAAACTCTGTGAGACCACAGAGCCTGAGTGGCTATTTTCACAAGACTGAATGGCCTCACTGGAAATATCTGACATTAATTGTGTGTTATTTAATAATATTGAGTAACAAATAACCACAAAACTTCAGTGACAAACAATAACAAATATTCATTTTTCTCAGCAGTCTATGGATCAGCAGACAGTTTCTGCTGATCTGAGTTGGCCTTGGCAGGGCTTCTTCAAGCACCTGCGGTGAGCTGCCAGTCAGCTGCCAGTGTGTATTCTCATATATCTGGGGCCTCAGGTGGGTCAGTTCTCAGCAATGTGCACCACTTGCCAAGAGCTGAATATAAGGAGATCTTCATGGAGAAGGCAAAAGACAAAGACAAAGAGAGTGGATACAGATAATACCCCTCGAGGCTTAGGCTTGGAACCAGCACGCCATTACTGCCACCACATTATGTTGGCAAAAGCAAGTCTAGTCCTGCTGAGATTCAGAGGGTAGGGAAATCAACTCTATCATTATATGAGAAGAGCTGCAAAGCCAATTTTCAAAGGCTACTGGGTACCAGGAAAAGTCAAGAACTGTAGTTATTTTTTAAATTTAATTTTTATTTTTTGTAGGTGCACAGTAGGTGTATAGATTTATAAGGTACAAGAGATATTTTGAAACTTGTATAGCATGCATAATCATCACATAGAGTAAATGGCTATCCATCACTTAAAGGTTTTACTCTTTCTTTGTGTTGCCAACAATCCAATTAAACCTTTAGTTATTTTAAAATGTATAATAAATGTTTGGCAACTGTAGTCACCTTGTTGTGCTAGCGAATACTGGAATCTTATTCATTATTTTTGGTTTTGTTTTGTTTTGTTTCTTGGGACAGGGTCTCACACTGTCACCCAGACTGGACTGGAGTGCAGAGAAGGAATCACAGATCACTGTTTCCTCAACTTCCTGGTTTCAGGTGATCCTCCACCTCAGCCTCCCGAGTAGCTGGGATTACAGGCACACACTATCATGCCCAGCTAATTTTTTTTTTTTTTCCAGAGACAGGGTTTTACCTCATCGCCGAGTCCTGTTCTTGAACTCCTGGACTCAAGGGATCCACCTGCTTTGTCCTCCCAAAGTGCTGGGATTGCAGACGTAAGTCATCATGCCTGGCCAAATATTAGATTTTATTTATTTTATCTAACCATATTTTTGTGCCCCTTAACCAACTCACATCCTCCCATCCCCTGATTACACTTTCCACCCGGTAGTAACTATTGTTCTAATCTCTATCTCCATTAGTTCAAGTATTTTAATTTTTAGCTCCCACAAATACATCAGAATATGCAAATTTCATCTTTCTGTGCCTGGCTAGTTTCACTTAACATAATTATCTCCAATTCCATCCATATTGTTGGAAATGACAGGATCGTTTTCATTTTTATGGCTATATAGTAATCCATTGCGTACGCGTACTACATTTTCTTTTCCCATTTGTCTGTTGATGGACACTTAGGATGCTTCCAGATCTAGGCTATTGTGAATAGTGCAGCAATAAACATGGTAGTACAAGTGTCTCTTTGATATACAGATTTCCTTTCTTTTGGGAATATACCTAGCTGAGTCATATGGTAGCTCTGTATTTAGTATTTTGAGGAACCTTCAAACTCCTCTCCATAGAGGCTGTACTTATTTATATACCCACCAACAGTGTGCAAATGTTTTGTTTCCTTTCCTTTTCTACACATTCTTGCTAGCATTTGTTATTGCCTGTTTTTTTCAATGAAAATAATTTTAACTGGGGTGAGATAATACCTCATTCCAGTTTTGGATTTGGATTTTTCGGATGATCAGTGATGTTGTGCACCTATTCATATATTTGTTTGCCATTTATTTGAGAAATGTCTATTCAAATCTTTTGCTTATTTTTAAATCAGATTATTGGATTATTTCCATAGAGTTGTTTGTACTTCCTTTATATTCTAATTATTAATCCCTTGTCAGAGGGATAGTCTGCAAATATGTTGTCCCATTCTGTTGGCTGTCTCTTGAATATGTTGATGGTTTTCATTGTTATGTAGAAGTATTTTCACTTGATGTGATCCCATTTGTCCATTTTTTGCTGTAGATGCCTGTGTTTGTGGATTATTTCTCAAGAACACTTTGCCCAGTTCAATGTCCTGGAGAGTTTCTCCAATGTTTTTGTTTAGTAGTTTCACAGTCTGAGGTCTTAGATTTAAGTTTTAAATCCATTATAATTTTATTTTTGTATATGGCAAGAGATAGGGAACTAATTTCATTATTCTGCATTTAGATATCCAGTGTGTACAGCAGCATTGCTGTACTGTCCTTTGATGTGACTGTCCTTTCTCCAATATAGGTTCTAGGCACCTTTGTCAAAATGTGTTCATTGCAGACGTATAAATTTGTTTTGGGGGCATTATTCTGTTCCACTGGTCTATGCATCGTTTTTCTGCCAGTACCATGCAGTTTTGGTTGCTATAACTCTGTAATTTAATTTGGAGTCAAGTAATATGATTCTTTCAGGTTTGTTGTTTTTATTCAGGATAGCTTTGGCTATTCTGGATCTTCAGTGTATCCATATAAAATTTAGGTTTTTTTGAACTATAGTTTTGTGAACTATGTGAGCTGTGCTATCTAGGCTTGGAGAAGCAGTGGCACAAACACTCCTTTGGCTGCCACAGCAGGTGTCTTACTACGTCATGTATCAAATCTCTCGGCCCTGAGCACAGCACAGCATCAGGACTCGTTTAAGAATTGCAGTCCTTGTGGTCTAGATTACCTTTCAAGTTTATTTAGGGCCCCAGGGCACTTTAGCCCACCATGGCAAGGCTTGCCAGAACTCAAGTTCTTACCACGGATGGGTGATTCCCTTCTGTCTAGGACTCGTCTAAATGCTGTCTCGTGGAGGCCAGCTGAGTTTTGCTCCATGTTGCTTTTTGCTGTGACAGACAACACTGGATTCTAATGCAAAGCCCCACAATCACTATACTCTTCTTCCCCTAAATGCACAGATTCTCCCACCATGGCATGCGATGGTCTCCAGGGTATGGAAGAGAGGTGGCACCAGCCATTCAAGACTGTCTTTTCTACCATCTTCAGTGCCTTTTTCTGTAAGATGAAACTAAAACCAAGTACTGTGATTACTCGCCTAATTTTTGGTTCTTATAAAGGTGCCTTTTTTGTATGAATAGTTGTTCAATTTGGTGTTCCTGTGGGGAGGAAAATTAGTGAAGGTTTCTATTTGGCCATTTTGCTCAGGCCCCCTCTGTGTGGTTCTTTTTGTAATCAACTATCACAGAACACCTCTTGGGCAGAATATTTACATCCCTCCTATCTGCCAAATCCACATACACCCTCAAAAGCACCAAATTCTCATTGCATCATATCATAACACTCAGAATCTATATAGATCATATAATCTATATTAGGTCTGGATGTTGATACTTGGTTGCAGTTTGTTTTAATCTGAAAAACTATGAAGAAAAAATAGACAAGTTATTTGTATCCCCATTCCAAATGCCTATCATGTAACGATGGCACACAGATTAACAGCTATGGACCCTCCCATTTGAAAAGACGAGGAATGAGAGGCACATAGCAATCTCTGACAATTCTGAATTCAGGTTTGCTAGAATTACTATTGAGATTTTATATGTTCCTTAATTAGGCAGTTTCTAGTTCTGCAACTTGAGAATGCCTCTGTAGTCCAGTGTTCGCCATTTGGACTTAGTTTTATAAAATCTTCTTTCTTTTCTGTTGTTCTATTTGGTCATTAAAAAAAAAAGTAAAGAAACAGGGTCTCACTCTGTCAACCAGGCCAGAATACAGTGGTGCAATCATAGCTCCCTGAAACCTAGAACTCTTAAGCTATAGTCCTACTTCATCCTCCCAAATAGCTGGGACTAGAGGTGCATACCACCATGGCTGGCTCTTTTTGGACTTTTCTGAAACGAGAATAGTATACATGTCTTTTGAACTACTTCTGTCTTCTCAGTCTAATTCATACAATTTGAAGGTGAGATCACAATGGCCTTTTTGTATTTGGAACAATTTCATTTACTTTTAGGCCATGCTGCTGGTACATTTACTGATTACAATACTTTATTTAACAAAATTTGCCAGGAGTAACACACAATATTCTTATCAAGGCAGGTCTTTATACTCAAGCAATTCAGTGCCACTATGGACATGTCTGTTTGCTGTAAGACAAAACCACAGTGATTCCTAGAATCCCTTTTATCCACTTGAAAATATGCCCTAGGAAGTGCCTTCATTTTTTCAGTGACCTTTCAAAGTGTGTCACAGCAGACAATGTGGATCTTTACCCTGATGACATACTTTGGCAATCTTTTTATAGCTTAAGAATCTAGGTATATTACATAGTTTTATTTTCTAACTATCAAGTTCTGATCCCTTTTTATTTCCTCTACATTCTGCTTGTCAATGCTGGGCCGGGTCTTTTTTCATCTCAGTTCTTTCTTGTAGTACCTTATGAGCAACAAAGAAACACCATTGACATATTCATCATTCTTCCTGGAAATCTCATAACTTGAAGTGTGGGTGTAGTGTAGTCTAATTTACCAACTATTTCTTTCATGGACTGAATTGTAAATCATGTTTACATGTGTCTTTTCCAAACTCAGTTTATTAGGAAATGTCCCTATGTCTTCTAGTACGTTTATGACTTTATTTTTTGCTTTTAAATATTTGATCAACTTGGCACCTTTTTAGTGTGTAGTATGAGGAGTCTCTTTCTCTTTCTTCATTCCTCCTCTTTCTCCTCCTCCTCCTCATCCTCCTCTTCCTGCTCCTCTTCTCCCTCCTTCTCTTACACTTCCTGTTCCTGTTCCTCCTCCTCCTTCTAGGTGGCTGCCGTTGTCAGAACACCATTTCTTAGCTTACATTTTCTCCCTGATTTGCGACGACTCCAGTACAACTAAAAGTGCATACTCTTGCAAACTATTTTGGGATTTTCTCTTCTGTTTTATTCATCTGTTTTTCTAGGTATACTCTATAACACATTGCTTTAATGTTGATGATTTATATGTTTAGTATCTGGTAGGGCTAGTATCCATTCTTGGCATTTCTTCATTAGAGTTCCTCCTTTATATTTGTATGCTTATTATTTTGCATGATTTTATATTAAAAATCTCCCCTAGTTTATAAAAATGGTATTTTATAGATGGATTCATTTGTAGACAATGGAAATCGACAATGGAAATCATTATAACATCCAATAACACGATATAGTTTGCATTTGTAAGAGCATCATTTGTTCCCACGAGTGTTTTTTAAAATTTTTCTTTATATATATATTAGGTATTTCCTGTTTAATATAATTCCCAGATATATTTCACTTTTGTTTTTACTACAGATTATTTTGCATAGTTAGACATTCCAAATTGTAATTTACTATATAATGAACACTAGTTACTTCTGTTTATAAATTTGATTGCTTGAAATATTACTGATTTATCTTATTGTTTGGGTCTGATTTTAGTTTCTTCCAGCATGTTTTATAGATGTGTCATCTTATTGTCTGTCTTATTATCTTAAGAAAATGCTTATTTTTTATTTTCTTAGATTTTCATTTTCAAAATATCTATTCAGTCAAATAGTTTTTATTACATAAAAAAATTCTATAATATTTTTCTGGAAATATTGGTTTGATAAATTATATAAATCAATTTAACAATGTTGAAACATTCTTGAATTCCTAGAATAAATCCAACTCAGTCATGTTGCATTTATTTCTTTTTTTTTTTTTTTTTTTTGAGACGGAGTCTGGCTCTGCCGCCGGGCTGGAGTGCAGTGGCCGGATCTCAGCTCACTGCAAGCTCCGCCTCCCGGGTTCACGCCATTCTCCTGCCTCAGCCTCCCGAGTAGCTGGGACTGCAGGCGCCCGCCACCTCGCCCGGCTCATTTTTTTGTATTTTTTAGTAGAGACGGGGTTTCACCGTGTTAGCCAGGATGGTCTCGATCTCCTGACCTCGTGATCCGCCCGTCTCGGCCTCCCAAAGTGCTGGGATTACAGGCTTGAGCCACCGCGCCCGGCCTATTTCTTTAAACAAGTTGTTAAAATATGTTTACTTATGTATTTTTGATCAATATGCATAAATAATATTGTCATTTTATGTTATTTTCTGTAAAATTATTGTCATCTATTGGTATTAATATATACTCAATAGATAATATACATTTGAAAACTATATTTTTATGTACTTTGAAGATATTTGCATAGCATTGCAATTATCTGCTTTTCAGCAATTTGCTAAAGTTATCCCTAAAAAACTCAGAGGCCTCCTAAGGCTTTGATTCAATTTGTTTCATTCAGTTTTGTTGTTATTTCATTGTTTGGGAACACTATTCTCATGGATATCACTATACACAGATTTTATCTTTTACTGGGGTCAGTGTGAATATTTTTCTGAAAATTTCTTAAACAAGTTTTCACAATTATTTGCATATTTTAAAGCAAGTCTATTTTATTTAATTCTTATAATTTGCCATTTACATGATAATTTGTCTATTATTTTATATTTTATATGTATATCCATATTTTTTCTCTTTTTTCTTTGATTAGGTTAGGTAGAGATTTTGCTGGTTGGTTAACTTTTTTCAAATAACTATCTTTGGTATTTGTATGTGAATTAAAATATTCTGCATTTCAACTCATTGGTTTGTGTTTAGAATATTTGTATGTCTGCAATTCCTGCTTTACTAATGTTGCTGTTGCATTATCCTGCACAAGGATATGCAAAACTTTTATCCTCAATGTAAACTGTATACTTCACTCTCAGCAAGTGTTCTTTTATCAGATGCAGTAGTTTTTGATATTAAGGTCACAATCCTGCTTTCTTTCTGTTTTCATTTACAAGGTGCACATTTTCCCATCGTATTATTTTCCAGCTTTATGAATCACTTTTTACATAAATCCCTTTTATAAAGCATAGATCAGAAGTAAAAATATTTTAAAAAGATGAGTTAGCTCTGTTAACATTTATTCATATCACATTACTGTTATAAGGCTCTGTCATTTTGTTATATTTTTTGTTAACCTGTTTTTAGTTACTCACTATACAATTTGTTTTGTTCCTGTGGGTAGTTCTGATATTAACAAAACATTTGCATTTTTATTCTACTAACTTTTATAATTAGAATTTCACATATCACACCTTTTAAAAGACATTTTCTATTAGTCTCTTTTGTTTATAAATTAAAAATTAGCAAAACTTTATCATTCTTGTCTACTTTCTAAATTTTCATTTGATCATATTACTATTCTTACTATCCCTTTTTATAGCTTCCTATTAATTTGTGTAGTCTGCATGATTCTTTTTTGGCCTTGCCTTCCACATCGCTCTGAATCATAATATTTAATACAGAATTGTGCTCATCAGTGTTACTGAAATTACTGAACTTTTGCATCATTATGTGTAGCACAGTTGCTCCAGCAAGAAGCATAATTTTGCCTTTCACTGTGAGCCCCTCACCTTCAAAAAGGATACCTTTGCTGATACTTTCTGGTATCTGATGCCCTTCACTGCCTCTCTGCATTTATTTGATTAAGTGTCTTCTCTCATTCAAAATGGAGTTTGCGTGTGTGATTCCACAATGAGACATGGAGCAAGATTCTTGCCGGAAGTCCTACATAATTTCTGAAAGTAGACATCAGAAGTACTTTTATCCAATTTTAATTGTGAAGGAAAAATAATGAAGGATATATATGTGTGTGTGTATATATATATATATATATGTCAGAATATATCTGTTAATATTAAACTATCCACAAGAACAAAGAAAACACATTGTGTGTGTGTATATATATGTGTGTGTGTGTATATATGTGTGTATGTGTGTATATATGTGTGTGTGTATGTGTGTGTGTGTGTGTGTGTGTGTGTGTGTGTATACCTGGGTGGCAAAGTTATGCAGCTACCACACTAGAGGGCTAGAATTAAAAAGCAATGCCTTTTTTCCATAATCAGAGAGGCTGTCCGGAAAGATGCTCTGATGAGATAAGATTATCTCTCAGCTATCCCTACATAAACTTATGTTCTAATAATATTAATCATGTTACGTACCAAAGTGGGTTTATTTGCCCATACAACAAAAAGCCAAACACCAAAGCACTGGGTGTTTGCAGAGAGAAAGTTTTATTGCAAGTCAATTGGCAAGGAGACATGTGGCAATGCTCAAATCGGTCTCCTAGAGCTGGTAGATGGGGCTGGTTTTATAGGCAGAGGGGATAAGAGGCATGATCTGATTGGATCTTGCAATGAAATGATGCCAGGAAGTGTGATAGCAGGGCTCGATCTGATTGGATTATGGGTCCATGGATCATGCCACGAGGTGCTCACTTTTTAGTTCAGTCCCCATTCCTCGGTCCAAGCACTTAGGTTTTACCAGTAGTTGCACACTTGATTCAACCGGGCATGCTCTTGTTATGTAATTGTAACTTGGGTTCCATGGCAACTGGAAAACAATTTTTTATTACACAAAGTTAAGCTAGATTGAGCTGGTCCTGTCATTACAATAAAAAATAAGTATTTGTAAGGTCAAACCATTGCCAAAAAATGTGATCCTTAGACATGTTTTCTTTTTAACTTTCCAATACTAATTAAGGTTTTAGTTTTTGTGTTTATTTGTCTAAAACATGGGTAAATCTCTAGTTTATCTCTTCTTTGGTTCGGAGAAATCCAAAGCTCTGTTTAGTCACATGTATTTGATTGATGACATTCTAAAAGACATATTAATAATATTGTGTTGGCTGGGCATGGTGGCTCATGCCTGTAACCCCAGCACTTTGGGAAATCGAGGCAGGGGGATCACCTGAGGTTGGGAGTTCGAGACCAGTGTGACCAGCATGGAGAAACCCTGTCTCTACTAAAAATACAAAATTAACCAGGTGTGGTGGCACATGCCTGTAATCCCAGCTACTCGGGGGGCTGAGGCAGGAGAATTGCTTGAACTGGGGAGGCAGAGGTTGTAGTGAGCTAAGATCTCACCATTGCACTCCAGCCTGGGCAACAAGAGTGAAACTCTGTCTCAAAAAAAAAAAAAAAAAATGTATTAACAGTACGCCACAGTGTCTATGGCATATTCAATTATTCTCTCCAATTTGAGCAACTATGATTGTGCTTCCAGTGATTTGCTGAAAGAAATTGGACATAAAAGGAAACAGTCATGCTAAAAATTGAGTTTCAGTTTTGTGTTTAGTACAGTGGTATTAATACTTTAATTAGTGGTAGGTAGTCTGATAACCTTATGATTGGGTTAGGAAAACAGGTATCTATTGAAGACTCAAAAAGATGTAGAACCCAAGCAGGATACATAAAGAAAAATAAGATTTTGTGCTTTGAAAATCTCATTTTGCAACTTCACAGCTGATAAATGATAATCTGTTTAGAGGAAAAACTCTAAAAACAAACAGGCCAAGAATGGGCAAATTCTATGCTTACATGCCATATGTCTTCTCCATGTGTTTCTGTGTTTCAACATAATGAACAGAAAAAGAATAAAAACTATAAACACTTTTAACTTTATCAAAAAGTTTTTCCCTGGGAATGAAATCACAAATATGACAGATAATTTGAAGACCGTGGGATAGAACCATTAACATTCTACTCTGAATCACTGAATAGACTACATTAAGGCACCTGAGAATATATAGAACAATCCTAGAATAAAATAAACAAGGGATTGGATTTAAGTAGCATTATACAAAAATAAAATAAATAATGCTTTTCTCTCTGCAGGTTGAATAATGATTTGGGGAGTCATAATTTCACATAAATTATTTAATTTGTGTCTAAAATTCATATACTGTCCATTATCCTAACTTGCAGATCACTGATTTAAAATTAGAATGTGACATTTTAAATAACATCTCAAAGATGTTATAGTAAGTAAACTAATATGTCTTTATTAGTCCTTGAGAATCAATTTCAAAAGCCTTTAGATTCTGATGAAAATTATGCAAATTCAAGCATACTGTCATCCTTATAGTTTATGTTAATTTGACATTAATGTTAGCTGCCTATCACTCTAACAATAATCTATCTGAACTAGCAGGCTGGAATACCAATTATTGAAATGAGTAGAGCTCATCCTTGAAGTTTCTTCTCTCTGTTGCACGTAGACATATGTCAGCACACAGGGAATAGCACAGATGTATCAAAGTCTTTCAAGTAACCAGGCATCTTTCAGTAATGGAGAAGGCTGTGGTTGACATACTAAATCTTAAAAAGAAAGAAAAGTCACTTTGTATTGAGAACAAAAAGAGCCGAAAGAGAGAAAAATTGATGTGAAGATATTCTTACATATTTAGAGTCATTATTAGAGAATGTTGGCCAAGTAGAACCTCTGGTTTTGAAATCTTTATTTTACAATGAATTACTATGTATCTTATTCAATTTGCTTGTCAAGAATTCAAGATATTAACTGATTTTTTCAAATGAGGGCTTTCTTTTCCTCCCTTTTGATTCTGGCTGCTGAGTGTGAATTACCTCAATTTGACTTACAATGAAAGTAAAAGTTTATAAAAAAGCAAATGACTTTTGCATTCAAGGCACATTGTTATTTGTCTTCAAAGAAAGAGTATGCTGGAATCTATGAATTTTTGTGCATGTATTTTCTTATAGTGATGTTACTTTTTTATGTTAGACTTAAGTTGAATAACAGGAAAGTCCCTGAATAATTCCCTCGAGTTTTCTGTCTTCTTGTACTGTGGGAAATATCAATACAAATGATTCCAAGAATATATGCCAAATACCAGATCTTTTTGTAATTATTTTAATACCCATAATATGATAGAAGGTTACTTAAACAAAATATCCATTTGAGAGTTATACATTGTGTTGCATCATTAGCTAAGTTTTTATGTGTATGTTTATTTTCTTTTCTTTGTTTTTCCAAATAGTCTATAAAGTTCTTAATATTTAGGAAAAGGTCTAATTCTTTTGGTTCTCTCCACAGTGCTTGAGATAATAAATACTCAAGTATTTTCTATACTAATTGTGATACAATATATAAGTTAACAAGAAACAATTATTATAACTCACCTGACTCATTCCCTCAGAAAGTATAGTAACACATTGACAAATGTTATCATAAATGTATATGGTGAGTGAATATTTAGGACAGACATAAAAAGATTAAAATGACAGATTAGGGAAGACAGTTCAAGCATGTGGACTAAAAAATTGATCTTGTTATAACTGAAGATTAACAAGAAGCTACCCATTAGGCAAATATGTACCAAGATGGTAAAAAGACTCCAAGGATAAGGAATATTCTTTTTTTTTTTTTTTTTTTTTTTTTTTGAGGCAGAGTCTCGCTCTGTCGCCCAGACTGGAGTGCAGTGGCGCAATCTCGGCTCACTGCAAGCTCCGCCTCCCGGGTTCACGCCATTCTCCTGCCTCAGCCTCCCGAGTAGCTGGGACTACAGGCGCCCGCCACCTCGCCCGGCTAGTTTTTTGTATTTTTAGTAGAGACGGGGTTTCACCATGTTAGCCAGGATGGTCTCGATCTCCTGACCTCGTGATCCGCCCGTCTCGGCCTCCCAAAGTGCTGGGATTACAGGCTTGAGCCACCGCGCCCGGCCAAGGAATATTCTTGACACCACAGTCATTTTTTTTTCCAGGGATTGAATTGTATGAAGGTTCACAGTGATTGCACAAAAATGAGTATTAATTTAAAATCTATTTGTAATATATTTGGATATAGAGAATCAAGACAGTCATAAAAGCAAACATCCATATACCTTTCATCTAGCAAAACAACTATTTAAATTTGCCACATTGCTTAAAATACATTTTGCTGAAGTATTTTAACATAATTGTAGACATAATGATAATTCATCTCTAAGTATTTTAGTACGCATCAGTAAAACTAAGGACATTTTCCTATATAGCAACAATGCTATTTGCATAGCTAGTAAGACAAGTAATAATTCTTTAAATTATCTAATACTCTACCCATATCCAAATTTCAGAATGAAGAGTTTAGGGTCACTGCATTTCAGTGTGTAATATGAAAAGCTGTGTCCAACCATTTTTCTCCACTTATAAAGAAAGCAAGCCATCCAGGTACGTTGGCTCATGACTGCAATCCCGGCATTTTGGGAGGCTGAGGTTGGCAGATCACTTGAGGCCAAGAGTTCAAGACCAGCATGGCCAACATAGCAATGGGTAAGTCTCTACGAAAAATAAGAAATTTAGCTGGGCATGGCGGTGCACACCTGTGATCTCAACTAACTGGGAGGCTGAGGTATAAGAATCGCTTGAATCTGGGAGGCACAGGTTGCAGTGAGCTGAGATCCCACTGTTGTGCTCCAATCTGAGTGACAGAGTGAGATTCTATCTCAAAAGAGGGAAAGAAAGAAAAGAAAGAAAGAAAGAAAGAAAGAAAGAAAGAAAGAAAGAAAGAAAGGAAAGAAAAGAAAGAAAGAAAGAAAGAAAGAAAGAAAGAAAGAAAAGAAAGAAAGAAAGAAAGGAAAGAGAGAGAAAGACAAATAAAGGAAGCCAATGTTTTGATGGATGGCTCTGAAATGCTCCCTCAAAACACTGATTTGGTAAGTAGAGATGAAAGGACTTAGGTTGAAATCTATGATGACAAAAATGTACCTGACACCTTCAGTGATGTCGGAAAATAAGCTGTGGCCTCTACTGCCCAGTTCTGGGGCTTGCAACATGGCCAGATGATCTCTGCTGACATTCATTCCCTCTATAAATTTGTACAGTGGCAGAAACTTTAATTCCTTTGCCAGGTGATAAGTCCAAACACACATTTGCATAGGATAGTGACATATGAGAGACTTAGGACAACTTGCACTTACTGGGCTTCTGCCTGTAAGTTCCTCTAATATATCATCTTGAAACACACATTTTATGTCTTTTGACATTCATATATGACTGTTGGATAGGTCTATGAAAATCTGCCCCAAAGTCTGAGAAACCTGAGAGGTTGAAGAAAAAAGCTGAAAATTCGGTTTTTCAGAAACATTTAATAGAAACAAACAGAAGCCATATCTGTGTCTCTTGCAGAGGTGGGACAAGATGGTAGATCCCTGTGCCCATATCCCCAGACTCAGGGCTTATATGCCATGTGAAATGGAGTGATTCAGAAGAGATTTGTAGGACAATTGAAATAGGATAACATCAAAGTTATTTGATCTAAGAGAAGGATTTTTGGTAAGCACCTGCTCTTAGACAAGGAGCAATAGATAAACTGGAAATTTTAGAGGAACAAGGGTTAATCAGAAGCCAATAGGGCAGACTAGCATCCAAGATGGGATTGCTGTGGCCTCTACAATGACTATTGCTCAAATATTTAATATCAGTAGGAGTGGAGATAGGAGGAGGAAGTGTAGAGATGAACACCCACCAGCTGTCATTGGAGGTATTTCCAGGAATATATGCCAGTAACTGTAGGATTGAAAAAGTTATTGCTATTTCTGCAGAGTGTCTCAGGAATAAACTAAAGAAGCATGGATTTTTCAATCATACAATGATTTCAAATGACCAGACAAGAAAGTCAGACTTTCCAAGTACTCAGATCATATCCAGACATACTAGCCACATTCAAAGTGGTTTTGAAGTATAATAAAAAATATTACAAGAGAGATATGTAAGAATTAATACACAATCGATCTGTATGGTTCCCCTGGAAAACAAAGAAGGTTTGACAGAAAGAAGGTTCTGGACACTATTTTTGGCTTCCTGAATAAATGTAAGTTTCTTAAAGATATGCTCAGAGACAGCCTAATGAACTCATCTTCCTGTGTCCTTTCTCTAAGTAACTGGCATCTTCCAACTTTCTGAAAAAGGTGCATGGGGAAGGAAAAAGATATAAACTTCAATATTATCCATACCATTATTTAAATTACATCATTTCTGTAGAAGAAAGAAGAAAATGTTGGCTGCTCTTCCAAGATATTTTGGCTGTATCATTTGGGGTTTTCTGAGATTACATTTGCCTCTGCCTAGTTGCAGTACAATGGGATAGGTTTATGGGGAGCATTACAGTATGTACAAGTTGTTCATATATAATTAGTTCCAAAATCACAATGTAACAATTTTCTGTATTGCTCCAATTCTTGCCATTTAGGTATTTATTACTCATACCCCGCTCTAACACCACTACTTCCATTTTCTTGGGTTTGGTTACCAGCCTGGTAGCACAGTGGCTATCTTTTTACCCCGACCTTTGGGTGTACACCCTGGACCACACATATAGCTCTTCTTTCTTCACTGCTTTTCATGTAGGTAGAATGATCACAGGATTGATTTCAGTTTTGTAAGATCTACTTGAGTAATTTTTAACATATTTATTGAGTCGACCAGAGATTGAGATTTGGATGCTACTCCTCTGAATTCAAGAGCTACAATGCCCCCAGATATGTATATCATATTTTCATATTTTTTGCCCATACTTTTGTCATCTACATTATCTGTGAGTTTTATAACATTGTGTACAAATTAGATAAATAGGGAATGTTTCCACTGTTCAGCCTTGATGTGTAATCTGGTTAGTTAGTATGAATAGTGTATTTTATTGATACAATACAATATGGATTTATATTTATACCTTATTTAGTTCCAAGAATAAATAAAAATAGTTTACAAATAACCTGAAAAATAAGACAAGATAAAACAAATTTAAAATAAGAGAGAAAAATTTAATGAGCTTAATATCTATGATATGGGCACTTGCATGCTATTATTTAATAAGCAGTATATATAAATAAGAAAAAAAGGTCAACTAATTAAATTTAATAAAAATTGGAAGTGTTTGTGAGTAAGGGAGATTTACCACATGAAAATGTATTACAATGTATCTCCACATTTAACAAATAGCAAATTTCAGTCGGGTGGTTATCTGCTATACATATTTATCATGTAGTCAGGACAAATTTTTTACTGCAAGTGCCCAGTTAATCCCTTCAGGACTACGGTAAGCAGAATTCTAACATGGACCCATGATCTCTATCCCTTGGTGTTGTGCTCATGAATATATTACATTACATGGCAAAGGGAATTTGCAAATGTAATTAATGTTACTAATCAGTTGACTTGCTATTTGGAGATTATCTGGGTGGACCTAACCTAATTACATGAACCCTAGGAAACCAGATATTTTTTTTCTGACTTAGTGCATGTCCAGAAGTCAGAGAGGTTCTATGTGATTTGATGAAACATTACTGGCTTGAAATGGAGAGGATCAAGTGGCAAAGAATGTGAACAGGCTCTAGGAGCTGAGAACAGTTTCACAGAAACAGAGACCTTTATCTTATAGCCACAAGAAATTGGAAAGTGCTTGGAAGTAGAGTCTTCTTCAGAGGCTTCAAGTAAGAGCCCAGCCCCTTTGACCTTGATTTTGGTCTTGTGAGACCCTCCACAGAGAATCTAGTTAAGGCACAATTGCTTCAAAGAGAATAAAATACCTAGGAATCCAGCTTACAAGGGATGTAAAGGACCTCTTCAAGGAGAACTACAAACCACTGCTCAGTGAAATCAAAGAGGACACAAACAAATGGAAGAACATACCATGCTCATGGATAGGAAGAATCAATATCGTGAAAATGGCCATACTGCCCAAGGTGATTTATAGATTCAATGCCATCCCCATCAAGCTACCAATGACTTTCTTCACAGAATTGGAAAAAACTGCTTTAAAGTTCATATGGAACCAAAAAGAGCCCGCATTGCCAAGACAATCCTAAGTCAAAAGGACAAAGCTGGAGGCGTCACGCTACCTGACTTCAAACTATACTACAAGGCTACAGTAACCAAAACAGCATGGTACTGGTACCACAACAGAGATATAGACCAATGGAACAGAACAGAGTCCTCAGAAATAATACCACACATCTACAGCCATCTGATCTTTGACAAACCTGAGAGAAACAAGAAATGGGGAAAGGATTCCCTATTTAATAAATGGTGCTGGGAAAATTGGCTAGCCATAAGTAGAAAGCTGAAACTGGATCCTTTCCTTACCCCTTATACGAAAATTAATTCAAGATGGATTAGAGACTTAAATGTTAGACCTAATACCATAAAAACCCTAGAAGAAAATCTAGGTAGTACCATTCAGGACATAGGCATGGGCAAGGACTTCATGTCTAAAACACCAAAAGCAACGGCAGCAAAAGCAAAAATTGACACATGGGATCTAATTAAACTAAAGAGCTTTTGCACAGCTAAAGAAACTACCATCAGAGTGAACAGGCAACCTACAGAATGGGAGAAAATTTTTGCAACCTACTCATCTGACAAAGGGCTAATATCCAGAATCTACAAAGAACTCAAACAAATATACAAGAAAAAAACAAACAACCCCATCAAAAAGTGGGGAAAGGATATGAACAGACATTTCTCAAAAGAAGGCATCCATACAGCCAACAGACACATGAAAAAATGCTCATCATCAGTCGCCATCAGAGAAATGCAAATCAAAACCACAATGAGATACCATCTCACACCAGTTAGAATGGCAATCATTAAGAAGTCAGGAAACAACAGGTGTTGGAGAGGATGTGGAGAAATAGGAACACTTTTACACTGTTGGTGGGATTGTAAACTAGTTCAACCATTATGGAAAACAGTATGGCGATTCCTCAAGGATCTAGAACTAGATGTACCATATGACCCAGCCATCCCACTACTGGGTATATACCCAAAGGATTATAAATTACTCTACTACAAAGACACATGCACACGTATGTTTATTGCGGCACTATTCACAATAGCAAAGACTTGGAATCAACCCAAATGTCCATCTGTGACAGACTGGATTAAGAAAATGTGGCACATATACACCATGGAATACTATGCAGCCATAAAAAAGGATGAATTTGCATCCTTTGTAGGGACATGGATGCAGCTGGAAACCATCATTCTTAGCAAACTATCACAAGAAGAGAAAACCAAACACCGCATGTTCTCACTCATAGGTGGGAACTGAACAATGAGATCACTTGGACTCGGGAAGGGGAACATCACACACTGGGGCCTATCATGGGGAGGGGGGAGGAGGGAGGGATTGCATTGGGGAGTTATACATGATATAAACGTCATGCACATGTACCCTAGAACTTAAAGTATAATAAAAAAAAAAAAAAAAAAAGATTTTCCAGAACATTTCACATTTCTAAAAAAAAAAAAAAAGAAATTACCTTTGCCTAGTGTGACCTGGCTTGACTATGGTAACGCCCTTTTCTGCAGGGTTACCCACATGCAGCATTTGATTGATGGAAGGTACAAAAGTGCAGCCCTTTGTCTCATGTAAAACTACTCTGAAGGGCCATCTTAGATTCAATGCTCCCTGTGAACTGGACTGAGATGTCTATTGCAGTGCATCACAAATTAACTTCTATTTCTCTCCAACCTTCCCCTCTCACTCCTTTGTGGTTGTTTGCAAGGGCAATCTCCATAAACTATTTATACCCCAAAATTCCTTGTCAGGATCTGTTTCCAAAGCATATAGCCTAAGACTTCTTATATTCAGTAGAATGAGAGAGACAAAAATTATAACATTATTTTAATTTAATAATAAATTATTATTATTAAATAATATTTAAGTGTCAAGTCTATGATAGAGACACACACACATACACACACTTTTTACAAACTCTGAGAACAAATGAATGGTGTTTCAAAGTGTTGTGCTTGTTTCAGAGAAAGCTAAATAACATCTGTATCATGTTTAGTCTTCCTCTTTTTGGGAATAGAATTCCTATATTCCTATATGTTAGCATAACACATGGTCATCTAGCTATTGTCTACATTTCTCTGCCTTCCATGTAACTGGATTTAGCCATATGTCTATCTTGTCAACAAAGCAATATAAACAGAATTGATATAAGTTATCAACATGTTACAGGCTTGAAGGAAAATTGCTCATTCTCCATTTCCTCTCCTTATTCCTTACATTTCCAGGAAATGCTAATAAATGCCACAAATTCAGAAATTATGTATAAGGGACAACAGCACCACTCTGCCACTTGAAGCACTCAATAGAACCCGTTATTTGAGAGAATAATACATTTTTCATCATATAAAGCCACTGTATTTTGGGAGTCTCTATTGAGAGAAACTTTACCTGTACTTCTTCTTACAGTGCTAAAGGTAGGACTCGTTGAAGAAAAAGTTTTTGCTCCCTATGCTTTAATATGTCTTAATCAATGAAATTATGTCAAGTATGTAATTTAAATAGATATTATTCCTATTCCGAACAAATGGCTTGAAATACAACAAATTTGCTAAGTCAGTATTTCTACTTGCCCATAAAGGTTTAAGTAGCTCTCCATAAATCAAACATGTACAAGAATCGAGGACTCTACTAGACAAAATATGTACTAACATGGACATTTAGGCATATCTACAGCTTCTATCGTGTTTTGGAGTGTATATTGGACTGCTGCTGCCCATATTCACTGGTTATATTAAGACTGTGGGAGTAATGATTGTGGAGGGAAGGTCTGCCTTAAAATATTTGTGTAGAAAGAAGAGACTTCATTGGAAGATGGAGCTCTAATGATATGGAGAACAGATAAAGCATTTGCATGTTTGACCTAACACCAAGAAAGAGTGTAAGAAGCTTCAGAAGGTGATAGAGCAAAGATAGTTTTATGCAATAATGGAACATTTTGTAAACCGCATAGTTGCTACATTTTACCCATACATTTCTCATAATAAAATATTTTGTGGTGTATTTGACACTGTTGTTGCTTTTGCTTTTGAGTCGTGTGTGTGTCTGTGTGTGTGTGTCTGTGTGTGTTTATGAATATATTTAGGGTGGATCAGGAAACGTGTGACAGTCTTCTTTTATTCCACAGGTAGAAATTACAGTTCAAAATTGTTCCCAAAAAGGAACAAAGCCAGCATATTTTCAAAGAAAAGTAAAGTAGAGTGAATCATTGGCAATCTTAAGCAAATAAGAATAGGTTAAGTATAAAACCAGCCTAGGAAGATGCAGTGATTCCTGGGTTTAGGTGGTAGGAGTTTAATTCCTTCATATCTACATGGTATTAAACGTGATTTTGCTGCAAGTTGTTTTGATCACCGTCTGTTCCAAGTGTTTCACTGGAAATTCATTAGTAACTAAATGATTGGTTTTTTCCCCAATATAAATATGATTCTCTCATTCATTTTGAAGTTGCCGGAAGAAATATTCGACTCAAATTATGAGAAAATCATTTCAGCCCGAGAAGAGAAAGCAAAAAGGGAAACCAAGTCAGCCCAAGTGGAAAAGGCAGGAAGGGAAAGTAAATATAATATTGATAACTGCATTAATCCTCGATAATAAATCTGGGCATGTTCCTAAATGATCATCCCATTCATTTAATATTGATTATTTTCCACCTTTTGCTTGTGGAGAAAGAATGACACCCTAAGTACAACATCAGTAGGGAACAATATTGTATTCTATTCTTGCTTCTGTTACTAAGAAGACTTGCTCCCATTTAATGAGAACCTACTATATGCCAGACTTTGTTTTGGCTCCTCTTTCATGTGCCATGAACAGCACAGCATCATGATGTACTTATCATTGAAATCATTTTATAGCTCATAAAAACAGGTATAAATATGTTGAACCAGTTGAGAAAATTCACACAACTAAAAAAATGACAAAGATGACATTTAAATCCAGATCTTCTCAACTCCAGCACTATTTTACCTTATTTTATTTCAGATGAAACTGCCCTTTCCTTTAATTTGTTACCACAAAATACTGCCACATAAATACCTTCTGTTTGGATAATTAATTAATTATGACCAGCATTACACGACATGCCAAAACTGGATGGGAGAAAGTCTTGCACACTGCATTCCGGGAAAATTCCAGTTATGCTTTTTAAATACGAGATTTTCATTACATAGTAACTGTTTCTCAAAAGGTTTAAAGCAGTGATTTTGGAGCATATTTATTTCAACTAGAATGGTCACTCAAATATTAGCAACACACATATGATGAGGGCTGTCTACATCCCCCATAGACAATATCACTTAGTTATGAAAGAATCAATGTTTAATGAAAAGTCAGTTTCATAAAAAATAAAATAGGGTAAAATAGTGAGACAGTTATATTTGGTTATAAGTATTCTTGCTCAGCTCTAATAAACTTTTTAAAAGTGATAAAAAGTTTTAATTTTTTTAAAGAAAGCTGGAGATTTACAGTTCCACTGTTAGCAGAATGATACCTGGTTGATAAACAAACTGAGGTTTTCAGTATCTAAAATTTCACATCTCACATTATATTCTTCCTTGCCTTTACATCAAGTTCAAGCAACTTTTATTTTTAAACTATCCCCCACTTTCCCCTCCCACAGCTCTTCTCACATTTCAGCCCACTCCTTATCTCACTCTCTCTGCTTTATGGAAGTGTATTTTTATTGTGCTTTTCCACTGTCAAAAGTGAGCATTCTCACTTCATTAACTCATTTTCACTGATAATTCATTTACATGTTTGCCTCGATAACGACATTGTCTCATAAACCTCTCCTCAAACATCTGAATCATTGTGACATTTTGGACTACTTCAAAAAATTAAGAAACTGTATATTTCGTAGTGACCCTAAATTGCACCCAATATTAAACTCAATTTGTAATTGAATATGATAATATTTTCTTAATAACAATGCTTAGTGAGTTAATAATTATAAAGTGTATGATCTATATTTCTTAGAATCTTTGTAATTTGCTTATGTAAAATGGAGGTTAAATCATTAACCTTGGTGTTTACCTTGAGTTTGTAAATGGACTTGTTTAGGTTGTGAAGAAAATCAAATGAGATGATGTAGATGAAAGTTATTTGTGAAGTGTATAATTCTCTGTGTACGGTATTAATAATAACTTCAAATACTTAACCAGGTTTTCTAAAGGAAAAATTCTTCACAAAATAGTAAAAAATTCAAAGACGAAGTCTAATTTCAGTCCTAGAATAGCTGTGAATTTTCTTGTTCTCAGAAGCCTGCCTGACTTTTCACTCATAAAACCCTTTTATTCAATTTCCTGATATGCTGTTGTTAATTTATAGCTGCTCAAAAGGTTACTCTTCCAGTATGCTAGCTATATCTTCCTTCCCCATTCACCTAGCCAGATAGATTGATAGATGGATAGATAGGTAGACAGACAGATATAATTCATACCTAACTATAAGGTTATACATTGGCATCATTTGCATTCCACTAATTAAACTTAATTGTGCTTTATATAGTTTTTTTTTATATTGGTGTTTTTGTTAAATAGAATTTTGTTAGCTGAGCTTTAAGTCAGATAGTTAAGAAGGTGTCTTGCCTAGAATCATCAAATTATACCAGCTTGATAATTTTTCACTCAAATGGGGCTTTCTCATGAGTGCCAATCCAGTAAGGAGACCAATGTAATTTTCTTAAATGTGGATATATATATACACATATATATACACATAATATATATATGTATATATACATACTCTATATACATAGTGAAACACACACACATATATATAGTGAAAAAGTGAAAAATGAATAAGGTGTAGTTTATGAGATATCTTTTATAAGGAGGAAATTGTGGGAAAGTTCGTGCATAGACAAGACTGAATGAAAATTTACCTTAAACAGACTTGGCAAATACTTTCAACTTTCTTATCAGACTATAACTTAAGTCTTTTTACTTATTTTCTTAAAATTGACATTTAAGTTAAGTGGTGATATACTAATTTAGACTTCATAGAAATATTTGTTGTTGAAATTATGTATTGCCTTGTTTTGGAAACATATTGTAACCAGCATATGTCTGGCTGTGTGTCACTCAGAGGTTGAAAACACAAGAACAGAGGTATGGTGAAAGGAAAGCTCTTCTATTAATCAAATGCTAGCAAATGGACAATGGCCAGGTTCATGCCTTTAGGAGACCATTCCAACGTTTGGGGCTGAGTGAAGGGGTTTAAGAAAGAAAAGGTGTGGAAACTATGGGGAGTGGTGCAAGAGGGTGAAGGTCTGCGAGTCTGTTCCGATAGTTATCTTCAGTAATCGCCCAGAGGAGGTCTGATTTGTATTATCCTGACTTTGGCCTAGCAGTGGCGGGCTATTGCTTGTACTTTTCCCTAAGTAGGAAAATTCTGGAACTAGGTCTCTTTGCTTCGGTTGTTGGAAATTGACTCCTGGGATTTCTAAGCAAGCACATAATTAGATAAGCAAACACTATTCACCCAAATTCCTGGCAGGAAAGAGAGAAACAAATAGTTTCAAAGTGTGTTTCAAGGCTGATATTTAGAAAGCAAAAATAATAATAATAATAAAATAAAAGTTTTAAAAGCATTTTGAGGCTAGGTTACTTGGTTATAATATCATAGTCACTTGCATTAGTCCATTTTCACACTATGTAAAGAAATATCTGAGATTGCATAGTTTACAAAGGAAGGAGGTTTAATTGGCTCATGATTCTGGAGGCTACGCAAGAAGCATGACAGGGGAGGCCTCAGGAGACTTACAATTATGGCAGAAGATGAAGGAAAAGCAGGCATATTGTACATGGCCAGAGCAGGAGGAAAAGAGAGAGAGAAGGGAGGTGCCACACACTTTTAAACAACTGAATCTCATGAGAGGGATCAGTTTTGATGAAGACATATTTTCCATGTGAGAGGGGTGGGGTCGGATGGTTGCAGGATGAAACTGTTCCACCTCAGGTCATCAGGCACTAGATTCTCCTAAGGGGTGCACAACCTAGATCCCTCACATGCACGGTTCACAAGAGGGTGTGCGTTCCTATGAGAATCTAACGCTACCACTGATCTGACAGGAGGCAGAGCTCAGGAGGTAAGGCTCACTTGCCCACAACTCACCTTCCACTATGCACCCAGTTCCTAATAGGCAAGGGACTGGTACCCATCTATGGCACGGGGGTTGAGGACCCCTGTACTAAACCATTCAGGAGAACTCCACCCCATGATCCAATCGCCTCCTACCAGGCCCTACCTCCAACACTGGGGATGACAATTCTACATGAGATGTGGGCAAAGACACAGACTCAGACCATATCAGTGCTGTAATTCAATTCACCTAATATTTGCACAATGTTTTAAAAACTGTATTAGAACAGTACTAAAAATGGCTGAATTGTCTCCTTTCTTTTATTTTGAGTTGATTTACTGTGAGATAGGGCACTGTAATTTGTCTAAGATGTCCTTTCTCAGTGTTCTACCAACTAAGTTAAATTGCCTTGTAATACAAATGAGTCGGACTAACCAACATCACAATCATTTGAGAAGTGCATTTGATTTATTCATGCAATAAAGATTTACTTAGCACCTTTTATTTATAAGGGATGTTTGTGCTAGACAATAACAAAAAGGTAAGGTTTGTAATATTCATCTTTTTATCCCTCATATATATTGTATTATCCTGTCTAACATTCAATAAATGCTTAAATGAATGAAGAAATATGTTTAAATAAGTGAAACATTAAGTAAATACAATATTAATTATTAAAATGCAGCTGAACTTATAACATTTTGAGCACATAGAGTAGAAGAAAGTCATAAACAAATAATTGCAACACAGAGTGGTACACTGTATTAAATGAATGTGCAAGTGGTAGTAAGAGTGCTGAGTAAATAAAGGCAAAAATTTGGAATTAAGGAGGGAATCCTAATATTAAGTTGTATTGCAGGTAACAGAGGCAAAAACATCATGAATAATTTACATGAGAATTTTATTTCTGTCTCATATATATAAAAGTCTGGAGATGGTAGTCTAGTGCTAAAATGTAGTTTCTGGCTCACAAGGCTCTCAAAGTCCCAGGCTTATTCCAACTCTTCATTGTAGGAAACAGTGCTTCCCCTCACCCTAGGTCTTTGCTAGAGTACCAACCATCTCATTTTTGTTGTAATCATCATATTGAAGTTTCAGCCATCAAGAAAGCTGAAGCCTCAATGAAAGAGAACAAGGGGCATGCATCAATCATCCTCTAAGAAAGACTTCCCAAAGCTTCCCTGAAGTGCATATGATTTATTCATGCACTAAAGATTTACTTAGTACCTTTTGTTTATAAGGAATTGTGTGTACTAGACAATAATAAAAAGGTAGTCATTGCAATATTCATCTTTTTATACCCCATGTGTATTGTATTAGCATATCTAACATTTAATAAATGCTTAAATGGATAAAGAAAAATGTGACATGTTAACTTACGTTTTATTTCCTCAAACTTCATCTAAGGCCTAAAAGTGACTTCAAGGATGTTTGGTAGAAAACATAGTATACATAGCAAGCAATCACATGCCTAGCTGAAACAAAACAAAACAAAACAAAAACAGAAACAAAAAACAAAAAACTATATGTCTGTGGAAGAAGAAAATGATGGGAAGTTTTCTAGAGATTGTAATATCTGACCTGAATTTTGAAGCAAGACTATAAGCTGGAACAATCCATTCATGGAGTGGTATGAGAAGACAAAAAATGTAAACATAGAAAGTGGCATTTATAGAGGTAAAGAGATCAGAGGAAGCAGGCTATGGTACATTATGTTAACTTCTGTGATATTAAACTTGGACTTTTGGTGAAAATTTAGAAGCATTATTGGATTTTGCAACTGCATTACATTATCTGGTGTTGACAGACAAATAATAGACTCGGAGTGGTAGGCTAGCATGAGGAGAGACTGGAGGCAAGATGGTTGTTTTCAAAATATTGCCCATGATATAGAGCAGAGGAAAATCTGGAAACAATGAAGACAGATCTTTCAGGTAGAGTAAAAAAGATTTGATAACAAATTGGATGTGAGACTGAAGGGGAGAAAAGTGTCAAACACTTATCAGGAGTTTCTATTTTGGTTCCCCCGGTGGAATAACTGAGATTAGAAATGCAACGTGACAAGTAGGTTTAGTGGAATAAATAGGTCAGTTTTGGACTTAAGTATGAATTGACTATGAAACATATTTTTGAATGAGTGTAAGTTTTAAGAGAAATATAAAAATTGATTATACAGTTTAGGCAAATATGAAGAGTTAAAACAGTCCAATACTGGAAAATATTATATTTGTGATAGGATTCCCTTGTACATCACACACCTCACTACCTCAAATGTATCCAAAAAGCCAGATATAAAATTATTATTCTGCATGGCAAGTAGATATCCTGTCTTTAAGGGAATAAAATGTATAATACAACATTTTCAATGAAATATTGTGTGCTCTAAATCATCTTAGATGTTAAAGTGTCTTCTTAGTTACCATTGTTTAATATTTTAAAGAGTGAAGCAGGAAACAATGATAATTTGTTATTCTATAACTGCAAATGATAAATAAACTCATTTACCTAAAACACAGCAATTAAAAACACTCTAGAAGATTTAGAATGGGTCCCTTAGGGTACTACAACCTCCTTTAAAAATATCGTATATTGAAACATTCTCTGTGAACTATCACTTCTTAATTACGTACTTTTCTCAAGATCAAATATATAAACTGAAGGGAATCTTATAACTGAAGTGGAGGGAAGATGCTGTGAACGATATTACTCTATTAATGAGTCTGTTAATAAGAAATAAAAAGGCCAAAGATAAGCTATCAAAATAAAAATAAATAAACATTGTTTCAACAAAGATCTAGCAAATCATATGTCAACATTCTAGAAGATGTCATTTAAACAACCACTTTAAAGTCATTTGATTTAAAAAAATTGTTTCATTTCTCCAGAACATATTTCTAAATCATCTACCCTATTTGATTTCTAGCTGTTAACATTTCTGTTTTGAGAAGTAGATGATTTATAGACTTTCTTAAGCATGAATAAAATCCCTTAATTTGAAATATTAAAATTTTTGAAAATGAAAAATTTTGCAAGGTAAGTCCTCTTCACTTCTGTTCTTTCTTCTGCTTTCCTTCTGCTGTTTGATTTTATGCTTTTATGTAAAAACAATAACAATATATAAAAAATGTATAAAATATGACAATTTAAAAATACATCTGAGATAGTAAAGAGTAATCTCCTATTTAAAAGTTCAAAGTTCAACCTATGTTTAAGTTATTATGAATAGGGGTAAAAGAAAGAATTCAGAGTAAAATAAGAAAAAACAACATTTTGGGAAAAATAATTTATTATATCTTGGTTCCAAATGAACCAAAAACCAAGATTCTCCTTGATATATAACTAAAAGATTGATCTTCATTTTATTTAATATTAGCAAATATTTAGTAATGTCCAGGAATACTTCTTTAAGTTCATACAGGAATATGCTTTCACACACAGTTTTATTGGTATTATTTAGCTATCTTAAAAATGCTATAATAAAAGTAGCAAAGTAACAACATTCATAAATTTGGTGTAAGAAATGCCTCACTTTAAATTTCCATTCTGGAACATCGACCTCGCTGCACCCACTGTTAGCCAATGAAAAGCAAGTTATATAAAAGTGAAATTATTTGCCTAGTTTTTCAGCATATCTGAAAGGTTAAGTGTGATAAGTGACATTTTAATAAGAACAGTTCAACTCAGAACAAAACGGCTCTGGAGATTTAGTTTTATATTTTATAAATTTCATAATCTATATAATTGATTATTTGATATAAGGATATATAAGAGTTTGCTTCAATATTAAAATCCTTGTGTTTTACTCTTCTGAGGACTTAATACTCTTTTGTTTACTTCCCAGTAAAGACAAAAATGAAGATTTTAATAAGTAGGCAAATTTGTCTGCTTTTTTAAATATATGGGCAAATGTAAATTGTAGACACAATAAAAGTTATATCTTAGACAGTGTACTGTCAACAATAATAAACAAATCAATATGAGCACTGAATAATCTCTTAATTAAGAAATTATCCATCTAAAAAGCAGGTTAGTCCAGTTACTTTTTGTGGGCTTTGTAAATATTTATGTATGTAAATATGCTTTAGTTTTATTTAATGATGGCTTTTTAATCAACTTAATAGACATCTTCATAGACCTGAAAACTTGCTAATTGTTTTAATAGGAATAACAGCCAAAGAAATTCCCACACATGAAAGACATATTTTAGGAAATATACCGAACTTTATGTAAAGCTGTTTGCAGGAGGAGGTTCATAGTAAAATTGGAAGAAGGTAGTATAGATTTTCTTGATCATATAAATTGAGATAATATTCTGAAAATGCTACTTACTTGTTTTTTATTTAAGTCCTCAATGTCTATATATTTCATTCATGCTTCTAATCTTAACCGCTGCCCCCTTACCCTTACCACCCCAGTTTCGTTAGTTTAAAATGATGACCAAGTTATACTTCCCTTTATCCACAATGGGAGGGATAGCGGGAGGGAAATAGAAGTGTATGAGAGAAAACATCTTTCCTCTTTTCCTTTTTATGTTGATTCATGTAGATACTAAACAACAGGCCAGCATATTTTCCAAAACTGCTTGTTTCCACTGTACCAAATTGGTGCTTTGAACTATTCTCCAACTTGTAATGATATTACAGAATTAGGTTATTTTTTGTTAAGACAAATTTCCAGACAAAAAAGAAAGTGCCACAATATTAGTTCTCCCTCAGAAAAATTTTTTCTTTCGAGGAGGCAAGAATCAAAATGCTGCAGCCCAGTATGGATTTACCACTGCTAACAGTAGTTTTATTTAGTTTCAATATTGAATATGTCCTCCTTCTTGAACACTTTTAATGTCTTCCAGTGTTGTTTTTCTACTCCTATAGTAGTGTCTTCCCTGCATGCTTTGAAAATTTCTGTTAAAATTCTATTGATTTCAGTGACCTCGGTAAGTGCAGGTTCTGAGGAGCTAATTTCAGGGACAGATAGTGCACATGGCATTGGGAACAAATATACTTAATCAGTTTACATTAGTACTTCCTATGCTTAATAAGAAAAAATAAAGGAGGATATTATGTTAAGTACAATAAGCCAAGCACAGAAAGACAAATATCACATAATTTCACTCATGTGGAATCTAAAAAAAATAGAACTCAGAAATAGAGAGTGGAATGGTACTTCCCAAAGGCAGGGGTGGAATGAGGATAGGGAGATTTTGGTTAAAGGATACAAAATTTCAGTAAGATAGAAGGGATGTATGTTCAAGAGATCTATCCTGCAACATGGTGGCTACAGTTAACAGCAATGCACCATATTCTTAAAAAAATCACTAAGTATATTTCAAGTGTTCTCACCACATAAAGTATGTGAGCTAATGCACATGTTAATTTGCTCTATTGGGCCAGTCTACAATGTACATGTATTTTAAAGAATCACAGTTTACACAACAAATAGATACAATTTGTATTTATCAATTACAAGTTAGTTTTTTTTTATATAAAACATACACACAGACACACACACTCACAGAGCTGTCACTTCATTTCCTACTTCTCAAATCCTGTAAGAAAGGTTAAGGCTATTGTAACCCTTAAAAAAAAAATAGAGTCATAACTTAGAATGTAACAATAGTTTTAGTCTATGCCTTAAAAATTTCTTAAATTATTACCATAAAGCCTTCATGCACATTATTATTTAGGGGTGATTGAAAACATTTTCATATATACATATATATACACACACACATATATACAAATACATATATATACACACACATATATATGTATACATATGGATTATGTGAGCAGGTGCTTGTGTGCTTTGAATCTCCCACTGGTGCCAAAGTAGGGAGCATCTAGTTTTCTTATCAACTTAGCCCAATAAGATACAGAAGGTAAAGGACAGGTGTGTTTTAAAAACTGCCAAATATCAAAATACTGAGTTAAACTTTTTATTACACCCTTTTTGTGACTATTTGCATTCATTCTTTTTGTTTGTTTTCTTGAGACAGAATCTTGCTCTGTCTTCCAGACTGGAGTGCAATATCTCCACCTCAGCTCACTGCAACCTCCACCTCCTGGGTTCAAGTGATTCTCTTGTCTTAGCCTCTCAAGTAGCTGGGACTACAGGAGCATGCAATCACGCCCGGCTAATTTTTGTATTTTCAGTAGAGACAGGTTGGCCAGGCTGGTCTCAAACTCCTGACCTCAGGTGATCTGCCTGCCTCCATCTCCCAAATTGCTGGAATTACAGGCATGAGCCACCACGCCCAGCCTGCATTCGTTCTTTAATAGAGCTCCTGTCACACAATATTGTCACTACCTGCCCATTTGTTTGCAGCTAGCTCCCCATATACTCTATGCTCCATAATAGAAGAATCTCTGTCTCGTTTATCTTATAACCTTAGGACTTACCACAGTGTTCCATATGATCAATATTGTAAAATACAATAAGGAAACTTAAGAGTCCAATATAAAAAAAAGATTAAAAAGTAGAGTGTCCAGCAAAATTACTACACCATATGATCTTGTTTGGAAATATCTGCATTATATATATGTGTATACACGTATATGTGAGAGTATTTGAAAAAACACAACTTTTTCTTAATGAATACTTTGGCTAAATTCTATTTATCAACCTATCTGCAAATGGTCAAGGACACTAATCTTGGAAGAAAGGGGGAATATGAAATGCTTTTAGTACTGATTGCAATGGGCAAAAAGGCCAGATTACCTTTTACTAAAACAATAATTGGTCAATATATCAGAATTTTATTGTACTTCTTACTTAAAATTATACTTCATTGATTTTTATCTTCATATCTTTAAAATTTTCTAAATTGACCATAAAATAATGTTTTATAGAGCATTGACATAGTTGAGTCAAATTGAATTTTCAGAAAGGCATATCATAACAGATTTTTATAGGTCTTAATAAATAACTTTATTTCTTTTTTTTTCCTTTGTCATCATTCCCTTTACTTTCCTAAGACATTCTTTGGATGTTTTAGGAGGGACATTTTGATAACCTACACAGTAACATTTGGTTTCTCAGTAATTCCAATGGCATGAATGTTTTCATGACGTGTTATAGTAAACCAAGTAGAGAGACAGTGGAATATAATAATAATAACAAAAAGGTATTTACAGTCAGATATGTCTGAGATTATTTATTGGGTGTGCCACTCTTTGCCACACGAATCTGGGTAAGTAGACCACGGTATTGTGATTTGTCAAATGAAATAACGCTGTCCTATAGAGTTGTGGAATTAATTAAATAAAATACTATATAAATCAACCAATATCATGTATGGCATGTCATCTGGCAAAAACCAGTGAGAAGGTATATAAAGATGTATAAATTAAAGATAGTATAGCTATCATCTTATTTCTTTGGTATTTAATAACTCTTAGTGTTTTTGAAATGAAATAAACTTTAGATACTCTCTAGTCTTGTGGTTTCTAAAAGAAGATCCATAAGCCATCTTTGGAGCTTCTAGAAAATTCACATTCCTGTGACTCGTAGTCAGGTGATTTCCACCATGATTTCTACTATTTCCACTATGATAATATGGAAAAGGCCCAAAATGTGTGTTTTTGTGAAGCTTTTAAAATAATACTGAAGTGTAGCCAACTTGAACACCACTGATCTTGGTGCATCCTACTGATTTCACGGATATGCAACCGATGAACATGGAGGTAATTTGTTTTTGAGCTTATTGTTGTCAGTTCAAGCTTTTGTTAATGATGTCATTTCCACATATAGGGCTTATGTACAAGAATCAGGAGGGCTTGTGAATTTAAAGCAGTATGCTCATGGAGTGGTCACGACTAAGAAAGTCTGTGATAGCTATGCACTGATGAGATATGGACGAGGAGTCTCTATAGCAAGAATAATATGCTCGTGGACTGGGTATCAGAGTTCTGTGATCATTAAGGCTTTTGCCCATTTTACATTCTAGCCAACTTTCCAAAAACAGGGTAATATTTAGGGAATGGGAATGGATTGTTTTCTTGAATTCATCAATAAAAATATAACTACCTTGTGCTCAACCTTAAAGACAGGATCACATGGGGGAAAAGGAGCTTAAACACAGATCTTTGAAATACAAAGAAGTTACTGATTGTTAGATATGTCATTCTGGAGATTGTCTTGATGTACTTTTGATTGGGCAAAATACTGCTATTATTTATAAGCTTTATAATTTAATATATGATTATTAGTCTTATCCTTACTCTTAGAATTGACCTTACTCTTATTATTTAAGTGTGCTGAGTATGATTGGCAGAAAGCTATCATCCTTCATTTAATAACCCAGGAATCTTTTATTTTATTTTCTTACCACTTCTTGTAATGTTGGAGGGTTCTCAGGGGTTTCTCTCTTTCTTTTCTTTTCTTTTCTTTCTTTCTTTTTTTTTTTTTGAGATGGGATCTCTCTCTGTTGTCCAGGCTGGAGTGCAGAGGTGCGATCTTGGCTCACTGCAAGCTCTGCCTCCCGCAATGACACCTTTCTCCTGCCTCAGCCTCCCTAGTAGCTGGGACTATAGGCTCCCGCCACCACGCTTGGCTAATCTTGTTTTTGTATTTTTAGTAGAGATGGGGTTTCACCGTGTTAGCCAGGGTGGTCTTGATCTCCTGACCTCATGATCTACCCACCTCAGCCTCCCAAATTGCTGGTATTACAGGTGTGAGTCACTATACCCAGCTGTTGTTGCTGAAAAGTGGCAGACCTCTCACTTAAAACTGAGGCAAGGCCGGGCGCGGTGGCTCAAGCCTGTAATCCCAGCACTTTGGGAGGCCGAGACGGGCGGATCACGAGGTCAGGAGATCGAGACCATCCTGGCTAACACGGTGAACCCTCGTCTCTACTAAAAATACAAAAACTAGCCGGGCGAGGTGGCGGGCACCTTTAGTCCCAGCTACTCGGGAGGCAGGAGAATTACGTAAATCCAGGAGGCGGAGCTTGCAGTGAGCCGGGATCCGGCCACTGCACTCCAGCCCAGGCAACAGAGCACGACTCTCCCTCAAAAAAAAAAAAAAAAAAAAAAAAAAAAATACTGAGGCAAAACTCCAGTGGAAAAATTAAGGAATTATAAATCTAGTAGCTAAGAGGACTAAGACATAAACTAATTTGAATCTAATTTCCTCATCAGTGTATTCAGCAGAAACTTATTTAGTAAATTTCTTGGGATTAAGAAATAATATTGGCAATTAAAACCATTGTTTCGTTTTTTTTTTTTTTTTTTTTTTTTTTTTTTTTTGAGACGGAGTCTCACTCTGTCCACCAGGCTGGAGTGCAGTGGCTGGATCTCGGCTCACTGCAAGCTCCGCCTCCCGGGTTTACGCCATTCTCCTGCCTCAGCTTCCCGAGTAGCTGGGACTACAGACGCCCGCCACCTCGCCCGGCTAGTTTTTTGTATTTTTTTAGTAGAGACGGGGTTTCACCATGTTAGCCAGGATGGTCTCGATCTCCTGACCTCGTGATCCGCCCACCTCGGCCCCCCAAAGTGCTGGGATTACAGGCTTGAGCCACCGCGCCCGGCCTGTTTCAGCTTTAAAGTAAGTATGCCATTTTCAAAACAAAACAGGACATCTGATTCTACAATACTGAATGAACTAAGAGTTTATTAAAGATATTTTGAATTCAACTTGGACATTGACCTATTGTTAGGAAAACACAAAAATAACATATATAATATCTCCAAAAAGTAAGGAACAGTTTTGATAAATTCTAAGGAAGCTCACATTCTGTAATAAACCTTTGGAAGAGAAGTATTGTTGGTACAGTTCTTTTTTTGACAACCTATCCAGCATTCAAATACAAAGCTATGAAAACTACCATTTGTACTGAAGGTTTCTATTTTTTCTTATTATATCAATTTTGAGCAGTTGAGCGTTAAAAAAAATTCAGAGTGTTTGATGTAAATGATTCTATGCTATGTAAATGATCCTCTGCTAATAGATATTATTAATACTTAACAGCTATATAGTGCTTTCATCTGCAGCTCCCAAAGGGATTTATGAGTGTTACAATCTTCATTTTTTAGAAGATGAATAAGAAGTCTAAGAAAATGACTATATAGTCACTACAAAGGCTTTTTGAGCATGTGACTAGCAATACACTGAAATTGGAATGGTTGGAATGCAAATGGTCTACTTATACCAAGTATTTGCTTTTACATAGAGAATTGCCCAGTCTGGTCCCAGACAGAAAAAGAAGCTTGTTTTACTGTGCCTATTTGGTGTTTATTTTATTTCAGTTTGGCTTTTTTCTTCTTCTACTTCTCTGCTTTCAAACACATTGTTTCCACATTCATTTTAATTTTTTTCTGTAGTTACTCTTCCAACCACTATTAGAATATCAGAATACTCTTTTCAAAAAAGAGGGGATAAGAATGTTTACATCTGTTATTTACTGGCCAAAAAGTTTCACCTATTTCACCTGCAGTCATAATGCTATGGATGTTAATGGTTGTATCATATCCCTTGTTTGTACAATTTCAAGAATTAAAACAACCAAGCAGCAAGAACTGATTTAAAAAAAAATACTTTTGAGCAGTAAGCTCTTTCTTTCATCTCTAAGATGCCATCTTTTTGTTAAGAGTAACGTTGATTAGAAAATTATCCTTATAAATCATTCCAGAGACTATATTTTCATTTCTATTCAATATACTGGAACTGTCCTAGCATTATCTGTGCTGTTTACTACATTTTTTAAAAAAGTACAACATTATGTGGGACAAGTAAAAGTTAGATGAAAGGACAATTTATTGAATTATTAGCTATTTTTATTGGGTACTTGCTGTCATAGGACACTTGTGAAATGAAGAGCTCGCTGCCACAATATCTATGGTTCCAGTTGGAGCTCACATTCTTCAGGCGGTTTTTAACACCTATCATATTTCAGAGCAAAAATATATGAGATGTTGAAAGGTACCTCCTAAGATACATCCCACTAAGCTTGTTTTAGGAGATAAAGGCACTGTGGAGACAAAGGAGAACCTTGTTACGGGTTAAGCAGAGAAGGTTGTAGAAGCCAATCCAAAATGACAGGGAGCGTTGACTCAGGCTGACAAGGGAAAAGCTACTATGATTGTTTTCCTTGTTTTGTTGCCTTATTTGTTTAAGGGTAGCACACCTTCATTCTTCTTGTCCTGATTTGGTTGTGTGGCTGTAGAATGTACATGTGAGAGCCAGAAGCATGAATGAGAGTCTGCAGCATTTTCCATTCTGCATGGCCAGCTCCGCTGCTGTGAGAGCCATCTCTGAGCCCATTTGGACCATCTGTGTGCCCCTGGAGGAAGAGGACTCCACTAGGCTCAGCCTGAGGAAGAGGAGCAACAATTATGACTTAACCACAGTGGAACAGGATTGAGGTTTATTGCCTATATAAACACTGCTAATTGCTGTATGATTCTAAGAGATGAAAAAAATCTTAAAACACAAAGGAAATTGAACTCCCCTACTGGCAAGTTAGGCATTGGGTCAAATTGAAAACTTGCATTAGGAAAATATGTATGAAGTTTTTTTTGCAGATGAGGAGTGTGGGAAGAATTATAATTCTTAAAAATATATGAATCAATGTTTTAGAAATATTTAAAACCCAAACTTACAGTTTTTAGAAAGAATAGCCTATCTAAATGATTTATTTAATGGGAAACATAGTTTATTTCAGCATGATTTATTGCTTGTAATTTACTTTTCATATTCTAAACCTTAATAATTTATTATAAAAATGTATTTTTAAAGATGTGAAACTGAAATTTGTTTGACTTAAGTAATAATAACTCTGCATAAAAGTCAATGTTTTTTTAACTTCTGTAATAAAGATATTTACAATAACCAAACTCATGATCTTTTTAAGATAGTTTCACTGGAGAAATTCTGGGACTCCAAAATAAATAATAAATAATATTCATATAAGTATCCTAACTTTTTCGTAATGCCTGAAAACTTTTTAACAAAATAGTAATGTCATTTTACATTTAGAAATAAATTGAAAATATACATTGAATATATATATACACATATGTGTGTAATTGTATAAATTGTACATTAATTTTAATCTACACTAACCTGAAAATCACAGCCATTTTAACCTTGAGAACACATTTGATTGGGGAAAAGGGAATGGTGGTAAAAACCTAAATTTATCATGAAAAAAATTTAGTTACTTACAGTTAACCTTGGAAACATTCTATTACAAAAAAAAAGTCTTTTTTAAGGCTCTGAAATGAAAGTTTTTATTTAACGTTTTATTTTAAGAATAGAGCTCTGAAGTTATATTCAGCAATTCTTGCCTGACAGCAGAATGTGTACAGACCACAGTGTTGCACAGTGGTGGCTTTGTTTTACGCAGGTACGGCAGTTATGGATGTTAGATACTGTTGAGACTTGGTATTTTGTAGCAACCAATTAATAGTTATTTGAAAATTAAATTGCCCAATTGTTTTATCTGTGACAACTACTAAGCAATCTATCTTTTGGTAATGAAGATAGCTGCTAGTTAAAAACAGGGTAGAAAATTAGCCTACTGAAAATTTCTAGTAATAAAAATAATATCATTCAATGTTTACTCTAGGCCAGATCCTATTCTGTATATTTTTGAACTCATGTAATACAGACAGTAAGCGAGATAAGTGCTGTGTTTATTTCCATTTTACTTCGGAAGAAACAGAGTTCAAACAACTGAAGTTCAAATTCAGGCAGCCTCCCTCCAGAGCACATATTCCTCAGCATTGTGCCACAAGACCTCTGCTAAATACATTTAATGATGGCTCACTATGCACCCACCATTTAACTATGACCTTTACATTATTATACCATGTGCTACTTAAGATACAACGATAATATAGAACTGTTATTATTTCAAATTATTAGAAAAATATAGACACTAAATGACTTGTCTAAGTAAATATGAAAATAAATGTGGACAGCAAATGTGAACCTAGTTCTTGCTGAGAATCTGCTGTGCTTAACATATCTGCCAAACTGTTGTCCTACAGAAATGTACATATAATATTTTAATCACCATTTTAAATAGTATTACATTTTTAGACTGCTAAAATGTCTGTGCTTTTGACTCATTTTGAATAACCTGAATCATTGAGTGTATGTTTTTCAACTAGAGAAAAATAACACATCTTTAGCAACAAGAATTTTTTTTTGACTATGTGATGTCTTTAAAAATATTTATATTAATTGACCTAGTTACTTTTTATTAGAAACCTGGTTCTAAACCTACACACAGAAATGGTCTTATAACTAAGAGCTGTTCATTACATAAATATATAGCAATAAAAGGACAAATTAATAATACCTAAATATCAAGCGATAAGAAAGGGTGGTGTAAACTGTAACATTTATTCTTAATGGGATATTGTGCATTCATTAACATGAGAATCATTTATAGAAGTCTTTTCAAAATAAAAATGTGGATACATACTGGCCTATATAGTCATGTTAAAATTATGTTTACTGATTTTTCTCTCTTTTTATACTCTTGAAATTTTATTTTTTTCCTTTTCAGGTATTTTTGTGTCAAGTAGAAAAAGACTGAGAAAATGCAATGGCAAGGTCATAGCATAAGTTGGAATGCATAGTTACACAGTTCATCGTGCTTAAGCAAATTACCTGCAATTAGAATAATGTACTTTTTCTGGCTTATGTGGTGGTTAAAGCCTTAATTTTCAAGGATATACCATTAAAGGTCATTTAGTAAAGGTGGCCAGAGGGAATTGGGAGAGAGCAGTAGTGCTATTTATGTTAGAAGAAGATTGTTTGGAAATGGTATGAATAGAATATTTAACTACAAACATCAGTGCTAAAGTTCACTTTTCTCAGCTGGTTGTAGAGAAAGCAGAGTAAACCTGCTCTGATTGCTTTAGCTTCATTCTTTCTGGGCATTCTCATTTATATACTGAGCTCCTAATCTGCTGGCCTTGGGTATCAGCATGATATCTGCCCATGGAGAGTATCAAACCAGGCCTGGAAACCAGAGAATGGGTGTGAGAGCATGTAAGGCCAGCCAAGCCCAGATCGCTTCCTAAGATAGAAATGAAATCTGGACACTGTGTGTGTTTCCAGGTCTAGCACTGTTTACCTGCATCCAGAGTTTTTAGAATAATTAGCTTTGAGAATACACAACGCTATCTGTAACGTTTAGAATAAACAACCAGTCCTAGATAGCCTGTGTAAGGAGTATGGAGGGTGATAGGGGAAATCTCAGTACACGGGAGAGTAGGACCAGGGCTGCCTGGGATCAAATCCTGATTTACCCTATTTATTTACTGTGTAATCTTGAGCAATTTACCAAACTACCAAAAATTCTAGTTTTCCTATCGATAAAATTGGGTTAAGTATAGAGTCTGATTCATGAAGTTGCTACAAGGATAAATTAGGAGTAGTTTTCTCTACAAGATGTTCCACATACAGTATATTACTAGCATTTCCATCACTGGTAGTAATGTTATACCTAAAACTCCATGGGGCAGTAGATGAGAGTTAAGCAATTACTCCATACACTTACTACATAGGGAAAAAGCTTTGAGTAATGTTCAGATTAGGAAGTTTTTATTTTACACGAATATCTCAGATGAGGAAGGATGGAGTTCAGAATAAAGAATTAAAGACAAATCTGGGAGAAGTCAGAACAAGAAGGACTATGGCATAATTTGAAGTGTTTCATGAAAGTGACAGTTTGCTCACAGAGAAAAGTAAGAAAACCCCAATCTGCAGTTAAAATTCTGTATCTGGAGGATAAATGATATGGAGTGACTGTTGTCTGTATGCTGCAGCAAACATCAATGAAACTAATTTGAGAAAGTATTTTAATCAGAAGGAGATTATGAAATAAAACGTTTTAGTTTTGAATATAAAAGAGAAAAAGCAAATTGTAATTTTATGTGCTGAACATAATAGAGAATAAATTGGAAATTAAACAGAGTAAGGTACAGCAGGGATTGGAGACAATGTTTTAAGAAGCAGAGAGAGTTGAAAAGATAATAATATAAAAACACACACCAGAAGTCAATGAATTTAGTGCTTCCTCTGTACTGTAAATTTCTGTTTCTATACTTGTACGTATATTTCTTCCCTTCAATAAATAAAATATTCACTTGGGAAAGAAGACTGCCCTCCCTCCCTCCCTCCCTCACACAATGTTTTTCTTCCCATTTAGATAAATTAGGCAAACGTGAACATTAGCTAAAATCATTGTAAATGGCTTGTTTGAGAAATCAATAATTAATTTCAACAAATAGATTAAGTGTGAATTGAACTTTCATTGTATACAACATGGGAGGGAGGGGATTTTACCAGTTTTGATTGAACCCCGGGCTCCCTAAACACTTGTGAGCAACTAAGCTCGCCTCTTCTGCTGACCGGACTAGGCACAGAGCCCAGGATGTCTTGGCTTTTTCCTTTCAAACACTTTGCATTCTTGGGTTGCATAAGGTTGAACTCTGGCTCATCAAATAATATGTTCTTCAGCCATTGCTAGTCTATGTTTCATGTCGCTGGACTTCCCCATGAAGTTTGCAGAATCCGGAGCTACCATCCGGGAAGAAAGGCACTTCCTTTTGGTTTTATCATCCATTGTTCTTACACTGATTTTAGCGGTACAGGTGGGCATCCTCTCCTCAGGTTTCCCTCTGGTCAAATAATGTTTTATTGTGATATTAGATTTAATCACAGTTTCAGCTGGTATCAGTCTGATTCCTTTTTTTGTTTGTTTGCTTTTTGTTTTGTTTTGTTTTGTTTGTTTGTTTTGAGACAGAGTCTCGCTCTGTCGCCCAGGCTGGAGTGCAGTGGCCGGATCTCGGCTCACTGCAAGCTCCGCCTCCCGGGTTTACGCCATTCTCCTGCCTCAGCCTGCCAAGTAGCTGGGACTACAGGCGCCCGCCACCACGCCCGGCTAAATTTTTTGTATTTTTTAGTAGAGACAGGGTTTCACCATGTTAGCCAGGATGGTCTCGATCTCCTGACCTCGTGATCCACCCATCTCGGCCTCCCAAAGTGCTGGGATTACAGGCGTGAGCCACCGCGCCCGGCATGTCAGATTCTATATTACAAGTTCACAATCAAAATTTTGCCTGATGGTTTTGTGACCTATTTGTCTTTGTCAGTTCAGACTGCTGTAACAAAATACCATAGACTGTAGACAATATAAATAGCAGAAATTTATTAATCACAGTTCTGAAGGCTGGGAGGTCCAAGATCAGGGCTCCAGCAGGCTTGGTGTCTGATGATGCTTTGTTCCTCTTAGCCAGTGCCTTCTCACTGTGTGCCCACAGGAGGAAGGGGTTACACAGCTCTCAGGAGTTTCTTTTAAAGGGCACTAATCCCATACATACGGGTGAATATCTCGTGATATAATCATCTCCCAAAGACATGGCCTTTTAATACTGTCACCTTGAGGGTTTCAATATACAAATTTTGAGAGGACACAAATGTTCAGACTATAGCACTGTTGAAAGTCATGACCTGGATCCATTATTTTCTTGTTATACAATTTTTGATAACAGCAACAACGTGTATTTTCTTATTATATAGATTTGAGGTTCTTTTGTTGACCTCTTTTTATTTTTTTATTTCTTTTTGGTAAAATATATAAATGCTGGAATCAATGACGATTACTTGTACTTTTCTTTTGAGAGTATCTTGCCTACTAAAAACCTGGAATTTGTATATTGCTATAATATCCTGGTCCCTAAACCATATCTTTAGAGATATAGGCATTATGATCCTGTATTTTGAAAATTCATTTAATGAGCATGTACTACTTGTAGACTGGGAGAAAAAGTATTTTTAGAAACTAAGTAACAGAATGTAGAGTATATTCAGTGCAAATCATTACTGGTAAATAATTAAATATTCCTACATCATAAAAATTTAAGGAGACCCTTTACTTATAATGATAGTTTGAGGACACATTGAAGTATTTTATGTAAGTTAGCCTACTTACTAGTACTTTGTATGATAAATGTTTTTTTATCTTAAAGCAAGTGAAAGAGATGTATTACTCAAGAGTAATACAATTCTGTTAGCCCAAAATATGTCTTAATGAAATGTTACTACCCTATTCAATTATGATAAGGATTTTCAGTAAACTTTTGACATTTTTGAAGGCCTGATTCTCAGCATCATTATAGAGTGATTGGAATTATCAATCCTTTCCGAGAGCTTTCAACCTCCAAATCCACACTATCATTTTGCAGATTATTTTTAGAGGACACTTTTTCCCTCACTGGAATAGTCACAATGCAGACCTCTGACACCACCACCACAGAGACACACTAATATTTACAGAGGACCCTGGAGAAGGAAGGTAATAACGTGATCATACTGGTGTATGCTGTAGAAAGCAAAGGAATGATTTCTAATACAAATACAAAGTTGACAGAAGTGGGTATTCTTGACATCAGGTTTTCAAAACAGAGCAGAACCTTCATGCTAGATTATCTTCTGATAAATATAGACTAATAATTATCTGCTGCAGAAAGTTAATTTTATGGTATGTAATTTTAAGTAATGATGTGTTTATTCCATGATGGAAGAAGGCTTTAAATTCCCTTAGAATGAAATATAAGAATTGCCCCAGAAGTGCACATTACCTAGAATCAAATAATTTTAAATTTTATCTTGACAGAATATGAAACTATATCACTTTTAAAAATTTCCAAGCTAGATGCTCCAGGATGGAACTGTATTTGGAATATTATCTCAAGTTGTCATGACTAAAAATTTCCACTAAATCTACAAATATTTACTTAGTAACTCCTATGTGCAGAAAATTGGAAAGCATGAATGACACAGATTGTTATTTTATTACTAATAAATAAAACCTTTTATGCTTTGTTATAAGTGACAAATTCACACATCCACCAAGGATAGGCAAGAAAAATAAAAGCATGAAGCTGTCTGAAGATAACTGGTAGCACTGTACAAAGGAAACTCTGCCAACCTGAAAAGGCATCAGTCATTAATATTGGGTTCGAAGGACAGGGAAAATTATTTCTCAATTCTGATGAATTTTTGCATACAACCAACTTAGGTCTATAGTTGTAGTGCTACACAATCTAATTGTTAAATGGTATTTGGGAATATCTATTTTATGTAAATTATTAGTTTTTAAAAGTAAAAACCTGTATTCAAGCCAAAATACATATATTTTTGGAACTTCTGCTTGAACCTGTTAGACGCAGACAGACATGACAGCTGTGGCACACTATTCAATAAGCCAGTTTCCACACAATAACATTAGTGTAAAAAAGGAAACAATTGTCTGTTACTATTTCTTTCTTAATGTAAACGATTATATTTAAGTGCATATTTGTGATCTGTAAAATAAAAGTAAACAGTATTCTTGGCCATCCTTTTCACCCTCATGTATTAAATGAGTTCTTTTAGAACACATCTACCTCCATTCTTCCCTAAATCAAATTTGGTTTTGTTAAGATTATATGGAATTTTACTTTAATATTTTTGTTTTTATTGCTATGAATGCATGCCTTTTCTGTTTCAAAAGCTAATTTTTGATAATAGCATCACATCTCAGAAAATGATATCAGACTTTTAAATAATTAAGTTGTAAGGGTTTTATTTCTCAACATTCCTTCTCAAATACCACAACTTTCCCTTTATATGACTTTTCATCTTAAAAAATATATAGTTCTTTCTATTTTCTAAAAGTAGGAAATACTAATAACTTGAACTACTCAAAATCAAGTGAACTCCAAAAAAAGGTTGGCTTTCATAGAGTCACCAGTCAAAAGAGTGATGAAGTCCACAGCTCAATAGTGTCATTTTGTTAATAATTATAACTTCTGGTCTGAGTTCTGACTCTGGATCTTATGGATTTGGGTCTTTTTCATACCATTTGTCTCATTTGGGCCTGCAATTGAAGGTATTGAGAAACACTTCCAATTGCAAGACTTATACTCACTTTTAAATTCAAGTTTGAATTTCCTATCTGCAAAGTGGGAACTTTCCACATGAAAAACGAACCCATGAAAGGACTGGATGATTGAACATTCATTCCTTTCCCTGCTTTGCAATGAATATAAACTGACTCTGTTTCAGTTTATGCACCTACTCATTTTCTACTTTAGAGCAGCTTTTATGCTAAGAAAATGTCTGAAAAACTTCTATCTCCTGGGAAGAAAAGTGCGCTATATGTCAAAGCTGCAATTGTTAAAAGACTGTAATATTTTTAAAGGGTTGGAATCAAGGTCAAATCAAAAGGCTAAGTCCCTTTACTTTCCTGCATATATTGTTTCCATTTCTCTTCTCTCTATTATAATCATGTCTATTTGCTAAAAGGTTATGCAAAATAAATTAGGCTTTTAGAGCACTGACAGCTCAGCCATAGAGAAATTCTTTCCTCTATTTTTTTTGCACTTTATACATGAACACCTGCTACACTTTTAATGAGCTTTAAATTATACTTTACACCCATGTAACAAGAATGGATATTGCTCTTTAGTTATAATCAAAGAAAATATCAGGATGACTTGTTGCTAAGAGCAACAGCTTGTCAAAAAAATAATACTTCCTCCACTAACAATATAGATAGATAGGTCCAGGTTGATAGATAGAAAATATGATTTATACTACCCTGAGAGTTATCAATCTTTTAAATTTTCTTGTCTTCTGTGATTTAAGAGGAATTTGTCATTGCTCTATGACTATGCTGAGATTATTTTCTTTTGTTCTTATCTTTGTTCTTTCAGTATCCTTGCTTCTAATAGGCCAAAGGATAAAAAAGTAGATTTTCTATGTTTTTATTTTCTTGGAAACATTAAAATGGAGAGACTTTAAATAAGATTCGGAGAGCCTCTTGAAATATCATAATATAATGACATGTATTTATTGTTTGATCTATTTCCCCCTATAACCTGACTCACTTTTAAATTCTTAGCCCTAGTTAAGTGACCTTTAGTCATTGTCAGATTGCCTTTAAAAGGAGTGTATTATATTATAGGAAAGAAAGTATTAAAAATGAACTAGAGCAATTTGTCTATATACTACGACTCAGATGAGCGATCCTAGACTTCATCGCCAATAAGTATTAATTTCTCTTCTAAAATGGTATGAATTTAATGCCACCTATTGAGAAGTAAGATGTATGTGTGGAAAAGAGGACTGTGATGAAAGTAAAACACAATCAAACACAATCTAGGGCCAGACGTGGTGGCTCAGGCCTATAATCACAGCAATTTGGGAGGTCAAGTTGGGAGGATTAACAGAACCCAGGAAATTGAGACCAGTCTGAACAACATGGTGAAATCTTATCTCTACAAAAAATACAAAAATTAGCCAAATGTGGTGGCACGTGCCTGTAGTTCTAGCTGTTCTGGAGGCTGAGGTGGGGGGATTGCTTGAGCCTTGGAGGTCGAGGCTGTAGTGAGCCAAGATAATGTCACTGCACTCCAGCCTGGGCAACAGAGTTTAAACATAAGCAAGTAAATAAATACCCTGTTTAAACATAAGCAAGTAAATAAATAAGTTTCCCTGCAGGAAAGGGGCCATGGCAGAAGGAACTCAGTCATGAAGGTTTTTTGTCCTATGTTCTATTTAGGCACTGGGAGGGGCAGGATTTCATGTAATGCAAGTATCGCAACTATAGGTTTCACCACCAGAATCTGCAAAGGAGGGGTATCTGCTTCTCTATTAAGATTCATACCTATCCATTACTTGTCTTATGTTGTGTCATACTGCAGATGAGTTCATAACATAGACTGATAGTTACATTTAGATTTATTGTTTGTAAGTTTTTCCCTTTACACTGAGAGTAGGGCTGGTTTAAATATAACTATGTTGACTTATTTAAAATGCTTTTGACTATAGAGGTGAAAAGCCATAAAAAAACATAGATAGATAAGGATAAAACAATAGAATTGATAAGAAGGAGAGTATGAGAATCGGTGAAGAAAGATAAAGAAAAAGAAAAAAAGCAAAGAAACAAAAAAGAAACATTTTAGCATGTATGCCCACGCCACTGTCAAGCCTTCATATGAATTTTGAAAACAATGTCTTTTACTTAACTAGCAACGTAGTCAACATAATACACTCTATAACCTCAGCTTTCAATTTGGCCATCTTATATAAAAATGTTCTTTTAATTTTTAAACCAAAATAAATAAAATGTAAATAATCTTTGTTTTTGTATTTCCTAAAATAATGTGCCTTTGTCTTTATAAGCGCACATTACTGAACGCTCTTTTTCAAAAAGAGAAATTTAAATGTCTCATTAAAGAAATGTACTCTTTCCTCTTATCAACGGTAACAAAAACTTCAGAAAATGTTTGGTTCCAAAGCTCCTCAATATGCAAGCTATCTATTTATACTAATTATTCAAGTCTTGGGAGGCTGAAAAGCAGAGATAGAATTCTCATGAGAAAAAACAACTCTTTGTCACATGCGAGCTTTCGTAAAATTCACTGCTTTTATGTAGAGTAGATTTAGATTAAGAAAGAATAGAATATCTGGTATTTTAATTTAGCTAATAACAATAATAAATGTTGATAATAAAATTTTAGTCATGGTATATGTGCAGGAATATTTCTTGATTTAATTTGGCTGTAATGACATCATGAAATATGCAGGCTATGTCCTTCAGGCATCCTTGTTCATTTTCTCTGAAACTAATCAAATAGAATACCAAACATTAGAACAAGTATTTGATTTTTTTGTATGATGTTGTAAAGGCACAGAGTCAAAAGTGTATTAAATCTAGTGAACACATTCTGCCATATTCTATAAGATATTCTCCAACTCAGGGAAGTTTTTATGATGTTAGCTTGCCTTGCTTTACTCTATTCTATCTATCTCCAGGTTCACTAAATGATTCTCAATTTCCCCAAAGTGCTAAAGCTGAAGTTCAAATACAAATCTATGTGAAATATCCACTTACGTTTCATTGGTTTCCTGTATAACATAAAGTTACACATAATTTGACAACTTTAGGTAAGGTTTGGAGACATTTGTTTTTTGTTAATTACAATACACTAATATTAAATTTCGTTCAGTTATTAATATCCTTTGAATCTTCAACCTGAACCAACTAAAAAAAATTCAATAATTTTAAAATGTAGACTTTGGTGTTCATCAAACAATGAAATTTTTAAAAACAACAATTTTTGCTATAATTAGAATTATCTTTTTTATAAAATGCATGAGAACTGGGCACTGGGAGAGGCAGGATTTCATGTGATATAAGTATTGCGACCATAGCTTTCACCACCAGAATCTGCAATGGAGATTTAACCGAAATTTTATTGAACACTGGGCATTGTGTGTGACTGTGTGTTGTGTGTCTGTGTGTTAGGAGAGGGCATTTTAAGTAGAAGTAAAGTAACAGGCAAACATAGAGTAAGAGGGCCGCCACTTGATATTGCTGGAACTTTATTATATTTTTTAGTAATTTCAACTTTGATTTTACATTCAAGGCATACACACACAGGTTTGTTACATGCTGAAACTTACTATACAAATGGCAGATTCATAGGAATGAGCAGACTTAGCAGATGTGAAAGGTTGAAAATTGAGGGCATCAGTGGCCTGTTTTGATTACCACTGTATCCCAGCTCGGAGAAAACTGCCTAAAACGTTAAATATAATTTATAATCTGTTTGTTGCATTAATAAATATAGGCAAGTGGTTAAAAAGAGCAAGTATCTTTTACCTAATTTCTCTGATAATTCTAAACTGTACAGGCCTGTTTAATTGACACTATATTCAAATTTTCGCATTTTTAAGTTATTTTTGCAAGTGCTGACAATGTTGTAACTGTAGCCTCTCTTATTTCTCCTAACACAGACTAATCTCGGTCCCAATATAGGAGAAGCAGACTATCAGCCTCAGGTTCCCTCTCCTTTCCCACCTTCTCACTTAGTTTACCCACTGCCACAATCACACCTTTACTAGAAACGTATTTAGGCCCATACAATAATAATGTTGAAGCTTAGGTCCAGTATTCTTGTAACGTTTTGAGCAGTAACCATTAACAGGCACACATGAAACCCTCCTAGGGTTACCCAAAAAGGAGGGACAAAGACTACCCCAGAAAAAGAAGAACAAAGATTACTGTTTTATAATGCATTACTTTAAACTACTTGTTCCTTACATTAGCCTGGACTAATCAACCCAGATTACTGGTCCTTTTTAGTTAACAAGTAGACCTTGGCAGATATACCCCTGTATAGATTCAGGACCTCTAAAAAATGTTATAATGATTTGTAATGCAACAGAAACAAACTGAAAGACCACTGAAGAAGAGACTTCATTAAAGTGTTTAAATTTTTGGATGTTCCACTTAATATGAAATCCTCTTAACAGAATGATATAATCCTTAATAGATATCATTCTAACAGAGTTGGTACTAATAGAATTCTTAATAGAATGTCATAGCAGATACACGGTTTTATTTATCTTTAGTCAAACCTGCAACATTTTAATGAATCTGGTACATTTTAATGAATCTGCAACATTTTAATGAATCTATGTCTGTATGGTTTTGAAAATAAAAGAGATTGAATCAACAAAAATAATTATTATTTTTCATAATTATTAACTTGTCACTGTGCTATATGATAGCATTATGATATGTGAACAGAGTCATACTATATTTCCTTTTACCCATGACAGTCACCTTGTTTCCAGACCCCTCTCTCATTTCTTAACCTATTTCAGCCAGTAATGAGAGGCTTCCTTGCTCTTTGTCTCAAAGGTTGAATGTTCTGGAAGAATGGAGAAAACAAGAAGTCTTTTTATGGATTTTAGACTTTGATAGTATGGGATTTCTGGGTAAGACATGTATATCTCATCTCCACACAGAAAATAATAGATTTAGGAGAAATCAAGTGAGGTATGAGCAAAGTTTCTGACTCCTAACTTTACCCTATGAGGGCGTATTAGAAGGTCAGAGAGGAATAAAAAAAGTCTAAGATGCTGAATCCAGCACTGACTGGGGCCTTAACCTCTGATTTCACATGCATCATCAAAGGCAAGAGAGAAGACCAGAGAAATTCACATAGATTTGGGTCAATCTGCATTCTGAGACACATTTAATCCCTTTTCTTGGTACATCCCAAGGAAGTACTCAGATTCTAAAATAGAAATGGTTGCAGGAAGTGTTTATCAGACAGGCTTTGAGGACCATCAAAAAGCAAACCCATAACCCTCAAGACAGAGGGCAGCAGAATAATTCTTCTGGTGGCTCCCAGAACAGCCTGGAGGTGGTGAGGTAACACCGTAGAGGGCCAATGAGTTTCTCGTGGCTCTATCATGAGGGAGAAGCAGCAGAATGATCACATGCAATAGCGAGGACAACACAGTTTGGTTAATGAGAGTCAAACTCAAATATCCCCCTATTGTTAGGCAAGTGATAACTGGGTGGCTTCCTTGGCAGACTGCAGATTGTCACCAAGAGCAAAAGCATCTCATTAAATACCCAGATGTATCATTAAGACTCACAGCAGATGGCAATGCTTAGAATCTTCAGGGGAAAACTGGTCCTACAGGAATGGGGGAAACCTTAAACTGAGATTAATTTCCCTTCACCTTGTGGAATGGTTGCCTATGCTGGAAAATCAGTTACATTATAGAAAATACAAAATTACATTTTTTGTACTCTTGGTTTTGTGATTAAATTCAAACTCAAAGCCTGCCATTGTACAGAATCAGCTACATGCTCCCACATATGGCACAGAGATGAGGTAAGTCCTTGGAGGAGTGAGTGCAACCGGGGGGAAGAGGGGAGCTATTCCCAGGAGAGCAATTCAGAGACACCTTGGAACAGAACCCAACTTCTAATATATTCTAAAGAAAGAAGAATTTGCAAAGGCTGCTTTAAAATCTTTAAGATGGGCAGAGAGGTGGAGGTAGATTCTTGCACTGCAAATAACACTGTTCTCTTACCTTTAAAAAGACACATGTGTAATTGTTAGTAGTAAAAAGAGATCATACATGTAAACTACTTAGATTAATTGTCTGCATATAAATAGGTACCTGAATTTTCTTCATTTTCCTGTATTATCCTTTAGAGATGGAGCTAGATTCAGGCAGAAACATTTGTACTTTGCTGTCTTACGGTAGTGAGAATGAAAATCAGAAAAGGCAATTGAAGGATCAATAAGTCAATCTAGGAATTTTAATTTTAAAGCACTAACTTTAAAAAATAGCAAAAAGCCAGAATCCATTAAACAAAACCACCCAATTGCGTATAAAATGCACATATACTTTATTTTACATATTTCTATTTTTATGTAAGAGAATGTATTTTGCTAATCATTCTCATTTGCCTGCTCATTGAGCTGTTCATTCATTTTAAACTGTTCTGCATTTCCCTCTGCAAGAAATTCTGAGTGGATAATTTTGATTAGTAGCTCTTTCTGGATACACATCTTTTTGTTCTTATTTTCAACTGTTACAGTTTTACTTTTTATTTTAATATGGCTTTTGATTTTATGACTTGTGATTTAGACTAATGTCTTTGATGTGAGCCATTAATGCAGCGATTTGATCATTTTACATTGACAAAGATATGAAATGCATTCATTTATTCCTTTAATAAGAAATGTCATACCATAGGCATTTAATAAGTAATCATACATGGCAAAATGAAGGTCTGTCAGTGTCTCTGTTAAGTAAAAGCAACAAGTCATGTAATTTTTATCTTTGTAAAGAGATAGGTCTTTTTGAAGATAATGATACAATGAGAAAAATCCAGAAGAGAAGATTTTAAAGAAATTTATGGGTAAAATGAATAGACTCTTGCATGCAGGATGGTTCTACCACAGCACCCAGGCAATCTTGCTCTTCACTGCATTGGCCGTGTGAATAAGACTCAACCACAGTTCTGGGAAATGTGCTGTGATCTTCCCCAGAACGTGGAAGGACAGTCTTGTGAGGACCTATCACAAGGCCATTTCTCGTTCCCCTGGTAAACTGCAAGAGGCTGCTGAAAGGCAGCTTCTCATCTGACTGCTGGTTCCAGTCAGGAGGCGTAGGGCTTTCTATCTTTTGGATACAGCTGCAGTGTATAAAACTGCTTGTTGTAGTTTAGAGTTGGCTTTCTAAAGACAGAGCATCCCACTATTCATGTTGTCTATCATCTGTCTCCACCCATTTTGTGTGATGTTGTGGGACTAGATTGTCAAGAGCTGACACCACTGATAGTGGTTTTACTGTCTATGAAAGTGTTAAATTTTCTAACTCCATTGGGGCTCACTGTCTCCCTGTGAGGTAACTGTAAGTGCAGCAAGCCAATCCAGAAGATGCCAAAAGGCTGCTACTTAGGAATTGCTTAACTGCTTGATAGGCAAACAGAATACAAGTACTAATAATAATCTACCATGTGTAGATAGTAGAACCCTCATCATTGTTGAACTCATACTAATCTTAATTTCACATGTTTCACTCTATTTGTATATGTCTTCCTTACTTCAAGTATATGACCTTTCCTTTGTTTTACTAGACGGATTGAGGTGTCTTCATTTATCTGATAATATAAATGTTATCATTTATTCCTTTCTGTGTGTGTGTGTGTGTGTGTATGTGTGTGTATATATATATAGTGAATATTTACCAAAATGATAAAACACAGTATGACTATAAATGTTTATAAATTTTCTTTTTTTTTTTTTTTTGTTTGAGACGGAGTCTCGCTCTGTGCCCGGCCTGGAGTGCAGTGGCCGGATCTCAGCTCACTGCAAGCTCCGCCTCCCGGGTTTACCGCCATTCTCCTGCCTCAGCCTCCCGAGTAGCTGGGACTACAGGCGCTCGCCACCTCGCCCGGCTATTTTTTTCTATTTTTTAGTAGAGACGGGGTTTCACAGTGTTAGCCAGGATGGTCTCGATCTCCTGACCTCGTGATCCGCCCGTCTCGGCCTCCCAAAGTGCTGGGATTACAGGCTTGAGCCACCGCGCCCGGCCTAAATTTTCATTTTTAAAAAGGATAAATTAAAATACACTTTTAAGAAATTGAAATATACTTTTTGAGGGGAAACATGGTGTTTTGGGGTATTCTCTGCTATTTTTTTCTATCCTCTTCTAATGTTCTAAATGTTTGCCATTTAATTCATTCTGGAAAATGATCAGCTGTTACTTGCCTGCTCCTTCCAACAAGTCAAATCTTTCCATTATGAAACTTATCACTTCACTGTGCATCATTTACTCTTGACTTCATCTTCTTTTTCTGCCTCTGAGAATAATTTGACTTTTAAAGTCTTACATTATTTTTATTATTGATATTTTATTTTCTCCTAGATCTTTTGCACATCAGATAATCATGATCAAGGATACTTTATCATTATAAAAGTAAACAAACTGGAAAGTCATTTAAGCATATAACCAACTATTGCTTTTTTTTTCATTATCAAACTTCTTGAAGACTACATAATAACCTACACTCATCCCTCCCACATGACCGCTTGTTTACTTTCCACTCGTTTCTCAATGCACCATAATGTGACCAGTACTCCATGCAGTGCAAAGAAATAGTGAATGAAGTCACACCTAACTAACCACAATTTTTCACCCTTTTAAATAAATGTATTTGCATCTTATAATACCTACAACACAGAATTATTCTAGATTTTTCTCTAACCGTATGTCCACTGATTTCTAAATACACTTTATTGTCATCTCCTTTGTCTTTCCCTAAATAAAGACACTTTTCAATTTCTTTACTTGAATCTCCTTTTTTTAAAAATTTTCTTTCCTTGAAGATCTCGTTGAGTTTCATTGTTTAATAATTACATTTATGTGCTTCATTATCATACTTGTATTTATAGCCCACATATTCTCCTGAGCTACATTTTCAGGTATTCATAGGGAAATTTTATTGGGCACCTTAATAGTCCCTTAGAATCAATATATCCGGCCGGGCGCTGTGGCTCAAGCCTGTAATCTCAGCACTTTGGGAGGCCGAGACGGGCGGATCACGAGGTCAGGAGATCGAGACCATCCTGGCTAACCCGGTGAAACCCCGTCTCTACTAAAAAATACAAAATACAAAAAACTAGCCGGGCGAGGTGGCGGGTGCTACTCAGGAGGTTGAGGCAGGAGAATGGCGTAAACCCGGGAGGCGGAGCTTGCAGTGAGCTGAGATCGCACCACTGGACTCCAGCCTGGGCGACAGAGCGAGACTCCGTCTCAAAAAAAAAAAAAAAAAAAAAAAGAATCAATATATCCAAATACTGTTCAGCATCTTCAATATCCATATGCTGCTTCTATGCATTCCTTATCCCAACAACAATATGTCTATTTCCTCAGTCCTTCTATAACCATCATTCAAGCCTTTTACACATTCAATTGTCAAGTACTCTCTCAACCTTTGACAAGCCCTCTTTACTCTTCCAATGTCTTTAAAGCAATCTCCTTTCCTTCAGCAATCCAACTGTTCTAATTTAGGCCCTCCTTCCAACTCTTAAAATAGGCCTTTCATTGACCAGCTTATTGCCAATATTTCTTCCTCACATAAGTTTCACTTCTATGCCAGATATGCTCATTTGGGCACATGCAACTATCACTTTCTTCTCTAATGGGGAAGTCCCAGTGTTGCTTTTGTGTTCACCATCACTTGTCCCTAGAAACAATGTCTCTCTATAGTCCCTTGGGGTTAATCACAATGTATCTAATTTAATCATGTTTATTTTATTTCCCTGAAGAGTAATTGCTTTTATCAGGGCCTGTGACCTATTCCTGGCCAATTGTACCTAATGGTACTTAGCTTCTGGGAAAAGTTTTACTTACATATTAAAAGAGATCTGAGACTAGAAATGTCCCTGTTTTTGTTTTGTTTTGTTTTTAATTTACTTATTTTTGTATTATTATACTTTAAGTTCTAGGGTACATGTGCCTAACGTGCAGATTTGTTACATATGTATACTTGTGCCATGTTGGCGTGCTGCACCCATCAACTCGTCAGCACCCATCAACTCATCATTTACATCAGGTATAACTCCCATAACAGGACGTTAGATTTCTGCATGTGAAGCTTAGAACTGGTGCAGCTATCTTTCAAGCATGAAGGAAGACATCACTAGTAGTACATGGGTATGGCAAAGCAGATGGATTGAAAGCTCTGGACTTTAATAAAATGACTGATCAATTGATGTTGCCAACCCTGAAGCCATACTATCTTTACTAACTTGTAAGAAGCCACTTACATTCAAACCCTTTTAATGTTGATTAAGTTAATTTCTGTTTGACTATTATTTGCATCCAAAAGCATAGCTACTGCAACTCAAATCACTTCACTGTATGACTTTTAATTGTTCTCTATTCCCTCAATAATAAATTGTAACACTCTTAGGGTAGTATTTAAGGTCCTACATTAACTGACCATGATATACTTTTCCAGTTTTATATTCTGAAACTATTCTTTAAACTTTTAATAATCTACTCAAAATAATCCATTAATTCACTGTTGTTGAACATATTTTAGAATCTTTCTCTAATTTGCTTGGCAGCAACTTCCTTTCCATTTATAATAGCTTCTCCTACCTTTAGACCTTATTTCTATTGAAACATTTATGATCGTCCAAGGCTGAGTTCAAAAATAGCAATCTTCATGAAGTTGCCCTAGTTCTATGGTTGGAATTTTAAAACTCTTCATATGTGGGGTATTTATGTCATGTGGGAATTTTCTTCTAGCACCTGCCACAGTCTCTCTTGTATGAGAAACTTTTGTGCAGTTTTCTCTTTATCTTTGTAGACTCAATTTTACTTAGCATAGTATGTACTTGATAAAGTTGTTAGTCAAAATTACAAACTTGGTTGGGCATAGTGGCTCATGTCTGTAATCTCAATACTTTGTGAGGCTGAGGCAGGAGGATTGCTTAAGGCCAGGAGATTGAGACTATCGTGGGCAACACAGCAAAACTCCATGTATTAAGAAAAAAAAAATCTATAACTGAAACAGGGCAAACTAAAACAAAATCTTTAATCCCCTAGCTCATGAAATAAAAGCATATGCTGACAGTCATTCTTACTTTGGGGTATAGTAATTATGATTTCTGAATTATGTGTCAGGGAAATATTGTACTTGTGTACGTGGACACATTGATTCAAATGTACATTGTAGCACTGTTTGTAGTTTAAAGCAATTTAAGTTACCTAAGTGTCTGTCTATAAAAAAGAAGAAATGAAATGATATTTAATTCATACTATTAAATGTTAAACAGGCATTAAAATAAATGAACTAAACCTATATGTGTCAATGGAAGTAACTCTTCAAAATTTAACGTTGAGTCAAAAGAGAAAATTGTATGCTCTAGAATACGACTTAGAAATTTCAGTACGAAGAGGTAACCAATATCAGGAAGGAGGCCTGGATAAAACATCTTGACTTGAAGGAAAGAAGGATTTGAAAACTGTAAACTGATGGACAGAACTCATAGAGCATGAAAGTGAAAGAATATCTGTTATTAAGCGACACCAGTGAAAAGTCATGGTATCCAAAGAACATGAACATGTTTTACCTTCTTTCCCAATCCTCTGAGTAGGACTTAAATTATCTGCATATCCACTCCTCATTACTGTCTTCCCTCCTCTCTCAGAAAGAGAAATCTTTCTCCCTGTTCAAGGCTAATTATTATCCCTGTATTGCAGATATCATTCACCCTATTGTCTTGAGAACTTTACTTCTACAGTTATGTATTCACTTTCTTGTCTTTCCAACTGCTTGTCTATTCCAGCTTCCAATAGTATAATTTCTTATCTTTTTATAGTTTATAAAGCTCTTATCTCTCCTCTCATGTTTTAACAGATGACTTATTTTTAGGAAATGTTTAATTCATGGTGCCTTCATTGTCTAAATTACCATTTAAACTTTAGTTCATAGCACTATTCTCCCTGTTCGCTAGCATTTACCTAGCTGTTTTAGCTTCTCCCAAAAATCTTATTCACCAAATCCAGTAAACAGTCTCTGAAAATTATTTTTTGTTGACTCCAAAGGTTGCATGTTATTTAACCAACTTTCTTATAATGGAAACCCTGTTTATACTTGCTTTTTAAAAACACAAATGTTGTATTTTAGAATAGTTTCAGATTTACACAAAAGTTGAGAAGATAGTACTGAGAGTTTGTGCACGCCCTAGGCTCAGTTTTTCCTATTATTATCTTATATTAGTATGGTATGTTTGTGCCAATTAGTGAAAAAGTATTGATATATTATTATTAAATAGAGACCATTCTTTTTCAAGGTCTCATCCAGGATACCACTTTATATTTAGCTGCCATGTCTCCTTAGGGTTCTCTTGGTTATGTGAGTCTCTCAGACTCTCCTTGTTTTTGATGACCTTAAAGGTTTTGAGGAGTACTGCTTTGGCATTTTGAAGAATATCCCTTAATTGAGATTCATCTAACATTTTTCTTACTATTAGATTAAGGTTATAGCTTTTTGATGGAAGGCTATGGAAACAAAGTGTCATTCTCATCACATTCTATCAATGATATACAGTAGCAGCAGAATTTATTACTGTTGATCATATTCTGCTGAAGTTTAACATTAAGCAAAGTTACTTTTTTGCCCCCTTTCCATACTGCAGTCTTTGGAATAAAAAGTTTTTATGTACAGACCACACTTAAGGAGTGGGAACTTATATTCTACTTCCTTTGAGTATCTACATAAATTATTTGTAATTCTTCCACACAGCAAAGTTGTGTATACTTATCATCTATTTATCTCTCTATTCACTTATGCATTCATTTGTATTAGTATGGACTCATGGATATTTGTTTTATACTTTGGGTTATAATGCAATACAATTTATTTTATTTTATTTATTTTTTTGAGACAGAGTCTTGCTCTGTCACCCAGGCTGGAGTGCAGTGGCTCAATCTCAACTCACCACAACCTCCATACCCTGAGTTCAAGCCTCCCAAGTAGCTGGGATTACAGGTTGATGCAACTGTGCCTGGCTAATTTTTGTACTTTTAGTAGAGACCAGGTTTCACCATGTTGGTCAAGCTGGTCTTGAATTCTTGACCTCAAGTGATCCACTCTCCTTGGCCTCCCAAAGTGCTGCAATTACAGGAGTGAGCCACGACACCCAGCCTTACAATTTTATTTTGTTGCTTAAATTGTTCTAGCTTTGGCCATTGGGACCTCTTTCAGTTGGTTCTTGTGTCCCTTTGACATATCCCATTAATTATGGGTTTATTTCCCCAGTCCACTCTTTTTTTTTAAAATCACTTTCTTGCCCTGTGGCCCTACAAAGATGCTCACAGTTCATCTTGTATCTTTTCTGCCTTAGGCTAAGTGTGAGCCATTTCTTCAAGAAGCCCTGGATCCTTGGAAAATGGTATTAAAAACAAAGATCTGGGTGCTAGTGTAGCTTCCCTTACTTTTTAAGCAGTATTTCTATTTCTCTGTATTCTCACCTTATTATTTCTTTCTTTCCTTCCTCCTTCCTTCCTTCCTTCCTTCCTTCCTTCCTTCCTTCCTTCCTTCCTTTTTTGATAGTCTTGCCCTGCTGTCCAGGCTGAAGTGCAGTGACGTGATCTCAGCTCACTGCAACCTGTGCCTACCAGATTCAAGCAATTCTCCTGCCTCAGCCTCCCAAGAAGCCGGGACTACAGGCATGCACAACCACGCCCAGCTAATTTTTGTATTTGTAGTAGAGATGGGGTTTCACCATGTTGGCCAGGCTGGTTTCGAACTCCCGACCTCGGGTTGTCCTCCCTCTTCGACTCCCACAGTGCTAGGATTACAGGTGTGAGCACCTGCTCCCAGTCCTTCATTTCTTACATATGTTCCTTTCTCTGTGTCTATCCCTCTTACTTTTTTTTTTTTTTTTTTTTTTTTTTGGTTTGCTAGCTATTTGTTCTCAATTTTCTTCTGCACTTAGCGTCTCTCCTGGATAAATTCACCATTAGAAAAGAACAATCATCAGCTGCCTCTGGATGCTCCAAAAGGATCTCCTCTCACGATTTTCCAACTTCCCAGATTAGGACTCAGTGGGTAAGCTCCAGTCAGTGGAGTGGTTCTTTGACGTTTTACTCGTGCTTCAGGTCCATTTGTATTCTCCAGTCTACCTGTACAAAACGGACCTATTTCTAGGAGTTTAGATCTTCACTTTAGTCCATTTATAAGATAGATACTTTCATTCTTCTTTGGGTCCTTCTATTTTCCCTTGGTTACAACAGGGGTGAGCAGAAAGAACGAAGAATCAAAACTCCCTAATTTGAGAGGTCATCTTTTCTCATTATTTAAATATGTACTTATATGTTCACTGGTAACAATATGTACCTCTAGTCTAAGTCACTTTCCTAAAATTTAAGACTGAGAATTTTAAATAAGATGCAGTCAATCAGGTGTCCCCCAGACATCTGAAAATCATCATGTCTAAGTTTTCCTCATTATCTCGCCATTTACTCTTCCCATATTCTATAGCCTGGAAATTGTTTTAACACAAACCTGTTCACTCAAGCAGTAAAAAGAGGACTCAGCCTTAGCAACTTCTTGTATTTTCTGCCCCCTAATCCGGTGCTAAGCAAGACCAGTTGATTCTGCTTTTCTAATGCATGTAGGCTTCTGTAAAGCCTCTTAAATAATTCTTTAATGCTTTTATGTCACCACTCCTCTTAGGGAAAATTGCTTAGATTAGCATACAAATGCTGAATTCTCTTCTTTACCTTCAATTATAATTCCCCTAGTTTATTGTCCACACCACTGCCAATATTATCCTTCCTGAATACAAAGTTAATCATAACACTCTAGTCTTCAGAACAAAGTTAACAGTCAACTTCCCCCATCTCAGCTTTTTTTTTAAGTCATAGCAAATAAGACACAGCTAACTTCAAACACAGTACTTTTTCGCATAGAAATCCTTTTGCCAGGAATTCATTTCTCTCTCTGTGCTTACTAACCTTTGTTTGTTCCTCATCTTTCATTTGCTTCTAGTTTACTCATTCATCTGTTAAGGCTTAGTTCAACAGTAAGACCCATTTGTCTATAAGGTGTGAGTTAATGGGCAGCTTTTCTGAGCCTGCAGACCCTCCACCATGTCCCTAACTCTCTCCTAGATTTAAACAGTAATCTGAGTTTAGTATCTGTGCATCAATTATGGGAAGGTGATGTAATTCATTTATTCTATATTCCACTCTCCTACTTTCAAATCGAATGGTATGGGAGATTTGTGAGAACCTGATACTTATTGGGTTATTTTTTTCAGAAGACAGAGCTAAAATGTTGAGGCCATGAGACCCATACCTGGCATATTCACCATTATTCTTTCTGCCACTTCAGATCAGGTAGAATGGCTTTCCTTGTTGTTTGGGTCTGCAGTAGTCATCAGCTATGTCTGGGTGCTCCCAAAATGTCTCCTCTCACTTTGTTCAAGCACGAAATTAGAAACATTGGTGATGATGGATAAATGTTTGCTATATAAAAGAACTAAGAGTAATAGGGGATTTGAAGCTACTGATTAAGCCAATTGCTGAGGATATATAGTGTAGAAGGCACAATTGGTGCCAGTGCCAAGGGGCAATTTTTTCAACAATCACTGTCAGACTGTTTTTTTTTTTTCCCAATTTGCGCAGTTAGTATTGTTTAATTCTTATGTAACTACTTTAAAAACAATCCTTATGCCCTAACTACATCCTATCCAAACCAATTTCTACCACAAACTTCTCTATATCAGTTCATATTAGTTCATGGTAATTTTTAAAAATCTCAACTCAGACTAGTTTATGAATACAGAAATATGCCATTTTAAATGGTAAGATATCCAGGGCTATGATGAGTAAGTAGTGCAACATGACTCTTAATTTCTTTAGATTTTTTTTGATGTGACCACGATCTCTATGTGATTCATCCTCAAGCTCTGGAGACTGCAGAATTCCTGAGCCTCATGTTTAGACATGGCAATATCCTGAAAAAGAAATGTCCCTTCTTGCTCCTTTTACTTGTAGTAGAAGGAAGCCTATACATTTATCTATTTCTACTTTTATTACCTCAATACTCATTTGCAATCATTAGGTAATATGTGGATCTTAATTTTGATTCTCCAAAAGCTGACCCTGAGACAAGAATTTAAGTGGAATAATTTATCTGGGAAGTAATTTCAGGAAGCACCATGAGAGTGTCATAGGAATGCAGGGTAAGTAGGTAAACAAAGAAAAAATGAGTTAAATTCTGAGTGAGATAGTTAACTCTTGCCAGATATCCTTTCATGGACTGTGTAGAAAACACGTGAGAATGGTTGCACCAACAGGCAAGGGAAGCTGGTATGTTTTTCCTTCAAATCTTGTCTTTTTCCCTGGCACTTCTGTTGACTTTGCTTATGGTCAAGAACCTTATGTTGGCCAAGAAAACCCTTGGGCAGATGGATGCAGCTGATTCAGGTAAGAAGTTGAGGGTATATACAGAAAGTATCTCCTGAAGGTGCAGATGACATTTGGGGTGTGCCAAATAGAAGAGGGCAAAAAGAGTATCTGCTACAAAGCCCATCCCAGGATAATTTATCACTAGGATTAATTGAAAAATAATTTTTCACATATGCTTCTTAAATTTGATGGATTAATATCTGGAGTAACCACCATGGTTACTATGCCCTTTATAAAGGGTTTCTGAGTTTATAATGAAGAAATGAATCTAAGCCAAATAGTTACAATTGGTTTCCATTATTGTAACTTAATTTCACTTTCCATTCAATACAAAATATAGTCAAATCCAGTACAATAAAATCTGATTAACTTCTCTGTTTCTACTAAAGACTTCAATCACAATGCTTGGTTTTATTCCTCTTAGAATTCTGCTTTTTACTATTCTTCTTTTTCTATTAGTTCACTTGCCTCCATAATAAAATTGTAAGATTCTGAAAACAGTCAATGTCATTCCTTCCTCTATCAATTAAAAAAGAATGACTTATCGACAAAAAGTAGTTTAAGACAAAACGATTTCAAGATTTAAAAGTTTTAACATTAGGCCTTATTTGCTTTATCTCTCTATCTATATCTATGTATAAAATTATATCAATGTATCTTCATTATCATTATTCTCTTTCTGTTCATCCATCTAGATTCACAGTATTTGTCAAATTAATTGAATGTAAGCTGAACCCATGACAACATTTCACCTCTAAATAATTTAAGATAGATTCTCAAAGAACAGAGGCAATCCTCTTTATAACCACAATAACACTCAATAAATTCAACAGGGATAAAAATGTTATATAATATACTAATTCATATTTAAATTTCCCAAATTGTCCAAATAATGCTCTTAGTTGACTTGTTTTGTTAATCTAGGATAAGAATAAGTATGCGTTGCATTTAGTTGTCAAGTCTTTTATATTCTGTATTAGTCAAGATTCTCCAGAGAAAGTGAAAAAGTAAGATGTATATACAAAAAGGTATTTATGATAAGGATTTAGCTCACTCAATTATGAAGGCTGCAAGTCCCAAGATCTGTGGGGTGAGAGGCCAAATTGGAGACTCCAGAAAGCCAATGGTTTAGTTTCAGTCTGAAGGCTGACAGGGTTGAGATTTAGAAAGCATCACTATTTCAGTTACAGTCTGAAGGCAGGACAAAAACAGATGTCCCAGTTTAAAAGCCATCAGGCAGGAAGAATACTTCCGTGTTCAGGGGAGAGTTAGCCTTTTTGTTCTCTTCAGGCCTTCAACTGATTGGATGAGACCCACTCCCATTAGGGAGAGCTAGCTACAAATTTAAATGTTACTTGGTCTTCCAATTTAAATTACAATCTCATACAACACCACCCTTACAGAAACACCCAGAATAGTGTTTGATTAAATATCTGGGCAACCTATGGCAAATCAAATTGATGCATAAAATTAACCATAAAAGACTCAATCTAAAATGTCTTCTTCACTTAAAAAATTTTTTTGATTATTCATGGCAGTAAATTTTGTAAACATCTTGACTAGTTTTCTTTTTTTCAATAACTTGATTTAGAATAGTTTCAGATCTACAGAAAAGTTGCAAATATAGTCCAGAGAGTTTGCTTATAATCTCTCCACTATTTTGAACTTCTGACATTACCATGATACATTTTTCAAAACTAAGAAGTTGCATTGGTACATTATGATTATCTAAAATTCAGACCTTGTGTGAATTTTAGCAATATTTCAATTCCCATCTTCTTTCTGTTTTAGGGTATGATCTAGGGTACCACATTTAATGTATTTGTCTTGTTTCCCAGATATCCTCTGGTCTAAGGATGGTTGCTGAGTGTTTTGTTGTTATTCATTGTCTTTACAGCCTTAAGGAGTACCACAGAATATCCCCCAGTCTGGGGTTGCCTTATTATTTTTTATAAATTAGCCATGGGTAATGGGTTTTTCGAAAAGGTACCACAGAGGTGAAGTTACTTTCTCATCTCATCATATCACAGGGCATGTGATAGCCATGTGATCTCACTAATGATGTTGTTAACATTCACCACTTCGTTAAGGTAGTGTTTGACAGGTTTCTTCACTGTACCTGTACTGTTTTTCCTTCCCCACTCTATTTTTGAAAACAAGTCTCGCTAAGGCCTAGAGAACTATAGGTAGGAAAGGGAGTGGTAGAAATTAAACTTCACCTCCAGTAGAAGGAAGTATCCACACTATTATTTACAATTCTTCTGCATGGGAGATTTGTATATTTATTTATTCATTCAATTGTCTATTTATATCAGTATGCACTCATGTGTATTTCTTTTATAATTTGTAAATTAAAAGAAATATACTATGTATATGTACTTATGTATATTTATTTTATACTTTAAATATACTCATATATATTTCTTTTATACTTAAAATCCAAAACTAACTTATTAATTGTTGGTTTGAATTTTTCCACTTTTCACCACTGGGAGCTCCTTCACCAGGTCAGTTCTGTGCTAGTCACTCACCATGTTTCTCTTTATATTCACCTTTCCTTTCACCCATATGTCATGTCTATGCTATGAAACAGGATGGAAATTCAGTACTTTTAGATCATTGAATTTCAATATAACATATCACTAAGAAAAATACTTTTCCATTCTATATTTAAATGCTTGTAAACATAATGTCCATCACTTGATTGACAAATTAACAAATGAGGCATTATTAGAATACATTTACTATTTTAAAAATTAGAACTCATAAATATAAAATATGAGCTACCAAAGCCATCTGTTGAAGAAATCTTGATACTTAAAAAGACTTTCTTTCTTTGACACTTGAAGATCTCTCCTGCCTTTCATATGCAGTCCGAAATATGACAGCGGCATGGATGATTAGCTCTGTCACCTCTGAAATTTAAATTCCACATGCTTACTATGTCACTTTATCTAAAATAATGTATAGTAATGGAAAGGCCACTGATATTTATACATAGATATGTTTGTATGTTAGCAACTTACATTGCCACCAGTGTGCAAGGAAGCCTCAATATGTCACTTGCATTTGACAGAAAACTTAGTGCTTTAATTTTTCAAAAAGGCCATGGATATTTTTATATTTCCTCTAAATTTAAATAGTCTATTTAGTGTCAAATGGCATTTTTTTAAAAAGAAGTTTGATTTTCAAGGAAGAATTTATGTAATATCATGGCTACTGATTGGAATGTAGCAAATAACATACTAAAACAAGGCTAAAGTTATCAGTGCATATTATCTGCTATTTTTATGCCTTTGTATATAGCCTTTAGCTATTGCATATAAAAGTAGAGATGTGAAGTGGTATAATGGACTAATATAAAGTGCAGAATTCTAGCTTCATGAGTTAATATTTCTCTTCCAAATCACATAGAGAAAATAATAATCTCTTAACAATAGTGTTATAGAATTAGATAATGTAAGCAAGTAAAATACCAAGAACAGTGCTGAAAATAGAGTAGGTACTTGATCTCTTTTGCCTACTTCCTCTTTCACAGGCAGGTATTGACAAGATTTTATTTATAAATAAAACCCATTTTAAATGTAATTTTATTTTTAATGTGCATTAATATTTTATAGTTCAAACTTGAATTGATTAACCTTCATATATTATTACCTCTCAATGTAAAAGAATACTTAGCATTGCTATTTAGTAGTCTGGAGCAGTGGTATAAATTCTCATAAGTAAAAGTCATATTTAACATTTTTATACTAAAATGTGTGCATATATTTTCTTTAAAAACTTTAAAAGTTCTGAAAATGGTAATGAACATTTTGTAATTATTTCAGATAGCAAATCAATCTACTCATGATCACCTATTGAGAAAAATCCTCCAAAACAAGGGTGTCTTTTGGTGATCAGAGCTTGTTTGGGCCCTGACCCGCTTGTCTCTTGCCACCTCATTACTCCCTTCCAGAGGATTTGGCACTTGTTCTCTTGAGGTTGGGCTATTTAGGGTGAGAGCCGGGGAATTAACAGACAAAAACTGAAATAGGAGCTTCACAATCATATTCGTTTCCTAATTGTTCTCCAGTGAAATAAATGTTTCTCATAAGCTAGACTGAAACTCCTCTGGAGCACATAGGCTCCAATTTTATGATGTTACTTTGCTACTTCTTTTCCCAATTAAGGCTTACTTTAAATTCTTTTGTGTTTGATTTTATTGCCTCTGGAAAATGAGAGGGGAAGGAGCTCATGACGAACTCATGTGTTGTGATCTCTAATCCCTACATGTGGATCCATTGTTTTTCCTAGTGTTCTATAGTTGTAAGTTAGGCGTTTTTGGAAGCCACATGAATTCCACCAGGGTTAAAGAAATAGACATAAATAAATAATTATCTGTCAATGAATTAGTTCATTTCAGTGTTCTAAAAGCATGATTATTCTTTCCGTGGGTGTATAGAATTATCAAGGACCATTTTAAACAGTGTAAAAATTAAAAGCCATCATAATAATATCCACTGTTGCCCACACATGTTGGCAATATTATTTCCTGGACCTCATAAATGTGCATGCATTTTATGCATAATATGTGTCGATTCTAATTAAAACGCTGTTTAGTTTATTAAAGAATGTAAAATATCGTATAAAACGTAAATGGTTATGTAATTTACTACCAGAGGCATAATTTAGGCTATGTGGCAAATGTGTATTTACTCAACGCAAAATTTAAAAAAAAAAAATTCTTTTTCAAAATTTCAACTTTTCTTCTAGATAGAAGGAGTGTATGTGCAGATTTGTTACATGGGAATATTACGTGATGGTGAGGTTTGGAGTACAGATACCATCACCCTGTTAGTGAGCACAGTACCGGATAGGTAGTTTTTTAACTCACGTCCCCTCGCTTCAACCTCTAGTAGTCTACGGTGTCTATTAGTCCTACATTTATGTCCATGTGTACCCAATACATAGCTCCCACTTGTAAGTGACAGCATGCAGTATTATTTTCTGTTCCTATGTTAATATGTTTAGGATTATGGCCTCCAGCTTCATCCATGTTGTTTCAAAGGACATGATTTCATTCTCCAAAATTAAAGAAAATATTCTTATTTATTAGACTTATTATAACTAAATATGTAGTTACACTTAAAAAAATGGATCCTGAGTGTAAGAAAATAGTCTGCATAAACTCAGTTAATAGAATATCAACACATTTCCTTTGCTATGTGATACTCGCTTTGAATACTAAATATTTCAAAAGGTCTTTCCCCATATCTTTTTGTGCATAGGCAATGTGAAGAACAAAAGAAAAGCTCAGACATGATAGCAAATATTCACCTGTTCTGCTAATTTAGTTAAGTACATTTTTATCTATATCATTTGTTGCATAAAATAGCTTTTGGGGCTTTAATTACAAATTTTGACTGGAGATAAGAGGAGATTCTTCCAGTAGGATGAAAACTGTTATAAACAGTTTATAAATAGCAACATATAAAAGCCCCTGTTTCCATTTCTGTGCTTATATTTATAGCTATGGAAAGAATTCTCAGAAAATATCAATCTTCATTTTATGAAGGTTGGCATATTTTCTTATAAAACCCTAAATATCATTAAATACATCAAAAATAAGTAAGGGAAACAACATCCAGCTCAATACTCAAAATAGAGAATGCAATTCAAGCAATCATAAATGTTCATAATAAAATCATGTCAACCAAAGTATTTACTACCTATTTTATTCAAACTCTCTATAAACCACAAGTTGTACTTCTTTTTAAAAAAGAAGACAATTGTCTCACTTACTATACATAAAACATGCTTAGGACTAGTCCCCATATCAATTGTTTTTCTTAGACTACCACTAAACACTAATACTAACAAGTCTATAGATTTTACACTTGGTTTTACAATTTTGGTTATTATAAAATTAAGGAAACAAGTACATGATTCATAAGTATTCAAACCCTTCAACATTATGCACTTTAAATTTAAACTGGTATGTTGGTTACAGAAAGTTTTGTTATAATTTCTCCTTTAAAAGGCTATCCTCAGGAAACTAAGCCTCAAATTCACAAAATAATCTGTAAATATGGTGAGATGGGAGTGAACTGTGTCATCCATCAGGAGATAATCTCAGTAGGTTCGAGAAGTGATCAGTGTAGTTGAGTACATTGTGTAGGAAAGTAAGATTGGCTAAGGCAGAAAAAGGCCTGACTGTGAGATGATGCAGAGTCAGGAAGAGGTAACCATATTAAGTTTGGTCAGAAATAATAATCTGAAATAATGATACATTTGAATATCACATCTGTCCAAATGAGCAATTAAACTAAAGACTAATTTGATGTAAAAATTAATTCAAATCTGTCTTCTCTAATAAGCTCAACTTATTTTAGGAATGAGGTCTGTAAGAGTTCCAATGCCTATAAAACTTTCAAGGTCATTTTAATGTAAACCTAAAGAAAAATTCTTCTCAGTGCTTATAAAATTTATATTTTTATTATGTTTTCATTGCAGGTATTGTATAACTATTCTCCAACTGGTTCTAAAATATAGTTCTGGAAAATGAATTCCCTGTACTTGATTGATTAATTGATTGACATATCTATCAATAAAAAAAGTTTTTTTTGAAAAAAATAATAATATTATGATTTTCCATAATCCTAGCACTTTGGGTGGCCCAGGAGGGCAGATTGCTTGAGTTCAGGAGTTCTAAAGCAGCCCGGGCAACATGGCAAAACCCCATCTCCACAAGAAGTACAAAAATTAGCTGGGCATGGTGGCATGCATATGGAGTCCCAACTGCCGAGGTAGTAGGATCAGTTAGGCCTGGGAGGTCGAGGCCTCAGTGAGCAATGACTGTGCTACTGCATTCCTTCCTGGGTGATGGAGTGACATAATAATAATAATAATAATAACAATATTATTTTCAATTATTGGAAATCACAGGAACTCATTTATTTCAAAAGCAAATCTGCAACTTTTGAGGTCTCTAGAATCTACAACCTGGTTTAGCTGGTACTCTCTATTGTTTCTGTAAAAAATGTTGATTCATGTCCATATAATAGTAAACACTTGTGACAAATTGGCTAATTTCTAATATCATGAATCGGTTGTTTATTTCCAAAACACTTTATGCCAATATTATTATTATAATCAACAAATTTTAATAGAAATTATGTAAAATGATGAAATATAAATAGAGAATAAACTAAATTATAATAAAGATGTGGTTAAAATGCATCACTAAAAATTGTTCTCTAAGTTTTTTAAAGACTGTAAAATCTTTAAAAAATGTTAATATCTAAAATAATTATAGGGCCAGGTGCAGTGGCTTCTGCCTGTAATCCCAATATTTTGGAAGGCCCAGGAGGTTAGAACACTTTAGTTCAGGCTTTCGAAGCAAGCCTGGGCAACATGGCAAATCTTTGTCTCTACAAAACATACAAAAATTAGCTGGTTGTGGTGGCATGCACATGTAGTCCCAGCTACTCGGAAGGCAGAAGTAGGAGGATCACTTGGGCCTGAGAGGTCGAGATTTCAGTGAGCCATGATTGTGCCACTGCATTTCTGCCTGGGTGACAGAGTGAGACTCTGTCTCCAAAACAAATAAACAAACAAACAACCAACCAATACATTCATTAATTTAAAAAGATATAAATAAAATAATTTTGCAATAAGAGATTATTTCTCTACTGTCTACATTTATGTTCTCTCACTTAAGAACATTATAATTGGAAAACATATCCCTGTGGTATATGCCAAAAATAAACAGAACCCTGTACATGAGATATGCATTTAAAAAATATTAAATTGATGTTGTGACAACTGGCTAGGTATTTGATAAAAAATAAACCAGGTTCTTTCTTCCTTTCACTCCAAGATAAATTCTAAATTAGTTAGAGAAAAAATATTTTAAAAAATGAAACTATAAATAACCTAGAAAGGTAAATATTTGGGACAAAATACCATGAGCTGAGTCAAAACGAAAGAAACTGGGAAATAATATTTCCAATTTATATGACAAAGAGTTTAAACCTTTATTGACAAAAGGTTAAATATCAAGGAGTAACAATCAACAACTTGTAGTACAATGGGCAAATATAAAGTAGGCATTCATAGAAAAATATAACTTAAATGTATGAAAACTTGCTCACCTTCATTTATAATAAGAGAAAGACTAATAAATATTTTTATTTCATCAGAATGACAAAATTCTAAAAGCATGATGAAATATTTTGTTAATGAATCTATGTGGGTAAAGGTATCTCCACACATTTCTGTTGAGGCTGAAAAAAAGTATTACAAGTATGGAGGTTTTTTGGCAGGTTGATAATATCAGCAAGATTACATGGTGAATTAGCCCTTTTATCCCACTAGGAATGTGGCACCAAGCTATACTAGCAAAAATATGAAATGACTCAGTGTGGTAATTTTTAACAGCAAATGAATGAAAAGAACTTACTGTCCTTCAATAGGGAACTGAAAGATTAAATCCTTTATGTAATATAATGGGATATGATGTAGCCATAAAAAAGAATGATTATGATCTTTATCTTATGATACAATTTCTATGATATATGTGACAAAGACAGTATAGAATAGTGTATATGATTTTTCCATTTATCCATATTGGGAGAAAGTCACAATAAAGGAAGCAGAAATGGAGACAAGCCTTTACCTAAATACCTTGCTATATAGTTTCTAATTTGTAATCTTTTAACAGTTTTACATAATCAAAATCAAATTAAATTAAATTAGAAAATAAAAACCTTCTAAAAATTGAAACTAATGAAACCCTCTATCTAGGTTGATTGAAAATCTATTTTTAATCTAAGTTAATTTAGAGCATATTATATTTTTCTGTTCAAATTTAGAGAAATATATTTGAAGAAAAAATTTTACTGCAAAGAATTTATAAAACTCATTCAGTCTTCTGAATTTTATAAGCAATACTAGTGTTATTACATTGAAAATACTTCATTTATAATTGAATAAAGCAAATAAGCAATAAAATTGACTTTTTGGAACCAAAATTTTTACTATAAGAAAAAATAAATATAGGCATAAAATGAAATAGGGTAAGTGAAAATCCAGTGGTAGTAAATTGGAATTGAAAATACATCATATCTCACACATTTGTTTTGTTTCTAAAATACATTTTTTACTAACCCTGCTCCTTGAAAAGCCAAGAAGTAATGGTAACTGAGTCATTCAGATCATGAGTATTGTAGTAGTTTCTCCACTAAAAAGAGCAGTTTTAGAGGAATAGCTGTAGGAGAAAACATGGAAGATACGCTGAAGCATCAGTGTCAGAGTAACAAGGATGTTATCAGAGATAAATGGGTTACAACAACAACAACAAAAAAGGCAAGAAAGTATGCTAGGTCCAAAATAAAATAATTTGTGCACTATGAAGAAAATATTTTCATGAAAAATGTTCAATATTTAAGTGGTATTTTTATACATAAATTTCAGTTCAACTAAACTAAAGAGGAGCCCAAGGCACTAGGCAGCTGGACTTCAGTCTATGGCTAATTTCACCATTACCACAACTGCCACCATTGCTAACCTGAGCCTGTCAGAGCCATGCCTTTGTCCTCCTAAACAAGGATGGTGGGACACCTTGACAAAATAAAGGTCATTTCTGAAACAAATTTCTGGGAAATGGAATTGGAGAATGATATGGTTATCTCTTTTCCTTTCTCTCTCAAATATCTTATTTATTTCTCCTGCACAGTTCTTCTTATGTTTCTAGTACATGATTTCCTTTGATAATTAACTTACTCATGTATTGCTTTTGATTAGTCCTTTGTGGAAATTGAACAGAAATTATACACATGGTTGATAGTTTAACTTCTACTCATAAAGTAACTGTCATTAACAATAGCTAACTTCAGAGTTTAACTTCTACTAGTAAAGTAACTGACAATAACAATAGCTAACCTTACACAGCACTTATTATGTGCATTGGAAACCTTTAACTTTAATTCTTATAGAAATCTTGGAGGCCAAATACTGTTATGACTCCCATTTTACCCAAGAGAAAAATGAGTCAGAAAGGTTAGAAGACTTGACCAGATTTTAATTAGTGGCTGACCCTAGAGATTAACTGACACAGCATGGTCCAAGGGTCCCCGTGTAGAATCAGCCTTCAAATCGTATTTTTGCAGGACATGATTACCCTCAGTATTCTTTCAGAATAATTTTTTTACATCTTTCTCATATATGCTTTTACCTAACTTAATAAACACTGGAAAAATCAATTTCACATTATTATTTATCTTATAAAAATGAAAAGACTCATAAAAATAATTTATGCCAAGTTGTTCTCCTTCATTGTAATATTTTGTCACTATTACAATCTGCTGCTCATTGTTAAGGGACCCACTGATGGTTCTTATACGTTCTTTTTAAATAATTTAAAAATGTATGTGCTTAAAATTATGGCAATGTCCATATAAATAGAAGTTTTTGGGTGATACTAATTGATGGATCTTTATTTTTCCCATTCTCTATTTTAAAACAAATTAAGTGTTCTTTTAATATAGACAGCTGGCAGACATTGCCTCCTTTTTTGTACAATTTAACAGTAATGTAACCGTCACATAATTAACAAAGCATAAGAGTAGTTTTCTTTTGTTATCATTGGATAATTTTCCAATTTACTATTTTTATTAAGTCTTCTAGAAAAGCTAAAGATGTAAAAAGTGAAATTTCTAAATTAACCTGTATTAAAGACAACTTTAAATTATTTGCATAGGACAGAAGTGTATTAACACATACTTCGAAGTGATTTGTACCAGTCTTAAGTAAAACCATTACACAAATATTTATGGAACAGTTTTCACAATCAGGTGAAGTTAAAGAGCACTGTAAACAACGTTGACTACATTTACTTCATTGTGGTCCAATATGCTATTTTAAACAAATTACTGATGGCAAAAAAAAAAAAACCCACAAACCACAATCTTTTAGAAAATGGCATTTTCCTAGCTCTAGTGGGAGATTTATTTTTAAGTAATATTTACTTAAAATGGCATATTTGTGGCAGTTTATTTAAATAAAAATATATGAAGTAATAAGTTTTAGAATCTGTTCTTAAGTCAACATATTCCCTTACAAAGATATTTCAGAAGAGACTTTACGAATATAATTTGTTCAAGTAGGAAAGAGGTGATTCATTATTTCTCTTTATGTATCTGAATCTATGTAATAATAATGAGACATATTTTGGGTTTATATTGATTTTTATTTTATTTTGGCAAATATAATTGATGTCTAAATTCCATGTGCTCACACACACCCCGAGATAGAATAAGGCCACTTTAATATGTGAATTTAATTATCTATCATTATACTACAATCACCTAGCAAACGCTAAATTCCCTCATGCCATACATACTTAACCCAGAAAGAGTTATTCTAATTTGTGGCATTTTAATTTTGACTGATTAACATTTGCTTCATTTGAATTATAAACAAGGTTGTATAATAACCTTGTGATTAGTGAGTGACTTTTCCTAATTTTAAGTGGGAATAAAAAAGAATGTAGCCATCAGGTGTACTAGAATACGACCTCTAGCTAATTAAATTGGTCAACATTTCGGAGCAAATTTGTAGAAAACTTTCATATATTTTATCTCCCGTGATAGTTGCAGAAACCATGTGAGGTTGCTCTTACTATCCTCTGTATGGTAGGATACTCTGGATGAAAAAGTGAATTTTAGAGAGTATGTGAATTCTTCAAGGTCATATAGCTAATAAATTCAGACTACCTTCTTCAGATTTCATGTCTAGTTCTTTCCATTTCACACTGTAGTTATTAATCAAAAGTTAATATTTTATTATTGGAAAAGTATAAACTTGCTCATTTGTACATAGCACTCTTAGCTTGATACCCTCTTCAAATTTTGATATGGTAATTGTTGATAAGAAATTTCACTAGGCAAAATGTGTTTTTTAATTTTGAAATGGAACATTTAATGAGTTCTTTTGTACCATGCACATCATTTAAAGTGTCTCCTTCAATGCAATTCTGAATCTCCACAACTGCCAGCATGCAAATACACACACACACACACACACACACACACACTCCCATGCTGACAGTGGTGAATATATATTACACGTAAAAATACATAATATCATCATTTGTGAACTCTTTAAAGTATGATTTATTTTATACAAACAAGATGCTTTAGAGGACAAGTGGTATTTAAAATCCAGTGCCTTCTACACTCATTCTTATAAATTCTATCATGTCCCGGACCTTGTCGTTACCAGGAATGAATAAAAAAAAAGAGCTAGCTAGATCTAGTAATTAACTAGTGCAGCAAAAGCAGGAAACAAGTGATACATGTGTGCCAGGAAATGTCTTGCCCACATTCAAATCCCATATAAGCAACATGAAAAAATAGCACTACTAGAGCCACAGTCCAGTACTGTCATGCCCTATGCCCAGGAGAAACTGAACGCAGATAGTAATGACGAACAACTATGCTAACCACAGGCAAAAATCATTAAGTAGATCACTACTTCTGTCATTTATACTGTAACAACATCTGGGCTAGAAAAGCAGGGTTACCTAAACAAATTGTGTTTCTTGCAGACAAATCATAAAATAAGTCAGAAAACTTTAAACTTCTGGGTAAATTTGAAGTTTAATGTGAAAAAAATAAGTAGCAAAAACAGGATTTAAAAATATATTTTGGATGATTTCCTGTTAATCCATTATTTACTTGATTGACCCATAGGGAGCATTCTTGCTCAAAGTGGCAGTGGTGGGTAATAACAATGGGTACTTCTCTGTGAAAGGCTAAACCCAACCTGAGAAAGTGTTCTCTTCACTTGAGTTTGGAGAATAGCTGTCCTGGAAGCATAACTGTCACCTACCAATAAAATTCAAAACAATTTATAGGGAGATAGTCATTGTATACATTACATAAAAATTATTAAAATATTTAAAATGCAGAGTTTTTAACTCTTGTTAGTTAATATTGATTACTTTTATTTATTCAATTCTGTTATTTCGGTTATTAATGTACTAATTTCAGATGGTGAAAATCAATATATAGAAAACACAGAAATCAACATCATTCTATACATCCTTGTTAAAGTCACAATTTCACTGCCCCTCCTTTGAAGCAATGACTTTTAAACATTTGTATTTTGGATTTGCTTGTTTTTCTTCACAATGATATATAATTGTTTATACTAGAGTTACTTGAAATATGAGTATTTAAAATTTTTTTCCATGATAAATGAAAATTAGAACACTTAAAATTCACCCCATGTCACCTTCCTCTCCTTAAATTCAGATAAATATATAATAATTTCAGTTTCTTTTATAATCAAAATATTCTGGAAAATATATTCCTTTCTTATTAACTTTATGCTTTTATTTACTGTTGTTATGGAAAATTCAAACATTAAAAAAGCGAAAATCAGAGCACAATGACCATGACCATGCATATCTATTCATATCACACAGGTTTAGCTAATATACTTTCTCACAATGCTATATCTGTTTATATGTTTAGGACTAAATTATTTTAAATTATAAACATCATGATATTTCACTTATTTATATTTGCATATGTCCTTAAAACTAAGACATTTTCCTATACCATACAGCATTTTCACATTTAAGAAAATTATTTCCTATTTCTCCACATCCTCTCCAACACCTGTTGTTTCCTGACTTCTTAATGATTGCCATTCTAACTGGTGTGAGATGGTATCTCATTGTGGTTTTGATTTGCATTTCTCTGATGGCCAGTGATGATGAGCATTTTTTCATGTGTCTGTTGGCTGTATGGATGTCTTCTTTTGAGAAATGTCTGTTCATATCCTTTCCCCACTTTTTGATGGGGTTGTTTGTTTTTTTCTTGTATATTTGTTTGAGTTCTTGGTAGATTCTGGATATTAGCCCTTTGTCAGATGAGTAGGAAATAGGAACACTTTTACACTGTTGGTGGGATTGTAAACTAGTTCAACCATTATGGAAAACAGTATGGCGATTCCTCAAGGATCTAGAACTAGATGTACCATATGACCCAGCCATCCCACTACTGGGTATATACCCAAGGATTATAAATTACTCTACTACAAAGATACATGCACACGTATGTTTATTGCGGCACTATTCACAATAGCAAAGACTTGGAATCAACCCAAATGTCCATCTGTGACAGACTGGATTAAGAAAATGTGGCACATATACACCATGGAATACTATGCAGCCATAAAAAAGGATGAGTTTGCGTCCTTTGTAGGGACATGGATGCAGCTGGAAACCATCATTCTTAGCAAACTATCACAAGAAGAGAAAACCAAACACCGCATGTTCTCACTCATAGGTGGGAACTGAACAATGAGATCACTTGGACTCGGGAAGGGGAACATCACACACTGGGGCCTATCATGGGGAGGGGGGAGGAGGGAGGGAGTGCATTGGGGAGTTATACATGATATCAACGTCATGCACATGTACCCTAGAACTTAAAGTATAATAAAAAAAAATAAATAAAATAAAATAAAATAAAAAGTAATGAAGCTGAAAAAAAAAAAAAAGAAAATTATTTCTTACATAGTATAATATCTAGTCCATATCTAAATTTTTTCAGTTGCTATCAATTTTAGCTGTTTCTTTACACCCATCACATAAGATAAATATATTAACACTCCTTAGTTCTTTCCTCTCTTTTTCCAATTTCCTATCTTCCAACATCTGTTCTTTACACTTATGCTCACCATAATAAGGTTTTGTCTTCTTTGCCTATAATTTCTCTATAAAAGATGAAGAAAAATTAAGATAAATAAACAGTGGATTTAGGAAAGTTGAAGGTCTATACCCAACTCTTCTCTTAGGTTCTGTGGGAAGCAGACTATGAGGTTCAGTTTGAGTATATGTCACCCACGAGGAGTGTTCTGGAGTCATCTGTGGAGGAGGGGAGGCAATAAAATTGGGTAAAGGGAAAAGTTGAACAGTCAAGCGCTTACAATAGAAACAAAAGGTTGAGCTGCTCCTATAGGGAAATTTGGAACTGGGTTGACTCTTCAGAGATGTTCTTTAATGAGGTCAGAGGGCCAGACCTTTTTACACCCACTTGTTTGGGTTACTGAATGCTTGCTACTTTATGAACAGAGTATAAAGATGGACTGTGGAAACTTCCTTAGGCTGGAGGAAATTCCTGGGAAGCTACTCAACTGAAAACTATCAGAAGCCAACACTCTCAGAAGCTGGGGGGAACACCTAGGTCCTGAAGTGGTGTCTGGGTGGCACCGTAACCTCTGTGATGTGGCGAGCAGAACTGACCTGAAGAGAGCTGAGCTAACAGGTAATGCCAGATCTATTACAACAAACAAGCCAAAATGAAAGTAGCAGTCAAGCCTTATTAACTTACTGAGATAACTTAAGTAAGAAATTACACAAGAGAAAGCATCCCTTTCTTCAATATTCCCTTTTTCATCATGGAACAGTGCCAGGTGAGTATCAGGTAAATCAGCAAACATGGTGACTGTCTCAATGCCAAGAGAAACTGGAACAGAAGGCTCCTGTGGGTTGTTGGTTTATTTGGTGTTTTTGTTTCTCCCCTGGATGAGGCAGGAATAGGAGCAGGAGTGGAACAGTCCTAAATACTGAGTTAGAGTGGATAAAAGCAACTTCAAGTCTCCATGCCCCAACTCCACAAGGTGGCCTTGGCAGAGGAGCCTGAAGAAGTCCACAGCTGAGCTACTTCTCCTCCCCTATGAAGAGGCCTCCAAATAGAAGCCGCTGGTTTAGGAAGGCAGATATGAGTAAGAGAATGGATGGGCAGGAGGCCTGGGTCCTTGACTGCAACTCCCTTCAGAGATTGTGGTGCACTGACTGTGCTCCAAGTCTGGTGTGGAGAGATCAACTTTCTCCATGGGCATAAGAACTAACATTTTATAATTGCCTATGGTCATGCCTGAAAAGTCATGCATAGGTTTTGGCCGAAAGTCAGACTTCTCACACTACACATCATCCCCGGCTATTTACCTTGCCTCTCCAGATTCAAATAGCTATCGAAAGATGTAAGTGGCTAGGTCTGAGTTAATTCTTCTGGTGGTATTGGTATGGGAGTTGATCCAGAACGGATGTGGTGTTTCTGTGTTACGGATGAAGCAAACTACCTAGACCCCATTGTATCAGAGAATCTTCTCAAGACCACAGTGTATAACTCCTGAAAAAAATGTGGCCTGTAGAGCTCTGTGGACTGCTGTGAGAAAGACTAAAGTCAGTCCCATTAATTTGCTTGATCTTGTAAATATCTTGGCTCAGGAATGGGACTTGTAGCCTGCTTGATTCTATATGACAAGACCATTCATTGTTGTGGAGAAGGCTTTTCCTTTTGATTTGAGAGACTGAGCCTAGAATTCCCTAAGAGAGTAACCAGCTGGGTCAAGATAGTTGAGGACACCAAAGGGTGACTGAGAGTCAGAGCTAAGAGAGGCCATGGCCTTCACAGGAAAAATGCTGAAGGAAAGTAATGATCTAAACAGGAAAAACTCAATTACCAGGAATTAAGGAAATGCAGAGGTTGCATAAACACACATAGGCACACAATGTATCTGCCTGCCTCCTTCTCTCTCTCCCTTCTTTCCTCCTTTCTTTTTTTCCTTTCTCTCCCTCTCATTTTCTTTCTTTACTCATTTTTTTTTGAGAGAAAAGTTCTTGAATTTCAGATATTTCCTCTCTCACTTGCATTTTTCATCATAATTTTTCTGAAATATAGCCTTTATTTTTTAAGATTGATCTCTGAGTGATGGAATTAGATGTCTTTATTCTGTAAAATGCATCATGCTTTTTTTTTCAAACCAAGTGGATCCCTAACTGACTCAAATTCTGACTGAATATCATTTTTTTTCCCGAAAACTTTGACATCATTCTTCTCCTTTCATAACATCAAAAACCATCAATGTAAAATCCTAGGAGAATCTGATTCTTTGCTTTTAGGTAGTGTGATTTCAGAGCTTTCCAAAGAATGGCAGTAGTAGTTTTTATGCATCCTGCCTGACCCTTCATAAGTATTCTTGAAATTAAGCTTTATAATCTAGTTCCAGGCTAGGAAATCTACTAATTCACTATTTGTTCTCTTTCTCTAAATAGTATAAGTCATATATTAGACCTGAACAATCCTTGTTATATTTATTCCTAGGGATTGGTAATTTTGATTCTAACTTTAGTTTCATATTTTATAAACGTATGTTCTCCTTAATTTTTGTTAATATGGAAAAATTAATTTTTAATTGCAGATTCAATTACATTTCTAAACATAATGCATTTCAGTTTTTCCGTTACTTTTTGTTCCGCTTTGTTGGTGGTGTTTTCTGTTTGTTTTTTGAGTTTTTTGTTGTTCTTCTTCTTCTTCCAGGAATCTGTTCATTTATTCTAGGTTTTCTTCTTGTTCTTGGCACAAAGCTTGTTTTTCTTCTCTTTTGTAAATTGTCTTATGACTTTTAATATTGATAATCAATAAAATATCTCCAATTCCATTTCTAAAATTTCTAGGTATTTCTGTATCAGTGTTCTAAAGAATTAATATATTTCATTGGTCTTCAGTTACAATAGTTATTAGTTAAGACCATGCTTTGACTATGTTGAAAATCTCTATCGCACTTTAGTATTCCATTTCATTAAGTTATGCTGATAACTTTTTAAACTATGATTTCTTCCAATTTGTACGATGAAACTTGCTATTCCTTTAAAAATTTCTTCAGTTGAATATTAAAACCTTGATTTTCAGCCTTTCTTCTTTTCTAATACTTGAGTTCATATCTATAAATTTCTTTGAAGTATGCTTTAGCTGTGTCACAAAGGTTTAACATATTTAATTTCATTGTCATTTTATTCAAAAAATTTGTTTTTGAGATGAAGTTTCACTCTTGTTGCCCAGACTGTAGTGCAATGGTGCGATCTCAGCTCACTGCAACCTCTACCTCCCAGGTTCAAGCAATTCTCCTGCCTCAGCCTCCCAAGCAGCTGGGATTACAGGCATGTACCACCATGCCCAGTTATTTTTTTGTATTTTTAGTAGAGATGAGTTTTCACCATGTTGGCCAGGCTGGTTTCAAACTCCTGACCTCAGGTGATCCACCCACCTTAGTCTCCCAAAGTGCTGGGATTACAGGTGTCAGCCACTGCGCCTGGACAGTATTTTCTATTTTTAATTATGATGTTTTCTTTGATCTACTGTTTTTTAAAAAAATATATATATACATGGCTTAATTTCTGAACACATGGGGATTTCCTTATTTTGTAATTATATTAAGTTCTGAGAAAATACTTTATATAACTTTAACCCTTTATCATTTGTGGAGACTTACTTTATGTCCTAGCATATACAAAAATTTAGCAATTATCCTGTGAACATTTCTTTTTTTTTTTTTTTTATTATACTTTAAGTTCTAGGGTACATGTGCACAACGTTTATATCATGTATAACTCCCCAATGCAATCCCTCCCTCCTCCCCCCTCCCCATGATAGGCCCCAGTGTGTAATGTTCCCCTTCCCGAGTCCAAGTGATCTCATTGTTCAGTTCCCACCTATGAGTGAGAACATGCGGTGTTTGGTTTTCTGTTCTTGTGATAGTTTGCTAAGAATGATGGTTTCCAGCTGCATCCATGTCCCTACAAAGGACGCAAACTCATCCTTTTTTATGGCTGCATAGTATTCCATGGTGTATATGTGCCACATTTTCTTAATCCAGTCTGTCACAGATGGACATTTGGGTTGATTCCAAGTCTTTGCTATTGTGAATAGTGCCGCAATAAACATACGTGTGCATGTGTCTTTGTAGTAGAGTAATTTATAATCCTTTGGGTATATACCCAGTAGTGGGATGGCTGGGTCATATGGTACATCTAGTTCTAGATCCTTGAGGAATCGCCATACTGTTTTCCATAATGGTTGAACTAGTTTACAATCCCACCAACAGTGTAAAAGTGTTCCTATTTCTCCACATCCTCTCCAACATCTGTTGTTTCCTGACTTCTTAATGATTGCCATTCTAACTGGTGTGAGATGGTATCTCATTGTGGTTTTGATTTGCATTTCTCTGATGGCGAGTGATGATGAGCATTTTTTCATGTGTCTGTTGGCTGTATGGATGTCTTCTTTTGAGAAATGTCTGTTCATATCCTTTGCCCACTTTTTGATGGGGTTGTTTGTTTTTTTCTTGTAAATTTGTTTGAGTTCTTTGTAGATTCTGGATATTAGCCCTTTGTCAGATGAGTAGGTTGCAAAAATTTTCTCCCATTCTGTAGGTTGCCTGTTCACTCTGATGGTAGTTTCTTTTGCTGTGCAAAAGCTCTTTAGTTTAATTAGATCCCATTTGTCAATTTTGGCTTTTGCTGCCGTTGCTTTTGGTGTTTTAGACATGAATTCCTTGCCCATGCCTATGTCCTGAATGGAAATACCTAGATTTTCTTCTAGGGTTTTTATGGTATTAGGTCTAACATTTAAGTCTCTAATCCATCTTGAATTAATTTTCATATAAGGGGTAAGGAAAGGATCCAGTTTCACCTTTCTACTTATGGCTAGCCAATTTTCCCAGCACCATTTATTAAATAGGGAATCCTTTCCCCATTTCTTGTTTCTCTCAGGTTTGTCAAAGATCAGATGGCTGGCAAACCGGATTCAGCAGCACATCAAAAAGCTTATCCACCATGATCAAGTGGGCTTCATCCCTGGGATGCAAGGCTGGTTCAACATTCGCAAATCAATAAACGTAATCCAGCATATAAACAGAACCAAAGACAAGAACCACATGATTATCTCAATAGATGCAGAAAAGGCTTTTGACAAAATTCAACAGCCCTTTATGCTAAAAACGCTCAATAAATTCGGTATTGATGGAACGTACCTCAAAATAATAAGAGCTATTTATGACAAACCCACAGCTAATATCATACTGAATGGGCAAAAACTGGAAAAATTCCCTTTGAAAACTGGCACAAGACAGGGATGCCCTCTCTCACCACTCCTATTCAACATAGTGTTGGAAGTTCTGGCTAGGGCAATCAGGCAAGAGAAAGAAATCAAGGGTATCCAGTTAGGAAAAGAAGAAGTCAAATTGTCCCTGTTTGGAGATGACACGATTGTATATTTAGAAAACCCCATCGTCTCAGCCCAAAATCTCCTTAAGCTGATAAGCAACTTCAGCAAAGTCTCAGGATACAAAATTAATGTGCAAAAATCCCAAGCATTCTTATACACCAGTAACAGACAAACAGAGAGCCAAATCAGGAATGAACTTCCATTCACAATTGCTTCAAAGAGAATAAAATACCTAGGAATCCAGCTTACAAGGGATGTAAAGGACCTCTTCAAGGAGAACTACAAACCACTGCTCAGTGAAATCAAAGAGGACACAAACAAATGGAAGAACATACCATGCTCATGGATAGGAAGAATCAATATCGTGAAAATGGCCATACTGCCCAAGGTTATTTATAGATTCAATGCCATCCCCATCAAGCTACCAATGACTTTCTTCACAGAATTGGAAAAAACTGCTTTAAAGTTCATATGGAACCAAAAAAGAGCCCGCATTGCCAAGACAATCCTAAGTCAAAAGGACAAAGCTGGAGGCCTCACGCTACCTGACTTCAAACTATACTACAAGGCTACAGTAACCAAAACAGCATGGTACTGGTACCACAACAGAGAAATAGACCAATGGAACAGAACAGAGTCCTCAGAAATAATACCACACAGCTACAGCCACCTGTGAACATTTCAAAAGAATATGGGTTCTGCTGTTGTCCGTTGTGGTGATCTGCAACTTTGAGCTTTGTTTATTTTATTGGTCAAATCTTCTAATCCTTTTTGTCAGCTTGTCCCATAAGTTGCTGAGGGTAATGAGCTTTTATTTTTTAATTTTCTCATAAAGAAGATAGATTTTCCTATTTGTTCTTTTTGCAGGTAATTTTCACTTTATATATTATGACTATTAGACATATTCTACTAAGTTATAGTAAATTTAGAATTATTATATGCTCCAAGTTATTTTATCATTATAAATGATATGGTTTGGCTCTGTGTCCCCACCCAAATCTCATCTCAAATCGTAATCCCCATGTGTCAAGGGAGAGACCTGATGGGAGGTTATAGGATCATGGGGACAGTTTTCCCCATGCTGTTCTCACAATAATGAATGAGTTCTCCTGATAGCTGATGGTTTAAAAGTGTGGCATGTCCCCCTACTCCCTCTCCTGCTACCACATAAGATGTGCCTTGCTTCCCCTTCCACTTTTGCCATGATTTTAAGTTTCCTAGGGTCTCCTCAACCCTGCAATACCATGAGCCAACTAAATCTTTTTTTCTTCATAAATTATCAAGTCTCAGGTAGTATCTTTATGGCTGTGTGAAAATGAACTATTACAGAAAATTGGCACTGCAGTAGTGAGGTGCTGCTAAAAAGATAATCTGAAAATGTGGAAGTGACTTTGGAACTGGCTAACGAGCAGAGGTTAGAACAGTTCAAAAGGCTCAGAAGATAGGAAGATGTGGGAAAGTTTGGAACTTCCTAGAGACTTGTTGAATGGTTTTGACCTAAATGCTGATAATAATATGTACAATGAAGCCCAGGCTGAGGTGGTCTCAGATGGAGATGAGTCCCTTCTTGGGTACTCGAGTAAAGGTGGCACTTGCTATGCTTTAGCAAAGAGATTGGTGGTATTTTGCCTCTGTCCTAGGGATCTGTGGAACTTTGAAATTGAGATAGCTGATTAAGGGTATTTGACAGAAAATATTTCTAATCAGCAAAGTGTTCACGATGTGACCTGACTTTTTCTAAAAGTGTATGCTCATATGCATTCACAAAGAGATATTCTGAAATTGGAACTTATGTTTAAAAGGGAAGCAAAGCATAAAAATTTGGAAAAGTTGCAGCCTGACCATGTGGAACAACAACAACAACAAAAAAAACCAAACAATTTTCTGGGGAGAAATTCAAGCCACCAGCGGCAGAAATTTGCATAAGTAAAGAGAACCCTAATGTTAATTGCTAAGACAATGGGGAAAATGTCTCTAGGGCATTTCAGAGATCTTCATGGTAGCCCCTCACATCAGAGACCCAGAGGCCTAGGAGGGAAAAATGGTTTCATGGGCCAGGCCCAGGACCCCACTGCTCTGTGCAACCGTGGGACATGGCACCCTGCGTCCCAGTCATTACAGCTTTAGCAATGGCAAAAAAGGGCCAAGGTACAGCTAAGGCCATTGTTTCAAAGTATGTAGGCTGTAAGCCTTAGTGGCTGCCATGTGATGTTGGGCTTGTGGGTATGCAGAAGCCAAGAGTTGAGCTTTGGGAATCTCCACCTTGATTTCAGAGGATATATGGAAACACCTGGATGTTCAGGCAGAAGTCTGCTTCAGGGGTATAGTCCTCACAGATAATCTATACTAGGGTAATGCAGAGGGGAAATGTAGGGTTGGAGCCTCCACACAGTGTCTCCACTGGAACACTGCATAGTGGAACTGTGAGAAGAGGGTCAACGTCCTCCAGACCCCAGAGTGATGGATCCTTTCACAGCTTGCACTGTGTGCTTGGAAAGGCAGCAGGCACTCAACACTAGCCAGTGAAAGCAGCTGGGAGGGGGGCTGTACCCTGCAGAGCCACCTGCAGAGGTGCCCAAGGCCTTTGGAGCCCACCTCTTGCATCAGCATTCCCTTCAGGTGAGACATGGGATCAAAAGAGATTATTTTGGAGCTTTAAGATTTTATGCACATCCCACTGGGCTTTGGACTTGCATGGGGCTGGTAGCCTTTTGGTTTTGGTCAATTTCTTTCATGTGGGATGGAAACATGTATACAATACCTGTACTACCATTGTATCTTGAAACTAAAAAACTTGCTTTTGGTTTTACAGGCTCACAGGGAGAAGGGACTTTCCTTGTCTCAGATTAGACTTTGGACTTGGACTTTCGGGTTAATGCTGGAATGAGTTTAGGCTTTAGGAGACTGTTAGGAAGATATGATTGTGTTTTGAAATGTGAGAAGGACTTGAGATTTGGGAGGAGCCAGAGACTGAATGATATAGTTTGGCTTTGTGTTCCATCCCAAATCTCATCCTGAATTGTAATCCCCAATGTTGAGGGAGGGCCATGGTGGGAAGTGATTAGATCATAGGGGCAGTTTCCCCCATGCTGTTCTTGGCTTAGTGAGTGAGTTCTCTTGAGATCTGATGTTTAAAAAGTGTGGCACTTCCCCTCTCTCTGTCATCACCATGTAAGATGTGCCTTGCCTCCCCTTTGTCTTCTACCATGATTGTAAGTTACCTGAGGGTTCCCAATCATGTGGAACCATGAGCCAATTCATTATTTTTTCTTTATAGATTACCCAGTCTAAGGTAATTCTTTATAGTAGTGTGAAAATGGACTAATAAAATAAAAATATTACATATTAAAATCTATATTGTATCCTGTTAGCAGCTTTCTTTTGGAATAAAATCATCTGTTATATATTTTACCACCTTTTTTTTCAAACTTTCTGTATATTGTATTTATTTATTCAGTTTTTTTAGCCTAAGTGGTAATTGTCTTCTAAATGAAACGTTATTTCCATTTGTGATGTAATCACAGAATCAGTTGAGTTTAAATCTATAAATTAATTTCCTCTTTTGTTGTACTACTCTGCTTTCCCTTTAAATGAATGTTCTTTGGAAACATTATAAAGATTTTTAGTCATTTTTCCCTACTAGCTTGTTAACTATCCACTTTTTTTCTATTCATTTAGTGGTTACTCTGGAATTTACAAATTCATACTGGCTTTCTCAACTGTTAATGTAAATCAGTGTATTACCTCTTCCAAAAAAATGCATGGATTTTAAAATACTTTACCTTCCTTTAAAATTTCTATTTTTGTCATATGTTAATTGCATATTTTTAAAAATTCTTAGTATATTATAATTATGGAGTTATCTAGTACATGTTTATTTAGATGTATCCATATATTTACACTTTTTATTATCCCTAACATTCAGTTTTCAAACTGGACAATTATTTTTGGCTTGAAGAAAACTGTTTTTTATGCCATTCATTATGGACTACTGGTGACATTTTCTTCTCAGTTTTGTTGTCTGAAAATGATTTCATTAATTTCCATATTGAAAATTGTTTTCTCTGATTATAGAATTCTAAATTTGCAGATTTTTTCTTCCAACATTTTCATAATGTAATTCCATTATCTTCTGCTTTTATTAATTTCACTGAGAATCAGCTCTCAGTCTTACCCTTGATTTTTTTGAAGATAGCATGATTTTCTTTCTATTGCTGCTTTTAACATTTACTTTGTCTTTGTTTTCGACAGTCTTACTGTGATATGCCTGGGCATAGCTTCTTTCGATTTAACTTGCTTTAAATTCATTGAGTCCCTTTTGTCAATCAGAAGAAAAAAAATGCCGTTATCTGTTTACATGGTCTTTTTCCCAAACTCTCTATTTTCTCTTTGTGAATCAAATGAAAATATGGCTCTCTCACACTATATGTCTTTGCTCCTTTTTATATTTTGAATCTCTTTATGATTTCCATTTTGGATATTTTCTTCTTACTTTTCTCTCAGTTAACTTTTCAATTTACCTCTATAATAACCAGCCATTAATCCCATCAGTTGTGTTCCTAGTTCTTAAAAATGCATTATGTCTAGAAACTCCATTTGACTTTTAATAAATAGTTTATATTTCTCTGTCAAAGCTGTTAATGTAGTCATTTAAATTATTATTAAAAAGTTTATGTCTCATCAGCTTATCACATAAATCTCCTATTTATATTTTCCATTGTTTCTTTTCTTTTCAGACACATAATTTTTTATCTATTTTGTCTGGTGTTTTTGATTATTGCTAGACATTCTATATGAAAAAATGTAGAAATAATATAGACCTATGATAATGTTATCTTAACTCAGAGATAATTTACATTGGCTATAGCAGGCAAATAGAGACACTAGTAATCCTGAACTATTTTTGTCCATTTCTAAGAGTAAGGTGATTTGAAGTTGAGTTCTAGTCCCTGCAAGTATTGGAATATTTCTCATCCACCTTTTATTCTAGGATACCCTTTAGAGTCTCAGTACAAAGCATTGTGTTTAAACAGTGTTGGATTTTTATATAAATTTTATTGGTTTGCTTGGACAGGCTATGTGCATTATGTTATAATCCCCAGACTCCATTGAAACTCCCAGAAGTTTAGCTTCTCAGCCTTTCAGCTGACTCTTTGGAAATTGTTAGTTATTCTGTAAGATAAAATTGACTCTAATGTAGTGTCCTCACTTCCTGGTTTTCCCTCCAACCTGACACCATAATTCTTCTCTGTCATGTGAACTTCCCTAGGCCTTTAGGTTTTGTTTTTTAACTATTTAAATTTTCAGTTTATTTTCTATTTTGTTAACTTTCTTGTTTTTTTATCTTTCCCTTTTTGCTCTATATTGTGTACTTTCCTTTAATTTCAATCTTCTTGGTTGTCAATATCTTTTTAGTTTTTATTTTAATTTTGGCAATCATTTTTAGTAGCTAAGAACACTCTTTCAGTCTGTGAGTTGTTTCCTTTATATTACACCCAATTGTATTTTCATATAGTTATAAGAAAATTTTAAAATTCTCCAAGCATACTAATAGGAATACTTTTATAATTTCTCTTTTTTCCCCCTGAATTATTTCAGTTTTCATTGGGGATATATGTTCTGTTTTATTTTTGTTTTTTCTTTCTTCCTTCCCACAGTAGGAATTAAGAGCTGCTGGCAACATTCCTGCTTCTCACTCTCCACAACATTCACAGCTTGCCACCAATATCTGCTCGGGGACCATTAAAACCAACGTCATCACATCTTTTATTTCTCTTTATGTGATAACACAAGAAGCTCAGAATTCTCCTATTATCCATAATACCCTGATTCTGATCCACACAGAGCTCTAAAGATCACTCTTGTGATCACCTCTGGGGCTACATCTCTCATCAATCTTCATTTCCTTAAAACAAATAATCAAACAAACAAAACAAAACAAAATAAACCTGAGAAACTCATTGTCTATCACTGGCAAATCTATATCATTAGTCACTTCTGAGACCTCCCTCTTGCTCAAACTGCAATCTGAGTTTCTTTATGCCAGTCCTTCCTGTGCTGCCCTCATATATTCATACCCTCTTATAAGTTTGCAGTATTACTTCTTATTTCAACCTCTAAATCATTTTTCCTCTATTGAAAAGAAATGGCCAATTTTGATTCCGATGTTATAAGACTCTAACAACTCATTCTTTTTCAGCTGGTTGTTGACATTTAGGAGTTTTATTACCTAACTGTCACTCTCTCTGCCATTATTATTCTGGATTATTTTAATATTCTGATTACTAGAATGTAGTAGATTATTTGTGTCATAACCTAGTTTATTAGTTTCTTGATCTTTTATGTGTCATTCTTGACCTCCATCCTACTTATTTCCATGGTCATATCACAGATCTTGTCTTGACCAATAACTACAACTCCTGCAAAATCTTAGTTTCAGATATTCCACTCTCCCATTACCATCTTTCATTTTTTCTATCTCACTTCTAGAAACCTATCTCCAACAATTCCTCTACCACAATATATATAACCTAAAATATTTTATTTATTTTTATTTTTTCATATATTTACTCCCATTAAGTCATTTCCAGTTTTAGTGGAAATATTCACTATTAGCATACTTTTTTCTCATCAGCATACTTTTACATCTCTCATCAATCTTCGTGTCTTTAAAACAAATAGTCAAACAAAATAAAACAAAATAAATCTGAGGAACTCATTGTCTAACACTGGAAAATCGATATCATTAGTAACTTCTGAGAACTCTCACTTGCTCAAACTGAAATCTGAGTTTCTTTATGCCAATCTTTCCTACGGTCCATTATTAACATATTTTTCTCATAATTTTTACTTCCTATCCCTATGTTTTGTTTCACTTACTTGTCAAAAATATAACCTTGATGAAACACATCTTTCCTCCTGTTCTCGACCAAAACCTGCATAGCTGAATGTGGCTACCGGAAACTGCAAGTAGCTGATCATCTCATTTAATATTAACATTGACCAACTTTAATGATGCTTACTGCACAGAAAACAAACCCGTGCATTTACTTACACTCCTAAAGGCTTTTTAAAATAACTGTTCTATCTTCAAATACCTAACATCTCCTATCTAATTATTTCCTTCACTTGATAACTTTATTCCCCTAATACATATAAAATAATAGCAATCACAAAGTAATTTATCAGGTTCTCACTGCCACATTGTTCCACCTATGTCTCATCTGTGCCCCAATACTCTATTGCTTCTCCTGTCACCACAAAGGAACTGTCTATATTCTTGACTTCTGTTAAGCATCCAGTTGTACAATGGATGTCATATCCTTATGCTCATATAAGGATACTACTCAGAGATCTCTCTTCTCTTTTGCATCATGTCATTTTTCTCCTCTACTGTATTATTTCCATGAGCTTGCAAATATGCTATTTTCTCTATTAAAAAAATCAAACCAATAAAACCTAAACATTTTTCTTGACTTCAATTAATGATCTGGCTAGCATTATATTCCTTTTACCTTTATAACACAACTATGTGAATGAGTACTCTGTATTTGTTATCTCCAATCCTATTCCAATCTTTTTCACACACACAAAAAGATCCTATCAAACTTGCAAAACCACTCCAATAGAACTGCTTTAACTAGAGATTCCTCCCATCCCAGCATAGGTGTCTATGCAATATGACTTTGATGTTCCTAGCATCATTCTATTTTCCAACCTCTCAAATCTGGAATGCTGCCATAACAAGAAATTAAAGCATTTGCTGTTGGCTTTGTGACTATGCAGCAGGAGAAAGCTGGAAAGACAATAAATAGACTATTGATGAAGATTGAAAGAACTGTGAAGAACTCATATGCACAAAATATAAAGAAAGCAATATATTGATCAATGTATAAATTATTGGCTTTTACTGATCTTTTGCTTCTTTCAACTTCAGTTCATCCCAGAATGTGACCCTCTAGAAGCTAGACTATAGCTTTATTTGTTTTGCAGTGTTCCGCTCTATTAAGTGAAGATTTCAAGATCTTGCTTCTAAGCAGCTCCTCCTCTCTGACTAGGTTAGATATACTTCTATATCTAGAAGTATATAGTCTATATAGACTATATACTTCTAGAAGTATATACTTGAAGTATATAGTCTATCTACTTCTAGAAGTAAATAGACTAGATGAATGATTCTATTTGCATTCATATCTATTCATTTTCTCCAGATGATAAGTTGATCTTCAGAAGACTACATACAATGCACCTTTGCTCAGCATGTTCTTTGGGAGATAAATAGTAATGGAATAAAGAATTGCACAGTTAAAACGAAGAAGAAGAAGACAACTTGGGTGAGGGTATTAGGAATGGGCTTGAAATAGTTGAGCCATTGGGAAAAAAAATAAAATAAAGTAAATGAAGCTATTAAATGATGTCTGGGACCATTTTGTACACCTGTCTTTTCTGGTGTTTTTGACTGACTGCTAGACTTTCTACATAAAATAAATGTAGAAATAATATAGACTTATGATGATATTATCTTAACTCAGAGATAATTTATATTTGCTCTAGGAGGAAAATAGAATGTGGGGCTGGAAATGCTTTGGGAATCTGAGGAGGAAGAATCACTTGAGCCCAGGAGTTCGAGACCAACCTGGGCAATATGGCAAGATCCTGTCTCTACAAAAAATTTAAAAATGAACTAAGTGTGGTGATGCACACCTATAGTTCTAGCTACTCAGGGAACTGAGGTGGGAAGATTTCTTGAGCACAGGTGCTTGAGGCTGCTGCGAGCCATGATCATGCTATAGAACTCCAGTCTGGGAGACAGAGCAAGACCTTGACCAAAAAAATCCCCCAAAACAGTTGTCTGAAATAGCCATGTCACATCAAAACTACCAGTATTAAACCTTAAATGGCATGCAGTATTAGTATATTAGAATACTTAAAACCAATGACTACCCTTGAAAGATGGACAGATACATTTGAGTATAAATGAAGAGGACAAGTAGAATCTTAGATATCTTGTTAAATTCCATGGGAATGGATGCTCTTATTGATCTCTGCATTCCCAACAGCCAAAAGATTCTTGCATATAATAGGAACTCAGTAAATATTTGTTGAATATGAATAAATGCATGGTAATATCTGTTCTTTATGTATAGATTGGCAGATAAGCAGAAATCTTCAGATATTTTTGAAAAATGGTAAGTAATGTACCATGGCCAAAGTTTGTGGAGGTAATAATGACAGTTAAAAAATTAAGCACGAAATGGGCAAAAGATTTGTAATCATATTTATGTATTTTCATTGCATAATTTAATCAATACAAAATAAGCATTGTACAAGAGGCTTCAACTTTGTAACAGAGAATGTGTTTAGTTAGGAAATTTTTAGGATTTTAAGCATGTGTTAGCTCACACACAAGGAATTTTGTTTTGAAACTATTAATTGAAGCATATTTTCCTGGTATAAATAATACAGAGGTCATTTTATTTAAACTTTTGATTGATTTATATTCTTAAAGACATTCATGGTAAATAGGAAATTTATTTTTGGGGATTCTTGCTAACGAGTATTACAAACTATTTTGAGTATAGCATATCTGAACAGGTGATTTTGTTTAACTAACATGCCTTTGAAGAAATAATATAGTTTCCCATTCTGGTTAGAAACAACTTGTTTTTTAACTCAGATGCTGCCTTTCAGAAATAACCACTGTCTATAGATCAAAATAAAGTTTCCTTTTTCATTGTAGGATACTGACACACTAAGGATGTAGGAAGCATTGGAACCATGTGTCACAGCTGCGCAAGGCATTAACAGCAGCAGCAAGAGACTTGGGAGGCAGGTGCAATGAGCTAGAAATCGGGAAAAGCATGCTGTGCTCTTTGTAGAAAAAGGTGCAATCCATACCCTTACACATTGTAGAGATAAACTAGATTTATTGCAAATTAATAGGCAAAGCTTAGAAACTGGATATAGTTCAGAAAAAGATGGAGAGACCGTGGGTTCAAAAATCAAAGCAAGAAACAAGAGTTGCTAGGAAGCTAAGATGAATTTCTCTAGACTTTGAGTGAAGAATTAGATGTCTATCTCTTGTTATATTAAATCTTCTGTAATAAAGTTTGAGCTTTCTAAGGATTAAATGTACATTGAGAAAGACATTTACTTTTCTTATGTACTTAGTACATAACTATAAACCCAGATTAAAGATATAGTTTAAAAGAGTTTCATTTAATTTCTAAAATATTCAAAATAGAATATTATCATCTCTTGGAAAGAAAGAAAAGTAGGGCGTAAGACTAGGATAGTCTGTACTAATAGGAAATAATATTACTTCAACCCCTAAATTCTTCACTTCCTATTTTCTTCATTACAGCAGTTACAGCCATATTTTGTTTTATTGCAATTTACTTTATTGTGCTTCAGACATATTGCGCTTTTTACAATGTTGAAGGCTTGTGGCAATCCCATGTCAAGAAAGTTTATCAGAACAATTTTCCCAACAGCATGTGCTCACTTCTTGTCTCTATGTCACATTTTGATAATACTCACAATATTTCAAACTTTTTCATTATTATTATAACTGTCATGGCAATCTGTAATCAGTGATCTTTATGTGACTATTGTAATCGTTCTGGTGTGACATGAACTCTGTAAAGCCAGTGAACTTAATGAAAAACTGTTATGTGTATTCCAACTGTTCCACTCACTGGCCATTGCTTTGCTTTTCTCCCCCTTCTCCAGCCTTTCTAATCTCTGAGACAAAACAATATTGAAATTTGGCCAAGGAATAACCCTAGAATGTCTTTTAAGTACTCCACTGAAAGGAAGAGTCAACCATCTCCCACTTTAAATCAAAATCTAGAAAGGATTGAGCTAGTGAGGAAGTATATTTAAAGCTGAGATAGGTTGAAAGCTAAGCCACTTTTGCCAAATAGTCAAGTTATAAAAATGCAAAGGCAAACTTCTTGAGAGAAATTAAAAGTGTTACTCCACTGAACACATGAATGATAAGAAAGTGAAGCAGCCTTCCTGATACGGAGAAAGTTTGAGTGGTCTGGATAGAAGAACAAACTACCCACAACATTCCCTTAAACCAAAGGCTAATTTAGAGCAAGGCCTTAACTCTCCATAACTCTGTGAGGATGAAAGAGGTGAGGATAGTGCAGAAGAAAGGTTTAAATTAAGGAGAGGTTGGCTTATAAGGTTTAAAGAAATAAGCCATCTCTGTACATAAAAATGTGAAGTAAAGCAGCAAGTGGTGGTGTAGAAGCAGCAGTAATCCCAGCACTTTGGGAGGCCGAAACGGGCGGATCACGAGGTCAGGAGATCAAGACCATCCTGGCTAACACGGTGAAACCCCGTCTCTACTGAAAAAAAAAAAAAAAAAAAAAAAACTAGCCGGGCGAGGTGGCGGGCGCCTGTAGTCCCAGCTCCTTGGGAGGCTGAGGCAGGAGAATGGCGTAAACCCGGGAGGCGGAGCTTGCAGTGAGCTGAGATCCGGCCACTGCTCTCCAGCCTGGGCGACAGAGCGAGACTCGTCTCAAAAAAAAAAAAAAAAAAGAATCCAGAAGATCTATCTAAGATAGTTAATGAAGATGGTTACACTAAACACAGATTTTCAATGTAGACAAAACAGCTTTGTACTGGAAGACGGTGCCATGTTGAAATGTAATAACTGGAGAAGAGAAGTCAATGTGTAATTTCAAAAGTTCAAAGGACAGGCTGGACAGGCTGACTCTCCTGTTAAGGGATAATATAGTTGATGACTTTCAGGTGAACCCAGTGCTCATTTGCCGTTCTGAAAATCCTAGGGCTCTTAAGAATGATGCTAAATCTACTCTGCCCATGCTCTATAAATGAAACAGTAAAACCCGGAATGACAGCATGTCTGTTCACAGCATGCTTTACTGGATATTTTAAGCACACTGTTGAGACCTACTGCTGAAAAAAGAAAAGATTTCTTTCAAAGTAATATTGCTTATTAGCAATGCAACTAGTCATCCAAGAGCTCTGATGGAGATGTATAAAGAGATTAATGATGTTTTCATGTCTGCTAACACAACATCCATTCTGCAGCCCATGTATCCAGGGGTCATTTTGACTTTCAATTCTTATTATTTAACAAATATATTTTATGAGGCTATAGCTTCCTTAGATAGTGATTCCTCTGATGGATCTGGGCAAAGTAAATTGAAAACCTTCTGGAAAGCATTCATCATTCTAGATGCCATTAAAAACATTTGTGATTCATGAAAGGACGTCAATTATCAGCATTAACAGGAGTTCAGAAGTTGATTCCAGTTCTCATGGATGACTTTAAAAGGTTCAAGACTTCAGTGGAGGAAGTAACTTCAGATATGGTAGAAATGGCAACAGAACTAGAATTAGAAGTGGAACCTGAAGATGTGACTGAATTACTGCAGTCTCATGATAAAATTTGGAGACTTGTTGCTTATGAATAAGCAAGGAAAGTGGTTTCTTGAAATGAAATCTAATCCTGGTGAATACGCTGTGAACATTGTTTAAATGACAACAAAGGATTTTGAACATTACATAAACTTAGTTGGTAAGGCAGCAGTAAGTTTTGAGAGGATTGACTCCAATTTTGAATGAAGTTCTGTTGTAGATAAATGCAATCAAACAGTATCTCATGGTACAGAGAAGTCATCCGTGAAAGGAAGAGTCAATCAGTGTGGTAATCTCATTGTTGTCTTATTTTTAAAAACTGCCATAACCACCCCAGCCTTCAGCAAACACCATGCTTGTAAGTTAACAGCCATCAACACAAAGGCAAGACCCTCTGCCAGCAAAAAGTTAATGACTCACAGAAGGCTCAGATGATCATCAGGATTGATTAGAAATGAAGTATTAATTAAGGAATGTACATTTTCAGACATTATACTATTGAACACTTAATAGAATACACTATAGCATAAACGTAATTCTTGTGTTCACTGGGAAACCAAAGAATTTGTGTGATTTTTTTATTGTGATATTTGCATTATTGTGGTGGCCTGGCGCTGAACCTGCAATATTTCTGAGACATCTTTCTATTTTTATGTAAATATACGCTTGAATATAAGACAGAGAGAAACGAAAAATGACTGCTACTTTTAAAAAATCTAGTTTTGTTGGGAATGAAAATGAGAACAAAAAAAGTTGAATTGCTAACAAATTGCTTGTTTTTTAAGTTGACAGTATAATAATCTTATAATATATAGAACTGATTACTAGATTTTTATCTATAGTTATTTTACTAAGATTTATTTTCAATTGAGTTAGAGACTCTCTTTTTATGCACTGGAGTTGTTTAAGAAGCATAATTATTATCTATTTCTTGGCAATTACATTTCTTTAAAATATCTTACTATAGAATTATCTGAAATAACATGTATGGCATATTATTGGAAAACTTTTAATATGTTATACATTTTTACATGTAATATTTATTTTTCTGTTTTTCTTACTAATAATTCTCTTCTTGACACCATGCCTTCTTAGAGCATCTATATTACCTTGTCAGTCCCTGTGCTCTGTGGTCAAGCCGTATGTCTCCAAATTTGAGGTACATCTAATCAAAAATATATCAATAATGTTCAGAATCTATTTTTATAATAGTATAACTTGAAGATAAACCTGATTTAAAACCATAAAAGCTTTACATCCTTTTGTGATAGGAACAAAACATGTTTTCATGTGTGAACAATGTCAATTCTATGTCCTCATCATGTAAAAATAGGAATAAATGGTAACAGCTAGAACTAGTTCCCAAATTTATTTATTTACTGTGTTTCTTGTTTGTTATTTGTTATTTTCATGTTCATTTTAAAATGATAGTAGAGCGTTTCCTCCTCAGAGAACTCTATCATGGAAAATCTTTACTTCTGAGATAAGGAAAAAGTACGATAAAGTCAACATTATTCCTCAGCATAGTAAGCGTTGGATCTTCACTCAGAAGCCCTCTGTTAGCGTCAGCAATTGAGGACTCTCTCCTCAAAGCCTTTACACACCAATCTGGACAGCAGCTTCATGTGCAGCTAGAGGGAAATAGGCAACAAGCTGTAATTTTATTTTCACCTCTACCACCCAATTATACTACATCTCTTGTGCCTTTCTTTGCCAATCTCTGTGGAGGTTCCCAAGGAACTGGAACATTTTCTTACAGCAAACTGAGGTAGATAACTCCAGGTAATTAGATTGAAATAATGCTTAAGGATTCCTTAAAGCACTGCTTCATGCAATGCTGCATAACTATTGATTACTGGGAAACCATAAGGGGAGGAAACCAGATGTGGAGCAAACACACACTGAGCAGGTAAATTTAGACTTCGGGCAAGGACTCCTAATCAAATATTAATTTCATTTCATTTGAAACTGTTTGAATTTGTCACCATTTGTATCTGCTATACTTTGTTATCATCAGTGCATATTTAAACTGTGTATTTCACACAGAGAGTACTAAAGAATATTTTATTCGAAATAGCATGTTTAGTAAATTTCCCAGGGAACATATCTGTGGTGATGATTGTTTAAAATTAGTCTTTTCTACCTACTATTACCTGAGAATAATAAAGTACCAGTAATAAAGGTAATCTCTGTAAAATTTGTCACTTAGTGGTGTCAAAGCAAACAACATTGACATGTTGCTTAATACTTATCCTAATCGTTATTTATCTTAAACTGTCAAACAAGATTAGCTCTTCTTCAACATTACTTTCTACTATACTGTATTGTTTAATATTCATGTTTAAATGTTTTATTTACTTTCTGTATCCAATCTCTTAGTTCTCTCACTTTCAGTTCCTAAGTTAGCAACTTGAGTTTGTCCTTGACTCTTTCTTCCCTCCCACCTTGTTTCCAATCACTGGGCTTAATTTGTCTATTACCCTCTGCTTTCTTAATATCATGAATATAATTCTGCAATAAATTCTCAAGTATAACTTATATTTATGCCAAATATTTTAATTGATTTTTTGTGCTTTCAGTTGTACGGTCATCGAGTTCAGCTATCACACCGACAGAAGATAAATGTATTTAAAAAGAAATCTGTTCATGTCATTTGTTTAGTCACGTCGTAATTTGAAATTTAATTATTGACCATTTATTTTGTAGTTTCTGGAAACAGAACTTACTTTTCAGAAGGAGGGCAAGACAGGTAATTCAACAAACAAATTTAAGTTTGAATAAGGTTGTTTACAATATAAAATCTCATTATTTCAAGTTGTTTTATATAGCGAAATCTCTCCAACTTTGTTACTCACCCCTGCTCCCAACAAAAATGTAACTACCATCTTGTTCCAGGAAACGCAGGCACCGGAAACGCTGATTTGCTTTATTCCTCTGAGCACAGCTTGTTATTTTTATACATCATACTCTTGTTCATATGATTCTTTGAGGCCGTGATTCTTTCACTGTCCTCCCTTGTTTTTCTTTTTTTTTTTTTGTTATTATACTTTAAGTTCTAGGGTACATATGCATAACGTGCAGGTTTGTAACATATGTATACTTGTGCCATGTTGGTGTGCTGCACCCATCAACTCGTCAGCACCCATCAACTCGTCCTTTACATCAGGTATAACTCCCAATGCAATCCCTGCCCCCTCCCCCCTCCCCATAATAGGCCCCTGTGTGTGATGCTCCCCTTCCTGAGTCCAAGTGATCTCATTGTTCAGTTCCCACCTATGAGTGAGAACATGCGGGTGTTTGGTTTTCTGTTCTTGCAATAGTTTGCTGAGAATGATGGTTTCCAGATGCATCCATGTCCCTACAAAGGACACAAACTCATCCTTTTTTATGGCTGCATAGTATTCCATGGTGTTTCTAATCCTTCTTTACTTAGAGATTCAGATAGAGACTCTCTAATCCAGAAAGCTATCTTTAACCGTTTGGAAGAATTTACTATTAAAAATCAGATTTAACCAAAGGGGAAAAATAACTTTATTCAGTGTTTAAATAATCATCAGTGCATTCTCCATCACTGCACATGCCATAAGGTACTATAATTACAGTCTACACATACAACTCTCTCCAACTGCAAACTTTTTGAGGACAATCTTCATGCGAGGTTTTTGTTGGCATTGTGTTTGCCTCAAGATAGAGATTTAATACGTTTTCCCAATTAATGTACAGAGAGAAAAATAAAATTTGGCAAATAATAGTCCTGCATTTTCAAGGTCACTTTTAATTAATTTATTGAGTATATTACCTGATAAAATATAGTGATATAGTTCGTTATATATATGTATATACACATATATAATATATATTACATATATGTATATTGTATATTAGTCATAGTACATGATAAATAACTATGTTAATATACATTGTACCACACATGTAGTTGTACATAACATTTTATATATGATATATATTTACGTACATACATTTTCTATTCATTTAGGATATATATGTGTGTGTGTTTACATGTATATTTATATCATAGATGAACCAAAAATGTATTACCTTCTGCAATATTACCCGCTTGGAGATAGGATGCAAAGATATTTCATAAATCTTGAAGGCAATTGAATAGATAGATGTACAAATGGTCCCGACTTACAATGGTTTGACTTGAGTTTTCTGCTTTAAGATGATGCATAAGTGATATGTATTTAGTAGAAGCCATATTTCGAAATTTGATTTTCACCTTGTCCCAGGCCTACCAAGGTGCTTTATGATACCCTGTTGTGGTGGTGAACAGTGGCAGCAAGCCCTCAATCAGTCAGCTGAACACAAGGGTAAGTCACTGATGCTCTTCTTTATGTACTGTGTTACCACATGATTTTGCCCATAGGCTAATGTAAATGTTTTGAGCACATTTAAGAAAGGCTAGGCTAAGCTATAATGTTCAGAAGCTTAGGTGTGTTCAATGCATTTTTGACTTTATTTTTATTTTATTTATTTATTATATTTATTTATTTATTTATTTATTTATTTATTTATTTTTGAGACGGAGTCTGACTCTGTTGCCCAGGCTGGAGTGCAGTGGCCGGATCTCAGCTCACTGCAAGCTCCACCTCCCAGGTTCACGCCATTCTCCTGCCTCAGCCTCCCGAGTAGCTGGGACTATAGGCGCCCGTCACCTCGCCCGGTTAGTTTTTTGTATTTTTTAGTAGAGACGGGGTTTCACCGTGTTAGCCAGGATGGTCTTGATCTCCTGACCTCGTGATCCACCCATCTCGGCCTCCCAAAGTGCTGGGATTACAGGCTTGAGCCACCGTTCCCGGCCAACATTTTTCACTTTAGATATTTTAAATTTACAATGTTTGTCATAATGTAAGTCAAGGAGCACCTGTATTTCCTTTTCAAATAAAGGTGGTTGATTAATCATCACTATTTATTACACAATTAAAATACCCATTTCTTTAGCCTCTGCATTTTTGTACTGATTCCATATTTTTCATTTACATTTTTCTCCCTTAATGTACATTGTTGCACAACTTTAGATGGCATATATTCTCTGAAAATTTTCCACTCTCTAGCTCCTACTTCAACCTCTCTTTATTTGTAAAAGCTTCAATTGTGTATGCAACTGCTTATTTAACATCTCCCTTTGAATTTCTGATAAGTAACTCAAACTTGATTAAAACTTAACTCTAGATCTTCCCCTAAAATCTTGCATGTCATGATTATTAATTATTCATAGTCTAATAAATTAAATAATAGTCCACATTCATTAATTATTAATTCAGTTAATTAATGTCAACTCCATTTTTTTTAAGGTATACAAATCAAAACACATGGGTGTAATTTTGATTACTCACTTTCTCTTTCATGTCACATATAATTCATCATGAAAGACTAGGGTCTACTTTTTAATAACTTCTTACCTCAAAGTAGCTTTGAACTGTTTCCCAGAACTTGTCCTTACTCAGTGAATCTTTCGCAACCCTGTAGAAGGAAGCATTCTATTAAAATGCAAGTCAATTCACATTCACACCTCTGCTGAAAATCTCCCAGTGATTTTCCAGTTCATTTAACAGTGAAAAATCTGATGTTACACAATGGCTTACAAGGCCCTACTCCATCTGCCCTCTGTACACTTTCTGACATCGTTTTGTCAGCATACCTGCTGACTCACAATGCTATAGCGATACTGGAATTCGTTCTACTTCTTGCCAACATAGGCACATTTCTACATCAGGAGAGTTGCACTTGCTGTTTCTCTGCTTAAAATCACCTCTTCCTAGATATCTACATGGATCATTTCCTTGTATTTTTCAGTCCTCTGCTCACATGTCCTTTCTCAGCAGGGTCTCAGTGGGAGCCCTAATTAAAATTTCAACTGCATTTTTTCTTCACTCTCTGTACCTGTCCCTTGCTTTGTTTTTCTTCCCATGAACTACCACCACTAAACACTGTCTATATATTACTCTTGTATTTTCTATGTTTTCATCCCCCAAAACACACTAGAATGTAAGCTCTGCAAAGCAGAAATTTTTGTTGATATTATTCACTTCTGCAATCTCAGTACTTAAATTTTAGTAGGTGCTAAAAAGTATTTTTAGTGAAAAACAATGAATGAATAAATGAATTAAAATTATTGAATCACTTTTAGACTTCACATTTTGTCTGCACAAAAACTTTTTTTGTCTTAAAATTTTATTTCTTCTAAATATGCTTAAATTTGATATTTAATATGCTTTTCCGTATGACTTTGGTAGGACTCTTTATTTTTTATCTATGAATTTTGCCTTCTTGAATCTCTTTATTTTTATCTTTTTATCCGTGACACAAGAAGTACAAAATCTCAAAATTGCTTTTTTTTTTTTGCCACATAAATGATTAGCTGAATTCTTTCCCTCCCACTGATCATTTGGAAGAAAATAATTAGTAACCAAATTTTGGCACCTGAACTTTGACTCAACCTCAGCCAGAGCCAGTGGACAATGCCCCCTTAACAGCCCCTTCTGGAAAAAGCTGGCTCAGGGCAGAACATTCTCTGATCTCCTGTTAGATCACGCCAACCTAGCTCATCCCACTTTATACAACTGGTTCTCTCTAGCCTTATTTACTCCTCCCTGTAAAAGAAAAACTTTTCTGCCTAACTTTTAAGATTCTTGCTAATCATACATTTGACTTGTTCTTTCTATTACAATAGTCCTCTCAATCACAGTTGTCCCTTTCTCTACACTTGCAGTAATCCTTTCATATAAAACCTCTTCTTACTTATATGTGGAACTATTTTTTATTTGAAATTTACCACTGGAACAGAATGGACAATCTATAGGCAGATCAAGAATTTGTGGATGTTTTTGTTACAAAACCCAAGCATTGGAAGTCAATGAAGAAAGTATCAACTATTTAATAAATCACACTGAAAAGGTAAAATACAAACCCGTTACATATACTAATAAATTTCAGATATGTTAAAAGACTTAAATAAGAGATAAAATCTTAAATTTTAACAAGAAAATATTGTATGTATTTATGACCACTGTCAAAAATGTCTTTAGACAAGATCTGAAAAGTACAACTCATATGAGTAAAGGTGTACATTTAACTTCATTAGTATGTATATTTTCTGAAAGAATGGAGGAAGATATATTTTACAAATTTAAAAAGTAAGGATCAATCTAGGATTAAACATCTGTAATGCCTAGAAAAAAATAGCATACTCAGAACATATAAAGAAATTCTACCTTTCCTTGTTCTCTTCTCTTCTCCAAATTTTCTGAACAATTCAATCCAAAGAACATTCAGTGCCTAACCAAGCAGCCATGGGAGCATGGTTATATAGGAACTACTGGAGCTTGAACAGTATGGGAAGGGAGGGTGTAAATGCCGGGGATAGGGAGGGTACTGTAGAGGATGGGAGGAACTGACTTAAAGTCCAAAAGTCTAACAAAGTTCAGGGTTGGGCATACTGAAGTAGGAGTTTCAAAAAGGCAAAATTCAGAAGACAGTGAAAATGATCGCTGACAGAAGAGAGAACGATTTCCACTGGGATAGAAGAAAAGATATCTAGAATGATGCAACAATTTAATAACCATGTGTAACAACCTACTCCATAGCAGCTTTTGGCTGTGTGGTGTATACGCATTGATTTCTCACTCAGGCATGTGTGGGAGGTTGTGGCTGTGCTGGGCTCTTGAAGGATTGGCTGGACTTTACGCTAGGCTATGGGTTGGGTTCAGGTCTGCTTTAATTGTTTTCCATTGGACATTTCGGGAAATTCTTATACTGCTGAAGTGAATGGCCCAAGTACAAGAGACAAAGTCAAACAATGCAACCATAAAAACAGCCTCTGCTGATGTAAGTTCTTAAACCACATTGGCCAAAGCAAGTCACCTACCTGAGCCCATAGCAATGGGATATTATTTCTTGTACTCTCTACAAGATTTACAGAACAGTATTCCTTGTATTCTATACAGACACAATGCAAGTTTATACATATATCTATGGGGTGAATTTATTCACTTGCAACAGTGTAAGAGGAAAGAATGGGGTTATTAATAAAATCTACCCCAATTAGAGACATACTATTTTGACTTTTAAGTAAGAGACAAAAAGTTGAGGAAAAGGCATACCATGATTTAATGTACTTTTCAAATATTGCATTTTTTTTTTTTTTTTTTTTTTTACAAATTAAATATCTGTGTTACTCTTGCATTGAGCAAGTCTGTCAGTGTCATTTTTCCAATATCATGAGTTCACTTAATGTCTCTGGGACATATTTTGATAATTCTCACAACATTTCAAATTTTTAAATTACTATTATATCTGTGGCATAGTCATATCCATAATCAGTGATCTTTAACATTACTGTTACAATTGGTTTTGGGTGCCATGAAATGAGCCCATATAAAATGACAAACTTAATTTAAATGTTGTATATATTCTGACCGTTCCATGACCAGTTATTCTTCTATCTTTCTTCATCTCCTCAGACCTTCCTGTTCCCTGAGACACAACAATATTGAAATTGGGGCAATCAATAACCCTGCAATGGCCTCTCAATTTAAATCAAAAGCTAGAAATTATTAATCTTAGTGGGAAAAAAAAAAAAAAAAAAAAAACCCAAAGCCAGACAGGACAAAAGCTAGGCTTCTTGTGCCAAATGATTAGCCAAGTTCTGATTGCAAAGTAAGAGCTCTTGAAGGAGACTAAAAGAGCTGCTCCAGTGAACATATGAATTATAAGAAAGTAAAACAGACTTATTGCTGATATGAGAAAACTTTTAGTGGTCTGGACAGAAGAGTAAACCAGTCACGAAGTCTCTTTAAGCAAAAGCCTAATCGACAGTAAGGCCTTAACTCTCTTCAGTTCTATGAAGGCTGAGAGAAGTGGTAAGCTGCGAAGGAAAAATTGGAAGTTAGCAGAAGTTGGTCTATGGGACTTACTGAAATAAGTCATCTCCATGACATGAAAGTGCAAGGTACAACAGCAAACGCTAAGGTAGAAGCTGCAGCATGCTTTCCAGAAGATCTAAGAAAATTGATTAAGGTGGTTACACTAAAAAACAGATTTTCCATGTGGAGAAAGCAGCCTTCAATTGAAAGAGATGCCATCTAGGACTTTTATAGCTAGGGAGGAAAAGTCAACGACTGGCTTCAAAGCTTCAAAGGACAAGCTGATGTTCCTGCTAGCGGCTAATGGACCTGGTGATTTTTAAATTGAAGCCAGTGCTCATTTGCCATTCTGAAAATCCTAGGGCCCTTAAGAATTATGCCACATCTACTCTGCCTGTGCTCTATGAAAGGAATGACAAAGCCTAGATGATAGAGTATCTGTTCACAGCCTGCTTTGCTGAATATTTTAAGCCCACTATTGAGACCTATTGCTCAGAAAAAGACTTCTATCAAAACATTACTGCTCATTGCCAATGCAGCTGATTACCCAAAGGCTCTGATGGAGATGTACAAGGAGATTTATGTTGTTTTCTTGCCTGCTAATACAGCATCCATTCTGCATCCTATGAATAAAGGAGACATTTCAATTTTCAAGTCTTATTTAAGAAGTACATTTTGTAAGGTTATAGCTTTCTTGGATAATAATTCCTCTGATGGATCTGGGCAAAGTGAACTAAAAATCTGAAAACAATTCAATATTCTAGTTGTCAATAAGAAGAATATTTGTGATTCATAAGGGGAGGTCAAAATGTCAATATTAACAGGAGTTTGGAATAAGTTTATTCTAACCCTTGTGCATAATTTTGAAGCATACATGACTTCAGTGAAGGAAGCAATTGTAGATATGGTGGAAATAGCAAGAGAGCTAGAAGTGGAGACTGAAGCTGTGGTGGAATTGTCACAATGTCATGATAAAGCTTGAATGAATGAAGAGTTGAGTTGCTTCTTTTGAATAAAAACAAAGAAAGTGGTTTCTTGAGACAGAAACCAGTCCTGGTGACAATGGTGTTGTCGTTATTGAAATGACAACAAAGTATTTAGAAAATTACATGAACGAGCTTGATGTAATCAACTCAAACAGTGGCAAGGCTTGAGAGGATTAATTTTAATTTTGAAGTTCTACTGTGCATAAAATGCTACAAAATAGCATGGTATGCTGCAGAGAATTCTTCTGTGAAAGAAAGAGTCCATCTGTGTGTCAAACCATATTGTTGTTTTACTTTCAGAAGCTGTCACAGGCACCCCAACTTCAGCAACCACCACCTTGGTTAATCAACAGCCATCCACATGAAAGCAAGACTCTTTACCAGCAAAAAGATTATGACACTCTGAAGGCTCATAGGATCATTAGCATTTTTAGAAATAAAGTATTTTTAAATTAAGGTATGTACATTTTTTAGACACAATGATATTGTACACAAAGTAGACTCTAGTGTAAATGTAACTTTTATATGCCCTGGGAAACCAAAAGAAATCGTGACACAGTTTATTGAAATATTTTTATTGCAGTGGGCTGGAACTCAATTCACATATCTTGGAGATGGGCTTCCATTTCTTCTTTACATTGTATACATAGTAGGAGGTAAGATTATCTATATTGAGTGGGAGTGACAGTGAGGTAGTGGTGTAAATTACTTGAAAAAACTGAGGAAGATTTTAAATATGTCCTGAGCAGAATGAAGATGTGGACATGAGAGGAATGAAGGTGGGGACATAAAGACTGATTCCCAAGTAATTCTGAGGACTTAGAAGTGGTTAAAGATCATGCATTTGGTAGTACTATTGATCTGGACAAGTATTCAACCATTTGCGGCAGTATTTTCGTTGCCAAAGAAGATAATGCTGATGGCTAGTCCATTTTATAATGATACTATTTGCTTTATTATTTTCCTGACATATTCCTCTTAAATATATGAGATAACTACAACTACTGCCTTTATTTTACAGGACAGTGGGTGAGTAGCAATTTTACTTTCCAAGTCTTCCAAGGGACATCTGGCAAATCTGCATATATCTTAGGTCTTTACAACTGGAGAAGAGGGTGTTACTGACATTTATTGTGGAGGCCAGGGATCCTGTAATGCGTAGGACAGCGCTCCACAGTGAAGAATTACATGGGCCAAGTGCCAGTAGTGCTGAGGTGGAGAAACTCTGTTTATAGGTGAAGAAACAGGCTTACTAGGTAAAGTAATTTGCTCAAAGTTACACAGCTGAAAATGTTAAGCTAATAAACAGTGAACTGGATTTGAATGAGACACAGAGTCCTGGCTGCTCTTTTTGTAATTATCTGATAATAATTTAGATATGTAGAGATGAAATATGTACAAGTCAAGAAGGTTTAGAGTATGGGTATACAAAAGGGTGGTGAAGAAGAATAGAAGTGGCGATGACTGGATTTGAGAACAAAGAAGTATAAGATAAGGGTGTTGATAGCAACGCCTGCAAAGTAATATCACTGTTGTGTTTGATTATAGTATTTCAATGGATAAATAGATTGTGAGTCAAGTATTATTGTTGCTAAATGAGATATCAGTGTATAAAAGGAAGTCCTATTAGATTCAAAATAATAGGTGACTCATGAAATTACCTTTTATGTAGGCGGAAAATGGTTGAACATTTTCTACTTTATGTGGTTCAATCTACTAGTTAGGATTTCTACCAGACAGTGGAAAATAGTGGTTTGGAGCTAAGAGAATACACCATACCCCCACCTCTATGTTCTCTGAATTTGGGAAGAGGAAGTGGTTCCTGCTAAAGATAGCTGAAAAGAAATGATTCTTAGGAGAACTGCAGACCTGAAAGAAGGAGGCTGCCACATTACATTCATCCTTTGAAAGGAATGGTCAATTCCATAAGTGATTTTTAATTTCCATCTAATAAAATGCAAAGTTCTTGGTTTGTTATGTAACTATCTCTAAACTACGATGTGCCTAATTTTCATTTCAAGTCTCATCAAATTGACCTAGGTGATGGAAACCCATGTTGTAGGTTCTTGCCATAGTAATCTTGCTTTGATTTTCTTTGTGCCTGCTTCAGGATGCAACACACTATGTATGCATTTGTTACATGTTTATTGAATAAATCAATTTATACATAAATATTTAATTACATAAGTGAGTGAGCATGACCTTAAGAGAATTATTTCAGAAAATGTAATTTTTACTGAAAGTCTTTTGAGGGATAGGTTTGACAATGTAATTGTTTGATCTACACACCTATTTAACCATTAAAGTGAGAGAATAGGCTTGAGAAGAAACTGATGGCTTCTGTTTTATTTTCTAGTTGAATGGTATAAGGTAAAGGTTCTCCCTGTGCAACTGTGGAAATTATATCTCATATTAATTACTATTTACATTGAATATTCTTAATACTACTTAATGAATGATCTATTAAAAATAAATTTTAAGAAAAAAGTGTAGAACACTTAAAATATTAACACCACAAATTGCCTTTTCTCCTATAATTTAAAAGCACTGCATTGTGACATATTCTTGGTTTTATCTCTGAAAATTAACTATAATGTTAAATAAAATACTAGAAAAATGATATTTAAAAATCTATAAGCATATATAATTCTTAGGTTGTTAAAGTAAAATATTAATGTGAGTTCAAAAAGAGAATTTAAAAATATGTTACTGTTTTTATTACATAGCAATTCATTAAAACATATCTCATATTTTTGTTTATAAAATATTTTTGATAACTCAGACTATTTTTAATTGCACATTTATAAAAGTAGAATTTGATACTTCGTGTGATATGATCCCAAATACAAAGCAATTATATAGTTTATACACTTTTTTTAATGCTCAGTTCTTATTTCTACTGCCTTCACTGTTTTAAATATTTGCAGTGTATTTTATCCTATTAATATATTTGATTAATATCTTTAAAACTTTAAAGATGATACTCTGTTGATATTTGTAGAACATCGCAAACTGTAGTGTGATATTTAATGATGGATTTAGACCAATTCTTGACATATTTATATCTCCAATCAGATTAAATTTTATCTACTTTTCGGGAATAAAGCCATTTAGGAACAAAAGATTCAAGCAGTTTGAATATTACCAAACAGTATGTGTTCTTTTAGTCATATAGTTTTAATTGTTCTTATTGTGGGGAAGAAATCCTTGAAATGCAACAAGCCATCAAACAAAATACATAATATGCTACTAAAGACCTTATAATTTGTTTATTTTGTTGCATTTATTTGTATTCTTCTTCTATTCTTCTGCTCTCATATATTTTTATTATGCTCAATAATGTTAATTTGGGGAGGGAGGATATTAACATTGTTTCAAATTATGATCTTATCAGTTTCATAACTTCTGTACATTCTTTAAAAATGACGTGCTATGTTGTTCCCAAGATTTTCATGTTGAATAAGGTATTCAAAGAATTGGAATAAGACGTATAGACATTTAAGAAAACTATATTTACACCAATTATTTTATGTGAGAACAACCTATACTAGTGCAGGCATATCATGTCTTTTAAAGAGTTGTATAAAAATTAAGAAAAGAGTATTTTTATCGAAAACCCTGACACTCCGAAAATTAGAAGTTTATGTCATGAAGGAGAAGAAATGAAGATCAGAAGTGAGACTGTAATTCCATGAGTTTTGTCTAGTATAACTTTATTCACTTTATTTTCAGTCTTTACATTCATTTTTAATAGTGTATAAATCAGAAATAGAGCAGCATAAAAAGAAAGTCATCTTTGGAGATTCACATTTGGGAAAATAAAGCATTTATTCTATCTTCTCAAGCCACACAAATTTTAACCTTTTCTCTCTCTCTCGTTTTTTTTTTTAAAGATTTTGTAGGTTTATATAGTTAGGGTCCCCCAAGTTATGCTGCAGTGACACAACAACCAAAGCTTGTTACTCAATTCTGCCTCATGTCCATGGAAGGCAGACAGGAGCCCCGGCTCCATTGCAAGTTCGATATGGGAAAGAGAGTATGTGCCTGTTTTTTCCCAAAATTTCCACCTAGAAGTGAAAGTAACCACTCCTGCTCACATGTCATTGCCCAAAATGAATCCCATAGACACATTCAACTTCAAGTGTAATGAAAATGCAATTACATGGCAGGAGAGATATGAAATACTTGCGAGAGAGTATACATCTTCTATCAACAATGTAAAATAATAAATGTCAGTGATATAAGTGATCCTCAAAATGTTGACAAAAAGAAAGTTAAACAAAATAGAATATTAATCCAGTATTTTACATATCATAAAGATAGCATCAAAATATGAAAAACCTTAACAGAATATATTTTTATCTTAATTAAATACTTTAATCTTCTAGTCTTTGGTCATTGTGTATTATGCCATACTCTATTAAATATGATTGTCATATGGAAACAGTTTCGGAAAATATAAATTACTTAATCTCTGTGCATACATATATAACTAAATTATCACTTGTGCATACATTTCCTTTTGCTCGGAACTAGAAGAGTGAGTTTAGTTTCCAGGATTTTGTAAAAAATATAGGTACATAGAATCTATTCTTTTTTAAATGCATATTGTTGGAGCAGAAAAATGGGGTTGTCTCTCTGTGACATACGCTTGCTACATCTTACATCTCCAACAATCTCTCATTCAAGCACTTTAAAACACATTCCTGTATGTCACCTCACAGGGTAGCATCATGCAATCAGGACACAAAAATGCTAGATGTATTTTGACTTCTGAATAGACTCTGTAATTAGGTTTGGCATGAATAACTGAAAAAACTGTCTTTTCTCATGCCAATAAAGAAAACAAAGCCTACATTTTGGTTAATCTTATTCTCCAATATTATAAAAATTAATAGAAAAAAATGCATTGAATTCATTTTAAACATATTCAGTGATTACATTTTAAATACTTTATTGAAGAAAATTAATTTTAAGTTATACTTCTCATATGTCAGTACAAGATATATCTCTAATTGAATACATTAAAATAATTTTTGAATCTTATTAAACTAGACATTCATAAAAGTTGTCTTCCTATTTTAATCTTCTTTATAAAAATACAAATATATACACAGTTTATCCTAAAGGTAGTTTCTTAAAATTTTGGAATAAAAATGATAAATGAATACGGAGATGAAATGAGTGTTTAAAATTTTTTAAATAGATTAACTCTTGAATATATTTGGAGATCTCAAAATATTTCATGAATATTACATTTATCTAAAAACACCAACTAAATAGCTTTCTCTATTTCAAAAATACATGTGGATTTAGAGATACCCTCAAAGGATTACCTGGTAAATTATGTTATTTTCTCAAAAAAGTAAACTTTTCTTGGATGTCTCTGTGTAGAATTTTGAGCACAGTTGTTCATGCTGTTTTTTCTTAAGCTGAAAGATGTCACTGCCAGGTCTTAAACACAAGGAGCAGAATGCCAGTGAGAACAACTTGCCCAATATCTGTCAAATTAGGCCAAGCATGGGCCAATGCCCAGAATCCATGAAGAATGCTCTAAAGGTCAGGACATCACTAACTGCAAAAAGCCCAGAATTGCCTTTTAAGGAGTATAAAGTACATTTATCTCCTTCCACATGCAAAAAATAAAAAATCAAAAAGGAATCTGTATTTCTAGTCTATCTGAAACTAAAATGAATATTGATGACTTGGTTAGAAGTTACATGCTTTAGGTAGTATTATCACTCAATAAAAATGCTATGCCATAATTAAAGAGATAATATAATCAATTTCTTTTTCAGGATAACTGGAACATTTTTCAAGTAGTTAAAACCCCCCCCAAAAAATCTTTAGTTAAAAATGTATAGTAAATAAATCTGAGCCTGTTGAATACAGAAGATATTAATTATTTCTCTAGCACTAAAATCAATAGAGGACAGGCATGCTCTGACTGAAAATACGATTTTGTATCACTGTATATAAAACGATAATTTAATTTCTAGTCTCTAGAAAGACCAAAGATACGGTCTTTACTTTTTTTCTCCTCTGCAACATATACAAGGAATAAATGAAAGATATTTTTAAGCTACACATTTAAAGTGAAAATAATAGACATGATCAAAGTGTTTCTTTTTATGTAGCTGTTTCTCAACTGAGTACTAACAAACAAGACAATGAAACAGCTAGCATAGAAAATATGTGCAGGATAAAGTTAGGGGAAAATAGGTAATGGAATCTCAAATAAATATATCAATTGAAACAAATTATAAAGATGCATTCATATAGCAAGCATTGAGATTTGACTGTTTCATACTTTTCAATGGTTTTAAATAGCATCTTATTTATAATACAAAAATTGGAACTGTTTTTATAGTATATGTCTTTTTACATGTTTTCTAATTGTTGATACGTTTTTAATGACTATCACTTGAGCTTTTCTCATTTTCTGTGAGGATCAAGTTACAATAAAATATTGTTCACTGGGTTTGCTGAGATGTTGCTAAACATGACTTTGAGCATAGACCATTAATATTACTGAAGAAATATACTGGCTAGACATAAAATCAGAATGATGAATTTGGGAGATGCTGTCCTGTAATTTTTAAAAAGCATGTAAGTTTTATATTTTCCTCTAATTTTGCTTTCTGGAGATTATTAAAATTGAAAAGTTACATTGTCATGAGACACATGGGAATTTTTAAAAATTAATAGATAGCAGATAGAAGTGTTAAGTAATGATTTTAGTTAATGTTTAAATATATTAAAATTCAAGCAGGTGCACAACAATTTTATTGTATTTAGTAACAAAAGCCATTTGACTATCTAGAGAAGGTGAGAAACTATAATTCTACCTTGGGGATATCTTCCATTATTTTTGTTATAAGCTTCTTGTTAATTAATAATGACTTCTAATAAATAAAATTTTGGTATATCATTTAGTAAATAATATACCTATTAAGTTGCTTAGTGACTTGCATTTTGTAAATATGGAAATAAATTGGCTTTGAATTGTAGATCAAATTTAATACTTAAAATGTTAAAGAAAGATTTAAGCAATATGATGTTAAAGATTTTTTTTTAATAAAATGTTACAAAGGATGAAACACTCTAATCACAAATAAACATTGCTAGAAGACATTTTTTTTCTGAAAACAGTCTTGATTGGCTTAAAAATACATTTTTACAGCTTCTTTGAGTTTTATTTTCAATTAAAAGACAGCAATTTCTGTATTTAGAACATCACTGGGACAAAATTAACAAGCTAATCTCATTTAGCATTCAACTAAATGTTTACATAAATTTTCAAGGCCATGGATGGGTATTCTAACAGTGGGGAGCAAAGAGCTCCCTAGAAATAGTAAAAAAAAAAACAACACTTTTTTAAGACTCAAATTAATCAAACAGAAATGATGTAATTGTACTAATTTCTGGATTAAATTAGTATAAATTTTCTTGAATTATTTACATTAACTAACCTAATTAATGTGCCCATGTTCTCTTTTGGTAAATTTGTAAGATTTTAAAACACCAAATAACCTTAAGGAAAGTCCTTTTTAATATAGTTCTTAATTCTTCTCAATTATAGTTCCAATTATGTTAACAAATAAGACTCAACTTCATAAACTAGTACAGCTACTGAAAAGTTTCAGAAATGCATTGACAAACTCTCAGATAAACTTTTCATTTTAAATGAAAAGAAATGCATTAATTTAAAATGATAGATTTAACTTTGGTGGCATAATACATTTAAGTATATATTATGTAACTAAGAGGGTAGAACATTTATATTTTGTTCTTCTGTTTATATGCCAGCATTAAACTGTTAGTTTTTCTAATGGTTTTTATCATATCAGAATATTTTTCAAGAAAGACCATAATCCAATTTCATTAATTAAATACTTCAAACCTTCAGTAAAATATATTAGACTTGGAAAATATTAAAGACAGAAACATTACAAACATCCAAATATTTATTTCCAGCTTTATTCGTCAAACCATTCATCGTGTGTGTGTGTGTGTGTGTGTGTGTGTGCCCGTGCGCGCGCTCATGAGCGTGTGGAGTACTTTTTATTTTTCAAAGCATTCAAAACATTGTCAAATAATTTTTTAAAAAAATTTACATTTATAAACATTTCTCCAAATTGATCAGCTTTCCCTCTTGTGTGTAATTGGGTTATAAGGTACACACTTCTTGATATGTGTATGTTATTTACTACCATATCCCTATTCAGAACAATACTCTCTTTGCAGCTCTCTAAAGAAGAGAGCTTTGAAGCTCTCTAAAAAAGAAAGTTCCAAGTGAACTTTCTTTCCTTCTTTTCATTTCTGCTTTAAAGATTTTCAATAACTTTCACTCCTGCGCTAAATAAAAGGAAGTAATAAACATATTCTCATATCTCTATTTTTATTTGATATGTCTAAGATTTATATTAATCTAATAATAATTTTATATTAAATAGTACAAATATGTGGTTTGAAAAATCAAATAGTGGCATAAATTTATAATCAATAGTAAATAACACTTGTCCTATTCTTCCTCTTCCCTCCCTGGATTCTACTTTTAACCCTTTTAGTTGTTTCTTCTGAAATTTAACTTCAGAACATATATATATGCAGTACATGTTAACTGAATGATAGTCATGTATTGATCTTTTCATGAGACTGTATCTACCAAATTCTTATTCTATTATCAAAGTTAAGAATTTCAGTTCCTTACTATTGAGCTATTTACCTATGACACTGTGCAGTTGATGCTAAACTTTAAGTCAGAGAAGTAATCATTGTCAAAAATCTGTAAAATGAAATAAAACCTCAAGACAACATAAGTCTCGATATGACAGTTTCTCACGTGTCAACATGAATATAAAACTGATGATACTCCAACGTTGTAACCACTCTTGTTTGGCAAAACAAAACATAATCACCACAGAAAGGTAAGTACCTAATTTAAGGGTATAAAATGCATGTGTAGTATTCTGTGTAGTGGAATACAAGTGTAAAAGAACATGAACTAATGGATTGGCAAACTATGATCATTATCATAAAGCTGTTGTGAAAATAAATATGAACTACAGAAGTAGATATTTAAGAGATAAGTTTCGCACTAGAATGAAGAAGCTAATGTTGACCTCAGTCTAATGACTATTTACGTAAAGAGAAAACAGGTTATTTGTGAGCAATTATTTATTTATTTATTTTTTTGCAGGCCCTAAAATGTGTTTTCTATATTGTTGCTCACTAAATAAGGTAAGTATTATTTTATTTTCCTTTTTAATAGCAACCTACAGTAGACAGTTTCAGTTTTTCTGAAAATACGTATATGAAAACAATCACATTTCTGGGGGGACAAATGGGTTTCTGTCCTAAGTGAACTGGGTTTTTTGGATTAACAAATGTCCTTTTTGGCTTAATTTAATATCCCCGTGTTTACTTTCCTTAAGAAGGCAACTGGAATTTCAAAAATATCCCTGTTTATATATATATATATATATATATATATATATATATATATATTTCTGTCCATCTGTCTGTCTGTTATCTATCAATCCATCATCGGTCTATTCTTGGTATACATAAATGATATTATTGATTAAAATTTTGGTTTGAACACATATGTCTCAACTATGTATGACTAACAGTCCTTTCCAGAGTGAGCATATGTGCAGAGAATGCTTCAATCTGTGACTGTTGCAGAGCATGTCACAAATGATCTACCCTTTAAATGTACCATCAGTCCCTGAAGTCAGAAGAGTTACTCTGTTCTTGCCATGCTAGACGTCCTCTTGTATTCTCCCTACTTTCCCTTCCCTGTCTACATCCTGGAGAGTCTCAGCCCTAGGATGATATTAGAAAGTTGACTTTAGTGGATACTTACTTTTTATACCTAGCTTGATTGAGCTATGGCGTGATGTTGCAGCTCATGTGTTAATACCACATTAGCTCTTCCATAGCTAATGTTTTTAAGTATTTACAAGAAAACTACTCTGGAAGCAAAATGTCTACTTCATTTATCTGTGTATGATTCAGGCTTGGTGGTATATTTTCACGATACTATGATCAACTTCCAAACTTTTTTAGGAAAAAAAGTGGTTCAGGGCAGGCGCAGTGGCTCATGCGTGTAATCCCAGCACTTTAGGAGGCCAATGCAAGCAGATCACAAGGGCAGGAGATCGAGACCATCCTGGCTAACATGGTGAACCCCATATCTCTCCTAAAACTACAAAAACATTAGCCGGGTATGGTTGCACACGTCTGTAGTCCCAGCTGCTCGGGAGACTGAGGCAGGAGAACTGCTTGAACCCGGGAGGCAGAGGTTGCAGTGAACCGAGATCACACCACTGCACTCCAGCCTGGGCGACAGCAAGACTTGGTCTAAAAAACAAAAAAAAAAGGAAAAAAAAAAAAAAAAGAAAAAAAGAAAAAAAGAAAAAAAGTGATTCAAACCACTTCCAATAGGTAAGAACATATATATATTTTTTCTGTTAAGTAAAATTAATTTTCATGTAGAGAAGTTGCTGGTCGACTTTAAAAATAATCTCTCTACTACTGAATCAATATATTGAAACCATATCTAAATTTTCCAAATAAAGATAGGAGTTTACAATGATGTTTTCTCCAGGGAAATGAAAATGAAATTCTAGGTATCATAGCCACCACACCCACTTGCAAAAAAAAAAAAAAAAAAATGAGGTTATATACAGAGATACAGGGGGGAATTTATGTCTTCCATAGTATAAACAAATATTGCAGCGTACACAGGAACTTTGTACTTTGTTGTGAGTTAATTTGTGAAGTTTTTGATCACTGAGTAGCTGTAAAGAAATTAAACTAAAACACTGGTTCTAAGTGTGGTTTTTTTTTTTTTTCATTATACTTTAAGTTCTAGGGTACATGTGCATAATGTGCAGGTTTGTTACATATGTATACTTGTGCCATGTTGGTGTGCTGCACCCATCAACTCGTCAGCACCCATCAATTCACCATTTATATCATGTATAACTCCCAATGCAATCCCTCCCCCCTCCCCCCTCCCCATGATAGGCCCCAGTGTGTGATGTTCCCCTTCCCAAGTCCAAGTGATCTCATTGTTCAGTTCCCACCTATGAGTGAGAACATGCGGTGTTTGGTTTTCTGTTCTTGAGATAGTTTGCTAAGAATGATGGTTTCCAGCTGCATCCATGTCCCTACAAAGGACACAAACTCATCCTTTTTTATGGCTGCATAGTATTCCATGGTGTATATGTGCCACATTTTCTTAATCCAGTCTGTCACTGATGGACATTTGGGTTGATTCCAAGTCTTTGCTATTGTGAATAGTGCCGCAATAAACATACGTGTGCATGTGTCTTTGTAGTAGAATAATTTATAATCCTTTGGGTATATACCCAGTAGTGAGATGGCTGGGTCATATGGTACATCTAGTTCTAGATCCTTGAGGAATTGCCATACTGTTTTCCATAATGGTTGAACTAGTTTACAATCCCACCAACAGTGTAAAAGTGTTCCTATTTCTCCACATCCTCTCCAACATCTGTTGTTTCCTGACTTTTTAATGATTGCCATTCTAACTGGTGTGAGATGGTATCTCATTGTGGTTTTGATTTGCATTTCTCTGATGACGAGTGATGATGAGCATTTTTTCATGTGTCTGTCGGCTGTATGAATGTCTTCTTTTGAGAAATGTCTGTTCATATCCTTTGCCCACTTTTTGATGGGGTTGTTTGTTTTTTTCTTGTATATTTGTTTGAGTTCATTGTAGATTCTGGATATTAGCCCTTTGTCAGATGAGCAGATTGCAAAAATTTTCTCCCATTCTGTAGGTTGCCTGTTCACTCTGGTGGTAGTTTCTTTTGCTGTGCAGAAGCTCTTTAGTTTAATTAGATCCCATTTGTCAATTTTGGCTTTTGCTGCCGTTGCTTTTGGTGTTTTAGACACCAAAACAGCATGGTACTGGTACCAAAACAGAGATATAGACCAATGGAACAGAACAGAGTCCTCAGAAATAATACCACACATCTACAGCCATCTGATCTTTGACAAACCTGAGAGAAACAAGAAATGGGGAAAGGATTCCCTATTTAATAAATGGTGCTGGGAAAATTGGCTAGCCGTAAGTAGAAAGCTGAAACTGGATCCTTTCCTTACTCCTTATACGAAGATTAATTCAAGGTGGATTAGAGACTTAAATGTTAGACCTAATACCATAAAAACCCTAGAAGAAAATCTAGGTAGTACCATTCAGGACATAGGCATGGGCAAGGACTTCATGTCTAAGTGTGTTTTAATCCAATGACATCTTTGTTAGTTTACAAATTTTATCAACTATAACCTCAGAAATACATATACCTGGTTTATGTTCTGTGAACTAGTCATCATTATAGAGAATAGAATCTGAACTTTAAAAAGTCATTGTGATGAATGAGACATTCAATGTCATGTGTATATATATATGTGTGTGTGTGTATGTGTATATATATAATGTTGGTTTCATATATATATATGTTACGACTTATGTTCCATACTCTAAAAGAAATTCATATAATTTTATCCTCTCTGTGCAACAGAACAAAAGCAAGAAGTTTACTTCATTGTTATTACATTAAGATAATGTCACATAAGCATGTTGTTCCGGACATTTTCTTACAGCCCTCCCCCTTTCCCCACAGATTGTCTTTCCATTCTCCTCCACCCTGCTTTGTGACCTGGAACCCTGTCCTTCAAGGGCTACACCATCTGGGCTGCACCGAGCCTGGGAGATGCACCAGCACATCTTCTTCTAAAAGGTAGGAGGAGAGGAGAGCCAGAGTCTTTATACCCTGGTTCCCAACTACGTAATGTGGCCATAGCCAATGCTGTGCAGCCCTCTTCGAAGTGCTCTCTTTTACAAGTTCTGCCACTTGCTACCTCCCCATGTCTTCCATGGTGGATAGTCCCCATCCATCTACCCATGACTGCTAGACCAGAGACATGCATCATTCTTTCTTGGTTTCCCTTAGATCTTTCTAAAATTGTTCTTCATTGAACTCTGACAAATTATCCCTTTTGAGTGAGTCATAGTTCTCCTTTATGAAGTCTAAATATTGAGCTAAACTTAATATTTGTGCCACAAAATTGTTTATAAAAAATAGAAAATATAATTCTAAGAAAGATAAAATTTTGCCTGGGAATTATTTTGTAAGTACAACTATAAAAATATTTACATTTGATCATTTTACCTAATAAGTACACATGTAAATTGATATGATTTGGATATTTGTCTCCTTCCAAATCTCATGTACAAATGAAATTCCCAGTGTTGGAGGTGGGGCATAGTAGTCGGTGTTTGGGTGATGGGGGCGGATCCCTCATGGTTTGGTGCTGTCCTTGTGATAGTGAGCGTGTTCAAGAAAGATCTGGTGTTTTGAAGATGTGTGACACCTCTCCACCTCCTTATTCTTGCTTTTGCCATGTGACATGTCTGCCTACTCCTTCACCTTCCATTATAAGTAAATACTTCCTGAGACCTTGCCAGAAGCTATGCAGACCAGATGCTGGTGCCATGCTTCCTGTACAACCTGCACATCTGTGAGCCAATTAAACCTCTTTTCTTTATAAATTACACAGTCTCAAGTTTTTCTTTGTAGCAATACAAGAATGACATAATACATAAATATAATATTTTTATAATTGTTAGCACATAATATGTGTATAAAAGTAATTAAATATATTTAAACATGATAGACTCTTGTCCTTTAGTAATTTTTGCATAAAAGAGCACCATGTCTAAAATAATATCCATATATTTCAAAGTGTCTATTTTCTAATAGTGTGCTATTAATAAGACTTAAGGTTTGCATTTATGTCTGAAAAGAAACAAAAAAATTCAGAGCACATATAATTATGTCCTTTATTTTCACATTTCTGTATATTTAAATAATTATAGCACTCTATTACAAACACTTATATACAGTTTTTTTGGTTAAGGTATTTTATATAAATATTGAGGATACAGAGATGAACAAATCTCCTTCATCAAAGAACTCAGAGCCAAATGTGCTAGAGGGAAACATGTACAAAATAACACCCAAAACAGAGAGGTAGAGGAACTGATTTTACACAAATTATACGTGTTGTAACATTGCAACAAAGTATTAACAGTTGTATACTAGTAGCAGCTCTATCAGCACCCTCTGTTATTGCTTCTGTCTCTAGTTCTTAGATCCATAGCAAGCTGAAGTGTCTAAGGTCCATCCCTCCCACCCATTCTCTAGGTGGCCCATTTGTTTCTGTTGCTTCAGACAGAATATTTAGATGATCATATTTATACCATCTTAAATAATAAAATATACGTTTGGAATTAAAGGCTCAAAGTATGTGTAGAGGAAATCCCATATGTATCCCAAATTTGCCTGATAGTTTGATCAGAGCAGGCACGAGTAGGTACTAAAATTTTTAAAGATAATAGATTAAAATAAAAGCAAATGACCAAAGAGAGCAACCAGCATGATTCCTGAAATTGCCATTATCTCTCAATTAAAATGCAAGACATGTTACCAAAAGCTATTCTTAAGAGTGATTTATATTCAATAATACTTTTGATGTCAGATTTTAAATTACATTATTTTCTGCAATGACCACTAATTTTAAAGGCAAAACCTTCTAGAATAAAACTTTTATAGACATAGTATATATTAATGCACTAAAATTGTGGATTATAGGTTTATATTTTGAATGAAATGTTAAAATACTTTTTTTTAATAAAACAAAAATGTATTTTAAATGGGCATGATTTAGGAATGAGCTTGGATTAATGAGTTTACAAAATCGTAAAAATACCTTAAATCATTAGGCTACTTAATTTAATCAACTTTATGAAACCCAAATTAAGTATTATAAACTTGTTGAAGAAAGTAGAATAGCATGGGATTACTAAAGAGCTTTTAATAATTAACATTTTCCTCTCATCTTTATTGTATAAAGTGACACCTTTATCTCTGGCATACATAGCTGGGTGGATGGGGCTGCCTTTTACTCAGAATCACAAAAATGGAAAAGGGACAGACTTTGAAGTACAGAATCATGTGTTCAGCTTGGTCATGCAGAGTATGAAGTGCTTTGAGGCAGTCAAAAAAAGATGTCCAGCAGGTAGCTGAGAGAAGGATTCTGAATCTGTGAGGAAATATTTCTTGACCGTTTTTGTACAGTTAATTTTATGTGACAACTTGGCACCCATATACATCTCCTTAAACATATTTAGTCATCAAATAAAGGCAATAACAAAGTTCTACTTCCACCTAACATGATGAAGCTATCATGCATACAACTGTAACAAACAAACCCTTTCCCCCATAAGACAATGCAAATTTCTTTGGGGGATGCTTAGTCTTCTTCTTGATAGCTCATAACTGAAATACTGTGATGTAAAGAAAACAGTACTGTGGAAGCTGAGGCAACTTTATCTCAGATGCTAATCCACCATGTTGACTTCAACTAAGCTCAGTTCCAGGAATGCTCCTATGTTTCTATTTTATCTACTGTTCTTTGTGTAAGAGCATGTATTTACCGTAAGTTCTGCCCTTAGGTCAAAACAACCTTGATGTTATTGTACTTACCATAAATCCTGCCCTTAAGCAGTAGTCCTACACATCCCTTCTGAAGCACATACACTCTGTCCATATGCCATATAAGTCCTGGGTCTAAGGAGTAACAGTGCAAGGATCCACCACCTTATCTAACGACCCCCTGATTATGGCTTCTGTTTGTAAGTCCTTGTGAAATGTTTCTAAGAAACTGGATTTGTCAGCTTCTTTCTTCGGCTTTGACTTTTGGGGGTAGGTTTGCTTAAACCTGATCACTGTGGAACAAATATGTAAAAACTGTCAAAACAGATGAACACATCTTATGTTACAAGATAAGGAGATGAGAGGAAAGCAACATGGTTCTACTCACCAAAGCCTGCCTGGCTACATGCACTTCTGGACAATTAGCCAGCAGTGGAGATCAGTGTTGAGTCCCGGAAATGACAATACTCCCCAGGGTGATCTGCCAGCTGTCTAGTGGCAGGTGGATTACCTGATTGCATCGGACAACTTCCATCATAGGAGAGAAAGTGTTATGTTTTTACAGGAATAGACACTTAACAGTGGATACAAATTTGTCTTCCCTGCATGCAATGCTTCTGTCAAAACTATCATCTTTGAATTTACAGAATGTCTAATCTAATTTTACTGTATTCCACCCAGCATTTCTTCTGATCAAGGAACTTACCACACAGTCAATGAAGTGTGGCAATTGGCTCATGCTTATGGAATTCACTGATCTTATCATGTCCTCTCTATTGTAAAGCAGCTGGCTTAACAGAACAACGGAATGGCCTTTTGAAGACTCAGTGATAGCACTAACTAGGTGATCATTCCTTGCAGGGCAGGGCAAAGTTCTCTAGGAGGCTGTATAAACTGAATCAGCATGCTGTCAGGCTATATGGTGCTGTCTATCTTATACCCAGAATGTACCTGTTTAGGAATCAAGTGGAAATGGCTGTGGCAATACACAGTATTACCACAAGTGACCTGCTAAGGAATGTTTGCTTCTTGTCCCTGTACCTTACGCTGTGCTGGCATACAGAGAGGAATACTTCCACTAAGAAACACAATGATTACATTGAATTGGATATTAAGACTCTCCCGGATCCCCAGCTACTTGGGCTCCTCACACCTCTAAATGAACAGGCAAAGAAGGGAGTTACTGCATTGATTGAGTGATTGTTCCTGACTACGAAGGGCAAATTGGATTGTTACTGTACAATGGAGGTAAGAAAGAGTACTTCTGAAATACAACATATCTGTTATGGAATCTCTTAGTACTAAATTGCCATGCCCTGTGATTAAAGTCAACGGAAAAGTACAACCATGTAATTTAGACAGAGCTACTTGTGGGATTTTTATCATATAACATCTATTGATTTTATATCATGGTATTTAAATATTGTTAACTTTATATTATGGTATTTAATTTATGGGATATAGAGAAAACTAAACATCACCAAGAGCTTTGTATCCTCTTCTGGGGAAAGAGTTAGTGCATTTCTGGTTGTACGTAGGATAGTTATATTATGTTAGGTGGAAGTATGACCTTGCTATTGTCTTTATTTGAAGATGAGGTATGGTTTAAGCAGTTGTATATGGGTACCAAATTGACAAAGGGTGCACTTATAATGGTTAATTTTATGTGTTAATTTATCTAGGCCATGGTACCTAGAGATTTCACCAAACATTCTAAATGTTTCTGTGAAGGTATGCATTAGAAGAGATTAACATTTAAATCAGTGGCCATTTTGAGTAAAGTAGGTTACCACCTATAATGGAGGTAGGCCTCATCCAACCAGTTGAAGGCCTAAAAAGAAAAAAAGACTGACCTCCTCAAGAGGTTTTCCCCAAGAGAAAAATTCTGCCAGCCAACTGCCTTTGAATTAGAGCTGCAATATAAACTCTTCCTTGAGTCTCCAGTCGGCAAGCCTACCTATAAACTGTGGAATGGTAAACCTCCACAATTGAATGAGCTAATTTCTTTTCTTTTCATTTCTTTCTTTCTTTTTTTTCTTTTTAAGACAGAGTCTCATTCTGTCACCCAGGTTGGGGTGCAATGGTGTGATCTCGGCTCATTGCAGCCTCTGCCTCCCGAGGTCCAGTGATTCTCCTGCTTCAGCCTCCCGGGTAGCTGGAATTACAGGCACGCACCACCATGCCTGGCTACTTTTTATATTTTTAGTAGAGATGAGGTTTCACCATGTTGGCCAGGCTGGTCTTGAACTTCTGACCTCAAGTGATCCACCCACCTTGGCCTCCCAAAGTGCTAGGATTACAGGCGTGAGCCACTGCACCCGGCCACTAATTTCTTAAAATAAATACTAATCCTCATCCCTCTGTCTCTTTCTTTGTAAATAGATAGATAGAAGATAGAAGATAGATAGATAGATGGATAGATAGATAGATAGATAGACAGATGTGTGTATTTACCCTACACCCTATTGTTTGTTTTCTTCTCCCTCTGGAGAACCTCAATTCAATTATTTTCCCATTGATGTGCAGTGCTATTTCCACCATGTATCATACATCATATGTGCTTGGAGGAATACGATCTATGAGTTCTATTCCATTTAGCCAGTTTAAAATACTGGCTTGGTAATAAACTTCTTCAAAGTTCCATGGCTATTTTTGACTTTTACAATTCCATTAGGATTATAGTATCGACTTGTCAAGCTATGCTAAAATTCCTGGTGAGATTTTGATTAGAATGCCAATGGACTTTTTAACTTGGAGGACAAACTCTCCCATTTCATCCATCTGTTAACTTTTCCTCATTGTAGGTCTCCTCATATGGTTTGTAAACATTGACTGTGCACTCGCTGTGAGAACAGTTTTCATGACAGCCCCATGAGTCTTGGCTTTTGAAAAATCTATAAAGGAAAGTTTTATATTTTTTCCATGATGGAAACACCAGGGCCCTCAGGTTTTTGAAGTCATAGTTTTTTATATGAATTTCTCAACTTACTATTCACAAAATACTAGAGAGGTGTGAATTTGATAACCACATCTGCTTGAAACTTCTGACCCCTCAAGGGTAACTTTTTTTTTTTATTATTATACTTTAAGTTCTAGGGTACATGTGCATAACGTGCAGTTTTGTTACATATGTATACTTGTGCCATGTTGGTGTGCTGCACCCATCAACTCGTCAGCACCCATCAGCTCGTCATTTACATCAGGTATAACTCCCAATGCAATCCCTCCCCGCTCCCCCCTTCCAATGATAGGCCCCAGTGTGTGATGCTCCCCTTCCCAAGTCCAAGTGATCTCATTGTCCAGTTCCCACCTATGAGTGAGAACATGCGGTGTTTGGTTTTCTGTTCTTGTGATAGTTTGCTGAGAATGATGGCTTCCAGCTGCATCCATGTCCCTACAAAGGACTCAAACTCATCCTTTTTTATGGCTACATAGTATTCCATGGTGTATATGTGCCACATTTTCTTAATCCAGTCTGTCACTGATGGACATTTGGGTTGATTCCAAGTCTTTGCTATTGTAAATAGTGCCACAATAAACATGCGTGTGCATGTGTCTTTATAGCAGCATGATTTGTTATCCTTTGGGTATATACCCAGTAATGGGATGGCTGGGTCATATGGTACTTCTAGTTCTAGATCCTTGAGGAATCACTATACTGTTTTCCATAATGTTTGAACTAGTTTACAATCCCACCAACAGTGTAAAAGTGTTCCTATTTCTCCACATCCTCTCCAGCACCTGTTGTTTCCTGACTTTTTAATGATTGTCATTCTAACTGGTGTGCGATGGTATCTCATTGTCGTTTTGATTTGCATTTCTCTGATGGCCAGTGATGATGAGCATTTTTTCATGTGTCTGTTGGCTGTATGAATGTCTTCTTTTGAGAAATGTCTGTTCATATCCTTTGCCCACTTTTTGACGAGGTTGTTTGTTTTTTTTTCTTGTATATTAGTTTGAGTTCTTTGTAGGTTCTGGATATTAGCCCTTTGTCAGATGAGTAGATTGCAAAAATTTTCTCCCATTCTGTAGATTGCCTGTTCACTCTGACGGTAGTTTCTTTTGCTGTGCAGAATCTCTTTAGTTTAATTAGATCCCATTTGTCAATTTTGGCTTTTGTTCCCATTGCTTTTGGTGTTTTAGACATGAAGTCCTTGCCCATGCCTATGTAACTTTTTATGTACTCTTTTAGCCTAGCACCTGAAGGGGTACAAGATTCTTTGGTACCTTCCTAAACTGATAAGTGGAATTCACATTCCTTTTTACATACCACTATGACTTCTGCTGTTATGTTGGCAGCTTAGTTTCAAGTTCCATTTTAATCGAGTCTTGATTTCTGGAATCCTTGATTTACATGGATATGAAGACCATAGCCGCTTCCCTTTATTTGGTTCAGAAAACACCAAAATACATTTATACCTCAGCTCCTGCAGAATAGACTTCTTCATGTCTCCTATGATTTAATTGACTATAATTGATAAAGATTTAATTACCTATTTTATACTTGATTTCTTAAAACAAAATCTGCTCTTGGATTATCAATTTTAATTATTTTGCAATGGTAATTTAGATGGTAGTGAAGAAGATGACTTTGAAATGATCATGGAGACCACATAAAATGTCTAGGGTCTAGTAAAGGAATACTACATTATTTCCTTGAACTCAATTTTTCTCATTTATAAAATGGAAATAATGAAAAAACAATAGTTTTGGATATTATGTGAGATATCATGTGTAGCACTTTACAACTATTTTAGAACATATTATACACTTAATGAACAAGAAACATTATAGGCTTTGACTGACTTACTTCAAAAATATGTATATGAAGGAAGGGAGTGTGAACAAGTGTTTTAAAAATATTGAGTATGTAGAAATGGAAGGTATAAACCAATTACACACTTTTTTAATTTGAGAAAGGGTCTCAGTTTGTTGCCCAGACTGGAGTACAATGGTGTGATCTTGATTCACTGCAATCTTCATCTCCCAGACTCAAGCAATTCTTCCACCTCAGCCTCCTCAGTAGGTAGGACTACAGGCATGCATCATCAGGCCCGGTTAATTTTTTTATTTTTAGTAGATGGGGTTTCACCTGTTATTGGGGTTCAAGCTATCTGTCCACCACGGCCTCCCATAGTTTTGGGATTACAGGCATGAGCCACCGAACCCCACTCCACTAAACTCTTACAAAGTCAACACACACGTATATAAATATGTATATATGTGTGTATGAACTTGCTTACATCTCTGAAGAGAAAGAATGACTCCTAAAAGCAATTCATATATTGTGTTTCTTATGCTCAACTAAGAAAACTGATTTGTTGCAATGTTTCTAAAAAGAAAAACCGCTGGTGTCAAGACATCTCCATGAGTGGTTCAGGTGTACTTTTGAACAGGTCTGATACTCTCTTTATCTTAACCCACGTGGAAAAAGTTTATTCCATTTTTCAAGGACCAAAACTGAGGTCCTATCAATTTATCCACAAGTGTCAGTTCTCCGTGTGAAAAAATTGAATAATGAGGACAGGTCTCATTACAAATAGCTATAAAGGTAATTAAGTTAGATAACGTGTACCATGTGGACTATTTTGATGGTGAACAGTGCTTGATATTTTTGTGTCTAAATTTTTTTAATCAGTTGTTCTCATCTTTGTATGTTGCTAAGATGAAGAGTCCATGAAAGTAAGGATTTTCTTCCTCCTTTTCTCCTCTCTTCTTCCCTGTCTCTCTCTCTCTCTCCCTCCTTACCCCTCTTCTTTCTGTACATCTGGCAGATTCATTTCCATGTATATTTATATAGCCCTTTATCTACATATGTAGACAATTTCATTCTATTTTTATAAATTTTTTACTTAAATTTTCTAACTTGCAGAATTTAAATCTTACATCATATTTTTTTCTTAAAATATAAGCACTTAAAACAACTGAATACAATTTTGACTGTATTTTAGCATACAGTTCAGAAATTTTATGATTTTGTAATTTTCATTTAACTAATAGTTAACACAATTGATTTATATCACAAATTGTATTTTTGAAAGTATTTATACTTGGTTTCTGTTGTTATTTTTGTTATTTATTTCTCATCATGATGTGTTTTAATTTTCTGCCAGGCAATCTGTTTCTCTCACAATTTCACCTTAAACAATAAGCTGTTTTGTGTCTGTGTGCCACCTTTAAAAAAATCAGCTTTTTAAGTGTTTCATAGATTAATAAAAAATAAGATATACCTCTCTTTGCAATGTTCATTTTAAAAAATATATTAATAAAATCAGTCTTACGAATTGTATTTTTTTATTTGATGTCTCTAAGCTTCTAAAAGTGTAGTTAATGAACTTAAGGTGGTGGTTAGAATTGGGCATTCTTATTTCTAATGAATCAAAATCTGTGGACATGAGTATCATAAATCAGGATGAGCATCATTATGCACATTTCTAAGTAATTTTTATACAAACTGACATTTGAGAATTGTGGATTCCTCTAATTTTTGACAATCAATATCTCATATAAACCTTAACATTTAAACAATGCCAAGGCAGTAGGCACATTTGGTATATTTTATTTAATCGCCACAATAATATTATCACGGTATTGTTGTTAAGAGTTAAAGAGCTGGAGTAATTCATACATCGTCACACTTCTAGTAAATTGAAGATTAGATGCAATCTCAGGTTATCTGGCTCCAGTGTCCTTGCTCTTAACCACTGTAAATATAATTTCTTTTCAAATAGAAACATGTAAACTGTGCCTCTATTAAAATTACACAGTAAAATATGTCTTTGTCAAAGTGTTCCTAATTTTAAGATGGATATAGTGGTTCATTACTACAAAATCTCCATTGTAAAATGTGTGATTAATGAAAAGAATACAGGCCAGGTGCACTGGCTCATGCTTGTAATCCCAACACTTTGGGAGGCAGAGGCAGGTGGATTGCTTGAGCCGAGGAGTTCAAGACCAGCCTGGGTAACATGGCAAAACAAAATCTACAATCTACAAAAATACCCAAAATTAGCAGTTTGCAGAGATGTGTGCCTACAGTCCCAGGATAGGGTGGGAGGATCGTCTGAGACTGTGAGGTCAAGGTTGCAGTCCAGCCTGCGCAATAGAGTGAAACCCTTTCTCAAAGAAAGAAAGAAACAGAAAGAGAGAGAGAGGAAGGAAGGAAGGGAGGAAGGAAGGAAGGAAGGGTGGGAGGGAGGGAGAAAGAGAGAGAGATGAAGGAAGGAAGGAAGGAAGGAAGGAAGGGAGGGAAGGAGGAAGGAAGGAAGGGTCTTTGCTTTATTTTATGCATTTCACACTATAGCAGGTATGAATATCCCAGTGCCTGTTCTTATGCTATTTGCTATATGAGAGATCTACATTTTTATTTCACTGTGTCTTTTATAATGAGTATATGCCTGATTGACTTTCCTTCCTCTGGTTTGTTAAAAAAATACATAACTTTGGGTATGTATATCAAACGGGTGAACTGGTGAAGATGGAAGTACCTTAGATTGCTTTCTATTTAATATTTTACAATGTTGCCTTAAAGATTTAAGTACTATTTGAGTGAGTCATCTGGGATCCAAGAGGCAATTTCTCATTATCTTTTTTTAATGATGCTCTCAAAATTTTACTCCCTTTTACTTTTTTGAACTTTCATGGTATTTTAACAGGAAAATTAGAATAAACCAGAAATTATAAACAGTACTACTTAAATATTAGTGGTAGAATATTAACAATTTAAGTTTTAAAATTTGTGAATAATGAACACAATAGAGATTTAATATTTGGAGGACAATATTGTAATGTATAAATAATAAATTTCTATCACAAACGAAATTTACCTTTGAATACAATGAGAGAGGGAATAGCTACTTTCAATTCATGGGTAACAGAAACAACACATGAATGAGGGAGTGAGGAAAATCACAAGTTTAACCCTTAAATTATAAGAGGAAGTACATTTCACTTCTGGAATATCACACTATTTTCTCCATTTCTGAAAGTTAACCAAAATGGTTACTGAGATATCTTTTTATGTCCAGAACCCCTTAGCTGCTTAAGAAAGGCTCAGGCCAGGTAGGTGGCTCACGCCTGTAATCCCAGCACTTTGAGAGGCCAAGGTGAGTTTGAGACCAGTCTGGGCTATATAGCAAGACCTCATCTTTTTAAAGAAAAAAAAAGAAAAGAAAAAGAAAGGCTCAGAATATTGTTAAAACTGTTAAAATAGGGCCAGGCGCGGTGGCTCACGCCTGTAATCCCAGCATTTTGGGAGGCCGAGGCAGGCGGATCACGAGATCAGGAGATAGAGACCATCCTGGCTAACATGTTGAAACTGCGTCTCTATTAAAAATAATAATAATAAAAAAAATTAGCCGGGCGTGGTGGCGGGCGCCTGTAGTCCCAGCTACTCGGGAGGGTGAGGCCGGAGAATGGCATGAACCTGGGAGGCGGAGCTTGCAGTGAGCCGAGATGGGGCCACTGCACTCCAGCCTGGGCTACAAAGCGAGACCCCGTCTAAAAAAAAAAAAACTGTTAAAATGTAAATATTTGTATGTTTGGTGTAGTTCCTTTTTCATGAGGGCTTAGATAATGAAAGTAAGAAGAAATACTTTATGGATTAAATTGTATCTACACCACAGAAGGTCATACATACATTTTCTATTGCCTGGCAGATATAAATGACCCTGTGCCATTTTGGGAGGTATAGCTTTCAAGTTATGTGTTTCAACACATAGATCAATTTGAAATTTAAAATCAGAGTTTGAAACACTTGGCTTGAATCAACTGAAGATCAAGAACTAATTCTTTTCAGTCTCTTTCTGGCTCTTATTTTTTTGAACGAAGTCTTTCTCTTCAGCATTTAAACTTCTCTACTATTATCTCACCCATTTTATATGAAGAAAGCCAGCATTAATATTATTCCATAACTTAGCTTATTTATACATCTATTATTTCGTTAGAAATACATATATATCATGTTACATAATTTTATTCAACAGGTAAGGATTCAGTTTTGTTACTTAATGGACACATGAAAAATGACTTTACTCCAGAATAACATTTCATCATTTTTTCTATTTTAACTATTTTCAGCACTTCTGTGAATTCCCAGACCGCTAAGTGAGACAAGAAAAATATTATCCCAACTTTAGAGTTGCTATTATTTATACATAAAAGAGCATGCTGTCTTTAGTGCAGCTGTAAACTAATATTAATCTATCATTTGAAAGCCTGGCAGACTCTCCTAATAACCACAAATGTAACCAGTTAGATTGGGTCCTAATCTTTTCACTCTTATGAAATGAAGATCTATTAAAAATAATGATACTATGATAACACCAATTTGACTGGTACTGCTGTTGCAAATCAGTGCTATACCTAGAGGCAGCTGTAGGTATTTTATTGCAAGCCATAGTAAATTGGGGCAGTTCCCCTAGCAGTATAAATTAGTCAGAACCTTTGAGACATAGGTATATTTTAGGAGTGAAGCACTGAACTCTTTTTCTAAGAATTATGTCACCTTAATTCAGTAATTTGGTATGCCTCGGGGTTTGCATGTATTTTTGAGATACTGTAATGAAGCGTGTGAGTATTCATTTAAACACATAAGTCCCCTAAGAATAAAAGGCATGCCTAATTCACTGGAAATGCTATCATTCTCAGAATGTTTCCAGAAGTAATGCAAACTTGTACTAGCTAGGTTAGATAAGTTATTAGGAACATATGGTGATGAAATGGGTAAAATGTGCTAAAGAAATTGAAAATTAGGTCATCCTCAAATGAATGATCATAGCCCGTAAAGTTTACAAACTGAAAAACCACAGAGTAGTTTGCGTCCCTGACTCTCTGGCTTGGATAGATTCACATTCTTTTTTTTCAAAGTCTTCAAACCCCATATGTTTTGCTTGATCCAATTTAAATGCTAGGCATAAAAGCAGAAATTTTACAAATTGGGGTAAATTTCTTTATGTCATATAGTGGTCTGAGAATTCACAGAAGCACTGTATATTGCTAAAATGGAAGAAATGGGAATATATTGGTGTGTAATCAGATTTTTTCTTATTTGTGGCTATAAGTTTAGTGAAAAACAATGCCAAATAGGCTTAAAAACTGGTACGTTGCTCGCTTAAGCTGTCTTCATCCACTGCTAACTGCTTCGATCTATAATATGCTTGTTTTTATCCTACACAAGTCATGTATACCTCTCCAGAATTTGCTTTTATTGTACGTAATGTTGTATTTTTTTCCTACTATTAAAATTAAACTGACAGAAGAAAGTGTAGTGTAATCAAAGAGCACAGATTTCAGAATTAGATAGCTCTTTGTTAAAACCTGTGTCTGTCTTTTATTGTTGTGTAACTCTGGATATTTTTTCTTCAAATGTGTGAGCCTTACTTTTTCCTTTAAATACATGTGTTGAGAGAACTGTTATAAAGCTCTTATTATTAAACTTTTTAATTTCTTATTAAGCCTGTAAAAAAATTGCCCCTTCTAATTATGGCTAACAGAGTTTATGTAATAAGAAGAAAACATATATTTGTCCCATTGTCTTATTTGTGTTTATATTAAATGTACATATGTTCCTATCTTATAAACAATGCATTTGTATTTTCTCATCACTGTGTTAAATACGTTTTGATTAGAATTTTAAACTGAATATCATCAGATAGATGGTAAATTGTGCTTTTGATGTTCTAGTAAAAATGATTCACCTTCTTTTGGTTTTAGAGAATAAAGCTGATTTTAAAAACATCATACTGGGAATGAAATCAATGGGCTGATGTGTCAAATATGCACAAAGAACACTATCAACATCAAGGACCCACATCAATGCGAGAATGATTTCTACTTGTCTGATTTGTATGCTGTGAAGGAATATGTAATGCTGCTAGTAGACAAACTCTAGGCTATGTCCACATGACATAAACATTTAGGTAGTTGAAATGTAAAAATAGAAGCCTGGTATTTTGATTGATACTTTAGTAACAAATTTGCTTTTTAGCTATTTAAGTATTTTAGTGTAGATTCTAAGTACAAGTAGCAATACTAAAGAACATGTGTAGATCTTTGGCCTATTCCTTCTTTGAGTCAATTTTTTTAAAACAAATATTTCTGGAACTTGAAGTTCTATTTTAGAACCTACAATTTAAACAGTTACTCTTAGAAACCAAATTTTATACAATGACATTTATCAGATTATTAAGAATTACATGCATATACCAGTATGATAAAATATCATATTTGGTTTTGATCATTGTTATTATACTATTTAATCTACCAGGTTCTTCTAATGCTCTGTGTTAGAGGGACAACATGACTAGTATCTTAGTCCCTTTCCTGTTACTCATAACAGAATACCAAAAACAAGGTTTTTATAAATAAAAGAAATGAATTTCTTACAGTTATGGAGGCTGAAATGCCTAACCCTCGGGGGCTGCCTCTGGTGGGGGTCCTGCAGGTGGGGCACTTGGTGGAATCCCAAGGTACTGCGGGGCCTCGTTTTGTGAGAGGACTGAGTGTGTTAGCCCCACCCTCTCTTCCTCCTATGAAGCCACCAGTCTCACTCCCATGATAACCTATTGATCCATTAAACCATTCATCTGTGAATGGGTATATCCCTCATGACTTAACCACCTCTTAAAGGCCCCACCTATGATACTGCGATATTGAAGAATAAATTTCAGCATGAGTTTTGAAGGGGACGATTATTCAAAAACCATAGCAACTGGTGTTACGTTCCTTCAATGGTGAAAGCAAAACAATACAAATAAAAATAAACTTTTTAATAGAAAATTGTTTCCAAACTAAATGAATGAAACAAAATATTAATACATAAATCATAAGAAACATTTTAGTTATATAAATCATGTATACATTTATTTAAGGGCAAAAAAGAATTTGACTTATAACATCATGTCTGCTAAGTCTTAAAATAAAGTACCCACAATGTTTTTTGAGTTCATTTATGTGTGCATAGATGAGACTGAAGCTTATTTATGAAATGATCTTCAGGCAAATGAAAGCTCCTTCAGTTAATTTTAACTACATATTTAATTATGTGAAAATAAATTTTCTTTGGAAAAAATCTAATGTGAAATATTCCCTGTTGCTGTGAGTGAATAGTTTCATAGAGCGAACCATTAAACCAGTGTTACTAAATACAAATATTTCAAAGGCACCACATTAAAACAAGCTTGCTGTATTTTATTGATATGTATTTAAATATTAATTTAATTCTACTTGATTTAAAAGTTCTGAATCACACCTTACCAGTTTGTGTCACAGGGAGATGGGGAGCAGATTACTATACGTAAAGAAAAATAAAAGTCTGCCATTGTGTATAATCATTCATTTTATTATACTATTTTTATTTTCACTATAATATTTTGATAATAATTACAACCAGAATGTTCTTTGATAGGTGAATCGATAAAGAAACTTTGCATCCATGCAATAAAATATTCTTCAATTATAAAAATAAATGCACATTCGGCCGGGCGCCGTGGCTCAAGCCTGTAATCCCAGCACTTTGGGAGGCCGAGACGGGCGGATCATGAGGTCAGGCGATCGAGACCATCCTGGCTAACACGGTGAAACCCCGTCTCTACTAAAAAATACAAAAAACTAGCCGGGCGTGGTGGCGGGCGCCTGTGGTCCCAGCTACTCGGGAGGCTGAGGCAGGAGAATGGCGTAAACCCGGGAGGCGGAGCTTGCAGTGAGTTGAGATCCGGCCACTGCACTCCAGCCTGGGCCACTGAGCGAGACTCAGTCTCAATTAAATAAATAAATAAATAATAAATAAAATGCACATTCAAGCCACAAAAAGACATGAGGAAACCTCAGATACATTTTGCTAAGTAAAAGAATCCAATCTAAAGAGACTAAATACTATATGATTTCAGTTATATGATATTCTGAATAAAGCAAAACTAGAGGGATGGTAAATGGATCATCAGTAGCTGTCGTGGGTTGGCTGTGGGGGTGTTGAATAGGGGAAGCAAGAAAATTCATTTAGGGCAATGCAACTAATCTGTATGACACTGCCTCAGTGGATATGAGCCATTACAAATTTCTCAAAACCCACAGCACTTTACAGCACAAAGAGTGAACCTTAATGTTGATAAATTTTTAAAAAGTCATTTGAGAAGTTGGGGGATCCAGGGTTAGAATGCAGAATGTGACAACACAACTTAACTTTATAAAACAACCTCACTGAGGAGGTGGGAGATAAGGTGATTTGTAAATGAATGCTGTCTGTGTGAGTAAACGCTAAAGGAACTGCACATAACCTCTGTACGCTAGTTGACAAAGTTTATTCCCTTAGGGCTACAGGTTAACAATACTGGTACTACTTTACATGTATAATATAATGGAATTGAACAATTAAATAAATGGAGGGTGGATGTGATGAGTCAGGTTTCTCACTGTTGGAGTGGAAGTTTACAAATCAGCAAGGAGAAGAAGCAGAATGATGCATGTAGTAATGAGCCAGATTTGGGGATAGCAAAAATAACTCTTGTTTGTTTAATATAGCTACAGATAGTTAGATATAGAAATATTTACACACATATGTGCACATATGGGTTACCGGATTCTTACTTTGTCAGCAGAGAGGACTTAGAAACAACAGCACTTCAGTAGTGACAAGCACACCTAGTACCCAAATCCAGGTTTCTTTTTTTCTCTTTCCTTCCTTCCTTCTTTTTTTTTTTTTTTTTTTTTTTTTTTCGAGACAGAGTCTCCATCTGTCACCCAGACTGGAGTGCAGTGGTGCGATCACGGCTCACTGCAATCTGTGCCTCCTAGGTTCAAGTAATTCTCCTGCCTCAACCTCTTGAGTAGCTGGGATTACAGGCCACCGCGCCGGGCTAATTTTTGTATTTTTAGGAGAGACAGGGCTTCTCCATGTCAGCCAGGCTGGTCTCAAACGCCTGATCTTGTGATCCACCTGCCTCAGCCTCTGAAAGTGCTGGGATTACAGGCGTGAGCCACCGCGCCCGGCCCCAAATCCAGGTTTCTAATACTACTTTCCGATATTAGGAAACAGGACTCCTTGGAGATATGGCCGATTCTGGGACTTAAACGGAAAGAATGTAAAACAAACTCGGATCATCTTGTAGTGCCATAAAATAAGAAAGTACTTAAGACACACACACACACACACACACACACACACACACACACACACCTTCAAACCCCATCATGATAGGAATATGTAAAAGGGAAACAGGAGTCAACCGAAGGAGCTCTCAGTTGCCAAAACTAGGAAAAGTTAAGCAGGAAACAAAGTATACTTATATTATAACCCAAAGTAAAAAATACATTTCCACAAACTCATCATGACATATGTGAATTTTTGAACAAATAAATAAAGGAAAATAGACAAATTTCTGATGCAGAAAAATATTAAATTATTTATATAGATACTTGGACATTTGCTAGATAAAGCATAAGTTTTACTCCTGGACTGTGAGCTGCACATAACTTTCTCCCAAACAGTAAGGTATGGAAGAGGAAACAGAGTAACCTTGTAGTGCAATAACCTGACAAACACTACCTTGGCCAGCTGATCAATGTAAACATCAATTGTAATAATTAATGTAGGTAGTACACACTGTACTGTTGACATAAGGTAATAATACTTTTTATAAAATGGCACTTTATCTCTGTGGTCTATCACTTTAAAAACCCGTATTTAATCATGATAAAAGGAAAAGACTAGACAAATCCCAACTGAAGGACATTATACAAAATACTAGGCCAGTACTCTTAAAACTGTCAAGGTCATTAATAACAAGGAAAATGTGAGTAACTATTATACCAAGAGAAGCTTAGAGAGACATAATGACTAAATGTCATGTAGTAATCTCAATATCTTAAAATAGCAAAAAGATATCAGGTAAAATATTAGAAAATCTAAATAAACTATGGACTTCTGTTATCAATATTGGTTCATTAATTATACAAAAATGTGCTGTACAATGTAAGATGTTAATAGAGAAAACTAGATTTAGGGTTTATGGGAACTCGGTAATATATTTGAAATTTTTCTGTAAATCTAAAACCAGTTTAAATCGTAAGGGTTATTAAAAAGTATAGTCTACCATATCTTTGCTCAAAGCATATTAACAATGAAACAGTGTGAGCAGGTAAATATTTGATACTTTCCTTGAAATATGGTTCAATTAAAATTTAAAATAATATGTGACCTTTTCTTCAATTTCTTTACTTCTTTTTATTACAGACCTAAAATGTTGCCAGTTGACCTAATTATTATTGCAGATTGAGCCAGCTCTTCCTCAGTGCTATATTCATTTCCCTTCAAGGAAATAAGCCTTTATGAGAAGCTCATTCATTAACAAACTCATTTCATTAAGTTTGGAGCTCATAAGTAAGCTTATTTTTCCTATATATGCAAAACCATTAGATAGGATTAAAAAGAAGAAAAGAAAAGAAAGCAAAAGAAAACAACATAAAAGAAAAGAAGAAAAGAATGAGATGTGTGCTATCTTTCAACTATGGTGTGACCACAGCCCATAAGCCTCAGGAGAGGCAGTGGTTAAAGGACAAACATGAAGGACAAACTGAGTGATGGCACCAAAAGGCTGTTAGAACTGATAAACAAATGTGGTAAAGTTGCAGAATGCAAAACCAACAGGCAAAAATTAGCAACATTTATGTATACCAACAGTGAACAATATGAAAAAAGAAATCGAGAAAGCAATCCTTATTTATAATGCATAAAAATATAACATACCCAGGAATCAATTTAACCAAAAAAGTGAAAGGTCTATACAAGGAAAACAATAAAACACAGATGAGAGAAATTAAAGACGACAGAAAAAAATGAAATGATATCTCATGCTGATTCATTGGAAGAATTCATATTTTTAAAATGACAATACTACCAAAAGTATTTTACAGATTCAATACAATCCTTTTCAAAGTACCAATGACATTCTTCAAAGAAACAGATAGAAAATATCCTAAACTTCATATGGAATTACAAAAGACCCTGGAAAGTCAAAACAATTCTGAGCAAAGTGACCAAAGCAAAAGGCATCACACTACCTGGCTTCCACCTACAGTACAATGCTATAGTAACCATATCAGCATGGTACTGGTGTTAAAAACAGACCCATAGACCACAAAACAGTATAGAGAACTGAGATAAAAATCCATGCATTTGCAGCCAACTCTTTTGACAAAGGCATCAAGAACATACAATGGGAAAGGACAGTCTCTTCAATTAACGGTGCTGGAAAAACTGAATCACCACGTGCAAAACAAACAAACAAAAAAATGAAACTAGACACTTACCTTTTACTATATAAAAAGTCAAAATGGATTAAAGACTTAAACCTAATACCTTAAACTATAAAACTACTAGAAGAAAATGTTAGATAAATACTCCTTAACAATAGTCTGAGCAAAGACTTTTTTGTGTAAGACCTCAAAAGCACAGGAAACCCAAGCAAAAGTAGACTAATTGAATTACATCAAATTGAAAATCTACTGCACAGCAAAATAAATGATCAAGAAAGTAAAAAGACAACCCACAAAATGGGAGAAAGCACTTGCAAACTATCCATCTGACAAGAGATTAATAACCAGAGTTATAACAAGCTCAAACAATTTAATAGCTAGATGAAAACGAATAACCAATTTGAAAAATGGGGAATAACTATTTGAATATCTGAATAAGTATTTCTCGAAAGAAGAAATACAAATGGCCAATAGGTGTTTGAAAAATGATTGAACACTAATCATCAGAGAAATGTAAATGAAAACCACCATGGTGTATCATTTGACCTCAGTTCAAATGGCCTTTATCAAAAATATAGAAAATAATGGATGCTGGTGAGGATGTGAAGAAGGGGGAACCCTTGTACACTCTTGAGGTGTAAATTAGTATAACCACTGTGAAAAACTGTATGGAGTTTCCTCAGAAAATTAAATATAAAACTACCATATAATGCAGCAATTTCACTACTGGGTAGATTTCAAAAAAAAAAAGAAAGAAAGAAAGAAAGAAAAAAAGAAAGAAAGAAAATCCATGTATCGAAGAGATATCTACATACCCACGTTGATTGCAGCACTATTCATAATAGCCAAATTATGAAACCAACCTAAGTGCCCATCAATGGATGAATGGATAAAAAATGGTGTATAACAGACACAATGGAATATTATTCACTCTTAAACAAGAACGAAATCTTGTCATTTTCAACAATATGGGTAGAACTCAAGATCATTATGTGAACTGAAATAAACCAAGCTCAGAAAGACAAATGTCACATGTTCTCATTCATATGTGGGAGCTAAAAAGTAGATCTCATGAAAATAGAGTAGATTGGTGGTTGCCAGAGGTCTTGAAGGGTATTGAAGAGGGAGGATGAAGAGATGTTGATTAATGGGTACAAACATACAGTTTGATAGAATAAATAATAGATCAGTAAGGTGATTATAGTTTACAATAACCTACCGTATATTTCAATACAGTGGGAAGAGAATAATTCAAATTTTTCTAGCATAAAGAAAAACAAGTATTTAATGTGATGGATATACCAATTACACTGATTTGATCTTTACCAAATACTTGCATGTGTTAAATTATCACAGGTACCCTGAAAATATATACATCTATTATGTATCTATAAGAATAAAATATTAATATACCCATTTCTACCTCAAAAATTTTACAAACTAATCAAAAGTGTTTATTTGATTGTAGATTAAAAGGTGTAATTCATTTTATTAGCTGTAAAGTCCATCCTAAATATTTTTGGGGCCAACGAAAGGAAGACAAATAAAATCTCACATATCATATGTCTAAAATGTGAAGTTACAATCAATTGAAGTTCAACTTAAATTACCAAATTTTGCTCCTGTACATTGACAACAAACTATTCTAAAATTCATATCGATCCAAAAAAAGAGCCCAAATAGCTAAAGTAATTCTAAGCAAAAAGAGCAAAGTTGGAGGCATCAAATTACTGGACTTCAAATTATACTATAAGGCTATAGTAATCAAAATAGCATGGTACAGGTAGAGAAACAGACATATAGACCAATGGGAAAGAATATAGAATGCAAAAATAAAGTTGTGCTTATACAGCTATTTGATCTTCGACAAGATCAGCAAAATCAATCAATGAGAAGCTGTGCATGGTGGCTCAAACCTGTAATCTCAGCACTTTAGAGGTTGAAATGGGAGAATCACTTGAGACTAGGATTTCAAGTTTACAGGGAGCCATAACTGTGCCACTACACTCCAGCCTGGGTGACAGAATAAGATCTTGTTTCTTAAAAAAGTTAAAGTAGCCGGGCGCGGTGGCTCAAGCCTGTAATCCCAGCACTTTGGGAGGCTGAGACGGGCGGATCACGAGGTCAGGAGATCGAGACCATCCTGGCTAACACGGTGAAACCCTGTCTCTACTAAAAAATACAAAAAACTAGCCTGGCGAGGTGGCGGCGCCTGTAGTCCCAGCTACTCGGGAGGCTGAGGCAGGAGAATGGCATAAACCCGGGAGGCGGAGCTTGCAGTGAGCTGAGATCCGGCCACTGCACTCCAGCCTGGGTGACAGAGCGAGACCCCCGTCTCAAAAAAAATAAAAATAAAAAAAAATAAAAAAAATAAAAAATAAAAAAGTTAAAGTAAAATAAGCAATGGGGAAAGAACTTCCATTTCAATAAATGGTGCTGAGACACCTGGCGAGTCATATGCAGAAGAAACTGGACCCCTACCATTCATCATGTACAAAAATTAGCCCATTATGGATTAAACATTTAAATGTAAGGAGTTATGCTGTCACAAACCAAGGGTCCCTGGAGCTACCAGAATCCAGAAGAGGCAAACATCGTCTCCTAGAGGTTTTGGAGGGAGCATGTCCCTGTTGATATTTGGGTTCCAGACTTCTAGCCTCTTATTGTGAGAGAAGAAATTTCCATTGCTTAAAGCCACCAAGTTTGTGGCATTGTTTTTAAGAGCAGTCTCAGGAAACAAATCTGTGGAAAACTATCTTTATTTAAATAACAAAAATTAGCAACATATTATAGTCAACTGAATACAATTATTATTGTACAAGCTCCATTGTACTGTTGATGGGCAAAAAATGTTTGGATGAGTGAAAGAATACTTCATTCAAAAATTATTTTTGAAGTTATATATTATTACAAATTATGTTTTTTTATTCAATTCAGTTTTTTATCTTCGTCTTGACAAAATCACTAATCATACTGTCATAAACAAGATTTTACTTAATTTTTGTTCTATTGGCAATAACTATCAGTATAAACTTTTAAAATGCTAAAAGTATCTTTAAAATGTTAGGATGTGAAAGACTATAAATAATAAGTAAATATACACCCAGGTTACAAAATTTGAAAAAAGTTTTATAAAATATGTAAATTAAAGTAAATATAAACATTAAAATTATAATCTCCAATGCTTTCTAAAATGTTGTTTCAAATATTCAAAACTTATTGATTATAATTAAAAATATTATTAATGACATTCAAAATTTAAATTAAAATTACTCATATAACCCTGAAATTTGGGTTTGATTTTTGAGACAGATAATTTAATAAAATATTTTTATAGAATTAAATGTTTTTAATTCTAGGATTCATGATGAATTGAATATGCTAATGTAAAGGATCTATTTTGTGACATTAGTCCTCTTCTGAATAAATTTGAAAACAAGAGGAGAAGTATATTTGAATAGAAATATATGTTTAGATTTGGACTATTATTTGAAGTGTTTGTGAAGCATTTGGAGTCTGCTGTCCAATAGAAGTTCAATATACGTTTGGAAAATGTTTGAACTATGTAACCTGGCAAGTGGATTTACAGAGTCAAATGACTGCACAAGTTTGTTTTATGATCCTTGTTATATACTGTTTTAAAATAACTATCTTTTTTAAATCTTAAAGTTTTCAGTATTTTTGTATTACAGAATATGCTGAGAATTATTAACAATTTATCAGTTTTGGTCCTCTAAACATATTAAGATATTTCTTACCATTGTAAAAGTTTATACTTTCTCTGTTTTCACCTTGGGAGGAGCCAAAACAGTTCCAGAAGAATATACTTCAAATAATGTAAAAGAAGATCATTCTAAAATAGAGAAAATATATAAATCTACTTTATATAAAACTATAAATATGTTTACTCCTTAAACAAGAATTTCTAAATAATAATTCAAATAAACTAAATGTTTTTTAAAGCAAAATTGTAATCAATTATAAGAAACTAATTGAAGACAAACTAAATTTTATATATCTGGACATTCTCAAGGTAGACAGTTTTGCAGTGCAGCATTTTTCTAAATCTTTGTCACACACACAAATGTTATATTATTTAGAAAAAAGAGAGTGGCAAAAAATAGAAAAAAATACTATTTAATTTTTATGTAAGATCAACAAGGAATAAGTAAGGAGGCTAAGACTTTTAACTTGCAGGTCTCTAGTAGCTCAGTTTACATTCTTGAAATACGGTTGCCCCTGAAACAATTCAGACATTAAGTAGATATATAGAAAGTTGGTAGGTAGATAGATAATAGATGATAAGATAGACAGATTAGATGGGTAGATAAGAGAAAGATGATAGCTAGCTAGATTGCTAAAAATGTAGATATAGATGTATCCTATTAAATAAACACATTTTGAGGTAGCTGTGAATAGTTTTCTGGAATATTCTGGCATGTTATTACTTTTATTTAATAAAAAGATTGATATGCTCTACATTTTAACTGACACAATTATAGATTGCCTTGTATAGATAATGGCACTGCATTCTTATGCTAGGAGAACATGTTTCAATAATGGTAGAGGAAAATAGATAAGTCAACCATTTGTGATATATGGTTAGAATTATGACCAGGCACCTTGAGAAATAATATTGTTTATAATGAAACCAGTGCAAGTGTTTCCATTATATTTACTGCAGCTACATATAACACCTGTCACATAGTCCTATTCTTAAAGTTATAATGATTCCAAGAATTAATTTTGTTGAACAGTTTGTTTATGGAAGTGGTGATGTCTGCCAAATTAAACCATTTCTAAGAAGAGTGCTCATTTATCTTCCCTGGATTTCAACCAAACACATTTCACAGATAATGACAAAATGTAACTGCAAAACTTAAACTTGAGTGGCATAAGGTTTAAGTAGAAATATTCCATCTACATCTATATTCATATCTATATCCATCCACATCCATATCTATTAGGCAAACTGCCCATTTGCAAAGACTCTCACCCTCAGGGTAGTGGATCTCAACTTTGCATATTGGAATCAGTTGGGAGGCTTGAAAAGATACTGATATCTGGGTTCCATCCTCAGAAAGTTAGATTTAATTGGTCATGGGCATTGGTTCATGGGCACTGCAATTTTTAAAAGCTTTCCAAGTGATCTCAATATCCCAAGAAATTGTAGAACGACAGTCTTAGTATCTTAAGAAAGCTTGAAGAAAAAGGATAGCATGTTAGATTTTATAAATGTTCCATTGAAATAATTGTGCCTAAACACTTAGTACCATCTTCTTTGGATGTGTTTTAAAATAAGATATTATAGATTTTAAAATAAGAGATTTTCAGTTACTATAAATCCAATATTTAGATAAAATATAATTGAAAACTAATTTCTATATTATTTTGGTACCTAGCCCATGGAGGTGTTGCTTTTTTCTACTTCATGATACAATAATTGCAGTATTGATTTATTTTATTTTATTTTAAGTTTCAGGGTACATGTGCAGGATGTGCAGGTTTGTTACACATAGGTAAATGGGTGCCATGGTGGTTTGCTGCACCTAGATATTAAGCCCAGCATGTATTAGCTATTTTTCCTGATGTTCTTCCTCCTCCAACTCCCCAACCCTCACCACCAATAGGCCCCAGTATCTGTTGTTCCCTTCCTGGGATCCATGTATTCTCATTGTTCAGCTCCCACTTATAAGTAAGAACATGTGGTACTTAGTTTTCTGTTCCTGCTTTAGTTTGCTGAGGATAATGGCTTTTCAGCTCCATCCCTGTCCCTACAAAGAACACCATCCCATTCCTTTTTATGACTGCATAATATTCCATGGTGTATATGTACCACATTGGCTTTATCCAGTTTATCATTGATGGGCATTTGGGTTGATTCCATATCTTTGCTATTGTGAATAGTGCTGCAGTGAACATACGCATGCATGCATCTTTATAATAAAATGATTTATATCCCTTTGGGTATATACCCAGTAATGGGATTCCTGGACCAAATGGTATTCTGTTTCTAGCTCTTTGAGGAATTGCCACACTGTCCTCTACAATGGTTGAACTAATTTACAATCCCACCCACAGTGTAAAAGTGTTCCTATTTCTAGGCAGCCTCCCCAGCATCTGTTGTCTCTTGACCATTTAATAATCAGCATTCTAACTGGGATGAGATGGTATCTCATGGTACCATGGTATCTTTGATTTGCATTTCTCTAATGATCAGTGATGTTGAATTTTTATTCATATGTTTGTTGGTTGCCTAAATGTATTCTATTGAGAAGTGTCTGTTCATGTCCTTTGTAAAGATCATATTTATTAATGTTGATTGAAATTCAGTGATGTGCTCATACATATCTAATGACCAACTCCTCGAGGACAAAAGGCTCTGACTTGAAGTATTTTCTGATTTTCATGATGCACTTATTTCTCACTATGGTTATTTTCAAGCCACAACATGTATCAAACAGTTCACAAAGACCCTAGAAATTTAATAGTCAGCTGTTGCAAACTTGGAGCTGGCTCCAGCACACCACACTGCCAAGTGATGTTGCATGTCTAACCCTATGAGCTGCACTAAACATGTCAGTTCATCCTCAGATCCACACAATGATAAAGGGACATCGCAATTAGTTCTAATTCATAGGCAAGAAATAAAAGGCTAGGTAGACAAGTTGCTCAAATCAGACAGTAGCTGTCAACATATCATTTTGAACACATCATTTTGAACACTTGCTATGAATCAGCTTGCTATTTTCCTTGCTGTAGATTCATGATGGTGTCTCTACCCTCAAAGAACCTATAACCTACTAATAACAAGCAGAAAAATCAATAAGTCAATATACAGGATAAATTCAGCGGTTGATAGGAGCAATGAAGAAAATAGGATTGATGATATGGTAGACAGTGACTGGTACAAAAAGCTATTTTAGGTTGGACTGTAGAGGAGTTTTCTTGGAGTAAATTGTACATGGTAACTACATAAAGTAGCAAAACTTTGGGGGAGTATTCTAAGTGAAAGAAACAATGGCAAATTTGCTAAAAGTGGTTTAAGCAAGGATTTCGGAAGTGTAACTACGAATGTAGGAAATACACCAGGAAAGAAAAGAAAACAGTTGGGGAGAGTTGGCAGAAGACTGTTTGTTTGTCTGTTTGTGTGTGTGTTTGTTTTATTGAGATGGAGTCCTCACTCTGTTGCCCAGGCTGGAGTGCAGTGGCACAATCTTTGCTCACTGCAACCTCCACCTCCTGGGTTCAAGTGCTTTTCCTGCCTCAGCCCCCAGAGTAGCTAAGATTACAGAGGTGCACCACCACATCCGGCTACTTTTTGTATTTTTAGTAGAGACAGGGTTTCTCCATGTTGGCCAGACTGGTCTCAAACTCTTGACCTTAAGTGATCTACCCACCTCAGCCTCCCACAGTGTTGGGATTATAGGCATGAGCCACTGTGCTTGGCCCAGAAGTTAGTTCCTTATAGGTTCTTGTAGATTTCATTTATTCTACCTATAATGGAAAGCCACTCTAAAATATTAGGCCTGAGAATGATATGATCTGAAGTATGATCCTAAAGATATCTCAAACTTCTCTGACCGTATGATCCTAAAGATATCTCAAACTTCTCTGACCAAGGGGGAGTGGGCGTTTGAAAGAACAGATGGAAGATTCTGACTGCTGTTTAGGCATTGATAATGGTGACTTAGATCAGTGTAGAGTTTCCCAAGTCATGTGCGGAAGCAATGGTCCTCCCACATCTCAAGGGCAGTTTGTGGAGTTAGGTGCCACTTGTCCCAAACTGCCTAGCAATTCAGCTGTAAGTAGCCTTGCCTTTCCACCCCAGTATTGATATTAATAGTATCAATTTCTCTAAGCCATGACATGAAAGGAAAAGCACGGGAAAGTGGTTAGCAGTGAATATGGGAAGATACAATTAAATTACAGATATTATATGAAGGTAAGGCCGTCTGCATTTATTGATCATTTCAGTGTGGGATTTAAAGAAAAAGAGAAAATAATAATGGAATCAGTCCAAGTCCACACAGGAAACACATGGAAAGCTCAAAAGTGTGGACAAAAAGGAGTTTAATCAAGAGGCAATTTGCAAAGCTATGGAAAAATTAAAGGGATATCAAAGGAATTATGAATTACCCTGGGACTCTCAATCATAGGAAGCTGTTATCATCCTTAGCCCTAAAAGTGCTATGGGGCAGTACTTATGATTTTAAAACTATTTAAGACAATTAAAGAAACTTTTGAATGGAAACACATAGAACCAAAATGCTTTTCTGTTCTCACTCTCTTCATAGTGGTATGGGATACATTGGCACAATAACACATTGATGTCATTATAGAAAAAATAATTCTTATCAGCAAAAGAAAATTTATTTGTCGATGCTTCACTCTGAAGTATCAAAGTCCCATGCACACTTCTAGAGAGAACTCTAAGTATTGACTCTTCCCTTTCTGGATACAAAGTTTCGAGGTGTCAACATCGTGGAATTCCTCAATCAACTTCTTCATGATTGTAGTGTTTGAATTTTGCTGGCTAATAACTCAAGCCAAAGGCCTCACAGAGTCATAATTATTTCACCTATGTTTGGCACGTGTATTTCTGATACCAAGATCTTGGGGTTCTGTTCATCTCCCTGCTCATTAATGTAATTGCTTCCTTTCTGGTATCTCTCTATAAAACAAAGGTTTAAGTAAAAAGGATGAGCTAATCTGAACTTACTCTGGTTAGAGACCAGTGGATTCCTCACTATAATAAAGATTATCATGAGGTCGTTTCAGTTCAGGTTGTCCTAGTGTGGTGGCACACACCTGTAATTCCAGCTACTTGGGAAACTGAGGCGGGAGAATCACTTGAACCCAGGAGGCAGAGATTGCAGTGATTCGAGATTGCACCATGGCACTCCAGCCTGGTGACAGAGTGAGATTCCATCTCAAAATAGTATTAATAATAATATTAATAATAATAATACCACAAACTGAGTAATTTGTAATTAAAATAAATTTATTTATCACAATTCTGTAGGCTTGAAAGTCAAACATAAAGGTATCAGCATCTGGTGAGGGCCTTTATGTTGCATAATTCCATGGCAGAAATTTGGAAGGGTGAGTAAGAGTGAGAGAGAATGAGCAAGAGGACACTAAACTCACTTTTATAATGAAGCCACTCTTGTGATAACTAACCCACTTCTATGATAATGACATTAATTTATTCATGAGAGTCAAGTCTTTATGGCCTAATTACCTTTTAACAGACCAATCTCTCAATACCATCACAATGGCAATTAAATTTCAACATGCCTTTTGGAGGGAACATTCAAATCATAGCACAGGGGTTGAAGTAGGAATATTTCGGGACTCTCTTATTCTGATTGTCTCTATAATACATGTTTATATGTGCTTCCCACTTTTATTGATTTATTTATGTTTTCTTTTTTTTTTTTTTTTGAGACAGCATCTCACTCTGTCAGCCAGGCTGGAGTGCAATGGCATGATCTCGGCTCACTGCAACCTCTGCCTCCCGGGCGCAAACAATTCTTCTGCCTCAGTCTCCTGAGTAGCTGAGATTACAGGTGTGTGCCACCACACCTGGTTAATTTTTGTATTTTTAGTAGAGATGGGGTTTCACCATTTTGGCCAGGCTGGTCTCAAACCCCTGACCTCAGGTAATCCAGCCACCTCTGCCTCCCAAAGTGCTGGGATTACAGGCGTGAGCCACCGCACCCAGCCTGTGCTTCCCACTTTTTTGTTCTTCATTGAAGTAATTTTCATTGAGCTAACTTTCATGGAACTAAATGAGGATGTGAGCATATTAATCTAGCATATCAAATATACCAACCATAAAATAGCAATTGGAATTTCTCTGGGTGGTTTCTTGTTTTCTGTTGTTATTCAAGAATATAAATAGATCAATGTAGACATATTGATATAATACCTAATAGATATGCATTACTAACTAAGAGGAATGTACATTATAACAGGAATTAATAAAATTGCAAATGTTAGACTCACAGATTTTTAAAAGTAAGCACTGAATTATCCAGACTGATTTTACAGATGAGAGAGAAAGAGAAAGAGAGTCTTTGAATCAGCACTATTATCTTCAGAATGGAAATGGTAACAATCAAATTTGAATGAGTATGCCATATACAAAGCTCCCACTTTAATGATTCTGTCAAAACCTCAAAAATCTTACTTTTCCTTGAGTTCTAAGAGTTGTTGAATGTGGAGTCAGGATTTATGGTAGTTTCATTGTCATGTGTGTTATGTAGATGGCACTGATGAGTGTAAGATGTTAACACTGTCATACCTGAGATTGACATATGTATATGATAGCCTTAAGCTTTTGCTATAAATGTATATTCAAAATGAATACTTGATAGGCTAATTATAAAATAAAATTATAGTATTCACTTTTTCTTTTACAATGGTAATTTTTAAATCACTGGGTTAATCAATTTGATTTATTCTTCTTAGGTTTTTTATGTTAATGCTAATTAGATTCATCTTTTATATCTGTTTTTCTTAGTTGTCTCACAAACATATGACCATACTAGACAAACATGTTGGAGAGTTAAATTGGTTAGAAAATTAAACACTACTTTCAATGCTGATTATTAATTATTTGTAAAGGTAAACCCATTGCAAAAAGCCTTAGGGCACATGCCAATTAACTATTTTTAGAGCATAAAAATATAAATAGTTGCATCATGAGAATTTTAATTACCAATGGATGTCTCTTGGTCTGAAAAGTTAGGTTTTATAAAATGCCCTGAAGGTCATAAAACAAGTCTCTGGAGAGTAAGTAGACAGGTAGTAAACAGTATTTACTGATGTATCCTTCTGAATAGAAGCAGAAGCCATGAACCTGGTAAGCTTCTGATTCCCAAAAGTACGATTTTGGATTCTTGTAAACCTTATGTGGACTGGAAATCTGAGAGTTGTATAGGAGCAATGCTGCATATATTGAGAATTGTGGCATGTTCCTTTACAGAGAGAAGCATTTTTTCTTCCTAATGAATCCTAATATGCTTTGGCCTGCCTGGATGACAACTAGTACCATTAAAAATGTATATCCCCACAATTTGTTTTAGTAATTTATTTAGTAATTATTTGCAAAAGACTAGGGGATCACAATTGCTAAAATTGTAATTTTTAAAGTCTACAAATGTGGGCCTAATTCTTAAAATGTTTATGGACCATTCTAGACAGGGAGATTTCAGGTGATGTTTTAGTCAGATTTCCTTTGATAGAAACAAAGGATCCTGAATCTAACTTAAGCAAAACTCAGTTAAAAAAGAAAGAAAGAATGGACATGGAATTGGAGAGATAACACTCAATAATTTTTATTTAAAGATGAAAAACTAAGCTGCTGTTAGGAAAAGAATAAGGTCAGCTTATCAATCTTAGTAGCAGCAGAACTCAATGTTTCTTATTCAAAGCATTTACATCATAATTAATGTTATGTTTTCTGTGTTAGTTTTCTGTGACATTCTTTCCCGTGTAATTCTATGTATGATTTTAATGCCAAGGAATATATTGTGATTACCATGATTTGTGCACGTGCTAGACTTTCGGTTGGGTCATAGCATTGGAGCAACTCTGGTAATACTGTTCCAACAAGAACTAAGTGCAGGGGCAAATTGCAATGGCAGACTTCTCTAAGCAAAGTCAAAGAGAAGTGCTACTATTAAGGAATAATAAAGAAAAGATTTAGCTATTCCCCAAATAAATTATAAATTATTTATTTTCAGTATTATTTTCTTTCTACAAAAAGCTAGATTGACCTATACAGTTACTCTCAAGAGAAAAAAAAAAAAAAAAAACAATAAATGACTTAGATTATGAACAGGCTGTCTTTTTCCAATGCTGCCTGCCCCATTGGCTGAAAACATAATGAATAGGCCACACATAAAATCTCATAGTTTGGTATGGGAGTTTGCACATGGATTAAAAAAAAAAAAAACTGACTAAAATATTAGTCATTATAAAAACTGACTAAAATTGTATTAATTATAATATCTAAGAATTATAGTGTTTATAAATAATTGTGTTTCATTATTTTATTTAAAAAGTCAATCGTACTGAGATGATTCTGAAAATAAACCCATAAAACCATAACCCCAACCTTCTATCCGTTGGCTTCTTCTCTGGAATAGGAAAGTAGCATCCTTAACATCAAAACTGGAGATGGTATTGAGGCAGAGGGCTCTGCCTGGATCCACTGAAACACTGGACTTTTTTGTACTAGGTCAAGGACAAGAACTGGATACTCTAACGACCTATGTGTCAGCACTGAGATGCTCAGGATGGTCTATATCTGCCTGCCTACATAAATTCTGGGGGAGGCCTTTTTGGTCTTTCTGGATCTGGAAAGGAGCTGCCAAAGTGAGCTGAGTGACTTTCAGGTTTGGAGGCTGAAAGAAGTCTGACAAATGCCATTGGTGAAATACTGTCACAGGTTACTTGGGTGTTGCTTTTCTGGCCAGAAACCTCTGTGGCTGGTGACCCCTTTGCCCAAGTTTCACTTGGGCCTCCTGGGCTCATTCTGCCCACTTGGCCTGGCACACACTACCGGTCTGGATCCCATGCCTGCCAAGGGCAAGCCAGGCATACAGCGGTGAAGGGTGTGTGTACGAGTCAGTGCGGAGTTTGACCACTGCACACACTCAAGCACACTGGCTGCTGCAGACAGGAGGGCAGCTCCAGTTGCTGGCACAGGCGCTGGCTCACTGCAAGGGTGTAGCTCGACCAGGGACACCACAAGAACCTTCCATGACTGGCACCAGGGAATGTGGTGGTGCCCAGAAACTTGGAGACTCCAGGAACAACAGGCACCCAAAGAGGGAGTTGCAGCAGTGGCTCAGGGAGTTCTAATGTATAGGCTCCCCAAAGGGGTCCAACTTTCTTTTCCTTCTGTTTGTCTGCAACATGGCAAACAAGAGACATGCTTCAGCTTTGTTTGTGTTACAGCTCTGTCATTCAGCAGGTCCCGAGTTCTTGTCCTGCACCCAGGAAGAGTGAACTACATGTACAAGTGGAGGGCGAGCAATGTGAAGTGGAGTGTTATTGAGTGACAGACTAGATCAGAGGAGATCCTGGAGTGGGGAGGTCCTCTCCACAGACAGGTCATCCCATTGAGTGTTCAGCTGTCAGCAGAGAGGATGCCCAGGAGTGGGTAGCTGCTCTCTGCAGGGACATCACTCCATCATCTCCCTGAGTCTGACTGAGTCCAGGGTTTGTGTGGACCTCAGAGGGGAGAAAGTGTATGCTGATTGGTTCATGGGTGGCCATTGGCGGGCTCAGGAAAAAGCACCACCAGTTTCCACTCCAGTCTGTGGGACTGGCGGATGGCCCCCAGGCTCCAGGCCTTCCCCAACCTGAAGGTGGGGCTTCACTGGAGACCGCCCCTTTCTGCCCTGAAGCATGTCTTCCTCCTAACATTTTCTGTGATGCCCCGACTGTGCTGAGGGATGCCTACAGGCCAGCACTGAGCTGTCCTCAGACTCCCCTTGGCCTCCTTACCATCCCCATAGGTGCCCAAAGTCTGGAGGGTTCTGAGGCACCAGGTGGCTGGTGTGTCAGCACTGCCCTGAGCATCTGCACACCTGGCTGGGCTACAAAACACCCAGGATTGATGTGGATGCCAGGAGCAGGGAGAGGCCAGGTAGCAGGAGCAGACACCTCTGAATCTATGGGGAAAGAAAGACCTTCCCAGGCCCTCAAGAGTGGAGAGATGCCTGGTTCTGTAGTTGTGGCCTGGGCGGCTGCAGCTGCACCTGGGAGGGTGGGGCTTCTACCAGTCCAGCCCCCAAGAGCACAGGAAGACCTGGTTCTGCAGCTGCAACTTGGTTGGCTGCAGTTGTGCCCAGGGAGCTCCTGCCCCACCAACTCAGAAGGAGCTGGGTTCTTACTTGTCCCCGGCCCCTGCTGGCAACATGCAGCAAGTAGCCCCAGCCTCAGCTCCCTGCTGCAGCTGGTGTCTTGGCAGTGGCTGCTCCAGATGGCCCACTGCAGCCATCAGTACTTCTGGGAGCAAGAGGATTTTTCTCTGGCCTTAGCAGGGAGTTGGCAGTTAAGAAATCATCTCCTGTCTGGTCACAGGCATAGAAAGAGTTGTGCTTACTTGTGACTCTCCTTTTGTCCATTTATCCCAGTAAGTTAATCTGAGGATGTAAAAAGAAAAAAAAATAGTGACATTCTTAAGAGCACAAGAAACCACAGGAAGGAATAACAAAGAACCCAGAGGTAATGTTGCTCACACTAAAATAGTCATTGGAGTAGGCAGACAATAGCCTTAACAAAATGATAATATGAGCCCTAGAGGAGCACCAGTTAAGTTATTAAAATCATGATATTACCATTGCAAAAACTCATTGAAACATTTGGAAGACTGAGATATCACTGTTCAGCACCAAGTTAGTGGATTGAAAGGTCTTTTGAAATTGATAGCTAAGAAACTACAGGAAAAAAAATAAAACATGACATGTAGTGGAAGCAATAAGATATTTTTTAGGATGAGTTGTCAGAGATATAATATAAAGTAGTATGCTTTTTAGAAGACAGAAAAATAATAGATTATATAGAATAAATAATTATTTGAATCAAAGGAAGTAAAATATCTGATCCATAGAAATGTTTGTTTCTCATAAAGTCCCAGGTAAGATGAATTAAAAATGCCTTTACCATTCTTGCAAACATCTTGAATTCTGAAGACAAAGACAATAATCCAGAGCTTTCAGTCAATAACAACAAATTAATTATAGAATAAAAAGAAACATGCTAGCAATAGTTTCTCATTGGTAACCATGAACTCTGGTAGGAGCTCATGAGACATGGAGGAAAGTGCTTAATTCAAGAATAATATACATCAAAGATACAGTTCTTTTTTTTTTCAAGAATATAATATATTGTTAACTGTAGTCACCATGTTGTGTAACAGATCTCATTAAGTTATTCCTCCTATGAAACTGATATTTTGTGTCTTTTGACCAATATCTTTCCAATGATCTTGGAGCCACTCTTCCTGGTAATCACCATTCTACTTTCTACTTCTGTGAGATCAATAGTTTAAGACTGCATATATGAGGAAGATCATGCGGCATTTTTCTTTATGTGACTGCTTTATTTCATTTGACATAATGCCCTCCAGTTTTATCCATGTTGTTGCAAATGACAGAATTTAGATCACTTTTATGGCTAAATAGTATTGCATTATGTATGCATATCACATTTTAAAAGGTCCATTCATCTGCTGATGGACAGAGAAGTTGGTATCATTATCTTGGCTGTTGTGAGTAATACTGTAATAAGCATGAAAGTGCAGATATCTGTTTAACATACTAATTTCAATTCCTTTGGATATATACCCAGTGATAGAACTGCTAGATAATAGGGAGTTTGATTTTTAATTTTTTGAGAATCTTCCATAGTGTTTTTCATAATAACTGTACTCATTTACATTCCCACCAAGAGTATGCTAGGATTCTCTCTACATTCTCGCCAACACTTGCTCTCTCTCTCTCTACACACACACACACACACACACCACACACACACACAGATAGTATTTACTTAATATATATTATTAACTTACATGATCGCAAGGTCCCACAATAGGCTGTCTGTTAAGCTTAAGGAGCAAGGAGAGCCACTCCAAGTCTCAAAACTGAAGAACTTGGAGTCTGATGTTTGAGGGCAGGAAGCATCCAGCATGGGCAAAAGATGTCACAGTCTTGCATTTTCACATTTTTCTGCCTGCTTTATATTCACTGGCAGCTGATTAGATGGTGCCTGCCAGATTAAAGACAGGTCAGCCTTCCCCAGCCCACCGAATCAATTGTTAATCTCCTTTGGCAACACCCTCCCAGACACACCCAAGATTAATATTTTGCCTCCTTTAATCCAACTAAGTAGACACTTAGTATTAACCATCACAATAATTTTTTATTTAATTTCCCTTTTCATATCCTTCATTTACCCACTTTTTTTTTTAGGAGCATGTTGTTTAATTTCTATATGTTCATAAAGTTGTGTAGTTCTCCTATTGTTGATTTCTAATTTCATACCCTTATGTTCAGAAAAGATACTTGATAAGATTTCAATCTTCTTAAATTTGTTAAGACTTGTTTTGTGGACTAATATATCATCTATCCTGGAGAATGTTATATATGAACTTAATAATAAGATTTATCTAGTACCAAAATCTGTACTTTTTAGATGGAAATGTTTTTAGATGGAATGTTCAGTATATGTCTAATAGATACATTTGATTTGGAGTGTACTTTAAATTTGATGTTTGCTTATTGATTTCTGTTTGAATGATCTGTCCATTGCTGAAAGTGGGATTTTAAATGTCCCTACCATTTCTTGTACTGCAGTACATCTCTGAGATCATTAAATACCTGCTTTGAATATTTAGGTGCTCCAATGTTGGGTGCATATACATTTACAATTGTCATATCCTCTTGCCAAATTGACCCTTTATCAATATATAATAACTTTGTTATGTCCTTTTTTAAACAAAAGCCTAATTTATTAACCATAAACATAGCTACTTTTTCTGTATTCTGGTTTCCATTTGCATGTAGTATCTCTTTCCATTCCTTCACTTTCAGTTTATACATGTCCTTATAGATACTGTGGGACTCAGCTAGGCAACATATAGTTAGGTTTCATGTTTTTAAATTTATTCAGACACTCTGTGTCTTTCGATTGTAGAATTTAATTCAAGATAATTAAATTGATAGGTAAGACCTTAATACTGCAATTTAATTAATTATTTTTTAGTTGTTTTAAAGATTCTTTTTTCTTTGTGGGTGTCACAGGCTCTTAGCCCATTTAAAAAAAAAAGTTACTGGCATTGTTACCAGTGGTAAATCCATAGGGGTGTCAAGTAACCTTAATTCTTGCCTCTTCAGAAGAAAGAATTTTACTGAGGGGTCATAAGGCAAAGTAAGGGACTGAGGCAAGTTTTAAAGCAGGAGTGTAAGTTTACTAAAACGTTTTGGGGCAGGAATGGAAAGAAGTAAAATACACTTGGAAGAAGGCCAAGCAAGAGACTTGAGAGAGTCAAGTGCACAGTTTGACGTTTGACTTGGGGTTTTATATACTGGCATGCTTCCAAGGTCTTGCATTACTTCTCCCCTAATCCTTCCATTAGGGTGGGCTGTCCACATGTGCAGTGGCCCACCAGCACTTGAGAGGAGTCACATGCACAGTGTGTTTCCTAAAGTTGCATGCATGTTCATATGAGGTGCTCCCCCCGTACCCGTACAGTCTTTCTAGAGGGTCGCATACCAGTTACCTCCACCATTTTGCCTCTTAGTATGCATGTTTAAGCCTACTCACCCAAGTCCTGAAATCTTATTAGGAAGCTGCTGATCACCAGCTTTGAGGTTTTTTCTACCAATTAAGAGACTGTCTTTCCCAGTTGCCAACTACAACCAATTATTATTTCAGAAAGACAGTTTTAGCAACCTCCTGATCATCACCTGATGGTTGCCTGACATTTGTAGTGAGGGAAGGGCCTCTCCTGCCTGCTCATTTCTGTCTGACTACCTATTATAACAGCATAAGGCAGATTGACTAAAAGGAAAAAAGATATACAAATTCATTTAACATGTATACATGGAAGCCTTCAGAATGATGACCTAATTACCCAATGAGTTATAGAAACTTGTATACCAGTTTGAAGTTACAAAAAGACTAGGGGCTTAGATTCTTGTAAAACAAGTTATGGGAGAGGGTAGAAGAGGAATTCTATTGAAGGACAATTATTGCTAGGAGCAGTGATTGGATTAAGGAACAGAATAACTTGTAAATAGTTTTCTTTAGAGTTTAAATCGTCCTTGGAGACAGTTGTTATTCTCGCAAAAAGTTGTGCCTATTTGTGGTCACATCTTGGTCCTCTTTTCTGAAATAGATAATGAGATAATAGGGAGAGGAAGAAAATCAAAATTATTCTCCCTGGTGGATCTGAATCTTAGACAGATACAGAAACTTTAGCTTCTTAAGGAGACACGGTAAGACAGACCTTGAAGCTTCTTCAGTTCAGCATGTCAAAATGCCCTATTTTGGCCCATCAGTTTCTGAGTCCCAACACTTTCCTTCTCTGTTGCTGTATTTCCTGGTGTTTAAGTGATTTTTCAATAGTAGTATGCTATGAATCCTTGTTTTTGATTTTTCTGTATGTACTATAGGTTTTGTGATTACCATGAGGTTTACAAAAACATCATATTGTTATCACAGGTGATTTTGAGCCGATAACTTATCTTTGATTTAAAAAAAAAAACCTTTACACTTTCACTCCAACCTCCCACACGTTCTGAATTTTTGATATTGCAATTTACATAATTTTATAGTGCATATATCTTTTTTTATTATACTTAAAAGTTTTTATTATACTTAAAAGTTCTAGGGTACATGTGCATAACGTGCAGGTTTGTTACATATGTATATTTGTGCCATGTTGGTGTGCTACACCCATCAACTTGTCAACACCCATCAACTCATCATTTACATCAGGTATAAATCCCAATGTCATCCCTCTCCCCTCCCCACTCCCCGTGATAGGCCCCAGTGTGTGATGTTCCCCTTCCCAAGTCCAAGTGATCTCATTGTTCAGTTCCCACCTATGAGTGAGAACATGTGGTGTTTGGTTTTCTGTTCTTGCGATAGTTTGCTGAGAATGATGGTTTCCAGCTGCATCCATGTCCCTACAAAGGACACAAACTCATCCTTTTTTTATGGCTGCATAGTATTCCATGGTATATATGTGTCACATTTTCTTAATCCAGTCTGTCACTGATGAACATGTGGGTTGATTCCAAGTCTTTGCTATTGTGAATAGTGCCACAATAAACATACGTGTGCATGTGTCTTTATAGCAGCATGATTTATAATCCTTTGGGTATATACCCAGTAATGGGATGGCTGGGTCGTATGGTACTTCTAGTTCTAGATCCTTGAGGAATCGCCATACTGTTTTCCATAATGGTTGAACTAGTTTACAATCCCACCAACAGTGTAATAGTGCATATATCTTAATAAATTACTGTGGCCACTGTTATTTTTAATAGTGTACATTTTAACCTTTATGCTAAATATATATAAGTGATTTACATACCACAATTACAATATTAGAGTACTCTGAATTTGCATGTATACTTACATTTACTAGTGAGTTTTATACTCTCATATGTTTTTATTTTAATTATTTGCTTTTTTCTTGTAGCTTGAAGAACTTCCTTTAGTATTTCTTGCAAGGCATGTATGATGGTGATGGACTCTAGCTTTTGTTGGTCTGGGAAAGTCATTATCTCTCCTTCATTTCTCACAAACTATTTTCTATGATACAGTATTCTTGGTTAGCATTTTTTTTTTCTTTAGCACTTTGAATATATCATCCCAGGCTCTGTTGGTGGTTTTTGATGAAAAGTTTGGTGCTAGCTATATCAAAACTCTCTTACATATGATTTGTTTATTTTCTCTTGCTGGATTTAGTATCTTTATCTTTTCATTGGCCTTCATTTTTAACAACTTTATGATAATTGTCTTGGGATAGACTTTGTTGGATTAAATGTGATTGGTGTATTAGTTCATTCTCTCATTGTTAAAAAGAACTACGGGAGACTGGGTAATTTATACAGAAAAGAGGCCTTATTGACTCTCAGTTCCACAGGATGAACAGGAAGCATGGCTGGGAAAGCTTCAGGAAACTTACAATCAAGGAGGAAGGCAAAGAAAAAGGAGTCACGTCTTACATGACCAGACAGGAGGAAGAGAGAGAAGAGGGAGGTGCTACACACTTTTAAACAGCCAGATCTCATCAGAACTCACTCACTATCACAAGAACAGCAAGGGGGAATTCCGCATCCATGATCCAATCACCTCCCACCAGGCCCCTCCTCCAATATTGGGGATTACAATTTGACATGAGATTTGGGTGGGGATACAAATCCAAACTGTATTATTCGCCTTGGCCCCCTAAAATATCATGTTTTTCTCACATCGTAAAATACAATCATCTCTTTTCATCAGTCCCCTGGTCTTAACTCATTTCAGCATTAACTCAGAAGTCCACAGTTCAAAGTCTCACCTGAGACAATGCAAGTTCCCTTTTCCCTATGATCCTGTAAATTCAAAAACAAGTTTGCTATTTCCAAGATACAATGGAGGTAGAGGCATTTGCTAAATATGCTCGATCCAAAAGAGAGAAATTGGTCAAAATGAAGGGGCTACAGGCCCCATGCAAATCTGAAACCCACCAAGGCAGTCATTAAATCTTAAAGCTCCAATACAATCTGCTTTGACTCCATGTGTCACATCCAGGCAACACTAATGCAAGGAGTGGGCTTTCATGGCCCTGTGGCTTGGCAGGGCATAGCCCGTGTGGCTGCTTTCAGGGGCTGTCAGGCTGCTGTTGAGTGCCTCCAGCTTTTCCGGGTGCATAGTGAGAGGTGTTGGTGGATATACCATTCTAGAGTCTGGGAGATAGTGGCGATACTCTCTCAGCTCCACTAGGCAGTGCCCCAGTGCAGACTCTGTGTGGGGGCTCCAGCCCCACATTTCCCCTCCACATTGCCCTAGTAGGGTTTCTCCATGAGACCTCTGCCCCTGCAGCAGACTTCTGCCGAAAACAGACTTCCAGGTGTTTTTTTACATTGTGTGAAATCTAGGTGGAGGCTTCCAAGTGTCAACTCTCACACTCTGCACACCCACAGGCTTAACACCATGTGGAAGCCACCAAGGCTTACAGCTTGCACCTTCTGAAGCAACAAGCCAAGCTGTACCTGGGGCACATACGGTCATGGCTGAAGCTGAAGTGGCCACAATGAAGGTTACCATGTCTGGAGGCTGCACAGAGCAGTGGGACCCTGGGCCTTGCCCATGATATCATTCCTTCCTCATAGGCCTCCAGGCCTGTGATGGGAGGGGCTGCCACAAAACCTCTGAAATGTCTGCAGCATTTTCTCTATTATCTTGGGTATCAACATCTGGCTCCTCTATAATGATACAAATTTCTGCCACTGGCTTGAATTCCTCCCCAGAAAATAGGTTTCTTCTTTTTCTACCACATGGCCAGGCTGCAAATTGCCGAGCTGTTACACTCTGCTTTGCTCTTAAGAATAAGTTCCAATTTCAGATCATCTCTTTGCTCATGTGTAACAAAGGTGTGCTTGGCTCCAGCTCCCAATAGGTTCCTCATTAACATTAGAGACAACCTCACCCTGGTGTCTGGAGGACAGTGGCCTTCTCTCAGCTCCTCACGGGACTTCATTGTGAGCATTATCACTAACAGCATTTTGGTCACAGCAATTTAACAAGTATTTAGCAAGTTCCGAACTTTCCCACATCTTCCTGTCTTCTAATTTCTCTGAACTATTCCAACCTCTGCCTGTTACTCAGTTTCAAAGCTGCTTTGACATTTTTCAAGTATGTTTATAACAATGCCCCACTCCTGGTACAAATTTTTGAATTAGTCCATTCTTATATTGCTATATATTTCACCTGAAACTGGGTGATTTATAAAGAAAAGAGTTTTAATTGACTCACATTTCCACTGATGTACAGGAAGCATGGCTGGGAAAGCCTCAGGAAACTTATAATTATGGTGGAAGGTGAAGTGGAAGGAGGCATATTTTAAATGACTGGAATAGGAGGAAGAGAGAGAAGAGAGAGATTCAGCACACCTTTACACAACCAAATCTCATAAGAACTCACTCACTATCACGAGAACACTAAGAGGGAAGTTCAACCCCATGATCCAATCACCACCCACCAACCCTTTCCTCCAACATTGGGGATTACGTTCGACATGAGATTTGGGCAGAAACACAAATCCAAACCATATCAATTGGTACACTTTGACCTTCCTTTACCTGAATATTTGCATCTTCCTCAAGGTTTGGAAAGTGTATTTGCTATAATTTGTTTAAATAAACTTTCTACTTATTTATCTTTCTCTTCTCTTCTCTAATTTCCGTGACTCAAATATTTGCCCTTTCGATGTTGCTTCATATATTCCCTAAACTTTCATCATTCTACTTTTTAAAATTTTTTCTTGTTGTCTCTGATTGTATATTTTCAAACAGCCAGTCTTTAAGGTCACAGATTATCTTTTTTTGCTTGATCAATTCTACTGTTGATTTACTCTATTGCTTTCTTAATTCCATTCATTTTGTTTTTCAGCTCCAGGATTTCTGTCTGACTTTTTATTTATTATTTCAAGCTGTCTATTTAATTTCCTTTCTCCTGATTATTTATTGGTTTTCTCATTTAGTTGAATTGCTTCTCTGTACTGTATTGAAGTTTGCTTAGTTACCTAAAATAGTTATTTTGCAATATTTGTTAGGCAAGTCATACACCTCCATTTATTCAAGGTCAATACCTGGAACTTTATCTGTCCCTTTGTAAATGTAATGTTTCTCCTGTTGTTCTTGATTACTATAACCATACATTGATGTCTGTGCATTTGAAGAAATAAAGTGGGTCTTTATTCTAGTTTGTGTAGCCTGCCTTTGTCTAGGAATCCCCTTCAACAGTCAGACAGTCCAGGAATTCTAAGCAGGCTGTCTACATGATCCCTGAGCTAGAGTCTACTGCAGTGTGCATGGTGCTGGGATACACCAGTGTGCATGGGATGCTGGAGTATGTCTAAAGCCTAGAGCCACTGAGGCATGCCTCTTGCTGAGGGCTGTCCAAACTCCAGGGCCCTTGGCATCAACCTAGCAGCAGTGCAATCTGGAATTCAGTTTGTCACACAAATCTGGAGCCTGTGACTGCATGATCCTGTCTGGTGCCAAAGTACATCTAGAGTCTCAGTTAATGGGTACCAGCCTAAAGTCTCAGCCCACAGGGGCATGCCTGATGCTGGATTTTACTGGAATAGGCCCATTGTTGGAATAGTCCCACTGTTGGGATCCAAGGCAAAGTCTTGTACTGACTTCTCTCTCTCTAACCTAAGCAGATGTTACTTTTTTGTGTGCTGTGCTGCCTAGGGTTTACAGCGGGGTTACATAGGTAATGTAAAACTGCTCTTTCTACCTTATCCAATGTATCTTTTCTTACTATTGTGATACAACTAGATACTGTGAGTTCTTATCTGTTTTTCTTAGTTCTTGTGGAGTTGTTTTTGTTCATGCATAGTTGTAAACATTGTTTCTGTGGGGACACAATAGCTGCAGAGATCTATTCTATCTTGTGCTGCCCATACTTTAAATATGTTATATATATTTTATATTTTATGTAATATATTATATATTTATATAATTTATATAAATATATTGTATTTATACAGAAATTTTGTATATAAACAAAAAGTTGCCATGGTTAATATAATAGATTTATATGTCATATATAGTATATTTACATTATAATATATTATACTATATTGTTATATATTATATAATATATATTTATATTATAATATATAAAATTTATTTTACATGTAATATATATTATGTATTGTATAATATGTAATATATATTCTCATTTAGTTGAATAAACATATATAATATGTAATATATGATATATTATATATAAGAAATATATAACATGATATGCAATATATACTATGTATTATATATTATATATTTATATTATATAATATAATGACCTCTGCAATTTATGCAGAGATCATTGCACAATTTAAGAAAGAGTGAGGGAGGTGTGCGAGCAGGGGCTTAGTAAAATCAGAGAAATGGGAAATTATAAAGGATTGTTCAGTGTGAGTGTGATTTGGTCATCTGTATCTGGTGGCTAGCAATTATGGAAGTTAAGATTATATTATATAATATATATTATATATTAATATATGATATATTTATCGTATATATGTATTAGGGTAGAAGAGAAATATTTAAGAAAAGGAAGTTATTTTAAGGAGTACATTAATGGCACATTTTATCAGAAGAAAATAGTTCAAAAATGAATTTGACCAAATGGTGAGTAAACTAAGACAGAAATATCAAGGTATGGAAAAGCGAGAGAGAACATTATTATGACCAATTAATTTCTGCAGACACCTATGTATCTTAATAGATGTTAACGAAAGCATTATTCAGCATTTAAATAAATACATAGTGCTATGAATGTTTACTCTAAGTAACAAGATAATAATGACCTGGAGTAGGATTATTACACAATGTAACAAAATTTAAGATTTGAACTGGGGGATTGAACTAGGGAAATAGACCCTCTACAGGTCCACTGTGAAAAGTGGGCAGAATCATGGGTCAAAAGAGCATAGGCAAGTAGAATATTTGGTGCAGATAAATATTAGCAACAAAAAGTTGCCACTGTTAATCATTAAGAATAATAAATATTACAGTGAAAATGGCATTCAGCATTAAAGGGATTGTAGAAAGGACTCTCACTACTGTTGCAAAGACGAATTGACCGATATTGTTGGCAGGCTATCTAGCAAAACCAATTACACTTAAAATGCTAATAATGTTAGACTCAGGACTTTTATTTTTTGGCTGTCCATTCTACAGAAGTAAAAGTTCACTTAGTAAAATACAAAAATGAGCATGCTTCGTTTCACCAGGTTTGTAGGTGATTATCTGGATGTCCATAGAAAAGAGAATGACTAAAATTCTTGTGAAATTTCCATATTTTGAATTCATATGCAACTTAAAAAGGATTAAATCATATACATTTTTATTTACTTAGAGATATGTACCAGATGCACATTTTTATGGACATAAATCAAGTGTCAGAGAAAAGCATGTGCATGATCTTCTGTTTTTAAGAATAAACAATACCCTAAATATGTAAAACAAGTTGTGCATATGTGTTTCATTATATAGGCAATTGAGTTTTGTAAGAAACGTGATTCTGGAATGGTTTTCTGTCTCACTAATTGCCAAATTTTATAAAATATTATTTTGCTGCATTCCTACACAAATTTAACACTGAGAGCAAAAGGAGAGAGAATTAGAGAATTACTAGATGATTTTATGTTACTAAATTTTCCACCAAACTTTTATTTATAGATTTGTTTCTGGTTTGTTAAATGCATGTCTTTCAAAATTTGTATCTATACCCAACCACATTTGGAATTTGCTAATTTTTTATCAATATTTTCCAGAACTGAAAGATCTCTCTCTCTCTCTCACACACACACACACACTCTATGTGTGTGTCTGTAAATATGTGTGCGTATATATACACACACACACATATATTTCAAAGGTATATACATACACAGAGAGAGAGAGAATTTTATACATAAATGTGTGTGTATATATATTACTTTTTGTCCTAGTGGTATAAGACTGAATTAGACTCAAAATCTCAAATAACCAGTTAAAATCACCCAGAATTTTGAAATTATTATATAATTAAATCTTGTGATTTTTTTTTTCCCCTTCACATTCGTATTTTTAAGTAGTTGAAAAATTTTAAAAGTTTAAATTACAGTAACATTTGAGATTAAGTGATCCGGAGTTCTTCATGGGTTTCCAGGTGAATGATTAACTAAAATCTGTTTTGTCAAAGAAAGACACAGCTAGACATTAAGCAGTGAAAGTAGATTTTAGTCAAGTAACTACACTGACAATAGGGGAAATAACTGAGCTCCATTGCGATTTATGCAGAGGTCATTGCACAATTTAAGAAAGTGAAGGAGGTGTGTGAGTAGAGGCTCAGTAAAATCAGATAAAAGGGAAATTATAAAGGATTGTTCAGTGTGAGTGTGATTTGGTCACCTGTGTCTGGTGGCTAGCAATCATGGAAGTTAAGATTTTATCCTTCAACGAAGACAAGACGAGGAGACAGAGTCTCTGCCGTTCCTCATGATTATGTTTCAGAGGTATGGCTTTCAGGTCCTTGAGAAAGACACTCCTGAGTTGTAGAAGATGCATATACATCTCAAAGACGTGAAAGAAGAATTCTTAATTGTAAACTGTTTTCAGTAAATGCTCTAAGAAAGAGGGGTAAGGGGACTCTGTCAGATGTTGGCTAGAACAAGCAGTAAATTGTCCCACAACACTGAGCTTTCTCAGGCAGGTGTTTTAATGGGGAGACAAGGTTCATCCTAGAGACACAGTCGTATGCTGCTAGAAGCCATGTTCCAATTTGTTCATCCCTAGTGCAGATGTTTGTGGACAAAGGTGTGTCCAGAATTGATGGGTTCTTGGTCTCACTGACTTCAAGAATGAAGCCGCGGACACTCGCGATGAGTGTTATAGTTCTTAAAGACGGCGCGTCTGGAGTTTTTCCTTCAGATGTTCACATGTGTCCGTAGTTTCTTCCTTCTGGTGGCTTCGTGGTCTCTGGCTTCGGGGAGTGAAGCTGCAGACCTTCGCAGTGAGTGTTACAACTCAAAAAGGCAGCATGGACACAAAGAGTGAGCAGCAGCAAGACTTACTGTGAAGAGCAAAAGAATAAAGCCTCCACAGTACTGAAGGGAACCCAAGTGGGTTGCCACTGCTGACTCGGGCAGCCTTCTTTTATTGCCTTATCTGACCCCACCCACATCCTGCTGATTGGTCCATTTTATAGAGAGCTGAATGGTCCATTTCAACAGAGTGCTGATTGCTGCATTTACAATCCCTGAGCTAGACACAGGGCTGTGTCTATCTAAAGGCCTGTTTACAATCCTTTAGATAGACACAGAGTGCTAGACAGAAAAGTTCTCCAGTTCTCCAAGTCCCACTAGGTTAGCTAGATATACTGATTGGTGTATTCACAAACCCTGAGCTAGATACAGAGTACCGGTGAGTATAAGACCATCTTGGCTAACAAGGTGAAACTCCGTCTCTACTGAAAAGAAAAAAAAAAAAAAAAACTAGCCAGGCGAGGTGGCGTGTGCCTGTAGTCCCAGCTACTCGGGAGGCTGAGGCAGGAGAATGGCGTAAACCCGGGAGGCGGAGCTTGCAGTGAGCTGAGATCCGGCCACTGCACTCCAGCTCGGGAGACAGAGGGAGACTACGTCTCAAAAAAAAAAAAAAAACCCTGAGCTAGACACAGAGTGCTGATTGGTGCCTTTACAATCCTTTAGCTAGACACAGAGTGCTAGACAGAAAAGTTCTCCAAGTCCCCATTAGGTTAGATACAGAGTACTGATTGGTGTATTTACAAACCTTGAGCTAGACACAGGGTGCTGACTGGTGTATTTATAATCCCTTAGCTAGACATAAAGGTTCTGCAAGTACTTACTAGACTCAGGAACCCAGCTGGCTTCACCTAGTGCATCCCGCACCAGGCCGCAGAGGGAGCTGCCCACCAGTCCGGTGCAGAGCGCCTGCGCAGCACTCCTCAGCCCTTGGGCAGTCATCGGACCAGGCGCAGCGGAGCTGGGGCGGTGCTCGTCAGGGAGGGTGGGGCCATGCAGGAGCCCACAGCGGGGAGGCTCGGGCATGGCGGGCTGTAGGTCCAAAGCCCTGCCCCGCGGGAAGGCAGCTGAGGCCCGGCGAGAATGCCAGCGCAGCGGGCGGGCCGGTACGGCTGGGGCCGGCGCACCCTCTGCAGCTGCACGCCCAGGTGCTAAACCCCTCATTGCTCGGGGCTGGCAGAGCAGGCTGGGAGCTCTGAGGGCGGAGCCCGCCAAGTCCACGCCCACCCGGAACTTGCACTGGCCGAGAGCGCCCCGCGCAGCCTCGGTTCCCGCCCGCGCCTCTCCACACCTCCCTGCAAGCTGAGGAAGCCAGCTCTAGCCTCAGGCAACCCAGAGAGGGGCTCCCACAGTGTCGTGGCAGGCTGAAGGGCTCTTCAAGCACCGCCAAAGTGTAAGCTGAGGCCGAGAAGGCACCCAGAGGGAGGGCTGATTGCACTCTCAAAGTCACTGTGTGGCAGGATTTCTGCAGTTGTCAGTTTCAATTAATGAACAGTAATCTACAAACTTCCACCTTCTAAGCATAAACATGGATGAAGGTAAGTACTTCCAAATTTTAGTAACAATGAAACATTGTTTCCTTAACACATTCAACCATATTGATTAAGCATGGAACTCAATTTTATGAAATAATAAGCATTGAATTTAGTGGAATTAGTTGATATAAAGTTTCCTGACAGAAAACATGTACTTTCTTAAATTTTTTTCTTATTGTCTCAAAAATTCAGATTTCTTCACAGTTTTTTACAGCTTCTCTCTCTCTTTTTTATTCTGGAAGAGATTCATTAGATTTTACAAATGAGTGAGCCTGCACATAAGTGAACTGAAGTAAATGTGGTTTGATTCAGTACTTGTGTTCATTAGGCTAATGCGTATTAGATTACTTTAATCCAAATGTATAGAATTAAAGGAAGAAAATACATCTCTTTTCAACTTGTTTAAATTTAAAAGCAGATTTGAGCTAAACTCATTATTAGTAACAATTAAAAATGTTGATGCAAGTATGACAGTGATTTTTTTCAAAAAATTATTAGTAACATATATAATGAAGTCATGTATTTAAACTCCACTTGCTGGTTTAATGTTTGGAGACATATTGATAAAATACATTCAAATCAAAGCTTTCTTATTAGATGAAACAATATTTGCATGTTAATTTAATTGCTTCAATAAGTGGTTATTTCAAGACAAAAATAAACATGTTTAGATATAATTAAGAGCAAGTAACCTTTTGAAAGGGCAAAAAAGGTAATACGTTTTGTGATTTAAAAAAATGATTTTGCGTTGTTTTTAGAGATACGAGAAAAAACTGTTGATCTCAAAACGAATTGAATAAAGCTGTTTCTAATCAATTTAACAAAATATTTCTGCTTATGTGATATTTCCCTCCATACTTTAGTGTTCAGCAATCATATCAGAAGGGTAGATAATGGATTTCTAACACTCTCTGGCTTGAGGTGAATTGAGATAGTCACTGTTTGTTTTCTCTACTTTGAAATTTATTTATGAATATGCAGGAAACCAAAATATTTCACCCCAAAATATACTTTTTGGCAGATTTCAAGATTCCTAGTAAGAAGGGTATAAGGTAAAAAATAACTGAAAAGTCTTTGTTTGTGGCGGATATTTGCAGACGTAGAGTAAACATGCATTGATGCAGCTAGACTTTTCCTAAGGCCCTCCCTTATCCAGATGTGGGGATTATTGTCTGAGAGTCTGATATCTTTAAAGGTCTGAAAAAAATACTTAATACCTGTTTTTTCTGAGGGTTGCTAACTGCAAAGTTTCAGCTACAAAACCTCCTTTCCTAGCTAGGCCTCCTCTTTTCTTCCTCCTATAAACTCTCTTGCCTGATTCACCACCATAGCCTGTTTTGGGTCATGCTCTGAATCCCCATTCTTTCTGTAACATCAAGATGGTATATAAGCTTTGGTATCCCATTTGGAGATTGCTGTAATCACTCTATGATTCTTACCCCATGCACACTAATATATGTATATGCTTTTTTTCTTATTAATCTGACTTTTGTCAGTTGATTTTTCAGCAAACCTTCAGAGGGCAAAAGGCAAGTTTCTCTTGGCCCCTATAAATGTGTACACATATAATTTAATACAAATTTATAATGAGATCAATATTTTTAAGTTCAGCACTTTTGCATAATATTATATCTCTCAAGATAGTCCATATTGATAACCCAATTATTTAGAATTATGTAATTTTATTTAAGCTCACTTTATAGTTATATAACATGTGTAATATTACTGATATTATACTATTATACTATGTTCACTAATGCATGTTAATAAGGGCTTTTTTTTTTTTTAGTTTTGCTATCTGAAAATAATATATCACTAAAAATATTTTTATATCTCACCTCTTCAGCAGTAAGTATCAGTAAGTATGATTACTTGGTAATGAAATTTAGGCACATGTGCAGCTGTGACCCATGAAACAATTGCCCTGGCCCTCAGATATCACTGATCTTCACAGTCTTAAGGGCAACAAACTTTCCAAGCTTCTATTTAGCTCCTTCTTAATCTCATGGTGTCTGGGGATACCTGAGAGCATTAATATAAAATTTTAATGTCAGCTCTTTTCTTAGGCATGTTTGATTCTGTGAAGGCCAAGAGCTCAGAAAATGGAAAATAAGCACATGAAAAAATGCTCAGCATCATAGTCATTACAGAAATGAAAAATCAAGTCACAGTGACACACCACTGTCCACCTGTTATAATAGCTAACATTAGAAATACTAACCATAACATACGTTGGTAAAAATTTTGCAGCACTGAAACTCATACACTGATGTCAGAAACATAAAGTGTATTTCGAAAATGTTTTGCAAGTTTCAAAATATTAGCTATAAAATATCTCTGAATACCATTACAATGGCAGTTAACTTTCAACAGGAGATTGGGTGTACACACCATATAATGAAACCCTATCCAAGAAATAAAAGTAATAAAGTATTGATACATACACATTGCAAATGAATCCCACAATCAATAATCTTAGTGAAAGAAGCCGGACAATAACAGAGTGCATACTAAATGACTCCATTCATATAAAATTCTAGAAAATACAAACAATCTATAAAAACCAAAAGAGAAAGTAAACTGGTGGTTGCCTGAAAACCGTGGGATAGGTCAGTCAGGACCAGTGTGGAGAAATTACAGTGAGGCAGGAGTAATTTTTTGGAAGTGATTAATAGATTTATTATTTTGATTGTGATATATGAAAATGTATCATATTATACATGTAAAATATGTACAGTTTATACTTTATTTTAGCCAAAAGAACAAGAAGCAATGTGTGTGCATTTTATAATATGCCTATCATACCTCAATAAATTTGTTTTTGAAACACGTTTTCTGAAACAAAAATAAACTACCTTTTAAAATTTGTAGGCATAGGCTGGGCATGGTGGCTCAAGCCTGTAATCCCACCACTTTGGGAGGCTGAGGCGGGTGGATCACCTAAGGTCTGGAGTTCGAGACCAGCTTGGCCAACATGGTGAAACCCCGTCTCTACTAAAAATAGAAAACTTAGCCAGGCGCAGTGGCAGGTGCCTGTAATCCCAGCTACTAGGGAGGCTGAGGCAGGAGAATCGCTTGAACCGGGAGGCGGAGGTTGCAGTGGGCTGAGATCGTGCCACTGCATTTAAACCTGGGCTACAGAGAAAGACCTTGTTTCAAAAAAAATTTTTTTTGTAGGCATACTGTTAAAAATGCAAAGAACAGTAATAATTCTAAAGTAATTTCTAATTTTAAAATACTACTTTATAATTACATTAAAACATTTAATAACCATATTTTTTCAGAATATGTATTTGAATCACCTAATTATTAGGAAAGGATATGTATGTGTATATATATACACATTTTCAAATCATCTAAATGTAAAGTAAATCCAAAAATAATGCAATATTAAGCAAAATATATGTATTTGTTTTTGAGATGGATTCCAGGCTAGAGTGCAGTGATGCAATCTTGGCTCACTGCAACCTGCAGTCTCCGAGGTTCAAGTAATTCTCCTGCCTCAGCCTCCCAAGTAGCCAGGATAACAGGCGTGAGCTACTGTCCTAGCCCCAGAAAAATAAATTTGTTTTCATTTAAGCGGTTTTATCTTTACAGTAAAATTTTCAGGATTAGAATCTCAATTGCACCTCTTACTGGTGGTAGTTAAAACTTGGTATTCTCATCTAACTCTTCTGGAGCTGATTTGTAAAATGAGAAAGCTAGTATCTATCATATAATTGCTCAAAACATAAAATCAACAAATTTTTAAAAATATCCTAACACATTCATTCTAATAAGCAGTAAATAAATGCAATAATTATTTCATTTTTATTATTGTACTGTAACCAAGCACAGTCTTCTTAAATTTTTAATTCTTTGTTTTATACCTTGTTTTCCATGATCCTCCAATTTAGGCAGTTGGCTTTGTCACTTTAGACATTTTTTCCTAGTAGGTACCTTGGGAAAATGAAGATTTATATAATTTAATTACATATTTATATTTACTGACTCATTGTTTCAACAGAGTGCAATGTAATGTATATAGAGGAAGGCACTATAGCTTTAATAAACTTAGATATTTCCATTAAATATCTTCAAATCTGCTGAAGAGTTATGAAAAGCCTATGAGTAAGTTCTTGTGAATTAAGTAGTACAACCTGTATTTGTAGAACAGATACTTTTTTTCACAAACAATGATTCAGAAAATGTAAGTTTTCCAAATCACAAACCACAGAGAGGGAGAAAACAAGCCAAGACATAGAGTATTTGTAAGAGATGAAAGCACATGTATGTAAATGATAGGATAATGGACCATCAAAAAATTAACTATTTTAATTAATTATATTATTCATGTGTTTTCTAATTGTATTTCCTAATTTCATATATTTAATATTAATTATAGAATTAATGTATTTCCTAATTATATGTACTTTCTCGTGTCACCGTGACTTTCTGGTGCCCCCTCAAAAATATCAGAACAAACTTGAAATGGAATAGCATCTAGTCATCATAAAATTTATAAATTTATTGTTATGTTACTAAAATATTATTAAATATAATGACACTACTTTTACCATTTTCAAGTTCTTCATAATATTCAAACCGTTCCCAAACTGCAAAATTGGCTCTTAGTAAGGTTTATTAATTTAGAAAATTTGTATTTATACTTTGAAGAGCACTGGGACTACTCTTATTTATGTAAATATTGTATCATGAAGATACTCAAGTACAGGCATGTTTGAACACCTATGAAATTGTCCAGACAAATATCTATCATTTAAATTCATAACAGATCTATTAAAAATATTTTTAGTTTGTTTCCAGGTTCAATAACACTTGAACAACTATTTGAAATGCATAATGTTATTTAATATGTTAAATAAAATTTTATGGGTTTAAGCAGATAAACACATTATTGGATAAATACTTTAATAAATTTAATTATCATGTTGGGAGATGAAGAAGCAATGTGTCCAATTTTAAATATGGTAATTAAACTTTCCATTATAGCTTTAACATTTATAAAATGTTGAGTTTATTATAATTATAATGAAATATTCAGCACAATTATATGAAGTTTAATAATAGGTATCAGTGTATTCTCTTTGTAACTCTATGGAATGTTGAAGAAAAGTAATTAGAAAAAAGAAAGAGTTTATATTGGGAGGTTAATGTTTTTATTATGTTGGTACAAGAGAGTAATTGTGTTTTATTCCATTAAAAGTAATAGCAAAAACCACAATTACTTGAGTACCAATCTAATAAAACTATTTAGAAGACATTAAATTTCAGAACAGGTGCTATTTGACATTGAACACTAAGAATGAGGACATTATTTTATGTTGATTTTAGTTATTGGACAAAAACTTCAACTTTTTGAAAGTTGATTATTTTCACTTTATAGCCTACACTGATAGTTTGATAGAGTTTGAGTCTTCTAAATACCTCTGATTTTATATATCAACTTGCATTAATAGTAAGTTGACTGGAGTACAGGTGAATGGCAAAAGGAAATCATTGTCGTTGTGAAAAACTGTAAAAAATACATATATATAGTTTTTTTTTATGGGTCTTTTCAAACAGAACATTCCTTAGGCTTGATTAGGATTTTTAAAATTATGATTTTTTAAAATAAATTTGAGAAAAGTTCCCATGGCAAGTGAAAAATATTTTGAATTAAATTTTACAACAAAGCTAAGAGTTTTTTTTTTTTTTTTTTAGCAATGGTATTATTGTATAGATGAATACAAAAAATAATGAATATTCATTATTGTATTTATTTTATATCATGTGTTTGTAGTAAGACATAGATATATGTCATATATATATGTATGTATATTTTCAGGCCAATATCTTTCTTTTACATATCATAAATATATTATTTAACAATATGAATTTTTACTGATACATACATCTTTTCTATGTCCATATCTTTCCCTTTAGATGCACCTTATTTTTAAAATATCTTGTTTCATATAGTGTAATTTTTTTCTTTTTCTTTTTTATGCTGTTATTTATGTATTTATTTTTGAAACAGTCTCACTATGATTCCCAGCTGGAGTGCAGTGGGTATTCATGGGCTTGATTATAGTGCATTGCAGCCTCGAACTCCTGGCCTCAACCCATTCTCCTGCTTCAGTCTCCCAAGAAGATGACAGTTGTATGCCACTGTGCCTGGCATAGTGTAATGATTTGACAAGTCTCTTTTAAATAGACATTTAGACTTAAAATTTTCTTTTGCTATTGTAAACAGTATTATAAATCACTTTATATAAATGTCTGTGAATGTCTATATGACAATTTGTGTAGGCCAAAATAATAATCAAAGAGTATTGGTAGCAGTGTGGCATTTACTAGCACAGAAGATTTTTTATATTTGCACAGCCAAATTTCTATTTAGAATGTCCTATGATCTCTCCTTCAAGTTTTTTAATGTATCATTCAATTCTCTTGCTTATAAAGGCTAGAGTTGGTAACAAGAATGTAGCCAGCTCAACAAAACTGAGAAGTAAGTATCCTTTTCTTTACAATCAAAACCTTCTACCTCTGTAGGCGTATCTTTATGAGATCTTTCTCTCTCTGTAGGCAGATCTTTATGATAATTAATTTAAAATTAGCAGATTGTTTGCTTCTAATTTTTGAAATTAGACAAGAGGAGCTATATATCAACATTTTAATGACACACTCATATATATTCATTTCTCAAAGATGGACTGACATACTAGAATTCTGTTGACTTGTGGTCCACTTACCCTAGATGATATTTGTGTAGATGTTAAGAGTTTTTGTTTATAAAGCTCCGTATTTGTCTCCAAGGTTGACTAATCTTTGTGCATGATACATTACTTTCCAATACGTTAATGCAGTCTATTGCATAAAATTAGATATTATTGTTACGAGGTCTTTGAGGTGTTGCTTTTCTGGCTGGAAACCTCTATGCAGCAGCTGCAGTGGAGTGGAGAGCTCCAGGGGCCAACATGTGTGCCAGCTGTCTGCGAGGCTGGCTTGGATGACGTACATCACAAGCAGCTTCCACAGGTAGCACTGGGGAACACAGTGGTGCCCAGAAGCTTAGAGACACCAAGAGTCACAGGGATCCAACGAGGGAGTCACAGCTCTGTCTCGGGGAGCTCCCAGATCTGGGCTCCCTGAAGGGTCACAGCTCTTCTCTTCTCTTTGCCCACAATGTGGTGATCAAGGGGTGTGTCTCAGTCCTGTTTATATTATAGCTCTTTTAGCTTTGCCATTTGGGGGGTCTCAAGTTCTTGTCCTGTGACCAGGAAGAATGAGGTACACAGACAAGTGGAGGGTGAGCAAGAGTAAGAGGAGCTTTATTGAGTAATAAAACTGATGAGATGGGACCTGCAGGAGGTAGCTCCTTTCTGCAGCTAGGGTGTCCCAGTGAGTGTTTAGCTCCAAGCAGAGAGGGTAGCTCCTCTCTGCTGCTGGTCATCCCATTGTCTGGCTGAGCCCTGGGCTTTTATGGGCTTCAGAGAGGAGGATGTGCACATCCATGGGTACTGAGTAGCCATGGGCAGGCCTGGAAAAGGCACCATAAGTTCGCACTCCAGTTGACTGGATGGGCAGCCCAGGCCCAGCCTTTGGGCCCTCCTTGGCCTGAAGGTGAGGCCTCACCAGGGACCTGTGCCCTTCTTCCCAGGAGCCTGTCTGCCTCCTGCCACCATCCATTTTTTGCAGGCTGCTTGTGCCAAGGGGCACCTGCAGGACTGCACTGAGCTGTCCTCAGTCCCCTTTTGCCCCCCTTTCCCATGCTCATTGTTGCCCAACATCCAGAGGGGACTGAAGTGTCAGGGGTCTGGTGTGTCAGCACTCCCCCAAGCATGCACAAATCCAGCTAGACTGTGAGAGCAACTTGGCTTGGCCCCAACCCAGCTCCAAGATCAGAGCTGGCACTGGTAGTGAGGAGAGGCCAGGCCAGGTAGTGGGAACAGACAGCCCCAAGCCTGCAGGGGCAGGGGAGCCTTCCCTGGACCCCCGGGTTGCAGAGAGCAGAGAGGTTCTAGGCCTAGGAGGGCCCTGTGCTTGGAAGGGCAGGACTCCTGCCTACTCCATGGAGCATACATGCAGCCCTTGCTATGCCTCCTGGCAGCCTAGGTTGGGGACTCCAGGACCTTGCTTGGCTCCTCTCCACCTGTCCTTCCATGCCCAACTGTGATGCTCCCCCTGGCCTCATCATGGTGCCCCCCAGTGCAGTGGGCTCTAGTGGGGCTCTTGTCTCTGGGTCCCAGTGACTCCATGGGGCCCATAAGCCCAGCTCTTCCTCCTCCCCACACCCTCCCCACAACTGAGGCAGGCAAGAGCGACGAGGCTCTGGGCCTGGGGGAAGTCCCACATTTCCACCGAGCTGTGTGAGGGTGGGGGTGGTGCAATCGGCTGCCTTGGGGATGCAGGGCACAGGGGACCCACTGCTGCCATTGCTGCTCCTGTCACCATCACTCACACCTCTCCACTGCAACTGACACGATGGCAGTAGCCACTCCTGATGGCAAGTCGCTGCCATCATTATCTTTCTATAAGATAATTTTCCGATATCAGCTTTTGTTCACAGTATAATTATTTTGCAGATTTTAGAATACAATCTTTATGCAAAGTCTAGAGAGAGGCACCATTGAAATTCCAAAGTGCTGATAACAGATTCAAAGATGAAATCAGGATGGAATATAGTTTTAGAGACAGATTTAACAGATAAATTTCCGCCTGCTTAGGATATCTTGGTATGGAATAAAGATGATAAGTGAAGGAAAAATCTTATATTAATTTCTCTTGTTCACATTTTGTATTATTTTGGAATTTAAAAAATGGATTGGTCACAATATTATTTAGAGAAATATATATATTTTACATATATATATATAAAATGTATCCAATTACTTACATGTATACTCTTCTTTTCTTGAAATTTTTGTTCCTTAATATTAAGTCATAAAAGATCTATGTTAATTGTGTTTCACCAGAGTGAGAAACAGAAACTGCTTTTCAGATTCACTGGGATTCTAAAACTTTGGGAAAATAAATAATCACTGTCTGTGCTCAACATGACCTATGGATTTTAGTAGATCACAATATAAATAGCCAAATTTTCTCAAAGTAATGATGCCACAACAAGATTAAATGATACATATGAATAGCAGAATTGTAGGTTACAAAGAAATGGTCCTCATTTTTCCCTAGAGCAGGAATTAACACAAAAGCCTATTGTGAGCTCTATTCAGCTTCCACTGCCATTTTGTCTATAAGCCTTGATTATACTAAACAATTTTCTGTTGCTCAAAGCAATATCATCACATTTCAGGCCTTTTGTATAGTTGTCTGTGCTTAATGTTTCACACATTTTCATTACCTACTTCTTCAAGCTGGTTATCTTTTCTCCAAACTCTACTCTGATTCCTTTTCTAAAAGATGGCTTGAGGTACTCAAATTCTGTTGACTTATGCTCACCTTACTCTATATGGTGTTTATATGGATGGAAACAATTTTTGTTTCTGTAGTTCTACATTTTTGTCTCCAAGGTTGACTGATCTTGCTAGATGCTACTATTCTAGCATCCTGTGACTGCATACATTATGTTGTAATTAGCTCTACTTTGTCACCAACTATGTAGATACAGAGGTGATTATCTTCTTTATTGCTTCCTAACGACCATCACAGTGCTTAATATACAATGTTCTTTTGTTAAAATAAAAAAAAAATCAATCAAACAAATAAACTGAATGAACAAATGAACATTACTACTCATTTCCAAACTGCAAATTATTTAAGATTTTGGTTGCATTTAAATCACATGGCATTAGCATGAAATACCTTTCTTGTTTTATTTATACACATGTATACACAATCTCCTCATTGTACAGATGAAAAAAATTGGGTTAGAGGCATTAAGAAAATTTTTGCAAGATCACAGTTTGCTGCTAGAATTTTATGTTCTATTTCAATACATTTTCAGTATGCTTCTATACATGTTTGTATTCCTCCTCAGAATTTTAAAACTATAGAGAATTAGAGTGTATCATCTTGTCTTTCACTAATATGGTTGATCTCTGACACAGGTTCTGGTAGCTCTTGTGTTTTAAATGAAGCATTATCCACAATCATAAATTTAAAATAAAATTTATTGAATAACTTAATATTTCTCTATAAAAATTGCAAAGTAAATTGCCTGAATTCATATGAATTTTTCAAAATAATGCCAACAATTTCAAAGATTATTATGAATATTGTTCTTATGTTAGTTTGGATTCTTGTAATATTTTGGAAATAAGGAACTTCAATATTTTAATGGTTTAAAACAATATATATTTATATTGTGTGTATGAATGTTGTGGCTTTCTTCTACTTTATGTTTCAGAACATGACTAATTTCTTCTGTGTTGCTGTAACCATCTAATATTTTTAATTTTAATTTCACAATAGAGAAAAATATAGTTAATAATCAGTAACAACTGTCCGTTACTTTTAGTTCAAGTTCAGTAGTATTTTCCTCTACATTATTGAATCTGTCTTTAACACCATCCAGTGTATTTTTCACCTCAGATATTATAGCTACTGTGTTGAAAATTCCAATTTGAATCATTTTTTGCTATCTCATATAGCTCTATTTAACTTTTGAACACATGAAATGCAATGTGACACATTTTAATATTCCTGCCTGCTAATTCTAACATCTGTACATCTGTGTCAGTTAAGAGTTGAGTTTAATTAGTTGACTTTTCTTCTCATTACAGGTCAATTTTCCTGCAACTTTAAATGCCTGGTAATTGCCAATAGGGAACTGATTGCATGTTTTGACTTTTATGTGCGTGTGCTAGACAATTTTGGATTTCTATACTCGGAAGCTGTGTTTTGATATGCGGTGAAATTACTTGCAAACCTTGGATTATTCTTAGTCAGGCTTTTAAGATTTGTTATAGAGGACAACAATGATTAATCTAGGGCTAATTATTCACCACTAGGAGATAAGACTCATGTATGTATTCCTCTCAATGCCCCTTGAATTATTAGCTTTCCAGTGTGGTTGGTGAGAAAAGACACTGTTCCTGGCCCTGTGCAAACTCCAAGTACTTTTCCTCTAATCCTTTTGGATGGTTTCTTCCCGAGCCATGGATAGTTTCCTCTTAACTACTCACTTTCTGATCACCACTGTGATAAAAACTTGAGTGATAATCCTGTGCAGAACTTGAATACCACAGATTATAAATTTAATATTTTTGTTTGTTTGTTTATGTGGGACAGTATATTTGGTTCCTATTATTCCACCTGGGCTAGATGCCCAAATGATGTTAAAGAACTAAAGTATCTTTAATTGTTAAAAAGAAACACAAAGGTCTTAAGAATAGCAAATAAATACATTGTTATTATCTATTTATAGGAATTCTGACAAGTGATTTGATAAAATGAGCTTTGTACAAGGAAAGACATCACTATTTTGCCAATTATGTGATTGGCTTCCTCACTCAAGGCAATCCTGGATTGATACTGGAAATAACATTATTAAGGATGTAATCTGTGAAATCTAAATAATATATAGCTCCAAAATATTAGGAGATTTAGTTTGTAGTCTTTGCTCTACCAACTTATCTATCATCTGTCTATCTGTCTATCTATCTATCTATCTATCTATCTATCTATCTATCTATCCATCCATCCATCTGTCTATTCACTCATCCATCTGTCTTTATTAGTCATGATTCTCTGGAGAAACAACAGCAGTAGGATTTATATACAACTGACCCTTGAGCAACACAGGGGTAGGGGTGCTGAACCCCCTAACACAGTCAAAAATCAATACATGACTTTTGAGTCTTCAAAAACTTAACTACTGATAGCCAACTGTTTACCAGAAGCATTATCTATAACATAAACAGTTGATTAGCATATATTTGTGTGCTATATGTATTACACACTGTGTTCTTAGAATGAAGTAAGAAAATGAAAAAAGGAAAATGCTGTTAAAAATCTCAACAAAGAAAAAATATAATTAGTATTCATTAAGTGGAAGTGTATTACCATAAAATTCTTCATCCTACTTTTCTTTGTGTTGAGTAGGCTGAGGAGGAGGTGGAAGAGGAGGGGTTGATCTCGCTATCTCAGAGGTAAGAAAACTTATGTATAAGTCGACCTGTGTATTTTAAACATGCCTTGTTCAAATGTCAACTGTATAGTCACATATATATGTAAACATGGATATATATATGATGGATCATGTGTATCGTGATTCATACATAGTATCATATATACATATGTATACTGTATAACACATATATACACACATAGATAGACAAGACAGGGATTTATTAGGGGAATTGGTTGATACAATTATAGGGACTGACAAGTTCCCTGATGGACTATATGCAAACTGGAGAGCCAGGGAAGCTGGTAACATGGCTCAATTCATCTCCAAAGGCCTCAGAACTGGGAAAACCGATGATATAACCCTTAGTTTGACCCTGAAGGCCTGAGAATATAAGAGCCACTAGTGCAATTCTTAGCCACTAGTGCAGTCCAAAGGCTGAGAAACCTGTAGTTCTAATATCCAAGGGCAGAAAAACTAGATCTTAATTCCAGAAAATGAGAGAACAAATTTGCCTTCACTCTGCTTTTTTGTTCTGTTTGGACCCAAATTGGGTGGCGGCCACCCACATTGGGTAGGGTGAATCTTCCTTCCTCAGTCTGCTGATTCAAATGCTAACCTTTCTCAGAAACACTCTGACAGACATACCCAGAAATAATGCTTTACCAGATATCTGGGTATCCCTTAATCCAGTCAAGTTGACACCTAAAATTAAAATGTTTATCTACATATGTATGTATCTATCTACCTAGGCCCAAAGCTGAGTAATGTTCCTTCTCTTGTCTTTAGCTTTCCCACATGTAAATATAGTAGGTTGAATTTTACAGTCTCTGAAATTCCATATCAGTTTTACCTATTCTACTAATTCTGACAATTAGTAGAATTATCTGTGTGGCTGCAAAATCTAAAGGACATAATTATTTAAAAATTGTGGCTTTTAAAACAATTAGCTGCAAATACACTGACCTATCATTGAGAGGCAGTGTCTGTGTCTCCTGTCCTTGTGTGTGGGTGGACTATAACTGTTGCAAACAATAGAGAGTAATAGAACTAACAACACTTCCAAGGCTAAGTCATAAAAAGCCCTATAGCTCCTGCCTCATCTTGGGTTCATGCTGTAGCCCTAGCTGTAAGATGTTTGACTATCTTAAGACTGACATCTTAGGAAGGTTCCAAGCCACAAGGAAAAGTTTTGTATAAAGGTTCTGATGGAGAATTCTAGCTGAGTTGAGTCTTTAAGTTATTCCAGCCTAGAGGGTTTCAGATTTCATATAATCCCACCTGAAGCTCTAGACATAACAAAGAGGAAACAAAAGTGACAGAGGTTTTTGGGTGTTTTTGTTCTACAACAGTAGTAATCCAATCAGTGGTGAAAGAAGTTAGTATTATCACTATACTGAATTGATATAAAATTATAAAGTTAAAATTTTAATAGTTTTTCCTTTCAACAAATTTAAACCAACACATTTTACATTCAGTTAATATAACCTCACTGATAGCCTTTAATTGAAAATGTTAAATGTTTACTTATATGTATGCTGAAAACAAAAGCAAAGTGAAAGAGAAATAGCCAGGCCGGGCGCGGTGGCTCAAGCCTGTAATCCCAGCACTTTGGGAGGCCGAGGCGGGCGGATCACGAGGTCAGGAGATCGAGACCATCCTGGCTAACACGGTGAAACCCCGTCTCTACTAAAAAATACAAAAAACTAGCCGGGCGACATGGCGGGCGCCTGTAGTCCCAGCTACTCGGGAGGCTGAGGCAGGAGAATGGCCTAAACCCAGGAGGTGGAGCTTGCAGTGAGCTGAGATCCGGCCACTGCACTCCAGCCTGGGCGGCAGAGCGAGACTCCGTCTCAAAAAAAAAAAAAAAAAAAAAGAGAAATAGCCTACATCTTGCATAAAGGTTTTATTTTGTATTTTATGTTGTAAATTTACAAGACGTGGTATTACTATTAAATATAGTATTGTATTCAGTAGGAAGTTGCAGAATATGCTGCAGCTACCAGGAATGTTTGGATGGATTTCAGCTAGAAACTATGTTATTACATATGTTATTAGAACCTGATGAGTAGCTGCTGTTTCATTTTCAAGAAATCACATATTTTATAAAATAATAAGCCATATCAAGAAAATGGGAAAAGATGGAACATAGTTACTATAGCCTAGCCAACAGGAGAGAGACTAGTTATATGTCAGCAATTTTTATTTTTATTTTTATTTGAAATTTGAAATATTTTTATTTGAAATTTGAAAAATGGTTCACAATAATTTTCTCTAGTGGCTTCACAAGGAAATTTAACTTGAGTTGTTTAATTCAGTTAGTTTTCACTCTCAATGCTGAAATGTACAAGGGAGTTTGGAATTGTCTACGAACTCAATACAATTATATATGGAGAGGTAGAAAATATATAGCAACCCCTCACAAAATTGTGTTTATTACTAGATGTCATTAACTTTTGATGAATTATGTATGTTGGGCCTTGAAACAATTAACACCAGGGAACATTTTTTTTTAGGCCCCTTCTTCTTTCTCTTTGGTGAAGTTTAGATTTCTATTGAATTAAATTTCTTACAGGATATGAGATGTTAGCTAGCTTGTCTTATTTCTAGTATTTCATCTACTATAAATATGTTCGTAGAAGTTGTATGATTTCTAAATCCTGCATATGCATAATGTACTTCAGGCAGTCCTGCATGAACATAATGTATACCATAATAGAGACCTAAAGTACTGCATTGGATTTTGAGCCATACACAGGCACAGCTTCTATTGCATGCATCTGTTGAACCCCAGAGAATAAAAAAAAAAATCAGAAATATCCACATTTAAGCATTTAAAAATATGTATTTGAATGGAAGAAGAGATGTGTAAATTCATAAAGTATTCTTCTTGTTTATTTTCACCACCTGCTTTTTATTTGGTATTTCCTCAACTCATGTAAATGTTTTCTAATGTGATATTAAACATGAATCTATAAAACCCAACCTCATAATAACCAGATTAGAAACTAAGGAAATTGGGTATATCTAGAAGGTAACATATAGATCAAGAATAAACACAAATTAAACAAAGAAAAAATATCTGAGGACCAGGAGAATTTTATTTTTCCTATATAAGAATACATGCTGATCAACACACTTTCCAAAAGAGAAGTTAAACTTATAATGTTAAATTACATATACCCATTCTTTTAACTTATAATTAAGATAAAAAGATGCCCTGCAAGTAGGGGGAAAAGATTTATGAACTTAGGGTTTCTTTGTTTTCCTGTTGCCATCCAGTGACTTACTTTGAATTGCATCAAACCTCTCTACTTCGGAGGCTGATGTAACGAGGGTGAAACTAGGCTATGCCTCACAGGGAAGAAAAAAGGAGAGAACTCACCCCAGAGAACTAACATTTAACAGCAGGAAGAGTTTATATGGCAAAACAAATGCATTATTCTTCTCATACTAATAATAAATTTTATTGTGGTAAAAGATAAAATACAAAAAAGGTTGAAAATAAAGTAATCACGAGTAATGGTACCATTTAGAAATAAGTGTTATGAATTTTTTTATACATAGATTTACCATAAAATTTATATTGTGAAATTGGGTAATCTGAGAGTGCTTTTAATTACTCTAGTAAAAGAAGCATAAACCACAACTATCCAGGGCCAAACAGGATCCATGTTCCTCCTATTTATGTGTTCACATGTGGCTTATGTGTGAGATCATACAAATATAAAATCTCATAAATATATTTTCATTTTAACAACTCTATCTCATTTAATAGTATTGCATTAAAAATGTACCTGGACTGGGTGTGGGGGCTCACACCTGCAATCCCAGAACTTTGGGCCGCTGAAGCAGAAAGATTGTTTGAGGCCAGGAGTTTGAGATCAGCCTGGGAAACATGGTGAGACCCCAACTCTTCAAAATATTTAAAAATTTAAGAGAAAATGCACCTGAATATATTAAAACACAGACACAAAAATTACTGAACACTAATATAATTTCTATTTTATGGCATTACAATTAACATTGCTATAAACATAAGTTCATTACTATTTGTCCATGTGATTATTTGTTATGAATAAATTCTCATTAGATATTAATACTATGACAAAAATTCTACATTTTGACTGATTTTATACATTTAACCAAAGTGATCCTCAAAACAGCTGTTAGTTTATCATTCCCAAGAAGTGTATGAAAAGACTAGCAGTCATACCCATTCTCCAATGTGTATTGTCACTTTTTAAAATTATACCAAAGTGATCATTTTCATCATAATCAACTTTTAACTTATAATGATACTGGATTAAAAATAATTTCCCAGTCTCTTATATTCTTTTTTTTCATATTCATTGAATTTACTTTCTTTCAGAGTATTCATTTATTCTTAAGGATTTGAGTTTGAGAAAGGTAATTTTGAATACATTTAAATGTGTACATATGTGTGTGTTTATGCGGAGAGAGAGAAAGAGATTAAACAATCCTGAGTTAACAGTCACTGTACAGAGTTGGGGCAAATGGGCAATCCAAAACCAGTCTTCCTATAGCTATCTTTTACAAATATTGCAAAATCCTGAATCTTCTGGAGCCTATACAGCAGCAAGTTCCCAAGTCTCCATTCCATGATCACAATCTTTTAGGCGTATATAAGTAGAAAATAAAAATAAAAATATTTTGCTTTGTAGAAAATTAGCTACAAATAAAAAATTAATTTAGATAAAACTATTATGCATAGCATATATATTAATATTGCAAATATTATTTCCTTTATTTTGTTTATTTATTTATTTTTGTTTTTTTGAGACAGAGTCTTACTTTTGTTGCCCAGGCTGGAGTGCAATGGCATGATATCACTTCATGGCAACCTCCTCCCCCCGGGTTCAAGCCATTCTCCTGTCTCAGTCTCCTGAGTAGCTGGGATTACAGGCATGCATCATCACGCCCAGCTAATTTTGTGTTTTTAGTAGAGACAGGGTTTCTCCATGTTGATCAGGCTGGTCTTGAACTCCCGAGCTAAGGTGATCCATCCGCCTTGGCCTCCCAAAGTTCTGGGATTATAGGCAGGAGCCACTGCACTCAGCCTATTAGTTCCTTTATTGAAAAACAAGAAGATAATAGTAACCATGTCCATATAGCCAGAAAATCTGATTGATGCAAATTTGATTATGTTCTCTGTTTTAGCACGATTTGCTTTGAGTGTGTCTACATGTTTAAAATAAGGAGATATGAAATTTCTCAGTGTCACACTGTTGTAATACAAAGCCCATCTTAGCAATAAGAAATATAAGACATATCTTTAATATTTGTGTAGAATTCCCATCTGTGAAACATTAAATATTTGAGTGAATTTGTCAAATATGATAAATGTAGGAGATAATGACAGTTCAAAAATATTTTTTTATTATTTAAGAAGTAAATGAAATTTTTGTAAACATGCTCTTTTTTTTTAGATCATGTGATTGACAGCTGAGATAGGTGGACATTAAAAATGAATCTGTAAGATAGTTTGGTCAATGTTCAAATATTTAAAGGTCAGAAAGGAAAAATTGTAAAACTCATATTTCTGTTTTTTTCATTTCTACCACCTACTCTTCCCTTGCCCTCCAAATACTGTGTCTATTGAAGAAAATAAGAAAAGTGTCATTTAGGCTATTGGCCACAAGAAGTTTATGAAACCTTGCTGAATGGGGTCTATTTTCCATGTTTATTGTAACAACCGGAAAATAGCTTGGAGAGTAACTGCTTCTTCCTTACGGGCAACGACAATGTGCTTAAGCTCTTAGCGTTGTGAAGTTTCCTTTTTTGTAAGGTGCTTCTTATTAGAATGAGATAAACCACAGAAAACCTTGTATTTTTTATGTTTACAGGGCATTTCTCTCTGTATGAATGTGTTAAAATTTATTTCAGGACTCCCGTAGTAACAAACATCTTTATCAAATCACTTCTGATTACAAAGGGACAGAAAGATAGGACAAAAAGAATGTTGTGATATTTTCAAATTTAATTTCTTTGTGGTCTTTCAATCTTTTCAAGTATGTAGAGATACATTTTAAGACCCAGAATATGGTCTATGTTGGTGAATTTTCTGTGTCCCTGAAAAAGTATTTTGAATTTGTTATGTTACTGATGTACAAACATTTATTAGGTTGATTGTTCTATATCCTTAGTATTTTTTGTGTGTGGTCTTGTTGAGTTGAAGTATCTATTACCAAATGAGTAAAAAAACTCCAATTTTGATAGTGGATTTGCTGATTTGCTTTTACCAGATTTTGCTTCTTGTTGTTTGGTTGTGACACATTTAGAAGTGTATGTCTTTCTGAGTAATATTTTTCACATTATAAGATGTTCCTCTTTATTTTTTATAATATTCTCTTTTTGAGGTCTACATTGTCTAATATTAATAGTGTATATGCACAATAGTCTTTTAATGTGTGCTGTTTGACTATATATATTTTCTCCATCAGTTTACTTTAATCCTGTCAATGGCATTATAAAATTTTGCTTTGGTAGACGACATGTATTGTGCTGTGTACTTCTACATATTTGTTTGGAATGTTTAGTCCATTTGTATTTAATGAAATTATTTACATTTTTCAGTTTAAGTGCTCTTATTGTGCTATATGTTTTCTTTTTGTCCCATCTAATTGAATTCTTAATTTCTTGCCCTGTGTTAATTAAATATTTTTCATATACCCTTTTAATTCCTCTAATTGCTTTTTAAGCTACATCTCTATATATTAAGTAGTTGCTTTAGGGGTTACACTATGCATTATTAATACATCAGAATCTGTTTAGACTTAAGATAGCTCTACTTCATATAAAATATAGAACCTTCGAATAGTATAATTCCATTTACTCTTTCTGATATTCATGATATCCTTGTCACAAATTTTGCATTTATGTTACTAAAAACTAGAGCATGCAATATAATTATTTTTTCTTCAGTTATTTAACTCATGTATTTTGTTTCCACAAATCCACATTTTTATTTAATACCATCTTCTTTCATTCTGGAAAAAAATTATTTAGCAAGTCTTATGCTGCTGGTCAGTTGGTGTCAAATTCTCTTAGCTTTTGTTTATCTGTAAAAGTTTTATTTACTTTTTTTCCCACTAATTTTTGAAGGACATTTTCACTAGATATAGAATCCTGGTTTACCAGGTTTTATTTTCTTTTAAGCACATATAATTCCATTGCTTTATAGAGTCTATTGTTTCTGAAAACGTCTGCCATTGTAGACATATTTCTTCTGCTGAATGAAATATGCTTACCTGACTTCTCTCAAATTTTTGTTTGTTTGTTTCACTTTTATCAGTTTGACAATGGTGTGCATAGGTACATTTTTCTTTTTTTTTTCATTTTTTTGTGTTTCTCTGATCTTTTAACTTCTCTAAGTTTGTGTTTTTTTGCCAAATTTATCAAAACTTCAGAAATAACTCTTCAAATGTTATCTTACCTTATTGTTTCTTCTCATTTTGGGGGAATACAATTATATTTTCATCTGTTTGCTCTTTTCCTAGAAGCCACTGAAGTGTGTTCATTTTTACTGAAGCTTTTTCCGCTGTGCTGTTTCGTTTTGGATGATATCAGCTTTTATTCTGCTGTGTCCACTTTTCCATACTGAATATCTAGTAAAATTTTCATTTCAGAATTATGTGGAAAAGTAGTATTAGAATTACCACTTAATTTATTATTTTTGGTTAAAAATCTGCTGCGGTTGGTCAGAAAAACAGAAAATATTCACTAAGGAAAGAAAAAGTTTGCTGTTGAGCGTTGATCTGCTGCAGAGACAATTTGGTAACAAAAATAGTAATGTTTATCTTTAAAATATTTTAGTTATATTTAAATAGTATATTTATAGATAATTGCCTTAATACTTTTAAATATTTTTTTCATAAAAAAATTTTAATTTTCAGGAGAATAAAACCAGTTCTGCAAAATGTCATTTTATGGGAGCATACTGTTTGAGCTGGCCTGTTTAGTTGTAGCAAAAGGAAGTCTCCAGCTGATTCTTTTGATTTCCCTGGATGGTTTGTTTGATTACCCTCATATGGATAATGCAACAGCCATATGGGGGGGAATTTTCTACTTTCGTTTTTGCAACTAAAGCCTGCTGGGATGCTTAGATCTTACAGCTTATAAGCAAACAAGAAGGAAAGCCACACAATTTTTATTTCACTGCAAAAAATAGACTTTGTATAATAAAACACAAAATGAAAAAAAGGACTTTCTGACATTAGGGAACACATAATATCATTTTGCCCAGATATTTGACTTTTCTAGTTTATTTCTTGTATTAGTTTTGATTCTTTGTTAGTTGGTTTATTTAATATCTCTTCATTTATCTTTGTTCGTTTGATAATATTTCTTCAGAAGACTAGTGCCACCTTGCAAAACATATTTTTAAAAAATTTATTTACTACAGCGTATGTGAACAATAATAAACACCAGTATACTAGTACATTCCCAAATGTCAAAAACACATTTATTCATTTGTGAATTTGTAAATTTTATTGCACACCTAATGTGTGCAAGGTAATTGTATTAGTCCATTCTTGCATTGCTATAAAGAAATACCTGAGACTGGGTCATTTATAAAGAAAAGGGGTTTAATTGGCTCATAGTGCCACAGCTGTATGGGAAGCGTGATGCTGGCATCTGCTTGGCTTCTGGGGAGGTGTCAGGAAACTTAGAATCTTGAAGGAAGGTAAAGGGGGAACAGGCACATCATATGGTTGGTGCAGGAGCAAGAGAAGGGGCGAGGTGGGAGGTCCTGCACAATTTTAACAACCAAGTTAAAACCAGGTCATGAGAACTCATGAGAACAGCACCAACAGGATGATGCTAAACCATCCATGAGGAACCACTGCCATGATCCAGTCACCTTTGACCAAGCCCCACTTCCAATATTGTGGATCACAGTTTGACAGGAAATTTGGATGAAGGGACAGATACAAAACTTATCATTAATGCTTCAGTTTTAGGGATTCTGTGATAAGCAATACAGAAACATCACTTGTCATCATGGGACTGTGGAAGACAATTACTTTTACTATGATTTTAGGTAGGAATAAGTTTAAGTACTATGGAGGAAATAGAGCAGATTAAAAGAAATACATCATAAATAGATTTGCTATTCTCTGACACCAACTTGGTATCCCATCATTCAATTTAGTTCTGATACTATCTGGTATTAGCACAGACCCCACAGGTGAAGGGCTCTGTCCTACAAGACTGCTCCCACTTTAGACACCAGTTTTAAGTCCTGGCATACCTGTATTTCTGACGGGCTATAAATTGGGAATTTCTGTGATCATCTCCTAAGGTTCAATTTTCCTGGAATGATTCATATAACTCAAGAAAACACTTTGTTACATTTACTAGTTGTTACAAAAAACACAACTCATGATAGACAAATAGAGGACATTCATAGGATAGGGAATGGGGGTAGGGGTTGGGTATACCACCCTCCCAGCTCTCTACGTGTTTGACAATGGAAGATCTCTAAGCCTGATGTTTAGGATTTCTTTATGGAGGTTTCATCATGTTGTCATGGCTATTTAAATGATGGGCCATTAGTGATTAAACTCTATATCCAGTCCCTCCCATCTCCCCAGAGGTCTGGGTTGAGGTTGAAATTTCCTACCATCTGATCATGGCTTGGCCTTTCTGACCACCAGCTGCCATTTTGAATCTATCTAAGGCTCCCACCAGGAGTCATCTCAGCAGCATATGAATGACACTCCTATCACTTATGGACACCAGGAATTTAGAAGATATGTGCCAGGAATTGGGAATAAAGACAAATGATTTATTATTATTTTCTTACTACACTAAGCTAGGGAATGCAATTTTTCATAGGGAGATCAGGAAAGTCCTTTCTCACAAAATTACCTTTAGGGAGATATTGGAATAAAGTGAGGAATTTAGATGTGTGAATGTCTTGATTAAGTGCCTTCAAGTACATTAAATAAGAGTAGAAAAGACATGTCTAGAGTAGAGAAAATGAAGAGAAGATTGACAAAAGATGAGCACACAGAATCATTAAGGATGTGGTGTATGTTCGGCTGTATAGACCACAGTGTGATGGTCAGTGACTACGAATGTTTTAATCAAGAGAATGGTTTGTTTTGATCAACAATTTGAAAAGATCACTTTTTACATAAATGGATTGTGTGGGTCGCAGGAGTGGAAGATGTGAAGTTATTCTATTTTTTGTATTAAAGTTATGGACATATAGATTTGGCATTTGGGGAGTATTGAATAATGGAAACAAAACTTATAGCTGAAATGATAGTTCCTCTGGGAAGTTTTTACTGAATTATTATGCAGAGTTAAGTGCATTCTTCTCTAGGCCCACAGGACATCATTTTCAAATGTCTACTAAAAATAGAACCTATTGCATTTTTATGGTTATTTGATTATATGTCTAAAACCACCATTAGTAGATTATAAGCCCCCGGAGAACTGATTCTGAGTTTGTACATCATTCTACTCTGTGGTTACTATATTAGGGTAATCAATAAATTTTATTAAATGTGTGAATGGACCCAAACACTTAAATGTTCATTTTGAGACGTAAATATCCAGTTTGCCATTCTGCTTGTTTTATTATTGTATTTTTTTTGCATGAAGAAGGCATCTTTGAGAAATTTTAAATCTATTTTATTTAGTGCACATATTAAAATATACATCTTTACATTCATGAGATGACTTAGTAACAACTTCTTTTTCCATATAGTATATTCCAGCAATTTTATGACCTTTATATGCAACTTTGCTTTTCTTACTCTTTGAATACAACATATTGTGGCATGCTAAAATGAAATCTTTTTTTTTATACACCATATGGTCTAACATAGCAGTCAACAACTAGTAAAAATTTGAGGAAGAAAAAAAGTAATATATTCCATTTACATGTATTATCCTGTTAGCATTTGCTGAGAAATAAATAAATAAGAGATACTGCATAGTCATTAGAGAATGCAAAACAAACAAACAAACAAACAAATACTATTCTGTTCTTTGGACTTATAATTCCATTAAACTATGGGTTTTGTGGTTCTTTTGCTTTTTTGTACTAAAGCAGAGTAATATTTAACCTTTCTAGAAAAATAGTAAAACAAACAAACAAATTTTACTGATAACATGAAATATGTGATTATAGATTGCAGCAGTCATGGCTCAATCACTCATATACATAAATACCGTTTATATACATATCCAATGTAACTCACTTGCATCTTCTCCATGCATGCTTCTCATTTGTCTCAACAATTAAGACAGGAAGATGTAAACCATCTACACATAATTTTAAAGCTGTACATTTAACTAGTTTTCTGGAATGTATATTTGTAATACATATGGTCATATTTCAGAGTTTAATTAAAAACAATTTTTAAGAGAATTGTTTTGTAAAATATAAAACAAAAGATATATAAAAGTTAAATTTTGCCTTTTAAAGATAAGACATAACAATCTCAATATTAACGCTTGTAAACTTTAGTTTAAAATCAGCAGTTGTATACATTTAGCGTGTTTATGATGAATTATTAATAAACTGAGTAAAAATTATATATGTTAAGGAGTATTTAAAATATTGTTTAATCAAAGTGTTTAAGAGCATTCATCTGATGTTATTTTAAATTAAACAGAAAACATAAGATCTATTCTATTTGATTATTTTTAGCAGAGAAACCTTTAGGCAGAATTTTAAATTAAGCCATTGCCTTCTTTAGAAGGACATTCATTTCGTGTAGCTCATCGACATTGGTCTAATTTAGTTTTAATGCAGTGGGTCACTCAGTTGAAATCACATGGTTTGTTTGTGCATCATGTTCTGCAGGGGTTTACCTCATGAGATTAAGAAATCAATGCTTATACTAGGTATTCAGCTTATTCTCTCCCTTGAGTCCCTGAGAGCTTATACAGTTCTACTTAGCAAAGCCTGCTGAGAGGGCCAAAGTAGTTACTTTTGCTTCAAAGCAATCATAAGTATACCTCTAAAGCAGTTCTTCCCTAGGGCACAATTAGGATGATTTTTCCCCTCTGTTCAGAACTGCTTTTAATCACCTTGAAGTAGATGTAATTATTTCTTTCTGACCACTGTTGGGCCTGGATGCACAAAGGTTACTTGTACTATGTCAGCAATCTCTCTTCAAGCCTGTGTTAAATACCAAGTGAGAGGCTCACAGGACCATGTTCTCTGTTTCAGTGGGGGTATCATGGGAAGCAGAGAAGATAAATATGGTCTCTTGGGCAATAAAGGATAAAGTTGAACACCCAGTATGTATAATTCCATTTCTTAATCTTATAGAAGGTTAAGCTAATATCACTAAAACTGTATCTGCCTAAATAATCCATCAAACTCAGTCCCAGAATAATTTAAAGCCTATTAATGAGTAAATGGATTATTTTCTTTTAATACAACAATTGAGTATATAACATGTATGTGTTAGTCTGGAAAACTATTTTCATACATAGATATTTCATCTTGAATGTAACTAAGAGGTTAAAATCACTGTTATAGTTTTATATCCTTAAATATAAACTGTTAAGAAAAAACGTTCTATGTTTTCTTTTCTTTTGGAATCTCACTTACATGCTGGCATGAAATTGTACCTGAAACTGTCATTTGGCTTAATAAAGGCATGTACAATGAAGCCACAAATATTTTGATTAATACAGTAAGACAATTCCTGAATTCTATTGTTATATTTATTTTTATGTATAAAGAATATAAATAGGTCTATAACAATAATTTAAATGCTTAGCTGATCTTTTCTCTTTAGCCTAATATCTTATAAAAGGGTTATATATTCTTGTTATATTAGAAAACATACATATTCAGCCAAAAAATACTATCTAGAATTTCAAAATTTTATAATTTATAATTATTAGTAATAGTCATTAGTATCTTTCAAAAAATTTACCTTGTTCTCATTTTACCAGTGTGGTTTAGAAGGGATCCTCAAAATTATATCAGCAATCACCTCTACATTATTAAACACAATGGTCAACTACAGCCTCATTTTTCTTGATTTAGCAGTACTTGACACAGTTGACAATTTTATTCATTTGGAAACACCTCTTTTCTAGGTCAAAAAACACTATTTGTTCTTGGATTTTCTCAAACCCTAGTGACCGTCCTTTCTCACTTTTATTGTTTGGTTCCTTTTCATCTTCCTAAGCTCTTAACAACTAGAGTGCCCTGTGGATTTGTTTATTTAATAATAATCTTGTGATTATTGTGGTGTAATAAACTACCCCAAACTTCAGTGCCTTAAAACAGGTAAGTATTTATTGTCATGCATTAGTAAAAATTAAGTATTTATTATTGCTCATGAATCCATGGGTCGAGTGCTTCTGCTGATCTAGGACAGGTTCTGCAGATTTTAACTGCTGACTGATACACCTGTGTTCAACTGGTGTTTTGACTGGTAGGTGGTTGATCTGCGTAGCCTCACTTAGATTTCTCCAGATTGCGAGACTAGGTGGCCTGGGCAATAGAGTTCAATTCTCTGCATCTAGCAGACTAGGCTGGCTTTGTTTATATGGCAGTGGCAGGCTTCCAAAATAGAAGAGAAACACTTAAGGCAGCTGGTAGATTATGCTTTCATCATATTCCATTGACCAAAGCAAGTTAACAGGCTGGCCTAGATTGAAAGGGGTTTGTAAAGGTGCTATTCTTGATGAAAAGAATGTATGCAGTATCATTAGTGAGGGCATGAATAAAGGGAGTGTAAAGAAGTGGAACACATTTGCAATGAATATCCCACAACCACTTCTTATCTTTTCCTGTTTTTATTTCCTCTATAATCTTACCTGGTTACAGAAATGGGTTTAAGTGGCATCTGTATGCGGATAACTTCCAAATTTTGATCTATAACCAGTATATCTTCTTAGAACCTCAGACTTACATAACCATTTAAAAAATTTTCCCTTTTCTTTTCTTTTCTTTTCTCTCAGAATCTCACTCTTGTCATTGCCCAGTCTGGAGTGCAATGATGGTATCTTGGCTCACTGAAACCTCTGCCCTCTGGATTCAAGTGATTCTCCTGCCTCAATTTCCCGAACAGCTCCCACTACCAGGCCTGGCTAATTTTTGTATTTTTAGTAGTTTCACCATATTGACCAGGCTGGCCTCGAACTCCTGACCTTTGGTGATTTGCCCGCCTTGGCCTTCCAGAGTGCTGGGATTACAGGCGTGAGTCACTGTGCTCAGCTGATATTTCTAATTAGATGTCAAATAATCTTCTTAAATTTAAAATATCTAAATCCAAGTTCCTATTTATCCCTTGTCACCTACATTACCAACTTAATTCTGCAACATTCTTTCCTATCTTAGGTGTTAATGTCTGTGTCCTTCAGTTTGTGAGTCCAAAATAGTTGGAGTGATCCTGAAGCCCTTTCTCTTGCAAGCCCCACATCCAATCTAGCAGTAAAATACCTCTCTTTCCAAAAATATATCGAATATCTGACCACTTCTTGCCAGGCCCAGTACTTCCATGCCCAAAACAACACTATGTCTCAACTCTATCTTTAAATAAGACATTCTCTTTTTCCTCCTTCTGTCCTAGCGAAGCTGAAAATCTGTTTTCTCACAGAAACCAGAGTTATTCTATTAAAACTCGAGTCAAATTATATCAGTCTTCTACTCAAAATGTTCTTATAGGTCTCTCTCTGACTTTCTCAGTCTAAAAGCCAATATCTTTCCAATTAGGCCTTGCATATATCTTGTTCAGTTCTTCACATTACTTTGCTTTGGCAAGGGAAACCTTACTGTACATCAAATATGTTTGGCATATTGATGCCTCAGGACATTTTCAGCAGTCGTAAGTCTGTCTTTAATTCTCTTCCATGTCCATCAAACACACGACTCACTCCTCACCTCTTTCAGGTTTTGTTCAAATTTTATATTTCAAATGATGTGTTTTCTGAATACTATATACTGCATTGAACACTATCCCTCCTGCCTACAGTCTCCTTCCAGAACTCTGTATCCTTCTACTTGCTTTGCCATTTAACAAAATTCATCATTACACACGTGCACACACACACACACACACACACACACAACACTTACTCAATTCTTTTCTTGTACCATACTCCCTAAGTTATGAAAGTATTTGAGAGGAAGTTATCTTTAATCTTTTGACTGTTGTTGCCTGCATAAGGTAATATTTCCTGGCACATAGCAGGCACTCAGTATATTTGTTGATGAAAGGGAAGACTGAAAAAAAAGCAAAATATCCCAGGTCATTCTTATGACCAATCAATTTGGAAAGACAGATCAAAAAGACATATAATAAAATAAAACTAGGCAAATAACTGGGAAATATATGTGGAATGTTATTTAACAATAATTACAGTCATTTTAGCTATATAAATTAATGACAGTGAAAAACTTTACTGAAATTATATACAAATTGTTAAAAAATGTAATTATTTCCCCACTTGGGGTAGGTCTGGGAGTAAAAGAATTATTAGAATGTGGAGTGGGGTATGTGAGAAGAATTAATTCCATATTTTACTTACATTATTAATATATTTTAAGGTTTCTCAAGATGAATAAACATCAATTTTAATTAAAAGCTCTAAACATTTTAGTATTTAACTATTGACATAGTTATTCATAATTATATTTGATAGACTGAACTAATCTCATTAATATAATTATACCGGAAAAGTAAAGATATGACACTGAACGTGATGACCAGTTGAAGCAAATACAGATGTACTAATCAATGTCCATTTCATAAACTGAGTGAATTAAAATTACCTACATTTTTTCAAGTGTAATAGATGCTTTTGATGTTGCTAACAGTTTTCTGGCTATAATATTTCAACATATTGGTTTTAATTTGTAAGCCTTCTTGCAGTTATTTTAAATAATTTTGTCAGTAAGTTCCTACTAGGTAGCCTTTGTCTAAAAGTAAGATTGTGAAATAATCTGTCATTTATTTATAAAAGCTAAAAAATATGAGTAGCATTTTCCATCACATTTATTTATAGTCTGTCAATAGAAAAGAGAGACATTGGCAAAGTTTGGAAAATTGCTGGTGTCAAGAGAGGTTCTGGTTCTGTGTAGCTATACTCACTTTTCTTTTGGAAAACACAGAAGCACCAATTCAGCCTTAATTAAAATACATTCAGAAGCCTACAACTTTTGTGAATTAAAAACAGTCACATAAATTAAATTTAAGTATAATTATAGCTTAAAATAATAATTTTAACAACCATTGTCAATTCAAATGTTGCCATAGGTTTTTGTTTGTTTATTTTTTTAGATTTCACAGAGTTTTTTTTTTGTGTGTTGATACTTTCATAAATTGTTTATACTTTGATATTCATCACTTGTTGAGGTGGTTATAGTTCTAGTCTCTTTTAATGAATACTAAAATAACGTTTTTTTTCCCTAGCAATACCCAATCATAATTCAGAAAATGAATTGGAGCCTGAGTACTGTGTCATCTTTGATTCTAGTAACCATACCTAACCTACTAAGTTTGCACTTGCTCCACTGTCTATCCAGATTTCAGGAAAGCACTCTGTTATTAAGTATATTTGTTATTTTACAATGTTAAGAGGTAAATTTACATCATCTTGAGCCTCAAATTCTCTCCAATATTGTTTATACACAATTTCCAGAACTTAAAGAAATCAGGCATAGAAGTAGAGACCCAATCAAAAACCAAAAGATAAAATGAAATATAAGTTTGATATAATAATGTAATTCTCCACTATAAAGAATGAAGAAATGAAAAAGTATATGCTTAACTCATATGCAAGGAGAAAATAATTTAACACTTATTTAAAGAAAATATACTGCAACAATTCATGTTATAAAAAAACTAACACTTCTTATCAAATTGGATACCAAATTAATTTTTTTATTTGATAATATCTACAAAACACTTTTAGATAGTATTAAGTAAAATGTTTGATAATAAAATAGTGGAATAGTTTCTTCTGGAAGGATATATGCCACCAACACCTCTTTCAATTTTTTTGCAGAGGGATCTAGCCCATTGCAATATGATAAATTAATAATAATACAATAGCAAAATAACAACATTTATAAAAACAGGAAGAAACAAACCTATCATTATTTGCAGCCAAATTATGTTGTGCCTAAAAACTCCAAAAATCTACAGGTGAACTATTAAAATTAAGCAAATGTTAAGTGTACTACACAGAAACATTATATAAAAGTCAACTGTATGTTTTCTATCTGCAGCATATAGTATAACATAAATTTCTCCAAGGCATAAAATTTATCATAACTTCAGAATATCAGGACATGTTTTCTTAGTATTGTTGATAAGTTAAATTTGTGCATTTTCTATTCTGAGTATGCCAACACTAAAATTATATAGTTGTATAAACCACTAAATAGCTTTGCTCTTCATTGTCACTGACTTTTTTATGGCAGTGTTCCAGTGATTGCTCAGAAGCTTTATTCAATACTGCACTTTCCTTTTTCTGTGTGTGATATGGAGATTATAAGTTGCACTACTGATAAAGAAGGTAGATGAGAAAAGCAAATGTATTCTGGTAAGAGGTACTATTTATCAAATAAAGACATGCTGATTTTCCTTTGTTCTTCCTCTTTCAAGACCAAATTCTCTGAAATTTCAAAGGTATTGCTGCTTTTACTGTCAGGTCCCTGTTCCTTCCAACAGTACACTCTAGCTTTCTCATGTCCCCTCTATACATTTGAGTTGACAAAAATTATGCTATTTAGGGAAACTAATTTGTATGAGTTTTTTGGGTGTTCACACATCCCTAAATGCTTGCTAAATAAAAATTTCTTTGTCTAAATGTGGCTTGGATGGATCCATGGAGTTAGTTTTAAATAGTGCATTATTTTATTTTTTGAAAAGTTACTTTTTGAGTGACTCTGATATATCTAGCAAGTACATATGGTAATTGTGAACTATGTGAAAGGAATGTACACAATAGATAAAATAAAACATGGTTTATAATCAAGTGCCAAAAATGTCTTCAAATGTAAACTTGCTTTGTAATTGTTATGGAAGATATAAGACCTTATTTATCAGTATCCTTTTCAGGTAAGCCCTCTACCACATATCAATAATTAGTACTTAAATCAAACTTTTTTTGCATTCTTCTTATTTTACATATTTATTCTTTGCGCAGTTATGATAACCTTTACTAATATAATATTACTTCAACTATATAGATCCATAAAACATTTATGAGAAGACACTAAAAAGTTCACTTTTTTAAAACCTCACTTCAAATATGCATAGCTATTTGATTTAAACAGTCTATTAACATAATCATATCCATATTTTACTACTAATTGTTGAGCAGACAATTTTAAAATTTTGAAGAGACAAAAGGATTTCAAGAAATTTTCTATTCATTATCCAGTTTCCTGTCAGCATTGTATCTAAATCATAGAGGGGAAAATATGAATTTCAATCTTTATTTCTTTTTCTCTAAAGGGGAAGAAATGACACAGCCTCATACATCCATCTATTTTAATACCTATTACCATTACTGCCAAGAATGTCTTCCTTTTAGTTTTAATTATTCTAGATTCCTTTCTAGAATGACTAAAACTAAATAACTTTTAATCTTTTAAACTTTAGAACAGTTAAAGGAGAGTTGGAGACAAATACTCAGTACCCTGTCTGAGGAGATGGTGGGAGAGAGAGAGAGAGAGACCAGCTTAATTTAAAAGGCATCACTACTTATCTTCTTTTTGGTTCTTAATTTAGTCTACTGAAATTTCATCTAATTAGGCAAACATTCTCTTCTAAACCTTAACCAAGAATTCCAGTCCACCACCAAACATACTTTTCACTGGAGAAGTCAACTCATTATTAAGGAAATTGTATGCAAATTTAATATTTACAGATAATAAATTGCAGCATTATTTTCTCAATAGTTTAAAACTGAATGCATAAAGGTGTTATTACAATGTAGTGAATATGAAAGAAACCTTTGTTACCCTCACTTTTTTCAATGGAGTTGCCAGTTTGAAGAATATGGAAACTATTTTACCTTTATGTTTTAGATGATAGCATTGTCTGTATATTAGTAATTTCCTATTACTAGATAACAACAGCTGAAACTATACTGAGTAGATGCTGTTTATTTTGCATGGAATCAGCTTTCTGAAGATGTTTAAGGTTTAGAATATATTAATATACCTGTGCTGCTGAATTGTTTGGGCCCAGTCATTTTAACCCTCCTTCTGTATTTGAAACAAAGTGCTCTATTTCTTTGATTTCCCGTGTGTTGGAGTGAGTTGGAGACTTTAATCACAAACTCTATTTTCAACCATCACAGCAGAGTTCAGCAGATTGGGACTCAGTAGGACATTTCTCCAGAACATTTTTTAGTGAATGCAATAGTTATATGCTCAGACTTCTCCAATTTTTAATTGTTATTGGATGGATAGTATCAGCCTTAAGTGTGTCCTCATTCTTAGGTTTACTAAACAAAGATGAAACCATATCTCAACAAAATATTTACGTTTGTTTTAATAACTTCAGAAATATTAAAACAGCATCAATGATAACTATTTGACTGTGCAGTTAAGAATTGTATATCCTCTAACAAATAGCCATATCCATTTTAATGGATTTACTGAACAGAATTCCTTTATAGAATGAAACTAATTTGTCTGTTCTATGATATAATTATACATTGTCATATGACTATTTTATGTTTAGCATTTCCACCTTCATGATTAGATTTTAATTGACAATGACTATAGGAACATTTGTGTGTGCTTGTATTCTTCCACAGTTTCTTATATTGTGCTTGTCCATATTTTCATAGTAGAAATTTAAAAAATACTAATTTCCCTGTTGAATAGTAACTCACCTCTCATGGAAGATGGTGAATGTTTCTGTTTTTTCTTTTTTTTTTTTTTTTGACTTTTGTTTTGTTGTTTTTTAAAGTGTTTTCTATTGGCAACAAATGACATTGTTACGCCATCACATCTTCCACTCATACAGTGGCCTAACCTTGTTTAAGGTAGTATTAGACAGATAGCAATGTTAAAATATGTTTGTTGGATTAAATTTGAGTTGCATGTTAATTAAGTGAATTTGAAATGTATAAATCAACACCTATAAATGCCTGTTCATTGCAGAAAATGTCATCCATGGTAAGACAGATGGAAGATATTTGAGTATGACCTTGGATAACAAACAACCTCCATATTCGAAATATCAGAATCTTGTAATAGTCATACTTACATATATAATGTTTAGGAAAAAAATGAAATTAACAAATCACTATGTTAAATAATTCCAAATAGACAACTTTTAGCTCAACATGTTCATGTAACTAAAATGGTATTTTTTTAGATACTTCATTATGTCATAACAGGAGATCGAGTAGATTTTTTTTTTTAAGTAATTATGGACAAAGGTGATTGAGTTTCCCTTGTCCATATCTGTCCTATCTGTCAAGGTATTAAGATGTCTCTATTTATGAGACAGATGGTATTTTAATTTGAATATGAACCAACTTTGGATGATAGATCAAAGAGACAAAGACATAAAGTTTTTCAGTGAAAAACAGCTTCATTTTTAAAGGTGTGTAATGGCTTGCTAAATAGATATATATGAGGATTTTTATTTATGATGTTTATAACTATGTATATATAACAACTATAAGTTATTCATATTACATAATAGCTACAAGTAGATATTCAAATACTTAATGTAGGTGAAATTCAGATTTTATGTTCAAATTTTCCCTTTTTTACTGGGATTTTAACTATACCATATTATTCTTTGCAATCATATCCAACGGTTATTGTGATAATAAGCTTTTCAAAAACCTCCAAAGTTAACCAATAAAGTTGGAAATTATGTAATTATTTAAATATTTATTTTTTCACTAAAATCATATACATCATTTTTTTTTTGGTTGACCTAGAATGGAACCTGAATGTCGTAGTATTTTCCACACCTTGCTTATTGAGTTTAATGAATTTTATTTGTACTGTATAAGTGATAAAACTCACCTACTTTTGTCACTTTCATTACATTTTAAATTTTAACACATTAAAGTTTTAACTGTGATAATATACTATGGCCTTGTGCCTTTATTAAATATTTTCTTATAAAAACAGTGGTATAGATACCCTGCAACTCAATATAGGTACTAAAGTTCAATGTACATATTTTTATATGAATGTTCAAAATAACAAGGTAAATTTCATACATCATATATCTTAAATGATGTAGTAAAAATGTTAATATGAGTTAGTCCATTCGGGACGCTGTTTTAATTCCAAGAGTGACTGATTATTTTGCTAGCATTATCTGCTAGCTGAGCAGAGTGGCTTGCATCTGTAATCTCAGTTACTCGGGAGCTGAGGTTGGAGGATCCCTTGAGGCCAGGATCTCAAGGCTGAAGAGAGTTATGATCAAACCACTGCACTCCAGCCTGGACCTCAGAGCAAGCGCCTGTCTCTAAATTTTTTTTTTTTTTTTTAATTAGCTGGGCATGTTAACATGTGACTGTAGTTCCACCTACTTGGAAGGCTGAGGTGGGTGAATTGCTTGAGCCCAGAAGTCAAAGGCTGCAGTGAGCTACAATGGCACCACTGTGCTTTTGAATTGGTTGTGGGATACCGTGTTCTAATCTTGTACATAAGTTATGCTTATGAATCAATTTTGTGAACTGATTACTCATAAAATAATTGATAAATATTTAATGTGCGAACTAGTTGGTTGCTAAGGTTGTTTAAGTCCATTGGTGTTCTTCTAGAGAATTCTGTCTGTAAGATTTGATTGACAAGTATACATAGGCATTTCTATGCAATTAGCTTGTGAGTTTTTAATCAAATAACTGGTCTAGACATGTGGCTGCTTGTGAGACCTCCTGTATGACAAGATGTAAATGATGATCATCCTGCTGCGATTAACAATTCTCCAGCTCTAGGACCCTCTGTTTTTAATATAATGGTTAGTGGTTTCTCAAGCTCATAAATACTATCACTGGTTTGATAGGTGGAGTTTGCTAGGAACTAAGAGAACAAAAAAAATAGCCTTATATTTCAAAGAAAAAAACATTTTCTAGAATTTTGTTACACAAGATTTGTTCTTAATAATTATCAGTATTAGGTTGGGCAAGAAAAGTCAGCTGGGACTTAGGTATCCTCATGGATTGAATTGCATTTCCCAAAATGATTTAAAGTCCTAATCCCAAACACCTGTGAACACGACCTTATTTGGAAATCGAGCCTTTGCAGATGTAATCAAGTTAAGATGAGGTCATTAACATGGACACCAATTCAATGTAACTGATTTCTATATGCACATAGAAGACAGAGGCATACAGGGAGAAGAACATCATGTGACAACAGAGGCAGAGATTAGAGTATTGTAGCTGCAAGGCAAGGAATGCCAAAGCACACTGGCACCACAAGAGGCTAAGAAGGGGCAAAAGGGATTCTACTCAGCGTCTCACAGGAAGCATTGCCCTGCTGACCTTTTGATTTTAGACTTCTAGATTATAGAACTATGAGACAGTAATGTTTTTGTTATTTTAAGCCACCCAGTTGGTGTTACATTCAAGATAATCCTAGGATATTAATACATGAGTGAAATGCAGTGGCAACATCAGCTTCAAATCAGTGACATGATTAATCTACTGGGGAATAACAAAATCTAAGGCGTAAATTCCTCAAATTATCTACCAAATTAACACGTAAAAATAACTTGAGGTTAAAAATACTTATCATATATTTACTATGTCTATAGATTTATTCTTATTGCTGGAGGACAGAAGGAGAAGCAAGGAGAAGAGGAAAGTGGAATATGAAAAAACAGTTTTAGTGAGCGAAGAGCTTAGAAGTGATATTAGGCAGCTAAATTGTTAAATACTGTAAAATTCAGAATTATGTAATTGTTAAATAACATTCAATTGGGGTGTTTACTTTAAAATGAGTGTTGGAATGTAAGAAATTTTTCAAAGGACAAAATAATGAGTATAAAGTTGTGCAGATTAGTGGAAAGCATGGATATGATTGAAACACAGTTTGAGAATAGATAGCATTTTTAGGAAATGGTGAAAATACTAGCGTATTTCAAGCATACAACGTGTCTGTGTGTGTCTATAATTTATTTTCTCCAAATAATTGTGTCTTAAAAAATATATACATGGCATAAATGGTACACATATATATCAAATCTATTAATACACATGCATAAATGATGAAAACTTAGAGAAACAAATGCTATTGGTGTACATTATTGTGTATTGCTGCGTGTGGAGATGTCTCAGCCAACATGGTCCTAGTGTATTTGCTGGGCCACTAGGGCATTGAGACAGGTGCAAGAGAATGAGATCACAAACCTGCCTGTGGGTGGGTGGAGTTCTAAGTATAGCTTAATCTAATTCTTTTCAATATTGTGTCAGTTAACTATTGCCACAATCATGCCATTCAGTGACTTACAACAATAAGTTCAGGGCTCTCATATTTGAAGTCAAATCGGATGATCTTGGCTTGACTTGTTCACTTGACTTGAGATTAGTGGTCTGTTGGCTGATCTGGGCTGCCTCAGCTTCGTTTTTACAGCTCACTCACCCTCTAGCAGGCTAGTCTGCCCTATTATCATGTGAGTTTCATCTACCAGGAAATAACAAAATCCAAGGTAAAAATTCTTCAGAGTATATACCAAGTTAACTTGCAAAAATCAGTTGATGTTCACAAACACTATTTATTTATTATGTGTATAGATTTGTTTCTATTTGTGGCGGACAGAATGAAAGACAAGGAGAAGAGCAAAGCGGAATATTTTTTAAAAAACAGTTTTTTAGTGAACTAAGAGCTTAGAAGTGGTATTAGACATCTAAATTAAATGGAATGAGAACATGCAATATCTTTTGAAGTCTGGGTTTGAAACTGGCACACCATCATTTTTGCCTCAATCTCCTATTCAAGACAAATGGAAAGGACACCATAGGCACAGACTTAGGGAAATATACTCAACTTCTTAACTGTGAGAAACTGTGACATAGCTAAAGATAATATATAATGATAATATATAGATATCATATAGAGATATAAAGATAATATATAATACATAAATATAAGGAAACGATGTCTTCATTGTAATCTACCACAGCTACTCAGTTAACTTCCACCATCACTCCCTGCAGTTCCTACCACAACATTATTTTGTTTCTGCATAGTTTAGATATCAGTCTAGTAGCTTGAATCTGTGGCAGTAATTCCCAGATATAAGTACATACATTGTCAGTTTAGTTCTATAAATTAACTTTAATAGCACAGTTGATAGGAATCTTCTTTGGAAAGACAGATTCTACTTTCAGGTGTTGAAAAAATTAGTTGTTATTCTTGAAAGCATGAGGAAAACAACTATTTAATGTTAAACTCCAGGTGATCAAGGTGACCCTGAAAGGCCCTTAGGGTTGGTTTGCTAGTCGCTCAGGCAAGAACACTCCATCCCATTCAAGTTTTCGAATGACTGGGAAATAAATTTCTTTGATATTTAAATTTCTGCAGCTTACTAAAATTGTAAAATTATTTTGACTACAGAATATTTTCTGTGAGAAATTCTGCACCATTATGTATTAGTTTCATCTATAAAATGACAATCACAGCTGAAAAATAAAGGGAATCAGCTATGGCAGTCTGCCATTCTATTGAGTCTACTTTTACCGTTGATCTCAGGTTTGATTCATCACATTTTGCCTGGTAGATTGCAACATACTTTACCGTTGTGTCTTTTTTTAAACTCATGCTTATTTTCCAAATGACTCATTAGACAGATGTTTCCTAGTATACAACAATATGTTTTAAATAAATTACATTGTATAGAAATCCTGTCAGTTCAAGTTTCTTTATCCCTAGGTATTCTTTAATCTATTTTTCATTTAGAAAAACATGTATATAATAGATACCATTTTATATCACATTTGGTATAATGTGAATTAATTTTTCTCATTATAATGTATTCTGATAGATATTAAACATATAATTGAGAATGGATTTTTAAAGTATATAAGTTTTTTCCTCAAAAAGAAAAGCAATGTGTAAATTGAAAGCTATCTTTCCCATCTAAACCCCATCCACTTCCAGCTTCTTAAAAGGATTTTTTTCATACTATCATTTATCTACTTATAAGGCAATATTTTTGAAGTCTCACTATTTGCCATGCACTCTGTAGTCAATAATTGCAGGCACAGTTTTCTTCTTTCTTGCTGGACTCCCAGTATGTGGTGATAGATGTTTTCTGAAATGACTGATCTGCTTTTATGAATTTGCTGCTTGTGATCTTTGCATTACCTGTTTCCCTCCTCAAAGCTTTCTGCTCTTCTTGTGCAAAGCGCATCACAAGTTTTAGTTGTTTTTTCATCTTTACTTCATCAGTTCAGTTCTTAGTTCAATGTCTGAAACAGTGGGAGTCCTTAGTAAACACTTAATGAATAAGTTAGCCTTTTTACCATGTTTATAAACAGTTGTTCTTACGTTACTCTTTTCCATTATACTGGAGTTGACAACAAAGCTTTGTCTTTTTTCATTTTTGTACAAAGTTTTCTATTATCAGCAAAGTATCTTACACAGTCAGCATTTAATAAATGGTTGTTGAATAAATAAATAAATGTAATAATTTCAAGAAGCAGGAAAATTAAAACACATTATTATAGTTTTACAATATTTCTGATTTCAAAATCTATACTGTCTCAAAAACAAAACAAAACAAAAAGGAAAACAACTGTTGAAATCTACAGCATATATTAGTTGAGATAACAGATTCTGCATAGATTTTTTTTTTTTTTTTTTGAGACGGGGTCTCCCTCTGTCACCTAGTCTGGAGGGCAGTGGCAGGATCTCTTCTCATTTCAACTTTCACCTCCCAGGCTCAAGCAATCCTTCCTCCTCAGCATCCCTAGTAGCCGGGTCTACAGGCATGTGCCACCACACCTGGCTAAAGTTTGCTTTTGTTTGTAGAGACAGGGTTTTGCCATATTGCCCAGGCTGGATTATAACTCCTAGACTCAAGTGATCCACCCACTTTGGCCTCCTAAAATGCTGGAATTAAGGGCGTGAGCCAGCGCACCTGGCCATTGCATAGATTTTTAATAGTGTTTTCTCAGTTTATTCATTTACTTCATTAAAACAATTACTTAGACTCATTGTGTACTCTTAGGCACTGGGCACCAACATTATAAAGTGAAAAATAGAAAAAACATGTTTATTGTTTTTTGATGGTACTGTTTAATATATACATAAAAAAGCTCATTCTTATTTGTTAGAAATTAAATATACTCCCAAAAGGTGGATATAATTGTTGAATTTTATTAATTAGAAGTTTGAATAGAGAAAAATCTGTATTGAAGTTAACATGCTGCATGACAGATCTGAAACCCCAAGCTTGACTGATGCCCATCAACAAAATCCAGTTTGAATTAATATACCAATATTTCTGTTATCTTTGTCACAAGTGGAATTGTGATGAAAGTGTATACTTTTACACAATCTAGAAAATAATTTATTCTCCAGCTAAGGATGATATGTGTCAATAATATGGTCAGGAGGGAATAAACTAACATTGTACTATTTCATAATAAAACACTATATGCTTTACTTGTGATTGAAACTTATGTGAGGCTATTAAAATAAAACATGTACAAGTGTATATCTGGGATGACTTCAAATTAAAATCACATATTGGATTGTGGTTGCCTGTTATTAGAGAGCCTACTCAGCAAAAAACTAAATTTTAATAGTTAGAAATATCCCCTTATCTGACTCACATATCAAGTAATCAAAAGCCACTCAGTACAATAAAAATTCTGTATACTTACCAGTTTTGTAGAGCCATGGATATGCTTACTCTTCACATTAGTTCAAATATCTGAAGACAATACATTGTTTTTTCTCTCAGATTTCATCCTTTAGTTCTCTGTGTATACTGTGGACCTCTCTGAAGAAAATAGACTGTGGCTATGGCTTTACACACTATAAACTTTGTTATGATTTATTCACTTTTAATGTTCTGACAGTTTAATAACCAGGTGGCATTTCTTTTTGGTTACATAAAGTTGAACAATAACCACCTGCTGGAAGTTTGCATTTGAGACATGGTATTAAAAAGAAAGATATGCCTCAGGGCAATTTGTAATAATGCCCTAGTCAAAGACAGAAATCAGAGAGGAAGAATTGAACTGACACCTTTTCATATCAGGTGAAAAACTAAATATATTCATGTTACTTCAGTGATAAGGTAGATCCAATTTGGGATTAAACTATGTAGTGTGTATAATGTGGATTTTCTTTTTAGTAATTGGAGTGCTTGTGGTAAAAACATGAAGAAATAACTTGTAAGAGAATAAGAATGGCCTCTAGAGACAGTTATTTTAGGAAAGAAAACACCTCCATTTGCTGTGGAGATTCACTGTGCATGTTGTTGCTCTTAGACTTTAGTCAACTTCAGAAAACCTAAGAGTAAGGTCACTAGAAATGACATTTTATTAAATTGTTTATTTTTTTCCAGAGAGAAATAAGATGCCCCTTTTTCATCCCTCATTTCTGCATTTATTTACTTATTTATATAAAAATATTGGCATATCAGCATAGGGCCTGGGTGGTTATAAGTAAAAGTGAGAAAAGAGAATTTTAGCAGATGTAAATTCTTTTGCAAAATGCACGAAAATATTTGCTAATTCTTGGTTGATTTGGCTTCTACATAACAATGTGTATTACTTTTCAGGTTTCATTTTTCCCTGGAAAAAATAAGTCCGCACAATATTTTAACATGAGTTGTGTAGTCTTATGCAAGTACCACAGAGCAGTGATTTTTATCCCTAACAACAAATTCAATAGGTGTAGTCAGCTCTTTTTATCCCCTATTAAACATTTAAAATAATTTATATGTTAATGTTAGATATGCATTTTCAAATAGCATTCTGCTTATTTACTGCATATAAGATATTTTCTCTGACCTGAAAAAAAAAAAAATAGAACATTTGTGATTTCCCATGGTTAAGCAAGTAATTCTCTGCTACACCAACTGATAGGATTTGTTATGACTCTAGATTTTATTCTTAACCTTAAGTCTTTAATGTCCAGGTTTAAGAATTACAAATTTCATGTTACTTTAAAACTTTTAAGCTTATTGTGTTACATTCGATTTCCTAGTATTCAGGCGATGTGCTTAGAAAAAAAAACATTTTGTGCAAAAGAGTATCTGTAGAAAGCTACTCTTCAGTTAAGGAAAAGGAGCTGTAAGAAAATATTGAACATATATTATAAATAAAATATACTAAAATGTAAAACGTCCACCAATTTTGTACTCCATTTAATGTATTTGTCTTAGAGTTTTAGGACAGCAATCAGATGTTGCTTTGTCGGTATTCCAGACTGAGTAAATCAGTAAATACATAGTAGATAACGAAAGCCAGTTTCTCATTGTGAGAGAAACTGTCGGAGAGAAACAGATGAGAAAGGAGAAAAGACTTGATTGAACCCTTTGGCATTAGATCAGAATTATCAGTAAGAGCACATAAGTTTTAGTCAATATAGAGATTAATATGAAAATAGATACAGATGCACATATGTATTTTCCCCCACATACATATTTTCTGTATTTCCTAGCTCTGTACACTGACAAGCTGGATGTAATGACACCCCCTAAGCAATAAACATATCTTTACTTGGTTTCTATATCTATTCTCAAATAAAAGGAACCCAGGCTCCTTAGGGAAATAACTGATTGCACAATTACTAGTGTGGTTGCCCAACTGTTTCTAAGATGCCTCTGAGGCTAAAGGACCACAGATAGCCAAAGATTTCTGGAAAAGGAGAAGCTATAGATGTCAAGACATTATAAACTGCAGTAATTAAGAGATTCTATATTTAGATAAACAGACGAATGAAACCAAATAGAAAGTCGAGAGACTGTATACACACAGAAACACACACATATATAACACATATATGTGTTTATGTTTGTGTATATGCATGTGAATATATACAGGTGTGTATGTGTATACATTATATAATATCATGTATACATACTCACATATCTGGTATATATCTGGTATTACATACTCCAAGGAAAGAACTGTGCTAATTTATTCTGTATAATCCCTGTGCTCATGGAAACATGAGCACATGCCATGTTGTTTATTAAATTGGCTCGGTTCTCCAACATTTATTAAATGCATATGTACACACATGCACACATATATATACTCTATGGGTACCATAGCTGAAATACATAGCAATAAAACTGGTTTTTATTGAGGGTCAACTATGGACTAAGCACTCATCAAAGAATCTTTTTGTAGCATGACATCCTAACAGAAGATGTATGCATAGTTTGGAAGTATGTTTACTGAACTATGTGAAAGAGCCATTGGTTCAGTTCTCCAACATTTATTAAATGCATATGTACACACATGCACACACATATATACTCTATGAGTACCATAACTGAAATACATAACTATATATATGACATATATATATATATATATATATATATATATATATATATGACTCATATATATATGGGACTCAGAATATAGAAAGCACAGACTTGTAGCCATATTTTTTAATGAACAAACTAGACTTGCGGGATTTAAAGCAAGAAGCAATTGCATTTTAAGCACCATTTTTTAACACTCCTGTCTTGAAGATGTATCAAATAAATCTCAAAGCATTTTCATTTACCTTCACATCTCATTAGTCTTATTTTCCCAGGGGTTTTTTTTTTCTTTTTTTTTTTTTTTTTTTTTTTAAAAAAAAAAAAAACACATAACAAAAGAATACATGGTTTACTCTAAACAAACTTTTATTGTCTGACGTAAGCTAGAACTTGTGCTTTATTTTTATTATCTCAAAAGCCTGTAGTGAGAAAGGTAGGAGAGTGGTAGATATGATCAGGTTTCGTTTGTTTATTAATTGGTTTTGGTATTCATTTCACACGTTCTTCTTGGTCTTGTTTTCCTCTCCTACCCCTCATTTGTGTGCTTTCTTTTACTCCCCCATGATTTTGAAAATGAGAGGATAGACAGGTAGTGTAATAAAGGTTGGCAGGTCCTATATAGTTGAGGCTGTTGAATTATTTCATTTATGTTCAATTATTTCATTGTTGAGTGTTCTGCAAGGGCTTCCCTCATCTTTCCTTTCAGTTTCCAGTTTGGGGTGATGCTTCCGCTTACTGGCTACTCACAGCTTCCCTTGCCAAACTCTGACTTCTGTGGTCCACTCCATGCTGAATCTTTCTGCTGGAGAAACTTCAACCCTCTAATCTGGCCTCCTGACCACAGATCTTTTCAAGATAACTCAAGTCCTGGCTTCCTTCTGCAGGGTTCATACATGGTCAATAGATCCAAACACCTTTCCCCATCATCTACGTGAGTATGACTTGCTCCTCCATAGCCTTCTGTCTTCATTCAGCCATCGGAACACCTGAAGTCATTGTGTTGCCTTTGGATTTTTTATAGGAATTTCAGACAGGGTTTCTTTTTATTATTATTATTCCTACAAATTCCAGGAGACAGAAATCAAGCCTCTCAATGTATTCTCTACTGCTTTTCCCTGGAAGTAACTGAGCCAGCCAAATAATGCAGCTCAAATAAAACTTAATAAGAATTGAGAGGTCAATCTCACCTCCGTGCAAGTATTCTCGTGCCCTACACATGGTTCTCTTGCACCCAAACGAAATAAATAGAATTACCTTACAACACATTAGTTATACAGTGGTGTTTAACTCTTATTGTGTTAGTAATAGGAGCTTAAAGGTTTTGAACAAGATGGTGACATAATTAGAAGTATGCTTAAAAAAATGTTAAGCATCTTTACTGTTTTTTCTTAAAATTTTAAAATTATTAAACTCAACCTGGCTTTGGTTGAACAGTAGCAGTTATCTTCAGTCAGTTTTTGGGCTATATTAAACCTTGAGGTATACACACACACACACACACACACACACATAAATGATGTGATTTACTACATATTTTCCTTTGCTATATATTTTCCTTTTATGGAACTATTGGATATTGTGAGCGTTCACTGTCAGAGACTTGGCGCTTAAAATTTTAATTATATTTGTTAATATTCCAATTCATATGGACACTGTTGATTTGACTAGTTGTCGTGATATTGTTAGCGCTGTCTATAACCCTGCATAAAAGTCATTTGATTCTAATATTCACAAGGCTTGGAAAATAGTCAATGAATGCAAGTACTGTTGTAGCTTGAGTTTAAATTCTTTTTTATTATAATTGAATTAGTTCACCCTATCTTGGCCTGGACACTCCTCTGTAATTTTCTGTTAAGCTTTCAAAAGTGGTTTGCATTATGTAATCAGAAGAAGAAGAAATAAAATAGACCCTTTACTTAACAATATTATTTTTAAAAAGCACCACTGAGTTAATCTATAATACACTGTTGACAAAATACATTAATAACAATGAAAAACTATGGTTTGAAATGACTGCTGAATTTTCATTTAAATTTAAATTTAGATGAAAATAGCTAAAGTGCTCTTGTTGCTTTAAATTACCTTGTTCAAATCTTTCCCATTAAAAATAATGATATTTGCAAATCAAACAGATGAGTTGCGGCTCACATCGCTGAGTACTCTTCTTCAAAAATTTCTCATAATAACAAGATGATACTCTATTTAAGCATAGCAATGGAATTCCACTTTTCATTCTGTTTTTTACTTGATAGAGGAGATTTCACTATTTTATGCTTCTCCAGACTTCAAAAATTGATGAGAACTAAATCAGCCTGGGGAAAATCAGGTTGAAAGTGGTATTTTAAAAAATTATATCTGTGCCCCAAAGCAAACTCTATGTTAAGTTGTACTTAAACTGGACATTGCAATTTCACTAAGTTTCCTCTAATTCTCAATTTTCCCAGTCAGCCTCATAGACAGAGCAATGTTCCAGGCACATTCATGGAGAAACCTCTACTGGCTGGAAGCAGAAGGATGCCCAAATATAAATATTTTATGTCCTAGTCAGAAGTTAATATTTGGACGATAAGAATGACATTTAAAATTGTCACTAAGTTTTGTTTTTATTTTACTGAAAAAGTTACAAAGACAAGCAAACATGTGACATGGAAAAAAATGCAATGGCAAAATTTCTCTACTCAGGTTAATGTAATTTGCTCACCATCTTATATGGAACATATCTCTGTATTTATTTTTAAAAATCCAAAGGCAATTAAGTGTTATATTACGTTCTCTGAGTATCAGATTCTCATGAAAATTAGTTGAAATAGTAAGATAAACTCATTTCAATAGAATAGCATTGAGCTGGCAGTCGAGGACAGAAAAATTGGGAAGAGAGAGAGTCAGACTAAGTGAAGGTATAGGTTGGGGCAAACTTTCTAACATGGAAATTAGATGACATGTTAAGAGGGCAATGAAGAAATCACCTTTTAGGAAAAGCATTTATACTAGTGGTATGGAAAATATGGTTAAATAGATCAAGTAAGACCTCAAAAGGCTCTAAAATAAAGCATATTATAGTGAAGTGAATACCAGCACCAATAGCAAGTAACATATACTGAGTATCTACAGTGTTACATAAACTATCCTAAGAACTAAATGTGAATTATGTCACTTAAATTTCATAACTATTTAATAGAATAAGTATTGTGTCTTATTTTATTAATGAAGAAACAGAGTGTGAGATATGTTATATTTTCCAAGGATATAATGTTAATAAATGGACAGCTATGGGCTCAAACTCTTATGTGATAAGTGATGGTTAGTGGCAAAACCAGAAAATAATGTTAATAAATGGACAGCTATGGACTCAAACTCTTATGTGATAAGTGATGGTTAGTGGCAAAACCAAAAAATAAGACTTTTATAACGTGCTATAAACAATTTCAGTATTCATTTTTATCTCAATTGATTTATTAACATAAAAGCAGATTCATATATTAACTGATATCCTCTTCAATCAGTAAGCTTCTGCTTAACAATAAAGACCACTCCCCATATGTTACAAAGCAAATTATAATAACTTTCATGACTTCTTCATCTCCTATATGTGATATGAATTACACAGAATACCACATAAAATTTAATTACTATGGCAACCATGTTAGGGTATTACCTCCATTTTTACAAGTAGCCTCTTTTAAATGTTGAACACTGCAGGTACTTCATGTGCACCGTCTTATGTATCCTCCAATAACACTATTATCCTACTCTGAATACAATGACACATAGGAAGGTTTTAATTTAGCCCAATGTTACATTGACAATAAAAACAGTAAATTAAGGCTTAGTAAAATTACATATCTTGCTTAAAGTAATGCAGATATTAGGTGAAGGAGGATACTAAAGTACAGAGATAAAATAACTTCCCAAGGTGGAAAGAGTAAAAAAAACTAAAATAGACCTAAGATTCAAATCACAAGTTAACTAAGGCTAGAGCCAGGAGGCTTAATGGTGAGAATAACAACAATAAAAAAGATCAAGTTAGTATCCCTGTATTCATGGAACTGACAAGTAAGTTGTGGAGACAGCTTTGATTCCAATAATCACATGTGTAACTGTAAAGTTATCTTTCAGTAGTGAAAAAAGACCTTTGGTTCTGTAAAATGTTTCAGGGAAGTCAAGGAAGAAGGATTTTTCTGATGAAGTGGTGATTAAGTTTTGAGCGAAGGAGTAAAATAAGCAAGGGGGAAGATAAGCATTTACTACTTAAAGTTCTCAACGTAGGAGATAATTTGAGACCTGAAAGAAAGCATAACTGTTTGTTTTGCCCCCACCATAACACTCTGCTATTATTTCAGTTTAAAAGAAAAAGAACTCATGTTCTTCTGAAGGTTCAATAAGTGGATGAGAGTTGAAGCCAAGGGGTCATTTCTTCTTTCAACATTATCTAACCTGGCTCCCAGGTGCATTCTTCCTCACTGGAAACAATTTAATTAGACTATAACTCAGTACAATTTAAAAACAAGTATCTATAAATTCATTCCCTACCTTCGGCGTTTGATAGAGCAGCTTCTTTGAATGGGCTTCTCAGGGGCCTTTTAATGGTCAGGAATTGGTCAGGAAAACCCTGCAATCCATTATTGACATTTCATGCAAAAAATTTCATGCAATGAGTTGGATGACAGAATCGTCAGAAAAGGTAGAGGTGTAAAAAGGAGTCGGGGATGCCTTACCCAAACACCAGAAAATATAGGAAAGAAGGCCTTGCAACTGTGATAACAGGCCCTAGTCTTCTGCATCTAAGATGCTCTTGGCTGCTGCAAGAGCATCATATTCTGTCTTGCTGTCACCACAGGAGTGAGCCATGACACTCTACAGTCCAACACTGTAGCCACTGAAGGATTTAGAATGACATTGACCTCTCCAGCCCTCAGATACTGCACTAGTGACTCCCACTGACAAAGCCAACCAAGATACAGCTGACAAAATGGCCTCCTTTCCATGTCCCTGTTATTTAAATTAGCAGTAGTGGTGGTTACCGAAATGTCCAGCAAAAACGCCGATAGTCCAAAATCAGAAGTGTTATTTAGGAGTAGAACTTGCCATTCATAATAAATCTGTCATGCAATCCAACATTCTTTTTGTAAGTTAGTGACAAGGTATTATGTGACATAATGCTATTTAAAACCAGATTTGTGTGCATTTATTTACTCATGATTTTCTAATCTGGACTGGGCTCAGCTTGGAAATTTTTTTGCTCATCCTGCTTGGAGCTGCAGTCATTTGGTGAATGGACTGGTGGGGGCACTGGTGGTGGAAAGGCTAAGATAGTCTCATTCATATGTCCGGCAGGGAACTGGTTCAGTTGGCTGGGAAACTTAAATTGTACTCCATGTGATTTCTCCAGCAGCGTAGTCCTGAAAGCTTCATACATCGCAGATGGAAATTAAATGATACAGCCAATTTGTAAAAGAGTTTGACAGTTTCTTAAAGTGATAAGCATAAATGTCTCATACAATTAAGCAATTTTACCTTAAAGATCCATTTAAAAGAAATAAAATCATATGTTTATGAAAATATATTATGGGGATGTTTATAGCAGCATTATTCCTAAATCAAAAACTGGAAATAATACAAATGTCCACCTATTGGTGAACAGTTAAAAAAAAATGTGGTGTATACAGATAATGAAATAGTATTCAGCAGTAAAAAGAAACAAAGTACATTCTACAATATGAATGAACTTAAAAAAATATTTTTGTGAAAGAAGCCTGATAGGAAACACCACATATTATATGATACCATTTATAACAAAAGGCAGATCTCTAGATACAAAAACCAGGTGAGTAGGTGCCTGTAGCAGAGATGTGGGAACTAGAAAACCCTGCAGATGAGCACAAAGGATCTTTTTAAGTGATGAAAATGTTTAAAACTGGTGTGTGGCAATGACTATACGACACTGTACATTTACTAAAAGTCATTGAATTATATAAATAGAACATTATATACATAGAACAAGCTAAGTTTATGCCATATAAATTATATAAATTATACCTCAATTAAACTGACTAAAATGTGACTTCTTAAGAGTCACTGATCTACAGATATCAAAATTCATGATCAGATGGTTTAACTTAGTTAATCAAGCATTAAATATGATTCATTTATTTTCTTTAGTTTGGCTTAAGTGGAGTAAATTTTGTTGAAATTAAAATAAACACGGGTTTATGTTATATATTTTAAACCTAAGAAAATATGGGTTGTGATTGCAATATTTATTTTATAATAGACAGATATAAATTAGTGATGTAATATTGTTTTATTGAGGATTGAACTGTTTTTAGTAAATAAGATACTACTTTTATAACGTGCTATAAACAATTTCAGTATTCATTTTTATCTCAATTGATTTATTAACATAAAAGCAGATTCATATATTAAGTAAAGTTATAGTTTATCAAAAATCTTAGTTTAAAATAAAATAACATTCTAATATTAAGGACTCACAATATCATTTTTTTTCTATTTTCATATGTAACACACATATCACAATAAGAAAAATTCCATTCTTAAATGGAATACTGTGCTTGCTTCAGCACCACATATACTAACTGGAATAGTTATTGATACCAGCTAAAGGTCTTTTAGACCTGTGAAAACTAAAAAAAAATTTCAAATTTAGCCATTACTGAACAAAGAAATATTTAAAACATTTAGATTATAGATTATTGCACATTAGCCAAATCTTATATGGTGAAGCATTGCTGCAGGGGCCTTTTTATTGATATTTCATAGGAAATATCAAGGATGCCATGGTATGTAAGCCGTTGGAAAATTTCTTCTCTACTTGGATTTAAAGTAGTTCTTCACACCACAGGGTAATCAGAGCCCTGGTATTATGAGACAAAGCAGTCATCCAGGGACTGAAGTTGGAAAATGCGAGAACACCATCAACTGGTCTAATTTGTCCGCCAAAAATAAATACTATCTATTATTGAAGCCAAAAGCAGGTAAGTAAGATAAAAGTAGCATGGGATTCAGAAGGAAAGATTCAGACTGGACTGGAACAGTACTTACTCTGCATAAATCAAGGGCTACATTACACACACACACACACACACACACACGACAGAGACAGTAGTTACTCTGCATAAATCAAGGATTACGTTACACACATACACACACACCCTGGAGAGAAACAGTACTTACTCTGCATAAATCAAGGGCTGCATTACACACACACACACACACACACACACACACACGTGTGCATGCATACACTCTCATACAAGCAATATATGTCAGTTTATAAGAAAATCATTTCAATATTTTTATAAAGTGCTAATTTAAAGGAGTCCTCTAAAGACATTGTAATATATTCTACTGGACCAGGTTAACTGATTGTAGTGTCAAGACTCCACTGCCTAAAGCAAGAAAGTAGAAGAAAACAGCAACAATATCCACTTCTCCCTTGTAGAGCCACATTTCTCAGCAGATGCACTGTTATATTAATAGTGACCTAAGTACACAGAGATTGCACAATTTGTGATAGAATATTTTGAGTTTATACTTATGCTGTGCAAGATGTCAGGGAAATAGAGTCAACCTACGCCATGCGTTTTTTCTTTTACTATCAATATATTTACAATGAAACATGTCTAGTTCTTATATTTTCAAATTAAACGACAAATTGCTAGAACATCGATTTAGTGAAAATAGTGAAACTAATAGTTCATGCTGTCACAACGAGGTATTGAAATTAGAGTAAGATGATTATTTCAATGACTTTTTTGAAGGACAAAGATACGTTAGTCAATAGATATTATAAGTAACATAAAAATTGTCTCATCAAATCTTGAATAGAAATATTTCCAACAAACTGACTTTATTTTGAAGAAGTAAATATTTCTAAAATAATGTATTATTCTCAAAGTGGAGACTACCAAAATTTAACATTTAAATATAGGCTGTAGGCTATCTTTCATTTTAAGAGGACATTTTTAAAATTTTTAATTTGATACCTTTTTTCATTTTGGGGAAGTCTAATTATCAAACATGCTATAGAGAATAATAGCATATGAAATGTGAAATACAAAGAAGACAGTTTTAGAGAGTTAGAATTCAGTATGTTATTTTAGAATAGAGATGAAAGGTCGGGGAGGAGGTCATGCAACTAGAATTATTTTGGGGACATTTTCAAAAGTGATGCTTCCCAGTTCATATTCTAGACATATTAACTGAAAATTGCTAAGTGTGACTCGGACATCAGAATATTATATTCTCAGAGAGACTATAATGAACTAACTGGGTTAAGAGTTCTTTCTTAATTTAAACAAGAATATACTGTATTCTACAACTTAGAATGATATCACAAAATGGACTTAGTATATTTTGGGTGCATTTCATTTTATAAATCTAATCTTTCATGCCTATTCATCTGTAAATTGCCCTGGTGCTCAAATTCATAACTTTCATAATACAAGGAATACATGATCTAGCCTAACTACAAATGTGTAGATTATATTTTCTCCTATTTTTCAAATAATTTATTTTCTAATAGTTTACTTAGCATCTTTTAAGTAAATTACAGAGGTCAATTCAGATAACTTTGAAAATTTGGCCTAGTTTATTTAATGTTTAAAGCTAATTGTAGTAATTTATGCATTACAGAAGTAAATAATATAGTATTAGAAATTGCAGTCTTCAAATAAAAATACAAGTTTTCTGGAATAATTGAATATACAATATGAAAGAAAGGAGGGGATACAACTTTTTATTTCCAACTTTATTTGAAGTTGAAAATTTTGAATTTAAGTTTAAATAGAACTGATAAAATTAAACGATGGCAGAAGTAAGTGCAAATAAATGGTTATGAAATGTTTATATCAAGACACTTTTTTAAAAAGCAGTGGAATAAAAAGAAATTGGCAATGTGAGATAAGCTGATTTAGAAGGTCGGAGGGGGAAAGAAAATTCCTTGTATGTTTGCATATGTTTACAATTCTAGCTTTCATTCTGGTACAAAAGAACAAGACAAAAGAAAACTCATACTAAAATTTGAGAGAGATGTTACATTTGTGGTTTCAGTATGTGAATTATTCTTAAAGATACACACACAAAAAAAGTAGGAGGTTCAGGAAAGCTGACATTGAGGAGCTGTGCCTCCTGTAACTAAGATGCATGAGGAACAGTCAAAGAGGGTGTACAGAACCAGAGTAATTTGGTGCTAAGGAAGAAAGAGTTTTAAGAAAGGCATGACAAATGGTCTTAAGTACACAAAATTGCGAGAGGAGGGAAAAAGCAGCAATACAATTTCTTAGAAAAATAATTTTTGAAGTAGTTATCAATAATTTGTATATGTCATCATTCTTCTCTTTTTTAAGAAAAGCAAAATCAATTTTGTGTAATAAACTTAGCCTGCCTTGTTATATTTAATATTTTATTTCATATAAATATAACATAAATAGAATAATCCACTATATTTTTTGTAGCATGACTTATGACAGCTTATACTTTTGTAAAGACAATTCTAAGAAATTACAAACTTAATTAGCAAGAAAATTCCAGGAAAGAGAAATTCATTCAGGTAAGGTAAAAAGTGAGAGAAAAGGAAATTGACAACTTTTTATGTTTTCATTTCTCCTTCTCTAAAACACTGAAAACTATATTAACTATATTTTTGCATATTATACTATAATATAAAGATTTTTACTATCTCCTTTATTGGATATCAATGATCAGTAGTTTTTACATTGTATAGAAAATGATGAAATGTGAAGAAATAGTTAAGAGATAGGTAAATATCTAATCATATTAATTTTTGTCTAATTAAATTTGCTGCCAGAATTTGAAAAAACATTCTTGTGTTTAACAGCTGGGAAAATAGAGCCTTCTCAGAGGTAAGAATTTTAATTGCCACAGATGAAATACCCATTTTAATTTTATCTCCTAAGTAAATTATTAATGGCACACTATAATACTAAATGGATTTCTCCCACCCTCCCTTTCTTTGACTTGAATATCGATATGAATTACGTATTTGCTAGAGTGAAGCCACAGCTAAAATTCTCATTTTAATAATTGTAAGCTTCTTCCCAAATAATAACACCTACCTGTGACAGAATTACCAGTTAACATGCCAGCGAAGTACCCTATAATTATCTTCAGAATTTCAATCTAATAACAGTAGTGACAGTCATAACCAGCAAAAAAAAAAAAAAAAAAAAAAATCACGAAGGGGTTTATTTTATTTCCAAAAGCATTGGCAATTTACTGTCCTTCTTTCAGTGAAAAGTACAAAAGTCAAGGAATAATTTAATTTTGAAAGCAAAAAAGTAATATTTAAGTGAAATCTGATCTGAAAAAGGATTTATTTCTTTATTCAACAAACATTTATTAAGAAGCTATGTTTCATGATGTGAACTTGCCTTTGGAAATAAAGGCCATGAGAAAGGGAAAACAATCAGAATCTGTCTTCAAGAAACTTGGTGCATCCTCTACATGTAGCTTATACTCAAAGACTAAGACACTGAATTCCAGTCATCATATTTATTCCATCTATCAGAAAGCAGAAAGGAAGGAAAAAGGATTGTGACCACTTTTTACAGGATGTTTTAGAGTTGCAATATCATACCTCTTCATGGTCATTTGGACAATGCTTAGTCACAAGACTTCACCATTTCCAAGGAAGTAAGGAAATATGGTCTTTATTTTGGGTATCCAAGACCAAGGTAAAATCCTGGGTTACTTTGCTAAGGAAGAAAGGTATGATGGATACTGGGAGCGATGAGCAGTTTCTGCCTTGTTATTTAATGTCAACTGCATTTGAGGACTATGAGGTCCAAGCTAAAACAGCTTGCCAGAGTAAATGAATGAGGAAGAGAAGGGCCACTGTTTAACTATCATTTTGATCATTTTGACATTTGGTTGTATATTCAGACTGACATTTCATGTCATTAGAAGACATAGACATGACAATTTTCTTTCTTGAAACTTTATTCAAGTAAGCATCTGGCTGACAGCATCTGGAAAGTGATTCTCAAAGTCTGAAGATCTCAGGTGGTCTGAGTCACCCGAGGTGCCTTACAAAAAATTCACGTACCTATACCCAACTATACAACTATTGACAGATTATTTGGGGACAGGACAGAGAAAATATTTTAATAAGCTCTCTGTGTGACTCTTACATATAATTGTTTAGAGAACAATAGAACTAAGAGATGTTTCTGGGCAACTTGGATTCCAGAATCTAGATCTGGGTGATAGAAAAATTATTTTCCTAAAAAAAAATTGGTAATTGTATCCAAATATGAATCATTGAATTTTATTCTCTCTTTCATAATTTACTGATTACACACACACAGAGTTTTATAGATAGCTTATGTCCAGAAAATGAGAATTAAGTACTCATGGTGTTTATCTATATCAACCTATCTGTCTGTCTTGTTCTAAGGAAAACATATTAAGTAATTTCAATGTCGTAAAATGCTAAAAGATATTTACTTTTTAAAGTAAGGATGCCCTAAGAATAACTCATTTATATGGAATGAAAGTGGTTCAGTGCACTATATAGAACCTAAATCAGTTATCAGTTTTCTATATGCCTTCTGAATGTATACCTTACCTCTCACAGGGAGCTTATAGAAATGAAACAATATAAAGGTTATATGTAAAGAGTTCCTACATTACTGAATAATTTGGATTGTTAGTTGTCAAGCCCTTCACCTGCATATCTGTACAGATTGGAAAGGTGATGTTTTACAGAAATGTAGGTGAGACCATTTGTCTTGACTTGCTGCACTGCAGGAACCTGACTGCCTTTTATGATAAGGCCAAACTGGACACCTTTAAGCTGCTGGTGCTAGCAATGAGAACATTCTAATTGAGTGCCTTTGTTCCTTTTCTTCATTGAAACGGGATCGGTTTTGTTCATTTACACATGCACATAAAACCATTTGGGTTCATTTGTAGCAATTGTTAGAGGCAGGTATTTGTGAAATACTGTTGGCAATGTTTAAATATAATGTATCTCTTCCCACAGATGACCACAATCCTAGCAAAACCTTTTTATTCTGTACATTATGATTTAGCTATTTATTCATTTTTATTCCTCTAGCTACACTAGATTTCTTGAACAGTCATTTCAAATTCCATTTAGGGAATAGCACCAAGGGGCATGACCAAGATGAATAAGATTTCCCATTTGTACTCTGAAGAGCTGGTATTTGGATGTGACTTTGAATGAAAGAATGCATTTCTGGAAAGTTAATAAATCATGGTGTGCATTTATAATAAAACTAAACTATAAATTTCTTGAGAAAAATAAAATATTAAAGCATTTTAAAACAATTACTAGATTTAACTTGATTTTTTTTCTTTCAAGAGAATATAGCCCCTCTGCAGAGTGATTGAAGACCTCTATTTTCTTGTAAATTTATTCCCTTACATCTGGATGATAAGTAGAATAAGTGAGAATACTGTAGAAAATATATATTTTTACAATATCAGCACACTAGTTAAGTAGTAGGTTTGTGCTAGGGCACAATTCAATGTAAGTCATCCAAAATATAAAGAAATAATATTTCACACTTACTATAATAATGATTTTCAATGTTGTTTAAACCTATTAAGACTTTGGGAACATATCAATAGATTATCAATGAATAGACTTGTAGTCTCTATTTGAAAGTACTGGTATACATGAGCTTATAAAACTATATAGATATGTAAATACTGTTTGTAAAGCTCTTTATTTAATCTCCACCTACTATATTATAACCGATTGTTTAAATACCTAATTTGTATAAGAAATCATAAACAAATAATGGAGAAGTTATTTAGTGAGAAATTATGAAAATCCAGAAGGATTAACGGGCTGAAATTATTTTATTCAGAGAACATACTATCAATACACAAAATAATCTTATTGTTTGTATGTAGAAATTCAATTGTTACATTGAAAATTCGCACTACTTCTTGCTACAAAACAGGATGTGTAGACATTGACAGAAACTGTAATGATAAGGAATTAATTTTTAAGCATGTCTAAAACTGAGTTTCCAATACCTATTTACGTCCTAATATATACACCCTGCACACACACAAACGCGATGATAGTTTTACAGCAAAGTCTATTAAAGTCACTCTCCCAATTGAAATGATGTCTATATCTCTCCATTGCCTAATATGACACACAGAGTCATTTGCCAGTGTGCCTAACCTAAATTTATTTCTTCAATTTCCACTCCTCCCTCAGTGTTTTTTCTGCCTCATATATATCTCTCCAGTTTGACTCCCCAGTAGGTTATTCCAATTCAGATATCTTTAGCATGGCTCATGCTCTTTCCTCTGCTTGGGAACAGCATGGCTTCTCACCTCCATCACCTCTTTTCTCTCCATGAAGTTCCTAGACCTGTGTGTTTTTGCATTTTACTTGTTTCCTCAGTTTCATCTATAAGAAATCCTGCCATGGACTACAACTGAATTTGCTGGAATTGTCTATTTTGCACCAAGTATTTCTTTCTTTTTTTATTATTATTATTATACTAGGGTACACCTGCACAACGTGCAGGTTTGTTACATATGTATACATGTGCCATGTTGGTGTGCTGCACCCATTAACTAGTCATTTACATTAGGTATATCTCCTAATGCTATCCCTCCTCCCTCCCCCCTCCCCACAATAGGCCCCAGTGTGTGATGTTCCCCATCCTGTGTCCAAGTGATCTCATTGTTCAGTTCCCACCTATGAATGAGAACATGTGGTGTTTGGTTTTCTGTTCTTGTGATAGTTTGCTGAGGATGATGGTCTCCAGCTGCATCCATGTCCCTACAAAGGACATGGACTCATCCTTTTTTTATGGCTGCATAGTATTCCATGGTGTATATGTGCCACATTTTTTTAATCCAGTCTGTCACAGATGGACATTTGGGTTGATTCCAAGTCTTTGCTATTGTGAATAGTGCCGCAATAAACATATGTGTGCATGTGTCTTTATAGCAGCATGATTTATAATCCTTTGGGTATATCCCCAGTAATAGGATGGCTGGGTCAAATGGTATTTCTAGTCCTAGATCCTTGAAGAATCGCCACACTGTTTTCCACAATGGTTGAACTAGTTTACAGTCCCACCAACAGTGTAAAAGTGTTCCTATTTCTCCACATCCTCTCCAGCACCTGTTGTTTCCTGAGAAACTAACCTGTTTGAAAAGTCAGAAAAAGCCTAATCTTAAAGAAGCAATCAAGAAAAAACAAAATAAAGAACAAAGGTTCATGTATCTCACAGCTCACCAAACCAGAGAGCTTAGTAAAAACAGATATGCAAGAAATACTTGGTGCAGACTTTTAATACCAAGTATTTCTTGCATATCTGCTTTTTCTAAGCTCGCTGGTTTAGTGAGCTGTGTGATATACGAACCTTTGTTCTTTATTTTGTTTTTTCTTGATTGCTTCTTTAAGATTTGGCTTTTTCTGACTTTTCAAACAGGTTAATTTCTCTCCATTTGTATTCCCATGATGAAACTCTGTGTTCTAATTATCTGGCTGTGGGCCGGTCTTGCTTGGGTGTCTCTTTCTTAATTTCTCAATGCAAAGCATAGTACAATTGCCAAAGGGGAATAACGATGAATGAATGGATGAACAGATTAGGTAAAAATTAAATAGTTAAAAAATCATCGAAGTATATTATGCATACAAAAATAGAAACAAGTATATATCGCAAAGTATATCATAAGTATACAGCACAATGATTTTCAAAAATTGAGTATAGCCTTTTAAACAGCACTGCAGAAAATCCTTCATGCAGTCTTCCAATCACTATTTCAACAATGTAATTCTGTATAGACTGTTGACATCATAATATGTTTCACTTTTTTGGGGGCTTTATAGGAAAGAAACCACCCAATATATTCTCTCTTAGAAGTAGCACCTTTGTATTTGTGATATTCATCCCTATTGTTTTATATAATCATCAATAGTTTGTTGCCACTGTGGCATTTTATTCCACCTTATGGATATAATAAAATTTATTTAACCATAATTACTTTTGTTGATATATATTGAGTGGTTTCAGATTGGGTCTATTAGAATAATATTACAGTAAATATTCTAGAACATTTCTTTTGGTGAACATGAACTAGATTCCAAGGGAAGATGATAATTTAAGTATGCAAGGAAGTTTAATGGTAAGCTTTATGCAGGGTTTAAGAAAAGATAAAAAATCAAAAATGAGTGTGCTTAGTTCTAGTAATCACATTTATGCTTATCAACCTATGTAAGACTTGCTTAGAAAAAGATTGTGAAAAAATTTGAAGTTTAAAATAATGAAGGCCTTAGATGATACTACAAAATGTTTTGCATTGTTTCCTCAAGCAATGTTGATGTATTTGAGACTTTTATGCTGCTAATAATTTTTAATTCAACATTTGAGGACTGTAAGTTTAATCTAATATAAAGATCATTTCTTATTTATATTGGTAACTTTGTGCTTAGAATAATGCACATTGCTCTAGTACATAGTAGATGTTTAATAAGGTGTTTAATTAAATTTGTTGAATGATGAAAAACTCTGGCGATAAATATCAAAAAATATGAAGATCAGGAAGAAATCAAAAACAGAGAACAGCTAGATATTTGTTGCAAAGAATTTTAACATAGTCAATTGTCACACTGTTTTGGTTATATTAACTTTTAAGAATCTATTCCCCTAAAAATAACTATAGAAAAATTTTTACTTTTTGATGAATGTCAACTACTGGAAACAATATGTCAAATGATACAAATTACAGTATAAGGATAGAATATTCAGCAAGTAAAACATGAAAACGTGCGGCTCATCTATATTTGGAATATTTATATTTAATATATACATGTTAATACAAATTTTGAAAGAAGTTGAATCACTTGGCATACCTAGCAACCCTGGTATTGTTAAAATATATACATATATGTTATATATTTATGTATGTAAATTGTGTTATTTTTGAGAGTAAGTTGAACACCTAATGCCATTTTTTCCCTAAATATTTTAATATGTATTTCTTAACAAGTACAATTTTATATCTGACTACAGTACAATTAGCAAAATCAGAAACTTAGCATTGATACATTACTATTATTTATTCTACTCAACACACACACACACACACACAAACACACACAGTATTTTTGCAAAGTTTTTTACAAGTTTAAAATTATACCAAAGTTAAAAAAAGAACGCATTTACATATACAAATTTTTAAAAAGAATGAGTGGATACCTTTATTTTTTAGGATGATTGGTAATTTGTGTTTTCCTTTCTTTTATATTTTACTTTAAAATATTCCCCCAAATAGCTCAGGAATAAACATAGTTGTCAAGTTTGGATATGTGCATTCATTGAAGTTTACTTGACTGACACAGTGGATAAATTGCCTGAGGCCTCATGTAATGACCGAAACCAGGGTCAGCAAATACTACATATGTATTTCCTGATTTCTCCCACCATGACATCTACTCACACATATTGCATTTATTTCTGTTTCATGACTGTCAACCCTCAGGCCTTGATTAGGTTTCTAAATTTTATTTAACACTGTCCTCCAGACATTTGATTCTATTTGGCAAAGGAGAAGATTTTCTGTCTTAGAAGGGGAGACATTAGGCAAAATACTATAGAGGAAACTTATAAAAACAGCATTGATAGTTTTGAAATGGAATTTATTCAAATGATTGTGAAATATAAGGAAAAAAAACCCTGGTGGTTCCACAAATCTGGATTATACTCAACACCAGTTTAAACTACTATTATTTATCTTTCTTTTCTTCTTTTGGTCAAAGATAGTCTTTATTGCAAATAGAGCTGAAAATTTTTCTGGAAAAAATGTTTGTTTTCATTTTAATTGTTGACAAATTTTAATGATTTGTTTTTACATTCTTGCATTTACTTATCATTATACTAAAATATTGGTCCATCTCTGGTAGAAGTAATCATACATTTTATGTTCTTTTTTGAGAAAGATTACATGAATAGGATAATTTTAAATGACTATTCATGGTACTATTTTAATAGATACAGTACCATAGTTGCATATTCTTGGCTGCCTGCCAGTTATATCCTCAATTTGTACATGCAACATGGAAAAGCTTAAAGATTGTCAGCATTGAAACAAGAATAAGCCAATATATCTCATATACAAAGATTCAGGATAAAATCTAAAGTACTAAATGAATTACAAATAGTTACATTTACCTTGCTTCCAAGACTTCCTCCATTTAAAATACATGTCTATACTCTGTGTGCCTAAAGAATTAAAGCAGTCAGCATATATGTGGTTTTTGTGCAGATTAATACATTCCTTAACAGTCATTTTGTTCTTTTCAGTTCGAAAAGTAGTATATACTCTACCTGTATACAAGGAAGTTATAATTTTATTCAGGAGAAATTGAAATGCTTCTGAATATAAGTAATTATATCTACTATAGAAATAAATTTACAACATGGAGTAAATACAGATGCAGTTATTTTTTTCTTTTTTCTTTCTCTCTCTCTCTCTTTTTTTTTTTTCCTGATGGAGTCTCACTCTGTTGCCCAGGCTGGAGTTCAGTGGTGTGACCTTGGCTCACTGCCACCTCCACCTCCTGGGTTTAAGAGATTCTCCTGTCTCAGCCTCCCGAGAAGCTGGAATTGCAGGCACATGCCATCATGCCTAGGTAATTTTTGTATTTTTAGTAAAGTTGGGGTTTCACCATATAGTTTAGGTGATCTCAAACTCCTGATCTCAAATGATCCACCCTCCTCGGCCTCCTAAAATGCTGGAATTACAGGCATGAGCCACTGCACTTGGCAATTTTTTCATTACTGAAAAGTTATTTAAATAATCTTGGTACCTCTGTTTACTTTCCAATTAGGAGACAAATGGCTTACTAATACTACATTTAAATGTTCTATATATTGTTTTCCAATACTGAAAGTTCTCTTTATTTTCTGCTTTTTTTTTTTTAATGAAATCATGAGATCAGTATATGAAACTTGGTTCTATTTCACTGTTATAGTGAAAACACATTTAGAGAAATCTTGTTCAAAAGGAAGATCAAGTGCATGAGTAGCCATTTTGTGTTTCTGTATGTTTATTAATCACACATAGAACACATACATCATTACACTAATATGCAGCAACACTCATCATAATGCAAATTCTCTATTCATGACAAAAAAGGAAGGATATAGTGGTACTGGCATTGTGACCAAGGACCAGATATGGTCTATCAATCTATTTTTGAGGTCAAGTGGCCATATTTTGAGGATGGTTGTGAGAATAATCCCACTTTTTTGGAAAAGCATTCTCATAATTCTGAACAGCTTTGTGGGTTTAGCCCTCTCCTTGTCACAATCAAAGATAGAATCAATCACATCACAGTTTACGCCACATTTGTGTTCAGGGATTAAAATTCTGCTAAATATATCGTCCAAGTGTCCAGAGCCAGTATTCCAAAGTAGGACCAAATTAAAGCTCAGTAGCTGGCAAGATACTGCAGAAGTAATTCTATAATCTCTGTATTGAGAATTACATAAAAGAGAACATCTTCTGAAAAACAGACTTCTAAAGTAATTTTATAGTTCATAAAAAAATCCAAATTTATGAGTGCATTTATTTAGCATTAACAAAATGTGGAATAGGGAGAGCTAAGGAAATAAACCACATCTCTCTGTGTGATATAAAATTGCATTAAAATAAAAGAAAAAAATTGAATTGGCCAATAAATAGTATTAGGACTGTTTGCATTTTAAATGTAATAAAAACATTAATATGAGATCACAGAATTATACCCTACACAAAACACAAAACAGAAGTCTAGATGGGTCAGTGGTCTAATTGTGAAAACATAAAATTTAAAACTACCAGGCCATAGAAAGGAACTATTTCTGTGATATGGTACTAAAATAAGACTTTTTGGCTGGGTGCAGTGGCTCATGCCTGTAATTCCAGCACTTTGGGAGGCCAAGGTGGATAGATCACCTGAGGTCAGGAGTTTGAGACCAGCCTCACTAACATGGTGAAAACCCATTTCTACTAAAAATACAAAAATTAGCTGGGTGTGGAGGTGGGTGCCTATAGTCCCACCTACTCAGGAGGCTGAGAAGAAGAATTGCTTGAACCTGGCAGAGGTTGCAGTGAGCTGAGATCATACCACTGCACTCCAGCCTGGGTGACACAGCGAGACTCTGTCTCAAAAAGAAAAGAAAAAATAAAAAGAAATTCTTTCTTAAATAAACAAAAAATAACAGAAAGATTAATGAATTTGGCAATAGCAAATTTAAATATAAAAACAACTGTTTTGCGACACACACATGTGCACATGCACTATAAGTGCCAAAGAGGCAAGGAAATATGAACTGCTAATCAAAAAATGAAGAGACAACTGTGACATACCTAAAGATGATCAGGTTAGAAGACAGGGCAGGTAGAGACATTAAAATTACTGTAATTAATATATTAAAGAAAATTGAGGAAAAATGAAAAATTGGAAGGGATGGAAAATTTTAAATATTAAAAACAAAAATGCTTAAAATTATAGAATTCAAAATTATAACTAATGAAATGAATAACATAAAGGAAGGCTTATCAAGAAATTAGACACTGGCTATAACAAACTTTTCAAGGCATCACATAGTTAAATTAACTGAAAAATAAAAAAAGAATAAAGAGATGTGTTATACATGCTCTGAAGGACTTGCATACATATGGTAAGAAACAGAGGAAGAAAATGTAGATTATGAATGACAGAAACAATAGATAAAGAGATAAAGTGTGAGAATTATCTGTAAGTAATAGAAGATATAAATCTACATGTTCAGGAAGTTTCGTAAAGTCCCATGGGTTATATACAAGGAAGAACCCACATGGAAACACTGTAGTAAACCTGCAGACAAGCAATGACAAAATGGAAGAAAATCTTCAAAACAGCCAGATATTTGTAGAACTGGGAAACAAAAGCCTAAAAAGTAAAAACAGTGAACATGACAGCTGACTTTTCTAAAGAAATGATTAAATTCAGGACATAATGGAATGGCATTTACAACATGTAAGAAGGAAATAATTGCTAATGTAGAATTCTATACCTTCCAGATTTGAGTTGGAATACAGAGATTTCAGATAAACGAAACCATGGGAATTCGTTATTAATAAGGAGAAAAACCTATAGGGAAAGCAGGCAGATGTAACTAAGATCTATAACGCAAAAATAGAAGAAAAAATGAAGAATATTGGGAATGGTAAGCATTCAGATAAATGTAAAAATTATTTGACTATACAAAATAATGTAATGTTTTATAGAGTTTTTAATATATGTAGAACTAAAATAAGTAAAATTAAAATGACAGAAAAATAAATAGTTTATATGTTCCAATGTTCTAATATTTTAGAAATATCAGAAAATTGAGTAAAGTAATCATTGGTGTTAGACCATGATAAATCAAGGATGCTGGATCAGAAGAATAGTATGAATTAAAGGATAAAGTAATTAACTAGTGAATAGAAGGGGAAAATGTAATTTAAAAAAAGATTAGTGCAAAACAAGGCATAGAAGAAGTAAAAGTGGAAAATAGAGGATATGGCCAAATAAAATATTGATAGTAAAAATTAAATTGATTATCAAGTCTGTGAAGATTGACAATTTAAATAATATTGTTTTTAAATGACAGTATACATAATATTTTTGAAATTCACAAGCAGGAAAAGAAAACATAAAATTTTATCTCCCTTACGAAATCTCCAATTCTTTTAACAGAGTAATTTTCAGACATAGATGACATCAACAGTGTTTATTTCCTACCAGATATTAAGTAAGGAAACTACACTAAACTTTAATAAACTCTTCTCAAGAATAGGAAAGAAGGAAACTTTATATGGCTATTTCTGATTTGAATTCCAAAGGCTGATATGGAAATAATAAGATAAATATATATAAATTAATTTTGTCATGAATTTATTGTATAAATCCTAATATAGGTATTAGCAAATATTTACCAAAATATATTTAGATATATGATATTATAAGAATGAATATCTTAAATAGTAAGAATATTGAAGATACATATTGGATAGATGGCAGATTGATGGGTGCAGCAAACCACCATGGCACATGTATACAATGTAACAAACCTACACGTTCTGCAGGTGTATCCCAGAACTTAAAATAAAAATAATAACAATAAAAAATACATAATGAAATGATTACATTTAAGGTGATTTGAATTGGATTTTTCAGGTTTAGAGTGGAAAGTAAATAAAAATAGTGATTCAAATATGTGTAATAAAAATTTTGGTAAATAAAATTTTATCAATATAAAGTAAAACATTTAAAAGTAAGCACATGAGAAAATAAATTGAAGTAAATAATACAAGAAGAAGATGAGAAAACAAGAATAGAAAGATAGAAATGGATGGTTCAGCAATTTCAAATATATCAGTAAATTCAATAAGCTCAAATAACATATATAGCAGTAAAACCACATAGATATAATTACATGCAGTTATAAATATTAATACTGATGAACCTTAAATATATACAGGTGAATAAAAAGGTAGTATCCAGAAAAATAAATGCATTTTTATGATTTCTATAATTTTAAATAAATGCAAACAAGATTACACATTTTAGAGATATTAATATAATTTAAAATGTTAAAGATATTAAAAATTCAAGGTAGTGCTACCTTTGATGGAAGAAAGAGATATACGAGAGGCTTAAAGTGTGTTGAGATGTTCTAGTTTCTTTCTTTTTTTTGAGACGGAGTTTCACTCTCATTGCCCAGGCTAGAGTGCAGTGGAGCTATCTCAGCCCACTGCAACCTCTGCCTCCTGGGTTCAAGCTACTCTCCTCCCTAGTAGCTGGGACTACAGGCATGTGCCACCACACCTGACGAATTTTTGTATTTTTAGTAGAGACAGGGTTTTGCCATGTTGACCAGGCTGTTCTCCAACTCCTGACCTCAGTTGATCTGCCTGCCTTGGCCCTGCAAAGTGCTGGGATTATAGGCGTGAGCCACTGAGCCTGGCTAGATGTTCTATTTTATTTTATTTTTATTTTTATTTTTTAGAGATGGAGTCTTGATCTGTCCTCTAGGCCGAAGTGCAGTGGCATGATTGCAGCTCACTGCAACCTCGAAGTCTTGGGCTCAAGGGAGTTTCGGGGAGGTTTTGTTTTGTTTTTTTTCCTCCAAAAATTCTGTATATGATTAAAATTTGAGAAACACTGACTTCTATAATTTTCTCTTGGTAGCTTTGAAGGAAATAATTGGCAAATACTTACTGATATCACTCTGACAGTTTAGTCTGGATGGAGCAGCCCTGAACCCTTTGAATGTGTAAGTCTTTTTTTTGTTGGAGACGGATGTGGTATCTCCCTCTGTTTCCAAAGTTGGAGTGAAGTAGAGTGATCTCAGCTCACTGCACCCTCCACCTCCCAGACCTCAAGCAATCCTCCCTCCTCATCCCCCAAAGTAGCTGGGACTACAGGCGTGCATAGCCATGCCCAGATAATTTTTTTATTTTTTGTAGAGATGGGGTTTCTCCATTCTGCCCAGGCTGGTCTTGAATTCCTGGACTAAAGTGATCCTGGTTCTCCTAAAGTACTGGGATTATAGGTGTGAGCCACTGTGCCCGGCCAAAGTATTCTATATTATATGACAGATGTGGGAAATCTGGGTATTTATTGAACAAATTTTTTATTTCTTTGTATAGTTTTAATACTGCCAAATTAATTTTGATAACTATTTAGAGAAGATTCTCACAAAAATATATCCCACCAAATATTAATATGTATAATATAAAAACAAATTCTAATCACTACAAATAACAGACAACTCATTAAATTTTGGTAGCTAATATGGACAGGCAATTCAGAAACTTATGAAAATTTGCCCAACCTCACTAGTAGTTTTGAAAAGTAGATCAAAACAAGACATGTTTTAATAATCAGCTAAATAACTCTAAGGTATAATATCAAGTAATAACAAATTTGCAATTAAAAATATCCTTCCAAACATTTAGAAAGGAAAATAATGTAGTAAATTTAAAAACAAGTTGTTTTAACTTAGATAAATAAATTACATTTTTAAACTATGAGCCAACAATTCCAGTTCATTTTATGTTAGAAATATTTCATATATCAATACAAAGTGTGTTATGCAAGTTTTTGGTAAAATACAATGAAAACTATTTGTACATTTTTTTAGTGTCAATGTCACAAGATAGAATATTATGTTGCAGTTAAATGTAAATAATTAGCACTCTATAGACGGGAATAAATTTTCAGTAACAACATACTTAACTAAGAGACAGACATCAATATGCATAATGTGATAATTTATGTAATTTTTACATGCAAAAATTACACATTTTATACAATAATTATTAGATTATTGGCTAATATTTACCGTGGGTTGAGCATTGTTCCGATACTTTATGTACATTAAATCATTGACTTCTCACAACTCTGTATTTTAGACAATTTTACTTTCCCTATTTTATGGAAAAAAATACTGAGACACAGAGGATAAATAATTAAGCCTAAGTCATCACACATTAAGTGGCAGAATCAATATTTGAACCCAGATGGCCTGGTTCTGGAATCTGTGTTCTTAATCGTTCTTCTATGTTGTCTGTGTGTGCATGTGTTTGTGGGTGTGAGGTGTCTATTTAAAATAATAATGAATAAAGAAGCATTCCATAGAATCTGTTAATAACTATGTCATATTGGAGGGAAAAGTAACAGGACTAGAGATGTCAATAAAATAGTTCACTAGTTTCATATGTCATTTTTATCTTTTTAAAAAATATGTGTGTCTAATAATACCTTTGTTTTCTTGAAGTATCAAAGTGTAATTGCTAAGAGTAATATGGGGCTTGGCAGAGGGGATTTCAACTAGAACAGAGCTTAGAAATCAATCACATTATAATCCTAAAAGCCCTCAAATATTATTTCATGTGGCCCTTCCAGCTTTCCAGGCTAGTAAACAGAAAAGACATTATCTTACTTACTTGCACTTGGGAGTGTTCAGTGGCTTGTTCATGCTCATAAAATACTTGTAAAAGTCAGTCCAGATAAATGACACACATTTATAGACAACAGTGCCTACAAAATGATAGGATGAGGTGCTGTTTGGAAGGGGAATAGATGGGCATAAAATTTTGTTCTTGCATGTGCTTCTCACTCTTCTCCTTTTCCTTATTATTAGGACTCTTTATTTACTAGTGAAGGTTCTTCAAACGGAATCTAGAGGATACGTGTGTGTATGTACATATCTACACATACATTTATGCACATATAATGGCTCTTTGGTCACCAATGAACTGCATATATAAGAGTGGCCTCATAAGATGATAATACTCTATTTTTGCTGTATCTTCATGTTTCAATATGTTTACTCATACAAATACTTATGATTGTGTTACAATTGCCTACCATACCCAGTAGAGTAACTTGCTATGGGTTTATAGCCTAGGAGTAGTAGGCTATACCATATAGCCTAACTGTGTCGTAGGCTATACGTTTTATGTTTGTGTAAGTAGGACACTATGAAGTTCACTCAATGACAAAGTCACCTAACAATAAATTTCTCAGACCACATACTCACTGATAGGTGATGCATGACTAAATATGCGCATGTGTGTAGGCAGACATACACATACATACATGTAAAAGGACATTTACTATGGTGAATTGGATTATGGAGTTGTGATGATTATGGAGGCTGAGAATTCCCACAATCTGCTATCGGCAAGCAGGAATCCTGGAAAGGTGGCGGTATTATTCAGTGAGTTCGAAGACCTGAGAACCAGGGGAGCAGATGTTATAACAACCAGTCCAAGGGCAGGAGAAGATGAGGTGAGACATCCAGCTCAAGCTGTGAGGCATAAGAAAAGGGACAGATTTCTTCGCTCTCCATCTTATTTTCTTATTCATGTTCAATTAGATGATGCCCAGCCATACTGGGAAAGGCAATCTGCTTTACTGAGTCACCCATTCAAATGCTAATGTCATCCAGAAACACCCTTATAGACACAGGCCAGAGGCTGTGATTAATATCAGCACCCTGTGGCCCACCCAAGTTGGCATATAAAATTAACCATCACAGGGCTACACCTTGTTAACTTGGCACCAATAAGCACCCTCTTAAACCATATTTAAATTCTAATTAAAGGCAATAACAAGGTCATAATTCCACATAACATGATACAACTATCTTGCCTACAAATTAGAATGCACTAACCACTTCCCTGAATTGGAGATAAACTCTTGAGTGGTGTAATTTTTTAGTAACTTACAGGTTATAATATGAGATTAATGATACTTAAGTGCTGTGATAAAAATTCAACACACTTTACATGATAAGGGAATATGAGAGGAAAGAAAATTACGATATTCCTACATATATATATATATATATATAATTTATAGGTATATATACTATATATTATACTTTAAACATATAGGCTCATAACAAAATAAGGAGGAACACCATGACACTTAAACAGTTCTTATTTCTGTAACTGGTTTTGTGGTTGCAGCTAGGGTTTATAGGGACCTTCTTCCACTACCCGTCCTGTATTCCTTTTATTTTCAGAAAGTACCTCAGCTGGTTGTGGTTATTTAGCTGGTGAATTACACAAATCTTTATAACTGAAGGCTGCAGATCAGGAGTAGTCCTTCCTGGATTGGGTTGTTGTAGTTTTCTATTGACCTTAATCACAGGGCATGAGAATACTATGAGACACTAAAGAATCTCCTATATTCTGGAAAAACTATTCTTACCTCTATTGTGGAGTAGCACTTCATTTCCTTAAGTTTCTTTGTCAATAATTTCCAATTATGTTTCTGTCTTGTCCCTAACCACCCAGCCAAACCACTGGCTACAGCCCATGAATTGGTACATAATCTCACATCTGGCCTTTTTTTCTTCCAAGTAAAGTGAAAAATCAGGTGCACTCCTCAAATTTCTATCCAATGGGAAGATTTGCCTTCTCTATTATCCTCTAGGGATGTACCAGAGAGGGGCTGTCACTGCAGCAGTTCACTTAGTGGTGACTGCATATAATGCACGACCATCTGTAATCCAGGTCCAAGTCTTCTCTTCTTCTGTCAACTCACCATAGAGACTGCCCCATGAGACCACAGGTGCAGGCTGAAAGAGAAAAGGCAGAGTAACGAAGCTGGGAGCACAGGCGTTTGGACTACTTGCTTATGTAATTTATTTCTGCCTTCAGAGTCTGCTCCAGCCTGATCATGTATATACCATTTCCATTTTATGATGGAGTATGCTACGCCTGTTCAACCTCATGGCTTAGTGAGTCAGATAACACCAAGTTCATGATGAGCAGCTAATACTACATGCTGACTTTGTGGCTCATGGTTTAGGGTTCAGTCTCTGCTAAGGCCTAGTAGTAGATCAAGATCTGTTTTCCAAAAGGAGAGTGATTACCTGTGGAGGATGATAGGGCCTTGCTCCAAAATTGTAAAGATCTGTGCTGTAATTCGCCTTTGGCGGTCTGAAAAACACCATTTTAAACAGCATTTCTTTTTATATTTATATTTATATTTTTTTGAGACAGGGTCTCTGTCACCTAGGCTGGAGTACAGTGGCACAATTTTGGTTCACTGCAACCTCTGACTCCTAGTCTCAAGTGATCCTCCCACCTCAGCTTCCAGAGTAGCTGATACTACAGGCACACACCACCATGCCTGGCTAACTTTTTGTATGTTACTGCAGAGACAGGCTTTCACAATGTTGCCCAGGATGGTCTTAAACCCCTAGTCTCAAACAATCCACCTGCCTCGGCCTCCCAAAGTGCTGGAATTAGAGGTGTGAGCCACCATGCCCAGCATAAACAACATTTCTATTTGCCACTGACACCTTAACCATCATTGGATTTACTGGATCATATGAACCAGTGACAGAGCAGCTCACATAGCAGCTTGAACCTGTTGCATAGTCTTTCCTTGTTCAGGGCCCCATTCAAAACAAGTAGCTTCTCAAGTCACTCAGTAAATGAGTTAGACTAACACACTGAAAAGCCTGCTGCCTCCAAAATGCAAAATGTTCAGTAGGCATTGCACCTCTCTTTTGGTTATAGGAAGGGCCAGATAACTTGCCCTTCACCTTAGAAGATATATTCAACATGCCTCACACTGCTGGACTCCTAAAAATTTCACTGAGACAGAAAGCAGCTGAAATTTCACTGAATTTATTATTTACTTTCTGATACTCAAATATGTTACCTGTCATTCTAAACTGGTGACTACTTCTTGCTCATTAGGTCGAATGAGCATAATTTCATCAATGTAATGGACTCATGTGATATCTTGTGGAAGAGAAAGGTGTTTAAGATGTCTGCAAACTAAATTACAGCACAGAGCTGGAGAGGTGATAGACCCTTGAGGTAGGAAGGTGAAAGTGTATTGCTGGCCCTGCCAGCTGAGGGCAAATTGCTTCTGGAAATTTTTACTAACAGGTGTTGAGAGGAAAATAAAATGCCAGATCAAACATTTATATCAGGTACCTGAGAATATATTAATTTGTTGAAGCAATGAAACCACATCTAGAGAGAGGTGCAGTTGGAGTCACAATCTTGTTAAGTTTACAATAATCCACTATGACGCTACAAAATTCTGTCTTGTACACAGGTTAAAGAGTAGAGTTAAATGGGAATGTGGTGAGAATCACCACTCCTGCATCTTTCCAGTCCTTAATGGTGGCACTAATCTCTGCAGTCCCTCCAGGAATATGACATTGTTTTGGGTTTACTATTTTTCTAGATAGAGGCAGGTTGAGGACCTTACACAAGGCCTTTCCAAACATAATAGCCCACTTTCCATAGTCAAGAAACCAATATGGAGATTCTTCCATTTGCTTAATACACCTATTCATTTATGCTTTCAGGAGTTGGAGAACTACTCACAAGGTAGATTTGGGGACCTACTAGGTCCACTGTAAGTTAAACCTGAGCTAAAACTCCATGGAACAACTGACCTTCATGAGCCTCTACTCTGACTGGTAGGCCACAATGATGTACAGACTCTTAAAATTAGTATCAATTTAAGCCTGATTATTATATGTTTCCCCAGTGTACCATTATCCTGGCAAAGAATAACAGCATAAATTTATGGTAGCATACTTGGGTCTTTTCTTATAAGTATCTGGCCTCCTCTTTATTAAAGAGTTTCTTATTCTATAAAGTGGCTCAAACCTGGGAATTGACTGAGTGGCTGTGACTCTGTTTTTATAATTCAGGTTACATTTTAATTCACTTGACCTAAAACTTTCTGCTTATACAAATCAAGAAAAATGTCAGTAGGCTTCCACTATGTTTGAAAATATGTCTCTTCCAAAATTTATATAGAAACTTAATCCTCATGGTGGTGATATAATGAGGTGTGGCTTTGAGGGAAGTGATAAAATTATGAGGGTTTCATCCTTGTGAATGTATTAGTGCTCATAAAAGGGCTGGTGGGTACTAGTTTAGGCCATGTTTTGCACAGCTGCTCTTCTGTCATATGAGAATACAGCATTCATTCACTTCTACCCTTTCTATCTTTTCTGCCATGTGAGGGCACCTATATATTGCCCTATATGAGAAATGACCCTTCACTACATACTGAAACTGGCAGTGCCTTGATCTTGAACTTCCCAGCCTTCAGAACTGAGAGAGATAAATTTATGCTCTTTATACATTAGCCCGTCTATAGTATTTTTATAGGAGCAAAAACAGACTAAGACACCTTTCTGTGTATTTCACTTCTAGGAGCATCATGATTAATTGCCAGTTTCACAGGTTTACAGAAGCCTGACTGTTCTGATTGATGTTGAATTTTCTTGAGAATAAAGATACAATTTGATTAATTTTTCCACTCTTCGATTATTCTTACTACATATTGAATATAGTGAAAGTCTAAAATATATTTTGGAATTAAATTCATGAATATAATCCAGACACCTTGAAGTAATAGACTTTTTTTCAGAAGCTTAGCTTTTTTTTTTTTTTTTTTTTTTTTTTTTTTTGAGACGGAGTCTCGCTCTGTCGCCCGGACTGGAGTGCAGTGGCCAGATCTCAGCTCACTGCAAGCTCTGCCTCCTGGGTTTACGCCATTCTCCTGCCTCAGCCTCCCGAGTAGCTGGGACTACAGGCGCCAGCCACCTCGCCCGGCTAGTTTTTTTGTATTTTTAGTAGAGACGGGGTTTCAGCGTATTAGCCAGGATGGTCTCGATCTCCTGACCTCGTGATCCGCCCGTCTCGGCCTCCCAAAGTGCTGGGATTACAGGCTTGAGCCACCGCGCCCGGCCGAAGCTTAGCTTTTTACATGTAAATAACTGTAAAACTTCTTGACCTACTCTATACTCTTGACTTATTTATGTCTTGAATAATCAGGGTTAACCTTTAATGACACATATAATCAGCAAAAGTAAGTTGTAGAATATTACATAATTACTCCATGAACTTTTTTCAATAAATTTTACAACAAACCTGTTCAAATTACATACAAACATGTTCAGATGCATACAATTAAAATTAAATCTAATATTTTTAATGAAGATGTAATACATAAATGAATGTACATTTTCTGCATTGATTATTATTATTGGCTGAGAGTATATTAATAATTATCAGCATCATCAATTTACTATTATAAATCAACTGCTTTATATCAGGCACCATTCTAAGGCTTTATAAACATTATAATTAATTTTAGGTCATAGGGACCTCTCTGGCCTAACATCTTGAGGCCATCATTCACACTGAGAAGAAATTGATGTGAACTTCTAAATTTTAGAACAGAATTATCTACTCTGTCACCTGAACATCTGGTATGTAATCCATGTGGATCACTTTAAATAAACAGCCCAAACATTTACATTTCAGAAACGCATCAAAGGATTTAACTATGAATTATTTACAAATAAGACTTTTATAAACCTCGCATAAGACATTGAAACAATCTGTAATTATTTACCTGGCTATTTATTCTTAGTATTTTTGAATACACATACATAAAATATTAACACTCCTTGCAGACTCAGCTACATCCCAGATCCTGAAACAAATCCCTTTCCTAATCCTAGGAGATTTAATTTGTTCTACCTCAAGTTACTGATATTTTAGCATTCTGAACTTACGTTCTAATTTCAGTTACTGTATTAAGTTTTGTAAGAAACAACCAAAATAATCCTAATTCTCTGTAGAAATACCTTTACTGAGTTGAATTAATGGTATATTTTCAATATCTGCAAGCTTCCAATATAAAGAACATATCTAATTGTTTTGCAAAACATAATAATAAATAAATAAATAAATAAAAACTCTGCATCTTATGTCCCTTATACTCTTCATATAACTATGCCCTGTGTGCCTCTTATATAAGAATTACAAGGCCAGGTGTGGTGGCTCATGGCTGTAATCCCAAACCTTCGGGAGGCCAAGTGGGGTGGATCATTTGAGGTCAGGAGTCCACCCTGGCCATCATGGTGAAATCCCGTCTCTATTAAAAATACAAAAATTAGCCGGGCATGGTAGTAGGTGTCTGTAATCCCAGCTACTCTGGAGGCTGAAACAGGAGAATCGCTGGAACCTGGGAGGTGGAGGTTGCAGTGAGCCTAGATCGTACAACTGCATTCCAACCTGGGCAACAGAGTGAGACTCTGTCTCAAATAAACAAAAAACAATAATAAAATAAATAAAAACATTAAAAAATTACATAGTGGATTTTGCTAGTATTCAAAGCTAGAATTCTGTTAATGTTATATCTAGCTGAATCATGTGTTCCATTTTATTGGATAATATAAACTACATATAATGTTTATATCCTCCCATAACAAAACATTTATGGCTCCTCATTTATTCATTGATGCTATAAACAGTAGTTAATTTCCCATTATGTGCCAGGAACTGTGCTAGTCGCTGAGGATAAAATAGTCAGGTAAGATACCATTCTTTTGTGAATACTATAGTATAATGAGTACATAAAAGTAAATGGTGCAAGTTAGATGAATGAAAGTTCACAAAACTGTGATCTCACAAATTCTAAGTATCCTTTTTAGTCTTGCTAGGTAAGCAGCAGCTCTTAAGTAAATAATATTGAGCAGGTATTTAAAGAATGAAGGGAACTTAAGTAGAAAAATAATTGAGAGTTTGAGAAAACAATAGAAAAGTCTCCTAGGCAAAATAATACAAATACGGAGGCTGGGTGCAGTGGCTCATGCTTGTAATCCCAGGACTCTGAGAAACCGATGCAGGTGGATCACCTGAGATCCGGAGTTCGAGACTGGCCTGATGAACATGGAGAAACCCAGTCTCTACTAAAAATACTAAATTAGCCAGAAGTGGTGGTGTGTGCCTCTAAACCCAACCGAGATCATGCCATTGCACTCCAGCCTGGACAACAAGAGCAAAACTCTATCTCAAAAAAGAAAAAAAAAAGAACATACAATTTTTGGGAAAAATATAAAATATTATTGTCTTTGTAGTGTACAGGAGTTGAAAGTGACAAAGTTATAACCTAGGACAATAGTAAAAGATGGCAGAGTCTGTGAGGAATGTTTGAACTCGTGCTGAGAGTTCAAAAAATATAAAGTTTTTTGTTAGTGGCATTTGGGAAATAAGACTTAGTGAAAAATAGCATACGATATGTGAGGATAAATGTTACTTCTTAGTATCTGTCATGCTTATAAAGATGGATAGTGGTGTCAGTCACTGAGATAGGAGACACCAGAGGACATATATTTAATTTTTTGTCGTCGTGAAGATATGCAGATAATATCCCAAATTTGGAATGTGTTCAGTTTCAGGTAAATTTGGACTTTATTTAACATATATTTAAGTTTCCATCTTGTGTCAGAAAAACTTTTAGCTCCTCTAGGTATTAGTAGACAGTTGGGGATATTGGCCTGAAAGTCAATGAAGAAGTTTAAATACATATTTGAAAACCACTGGTATATAAATGATATATAGATGGTAATGAAAGCTGTTAACATGGAAGAGGTGAAATTGAAAAGGAAAAGCATAGCACTAAATCTTGAGAGGCAATGTTGAGAAAGATAGAGGTGGTAATCGAGACAAGAGATCAAGAAGCTGGAGTCAGAAACAACAGAATAAAATAAATACAGCTTAGGTGGCAAAATTCAAGAAATTGTTTCACAAAGGGAGTAGATGGGCGGGGTGGCTCACACCTGTAATAGGGCTTTTGGAGACTGAGGCCCGCAGATTACTTGAGCCCAGGAATTTGACACCAGCCCTGGCAACATAGCGAAACTCCATCTCTACAAAAAATAGAAAAATTATCCTGGTGTGGTGGTGTGTGCCTGTAGTCCCAGCTACTCGGGGGTTTGAGGTGAGGGGAGGATCACCTGAGGCCCGGAAGTCAAGGCTGCAGTGAGCTGTGATCGCATCACTGCACTCCAACCTAGATGACAGAATAAAACCTTGTCTCAATAAAAAAAAGAAAGGAAGAATAAAGAAAAAAAGTAAAAAGAAATAGAGGAGCAATGTAGAGGATAATTGAGAAACCTAAAATTATGTTTCTGAATTAACCCCCTAGAGGTTTGGAGTGTAAGAGTAAATGTTGTTTTGATGGAGAAAAAGACAGCTTACATTTGGCTGAGAATAATCATCAGTGGTACTGATAGTGACGATAGGACTAAAGGTAAAATAATGCTCAAGGAAAGGGGTGTGCTTCAGTTAAAGCATGAAACTCTAAGAGAAGGTCATACTGCTTAGGGAGTATAATCCCAGAGGGCAGAGTTGAAAGTATGTTAAAGTTTAGGTGAGGGGCAATAAAGCTGCAGAATTGAGATTGAATTTGCAATAGGTTGTAGATTGCAAGAATAAGATATGAGAAGGGTAAAGTATTTTGAAGTGGAAAAACAGTATACTAAATGATTTCACTATGTGCAGACATTTTTTATATTTTGCAGAATACATAAAATTTAAATAGGGATTGACATTCCCTTAGATTCCGTGACTCAACTCTTGGAATAGTAATAAACTCACATCCTCTACCCTAGCCCTTGACATTTACAGAATACCTGCTATGGTGACCAGGATTTGGAGTGTGTGTGTGTGTGTGTGTGTGTGTGTGTGTGTGTTTCTTTTTCTCTTTCTTTTTTCCTTAAGCTAAAAGATGTGAAGATAATTGATCAACATGGTAGAAATTTTTACCTTCTGCTGCTTAAAACATACTTCCTCCTCCATTAATTCAAAAATTGATTATTATTTGAATATAGCAGAGCCTATGCTCGGATAATGTAAAAGTGGAGCCAATTGAAACACAGGTGGATTAATTTGTGCATATGCAGATCATTTTTCGTTACTGGAGGCTGCCCATGACTATATTTTCAAACATATCAGCTTGAAACATTTGATATTTGCATAAGTAGTGTTCATCATAAAAGCATTAACATTGTGTTAGAAGGTGAAATAAGTGTAATAAGTGCACCTGTTTTAACATTATCATCCTTCAACTTGTGATAATTTCAGAAGATAGGAAACAGTATCTTACGCATCTGAAAAATCTGTACAATGTCGTAATTTTAATTTATCAGTAAGTATTTCTACATTAATTAACTATGCATAAGTTTTAAAAGTAGAGATTAAAAATGAAAGAGATCAAGCTGTTTACAATCTAATTAGCTCAAAATTGGATGAGTAATACAAGTGCATAATTAATCTGGTTTGATTATGACAAACTAGAAAGGAAGATTATGGGATTAGTAATGGAAAAGAGTATCATTAAAAAAAAAACAACTTTATAATCAAGGCCAAAGTAAGAGAATTTTTCTCAAACACCTTTAGAATAATTTTTCTACACCCTATTTTAGAAAAAAATATATACTGTAAATTAAAAAAAAATATAGAGTGAAACATAAAAATATTTTACTTCTAAAATAAATCCTAAAAAAAGAGCAAAGCAAAACAAAATCAAAGATCAACTCTTGTGAAATACTTGTGGAACAGAAAAATTATAACAAATTTACTTTTCTGTTTTTACTTTTATTTTTCAATAAATTTAAACTTATAAAAATTGTAAGACTAATACAAAGAATATTCATTAGTCCTTTACTCATTATCTCAGGAGTGCACTAGTTATTAAAGTTCCTGATAAGAGGATGCATTTATCTCATATTCTCTCCATTATTGTATGTGCTTTCTTTCTCCTCCATCTTCTGTCATAACATGATGCAGCACAAAGGTCATCATCAGATGCCAGCCTCCAGAACCATGAGCCGAATAAACTTCTATTGTTTATAAATTGTTCAGTGTGTTTTTTGTTATACCAGCAGAAAATGGACTAAATCACTTTTTATCTATCCATATACTTATCTATCTATCTATGATTTGTTATAGATATTAAAATAGGTGTTGAAATCTATATATTGAAATAGATTTCCATCTTATTTCAAAGTTTATTTTATAATGCATCACTTTCATTGGTTATATCATCTCAAATTTGGCCTCCAGAAACTTAAAGTGGTACCTTTGTCCTTGTGACATGCACCTATTACTGTTTTTATTTATTTATTTATTTATTATTTATTTATTTATTTAGTGTTTCCTTACTTCAAGCATAGCAAGGTGTTCTAATATCATCTGGTAGTTCTCTTATTTACAATATTATGTAATATTACATAATATATTATATAATAAACTTATTCTCTTACTCTGTAAGAGTAATAAACTCACATCCCCTACCCTAGCCCTTGACATTTACAAAATATCTGCTATGGTGACCAGGATTTGGGGTGTGTGTGTGTATTATATTATGTAATATTATATAATATTACATGTTATGAAAACAAATAAAATATTTAAGAATAACCATAACCAAGGAGGTGAAAGATTTGTACATGGAAAATTACAAAAGAGTGTTGAAAGAAATTAAAGAAGACACAAATAAGTAGAAATAGACATCTCATCTTCATGGATTAAAATAATTTACATTGTTAAGATGTAACAATTAAGATGTCCACACTACCCAGAATGATCTACAGATTCAATGAATGTCTATTAAATTACCAGTTTATCAGCAATTTTTCAGAAATATAAAAATTTATATGGAATCTCAAGTGACCTTGAATAGCCAAAACAATTTTGAAAAAGAGGTTGGATGACTCACTCTTTCTAATTTCAAACATATTACAAGAATACAGTAATCACAACAATATGATTTGGCCTAAAGAAAGACAAATTAAACATTTGAATAAAATACAAAGCTGAGAAGTAAACCTCTTGTTTATGAAAAATGGCCTTCAAAAAAAAATTGCCAGCCAATGGGGAAATGACAATTCCTTCAATAAATGGTACTGGGAACAAATGGATATCACATACAAAAAGGTAAAGTTTGACCTTTATCTCATAGATATTACAGCATATACAAAAATTACTTCAAAACGGATTAAAGATAATTTAATCCATATATATAATCCATATATATATACACATATATATAAATATAAAATCCTAGATAAAGCCATAGGGAAAAACTTTTTAACATTTGAGTTGGCAACGGTAAAACACCAAAAGCATAGGCAACAAAAGAATACATAGACCAACTGGAACTTCATGAAAAGTACAAACTTTTATTCATCAAAAACTACAACCAACAGAATGAATTATCAAGTAGAAAATGAGAAAGAAATTTTTAAATCATGCATTTATAATGGGGATACGGGATTCAATGTGTAGAATATATAAAGAACTCTTAAAACTCAACAACAAAACATCACATAACCTGAATTTTAAAAATTAACAAAGGACTCAAATAGACATTTCTCTAAAGAGATATATATGGCCAACAAATATATAGAAAGATGTTCATCATTACTAATTATTAGAGAAATGCAAATAAAAACCATGAAATCCAAACCTCACACCCCTCAGGATGGCTAGTATTTAACCAAAGCAACAACCAACCCCCACCCCACCTCAAAACTAAAAAACATGTAATAAGCATTGATGAGGATGTAGAGAATTTGGAAAACTTGTGCACTGTTGTCAAGAATGAAAAACAGTATGGAGCTATCTCAAAAAATTAAAATAGAACTACCATATCATCCAGCAATCCCATTTCCAAGTTTATGTCTAAATGAATTGAAAGCAGCCACTTGAAATATTTGTGTACTCATGTTCACAGCAGCAGTATTTACAACAGTCAAAAGCTAGCAGCAGCCTAAATGTCTATCAGTGGTTGAGTGGAAAAAAGCAACTGTGTTATATACATACAATAGAATATCTCTTATCCATGATGAATGAAGACATAAAATACTGATACATTTTACGGCATAAATGAATTTCTAAAACATAGTCTAAGTGAAATAAGTGAGACATAAAAAGTCACGTATTCCATGATTGATTCCATTTATGAAATATCCAGAAAATCCATAGTGACCCAACTCCAGTTAGTGATTGCCTGATGCTGGGGGTAGAGGGAATTACAACAAAAACAAAAACAAAAAGAAAAACAAAAACAAAAAAACGAACTCTTTAATTGTTAAAGGGTTTTACTTTGCTGTACTTGACATAGCCTGGAACTAGATAGTAGTTAGTTGTATGACATTGTGAATGTACTAAATGCCACATAATTGTTTATTTTAAAATAATATTTTATGTTATATGATTTTACATCAATAAATTATTAGAAAAATAAAAAAATAAAGGAATTGAATATATGCATATTTTACAGGTATTTTCTATGCAACTATAAAGAAACAGAGATTTCCAAACTTATGCAAACTGTCCTAGATAATATTCCACTATTTTTTTAAGGCTAGTATATTTGGAAAATAAATGAAAGTCATGAGAGGGAAAGGAGAAGCATGTTAGAATGCTATTATGAGAGCCCAGGATGGTAAGATATATGACAACCAAAAAGCAGAGACATCTATGTGTTTTATATATTTTTGACACATAATCAACAGGAATTGTTTATTGACTGTGTGAAGCAAATGAAGAAAATTGACTTTACAGATATCTCTTAGTTTTTTGATATGTATATGCTTTGGGGTGTTATTAACAAGCTGCAAGAAAAATGTTTGAAATTGATATTTTTTAAACTAAGTTAATAGCTGTTATTTTCATCTTAAACCTGAGCTGTTATAAAATATCGATGTCATTAACATTGATGGCACATGTAACTGAAATGTGCCCTATAAGCATTTCTCTTTAAAATAAATGCAATTTAAAGAACAGAAGCCTGGACCATAAGTGTACTTTATTTCCTCTTGACTTTTTAAGAAAGAAATATTTTAGTCATTGAGGGGGAAAAAAAAGGAAACACCTCAAAATTTAAAAGAAATGTAATCATTTATCTTACTGCTATTAGAATTAAATGACTTACTGAAAATTTGCTGGCAATCTACAGATTTAATAGTTTTAGTTAATATTTGCTAAGTAGGAACAGTGCAAATTAGTCTGTGTGATTAGATTTGTGTTTTTAGCTTCTTAGAAAATTCCACCGAAGAAGATGTATTAGAGTAGTACATGGACAAATATTCTTCATAGATAATAGTGTGAAAGGGAAAAAGAATATTTCTAAAAAGATATCGAGTCAATTCAAAGATAATACTTATTTAAATTAATATTATAGGAACCAAATTTATTTATTCAGTGATAGTTATTCTGATTAACAAAATAGTTTATTTGTAGCATGGTTGTTATAACTATCTTAGTGGACAAATTAGACCAATATTTTATCTGTTGGTAACCATACAACAAGCTACATGTGCTCAGGAGTGACTTAAACACAGGAATTTTTGTTATAAGTGAAATATATTCATCCTTCAGTATTCTTGGATAATTTTTTGCAAGACCTCCTTTGTATACCAAAATTTGAGTATACTCAAGCTCTTTGTATAAAATGGTATAATTTGCACCTATGCACAGCTGTGTCAATAATTATACTGTATTGTTTAACAACATGTAAACAGTAACAACGAGGAAAAAAAAAGCCTGTACATATTAAGTACAATTTCTTCAAATATTTTTATTCTGCTGTTGGTTGAAAATGTGGGTGTGGAACCCCAAAATACAAAGGATTAACTGTACATTTATTCATTGTATTTCTTATGCTCTTATTTTTAAAATTATACAACTAAGATCAAAATAATAATTTTAGTAGCTCAACTTCCCATAGGAGCTTAATGAAGTAAACCTGTGAATTTTATTCATGCCAAAACAGATACTGTGTTCCAACATCAAAGTCCCATGTGAATAAGCAGGTGATGTGTTGTTTACAACTTTCTTTTAAGCACTCAAAAACTGGGCAAGCCACTCAAGACAGCTGGCAATAGTATAGCACATAATTTTCATTGCAGGGTCTATGTTTCCCTCCTCTGCTTTGTATGCGATGATGAAAGAGAGACGTGATTTTTTAGTTAAATTTCTCTTTTATTGTGTCTTCATAGATATATGAAGATAGATATCCTCTGATAAAGAAAAGAATAAATAGTAGATATTCACCTGTTTCTACATTATATCTATGTCTTCTTCTTCACAACCACACTCCTGTTTGAAATCACATATTTCAGACTTAGAATTCTTTACAAGTAATTTGTTCTCTCTTGCTCTCTCACTTTCCCCATTTTTCTTTCAGGGTTCCTATTCAAGTTAGAAAAGCTGCAATAACTAGCAATGATTAGTCTTCTCCAGCAGCTGCTCCATCATTACAGAGCAGTAAGTATGTTTTCCTTTGTCTGTGGAATAATCCAAATGGTGGTGTCCTTCACTATCATCTATGCAAAAGCTGTGCAATCTACAGTAGATAGTTCTCAATGAGCAGCAAATGTGGTAATATTATTTACTGAAACAATTATATTGCTCTCCTTATATCTAAGTTTTTCTGTGTATAACAATCTAAAACTAATTGTGCTATCTTTAGTATAGGGTAATGTAAGATTTAGAATAAAAAATAGTATTATACCTTAAAAAACATATTTTGGCATGTGAAACTGTTCCAATTTATGCATCACAACAGCTTCTCACCATCATCAATAATACCAAAAACACTACAACTTTTCCAGATAGATAGATAGATAGATAGATAGATGGCTTTAGACTTTAACTTTTTTGTTGTACAGCTACTCTGTACCAGACTCTATTCTAGACACTGGAATTTCAACAATAAACAATATATACCTCTATTTAAAAGGATCTTGCATTGTAATGAAGCTGAAAGATATTTAAATAAGCAACCAATGTTATTTCAGTGGTAAGTCCTACAAAGAAAATAAATAGTACTTGTTAGAAAAAGGAGTAAGAATGACCTCAAGGGTGAGGATTATCAGATACTGTCTCCAGGAAAATGTTTTCTATAGAAGTCATGGTTGAGTCATAGAGCAAAGAAGGAAGTGTAATGTTTCGTTTGGAGTAAAACATCAAAAAATACACACAAGTGCAAATCATTTAGTATACAAAGGAGATTTTCAGGTTCAAGTGAAAGGAAGATTAGTGTGGCTAAAGCATAGTGACATAGAAAATAGTTTAAAAAATAAACTTAGAAGACGACAGGGTCAGATGCTACAGGCCTTGCACAGAGTGCACGGGAGTGCCATTTGGTGTGATGGGAACTATTAGGGTAGCTATGACGGTTTTAAAGGGGGTATTGGCAATAGTAACCAAATGTTGTTAGATAGTAATAAAATGAAACAAAAAATAGAGCAAATCTCCTAACAATCTACAATATAAATCCTACATTCCAGTACCTCAGAAAAATAGTTCTTTAAAATACACAAAGTGAAGCCAGCAGAAACCTCATTTTATTTTCTAAGTAACACTATATATACACACAAACACATTCCACATATATACATATATATTACTCTCACACACCTATATATACATATATACACACACACACACATATATATATATACCTATATACATATATAAAGTAGGTAAAACTGTTTTGCATTTAGAGGCAAGCTTTGAACCCATTTTCTGTCATAATGTACAAGATAACCTTAATTTTGCCTATACTAAACCTTTAGAATTCCTCAAAGCAGAGATTCAGTGAGCCGCTTGCACAGATTTATCACATTTATGGGATTAATAAGATAAAGTTAAAATTTTGTGTGAAGCATCTTTCAATCAGTAATGATGGTATTGCTAACAAAAGATAATTTAATTTGATGTATATTTACACATACACATATATATGAACAATACTAAAAACTGTTGTTTCAAAAAGCAAAATTTAAACTTTGCTTAGGTACAGCTTTGTGACAACTTAGACAGAAAATAGATTAATTTTGGGGCAATTCATTAAAATTCTAAATACAAATCAGATATATTTCAAATAAAATAAAATTTTAAAGGCAGAAACATACAGTCCAAGGAAAAGAATATTAATATCCCTAGAATGAATGTTGAAAAATCTTATTTATTTAGAGGCCAAGAAAAATAACAACTCATTCACCAGCCCCTGTAGAACAAGTTAGATGTTATTAAATGGATCAGATAAAGTATGATTGTGTATACTCAGAATTTGTTACAGTAAGGGTTTGGTTGGGATAGAGATTGATCATGAATGGCTTTGTGAAATGGGTAGACATTGAGTTGCTCTTCAAGGTCAGGTAAGATTAACATTCAGACGTTTGGGAAAGGATATTTCTACAAAGGGTACAACAAGAACAAAGTCATGAAAACAGAAAATGTGAGAGGAATTCAGTTAATTGGCTTATAGCATGTTTTTAAAAAAAGTGTGGATATGGAATAAATTAGAAAAGTCATGGGAGAATCATATACTGAAGACAGAAAACTAAAATTAGTCATCCTTCCTTACCTCCCTCTCGACCTGCTTTTTTCCTTCTTTCATTCTTCCTTTCCCCTTCCTTCTCCAGTGTTTTCCTACACATCTAATTATTTAAAAGATTGTCATAATATTCCATTATAAGTATAATATTTAGTTATATTGCCTTCCTGTAGTTAGAATTATTTCGTAATTATGTTTTAAGCATTCCCTTATAAGTGCATATGGATGCATTTGCCATGATAAATAAGTCTGTTGGTTTATTTTATTCTTTGGGGTATTGGGCAGAAGCTCAAGTCAAATTAAGGATGATCTATATTGCTAGGCACCCATGTCCCAATCCAAAATTAATCAGGGGTTCTTAGTACCAGGAGAATCTAAGGCACAAGGGTTATATTTATGCTAATTTTGTTAATATGGCTAGAAGGCAATGGAGTATAGTGGCACACAGAGCAGCCTTGGAGTCCTAAGAATAGACTTTATTTCTCAGCTACACTAAAGGAATTATTCACGCTATCTAATATTTAAAATATTCCTTTTGTCACTTAACAATATATTGTGAACATCTCCGCAGGTCAGCAATTGTATTTAACTCATTCATTTCAACTGCTGGGTCGTATTTTGTTGTGTATTCATCCCGGAACATACAAAATTTATCACTTGTTATCTACCCATGTATACTTAAGTTGATTTTAATATTGTATACTATTAAAAATAATAATGTAATGGGTGTCTGTCGATGTGCGTCTTTGAGCACACTTAAAAATACATGTATGTACATTTAATTTTTATTGTTATAGATCAACCATCCTGAAATAAGTTATATCATTTTTTTATTCCATAAAAAGATATGTTTCTCCTGGATTCTCATGCGCATTTTTATTTTGTTAGTGTTCTAAAGTAAAATTTGAAGTGAAAAAATCCCAGAAAGTTGTGCAGTATCAATTTTCATTGCATTTCCATAGCTCTTTTGTGATCTCCTGTCAATATCTAATTTAGATACTCTGTTGAGGAGAGAAAGCTGGATTAAGACAATCTGCAAGATAATAAGTGCATGCACTAATAGCTATGAAATGAATATATATATTTTTTGGTGTGGACATATATATTTTATACTTCCAGCAATATGTGTGGTTATATAGCATTATATTAATTTATAATAATTTGTTAAAATATTCTATATTTGGGCATTGAAGTCACATCTATTTTAATATGTATTACTATTAATACATGCCTTTGTTATAAATAAATTCTCTATTTAATCCCTGGTAAATATATTTCAGAGTACAATCTTTAAAAATTTTGAAGGAACATTATTATTTTAAATACACATTTTCTGCATAAAGTAAAGCTCTTCCAAAAATAAGCCCATAGGATTAATTTTTCTAGGCAATTGATAGAAATGCTGTATTTTATTTTATATTCATGATAAATCTATAAGAAATTAATACTATTTTCTTTTTTTCAAATGGTAAAGACAAAGAAACTATTCTGTGAAGGAAATACACCCACATTATAATTCAGTACAAAAGTACGTCCCAGTCAGAAAGACTAGATTACCGTCCACCCACTCATTTAAGTCAGAAACATGAACTACACACTTCCTGTCTCTTTCTTTTATCTGAGTTGATAATGAGCCAGAATAGACTGGTACTGTAAAACTGCTTTTGTCTATTCTGATTGATCTGACATTCAGTCTGATTGATTGGTCCTTAATGCTGTGTTGGTTTTTGAATAATACTGTGAATATTATACCTGATTACATCCTGTTCCATATCCAATCAATCTTTAAGAACTATAATTTCTATTCATAAACCTCACTGCTATATGTCTACTTTTCTCCATCTTCACATTAATATTCACATAAATATTCAAAAACAGGACAATATTCTATTTCTCAATACTAAAATAAATTCCAAATTCCTAAATCAAGGCTGTTGAAATTTTCCAGTGGGGCTCCAAACGTTCTTAAGGCAAAGTCCAAGCTCTTTTACATGACACAAATCATTTTTTAATAGACGATGCAGTGGAACAAACATACCTGGGTAAATATCTTGACTCCAATTTTTCTAAGTTGTTTAGTTTTGGGACAAAAATTGTAAGAGCTCTTTGCTTTATGTTTCCATCCATGAATTGTATTAAAATAACCCCTCTTGCATACATAGTAAAAAAAAAAAAAATGGCATGTATCATCTTTCAGTAAATGTTAGCCTTTCCTCTTAATTACAACTATCACCATCAATCATCAATTATTATCAAACATGGCCTCAGTATTACAAATAGGTCCCTACCTAGTTGTAGCTTCACTTGATGCTAATCTAAAAATTGAAATATTGACACAATGTTACATAAAGCACTCCAAAAATCTAATTTTTCCAACTTTGTTGAGATATAGTTGACAATTAAAAAGTGTACATATTTAATTGCACAGTTTTATTATTTTCTATACATACATATTGTGAAACTAATTTAAATATCCAACTTTCAGAACTCTTATTTTATCATAGATTGGCACTTAAGACTTAAAATTCAGTTCTGTCTGCAGCTCTGCTATTCCCATTATAATTGTTCATGCCTGATTTTCAGCAGTTTGTTGTATAGTTGGAGGAGATTAAGATATCTTTATACATTTCCATTCAAACCTTCCAAGTCTGAAAACATGTTGCAGGTAATAATTGGCTAACTTGAGCATATCATTCTCTCTTTCCAAAGATTCTAAATTAGTCAGCTTAGTCATATCTTCACAGTCCTTAATTTTGTCCCCATATCATTCAAGTACTAGAGTTTCTGCATAAGCCAATGCTTTCCTTTCCACGCTGATGCTGCAGTGTGCTAGGAGTTCTAGCCATGTCAATGACAATCAGCCCTTGCTTCCATCTGAGGGATGAAAGATCCAGGTTCAGAGTGCCATTCTGAGTGTCTATTTTCTGTGGTCACTCTTAATATCAATTGTTTTTATTTGCATTACTCAGTTCCTGAGCTAAGGGTTTGGGAATAATTATTTCATAAGGAATAACCTAGAAGTATTATAGAATGAGGTAATAGGAAGAGTGAAACAGAGACTTAGAAAAAGCCAGTAACAGGTGCACTAATAACCTAACAGGGTTCAAATTTAGTTAAAACTTCATTACCTATATAATGAATATTATGTCATAAGGTAGATATGAATACTGTGTCATAATGTAGATAATACAGGTTTAACTAAATTTGAACCCTGTGTATCATCCATAATGGTGTTAAGAATAGTTCATCTAAAATATGAGAAACTGGGGCATTTATTCACCATTTCCATCTTTACTTTTTGGTGGTGGACCGTGAGATAGTAGATCCCAATGTTGCTGAACTCTGAGTTTGCAGACATGTGGGTTCTTTAGGCAAACCAGTTAAAGAAAACATGACTCATAACTGAGGTGAGACATTGCAAGGCTACATGGAACATTCCATGACCTATAAGAGTTCAAGTAGGTGAGGATAAAATATAAATTATTGAAATTTCCAAGGAAATGCATTGTTGACTGTGGTAAGCAACATTTTTATTGGAATGATAGGAAGAGAAACCTGATTAAAATGGATTGAAGAGAAGGGGAAATGAAGATATGTGACAGGAAGTTATACGACATTCAAAAAATTTAGTTTAGCGTAATAGCAGAACAAATATGGCAATGATGCTATGATATAATTTAGGGAAAGTAAGAATTTTTCTCTTGTGCACCTTTTTCCCCTTTATTGTTTTATTTAAGATGAGAACTACTAATATATGTTTTATGTATACACAATAATTTCATAAAGAAGGTGGCACCGCTGGGGAAGGAGTTTAGTTGCAAAGTTCCCGGAGATGCGTTGGGATGATACTTGAAGCGATTAGAAATATTTACAGGTATTTCAGCTTTCTCTTCATCCTGGTACATGATGTATGGTTGAATTTCACTACCTTCTTGAAGTCATGTGTGGCAATGTAACTTGCTCTGCCAATGATATGTGAGGGAAAGTGATGTGTGTTTCCTATGAGCAAAGGCTCTAAGAGTTAGTGCATGTTTGTATCTTCTTCCATGTTGGAAAACAATATTCCAGATACTAGATACTCTGAGCTTGGATTCTGTAAGGACAATTATGGTTTGAAAACAGAATAACTAGCGGTTCTTTGATGGACTTATAATAAGAGTGAGGAATAAACTTTGTTATTTTAATCCATTGAAAAAAAATTGTGTGTGTGTGTGTGTGTGTGTTTATATACTTTAAGTTCTAGGGTACATGTATACAACCTGCAGGTTTGTTACATAGGTATACATGTGCCATGTTGGTGTAGTGCACCCATCAACTTGTCATTTACATTGGGTATTTCTCCTAATGCTATCCCTTCCCCAGCCCCCCACCCTGACAGGCCCTAGTGTGTGATGTTCCCCGTACTGTGACCATGTGTTCTCATTGTTCAGTTCCCACCTATAAGTGAGAACATGCAGTGTTTGGTTTTCTGTCTTTGTATTACTTTGCTGAGAATGATGGTTTCCAGCTTCATCCATGTCCCTGCAAAGGACACGAACTCATCCTTTTTAATGGCTGCATAGTAATCCATGGGGGATATGTACCACATTTTCTTAATCCAGTGTATCATTGATAGACATTTGGGTTGGTTCCAAGTCTTTGCTATTGTGCATAGTGCCGCCATAAACATAAGTGTGCATGTTTCTTTATAGTAGCGTGATGTCTAATCCTTTGGGTATATACCCAGTAATGGGATCGCTGGATCAAATGTTATTTCTAATTCTAGATCTTTGAGGAATTGTCACACTGTCTTCCACAATGGTTGAACTAATTGATACTCCCACCAAGAGTGTAAAAGCATTCCTATTTCTCCACATCCTCTCTAGCATCTGTTGTTTCCTGACGTTTTAATGATCGCCATTCTAACTGGCATGAGATGGTATCTCATTGTGGTTTTGATTTGTATTTATCTCATGACCAGTGATGATGAACATGTTTCATGTGTCTGTTGGCTGCATAAATGTCTTCTTTTGAGAAGTGTCTCTTCATATCCTTTGCCCACTTTTTGAAATGGTTCTTTGTTTTTTTCTTGTAAATTTATTTAAGTTCTTTGTAGATTCTGGATATTAGCCGTTTGTCAGATGAGTAGATTGCAAAAATTTTCTTCTATTCTGTCGGTTGCCTGTTCACTCCGATGGTAGTTTATTTTGCCATGCAGAAGCTCTTTAGTTTAATTAGATCCCATTTGTCAATTTTGACTTTTGTTGCCATTGCTTTTGGTGTTTTAGACATGAAGTCCTTGCCCATGCCTATGTCCTGAATGGTATTGCCTAGGTTTTCTTCCAGGGTTTTTATGGTTTTAGGTCTAACATTTAAGTCTTTAATCCATCTTGAATTAATTTTTGTATAATGTGTAAGGAGGAGATCCAGTTTCAGCTTTCTACATATGACTAGCCAGTTTTCCCAGCACCATTTATTAAATAGGGAATCCTTTCCCCATTTCTTGTTTTTGTCAGGTTTGTCAAAGACTAGATTGTTGTAGATGTGTGGTGTTATTTCTGCAGCCTCTGTTTGGTTTCATTGGTCTATATGTCAGTTTTGGTACCAGTACCCTGCTATCTGGTTACTGTAGCCTTGCAGTATAGTTTGAAATCAGTTAGCATGATGTCTCCAACTTTGTTCTTTTGGCTTAGGATTGTCTTGGCAATGTGGGCTGTTTTTTGTTCCATGTGAATTTCAAAGTTGTTTTTTCCAATTCTGTGAGGAAAGTTATTGGTAGCTTGATGGGGATGGCAATGAATCTATAAATTACCTTGGGCAGTATGGCCATTTTCACGATATTGATTCTTCCTATCCATGAGCATGGAATTTTCTTTCATTTGTTTGTGTCCTATTTTATTTCATTGAGCAGTGGTTTGTAGTTCTCCTTGAAGAGTTCCTTCATATCCCTTGTAAGTTGGATTCCTAGATATTTTATTCTCTTCGTAGCAGTTGTGAATGGGAATTCACTCAAGTTTTCGCTCTCTGTTTATCTGTTATTGATGTATATGCCTGTGCTTGTAATATTTGCACATTGATTTTGTATCCTGAGACTTTGCTGAAGTTGCTTTTCAGCTGAAGGAGATTTGGGCTGAGATGATGGCGTTTTCTAAATATACAATCATGTCATCTGCAAACAGGGACAATTTAACTTCCTCTTTTCCTAATTGAATACCCTTTATTTCTTTCTCTTTCCTGATTTCACTAGCCAGAAATTCCAACAGTATATTGACTAGGAGTGGTGAGAGAGGAGATCCTTGTCTTGTGCCAGTTTTCAAAGGGAATGCTTCCAGTTTTTTGCCTATTCAGTATGATTTTGACTGTGGGTTTGTCATAAATAGCTCTTATCATTTTGAGACGCCTTCCATCAATACCTAGTTTATTGAGAGTTTTTAGCGCCTGAAGGGCTGTTGAATTTTGTCAAAGGTCTTTTTTGCATCTATTGAAATAATCATGTGTTTTTTGTTGTTGGTTCTGTTTATGTGATGGATTACGTTTATTGATTTGTGTATGTTGAACCAGCATTGCATCCTGGGGATGAAGCCGACTTGATCATGGTGGATAAGCTTTTTGATGTGCTGCTGCATTCGGTTTGCCAGTATTTTATTGAGGATTTTTGCATCGATGTTCATCAGGAATATTGATCTAAAATTCCCTTTTTTTTTGTTCTGTCTCTGCCAGGCTTTGGTATCAGGATAATGCTGGCCTCATAAAATGAGTTAGAGAGGATTCCCTCTTTTTTCTATTGATTGGAATAGTTTCAGAAGGAACAGTACCAGCTCTTCTTTGTACCTCTGGTAGAATTCAGCTGTGAATCTGTCTGGTCCTGGACTTTTTTTGTTTGGTAGGCTATTAATTATTGCCTCAATTTCAGAGCCTGTTATTGGTCTATTCAGGGATTCAACTTCTTCCTGGTTTAGTCTTGGGAGGGTGTATGTGTCCAGGAATTTATCCATTTCTTCTAGATTTTCTAGTTTATTTGTGTAGAGGTGTTTATAGTATTCTCTTATGGTAGTTTGTATTTCTGCGGGATTGGTGATAATATCCCCTTTACCATTTTTTATTGCGTCTATTTGATTCTAGCCATTAAAAAAAATTTTAAACTCTTATGGGATTTGGAGTGGGACATCTCTTTGATAAAGACAAAAGAGATTTATTCATTTTGAGCATGGATACTGGTTTGCTGATTGATTTGGTGGCAGTTACATGATTAGATGATAATTGAATGATTATATTTTCTCTGTTAATTATGAAGAACAAACATTAGATAGATATAAGGAAAGTTTAAGGTGTATTGGAAAGTTTAAAAGGAAATGAAGATATGCGAAACAGTCATTTGGCAGAGTGGGAAGTGAGTAGTATACTGGGAAATAAAATAGCCTTGTTAGGACCATTGAGTAACCCTTTAAGATATCTATTCACTAATTTAAAATAAGATCTGTCAAAGTTACTATCTTCAGAAACAAGCAAGAATTTCTGCACACATGTCAAAAATTTTTTAAGCAATTTATGAACAAAAAGATTATGTGTGTCTATAAGAGAGAAGATAACATATATTAAAATATGAAATATTTTAAAACAAAATATTTTGAAATTTATGAAATATAAAATGTAATTATCTGTGGGTGGTAGAATATATTATATATAATATTCATATTACATTATATAAATATATAATATGTTATATTTTTTATTTCCTCAATACTTGAAAAAAGCGGGTGTACTGTATTATAAAAATGGAGGCAGGGGATTTCTCAATTATTTGTGAACTTCTTCGTAGTGGATTTAGTATCATACCCATTTCCTTTCCTGATATACTAATTGTGATGTCAAAACATTTCAAATTTTCAGCTGTGATGAGATGAAGATTAAAACACTATAGTAAAAATGCTCAGCTACTTGCTAACTAGACTTGAATACAATGCTTTATTTTGTAGTTGTTATTGGCCTAAGGCATTAAGTTATGATGATTCCATCCCAAAGCCATAGAGTGTATACACATTTTTTTTTTAAATTATGAGATTTGTATTTCTCAAGGCTTGTGGAAGTTACCTTATGAAATAGTTTTCCAATGTCTTATGCCTCCATGTGGAAAATATTGGGTATTTTTCTGTTTGTGGGTTTGTTTTATATCTACTGCATTTCAGATTGCAAAAATAATTTTTGTATTCTTTTATGTTAATAAAATTTGTATAACATACATGAATTTTTTAATTCAATAATTAGAATCTTCTTAGTAGCAATTATTAGACATTTTTTCATAAGTAAGCCTGGAGTTACATGAAGGAGCCTGGAATATTTTGGACCTCAAGTGAAATACATTGCTTTTTAAATTATTTTATAAAAGAATGACAAAGGCTGGGCACCAGGGCTCATGCTTAAAATCTGGCATTTTGGGCTGGCTGAAGCAGGAGGATTGCCTGAACCTAGGAGTTCAAAACGAGTTCTGACAATACAGGGAGACCTCATTTGTACAAATTAAAAATATTACCCAAGTGTGGTGGCATGCACCTGTGGCCTCAGCTACTTTTGAGGCTGAGGCAGGAGGATCTCCTGAGCCTGGGAGGCTGAGGCTGCATTGAGCCATGATCATGTCACTACACTCCAGCCTTGGGTAACAGAACAAAAATCAGTCTCAAAATAAAGTGAAATAATAGCAATAACCAATACACACACACACACGCATAATTTTTTTCTGTACTTTTGCCTATTTTACCTCCATGTAAAATAAGCTTAGCAAATTGAACAATTTTTAACAATATTTAATTTTTTTATCTTCAAAATTGATTTTGTTGATTTATTAAAGTATGAAGATCTCATGTAAGAGACTTATCTGAAAAAAGATGATTGAGTAGGAGTGTGGACAGAAGTATGGAAGTACAAGAGAATATATTTTATTGGGAGTGTAATTCTCAAACTCTTCAGTTTGTCCCCCTTCCTTTTCCCCCACAATACAACTTACTTTGCTTAAAAATAATTTTGAGGCCGGGCATGATGGCTCACGCCTGTAATCCCAGGACTTTGGGATGCCGAGGCGGGCGGATCATGAGGTCAGGAGATCCAGACCATCCTGGCTAACACGGTGAAACCCCGTCTGTACTGAAAATACAAAAAATTAGCCGAGAATGGTGGCGGGCGCCTGTAGTCTCAACTACTCAGAGGCTGAGAAAGGAGACTGGCGTGAACTGGTAGGCGGAGCTTGCAGTTAGCGGAGATCATGCCACTGCACTCAGCCTGGGCGACAGAGCCAGACTCTGTCTCAAAATAATTATAATAATAATAATAATATTGAAACAATTTCAGTAACAGAATCTTATTGTTTATGTGATATATATATATATATATATACACACACAGAGTAGGCATATTTTTCACTACTACTATTAATTTAAAAATTGCGCTGAATTGTATTCAGTAGGTAACCAGTTCAAACTGGCAAAGAGTTAATGAGGAAGATTCTTTATAGGGGAATATCTAAATGAGGTAAAGAAGATAGATATCTTGCTGTTATTTAAAACATTGTAAGTTGATTCTATTAGGTCCTTAAAATATACTTTACTAACATTGAAAGTTCTTTTTAAAAGCATTATTTTCACATGCCAAAACTCTCTTTAAGAACTTGCACACTGATCTTTGGCTGTATGTCAGCATAAATGACAAAGTCAAGTGAATAATAATAGAAAGAGTCTCTATTGATTGGTGTCCAGGACAGCGAGACTATTATTGGAATCTATATAAATTATCTTCTCGTAAACTAATGTATGTCTTAGAGCTATAGACAACTTGATAAAAGCTAGTTTGAAGAAAAGACATTTTCTGTGTGTCCTTGATGGTATAACTGGTAGTCTAGCTATCACAAAATAATAATGACAAAATGTTTTGAATATATAAAAATGTATGAATAATGAATTTTGGTTTTAGTTGTTTATAGTATCTCAAAAATAGGAACATGTAATTTATTTTTCTGATTTTTTAGGAACAATTTCTTATATCCTATCTAATCCATGTATCACATATTTTGAAACATTATATTTTATACCTTTTGCATAATGGAATGACGAGGATTAATCTTTCACCAAAATTATTCTTCCTTTATGTTCTCAGTCAGTATTTATTATAAAATTAACCATTATAGAGGTGTGAACTTTAGCTCAGTCTCAATTAGAAGTTTAATATATTCATTCATTTTCTGATAAAGCAGTCATATAGCATAGTTTTTGTCAATTAGTTATAAAAGGAAGTTTCACACGGCAATATTTCTGGAATGTATGTAGTTTCCTGATAGCAAAGGCATACACACAAGAATATTCCAGCTCTTCAGCCTCTTCACCTGTTCTTCTGGCTTAGTTTATCCTACAGACATTCTGAATTATTAAAAAAGAAACATATAAAGTAAAATTTAATAAAAAAACTTAAAAAGCAAGGTTCTTAATAACATTGTTTTGACACTGTACCAAGTATGAGATTTCCTATCTTGTGATCACTAATTGTGTAAAATTATTAAATTCCTTTAATATCTGCAATGGTGAGTACTCTGTTATTTGTAACCAAAATCGTTTGTAACTGATACTATTTAAATACCAGATCTGACCTCAAAACAATAGATAAGAATTTTCTTTAGGAACTAAATTAACCATTATGCAGGATTGTGAAAGAAAGATTCATAGAAGATACAAAATGATTAAGTAGGAGATCAAATGATGAGTTTTGAGCAAACTTTCAAGTTACAGTTAGTTTCATACTCTATACTCTCTCATAGGCAGGGAGAGAGAGGAGGATGGCTCCCACTAATTAGCAGTATGCTACATGATTAAATGATAGCCTATAATTCCCTCAGATCAGCTTCAAGGTTGCCGAGGGCAATTAAAAAAAAAAAAAAAAAACCTTAGGAGAAAAAAAATATGGAAGGGCACTACTGATGCCTATGGAAAGCCACAAAGACTAAGCAAGCAAAAACAATTATTTAAATGAATATGTGAGTGAGAGATCTCCTGCAATGAAAGAGTTATTTTCTTAGGAATCCGTAAAATGAATCCAACCAGCACTCTGGTGCTAAGTCATGCTAACAATAGCAATCAAATTGAACATTTCTTGGACTTTATTTCACTTTGTTGTTCAATTCAACTTTAGATGGTTGTGGGCAGTCTATTAAATGAGAGAATACTAGTTTTCTCTTACTACTTTAAAGTACTATAAATTTAAAAGCTTAAAATGGTACCAATTTGTTATCTTGTTTGCAAATCAGCAGTGTGATATGTCCTCTTTGGGCTAAAATTGAGGTGTTAGCTGGACTGGTTTTTATTTTTTATTAATTTTTATTTTTTCTGGAGGCTGTAGGGGAGAAGCAATTTATTCTTCCAGCCTCTGGAGTCTTTTTGCATCATTTGGCTTATGGCTTCCTTTTTCCATTTTAAAAGCCAACAACGTTGTATCTCTTTAGTCCTTCTTCCATCTTTAACTTTACCTCTCTCTAACACTCTCTCTTTCTCTCTGTCCACAGTCAGAGTTTACAGAGTCACAGTTTACAAAAATGCTAAACCTTTACAATTGTTATAATATGATTACAATTGTACTACTGAAAATACACACTAACATATAATATAAAGAAAGAAATGTTAAGGCAAATATATTTTTCTATTAACGATATGATTTAGACATTTGGATAAATGTACTTATCATTATTAAATGCATGTTAATCTATTTGATTTGCCACAGTCTTAACTTTGCATATTATAGTACAAAATCTATAGTGATATAAAGACAAATTTGTAGCTCAAAAATCAACCAGTTTTTTTTTTTTACAAAATAAAACTTACAAAAGCTGAGAGAATCGAACTTTGTGGAAAAATAGGTGTAGTTTAAAAAATCATGCCTGATATTGTGTAAGATGTTAAGATAATGAGGCTTTTTGTTGTGTGGGGTTTCTTTAGTCTTTTTATTTATTTATTTTTTTGTGATGGAGTCTGGCTCTGTTGCCAGGCTGTAGTGCAGTGGGGCGATCTCGGCTCACTGCAAGCTCCGCCTCCTGGGTTCATGTCATTCTCAAACTTTTCTATAAATGTAAAGGTATACAAAAATAAAAAAAAAAACTACAAATACAAAGAAATAGAATTTATGATGTAGACATTCAAATATCTATATAGAAATGAGTTTAATAAAATATGAAGTAAAATTTGGGAGATATTAATTTATGATTTGGTAGTCAAGCTTACATCAAAGTTGATCTTAAATGTAATTCCTGTTATCAATTCAGAAAGCAATGACTCACTTCTTAGAAGAATTTGAGTTTACTTCGATTATTTTAATGCTTTGTTATAAGTTTTCTTTGGTAACCAGCTTTTAATCTGTGAACTTTTGTTCATTTAGATCAAGATAGGTATGATATTTTCTTATTCACAAATAACAGTTATAGTCCCACATATGAGTGAGAACAATGTTACTAAATCAGTGATTAAAAACAATAAAGTTACAATGATTCAGGCTATACACCTTATAAGTACGCTGGTCCAATTATATATATATATTTTTTTCTCACTGAATTGACCTTGATCCTTACAGTGACTTAATTTTTTTTGTGTGTAGACACAAATTTTATTTTATGCCACAATAAAAATATTTATGTAATTTTACTATATAATTAACAAATGATTAATTCATAACTGGCTATTAAATGGTGCTGAGTGTTTATATTAGTACTTATACTCTTAGGGAATTATATGCTTTAATTAAAATATATGCATTACCTGCTTTCCAGTAGCCTCATATTCTGCATAAGGAGACATGATTAACACATCAACAATTGGACAGAAATATGCCAAATTAGATTATTAATTAGAAACTATGAGCTACAGAATACGAAAGTGATAATTTAGCCAAGAGAGGATATTGTGAAATAAAATAATTGGAGAAATATTTATGAAACATATTATAATTTAGATAAATCCTGAAAGAAAATATTAGGAAAAATAAAGAGAAAAGGAATAATGTTAGGTGGGGAAGAATGTGTAACATTTAACAAAGATACAAAATAAGAATGATAAGGATGTATTTAGATTGCAAAGAAAAAATGTTTTTTGACCATATAGAGAGGAACTATGAGGAATGAGAATGATTAAGCAGTATAGTACCATATAATAGATGGTCTTAAATCGATTCAACAAATAAAATGGTTCATAAGTGCAATAAGCTTAGTCAAAGTATTGTATTAGAAGTATTGTGGTAGAAATCTTTTTTGTTGGTAAAACATAGTAATTGTATTTATGAGTTGCATGTGATCATTTGTTATATGAATACAACATAGAATGGTGAAATCAAGGTAATAAGGATATCCATCATCTCAAATATTTATTATTTCTTTGTGTTGGGAACATTCTAAATTTTCTCTTCTAGCTATTTTGAATTATACAATAAATATTGATAACTATAGTCACCCTATAGTGCTATTGAACACTAGAACTGTCTATCTAACTATATTTTTGTGTCAGTTTACTAACCTGTCTTTATTCCTATCTCCACCACCACTCTTCCTCACCTTTGGTAACCACCATTGTATTCTATATCCCCATGAAATTAACTGTATTTTAGTCCCATATGAGTGAGAACATGCAATATTTGCCTTTCTGTCCCTGGTTTATTGCACTTAACATATCCTCCAGACTCATCCATGTTACTGCAAATGATAGAATTTCATTCTTTTTTTATGGATGAATAATATTTCATTGTGTATATATACCACATATTTGTTTCCATCCTAAGGACTTAGTATTTAACACATCAGAGAAATACAATATTGCAACTAAGTCATACCATTTCAAATGACAGAAAGTGTTTCGAAAAATTATGAAGTAAATATTATAATATTAATATAATTATTTTCTCCTTTATTACTTCAGATGAGTGCAACCTGGTGATTGTAATTCTGATTTGTGTTCTATTTCCACACAAAACAACATATATAGGAAGGTTAATAAAATCACACAATTCTTATGTGCTTTTAAAAGTATTGTATATAAAGCCAGTGTTCAAGTTATCTTTACTATGTTATAAATATTAAAATTGTCATGAGGCTATTTAGTACTTTATTGATTTACAATCGAACCAAGTGTCACATTAATTGAAATTCCAGATGAAATTCTTCTAATTTAACTCAAAAGCCTTTTAAAATAAAGGTTTCATTGATTAAAATGCATAGGTCATTTTTCTCTAGGATGTAGAAAATTGAAAAGAACATTACTCTGCATCTTGGAAAAAAAAAAAAAAGAATAACATGCAAAATCACTACTATTCTTAAAAATGACAGAAAGCTGAGGTCCTAGGACAACCAATGGCCAGGCACAAGCAGTGACTCCCGAGACAACATGGTAGAACATAGTGTAGGCCACTGTAAGAGTAGGCAAGAAGAAATCAGATAAAGTTTAAACAAATTGCTAAAGGTCAGGTATGGGATAGTGGGACAGTATGAGATCCCTGAGAGCACCAGACAAAAGAGCTCTTTGCAGATCATGTTCTCATGAATGTCCACCTAGTATTCATGAGAAAGACACAGGGAAGAAGAGATATCCAGAAAGCCTCTGTCAATGGTGCAGGTGTGAAGGAACAGTGCCTGCAGCTGTGGGAAAGGAACATGACCTCGACCTTACCTGGAAGCTTCTCTCATAGAGTAAGATAAAAAAATAAAAGTAAAAAATAAACAACTATAACCTTGCACTTGCAGAAGGGACAGAGAACAGTCCTGGGCCCAGGATCCTATAATAGTAACATTGCAAGTCACTGTAGAGCACCAGAGTAGCAGCAAATCCCAAGCCCTGCTCAATACCTCACTATACTGAATCAATGAAGCCCAACTCTCTCTCACTTAATGGTCCAAATGAGGTCAAGTCCAGGTGCTGGGTAGGCCATGTTTGGTGAGTGAAAATTACAAATTGATGATTAAACACTGTATAGAGTCACAAATTAATATTGTAATTATTTATTTATTTTAGTTTTAAAAATAGATACATTTCGGCCGGGGGTGGTGACTCATGCCTGTAATCTCAATGCTTTGGTAGGCCAAGGTGGGCGGATCACCTGAGGTTGGGAGTTCAAGACCAGCCTGACCAACATGAAGAAACCCCGTCTCTACTACAAATACAAAATTAGCTAGGCATGGTGGCACATGCCTGTAATCCCAGCTCAGTAGACTGAGGCAGGAGAATCCTTTGAACCCGGGAGCCAGAGGTTGTGGTGAACCGAGATCATGCCACTGTACTCCAGCCTGGGCAACAAGAGTGAAACTCTGTCTCAAAGAGAAACAAAAAAGATAAATTTCTATGTGAATTTAGAAATTTGTGTTCAGACATTCTCACTTAAGTATTTTGTCATCTTCATTTTCAGAATGTCTTTAAAGACCAGTAAAAAAATAACTCCAGGGATTGCTGTATATAGATATCAAGATTATATTGTTCCAGACTAGCTAGTGGACTAGTAATTCACCATTTAGTAAATTTATTCTAAATATGGCCATATTTTCCTAGATGTGACTCAGATTAAATTTTCTTTTTGCCAATTGTGTGTGTGTGTCTGTGTCTGTGTGTGCATTGGTGTGTTTGTGTGTTTAGGAAGACTGCTAGCATAAAATTTCAAAATCTCAAATATACCACTTTGCTCCTAAACAACATAAGACTGTTACTGTTTTCTAAAAACGTATGAACAAATTTTACTTCTACGGATTTTAGGCAGCCATACAAATAAAATTATGCCTTATATATTTGCAAAACCAATTACATAGCAAACTTCCACTAAATTATATTATATTGTGTATCCATTGTCTTACATACAGTGGAACTCTATTCAAAATATTCAGTACAATAAAAATATTATTTGGTGCATTACTCCATCAAATGTTTACCAAAATAAGTGTGACATTTACAAAGGAACTGGTTATATCAAGGATACATCAGTTCCTTGTATTTTCTAAGGTGAGTATAAGCACCAGAACCAGAGGCTTTAGGCAAATGTGATAGGTTATCTGCTGTAATTACAATCAGTAGTTAGTGGTGCTCATTTCAAAGTAGGTACAATGTCTAATTTATTGGCAAGAGTGTAGGTGCTAATTTTGCTTGTAAATGAAAAGAACAAGTGTTTGCCAATTAAATCAAGCAGCTGCTTCGCAGTCAGTAATACTAATAGCTACCAACAGAACCCTAAGCCATTACTCTCAGTGTTTAAGGAACTGCGTTTAATATGTAATAAACTATAACCCTGATTCCTTAAAAATGTTGGGCTGAAATTTAGTTATTCAACTTTAATTGACCTCTCAGTGGCTCCTCTGCAATTATTAAGTAGGGTAGAGCTAAGATTGAAAAACTACACTCAATAGAGATTGGCATACCATTATACTAAATGCAGGCATGCTGGATATACCTGTGATTTACCTTCATATTTAAAATATTTTATGTGTTCAGATTTTCTGTTATTGAGTTTAGGATGGTTTTACCTATCTGTTTTAGTTATAAAGAATACTACTAGTCTACTTATTCTTTTCTATATATTGTTACCCAAATAACATCCTTAGTTGATGAAAATGATGGGAAACTATAAATGTAATCCCAATTTTTTAAGGCAAGTAACTGAATACTACACATCTTGACAACTGTATAGAATTATCTTTAAAATGTTATAATTTGTAAAATATTGAAAAGTTTGATGTCAGCCTGTGTTCTGGTCGTAGGAAGGTTTAGTTCTTTTGGAAGTATATTAAAAGTTCGTCTACTGAGTCTAAAATAATAATGACTTCCTGTCAAAATGTGTGTCATAATTAGAACTATTAACTACCCTTGCTTCATTACTTTAAAACACCATCAACTTGAAATGGAATTTTCAAATAGGGATTTAAAAGCAAACTGAATACACAAATACGTAGTTCACAACAACATCAAACAAAACTTGTCTTGGGGCATTTTTAGCTGGTACTTGGAAGCACCATCTTTTATATGATGTCCATAGTAAAAGTCTGTCGATTTCTATGTGGCATCCATGATGAAACTGAATTTCAAACAAATATAATTTTTACTGTCACCGCATTTAAGATTATACTTGGCAAAAGTCAAGCATCTGTAGTCACAAAACTGAATATAACCAAATATAAGTTCAATCTACAGCACATACAGAATTGTTGACAGCTATATTAGGTATACAGAAGAAGTAAACATTTCATAACATTATAGTTAAATTTAACTGACTAAATATTTTGTCTGTTTAGAAATTACAGTATAATAATTAAATAATGTAAACGTTTCAATTTTTAACCAAAAATATTTACTTAGAGAGTGTTACTGGAATGTTATCAAGGAGGATCATAACAATCTCTCTTAGCAGCAAGTTAGGTGACTTTTATTATTTTATTGAAAGCTTTGAAAAATTGTCAAAGCTTAGAATTTTATAACTTTTTGCAGTAGTTACAAAGAACAATGACTAAAGGTGATACAATATTTATAATAGCATTAAAACATGGATATGAGGAAAAGATTAAGACAATTCTGATTATGGTATGACCATACTAAAATAATGTTTAAACAGTATATCTACAAGGAATATTTTTGAAATGTTGAAACTGTTACACATTCTTGTATATTTATAATATAGATATTGCTTGAAAATATTTTGTCATAGATGAAAAATGTGCAGAGGTATATTATTTTTCTATTGCTTTGTAATTAATTACCAACATTTTAGCAGCTTCAAACAGGAAAATATTACCTCGCAGTATCTGTAGGTCAGAAGCCAAGCAGCACATGGTTGGGAGGTCTGCTTAAGGTATCAAAAACTGAGACCAAGAGGTTGGCATCATCTGACATCAGATTTCTGATCTGGAGGTTCTTTGGAAAGTCCACCTCCGCATTTAATTCCAAGGCAGCGAATTCAGTTGCTTGCCTTTGTAAGACAAAGGTCTCCATTTCCTTTCTGACTGTTACCTAAGGACCACTCACAGGTTCTAAAGGCCACCTGCATTATGTGCCACAAGGCCCCTTCCATCTTTAAGCCAGTAAGATTGCATCAATTTTTTCCTCTCTTCTGTCTCGGGCTCAGTTTTAAAGAGTTTGTATGATTAGGTCAGGCTCACACAGATAATTTCTCTATTGTTAGATATATCAATTTGGAAATTTAATTTACATCTTCAAAATTGCTTTATAACAGTTCCCAGACTACTGTGTCATTGAATAATTGGACAGAAGTGGTACAGAGACCTGAAAATATTTGAGACCATCTCCAAATTGTCTATAATAAGAGGCAAATCCTTTCATTTCAAAATGAATTCTTTCTTTCATGAAAATAAATTAATCAACCTTAAGAAAATATTATGATATTCAGAGAAGAAAATAATGACTAAACTGTATATATTTTTACTTTTTAGAAAGTAATAAGTCCCTTAAACTGACATAATTTTAAGCAGAAGTGGCTATCACAGAAAAGGGAGTGTTCTGGACTGTGCCTTTAGAATTTTGTGCCTAGTCAGAATTTTGGGAATATTTTAATTAAAGGATGGCATTTATTTATTTATTTATTTTTTTCTGTATCTGTTTGCTTGGATGTGACTACAGAACTACAGAATAAGACTGAACAATGTGGTCTCTTTATTTATTCAGTTAAATGTGTAATGAATAGGACCCTCTCATCATATCGAGTATGAAGGAAATGCATAGAGACCTCTTGGTTAGGTTAGCATGAATTAGTGTCCAATGCATCTATTTCATCTGAGCGGTTTGTTGACACATAGTTTAAAACACATTTCTGAAGATGAAATCTTACGTTTTATCCTATCTGAAAATCTGTGATCTCATATTTTGTTGTTATGTAATACATGTGCACGTTTATCTGAACTGAGTTTAAGTGTTTTGTAAACAGTCTTCTTATTGGATCCAGGACTATTTTACCTCCTCACAGTCAAGCTAAGAATGGTTGAAAGTGTAATGAGGCTGATTTTCAGGAGTAAGCAGAGTAAACAAAAAATCTTGCTGAATTTCCATTCAATTTACATAATTGAAATTACTGAGTCTTTTGAGATTGTTGTTGTTGTTGAGACACGGTCTTGCTCTGTTGTCCAGTCTAGATTGCAGTGGCGAGATCACGGCTTACTTCAGTCTTGACTTCATAGGCTCAAGTGTTCCCCTCACCTCAGTCCCCCAAGTAGTTGGGGCAAGAGGTGCATGCCACCATGCACTGTTTTTTGTTTGTTTGTTTGTTTTGTTTTGTTTTGTTTGTTTTTTAGAAATGGGGATTACTGTTTTTCCCAGACTGGTCTTAAACTCCTGGGCTTGAGTAATCAACCCACGTTGGCCTCCCAAAGTGCTTGGATTACTGGCATGCACCACTCAACTCAGGCAAGTTTTTTTTTTTTTTAACTTTTATTTTAGAATCAGGGTTACATGTACAGGTTTGTTATATAGGTAATTGTGTGTCACAGAAGTGTGGTGTACAAATTATTTCATCACTCAGGTAATAAGCACAGTACCCAATAGGTCATTTTTCTATTCTTTCCCTCCTCTCACACCACCCTGAAGTAGACCCTGCTGTCTCTTGTTCCCTTCTTTATATCCATGTGTTCTCAAAGTTTAGCTCCAATTTATGAATGAGAACACGTGGTGTTTGGTTTTCATTTCTTGTATTAGTTTGGTTAGGATAATGGCCTTCAGCTGTATCTTGTTGCCGCAAAGAACATGATTTCATTCTCTTTTATGCCTGTGTAATATTCCATGGTGGTTATATACCACATTTTCTTTATCCAATCTGTCATAGATGAACATTTAAGTTGATTCCATGTCTTTGCCATTGTGAACAGTGCTGTGATGCACATAGACATGCATGTGTCTTTGGCAGAATGACTTATATTCCTTTGGGTATATACACAATAATGTAATTACTGGGGAGAATAGTAATTCTGTTTTAAGTTCTTTGGGAAATTACACTGCTTTTCACAATGACTGAACTAATTTACATTCCAAGACGCAGTGTATGTGTGTCTTTTCTCTGCAACCTCAACAGCATTTAATTCACATATTTACATCAAATTGATTTTTGGCAAAGCTACCAAGAACATCTAAATTAGTGCGGGAAAACTGAATATCAATATGCAGAAAAATGAAACGGGACCCCTATCTCTCAGTTGATTCAAAAATCAACTCAAGATGGATTAGAGGCTTAAATATAAGACCAGAAACTATAAAACTACTAGAAGAAACATATGGGAAACATCTCAGGACATTGGTCTAGGCTAAAATTTTATTGCTAACATATCAAAAGCATAGGCAACTAAAGCAAAAATAGACAGATAGAACTTAATTAAACTAAAAAGGTTTGTCACAGCAAAGAATACTATCAACAGACTGAAGAGACAATCAGTTAAATTCACGAAAATATCTGCCAATGATTAATCCAGTAAGGAACTAATATACAGAATATACAAGGGACTAAAGAAACTCAACAGTTAAAGAATTAATAATAATCTCATTAAAAAGTGAGACACTAATAGATAATTCTCTTCATAGTATTTAAATGCAAATCTTAACAAAAAAACATAAATTTGCTTATACTTGAGTATGAATGACATAAATTTTTGCTATCACCCAAGGTAGCAACATTTAATGATTCTCAAATTCTATCCAAAATTTGTCTGTAGAACATGAGACATTGATAAAGAGGTTGATCAGATCTATGATGCTGTTTTGTGGATTCCAAGTAGTCTTTTGGAGGCCTTTGAAATCACATTGTGTACTATACATTCAAAACATTGACAATGTATAAAAATGGAACAATTGCTTTCCTAAAGGGATTGGAATACCGAAATATTTTCAATAACAATATTTTTCTTTTATGTCAGCATATAATATTCTGCAGGTAACCAGGTTACAATTTTGCATCCCATTTTTGCAAAGTGTATCTTTTTATCATACTTTTTCAAACTATGTAACTGTCAAAGCAGAAATGAATCCTTAGGTGTTAACAAAGTTTACACTTTGTGCAAATATTGGTATTTGTGGAGTTAGCTTTCCAACCAGTCTAAAATAATGATATGCATCGAGAAATATGACAAACAATATTCCTCCATAAATATTGACCATAATTATATGAGATGGATTGGTGTATATTATGGAAATATTTAAAAATGCTTATTTGCTTTCTTGTTCACTTCTTTTAGTTAACACTTTAGGTGATACAAATACTTACTATCACTTGGTGTGTCTTCCCCAGCTGGGAGCAGCAGGAGTGGATAGAGTCAATATTTTCCTATTAGCAAATGAATGTCTATATTATTTGATTTTTTTTTTCTTTTTGCCTTATACATAGCTTGAAATAAAAATTTGAAGACATTTCAAACCAATTTATTCTTTTGTTGGTGAATTTTTGGGAAAATTTGATTTTTAACTTTCTTAGAGATTAGAACATCCAGTTAAGATTTCATCCACAGGCATCAGTCCTTTAAAAAATTTAGTTGTAGAGTACAATTGGTACTGCATGACAGCGTTTTGATCACATAAGGTTATAATGGAGTGGAAAATTCCTATCCCTGAATGACATTGTAGTTGTCATAACATCATAGCACAACACATTACCTTTTCTATGTTTAAATAGTTAACACACAATACTTACCATTACACTACAATAGCCTACAGTATTTAGTATGATAATGATTGTACAGTTTTGAAGCCTAGAAGCAATAGGCTGTACTAAATAGCCTAGGTGTGTAGTGGGTTTGTGGAAGTATGCCCTGTAATGTTCATGCAACAATAAAATTGCCAAAAGATACATTTTTCCGAATTTATTCCACTTGTTAAGTGATGTGTGGCTGTAATGAGTCATGCCTTTTATCTCTGAGATGTTATAAATTTTTACATCTCAGATATAACTATCAATTCAATATTCTAGCTTCCAAATCCAAATTTGTAAGAATCCTTATTATTTTAAAATAAGGAATTCTGCTACCTCACAGAAGTAGTTAAGTTAGAATGACCACTGTAGCTGCTGGGAGTTTTTTTGTTTTGTTTTGAGAAAAAAAGGCAGAAGTATCAAACTTAGTTGTGACATTAAAATTAAAAGAAAAATGGTCAGTGTGGCAGAAACACGAGAGTTAAGAAATTCTGGGGTCTGAGGTTAGTTACATGTCAAAAAGACTTACAATTTCAGTTTAGTGACATACATCTTCCTTGACCTCTTTGACCAACTATACAGCCTAAGCCCACATGACATAGAAAATAGAGACTAGACTTCATGCATCTCTCTCTTAAAATCACATGTATTTTCTCTTCATTTCTTTTCATCTATCCTAAACACAGATGTCTGATCTGCCTTACTCAATGCATATATAGCAAAGAAAAGATGTCAATTAAAATATTAGTAAAAAGTAATGAAGAAATTCTGTCATCTATAGGCTTATCTAAAGTTTGTTTCTTTTTAATCATGTATTTTTTTCCTGGAATAACTAAGCCTAATTCTTGCCCATGATCATGTCTGGAGTTTTTAGAAACCACTGCAGCCAGATTCTTACTGGCCTGGTTTTCTGTTATCCATTTCAGTGATGTAGTACATTTTTGGCAACATTTTAATTTCAGGATTTTTTTTTTTTTGAGATGGAGTCTCACTCTGTCGCCCGGGCTGGAGTGCAGTGGCCGGATCTCAGCTCACTGCAAGCTCCGCCTCCCGGGTTTACGCCATTCTCCTGCCTCAGCCTCCCGAGTAGCTGGGACTACAGGCGCTCGCCACCTCGCCCGGCTAGTTTTTTTGGGTTTCACCGTGTTCGCCAGGATGATCTCGATCTCCTGACCTCATGATCCGCCCATCTCGATTTCAGGATTTTTAAATAAGCATTAACGGAAGAGAAAAAGAGAGCGTGTTTGAACAATAAAAATTATGGTAAGGCGGAGCAAGATGGCCGAATAGGAGCAGCTCCAGTCTCCAACTCCCAGCGCGAGCGACACAGAAGACCGGTGATTTCTGCGTTTTCAACTGAGGTACTGGGGTCATCTCGCTAGGGAGTGCCGGACAATCGGTGCTGGTCAGCTGCTGCAGCCTGACCAGCGTGAGCTGAAGCAGGGCGAGGCATCGCCTCACCTGGAAGTGCAAGGGGGAAAGGAATCCCTTTTTCCTAGCCAGGGGAACTGAGACACACAACACCTGGAAGATCGGGTAACTCCCACCCCAATACTGCGCTTTAAGGAAACAGGCACACCAGGAGAATATATCCCACACCTGGCCGGGAGGGTCCCACGCCCAGGGAGCCTCCCTCACTGCTAACACAGCCTTCTGCAGCGATCTATCCGCAAGGCAGCAGCGAGGCTGGGGGAGGGGCGCCCGCCATTGCTGAGGCTTAAGTAGGTAAACAAAACCGCTGGGAAGCTCGAACTGGGTGGAGCTCACAGCAGCTCAAGGAAGCCTGCCTGTCTCTGTAGACTCTACCTCTGCGGACAGCGCACAGCTGCAGTCCATTAGGGGAAAGAGCGGGGGCGGTGCAGACGCGAACGACTCTGCCTGACAGCTTTGGGGAGAGCCGTGGATCTCCTAATGCGGAGGTTGAGATCCGAGAACGGACAGACTGCCTGCTCAGGTGGGTCCCTGACCCCTGAGTAGCCCAGCTGGGAGACATCCCCCACTAGGGGCAGTCTGACACCCCACACCTCACAGGGTGGCGTCACCCCTGAGAGGAAACTTCCAAAGAAAGAATCAGACAGGTACACTCGCTGTTCAGCAATATTCTATCTTCGGCAACCTCTGCTGCTGATTCCCAGGCAAACAGGGTCTGGAGTGGACCTCAAGCAATCTCCAACAGACCAACAGACAGTCCTTCTGACTGTCAGACGGAAAACTATCAAACAGGAAGGACACCTATACCAAAACCCCATCCGTACGTCACCATCATCAAAGTCCAGAGACAGATAAAACCACAAAGATGGGGAAGAAGCAGGGCAGAAAAGCTGGAAATTCAAAAAATAAGAGCGCATCTCCCCCTGCAAAGGAGCGCAGCCCATCGCCAGCAACGGATCAAAGCTGGTCAGAGAATGACTTTGACGAGATGAGAGAAGAAGGCTTCAGTCCATCAAACCTCTCAGAGCTAAAGGAGGAATTACGTACCCAGCGCAAAGAAACTAAAAATCTTGAAAAAAAGTGGAAGAATTGACAGCTAGATTAATTAATGCAGAGAAGATCATAAACGAAATGACAGAGATGAAAACCATGACACGAGAAATACGTGACAAATGCACAAGCTTCAGTAACCGACTCGATCAACTGGAAGAAAGAGTATCAGCGATTGAGGATCAAATGAATGAAATGAAGCGAGAAGAGAAACCAAAAGAAAAAAGAAGAAAAAGAAATGAACAAAGCCTGCAAGAAGTATGGGATTATGTAAAAAGACCAAATCTACGTCTGATTGGGGTGCCTGAAAGTGAGGGGGAAAATGGAACCAAGTCGGAAAACACTCTTCAGGATATCATCCAGGAGAACTTCCCCAACCTAGTAGGGCAGGCCAACATTCAAATTCAGGAAATACAGAGAACGCCACAAAGATACTCCTCCAGAAGAGCAACTCCAAGACACATAATTGCCAGATTCACCAAAGTTGAAATGAAGGAAAAAATCTTAAGGGCAGCCAGAGAGAAAGGTCGGGTTACCCACAAAGGGAAGCCCATCAGAATAACAGAAGACCTCTCGGCAGAAACTCTACAAGCCAGAAGAGAGTGGGGGCCAATATTCAACGTTCTTAAAGAAAAGAATTTTCAACCCAGAATTTCATATCCAGCCAAACTAAGCTTCATCAGTGAAGGAGAAATAAAATCCTTTACAGATAAGCAAATGCTTAGAGATTTTGTCACCACCAGGCCTGCCTTACAAGAGACCCTGAAGGAAGCCCTAAACATGGAAAGGAACAAGCGGTACCAGCCATTGCAAAAACATGCCAAAATGTAAAGACCATCGAGGCTAGGAAGAAACTGCATCAACTAACGAGCAAAATAACCAGTTAATATCATAATGACAGGATCAAGTTCACACATAACAATATTAACCTTAAATGTCAATGGACTAAATGCTCCAATTAAAAGACACAGACTGGCAAACTGGATCAAGAGTCAAGACCCATCAGTCTGCTGTATTCAGGAGACCCATCTCACATGCAGAGACATACATAGGCTCAAAATAAAGGGATGGAGGAAGATCTACCAAGCAAATGGAGAACAAAAAAAAGCAGGGGTTGCAATCCTAGTCTCTGATAAAACAGACTTTAAACCATCAAAGATCAAAAGAGACAAAGAAGGCCATTACATAATGGTAAAGGGATCAATTCAACAGGAAGAGCTAACTCTCCTAAATATATATGCACCCAATACAGGAGCACCCAGATTCATAAAGCAAGTCCTTAGAGACCTACAAAGAGACTTAGACTCCCATACAATAATAATGGGAGACTTCAACACTCCACTGTCAACATTAGACAGATCAACGAGACAGAAAGTTAACAAGGATATCCAGGAATTGAACTCATCTCTGCACCAAGCGGACCTAATAGACATCTATAGAACTCTCCACCCCAAATCAACAGAATATACATTCTTCTCAGCACCACATCGCACTTATTCCAAAATTGACCACATAATTGGAAGTAAAGCACTCCTCAGCAAATGTACAAGAACAGAAATTATAACAAACTGTCTCTCAGACCACAGTGCAATCAAACTAGAACTCAGGACTAAGAAACTCAATCAAAACCGCTCAACTACATGGAAACTGAACAACCTGCTCCTGAATGACTACTGGGTACATAACGAAATGAAAGCAGAAATAAAGATGTTCTTTGAAACCAATGAGAACAAAGATACAACATACCAGAATCTCTGGGACACATTTAAAGCAGTGTGTAGAGGGAAATTTATAGCACTAAATGCCCACAAGAGAAAGCAGGAGAGATCTAAAATTGACACTCTAACATCACAATTAAAAGAACTAGAGAGGCAAGAGCAAACACATTCAAAAGCTAGCAGAAGGCAAGAAATAACTAAGATCAGAGCAGAACTGAAGGAGATAGAGACACAAAAAACCCTCCAAAAAATCAATGAATCCAGGAGTTGGTTTTTTGAAAAGATCAACAAAATTGACAGACCGCTAGCTAGACTAATAAAGAAGAAAAGAGAGAGGAATCAAATAGACGCAATAAAAAATGATAAAGGGGATATCACCACCGACCCCACAGAAATACAAACAACCATCAGAGAATACTATAAATGCCTCTACGCAAATCAACTAGAAAATCTAGAAGAAATGGATAATTTCCTGGACACTTACACTCTCCCAAGACTAAACCAGGAAGAAGTTGAATCCCTGAATAGACCAATAGCAGGCTCTGAAATTGAGGCAACAATTAATAGCCTACCCACCAAAAAAAGTCCAGGACCAGATGGATTCACAGCTGAATTCTACCAGAGGTACAAGGAGGAGCTGGTACCATTCCTTCTGAAACTATTCCAATCAATAGAAAAAGAGGGAATCCTCCCTAACTCTTTTTATGAGGCCAACATCATCCTGATACCAAAGCCTGGCAGAGACACAACAAAAAGAGAGAATTTTAGACCAATATCCCTGATGAACATCGATGCAAAAATCCTCAATAAAATACTGGCAAACCGGATTCAGCAGCACATCAAAAAACTTATCCACCATGATCAAGTGGGCTTCATCCCTGGGATGCAAGGCTGGTTCAACATTCGCAAATCAATAAACGTAATCCAGCATATAAACAGAACCAAAGACAAGAACCACATGATTATCTCAATAGATGCAGAAAAGGCTTTTGACAAAATTCAACAGCCCTTTATGCTAAAAATGCTCAATAAATTTGGTATTGATGGAACGTACCTCAAAATAATAAGAGCTATTTATGACAAACCCACAGCTAATATCATACTGAATGGGCAAAAACTGGAAAAATTCCCTTTGAAAACTGGCACAAGACAGGGATGCCCTCTCTCACCACTCCTATTCAACATAGTGTTGGAAGTTCTGGCTAGGGCAATCAGGCAAGAGAAAGAAATCAAGGGTATCCAGTTAGGAAAAGAAGAAGTCAAATTGTCCCTGTTTGCAGATGACATGATTGTATATTTAGAAAACCCCATTGTCTCAGCCCAAAATCTGCTTAAGCTGATAAGCAACTTCAGCAAAGTCTCAGGATACAAAATTAATGTGCAAAAATCACAAGCATTCTTATACACCAGTAACAGACAAGCAGAGAGCCAAATCAGGAATCAACTTCCATTCACAATTGCTTCAAAGAGAATCAAATACCTAGGAATCCAGCTTACAAGGGATGTCAAGGACCTCTTCAAGGAGAACTACAAACCACTGCTCAGTGAAATCAAAGAGGACACAAACAAATGGAAGAACATACCATGCTCATGGATAGGAAGAATCAATATCGTGAAAATGGCCATACTGCCCAAGGTGATTTATAGATTCAATGCCATCCCCATCAAGCTACCAATGACTTTCTTCACAGAATTGGAAAAAACAGCTTTAAAGTTCATATGGAACCAAAAAAGAGCCCGCATTGCCAAGACAATCCTAAGTCAAAAGGACAAAGCTGGAGGCGTCACGCTACCTGACTTCAAACTATACTACAAGGCTACAGTAACCAAAACAGCATGGTACTGGTACCACAACAGAGATATAGACCAATGGAACAGAACAGAGTCCTCAGAAATAATACCACACATCTACAGCCATCTGATCTTTGACAAACCTGAGAGAAACAAGAAATGGGGAAAGGATTCCCTATTTAATAAATGGTGCTGGGAAAATTGGCTAGCCATAAGTAGAAAGCTGAAACTGGATCCTTTCCTTACCCCTTATACAAAGATTAATTCAAGATGGATTAGAGACTTAAATGTTAGACCTAATACCATAAAAACCCTAGAAGAAAATCTAGGTAGTACCATTCAGGACCTAGGCATGGGCAAGGACTTCATGTCTAAAACACCAAAAGCAACGGCAGCAAAAGCCAAAATTGACACATGGGATCTAATTAAACTAAAGAGCTTTTGCACAGCTAAAGAAACTACCATCAGAGTGAACAGGCAATCTACAGAATGGGAAAAAATTTTTGCAACCTACTCATCTGACAAAGGGCTAATATCCAGAATCTACCAAGAACTCAAACAAATATACAAGAAAAAAACAAACAACCCCATCAAAAAGTGGGGAAAGGATATGAACAGACATTTCTCAAAAGAAGATATCCATACAGCCAACAGACACATGAAAAAATGCTCATCATCACTGGCCATCAGAGAAATGCAAATCAAAACCACAATGAGATACCATCTCACACCAGTTAGAATGGCAATCATTAAGAAGTCAGGAAACAACAGGTGTTGGAGAGGATGTGGAGAAATAGGAACACTTTTACACTGTTGGTGGGATTGTAAACTAGTTCAACCATTATGGAAAACAGTATGGCGATTCCTCAAGGATCTAGAACTAGATGTACCATATGACCCAGCCATCCCACTACTGGGTATATACCCAAAGGATTATAAATTACTCTACTACAAAGACACATGCACATGTATGTTTATTGCGGCACTATTCACAATAGCAAAGACTTGGAATCAACCCAAATGTCCATCTGTGACAGACTGGATTAAGAAAATGTGGCACATATACACCATGGAATACTATGCAGCCATAAAAAAGGATGAGTTTGCGTCCTTTGTAGGAACATGGATGCAGCTGGAAACCATCATTCTTAGCAAACTATCACAAGAAGAGAAACCAAACACCGCATGTTCTCACTCATAGGTGGGAACTGAACAATGAGATCACTTGGACTCGGGAAGGGGAACATCACACACTGGGGCCTATCATGGGGAGGGGGGAGGAGGGAGGGATTGCATTGGGGAGTTATACATGATATAAACGTCATGCACATGTACCCTAGAACTTAAAGTATAATAAAAAAAAAAAAAAAAGAAAAAAAAAAAAAAAGAAGAAAGAAAGAAAACAAAACAAAAAAAAATTATGGTAAATAGTATTAAATATTAACAAATAACATAATTTCATTGAGTGTTATATTTAAAGTATAATTTTCTCTGGTTTTAATTTTCATAGTAATGATATATATAAAGTATAATGATCAGACTGATAGGAACAAATTGTGGCATTTTAATTAGGATCAATAGCTCACTTTTAAAGGTAATTAATTTGGTTACTTTGTCTACTCTAAAACTTAACTTTTGAAAATAATAAATGAAATGAGTGTATTGAATAGTCCATGTAGTTTTCTTGATACATAATATTTGTACATACTTATATAGTACATGTGATATTTTGTTTCATGCATAGACTTTATATGATCAAGTCAGACTATTTGGGACATTTATCACTCGAGTAAAATTCTATGTTTTGGGAACATTTCAATCCTCTATTCTAGCTATTTTGAAATATACAATACATTGTGATTAACTATAGTCACCATATTCAGCTATCAAACATTGGAAATTAGTCCTTCTATCTAACTGTATTTTTACACCCATTAACCAACTTCTCTTTATCACTCCCTCTCTCCACACACACATCCTTCCCAACTTCTGTTGTCTATTATTTTACTCTATACTTTCATGAAATCAACTTTGTAACTTCCATATGTGAGTGAGAATATGCAATATTTGTCTTTCTGGGCCTGGCTATTTTTCTTAACATGATGACCTCTAGTTCCATCCATGTTGTGGCAAATGGAATGATTTTATTTTGTTTGTTCATTGTAATTATCTTTTTTTGAGATGGAGTCTCACTCTGTTGCCCAGGCTGGAGTGCAGTGGTGCGATCTTGGCTCACTGCAACCTCCACCTCCTGGGTTCAAGAGATTCTCCTGCCTCAGCCTCCGGAGAAGCTGGGATTACCAGTAGCCACCACCACGGCTGGCTAATCTTTTATATTTTTAGTAGAGGCAGGGTTTCGCCATCTTGGCCAGACTGGTCTGGAACTCCTTACCTGAGGTGATCCACCTGTCTAGGCCTCTCAAAGTGCTAGAATTACAGGCATGAACCACCATGCCTGGCCAATTTTATTTATTTATTTTAATGGTGAAATTGTATTCCATTGTGAATATATACCACCATTTTGTTGTTGTTGCTTGGTTGGTTGGTTGGTTGGTGTTTGAGACAGGATCTGGCTTTGTCACCAAAGCTAGAGTGCAGTGGTGCAGTCTTGGCTCACTGCAACCTCTACATCCTAGGCTCAAGCCATCCACTCACCTCAGCCTTCCAAGTAGCTGGGACTACAAGTGTACGCCAGTACGTCCATCTAATTTTTTGTGTTTTCTGTAGAGACTGTGTCTCACCATATTGCCCAGTCTGTTGTCAAACTCCTGGGCTCAAGCTATCCTCCCACTTCGGCAACCTAAACTGCTGGAATTAAAGGCATGAGCCACCCTCCCCTGCCTACCATGTTTTCTTTATCCATTTGTCCACTTATGGACACAGGTTGATTCCATATTATGGCTATTTTGAATAGTGCTGCAATGAACATAGGAGTGAAGATGTCCCTTTGATATGCTGATTTTTTTTTGCCCCCTTTGGATAAATACCCACTAGGGGAATTGTTGGATTGTGTATTAATTCCATTTTTAGGTTTTATAAGAATCTCCACTCTTATTTTCATCATAGCTGTGCTAATTTACATTTTCACTAACAATGTATAAGAGTCCCCTTTTCTGCTTATCCTCACCAGCATCTGATATTTTTGATCATTTTAATAGTAGCCGTTCAAACTAGGGTAAGGTGATAATGAAATTTTATTTTGGTTTTGATTTGTATTTCCCTGATAATTGGTGATCAATTTTTATATATATGTTGGCCATTTTCCGTCATCTATTGAGAATTATCTATTAGTGTCTCACTTTTTAATGGGATTATTATTAATTCTTTAACTGTTGAGTTTCTTTAGTCCCTTGTATATTCTGTATATTAGTTCCTTATTGGATTAATCATTGGCAGATATTTTCGTGAATTTAACTGATTGTCTCTTCAGTCTGTTGATAGTATTCTTTGCTGTGACAACCTTTTTAGTTTAATTAAGTTCTATCTGTCTATTTTTGCTTTAGTTGCCTATGCTTTTGATATGTTAGCAATAAAATTTTAGCCTAGACCAATGTCCTGAGATGTTTCCCATATGTTCTTCTAGTAGTTTTATAGTTTCTGGTCTTATATTTAAGCCTCTAATCCATCTTGAGTTGATTTTTGAATCAACTGAGAGATAGGGGTCCAGTTTCATTTTTCTGCATATTGATATTCAGTTTTCCCGCACTAATTTAGATGTTCTTGGTAGCTTTGCCAAAAATCAATTTGATGTAAATATGTGAATTTATTTTTGAGTTCTCTATTCTGTTCCATTGGTCTGTGTGTCTATTTTGTACCAGTATCATGCTCTTTTGGTTCCTATAGCCTTATAATATATTTTAAAGTCAAGTGGTATGATGCCCTCTGCTTTGTACCACTTGCTCAAGATCACTTTGGCTATTTGGGCTTTTTGCGTCTTTGTTTTATACAAATTTTAGAATTATTTTTCTATCTCTATGAAAAATGACATTATTATTTTGATAGGGATTGCCTCAAATCTGTAGATTGCTTTCGGTAGTATGGTCATTAAATGATATTAATTCTTTTGATTTATGACCATGGAATGTCTTTCTATTTATTTTTGTCCTCTTAATTTTTTTTTCCTTAATGTCTCATGGTTTTCCTTGTAAAAGTATGTTACCTCCTTGGTTAAAAGTATTTCTAGGTATTTTGTTTATCTATTTACTTATTTATTTATTTATTTACTTATTTATTATAGCTATTGTCAGTAGGGCAGCCACCTTCATTTATTTCTCAACTAATTCTTTATTGGTGAATAGATATGATACTGATATTTGTAGGTCAATTTTGTATTCTAAAACTTCACTAAATTTATTTATCAAATGTAAGAGTTTTTTGTGGGATTCTTTAGGATTTCTTAGAAATGAGATCATATCATTTGCAAAGAAGGACAATTTGACTTCCTCTTTTCCAGTTAAGATGGCTTTTATTTTTTTCTCTTGCCTAATTACTCTGGCTATGACTTCCGGCATTATATTAAATTGGAGTGGTTAAAGTAAGCATCTTTGTCTTATTCCAGTTCTTACAGGAAAGACTTTTAGCATTTCCCATTCTTATGATTGTTATCTGTGGGCATGTCATATACAGACTTTATTATATTGAGGTATCTTCTTTCCATGCCTTGCTTGTTGAGAGTATTTTTCATAAAGGTATGTTGAATTTTATCAAATGCTTATTCTGCGTTTGTTGAGATGATCATATAGTTTTTGTTCTTCCTTCTGTTGAAATGATGTACCACACTTATTGATTTTCATGTATCAAACCATCTTTGCATCCCTGGTATAAGTCCCACTTGATCATAGGGTGTTAACTTTTTGACATGCTGTTGAATTTTATTTGCCAGTATTTAGTTGCAAATTTTGCATCAATGTTGTTCATCTGGACCCATAGTTTGTTTTGTTGTTGTTGTTGTTGTTGTGATCCTGTCTGGTTTGGTCTAAGAGTAATGCTGGCTTTGTGGCATGAGTTTCAGAGAATTTTCTCCGCTTCAATTTTTGTGAATAGTTTGAAGAGAATTGGTGTTAGTTCCTCTTGAAAGTTTGATATGACTTGACAGCAAAGTCATCTGGTCCTGGACCTTTTGTTTTGGGAAATGTTTTATTACTGATTCAATCTAATTACTGTTCATTGGTCTGTTCAGATTTTCTACTGTTTTTCCTGATTCAAAATCAATAGGCTGTATTTAGAAATCTATTCATTTTCTCTGCATGTTCCAATTTATTTGTGTATACATTTTCATAATAGTCTGTTATGATCTATTATATTTCTGTGGTATCAGTTGTAAAGTCTCCATTTTATTTTTTATTTTTCTATTTGGGTTATCTCTCTTTTTTTTCTTGGGTAAGCTCAGTTAGAAGTTCAATTTTTAAAAATCTTTTAAACAAAACAGATTTTTTATTTTCTGAATCTTTTGTATTCTTCCTTAGTCTCTCTTTTATTTTTGCTCTGATTTTTGTTGTTTCTTTCTTTCTAGAAACTTTGTGTTGAATTTGTTCTTGCTTCTCTAGTTCCTTTGTATGTATCATTAGATTGCTTGTTTGAAATCTTGACATAGTTTTGCTAACTCCCACAGGTTTTAGTATTTTGTGTTTTGATTTTCAATTATTTCAAAAAAAAAATGTGTTTTTTGCCTCACTTTCTTGACCCAATGGTCAGTTATCAGAATGTTGTTTAATTTTTGTGTATTTGTATGTTTTCCAAATCTCTTGCTATTGACTAGTCTCTAATAGTATTTCATTGTTGTCAAAAATATGCTTGATATAATTTTAATTTCAAAAATTTTTCTGAGACTTGTTTTGTGTGCTAACATGTAGTCATTTTTTGGAGAGTGTTTAATATAATGATAAGAATGTGTATGTGTCAATCTATGTATCCATAAATGTCTGCTAGGTCCATTTGTTCTAATGTGCAGTTTAAATCCAGTATTTTTATTTTTTTATTTTTTGTTATCTTTTTCTTGAGATGGTCTGTCGAATGCTGAGAGTGTGCTGATTAAGTCCTCAATGATTATTGTATTAAAATCTATCTCTCCTTTTAGATCTAATAATATGTTCTTGATATGTTTCAGTGCTCTTGTCTGGTGCATGTATGTTTAAAATTATTATATCCTCTGTCTAAATTAATTCCTTCATCCTTATGTAATGACATTCTTTTTCTCTTTTTACTCTTTGTGCCTTAAAGTCTGTTCCATCTGACATAAGTATAGCTGCTTCTGCTTGCTTTTTGTTTCTGTTTACATGGAGTATCTTTTTTGCATTCTTTTCTTATCGGTTTACATGTGTTTATAGTTGAAGTTTCTGGTAGGCAGCATATAGTTGGATAATTTAAAAAAATTCATTCTACCAATCTGTATCTTTTAGGAGGAAAGCTTAATCCATTTACAGTCAAAGATATTATTACAATATGGGATCTTATTCTTGTTATTCCATTCATTGATACATGGTTGTTTTGTATATTTTTGTTCCTTTCTTTCTCTCTTTTTTTTCTGTCATTGCATTTTGGTAGTTTTCTGTAAGGGTAATGCTATAGTTTGGCTGTGTCCCCACCCAAGTCTCATCTTGAATTGTAGTTCCCATAATCCCCACATGTCATGTGAGAGAGCTGGTGGAAGGTAATTTTATCATGGGGGTGGTTTTCTTCTTTGCTCTTCTCATAATAGTAAATAAGTCAGTCTCATGAGAACTAATGGTTTTACAAAAGAGCAGTTGCCCTGCACACACTCTCTTGCCTGCCACCATATAAAATGTGCCTTTGCTTCTCCTTCACCTTCCACTATGATCATGAGGCTTCCCCAGCCATGTGGAACTGTTCATTAAACCTCTTTTTCTTTATAAATTACCCAGTCTTGCATATGTCTTTATTAGCAGCATAACAACAGAGTAATACAGGTAAGACTTGATTCCATTTTGTTCTTATCTGTTTGTTCCACTATCAGTTTTATAAATTCATTTGTTTCCATGACATCAGATATTATTCTTTTGCTTCCAGTTGTAGGATTCCCTTAAGCAGTTCTTATAGGGTTGATCTATTGTTGATGCATTTCCTTAGCTTTTGCTTGTCTAAGAAAGATTTTCTGCTCATTTATGAAAGATAACTATGCTAGATATAGTATCCTTGGCTGTCAGTTTTTTTCTTTTCCTATTGGTAGTTTGAATATACCACCCTGTTCTTTCCTTGCCTGTAAGTTTTCTACTATAATGTTAGTTAAATAGAGGTCCCTCATGCGTTAGTAGACACTTTTGCTATTTTTATAACTCTCTCTGAATTAAGTTTTCATAATCTGACTCTAATGTTCTGAGAAGATCTTTTTGAAACGTTCTGTTTATAGATCTCTGAGCTTCCAGTGTTGAATGTTTAAATCTATTGCTAGACTTGGGAAGTTTTCAGCTATTATTTCATTATGTTAGTTTTCTATTCTTTTTTTTTTCTCTTTTTCTTATGTGACATCAACAATTTGAATATCTGATTATATTATGATGTCCCATATGTGACACAGACTTTGTTAATTATTTTTCATTATCTTTTAAATTTTTGTCAGACTGGCTTATTTCTATAGGCTTGTCCTCAATTTCTATAATTTTTCTCTCCTTTTGATCTAGGTTATTGTTCAAGCTTTCAAGTGTATTTTGTATTTTACTTAGTTAATTCTTCAGTTCTATAATTTCTGTTTGATTAGTTTTTATGACATCTATCTGTGGTTTCTCACTTATATTCTCAGTTGTTTTTCTGATTTACTTATATTGTTTTTTGGTATTGTCTTATATCTCAGGGAACTTCTTTCATGTCACTATATTACATTATTTTTTAGGATTGCATAAATTGATTTTTGATTGAAATCTGTTGATGGAGAATTATTGTGATCCTTTGGAGGTGTTATACTTCCTTGCTTTTTCATGTTTCATGTGTCCTTATATTAACATCTACACATCTGGCATAACAGTTGCTGCTTCTAATGTTTGGAATTTGCTTTTTTAGGAGAAGCCTTTTTTCTGAAGATTTATCTATAGTGTTGGCTGGATATGGCACTTTGGCTAAGATTCTTGGTGCATGTAGTCATTCTTTGTATGACTTCTTCAGCTGTAAACAGCATCAGTTGTGTCTGTGATTTCCACAGTAGCTTGGGATATGACTGATAGTGGAGGTTTTAGTGAAGTTTTACTGGGGGACAAAGTGACAACTGGCCTGTCTTTTGGCCCTAGTGGTGGTAGCAGTGGGCCAAGCAGACCGGTCTTTGGGCCTCATAGTGGTATATGCTGACACCAGTGTTAGCTGGTTCAGAAAGTCAAATGCTTTGGCCTCCTGGCAACTTGTTCAATTGCCATTTGTGTCAGTGGTGGGCCAGGTGGACTGCTGAATAGCAGGTATGATGTAGGCAATAGCAGTTGCAGTTTCTGGCAAACCCTCTGGCTCCTGGGTGGCCAATGCTGGTGTTAATGGTGCCTACAATGGAATGTGTGAACCAGTCCTACCTACAGGTGGCATGGGTAGGTGGGTGCCAACTGTTCTATCAGGTTGGGGAACTGACTGCAAGGATCTGGAAGGAGTACTTAAGTTCCAGTGGTGGTGAAGTGGGCTGGGTAATACCCAGGTCCCCAGATCATCTGCTCAAGCACTGGCAGGAGGAGAGTGAGGGTGAGGTCACACAAACCTATCCTTAAGCCCGATGGTGGTGCGTGCAGGTAGTGGATTTAATAGGTAGGGATGGGGTGATCCCCAGGCCCTTGGTACAATACTCAGGTGGGTGCAGCAGCAGATGCTCTGTAACCTTGTTACTGGGGAGGGTAAAAATTGCTTTCAGTGGCAGCAGTCATATATAGGCAGCTGGGGAGCATGTACTCCACTCATACTTTGGCCCTAGCAGTGGCAGCCAGCTACAGCAATGGCTGTGAGTAGGGAATATCAATGAAGCCCTAGAGATTTGGAGGTACAGAAGGTGTTGGGTCCCCCAGGCAGGACTGAAGTCTGATGAAGGCTAGGGCCTCAGTATAGCACCTTGCTGTGGCTGCTTATGACTCTGGTGATATGTGGGACTCAGCTTGAGTGCCATCTCTGGAGCATTGCCATTGTATGGTCCCCAAGCAGTTAGTTTCAGGGCCTGTAAGGGTCTAGGGGCTCCTCATGGCTAGGATTACAGGAGTCCATGGAGGGAATATAGACTGCTGGGGCTTTATACTTACTTTTTCTTGTCATTGAGGAGACTCTCCAAGCTTCTAGCTGATCCCAAACAGACTGACTCCTTTCTCTCTCCTCCCTTGCTTTAGGTGTTTTCTGTCACTTCCTTATTGAATTCCAGTGTTCTCTTTTAGATGATCTATTCTAAGTGTGATTATCTACTCACTCTTTTGATTCTTCTTCATCGAGCAGTCTAGTACCAAGCATCTCGTGTCAGGCATCTTGAAGACCCTTTAATTTAGTTTTTAATGAAAAAAAAAAAAACTTATCATTTTGGCGTTTTTCCATATTAATTTGTAAAGTACATTGCAAGGGAAAATATTCTGTAGTTAAAGATTGTATAAAATGGATAAAAAAATAGGTGGTGCAGACAATGAGTTTTGATTTAGAAAGCGATATTTTGTCTATTATGTGAACCCTCCATTCAGGAGGATTTTGCTGTCCTTTGGCTGGCTTAAATAGTTCCTACTTGGTAAGGCTCACTTAGTTTAGCATAGTTTACATTTTTTAGATGCCATAACAGATCTTTTGCTGCTTTATATTTTTCCCCCATACTGATTCAGTTCTCAATTACTCATCAAATGTTTCCAGACCTAGTCAGTAAATTCGTATTTGTTTTTCTTTGGTTCACCACCTTCCTCACTAATTATTTACTCTTTAAAGCATTCTTACTCTTCTTTGATGAGCATGGCATTATTGCATAGTTTTAATATAAGAATTATTTTATGGGATTTCTATGAATATTATTTAGTAATGCATTCTATTTTCTACTTTCGTTCATCAATGAAGAATTAATTCTTTTCTCTTAAAACCTAAAGACAACATTTCCTTGCTTTCGAGCATGCTAATAGATAGTAAAATAATGTTGATTGACATAATAGGTGATGTCTGTTATTCATTTGAATGTAATATTATGAGTACTATAACTGTAAGTGCTCTGTATTGTAGTTTTACCCTAGCTGATTATATCTGAGAGTTTTACAAAATTATTTTTAATGTTATAGCAATAAATAAATATAAGTGTGTCAATATTTCATGGTTCTGAAAAAGACAAGCAGCATGTGTTAATGTTTTAAGCTAAGGTAGTTCACTAGAGAGTTGGCAGTGTAATTCATATTATATCGTTTAAACCAGTGGTCTCCATTTTGGCAGAGGGAGCAATTTTATGGGAGACAATTTTTCCATGGAATGAGGTTGAGAGAGGCGTGGGAAGATGGTTTCTGGATGATTCAAGCATATTACATTTATTGTGTACTTTATTTCTATTAATATTGCTTTGTTATATATATAAGAAAAATAATTATACAACTCACCATAATGTAGAATCAGTGGGAGCCCCGAGCTTCTTTTCCTGCAACTAGATGGTCCCGTCTAGGGGTGATGGGAGACAGTGACACTCAAAGTGTGTTGCTATGTCCAGAAACTCCATAATCTTGTTTTGCTTACTGTCACTACAGAAAACCCTGCCTCGCAAAAATAGGTTGTTGGAAATGGAAGCAGGCTTTTCAGTGTTTTTGTGGCAATCTCAAGATATTTCGCCTTGACTTTAATCCAGGATGCATGGAGATTCAAAGTTGTCTTAAACGTACTTTTATGGCCTCCATCATTTGAGATCTCAAGCAGTTGATCCTCTTCTATCACAAACAAAGTCAGCTCACTGTCTTATTCACAAATGGGTCATGCATCCTTTCCATGTCAGTACGGGGGCCTTTTCTGGTTGAAAAATAGTGCTCAAACTCTTTGAAAGCTGTGATAGGTGATCATGTACCAGCTGGGAGAAAGAAGGCCCTAGCTCAGTCTCTTTCAAAATCTCTGCTAATGTTTGAAACATGTCAAAATCCCAATGTTCACTCATTGCCCCTATATGTCTAGTTTGGCTTTGAATGCAGCACCCATATCAACTGACTTGGACACATACTCTCCTGAAGTGACAGATTGTGTTCATGGAGCAGGTTGAATATGTCACACAAGTAAGCAAATTTTGCCACCCATTCTGCATCACTGCAATGTGCTGCCAATGGTGACTGTTTTTCTAAAACAAGTATCTGGAGCCTCTCTCATAACTCAAAAACTCTGACCAGTGATCTATCTTTACAAAGCATCTCACTTCTGTGTAAAAGAGAAGACGTGTGTGCTGTGCATCAATCTCCTCACAGAGCTGCAACAAACAGACATGAGTTAAGGGCATGTACTTTAATATGGTTGATCATTTTAATCACATCCTGCAAAATATTGTTAAGTTTGGGTAACATTATTTTGGCTAGCCAGCGTTTCTCTATGGATAAAGCAGTGCGTAGATTCACATTCACAAGTGACCTCTTTGACAGGAGTAATGAAACCAGAAACTCATCAAGTCATGACAGCTGTTCCATCTATGCATATAATGGCACAACATGACCAATTCGGGTTTTCTGATATGTAATCATTCAAAGTCTTGTATAGTTCTGCAGCTGTGTTGTTGGTTGACAACAAAAGTTCATGTAACATATCTTCATGTAAATCCTGCTGAAAATATATATCTCACAAAACCAAGCATTGTTGCTTTGTTGTCAACACTGGTATACTCATAAATCTGGATTGCATACCTTGGTGACTCGTTGATCCTCTCTAACAATTGTGCCTCAATCTCATCTGCTATTTCTTCAATTCATCTAGTTATGGTGCTAGCCAAAAAATGAACATGTGCCACTTTTTTAAAGACCTATTCTAAAAGTTTGTGACAAATGTCCTTGGCAGCAAGCAGGGTCAACTCTTCACCAATAATAAAGGGTTTCTTAGCTTTAGTGATATAAGAATGATGCTTGAAGTACCATATGACCCAGCCATCCCATTACTGGGTATATACCCAAAGGATTATAAATCATGCTGCTATAAAGACACATGCACACGTATGTTTATTGCGGCACCATTCACAATAGCAAAGACTTGGAATCAACCATCAGTGACAGACTGGCTTAAGAAAATGTGGCACATATACACCATGGAATACTATGCAGCCATAAAAAAAGGATGAGTTTGTGTCCTTTGTAGGGACATGGATGCAGCTGGAAACCATCATTCTCAGCAAACTATCGCAAGAACAGAAAACGAAACACCGCATGTTCTCACTCATAGGTGGGAACTGGACAGTGAGATCACTTGGACTCGGGAAGGGGAACATCACACACTGGGGCCTATCATGGGGAGGGGGAGGGGGGAGGAATTGCCCTGGGAGTTATACCTGCTGTAAATGACGAGTTGATGGGTGCAGCAAACCAACATGGCACAAGTATACATATGTAACAAACCTGCACATTATGCACATGTACCCTAGAACTTAAAGTATAATAATAATTTAAAAAATTATTCTATTTTTAAAATATGTTATCTTAATATACATAGTAATACTTTGAAAAATTACTTGACTGTATCAGATATATTCCTATGTATATAGTTTTCTAGGAATACCATAACAAAATATCAAAAGCTGGGTGGCTTATAGAGCAGAAATGTATTTTCCCACAGTCCTGGAGGCTGGAGGGCCACAACCAGGGAGCAGCAGGGTGGTTTCTTCTGTGGCCTCTCTCCTTGACCACCCTTGCAGTGTTTTCACGTGGTTTTTCCCTCTGCACCTGTATCCCTGGCATCTCTCTGTGTATCTAAATGTCCTTTTTTTGTAAGTACACCAGTTAGAGTGGATTTGGGGTCCACCCTAATGGTCCTATTTTATGTTAATCATCTTTTTAAAGACTCTCCAAATACAGTCAGTCTGAGGTACTGGAAGTTAGAGCTTTAACATATGAATTTCCTGACCTCAGGTGATCCACCTGCCTCAACCTCCCAAAATGCTGGGATTACAGATGTGAGCCACCATGCCTGGTCGGCTTTAATTTTTAAAAGGTATTTCTGTTTAGAAGTAAATTTAAATATATTACATGACATTAAATGCAGAAAAAAGGACTCAATATTCTGGTTATGTAAATTTTGCTGCTCACACATATGCTATAAATGGCATGTTACCAGGATCTTGAACTTCCTTATTGTGAGCCTGATTAAAAATAATTGAAAGTCATTAAATAAACAATTTATTCTGCTGACAGTCACCTACGAAATTTCACTTTTTACTAGACATTTAAAATCAAAATAATATGCAATTCAAGTGTAGCTTGTTATTTAAAAAATAGCACTTTTGTTTTTTGCATTAATAATGTTAATTAAAAGTCTGTAATCTTTTAAAATGTTTAAGATTTACAAAGTTTAATAAAATGAATAAAAGACAACTGCAAATATGACTAAATAGCAACAACAGCAGTAGGTTAGATATCTGGCATTGGTAAGCAATGCATACATTTTTGTTTTGTGACATGCACCACCATTCTGGGAATTCAAGAAATAATGAAATACAACTAGGATAAAAACATAAAAATTGCATTTATAAGACTAGTTCATTTGCTCACAATTTGATTTTGATTCCTATAATGTAGGACTGTTGCTTGAGATAAATAATGCTTATTGATAAATCGGAAAAAAAATTAATAAGTATTTACTGGCCAGGTACGGTGGCTTACACCTGTAATCCCAGCACTTTGGGAGGCCGAGGATGGCAGATCATGAGGTCAGGAGTTTGAGACCAGCCTGACCAACATGGTGAAACCCCATCTCTACTAAAAACACAAAAATTGACCGGGTGTGGTGGTGCACGCCTGTAATCCCAGCTACTCAGGAGGCTGAGGCAGGAGAATCTCTTGAACCCGGAAGGCAGATGTTGCAGTAAGGTGAGATTGTGCCACTGCATTCTAGCCTGGGTGATGGAGTGAGATTCTGTCTCAAAAAATAAATAAATGAATAAATAAAGATTAGCTAAATGTAAAGTATAATTAACATATCTTAAAGTTATAAATATATGTTTTTATTTTTAATTTAAGTGGGTATATGTTAGGTGTAGATATTTATGGGGTACTTGAGATATTCTGATACAGGCATACAATGTGAAATAATCAGTCATGGAATATTGGCTACCCATTCCCTCAAACATTTACCCTTTTGTTACAAACAATCCAGTTATACTCTTACTTATTTTAAAATGTACAATTAAATTATTATAGACTGTAGCACCCCAGTTGTGCTACCAAATATTAAGTCTTATTTATTATTTCTAGCTACTTTTCTTGATAATCATTAACCATCCCCACTCCCTACCTCCCTACGACCCATCCCAGTCTCAGGGAACCATCTATCCTTCTATTCTCTACCTCTCTACCTCTGTGAGTTCAATTGTTTTGATTTTTGATCCAACAAATAACTGAGAACATGTGATGATTGTCTTTCTGTGCCTGGCTTATTTCACTTAACATAATGATCTCCAGTTCCATCCATGTTGTTGCAAACAACTGGATTACATTCTTTTTTTATGGGTGAAGAGTATTCCATTATAAGTAAATGCACCACATTTCCTCTATCCATTCATCTGTTGGTGGAAACTTTGGTTACTTCCAAATCTTGGATATTGTGAACAATGGTTTTCACAAACATGGGAGTACAGACACCTTTTCAATATACTGATTTCCTCTTTTTTTGCTATATACCCAGAGTGAGATTGCTGGATATTATGTTAGTTATATTTTTAATTTTAATTTTTTTTTTTTTTTGAGAAACCTCCAAACTCTTCTCCATGGTGGCTGTACTAATTTACATTCCCACCAACAGTGTGCAAGAGTTGTTTTTCCTCCACATCCTTGCCAGCATTTGCCATTGCCTGACTTTTGGATAAAAACCATCTTAACTGGGATGAAATGATATTTCCTTGTAGTTTCAATTTGCATTTCTCTGATAAACATTGATGCTGAGCACCTTTTAATATGCCTATTTGTCATCTGTATGTTTTCTTTTGAAATATGTCTATTCAAATCTTTTGCCCGTTTTTAAATTGAATCATTAGATTTTTCTTCCTATAGTGTTGTTTGAGCTCCTTATATATTCAAGTTATTAATCTCTTGTCAGATGGGTAATTTGTAAATATTTTGCCCCATTCTGTGGGTTGCCTCTTTGTTGATTGTTTTCTTTGCTGTCCAGAAGCTTTTTAACTTGATGTGATACCATTTGTACACTTTTGCTTTGGTTGCCAGTTCCTTTGCGATATTACTCAAAAAATGTTTACCTAGAACAATGTCCTGGAGAGTTTCCCAATGTTTTCTTGTAGTGGTTACAAAGTTTGAGGCCTTAGATTTAAGTCTTTAATCCATTTTGATTTGACTTTTATATGCGGAGATAGATAAGGGCCTAATTTCATTCTTCTGCATATGGATATCCAAACCAGCACCATTTATTGAAGACATGGCCTTTTCCCCAATGTATGTTCTTTGTAGCTTTGTCAAATATGAGTCCACTGTAAGTGTATAAATTTATTTCTGGGTTCCTTATTCTGTTGCACTGGTCTTTGTGTCTGCTTTTATGCCACTACCATGCTATTTTGGTTGCTATAGCTCTGTAGCATAATTTGAAGGCAGGTATCGTGATTCCTACAGTTTTGTTCTTTTTGCTCAGGATAGCTTTGGCTATTCTAGATCTTTGCTGATTTCATATATATTTTAGGATTTTTTTTCTTTCTCTGAAGAATGTCTTTTATATTTTGATATCAATTGCATTTCATCCCTATATTGCTTTTGGTAGTATGTTTATTTTAACAATATTGATTATTCCAATCCAGGAACACGGAATATTTTTCCATTTATTTATTGCCTCCTCAGTTTCTCTCAGCAGCATTTTATAGTTTTAATTGTAGAGATCTTTCAGTTCTTTGGTTAATTCAGTTCCTAGGTATTTAATTTTATTGGGGGTTATGGTAAGTGGGATTACTTTTCAAATTTCATTTTCAACTTCTTCACGATTGGCATACCAGAAATGCTACTTTTTTTATATTGATTTTATATCTTGGAATTATACAGAATTCATCAATTCTAATAGTTTTTTTGGGGGGGGTGGAGTCTTTAAGTTTTTACAAATATGAGATCACATCTGCAAAGAAAGCTAATCACTTCCTTTCCAAATTGGATGCCCTTTATATCTTTCTACTCTGTGAAAGCTCCAGCCAGGATTACTAACTCTGTATTGAATAACAATGCTGAAAGTGGCCATCCTTCTTGTGTCTTAAAGGAAAGGCTTTTAGTTTTTATTGATTCAGTATGATACTAGCTGTGAGTCTGTCACATATGGCTTTTATTACGTTGAGGTATATTCCTTCTATCCCAAGTTTGTGAGGATTTTTCTCATGAAGGGAGGTTGAATTTTATCAAATGATTTTTCCACATCAGTGGAAATAATCATATAATTTTTATCTTTTATTCTGTTGGTATGATACAGCACATTTATTTATTTGTATATGTTGAACTATCCTTACATTTCTGGAGTATATCCAACTTGGTCATATGGAATGAATTTAGTTCGCTAATATTTTGTTAAGGATTTTTGCGTTAACATTCATCAGTGATATTGGCATCAATATTTGTCAGTGATCATTTTCTTTTCTTTATGTTTCATTGTCTGCTTTTGGTATCAGAGTATAGACATCTAGAGTGTGGAAGTAGTCCCTCCTTATATGTTCTTTAGAATAGTTTAAGTAGGATTGATATTCATTATTCTTGAAAGTTTTGCTAAAATGCAGCCATAAAGCAATTGGGTCCTGGACTTTTTTTTGGTAAGAGACTTTTTATTATGGCTTGGATCTTGTTACTTGTAATTTACCTATTCAGGTTTTATATTTATTCCTGATTACATCTTGATAGGTTGTATGTGTCTAAGAATGTATCCATTTCTTGCATATTTTCTAGTTTATTCACATATGATTCTCCATAGTAGCCACTAATGATTCTTTGGATTTCTCTGGCATCAGTTGTAATGTCTCTTTTGTAATCTCTGATTTTACTTATTTGGATCTTATCTCTCCTTTTTTGGTTATGCTGGCTAAAGTTTTGTAAGTTTTGATTATCTTCTCAAAAAACACAAATTTTTGTTTTATTTATCTTTTGTATTTTTTATTTTAAATTTCTTTCTTTCTTCTCTGATCCTTATTATTTATTTTCTTCTCCTAACTTGGGGTTCAGTTTGCTAGTTATTTAAGATGCATCATTATATCATTTAGTTGAAGTTTTTCTTCTTCTTTGATGTATAGACAGTTATAGCTAAAAAAAATTCCTCTCATTATTGCTTTCACTGTATTCTATAGGTTTCAGAATGTTGTGCTTCCATTATCATTTGTTTGAAAAAAATATTTTTTCTTATTTTTTATTGACCCACTAATTCAAGAACATATTGTTTAATTTTCATGTGTTTGTATAGTTACCAAAATTCCTCTTGCTATTGATTTCTAGTTTTATTCCATTATTATCAGAGAAGATGCTTGCTAGTATTTAGATCTTTTTGACTATTTTAATACTTGTTTTGTGATCTAACATATGGTCTATTCTTAAAAATGATCTGCGTGTTCAGGGGAAGAATGTATATTCTGCTGCCCTTGGATAAATGTTGTGTAAATATCTGTTAGGTGTATTTGTTTTATAGTGCAGATTTTAACTCCAATGTTTGTTTATTGATATTTCTGTCTGGAAGATCTGCCCAATGTTGAAAGTGGGGTGTTGAAGTCTCTAGTTATTCTGTTGGGGTTTCTCTCTCTAGCTCTAATAATATTTGTTTTATATATCTGGGCCCTCCAGTGTTGGGTACATATATATTTACAATTATTATGTATTATCTTCCTGAATTGACTCCTTTATCATTATATAATGACATTGTTTCTTCTTATAGTTTTTATCTTGAAATCTATTTTGTCTGATAAAAGTATATCTACTTCTGATTTTTTTGGTTTCCATTGTTATAGAATATATTTACTATTCCTTTATTTTCATTCTATGTATGTCTTTATAGATAAAGTGTGTTTCTTGTACAGAACAAATCGATTGAGTCTTCGTATCTTTCGATTGCAGAGTTTTGTCCATTTACATCCAATGTCATTATTGGTAAGTTGGGACTTACTGCTGCGATTTTGTTATCTGTTTTTCAGTTGTTTTGTGGTCTTCTCTTCTTTTTTTTTTTCTTCCTGTCTTCATTTTATTGAAGGTGATTTCCTCTGATCGTATGCTTTAATTTCTTGCTTTATATTTTTTGTGTATCTATTGTATGTTTTTAAATTTGAGGTTACCATGAGGCTTCCACACACTATCTTATAACCTATTATTTAAAACTGATGACAACTCTAATTGCATTTACAAGCAAACACGCAAAAATAGAACAATAAAAACTCTTCCCTTTAACTTTATCCTTCTAGTACTTAACTTTTTGTTGTTTCTCGTTATGACTTATTGTACTGTCTATGTCTCGAAAAGTTGTAGTTATTATATTTGATTGGTTCATCATTTAGTCTTTCTACTTAGAACAAGAGTATTTTAAACACCACCATTAAAATAGCATACTGTTCTGTGATTTTCTGTGTGTTTACTATTACCAGTGAGTTCTGTACCTTTCAATGATTTATTCTTGCACGTTAATATTCTGTTCTTTCCCAGATTGAAGATCTTCCATTACCATCTCTTATAGAACAGGTCTGGTGTGGATGAAATCCCTCAACTTTTGCTTGTCTGGGAAGGTCTTTATTTCTGCTTCATGTTTGAAGGATATTTTGACTTGATATACTATTCTAGGGTAAAAGTTAATTTCTTTCAGCACTGTAAATATGTCATGCCACTCCTGGCTTGTGAGGTTTCCTCTGTAAAGTCTGCTACCAGATAAATTGGATCTCCAGTGTATGTTACTTGCTTCTTTTCTCTTACTGCTTTTAGAATCTTTTCTTTATCCTTGAGCTTTGGTAATTTATTATTAAATATGTTGAGGTAGTCTTATTTGGGTTAAATCTGTTTATATTCTATAATATTCTTATACTGAATGTTGATATCTTCCTCTGCATTTGGGAAATCTCTAAGATTATCCTTTCAAATCAACTTCTACTACTATGTCTTTGCTCCTTTTCAAAGCCAGTAACTCTCAGATTTGCCCTTTTGCATTTTTCAACTTTAGAATTTCTGATTGGTTCTTTTTATTTCAATATCTTTAGTAAATTTATCTTACAGAATTCTGCATTCCTTCTCTGTGTTAACTTGAATTTCTTTGGGTTTTTCCAGTAGAACTCTTTTGAATTGTCTGTCTGAAAGATCTATCTCTTTTTCTCCAGGATTAATCCCAGTTGCCTTATTTAGTTCATTTGGTGAGGTCATGTTTTCCTGGATGGTGTTGTTGCTAGTAGATGTTCTTCAGTGTCTGAGAATTGAAGAGTAAAGTATTTGTTGTAGTCTTCACAGTATGGGCTAGTTTGTGCCTGTCCTTCATTTTATTTATTTATTTATTTATTTAATTAATTAATTATTTATTTATTTAGTGAGACAGCGTGTTTGTCTTTCACCCAGGCTAGAGTGAAGTAGCATGATCTCGGCTCCTTGCAACCTTTGCCTCCCAGGTTCAAGCTATTCTCCTGACTCAGCCTCCCAAGTATCCAGGATTATAGGCATTATAGGCACCCACTACCAGGCCTGTCTAATTTTTGTATTTTAGGTAGAGATGGCATTTCACCATGTTCACCAGCCTGATTTCAAACTCCTGACCTCAGGTAATCCACCCACCTCGGCCTCCCAAAGTGCTTCAATTACAGCCATGAGCTACCACATCCGGCCCTTGCCTTTTCTTCTTGAGAGGGCTTTTCAGGTATTTGAAGGGACTTAGCGTTCTGATAATGCTGTGGTTTTTCAAGATTTGTACTGGTACTATCTTGGTGGTCTTGGATAAGATCTCTAAATTACTAGTCAGAGACTATTCTTCTTTTCTCTTACTTTCTTCCAAACAAATAGAGTCTCTCTTTCTCTCTATGCTAAGCCTCCTGGAACCAGGGGTGTGATCCTTCTGTGTGTCCACCACCACTGGTACTGTGCTGGATCACACTTGAAGCCAGTACAGCACTGAGTCTTGCCCAAGGTTCTTTCCTTCAGGGCAGCAAATTCCCTCAGGTCCTGAGCATGCCCAGAGATAATGTCTGGGAGCCAGAGACTGAAGTAAAATGTCTTAGCAGTTTACCTGATGTTCTATTCTACTGTGGCTAAACTGAAACTGAGACCAAAATACAACATCATTTTGCAGTTCCCTCCCCTTTGCACAAGCACAGGAGTCTCTCCCTCTGGCCACCACCACTACCATTTCACAGAGGCTCTGCCAGGGTACTGCTAATGTTCACTTAAAGCACAAGGGCTCTTCCTTCAGTTTATGGTGAATGCTGGTAGGCCTGGGACTCACCCTTCAGGACAGTAGGCTACTCTCTGGCCCAGAATAGGTACAGAAATGCAATCCAAAAGCATAGGTATGGACTTAGGGACCCCAAGAACCTGCTGTTGCTCTACACTAGTGTGTCTGAGCTGGTACCTAACATGCAAGACAAACTCCCTTTTACTTTTCCCTCTACTTTTCTCAAATAGAAGAAATCATTCACCACAGCCACCACAGCTTAGAATGTGATGGGTCACCTCCAAAGCCAGCACATTCCATAGCTCGAGGTCCACAGTCTATTGCCTGTATATCACTGTTTATTACTCATGGGCAAAGGGCTCCTTAGTCAGCAGGGGATAACTCCTGCCAGGACTGACTCCTTCCCTTCTAGGTAATGGATTCCTTTTCGGCCCAGGGTGTGTCTAGAAATGTCATCAAGGAGCGAGGGCCTGAAATTGGGTCCTTGTGACTCTGCCCAGTGCTCCATTCTATTGTGACTGAGCCAGTATCCAAGATGCAAGACAAAGTCCTGCTTACTCTTTCCTCTGCTCTCCTTGAGCAAAGCAAGGAGTCACTTTTGTTGCTGTAAGCTGCACTTCCTTGGGTTGGGTGAGGGATAGTGTAAGCACTCCCTTAGCCACACCAGCTCATGTCTCCCTAGATAATGAGCCACTCCAGTCCACTAGCACTAAGCCCAGCCTAGCACTAAGAGTCGCTTAGGAATTTCAATCCTTGTAATCTAGACCACCTTTCAAGTTTACCTAGAACCCCAGAGCACTTCCACCTGTGGTGGTGAGGCTTGACTAGAAACTCAATATCGAATGGCTAGAATAAGTGATTCCTCTTTGGGTAGGGCTAGTTCAAATGATCCCTCCCTGCACAGGCACTGGCTGAGCCCAATATGGCTTTATTCTCCATTGTGAAAGGGCAGCACTGAGTTTAACATACAGTCCGTCCAGTCACTGCAGTCTCACAAAAAAGCACAGGTTTTCTCTCCATGCCATGCAGCCAGTATATAGGAATGTGGTACTTATGTTAGCAATTCAGGGCTGTCTTTCCTGTTCTCCTCCATGCCTCTTTCACCAATATGAAGTTAAATCCAGGTACTATGATTTCTCACCTGATTTTCAGTTCTTCTGATGGTGCTTTTCCAATGTGCAGATAATGGTTAAAATTTGGTGTTCCATAGAGGGGAATGAATGGTGTAAGCTTCACTTCCACAATCTTGCTCTGTCCCTTTAAAATTTTGTTCATTAACATCAAGTAAATGCATGTACCTACTAACACATAGAATGTACATTAAAATTGTATTCCAGTAAAGCTATTTTTTAAAACGTAGTCATATTTCGCTTTCTTTCCTAAGTATATGTGACAGTTAATTTCATGTGTAAACTCAACTGGACCACATGATATCCAGACATTTGGCCAAGCGTTATTTTGATTGTGACTGTAAGGGTGTTTCAGGATGAGATTAACATTTGTATTGTTAGACTAACTAAAGCAGGTTGCCCTCTCCAATGTGGGTGGGCCTCATCCAAAAAACTGAAGGCCTGAAGTGAACAAAAAGTCTGAATAAAAGAGAGTTCCTTCTGCCTGACCACATGAGCTAGGATCTTGGTCTTTCCCAGTTTTCTGGCTCAGATGGAAACTTTGGCCCATCTTTGTTTTAAGCCTACCAGCTTTCAGACTGGCACTTACACATCAGCTTCCTGGGTCTCCATAATCACGTAAACTAACTTCTATAACATATCTACATATCTTTCTATCTGAAGAACTGTGACTAATACAGTACTTATAATACAAAAGGGTGATAAATGATATAAACTTTCTTATGTGACATTTACACATTTCTTTATAGCAATCATGCTTTAATTTTGAAAGATAAATATTCTAGGAAAATTTTTAATGCCCTTTAAAAAAAAACCAGCTATATTTGCTACATACTATCATTAAGTGGAAAAATAGTGACAAAACAAAAATTATAAAAAATACATCAGTTTCTGTCATCTGTCTTGTATTCTGCCTGTTAATTTTCTTTTAAGTAAATCAGAATACAGAAATTACATTTACATGTGGATCAGAAAAGAGACACAAACTTCTGACTTTACAGATGGCTGTTTTTCTTAATTACATGGATAACAGTTTAGAAATAACGAATTGGTCATGCCTGACCAGTAATAGCAGTTTTTCCAAGATAAACAAATGTTCACATTTTTCATAGTTAATCAGAGACTTTATGTGCAAAAATGACCAAATGTATCATCTATTCTAAGCCTCCTGTGTTGTTTTGTAATAAACGACCATCTGTACTTTGATTTGACTGAGTTTTTCTGTGATGACCAGAGAATCTGATTACATGGCAGATGGTTTTGGAAGAACTTGTCTTTATAGGAGTAAGCAGACAAGCACTTTTCAATATTTTGTCTGTACTCTCCAAACCTATCTCTGCTTCCTTTAATGCAAAGGTAAAATCCAAGATAACAGTGTCTCAATACCATTCTGTTTGATTTTTTTTATTTTTATAAATTATACAAACATGAAGGTGAACTAATAACTAGTACATCCACAGTCAATGTTAGACTTATTAACAATAAAAGGTAAATTATGCTTTGTGTTGATAGACTTGGTATATTAATGTGGAAACTTTTGTCTGAAATATGAGGGAGAGCTTAAAGTAGCACATCCATGGCTAATGCTAGGCTTATCAATTTAAAAAAAGTTAAAATATTCTTTCGTGTTCATAGGCTTGGTGCATTAATGTAGTAACGTCTGTCTGAATCTCTGCCTCTCAGTAACCAAATAAAACTTTGCATTCTCCTAAATGTCTACGTGTTTTTGCTGTTTGTTCTCTTAGTTGTCAGACACAATTCAGCGCAAAAGTAGATCTGATTCAGAAAGTTTTAAGTAAAATAAAAACATATTCATTAAAAAATTATATTCACATTTGTATAATATCTTGATATATTTAAAACTGATTTCTGTAATTTTTCTTTTGATCTTTCTAGTTATCTCATGCAGAAAGTACAGCTACCATTACCATATTTACAAGAAAGTAAAGATTTGAGAGTTTCAGCTGAATCTCATCAAATAACTGATGGCCTCTTTTCAAACACTGTCAATCATTAACTAACAGTACTTTAACTAGAACTCAGGATTAAAATACATATTATTTATTTCTATATGCCTTGCTCTCACTAAATTGTCAGCTTCATGCTGAAATCACTGGTGTGTGACTTCTACTTGTTTCAGTTCCTAGCAGATGCTTTCTGAAAGGAAAAATGGAAACTCTGAAGTTTTATTAATTTTAACAATGATATTTTTATATTCCAAAACAATATTTTAACTACTATGAAGGTTTATAAATGATCTCCCCATGGGAATTCTGATGGTCCTTCCAACAATTTTTCTCCCTCTGAGTTGTGTTCTAACTTTCAGGACAATTTCATGGATGATCTGACTTAATTGGTGGACACATTTTCCAACCAATAACCAGCTTAGATAAATAGAACTGTGTACCCATTGGATTTAAAGCCAAATATTAGAAAAATAAGACTTAAAAAAATCCAAGCTATATAGGCATTAAATATTAGAATAGTTATATATACCTCAGATAATGGTTAAAACATACAGTTTATTTGGGGTATTATGACATAAAAGAGATAACTAAAGAAAGCAAGATTTCTTTGAATGTATAGCATTTTAATATCCATTACAATATTGAATAGTAAAGATAAGATTTCTAAGTCAAGAAATTTGTTTTAAACTAATGTTATCTTTCCTTGAAATATGATCTATAAGTGACTTATCTCATTTTCTGCTGCTATAATAAAATACCACAGACTGGGTAATTTATAAAGGAAAGAGATTTATTTGGCTCACAATTCTGGAGGCTGAAAGTCCAAGAGCATGGTGCAAGCATCATAGTAGAAGGTGAAAGTGCAAGAGCACACTAGAGAGAAAAAGAACATTGAGCCAAACTTCATCCTTTTATCAGGAGCCCACTCCTGTAATAACTAACCCACTGCCATGATAATGGCATTAACTCATTTATGAGAGCAGAGTCCTCACGACCTAATCACCTCTTAAAGACTCCATCATTTAATATGTTGCAATGGCGACTAAATGTCAACCTGAGTTTTGGAGGGGACATTCCAGCCATAATGTTCTTTCTCTGCTGCCTCAAATTAATGTCCTCCTCAGATATAAAATACCTTTATTTTATATAATTAAACCCAAAATCATAACTCATTTCAGCAACAAGTCAAAAGTTTGAACTCCAGAGTCTCATCTAAATCAGATATTGATGAGGTGCAAGGTCTGATTTATCCTAAGGCAAATTCCTCAATCTGTGAACCTGTAAAATTAAACCAAGCTATCTACTTGTATTTATTGTATTTTGGAAATAAAATAGTGAGATAAGAATGAGACTGGGATTTCCAATCCAAAAGAAAGAAATGGACAAGGAGAAAGTGGTAGTGTAAGTAACAGTCCCAAAGCCAGAGAAAGAAAACAACCTGTCATAGAGCTGAATGATAGTCCCTTTTGATTCTATGTTCAGTATGCTGAACTTAGCTGGGCTTAGCCAGGCAGAAGCTCTCATGGTTTGACATCTTGTGCCTGTAGTTTTCCCATGTTGGCATTTCACACTGGTAGTGTGGGAGTCTCAAAGGTTGCCTCACTGCTGTAATTACAGTAAATATTACCATAGTGGGGATTTTCTGTGTCAGCTCCATCACTGTGGCAGGTTTCTTTATGTACTTCCAAGAGGTTTACAACATCTTTTGAAATACAGATGAAGAAAGCCATGCTTCCATAGTTCTTGCATTCTGTATCCCTACAGAATTAACACTGTATGGATTCTTATGGCTTGTACTATCCAGAGTGGCACATTGAGTGGCAGCTGGGGTGACTGAAAAGTTCTGTGCCAGAAAACAGGCAGCAGCAGGCCCATGGAGGGCAGCCTGGGCCTATCCCCTGAAACCATTCTGTCGTCCCAGAGCTCTGGGCTGGTGATGAGAAGACTAATCTCAAAGATCTTTGAGGTGCCTTCAGGGACTTTCACCCAGTGTCTTGATAAATAACATCTGAGTTTCTTGTATACATAATAATTTACTTAACAAAGAGTTGTTTGACCACACATGTAGTATTTTTTTCCTGAAAACACTTCACTCTTCATGTGATCAGGGTGCAAATTTTTAAAATCTTTTTGTTCTGCCTCTCCTTTAATTATAAATTTTATCAAGTCGTTACTATCCTCACACATCTCACAGTATGTAATTAAAAGTAGCTATGCAGCTGTTGGAATGTTTTCTGTCTAGATGTTTCTTCTGCCAGATATCCTAGTTCATCACTCTTAAGTTCTGTAGTCCATAAAAGGACATGGACACAATTTGTCCAGTGATTTGTTACTTTACAACAAAGATGGGGTTTATTCTAGTTTCCAGTACCTTGTTCCTCATTTTCATGAGTCCTCAGCAAAATTGCCTTTACTGTCCATATTTCTACCAATGTTCTAGTCACGACCACTAAAGAAATCTCTAAGAAGTTTCCGGCTTCCCCCTAGTTAGTCAATCTTCTGAACCCTTACCAGATGTATCCTCAATGTTCCACTCACAGCAGTACAGGGTATTTTTAGTCTGCTTATCCAAATCTTTGCCTGTGCAAATTACTCTCTTCCAAAGCTGCTTCCACATTTTTCATGCATTTGCTACAGAAACAGTTCCACTTCTGGTAACAATTTTCCATCTTAGTCCTTTTTCTGCTGCCACAGCATATACCACAGATTGAATAATGTATAAAGATAAACTTTTTTTTTTTTTTGACTCATGATTCTGGAGGCTGGGAAGTTCAAGCATCTGACAAAGATCATCTCATAGTGGTAAGTGAAAGACTGAGAGTATGAGAGACAGAGCGAGAAAAAGAGATTAAATTTTATCTTTTTGTTAGGAGCCCATTTCCACAATAATTAACCCACCCTGGCAATAATGACATTAATCCATTCATGAAGACAGAGCCTTCATTATATAATCACCCTTTAAACACCCCACCTCTTAGTACTGTTACAATGGTAATTAAATTTCAACATGAGTTTTGGAGGGGACATTTAAGCCAGAGCAACAAGGTAATTAAAGAAATATAAAAATATAAACTAATTTGTATTATTACAAAATTGTAATTAGTACAGAAATCTTAAGAAAATGTGCTAGTTTTACAGAAGTCAAAAAATATTGACAAAACAGAAAGGAGAGAGGTAATCTTTTAAAAGTGGCTATTAATTGATTTTCCCCTAAAACCAAGAATAAAATTTGAAAAAATAAAATGAAATGTTAGCATAGCATGGAGTTCTTACTTTATTCATAGAGTGAATAAAATAAGCAAAGAACTAGCCAGTGTTAAAAGAAAAACTTCATCCAAATTAAATTTAAAGGAGTTTAACTGAGCAATGAATGATTTGTGATTCGAGCAGCCCCCAGAATCTCAAAAGATTCAAAGGGACTCCAGCGCAGCTACATGGTGGAAGAAAATTTATAGACAAAAAATGGGAAATGACATACAGATATTGGAAGTTAGGTACAGAAACAACTAGATTAGTTACAGGTTGGTGTTTGCCTTATTTGAGCACAGTTCAAACAGTTGGCTATATTTGATTGGTCAAAACTCAGTGATTCGCACAGGTATAGACTATGGTCTATACCTCCACTTGTTATAGTTCACAGTGTACAGAGAGAAACGTTTAGGCTGAACTTAAATATGTAAGGAGGCAGCTTTAGGCTAAACATGATTAACAGTTCCCCACTTTTGGCAATTTTTTGAATTTTGAGAGATTTACCAAAACTTTTGCAATTATTGCTATTATCACTATTGATCTTGAAACCCACTGGGGAACGGTAGAACAATGGGTTCTGTAAGGTAGAAACAAGGACTTAGTATAGCATACCTTCTTATGCTGGAAGTTCCTGTTTGCAGGAGAAAAACAAAACCTGGTCTATTCTAGGATCTATGTATTTCCTTACAGTCTTAGTTTGATTATGTCACATTTAGCATGAACAACTCCATTTTTGTTTGGTTTGGTCTGTTGGGGCCTAGTGCGTGAGCTCAGTCCAAAATAATGGGTTAATGTGTGTGTGTATATATATGTATATATACACACACACACATATATATATTAATTCCCCCTTTTTGGTCAGGTTCTCACTTAAGTGAGAGTGTTACCAAAACCTGAGGCCTTGTAACTCTCAGTTACAATCATTTTGAGTTTTTCATCCCCACATGTCATTCATAGGTTAAGACATCCTCATGGTCATGCATTTCTTTCAGATCTTGTCATTGCAGTTGAAGAGAGACCATTTGACATTCTAGAGTTTGTTGTATGCAACATTCAAAACATTTGAGAGGATACAGGCACACCAGGGAAACTACTATTATGACTATCACAAGGGTAGTACCGAGAGTTTGGAATATGCTCCTTACCCAAGGTTCCTGGAAACCAAACCACCTAAAATCAAATAGACCAAAGAATAAGTTAGATAAAGGGTCTACTTACTACAACTTCCCTACAACTAAATCTCTATAATACCTGATGTTTTCTCCATAGGCTATAACTACCAGCAGCTGCAAAGATCATTTTCTGTTTAGTTAATTCTATTATTTAGCATAATTTTCACAAGAGAATTTAAAGTCTGCTGTGTCACCTTAGACTTTACATGGAATCTGCTATAGAGCCTACCATGAAGGATACATTTCTAATCATTGCTTCTTTTATTCCAAACTATGAGAAAAGGACCTAACAAATGATGCCCTTCTAGAAGAGTAAAGGCCTCCTGGCAATGTTGTCTTTAAACCATGATGTGGGTTATGAGGAGTAAATCAATGTTCTGTTTCTGACTGATTATGAGGCAACATATGTACCATTAAAGTTTCTCACATGCATTGGCCTTTCATCTTTTATCTCTCAAAGTATGAGGTTATCGATGTATAAGGCTGGCTGCAAACTCCTTCACAAATAAAAGTATACCCTGTAAGTGCACACAACAGACCCCCTATTTATTTCTATTGTTCAAAGAGTCATAAACAATAAAATATTCAAAGATAAGAGTCTTATATTAGCAGAGAAGTCTGGATCAGTGATCTTGGAAAAAGCTGTTCACATCAAGGATGCTATCTTCTTCTGGGGAAAATTTTCTCTGGTTAGCTTTTCCTTAAGAGTTCCAGTGGGGATACAGTTCCAAGAGTTTGGAGGGACCCTTCTCAGTTGTGAGATTATAAACTCCAAATTCATGGTTTCGAAGTTTTACTGAAGTGTGGATAGCAAGGAAAGTCTTTTTCTGATGTCCTCAGAAGATACAATCTTAAGGTTCTAGATTGTAGAGAGGTTGACTGTCCTCAGTGAACCATAAAAAGCTTTTTTTTTAACCTGGTGAAAATACACTGTAGAGTAATAATCTACTGTTATAACAACAGCCCTCTTGCATGGGAAAGATTTTATACAACCAGAAAACCTGCATTTAAAATGACAATTGAATGAAACTCCTTTATAAAATTTGCCCATCAGGTAACCAAATATACATGAATCTTTGATTGTTTTCCCAGGAATATGGGTTTGAGAAACCAAACATTGGTTATAAACTATTTTAGCAATGTATAAGTCACCATACCAATATATTTAATTTAGATCATGTAGTCTTTTCCACTGTGAGTCATGGAATGCACAACTTTTAATAATAAAAGCTTTAAGGACTCAGTAAAGATAAGGTGGCTGTTGTGGTTCTCCATGAGTTCATGCTTAATTAAAATTAGACATATCCTCTTTAATACCAGTTGTTTCTCAAATTTAAGTACATAGCAGTGATAATTGATTGGTTATGAAAGGTAAGTTGACTTAGACCATGGAATTCATTCAAATTGTATATCTAAACAATTTAAGTATGAGCTGATTTAGCATGAAAATATTGCAAAGTCTTTCCTTAGCATTCAATTAACTTTTGTTCTACTTGGATTAGCAGTTTTGTAATCCTGTGGGTCTTGTCATTAAAGTTCCAGAAATTTTTAACCAATTCAAATTATGTGATTCTAAAGTTATCAGAAACCTGTATTAAAAAGTGCTTTTCAGGGTCCTTTTCATCCTTTCATGAACCTCCTAAAAGACACCACATTCTAGGGTTTTGCATGCTTGTGAAATTTTCAGAAACTGCATCAACATTAAGCAATTAATGGTGGAAATGACTTTAAATAGTCATAGTTAAAAACACAATTGGCAAGGAAATTTGGTTGTTTCTATGGTCTACAATAACTTAATAACCATAATTATGATTAGCATATACTCAGACATAGAATTCTAGACATCTCCTACAATTTTGGAACATATATTAATATTATTGACTAAAATATAATCTGAAGAAGAATAAACATTACTTTTATTTTGACACTGCTTCTCATGTAACTGCTTTGTCTTATCTAATTTAAAACAATCTTTTAACCTTTTATACTAGGTAAAAATTTACATTCCCCTGCTTTCTTATAATCTTTTAATAAAAACACATTTACTTCCTTATACAACTTGCATGTAAAACTTGTTTTTTTCCAGTAGTCTCAATTATATATTATAATGATATCTCTTAGCAGCTTTTACTTTCAGTGCATAAATTTTCTTTCATGAATCCTTTCATGACTTACACAGTTCATCTACAGTATGCTTGGACTTTCTGACTTGTCATAAACATCTCTCTTTTTAAACAACCAATTATTTTACTTTAGGACAAGAATTTATTGTACTTACTTATATGAAATGTCTCTTCTTTAAAACTTTCTTTGCATAGCTAGGGGGCATGCCCCAGGCCGTTTCTAGAATCTAACATTTCCAACGTAGGTAAATTGAACAATTTTCAAAAGTCAAAGCAGTTTATGACCTTAAAGAATTTAGCAAACCTAATATCTGATCTGCCTAATTTAGACTAAATGCCACTATTTTACCAATAATCTTTAAAGCTGTTTTTATTTCCCAAAGAATACTAAAGTTACATGAAATAAAAGACATTACAGTTTTGTTTTCCTTTCAAAGTATATGATTTAAACACTTATTTTTCTTTAAGCCGATTAATTAGAGCTCTTTTATATAAGCATCACATACAAACCATATATGTAACTACACACACTGACAGAATAATAACCTTAGAATCACATAATTTGAACTGGTTAAAAATTTCTGGAACTTTAATGAAAAGACTGACAGGATTATAAAACTGCTAATCCAAGTAGAACAAAAATTAATTAAATACCAAGGAAATACTTTGCAACTTACCTTTGATAACGAATCGATTATCACTGCTACGTACCTAAATGAGACTAATTTGGGACCTTCCTTTTTTTTAAATTCAGAACATTTCACTATAAGTTACCTTTAGTAAGATTTTGCCATTTCTCTAAGACTTCGCTGCTTCCTGGGCCTAATGTATAAGCTAGAAAGAACTCAGTTTTTCAGAAATTAAGAACTCAGTATTTCAGAATTCTAATATTTTTTATTTTCCAGTTTCTTTTTTTCTTTTCTTTTCTTTTTCTTTTCTTTTTTTTTTCTTTTCTTTTTTCTTTTTTCTTTTTGAGACAGTCTCGCTCTGTCGCCCAGGCTGGAGTGTGGTGGTGCAATCTTGGCTCACTGCAACCTCCACCTCCTGGGTTCAAGTGATTCTCCTGCCTCAGCCTCCCCAGTAGCTGAGATTACAGGCACATGTCACAGTGCCTGGCTAATTTTTGTATTTTTAGTAGAGATGGGGGGGTTTCGCCATGTTGGTCAGACTGGTCTCGAACTCCTGACCTTATGAGCTGCCCATCTCGGCCTCCCAAAGTGCTGTAATTACAGGCATGAGCCACCATGCCCAGCCTATTTTCCAGTTTGTTAATTAGATTACTGATCTCAGGGTGGAGCCCTTCAAGAAACAAGCCAAGAAAACATGCAGTTTCTAGGGCCTTATAAGAAGGCACACCTGGAAGACAAAAACAGGTTCCCAAAAATAAGAATCTCATTTTTATACTAGATCTTAGATCCCCCAAAATAAGGAAACACTACAGGAAAAGACAGTGCAGTGCTTTCACTGTGCATTTTATTGGATGGCAACCCCAAGCCAGCAGCCCATTTTGCAATTAGCCCATCTCTAAAAGTTACTTCCTACCTAGTTATTATATACTAAAACGCTCTTATAATGCAAAGTAATCTCTGACACCCCCCCGCAAGTCAAAACATTAGATAACACAGTGCAAAATAGAACAGAGCCTTAGAATTTGAGAGGTATCTGTTTACTTTCAATTCCTGTGGTTTCATCAGGAAAACAGAGGTTTTTCCCAAAACGGGGTTTGTGACACCTCCTCTGCTTTTCCCAAAAAGTCCCAGGCCATCAGAAATTATCTTAGCTCCTCCCATGTATGTACTAAGAGTAGCAAGACAAAATGGAGAAAAGTAATTTAGTTAACTGAGAAGAAAAAAAACATTTTTCCAGAAAAAAAAAATCCTAGAAGATAAAAACAAAGGCCTTTTAAGTATACCTTTAGCTTTGATATCCACTTTTAAGTAAGCTGACTTTTAACCATAGTGCTCTTTAAAATAATCCTTTTAATGCTCTTGTTACCTGACTTTAGCCACAACAAGTGGTCAATATTTTCTGGCTTTTAAATTTTACCAGAAGTAACCTCACAGGTGAAACTAACAAGCCTCAACTAAGGTTATGACTTTACCATGAGTGTATGAGGCATTTTCCAAGAGGGTGGAAAGCAGTTTTACCAAAATCTAGAATATTTACAGATAGTTCAGGAAAAATAAGTTTTAATAAATGAAGCTATAACTTGTTCATGGAGGGGAAGAAAATCAAAAAATTGTAAAGGTCACACAGATATTATTAACCAGAAAGTACTCATTCCCTAAGCCAGGACTGAACCCAGGCATCCATTGTAAAATGGCAAAGACCAAAAGAAAGTACTGCTATGTTGTTACAAGGTCAAGCTCCCAAGGACATAAAACAAGATAGAGACCTCACCCAGTTTTTTTTTTTTTTTTTTTTTTTTATTGTCTGTTTGTTTTTTCTTCAGAGACCTGTAGCAAAGTTTGTAACTGACTGGTTTGCTGGCTGGCTTATGGGATCCTAAGCCGTGTTTTATCCTAAGGTGTTTCTCCTTATGACAGAACCATACAGAAAGACACACAAAGCACACGAGATTGGGTACAGCTTAAGAGTAGCCTTACAAATACTTTTTCCGTTAATCAAAACTTTGCAGGAAATAAACAGTGATTTTTACCATTCATTCAATCAGTTTGCACAGAGAGAAAGAGAGGCCAGAAGTCTGACTGGTAAGAAATGCTTACACTTTTGCTACCATGTCAAGTTTTTGGATTCCCCTTCCCTGAGTGGCCCTAATGACCCTGGTTACCACACCATAGCTCCTGGGACCAAGCTGCATCACAAAGGAAAATCACGGAGCCACAGGCAAAATCCTCTCAATTTGCAAGATGCTCCCCAGCTGGCTTCACGGGGAACCCAAATTCTAATAATTTCCATTACAGCCAGATAAAAATATGTATGCTTTAAATAAAAATATTGAAAAATTTTAGAAGCTTCTGTATATCAGTTGACATCCCTAAATGAGACTAATTTGGGACCTTCTTTTTTTTAAATTCAGAACATTCCACTGTAAGTTACCTTTAGTAAGATTTTGTCATTTTTCTAAGATTTCACTGCTTCCTGGGCCTAATGTATAAGCTGGAAAGAACTCAGTTTTTCAGAAATTAAGGATCCCATTTTTACTTAAAATATTGGTTTTTCTCTCAAGTTCCCTTGATTAACTTAGCCAATGATTTTTTTTTTTTTTCCTACTTAAGCATGAAAGGAAAGTGAAACAAATGGGTAGAACACAAAATTCCCTGTGAATTTTTAAAAGCCAAATTGTACAACCTCTACAATTTTAACATTTAATACCAGTTTCTGACTTAGTCAGATGTAAGAAGCCTCTAACTGGATCCAAACCTGTCAATTACCAAATCAAATCCCATCCTGGACCCAGTCCAGTTTCTGTTCCAACTTCCAAACCCAGTTTGGGTGAGAAATTTGCGCAAATAAACTTGGAGAGCCTAAAACACAAATCTATGGAGCTCTGAAATCCAAGGAAGTACTTACCTACAATCTCCCAGCTGCTATGAAAGATCAATGGATACAAATGGGTCCTGCAGGTATCTTGCTTGTTCACTCACTGCTCCTGGGGATTGTGAAAAGGTCTACTTTGGACCCCGCTTCTGACACCACCTGTTGAAAGAAAACCTTCAGCCAAATTAAATTTAAAAGGGTTTAATCGAGCAATGAATGATTCACAAATCAGGAAGCCCCCAGAAGCACAGCAGATTCAGAGAGACTGTAGAGCAGCCATGTGTTGGAAGAAGATCGGTAGACAAAAAAAGGGAAATGACATACAAAAATCAGAAGTGAGGTACAGAAACAGTTGGATTAATTACAGGTTGGCCTTTGCCTTATTTGAACAAAGTTCAAACAACTGGCTGCATTTGACTGACCAAAACTCAGTGATTTGCACAGGTGTGGGCTATGGTCAGTTTTTAGTTCCACTTGTTATATCGTTCATGATGTATAGAAAAACCTTCAGGCTGAATTTAAATATGTAAGGAGGAAACTTTATGCTAAACTTAATTAACACCAGTAACTAAATGATATACTCAGAGAATGTGACTGTGATTGTTAATCTAAACTGTTAGTAGTAGTTCCTTCTCTACATTGGTGTCTGCCATATAAGTGTCAAATACAGGTATTTTGGTGGTATAAATACCGGAGCAGCCTCAGGCAGCTCTATCTCATCATAAAATAGCTAAGAGGAGAAAATTACATTCTAGATGCTGGGCATAGTAGAAAATTCCTAAATTTATCTACCATGATAACATAGTTTTTACTATATTAATTTAAACCTATTCCCACTCTAATAGTTTATACCCTACTTGGCCCATTTGCAGAAAAGACCACCTTCGGGCAACCTTCCAGATAGAATAGAGCTCACTAAAAGATGTCTAGGCAATTTCAATTAACACAGAAATTTATTTCTCTTCCTTGGCTGTGTTAAGCAAAGCATATAAAATATAATCCATGAGATAAAACTGAGAAAACTTTTAAGACACATTTCAAAAAAAGAGAACACAAACAAGAACAAAGGAGGTGGTTTATCATGTAAACAAGGGCAGTTTCTCTAAGTTAAAGAAAATTTTAAGTATTTAGAATAAAATGGACCACTGAGTGGCAAGTAAGTTTCTTAAAGCAAAAGGAAGAAAAGGAGCTCAGAGAGATGTAAAATTAAAGTCACTTGAATATACTCTTTTGACAACTGACCTTAACAAGAATGAGAAAGAAGATTCATATATTAACTTTTTTTCATTTGCCCTGCGAATGCTTTCTGGTAGTGCTTGTGGCTGCAGCATTTACTCTGAGATAACTTTGCCACAAATTATTTAGCTTTTGTTATTATTTTCTCATCACTCTAGTATGTCGTTTGGAAACAAAAGATACAATTCTATTTATAACATTCTGTTTTTAGCGATGGTATTTCCATTTACAAAATATAGTAATTCTTGGTCCCTGAAAATGTCATATCCTAGAAAATGTAGCATTCCTATGCATTATGTTAACATCATTCTCAAATGGTTGTTGGGCGAAGATCCATTTGATGAATCCAGTTTTTCCAAAATAGACAATTCTGATGATTCAGACGATTCTGATGTTAGTTTAGCTCTGTTTAGAAATAACTCCAAAAACAGTTTTTATGTTTTATTTCCACATTGAAAATTAGTCGGATTTTCTTCAGCCTCAAAGAATATATTTATGTAAATTTAAATGAGCACTGGCAGCAAGCTGCACTTTTTTTTTTCTAAATAGGAAAAGGGTTAACGAAAGTATTATGCTCGATTTTGATAGCAGTTACATTAACAAAAAATTGATGAACTATAACATGCGTACAGAATAGTGTCAATATATCAATGCTCGCTAATCTGAATCAGACTGAAGGATAGTATGCTCAATTACATACCTATTAATTTTGAATTCTAGATGAATTCTAATTTTGAGGGAATAAATGAATTATGAATATATGTATTAAACTCTCGTAGAAAAGCTAAATTGACCAGTGTATGTATGTACAAAGAGTTTAAGCCCTTGTAAATTTTTAACTTCTGCACACATCTGCCTGAAGATTTTCTGTGAAAATTAAAGAAAAATCAAGAGCAACATAATTTCTTTCCTTCTAAAAATTTCCAACATGGATTAAAAAGTGCACATTTTCTCACTCCATTCTCAGTCTATTATAAACAGAGAGTTTATATGCAGTGGCAAACCCTAAACCAATTTTGTTTATAAACATGGAAAAACAATTGCAAATAAAATATTTGTCAGTTATAACCAATATGATGTTATAATAATTAAGACACCATAATCTTAGACTTAGCTAACTGACTTCACTCTGTATTGGTTCTTTTTTTATATAACTACTTGAATTCTTCATTATTCAATTCTTTCTCTCACTTCTTAAGTATAGTACACATCAACATTCAGTCATTAGATTTTTTTCCTTGACTGATCTATATTTTCTGCAAGGAGATAAAATCTAATGTCTTGACTTCCTATATTTATCTCAAAGTTGGTATTACTCTTAAATTTATTCTCCAGTATCTAATTTGTTTCCATCCCCTTCCCCACTGTAAAATTAATTCTATATATTCCAACAAATTAGTCATTCTAGAACATTTCCTTCCTGTGACACTTCTCTATTTGAAAACAAAAACTAAAAAAATATTCAGGTCTCTTAGCTTGGCACTAAGCACCTTTTTCAGTGTGGTCATTATCAGCATATACACATTTATCTTTCTGTGTGCTTTGATGAAAAAAAATGTATTCATTCAAGCTCATTTGTTTATATTTCTCTAATGGATATCACTAATTCACAGCTTTCATCCTTTGCTTACACTTTCATTCTGACTTAATATCTGCCCTTCTTTGCATTTCCATTTTATGACTTCAACTTCAGCAACTATTTCATAGTTGATTTACTGTGAATTCTTTCCAAGTTACAAACTTTCTTATAATACTCTATTCTTATTTCATTTATAATTAATATGTATATGTAGATAAATCCTCCATAATAAAATATATCTAAGAAATTGTTTTTTAACTTATTCATGCAAGATTTAGAAGCAGAAAATTAACCTCCATTCATAAAATAATTGAAGTAAAAGTAAAGGAAAACATAAGCAAAGGGAGGTTTTAGATATGTGTTTCTTAAAATGTCATTGTATATTTAGGAAATAGGGACCTATGAAATCATTCCTAGTAGATTTAAGAAATAAAAATGTGGTAAAATAAGGATAGTTTGGAATTATTAAAAATAACAATAGAATCTATTTGGAAAAATATTAATAATACATTCAACTGTATGTTATTTTATTCTTAATGAAGAGTGTTTTAATAAGCATTTTTTTCTTCAGTATGATAATAATTCTTCAGTTTTGTAAATATACATCAATTAGCTTTATTTCATTAATTTCAGGAAACTAATCTCAGCATAATTGACATATGGAACGGATACTTTATTGTTAGTAGAGTACTTTTCTGTGCACTGGTGGAACGTTAGGCATCATTCACCTAGTACTTCATCTAGTCAGCTTCTGCCTACTAGATTCCAATAACATCATTTTCTACCCGCTTACTCCAGTTTGCAAACTAAAAATCTCTTCTGACATTGTAAAATGTTCTTTGAAATAAACATTTACCGATTGGAAGAATCAGTAAATTTTAGACTGAAATCATCTTTGTATACCTCACTACGAAAGATTCTTCCACTTTCTAGTTTTGAGTTCTAGTGGAAGAATCTTTTGTAGTGAGATATACAAAGAGGATTTCATTCTAAAATTTCCCTGCTTCATTTGCCTAGATAATAACTATGGTAATAGAAATAGTGCAAGATATTCTTTAATATTTTTCACCCCTTCAAAAGAAAAATAGTTAAGCTTGAACTATGAAAACATAAATAGCAAAAAAAAAAAATCATATTTTAAGCCCTGTAGTAGATCATGTAATTATTACAGAAATAGGAAGAAATATTTTTTAAGTCCTTAAAAGTCATGCTGTGCTCTTCTTTTGATATTGGATGTCAATAAACTATTTTTAACTCTTTCTCTTCTTTGCTTTAGATATAAATGCTTTCTTAAATATTTCTGGCTTAAACTCAAAACTAAATTTATGAGAATCAAATTTTATAACAAAACAAATGTAGACAATTGCATTGTGTATCATCTCATGGAAGAAAAAAAATAGTGCAAAAGCTAGAAATAGCTTTTGCATTAGTAGCTGGTCAGGATAAAGCAAATCTGCCTTTGATTCTAAATAGAGAAGAATCTCTTTTCTCTGTTCTTATTTTCAATTCCAAACAACCAGTTCAGAGGACATCAAAAATATATATTGGCTAGTCGGGATGTTTGACCCTTTGGGGGTAATATTGGTTAGATTAAGGTGCATAACTTCCCTTGAGAGTCTCATGTTTTCTTGAAGCAAAAACAAAACAACAACAACAACAACAACAACAAAAACTATAAAGAAATCTTTAAATCTTTTATATTCATACCACAGGCTACTAAGAAGCATAATCTGGTAAAAAGTCTTCTATATTAAGACTCCATTTTAATTCAGTGTACACAATTTCACACTACTACTATATCTAACCTGAGGGTTAACAGTAATGACTTTAACTTTTATGGTATTTTCAATCTAATTGTCTGCAAAAGATTGAGTGATTATAGCATAATTTCCCATTTATGCAAGAGATCTGTATGCTTATAAAGATGTTTCCCTTAAATCAAAATTGTGAAGAAGTTAATCCATGTGTTGCTTTTCCTATGACAACTTTTTTTTTTCTTTACTTTTTTTTTGACTATGCTTTTGACAAAAACTCTGTATTTGTTTCCTACTTTGGGAAGCCCAGTTTTTTTCAGTGTGTTATTTTCTACCTTAAAACTGTGTAGAATTCTATGTCTTTGTAAATAACAAACTTAAATTATTTCTTTTTCTGTTTGTTAAAGGTTTCTACATTTTACACTGACTTTCTTCAAAATACTAGCATATAATATAGTAATGAGAAAATAAAGTAACTCAATATATTGAATTGTTACATGCTGTTTTAGGAAAGACTTTCCCCCCACACCAAGCAGTAGACACCGGCTGGGCATCCTCCAAAGAAATTCTGTCACTATCTACCTGAAGATTCCGTCAAATCACGCAGGGTGAGGGCACAGTCCCCAAGACCTGCCCCTGCCCCACCTGTCACAAGTCTAGACCTCTAGAATTTCTGATCAGCTGGCTTCAAGTTGGAGCTCCCATAATGCCTATTTGGATTTGAATAATTTGCTGAAGCAGCTCACAGAATTCAGGGAAACACATGTGCTGGTTTATTAGATAGGATATTACAAAGGATGCAGATGAATGAGGTATGAGGGAAGGGACTTGGAGCTTCCATGACCTCCCTTCCATGCCCATCCTCCAGGAACCTTCCTGTGTTCAGCTTATGGAAAGCTCTCCAAAACCAGTCTTGAATTTTTATGGAAGCTTCATGATGTCAGCATTTCTTCCCCTCAGGATATAGGATGAGACCTTCTGTGGGGAGGGTTTTAAGACCCATAATTAGAAAGGCAGGGGAATATTAAAATCCTGCCTTGGGGCAGGTGAAAGGAGGACAAGAGAAAGTCAGACAGATTCTGTTTCCGGAGGTCTGCCCCTGAGACCTAACACACCCACTAGTCTAATAAAAGACTGTAATAAGTGCTTATGGGAACTAGAAGCCAGGAACTGAAAGAAAAACAATATATGTCCATATCATTCATAACACCACAAGTGCTTTTATGATATTGTAAGCAAGCAAATGAAATAAAATTTGTTGATCATCTGTTAGGAAACTAAGATTCCAATGAGCTAAGAGAGACAGTCAAAATAACACAGACAATACTTTGAAGAGTCAGGTTCATCCAGAAAGACCCTCAAATAATGACTCAAATAAAGACTCTCACAATAATGTTTAATCAAATGTCTGGGTACCCAGTGGCCCAATCAAGTTGAATCATAAAAATATTTCATAAGTTCACCCACTGTCAATGGGGCACCTACATGGATTTTTTAAACTGTACCCAATTTCCAAATAAAGACAATAACATGACCAACATGATACAACTATCCCATGGACAACTGAAAAGTTACTAACCCTTTTCCTAGAAGAGAATCCAATGTCTTTGAGTAAATTATAGTCTCTCAATATTCTACGACTTAAATATTATGAAGAAAATTAACAATATTTAAATACTACAATGTAAAATTAACACATCTTGTGTTACATAAAAGAATAAGAAAAGGAAACAGAGATATTGGCTTGATATGTGTACAAATACACAAACATATCTATAACAAAATAAGGAGGAAATACTCATGATAATTCCAGTCCTCATTTCTGTAACTGGTTGTGCAATGATAACTGGTATTTAGAAGTCCCTTCTTCTACTACCCATTCGGTATTCCTTTTGCCTCCAGCAAGTAATTCAGCTGATCGTATTTTTTTTTTTTTTTACTCAGTGGAGTGACCCAAATCTTCACTCCTGAAGGATCTGGGTTATTGGTAGTCCTGTCTGGATTGGGTTGTTTTAGCTTTCTATTCCCTTAATCACAGGGTATGGTAATACTAAGAGGTTCCTTAAGGAATATGCTGTATTTCAGACATATTCCTCTTTACCTTCATTGTGGAGTAGAGTAGTCCAGTTTCCCCTAGTTATTCAGAATCAGTTACGTCAGCCAGCATAGTAGCTGCTAGAGTGTGAGTATCCTCACAAAAACTCATGTTGAAATTTAATTTCCAATTATGGCAATATTGAGAGGTGGGCCCCTTAAGAGTCATGAGGATTCTGCCCTTGTGAATTAATTAATCTATTCATGGATTAATGGATTAATGACTTATCATGAGAGGGTAACTGGTAGATTTATAAAAAAATGAAAGGAGGCCTGAGCCAACACATTAGCACACTCAGCCTCCTTGCCATGTGATGCCCTGCTCAGCCTTGGGGCTCTGTAGAAAATCCTTACCAGCAAAAAAGCTCTCACCAGATATAGTCCCTCTATCTTGGACTTCTCAACTTTCATAACTGTGTGAAATAAATTTATTTTCTTTGTCATTTACCCAGTTTTAGATATTATATTTTAATCAACAGAAAATAGAATAACACAGTAGCTTCCATCTTTGCTTGTTGATTCAGAAGAATGAGGAGCTCCAAGTGGCAGAGTGACAGTCTTAACTTCCATTTCAATGGAATTAGTGTTGTGTCTTCCAGTAGAAGCACTTCCCTCTTTGTAACTAAGAGCTTCATGCCAGCAGAGTATAAGACTGTGGCTATAGGAAGCAATTATTACTATAATGGATCCCTGAGGGGTAATAGTGAGCTACTCTACTTTCCACCCATTGGTACGTGGACCCACAAATCCTGGCTATAGGAGAAACATCATATATGGGATTCTGATTTAGGTCATGTACAGCCTTCTGGGGAACCTAGTTCCAGTCCTGTAAAATATTGTCACTTAGTTGACATTGTAACAGGGACTTCAAAAAGTCATTTCACTCTTCTGTCAAGCCAGAAACTTTATGATGTGGAGAATATGGGAAGACTGGCACATTTTATGAACATGGCCCATTATCACACTTCTTTTGCTGTGAAATGAGTTTTTTATTAGAAGCAATGCTGTGTGGAATACCACCACAACGGATAAGGCATTGCATAAGTCCATAGAAAATAGAAGCATTCTGTTCAGAAAAGGCAAATTTATATCCAGAGAGTATCTATTTCTCTAAAAACAAAATGGTGCTTCTTCCATGACAAAAGCCATCCAATGCAGTCAACCTGCCACCTATTCCGGGTGATCAACCTTGGGATCACCCTGAATTTTTATCATATTTATCTTTTTCTTCTGAAATGCTAATGACTTACCTTTAAGTCTAGAATAATTGCAACTTCTTGCTCACTAGACCCTATCAGCATTAATCAATTTTGTGGGCTAGTGTAGTATTTAAGAAGAAAAGGTGTTGAAGATCCCTGTGAATGAAATTACGACATAGGGAAGGAGGGTTACTATTCCCCTGAAGTAGCATCATGAAGGTATATTGCTGGCCTTGCCAGTTGAAAGAAAACTGCTTCTGGAGATCTTTTATAGCAAGTACAGTCATGCACTGCATAAAAACATATCTGTCTTTAAATCAATATATATAACAATAGACTCGTAAGATTATGACACCATATATATTTACTGTACCTTTTCTATGTTTAGATATGTTTAGGTACACACATATGTATGGTTGTCTTACAGTTGCCTACAGTATTTGGTATAGTAATATGCAGAACAGATATGAAGCCTAGGGGCCACAGGGTATACTATATAGCCTAGGTGTGTCATAGGCTATGCCATCTAGGTTTGTGTGAATACATTCTGTGGTGTTTACACAACAAAATTACCTAATGATGCATCTCTCAGAATGTATCCTCCTTCTTTTGTGACACATGACTTTACTAGAGAAAAAAACAAAACAAAACAAAACATTTTCCTGATCAATAGCTGCATACCAGATCAACAACTGCAAACTAGGTGCTAGAGGATGTGTTAATTTACTGAAGCAATGGTACGATATTTGGCACAGAGCTGTAATAGCAGACATCATCTGGTTAAGCTTTGATAATCCAGTGTCTTTCTCTAAGGTCCATCTGTCTTCTTCTGAGGCCAAACGGAAGATTTGAATGAGAATGTTGTAGAAATTAGCACCCTATGTCTTTCAAATCCTTAACAGTGGCATAAATCTGTAATTTCTCCAGCAATGTGATGCTGCTTTTGGTTTCCTAATATTTTTAGGTAGAAACAGTTTTAATATCTTAAACTTGACCTTTTCCAACATAATAGTCCTCACTGTGCACCTCAGGGAACTAAGGGGCATCCAGCCAGCTGCTAAGTGTGCCTACTCCAATTATGCATGCCAGGTCTGGGGAGATAGTTGTAGTATAGGTTCAGGGACCTACTGGGTCCTTCATGAGATGAACCTAAGCTAAAACTCCATTGATCGTCTGACCTTCTTAAGTCCCTACTCTGGTGGACAACAGTGAAATTTTGGGTTCCCTGGTCAGTTCAGTGACTGTGTCCAGTAGTTTTCAAATGGTATTATTATTATTTCCTTTTCCTCAGCAAACAGTTACTCAGGTAAAAAGCTGTAATTCTTTTTGGGAAAGGCCATGAGAAAGATTAACAGTAGTATAATTTTTTGGCAGCAAATCAGGATCCTTTGTCATGAAAATCCAGCCTCCTCTTCATTCAAGGGGTTTTGGGTTTATAAACTGGCTCAAGCCAGGAATTGACTGAGGAGCCATGACTGTTTTTATGATGCAAGTTAAACTTTTGTTCACTTGACCTATAACTATTTTGTGGATATTAATCAAGAAAGTATTTAGTAGGCTTATTATCATTTTTAATTTAGGAACACCGTGATAAATTAACCAATGCTATAGGTCTGCTTGAGTCGGACTATTCTGATTGCTGCTTTGACTCTGCTGTCTATCATGATAATCACACCCATCTTATCTCTGTCAGTTGAGGGCTGCCACATGGCCCCCATCACTTTCAGATTTAATTACCTCTATTGCATTTAGATGCCTTAATTCAGTGACTGCAGTATGCACTGTGAGGTCTGACTCGTAGAAAAGAGTTGTCACATAGTTCCTCAAGGTTGCTAATGCTCCCTCACAAATTTATTTTTCACTTTATTAGTCGTAAGTATGTCTTCTCAATCCTCCTATTGTAGGTAAGTCTTAAATTACAAAATCACTCTAACAATCTTTAGGCCTTTGAATCTTTTCCTCAACATTAAACCAAGGCATGTCTGATATTTCTAATTTGCTCACTGTGGGCTACCTTTTGATCTTGTTGCAGCCAACCAAACAAACACACTGTGAGAGCACTTTCTAACTTCCTTGGCTGTAATAATAAATACTGAGTCTCTGGTTGGTGAGCCCATATCAGTAACTTTTCTCTGATCCAGCTTTATCTTTCTTCCATTATTATCCTACACTCTTAATTTCCATTTGTGTGCATACTCCCTGGATTTCTGTCTGTATCAATTAGGAAAGTAATTATTTTGGACTCTAATACACCTCCTAATGTATTACACTTGGCATGTCATCTCTGGAATTTGAGTTTAATTATAGGTCTAGAAGACAAGATGGCTGATAGGGGTGATTCTTGAGGAAACTCAGCATTGTCTTGCCTGGCAACTGCCTCAGGTAAGGTCATTATAGTTTCCTCAGGAAATACAGAGTTAATTCCTTCAGAGGTCAGATTCCACTTCCATGGGGCATGAAGAGGCCTCTTCCACTGGTAAAGAAGACCTAAAAACCTTAGAAGAAAACCTAGGCAGTACCATGCAGGACATAGGCATGGACAAGGACTTCATGACTAAAACACCAAAAGCAGTGGCAACCAAAGCCAAAATTGACAAATGGGATCTAATTAAACTAAAGAGCTTCTGCACAGCAAAATAAACTACCGTCAGAGTGAACAGGCAGCCTACAAAATGGGAGAAAATTTTTGCAATCTACCCATCTGACAAAGGGCTAATATCTGTAATCTACAAAGAACTTAAAATTTACAAGAAAAAAAAAAGCATCAAAAAGTGGGCAAAGGATATGAAAGACTCTTCTCAAAAGAAGGCATTTATTCAGCCAACAATCATGAAAAGGAGCTCATCATCACCGGTCATTAGAGAAACACAAACCAAAACCACAATGAGATACCATCTCACGCCAGTTAGAATAGCAGTCATTGAAAAGCCAGGAAACAACAGATGCTAGAGAGGATTTGGAGAAATAGGAATGCCTTTACACTGTTTGTGGGAGTGTAAATTAGTTCAACCATTGTGGAAGACAGTGTGGCGATTCCTCCAGGATCTAGAACTAGAAATACCATGTGACCCAACAATCCCATTACTGGTTATATACCCAAAGTATTATAAATCATGCTGTTATAAAGACACATGCACACGTATGTTTATTGCAGCACTATCCACAATAGCAAAGACTTGGAACCAACCCAAATATCCATCAATGATAGACTGGATTAAGAAAATGTGGCACATATACACCATGGAATACTATGCAAGCACAAAAAAGGATGAGTACATGTCCTTTTCAGGGACATGGATGAAGCTAGAAACCATCATTCTGAGCAAACTATCGCAAGGACAGAAAACCAGTCCACCACATGTTCTCGCTCATAGGTGGGAATTGAACAATGAGAACACTTGGACATAGGGCGGAGAACATCACACACCAGGGCCTGTCATGTGGTGGGGGGATGGAGGAGGGATAGCATTAGGAGAAATACCTAATGTAAATGACATGTAAATGACGAGTTAATGGGTGCAGCACACCAGCATGGCACATGTATACATATGTAACAAACCTGCAGGTTGTGCACATGTACCCTAGAACTTAAAGTATATATATAAAAAAAGAAGACTAATCAAAATTTAGGGGCTCCATTTTTCTAAACAATGTTTTTCCACACATATTCATTTCAACTTTTAATGTTTCATTCTTTCCTGATCAAAGCCCTCGCTTACCAGTAAAAACACTATGAAGTTGTAAAAGTTCAACTTTCTTTTTTTTTTTTTTTTTTTTGTTGTTGAGACGGAGTCTCGCTGTGTCGCCCAGGCTGGAGTGCAGTGGCCGGATCTCAGCTCACTGCAAGCTCCGCCTCCCGGGTTTACGCCATTCTCTCGCCTCAGCCTCCCGAGTAGCTGGGACTACAGGCGCCCGCCATCTCGCCTGGCTAATTTTTTGTATTTTTTTAGTAGAGACGGGGTTTCACCGTGTTAGCCAGGATGGTCTCGATCTCCTGACCTCGTGATCCGCCCGTCTCGGCCTCCCAAAGTGAAAAGTTCAACTTTCATTGTAATTCGGAAAGTTTCAGGATAAGACCCTGAATTTGATGTTTAGCATTCTCAGTCCAGTGGTTATAGGAGAACTGTTTCCTTAAGGGCACACATATTAGATTCAGGTCATTTATTGAGTGCTTGAGCTGGAATTGGAATTTCCAAGCTCATTATTTCTTTCCTCAATGTCTAGCAACTTTAGGTGCAACTAGCCAATCTCATTATATTTCTTAGTTTGACAACATGTTTGAAAGTATCAAATACACAATCATTGAAATATTTGCTTTTTATAAGACGCCGAGTAGGAGCATCCAATTCTAACATGTTGCTTATCTCTATTTTCGAATTTCATTATGGACTATTAGTATACTCTTTACTACTGCAAATAGAGTCATGATGATCTTTAAATCTAATCGGAGTTTCAATTTCAAAAACCCCAGAATCAATTAGAAAACTCATCCTTAAAATTATGTTTCCCTAGAACCACTCTTGGTACCAAAATCTGTATTAGTTGTGGTTGTTCAGAAAAACAGAGCCAGTAGGATGAATAAATATTCATATAGTTTAATAAGGAATTGACTCACCTAATTATGAAGGATGAGGCATCCCAATATCTGCATTCATAATTATGCATATCCAGAAAAGCACATGGTGTAGTTCCAGTCAAAAGGCTGGCAGGCTCAAGACTGAGGTAGAGCTGATGTTTCAGCTCAAACCTCCAGGCTGGGAAAAAAAAAAAAAAAAAAAAAAGTAAATGTCCAGCTAAAAGGCCATCAGTCAGGAAGAACTCTTCCTTATCCACGGGAGGGTCAGCCTTTTGGTTTTACTCAGGTCTTTAACTAATTGAGTGAGAATCATTCATATTGGGATAGGCAATATGTTACCCAGTATACTGATTCAAATGTTAATCTCATCTAAAAACACCCTAACAGCCGCACCAAAAATAATGTTTTATCAAATGTCTGGGCACCCCGTGGCCCAGATAAATGAACATTAATATATAACATTAACATATAAACTTGTATCTGCTTAATTTAATTACATTACAAAAAAGGTAGGTATTGTTATTTTACTAATTAAAAAAGAAGAGGTATATCTTGACTTGTTTAAAATAATAAACTTTTAAAATATAATCGTAAATTAAAACTCATTTGATTTGAATTAATATTTTTGTGTTTTTAAATTTCAGGTATTTTAGCTGTATTTTTGTCTGTTTCTTTATTTGTTTTTGAGACGGGGTCTCACTCTGTCGCCCAGGCTGGAGTGCAGTGGCACAGTCTCAACTCACCACAAGCTCTGCCTCCCGGGTTCACACCAGTCTCCTGCCTCAGCCTCCCAAGTAGCTGTGACTACAGGCGCTCACCACAACGCCTGGCAATTTTTTTTTTTTTTTTTTTTTGTATTTTTGGTAGAGATAGGGTTTCACCACGTTAGCCAGGATGGTCTCGATCTCCTGACTCGTGATACGCCTGCCTCGGCCTCCCAAAGTGCTGGGATTACAGACATGAGCCACTGCGACTGACATTTAGCTGGTTTTTAAATGAGCATGAGATTAATAGAATAAGATGGAAAATAGTTTTCATAGTTATTATTTAATAAGGACAACTAGACTGGGAAAGAGGTTGCTCTGATGAAACTGAGATACAAACTTTAGTGAGCAATATTGGAAAGATCAGCTGTAGAAAATTGTGGCATGCCTTCTATGAGATATGAAAAAGCATGGATTTTATTTTGCACATAAGCAAGTGTTATAAATTGGAGAATGCCTAACGTTTAATAAGAAAACTCTAGATTTCTAAAATATGAGTTTCAAAAGGATGATTAATTATGGAATTTTTAAATAAATCACATTAAGTGAAGACAATCTGGAAAAGGGATCTAGCAGGGGAATGCAATTTAAGAGCAATTGTGAAGTAATTTTGGAAGCATAAGACTCAGTATGTAAAGAATATGAAATTAAATAAGAATACTTGGAGTTTTTAACCTGAAATCCTGATTTATGATGATGTCAGTAATTATCAGAAAGCTTTAAAATTTATTATCAAGTATAAATTAAATAAAGTTATATCCTGTTGCTTTGTTTTCTGAAATTTATTAACATTCTGCTGATATTAATAATAAATTTGGTAATTTAAAGGTTTTGTACATACAATCGCTTATAATTCTATTGGCAATACTATAAGACAGGAAATACATACATTTTTTATGTTGTATTCATGTGGTGATGAAACTAAGTTAAAAAATTTACTTTGTATAATATAATTAATAAGAGGCAAAATTAGGTTTTAAATTAAAGTACTCTTTCCTCACAGCCTGCAGTCTTCAGTATTATTTTTTGCTACCTCTGAAATGAGTGTCTTACATATATTCAGCATTTTAAATGGAACAGATACTGCCCTAAGCATTTAAAATATTAATTAGTTTAATAATCATATTATTGCTAGGAAAAAATAATTTCTTTGAGAGAAATATTAATATATATATATTTACACATTATCCTAAGTTCTCTAGTATTTTATTAAATAGAACTTCCACGGTTTTCCGGGAAACTAGAGGAGCTAAATGTTTATCACATTAGGTAAATGAGTAATAAAATGCTATAAATCTCCTTTAGACCAGGCACAGTGACTCACACCTGTAATCCCAGCATTTTGGGAGGCCCGGGTGGGCAGATCACTTGAGACCAGAAGTTCGAGACCAACCTGGCCAACACGGCAATAAAGATAAAAGAGATTATCCTAGATAAGCTGGGAGGTCATTATTTAACCAATGGAAGTGCCTCATAAATAAAGATGAGAATTCACTGAAGAAGAAATTCTACTTGCAAACTGCAGCTTCAACTCATACTCAGTTTCATCCTGCCCTTCCTTATGGACTACCTATGGTTTATGAACTTCTTAGCCAGCCTTCAAAATCACGTATGCCAATTATTTCTAATAAGTCCCTAATCTGTGTATCTCCTGCTGATTCTCTTTCTGTGTATGAAGCCTTGTCGATACAGATTTTGATATCAGAAGTGATTCTAGATAAACAGAATCTTAAGTTTCTTGAATTCTTGGTTTCTGTTATTGTTATTCTATTCTGACTAGATTTAAAGAAATAATGACTCTATTTCCAGTAGTAAGGAGAGCACTGAAAGTCCATGGCATGATGTGATAATGCAGATGGGCAAAATATCACCATTGGATACTCGTAATCAAATACTTATAAAAGGTTCTGGGTGACCATATATTTGACAACATTTTTGTCAAACTAGCGAGTATAATGAGATTGATTAGTTGCTCATAACTGCACTGGAGAAAGTAGAAAAGGAATAAACTCAGGGTTTCAAATTTCCATCTCAAGTTCTGCATAAATGAATTAAAAGCTTTTATGTCTGTCATAAATAAAACCCTTATCTCCTATAGCCACAGGGCTGAAATTATTGAAGACCAAACCCACAGCCTCATCCTGAGAGTGGCTAAATTGCATCAGACATTGAATTCCCAACCTGGCAGTGCATCTTCAGTTAAATGCAGGCATTAAATGAAAAGAAATGGTAGCCTGATAATTGGAATGGGAATACATGAGCAGAAATGAGCCCACTACAAGAGATTCTGTATTCTGTATTTTAGCTTGAGAATGTAAAAGGTCTTTAACAGTTTGTTTGGTTATCTGAAACATGGAGCAAAAAGTAGCCTACAGTAAATCAAGATTACATGCCAGAACTGCCTTTCTATACTGCAAAGAAGATGTCTAAAGGTTTAGGGATATTGGAATGTTATAGAAGATTTATAACATAAGATCTGCTCACCCATACCAAGAGCATCCAGAAAATAAATCTTTCATTATGACCATTAGAACATAAGTTGTGAGAGGAGTCTCGGTATCCTTGAAGAACTCGGTGGTAGCTCTTCTCTATAGGTCAAAGATAACAGTGGAAATTGCTACTAATGAGCTGAGATCCTTAAATGTAACAGGGTTAATAGCATCCCAGGGTGACACAGGCCAAGTGGGAGTACCTAATTACTGAAGACAGTGTGGTTATGGTTACCATGATGGACAGGAAAGTCAAAGCAGCAATCAGAATAGTCTGACTCACTAAACCTACAATGCTTGCTTCTGGATATTGATGTAACTAGAAAACAGACGGATAAGCAATATGCTAATTTTACTTTATTTATTTATTTATTTATTTATGGATAGGCTCTATTGCCCAGGCTGGAGTGCAGTAGTGTAATCTCAGCTTACTGAGACCTCTGCCCCCCAGGCTCAAGTCATCCTCCCACCTCAGCCTCTCAGGTAGCTGGGACTACAGGTGTGCACCACTGTGCCTCACTACTGTTTTTGTATTTTTTGTAGAGATGGGGGGTGTCTCACCTTGTTGTCCAGGCTGGTCTTGAACTCCTGAGCTCAAGCAATTCACCTGTCTCAGCCTCCTAAAGTGCTGGGATTACAAGTGTGAGTCACCACTCCTGGCCAGTATACTAAATTCTTAATTGATGTGTATAAATGAAAATGTCCAGGTCAAGAGGAGAGAACATGGCTAAGAGCCTATCTGCTGGCTCTTACCTGCATGTGCCATCTACTGTACTAGAGCCTGAATTACACCAAACAAAAATTTAGTGCTTCAGTACACACCTGTGAAACCCACCTCGGGAAACTGTCTACAACCAAGGAACCTACACAAAACCTTGGTCCTCTAAAAACCCCCTGAAGTCAACTGAGCAGAAGTTTCACTCAAATCACCAAAAGAGAGAAGGGTCCTCAATCTATTTCCAGATGTGAGTCAATTTACAGACCCAGAGCCTCTTGATTAAAGGGGAGGTTGGGGCCTGTTGAGGGAGAACTCTGCTACATTGCTAAATATTTATACTTTAATCTTTCTCTCAGTCTTCCCAAAAGGAAACTATGGACATTTATCAAGGTGACTGTGCAATGGGGAAAGGGAAGTAATCTGAATTCTGGGGAATTATTTGATACTGGATGTGAACTGACATTAATTACAAGAGACACAAAATGTTAGCAGAGTTCACCAGTCAGAACAGGAGTTTACAGAGACCAGGTAGGCATTAAAGCTGTTGCTCAGGTGTGTCTTACACAGAGTTCAGTATGTCCCCACACCAATCCTGTAGCTATTGCACCTGCTCTTACAGATGTGGGTTCATCGCTTGAGCAAATTAACACATTTCCTGCTGCTTTGTATGTAGCTATTAATCTGGCAAAAGCTTTTTTCTCACTACCTGTTGATCGACCACAAGAAGTATACCTTCAGTACCCTGTCTCAAAGGTATATCAACTTTCTACTCCTATATCATAATTTATTTTACAGGAGCATTCATGGTGTTTTTTTTTTTTTTTTCACAAGTCATTATGCTGATCCATTATTACCTTGATGGTATTATGCAAATTTGACCTGTTGAGCAAGAAATGACAGTTATTTTAGACTTATGAATAAGAAATTTGTGTTACAGAAAGTGGAAAATCATTCTGACAAAAATACAAAGACCTTTCACTTCAGTGAAATTTCTAGATCAGTGATGTGTATGTAGCATGTCAAGATATACTTTTTAATAAAAGTTTAAATTCTTGCATCTAGCTGAACCAAAAAAGAGGCACAATGCCAAGTAAGTCTTTTTGGATTTTGAAGGCAACATGTATGCCATTTCAGTGTGCTATGCGAGCTCATTATTGAGAGATCTAAAAAACTGCTGAATTTGAGTGGGGTCAACAACAAAATAAGGCTTCTCAACAGTTCCAAGCTGCCATGCAAGTTGATTCTATACTTGAGCCATGTAATCCAGCAGATCCAAAGATGCTTTAAATGTCAGTGGCAGATCAAGATGCTGGTTGGATCCTTTGGCAGGTGCTTACTGATTAATCACGGAAATGATTCTTAGGATTTTGAAGCAAAGCTCAGTTATCCTCTGTGGATAACTATTAGACCTTTTTGAGATACGTTTTTGACTTCCTATTAGGCCTTAATAGAGACTAGAGACTGTATGTTTACCCATGAGCCACTAAGTTAGCAAAAAACCAGAGTTGCCCATCATGAATTGGATATTTTCTGACCAAGCCATAATTTGCTCAGCAGCTCTCTATTTTCACATATAGAAGTGATAAATATGATATGAGCCTATACCTATGGCTCCCTGGGAAGTTTCTTATGATCAATTGACTGAGCAACATAAAACTCTGGCCTAGTTTACAAGATATGCAGGCAACATCTGAAAGTGGACAGCTGAGCATGATGGGTCATTCCTGGTGCATCCCTGAAGGAAAGTAATAAAGTTGTTAGAACTTGCTTATACATTTTACTTGGAAGAAACAATTGCCAGAGGTATTAGTAGATATTGATTCATGAGATCTAGACAATTGTTTGGCTGGATGGTCAAGGACTTGGAAGGTATTTAATTGAAAAAGTGGTGACAGGTCTAGGGAGGAAATATGTGGATCAACCTCACTTAGTAGGCAAATACTGTGAAATATTTTGTATCCATGTGAACATTTATGAAAAGGTGACCTTAACAGTGGGATTTTAATAATTTTAGTAATTTTCAAATTAGTTTTAAAAATTACATGGATAAGATACCTTTCATAGCTACCTGTCATCCTCTTTTCTTAGCCATAACTGCCACTGGTCAATAGGTTCTTAAAGTGGCTACAGTGGCAAAGTTGGAAGTTATGCAACATGAACTTCCTTTCACCAAAGAGAACCAGCTCCAGCCACTTCTGAGTGCCCAGTCTTCTAATAGCAAAGACCAACACTAAGTTCCTGATATGGTACCATTCCCCAGGATGATCAGTTATCTACCTGGCAAGCTGATTATATTGAGCCACTTCTGCCATGGAAGGGGGTAGCATATTGTTCTTACTGAAATAGACACTTAACTCTATTAGATTGGCACAAACCGTAACTTCAAAAACCGCAATTGCTTTCTCACCAACCTGATAGATACGGATTTTCCTTTCCTGCATTCAATGCTTCTGACAAAATTACCATTTGTGGACTTACAGAATGCCTTATCCACTGTCGTGATATTACACAGGCATTGATTCTGACTGAGAAACTCATTTCAGAGCAAAAGAAATGTAACAGTGAGACCAAACTCATGGAAATCACTGGTTTTACCAGATGAATGGAGCTGACTTGATAGAACAGAGAAATGGCCTTTTGGAGGCTCGGTTATAGAACAAGGTAGTCAGAAATTTTGCAATGCTGGGACAAGTTTCTCTAGAAAGCTCTGTGTGCTCTGAGTCAGCATCAATATATGGTGCTGTTTCTCACATAGCCAGAATTCACAGGTTTAGGAATCAAATAGTCAAACTGAGTATGGCAACATTCACTATTACCCCAGAAAGTTTTCACTTTATTTCCTTATGGCTTTATGTTTTGTTGGTTTAGATATCTTAGTCTAAAGAAAGAAATGCTTCCACAAGGAGGCACAATAATGAGATTGTCACCTGTCACTTTGGTCTCCTCATGTCTCTGAATCAATAGATAAAAGGGACTTTGTATAATGACTACGGTGATTGATCCTGACTTCTGAGGAAACATTGGTTTGTTATTGCTACACATTGAAAGTAAGGAAAAATATGTCTGAAATACAGGAGATCTCTTAACTCATTTCCTAGCATTGTTATGTCCTATGATGAAAGTCAGTGGAAAACTATAGCAACCCAACTCCAGCAATACTGCTGATGGCTCACACCCTTTAGTAATAAAGATTCAGATTAGCTCACCAGGCAATGACCCACAATCAGCTGAGATACTGGAATGATAGTAGCAGTAGTGGTTATAAATATTAGTTATGAACCCACAATCAGTTGTAGCCAGGAGGACTGTAATATTTATGAACATTTATTCCTTGTTTTTAATGAATATTTATATATATATGCATATATATTCTGTGTGTATATATATATGAAAAATTATTTTCCTTTCAAATCTCTTTCCATCTAACATGAGATATACTACTAACAGTTAACCCCAACAAATACAACAGTATTTAAGTTACAGGATATCAGGGAGAAAAGTAAATATTGCATAAGGACTATGATCCTTCTCTGGGGAAATGGCCTTCTTCACCTGTTGTTTCAGAGACATTAGGAGACCAAAGAGGCTGGTGACAATCTCAATTTTTAGTTCAATGGGATCATTATTGTGCTCCTGGTGGAAGCATTTCTCTCTTTGGACTAAGATGTCTAAACCAACAAAACACAAAGCCACAGTCATAGTGCACTTTTGGTTATACCCAGATAGTTATATTATGTTAGCTTGAAAGTATGACTTTGTTACTGTCTTTTATTGGAGATTAAGCTTGGTGTTAAAAGATGTATATGGATGTCAAGTTGACAAGTGTTGGACTTTAATGGTCATTTTGATGAGTCAACTTGGCTGTCTTACCATACCAAGTTATTCAATCAAACACTTATGTAGATTAGTATAATTAGCATTCACCGTCAGTGGACTAAAAGATTTTCTTAGATAATCTGGTGGGTCTGATTCAGTCAGTGAAAGTCCTTAGAATGATACTGAATTTTCCTGGAAGAAAGACAATTTTACTGTTAGAGTGAAGCTTTTACTTACGGTTGAGAATTTCAATCTTTTCTTCCTGATGTACTACTCTATAGATCTTTGACTGCCTAGGGGGCTCCAGAATCGTTTAAGCCAGCACTTTACAATAAATCCCTTAGTTTATGTCTTTCTACTGGTTCCATTTATCTGGCTGAACTATGACTGAAAATGTTAGTTATATATTTGGTGGCACATCTAAGATTAAACAACAACAGAAACATACAATAAAATTACCCCCCCAAAAAAATTCGTAGTCTTAGACTGAGTTATATAGATAGACATATCTGTGCATTGGCCCATTTAAACTCATTGTGTAATTATTTTATACCAGAAAAAAACCCCGACAAATTTATAGATCAACAAGAATTCAAATAAACCTGACATCATTAATTTGCTTTAAAAAATTGTTCTAGAGAAATATTAACTGAACCCAATGAAGGCAACTGAGGGACATATGGAAAAGGTTTAAACAAGTTAAGTGAAAATTGGTCTTAATCTTTAGAGATTAGAAACAATGAACCACATCAATGTGGCACACACAACATTAAGAATGATATTTTTATGATACCATTCATGAGATTAAAAAGACATAGCAGGAGAGTAAAAATTAGAGCTGAAAAGAAGAATAACACAACATCGTGAATAGCTATGGTTCTTACATTAACAAAAGAAGTGATGGGCTATAATATGCATGTTCATGAGCTCTTAGCTATCCATGCCCACGAATCTCACTCGGTTTGAAGGATATCAAACCAACAACTTCTTAAGAAAGGAACACCAATCTCATAATAGTCTCTACAGTTTCTGAAATTTATATAGGAATCAACAGAGAACTTAGCAAAATGAAATTCCATTTGCTCTTCTGATCACAATTCAATATGAAAATAAAAGAGAAAAAGAAAAGAATATAAGGAAATTAAGCTAGAATAATACTTGGAAAAAAAAAGCAGGTATCATCCCCAGAAACAATAAATACATCTTGAGAAGCAACATGGTGATCCTCTCTGTAAATGTACCTTCCTTTTTCTTAAAAACTGTGAAAGCAAAATCAAATGATTTGCTTTGTGCACCTGGCACCAGATGCAATTAGTAATTTCTGAGTATCCTCAGGAAGCACAGCTCTTTTGGAGAATGTAAATGCTTTCAGCTCATTTCAATAAAAGACACTCTGTCCCTTTTTGAGACAACGGATTTGGAGCACTTAGATAAAACCAGGCTCCCTGTGCTCAGAATGTGATTACAGCTGCTGTGTGGGCAGAGCACAGAGAGCACAGGGGCCCTAGACATCAACCTGAGCCCTGTGATATGCTCTGGGTTAACAAGGGGAAACTCAAGTGATGCTTCCAGATTTCACAAGGCAGTTAGTGGAAATAGGAATCACTGAACAAAGTGAGGGCTGCCTTCATTCTCAAAGTCAGTTGCAACAATGGCATCAGACAGCAGTCTCAGGTACACCGAATTGCTAATTAAGGTCTTAGCATATGGAACTTGCAGCAGTCTCACTTGTGTATACTAAAATAGGAGAAAAATCTTATGAAACTACAGGAAGGTTTTTGCTTAGCTTTCTCGCAAAATGACAAAATAAGTTGTTGATGCTTTTTGTCTCTGCCTGCCTCTGAGTTATGAAAATAGCATTTTCGATTTCGCACATTATCTCTTCAGCTATCATGAACAATGCGGTCCGTTTTCCTCAAGTTCCTTGTCATCAGCAACACCTTGAAGCAAGTGGAAATATAGATTGTTTTGCTTTATTTATGTTTACTTAGAATGTTACACTTTTCTGACAAATAATTCCTTAAAATCTAAGATCATGTTCAAATAGGTAAGCTATTTCTACTTCTTTTAAAGTTAAGTGTAACATCAAAATTAATAGAAAAACAGGTGGTTTGTGTCTCATCACCATAGAAAAAGTGAAATATCAGCTGTGCATATATTAAAAAATAAATCTCATAATAATTAATCTAAGGAAAAATGAATGATGGCAGAAGATTTATTAGGTAAAATAGTTTTAGAAAATGTGTAAAATGAAAAAGGAATACCCTTAAATGTTTGAAATTCAGACGTGTTAGGGCAGATTCTCCCAAGCTGTATTCTCTAAACTAATTTAGATTTTATAGCCTTTCTCCCAGCCTTCCTGAAAGGGACGCAGTAGACAGTTACCTATGTTGATTTTGCATTGGAGAAAGGGAAATAGTCTGAGTGTGATGGCTCATGCCTGTAATCCCAAAACTTTGGGAAGCTGAGGCAGGTGGATCACCTGAGGTCAGGAGTTCGAGACCAGCTTGGCCAAAATGGTGAAACCCCGTCTCTACTTATAATACAAAAAGAAAAAAAAAAAAAAAATTGCCAGGCATGGTGGCGGGCACCTATAATTCCAGCTATTCAGGAGGCTGAGGCAGGAGAATTGCATGAACCCAGGAGGCGGAGGTTGCAATGAGCCAAGATCATGCCATTGCACCCCAGCCTGGGCAACAACAGCAAAACCCCATCTCAACAACAAAAAAAGTGGGGGAAATAACAGACTTTCAAGTGATCACCATCTCCCACAATACAACATTCTGAATCACTCTTTCGGAGTTTCACAATGCTTAGTTGTGTAGAGGCCCTAAGAAGTCCTGCAATTTCAAATTTTTGAACAAACAAAATAAACCATTATCCAGTCTCTGCCAAACTGTTTTTTTTTTCTTGTTTTAAATTCTTAAAGCTGCCTTTGATAAATAATGAATTATGAGGTCAAATAAGATTATCACTGAAGTCATACTTGGTGGCCAGGCATGGTGGCTCATACTTGTAATCCCAGCACTTTGGCAGGCTGAGACGGGTGGATCACTTGAGGTCAGGAGTTCAAGACCAGCCTTGCCAGCATGGTGAAACCTCATCTCTACTAAAAATACAAGAATTAGCTGGGTGTGGTGGTACGTGCCTGTAGTCCCAGTTACTTGGGAGACTAAGGCAGGAAAATCACTTGAACCGAGGAGGTGGAGGTTGCAGTGAACTGAGATCATGCCACTACACTCCAGCCTTTGCAACAGAGTGAGACTCCATCTCAAAAAAAAAAAAAAAAAAGTCATATTTGGTTATTACAATATAATTATAATTATATTAAATTTAGTTTTTCAGTACACAAAATTTCAGATCCATTTCTGTCTCCAGATCTCTGTGTCACACTGTTATGAAAATACTGGAAAGATACTCATGGTTTTATGAAGAAAATAGCCAATTAAAATATTTGCATAAATAAGGAGACTTCTCAAAGAACTAAAAATATAACTACCCTTTCATCCAGCAATCTCACTTCTGGGTATCTGTCCAAAGGAAAGGAAACCATTATATAAAAAAGACATCTGCTCTCATATGTTTATTGCAGTACTATTCACAATAGCAAAGTCATTAAATGAACCTGTGTGTTCATCAACAGATGATTGGATAAATAAAATATGGTGTATATACACTATGAAATACTACTCAACCATAAAAAGAATTAAATCATATCTTTTGCAACAACATGGGCAGAACTGGAGGCCATTTTCTTAAGTAATAGAACACAGAAACAGAAATTCAAATACTTCATATTCTCACTTATAAGTGAAAACTAAACAATGGATATGCATGGACATAAAAAAATGGAATAATGGACATTGGAGACTTCAAAAGCTGGGAGGATCGGAGGCTAGTAAGGCATGAAAAATTACCTATTGTGTACAAGTTCACTATTCAGGTGATGGGTACACTAAAAGCCCAGACTTCCCCAAGATGCAATATATGCATGTAAGAAACCTGTACTTGTCCCTCTTAAATATATAAAAATAATAATAGAAAAAAAATACTTGCACAAAGTAATAAATTCTATACTACATTTTTGGTCCAATATGATATAAAATAATAAGGCAAATAATGAAATTCTGCCTGTGAAACATAGAGTTGAGTGTTACAGAGTAGACAGTGGACTCTGAAAAGATGGTAAGAGTGTTACAGGCAGGGCTGACTGTGTCCCGATAAATGTGCTTTCAGTACCCATGTAGTACTTGTTGCATGTACTTCAAATATCTCACCTAGTTATAGGGAATGGACAAATATGTCTAAATACACTTAGATATAAGAAAACATGGTGTATTTATATAGGTCCGAACTTATCTATATCTGATTAATCTAGAGAGATACATTAAATTATAAAATCAGATATTAAAATCTGCAACTTTGTAGCAGCTGGTGAGACAACTCTGTTTTGGGACCTCTATTGACTCCCTTGGTGATCTCCAACCTCAATTTAAATTTAAAAGATACTTAGATGCTCACATTTATTACTTTTTGTGTCCTGTGCAGACCTCTGCCTTGTAGGTATTAGCTTGTATGTTCAATGGCTTATTTGTGCTCTCCACTTGAATGTCTAATACTTAAATTATGTACATCTAAGTTCTACAAAATTCTGCTTAACCTTCAGTCTCCTTGATATAAATCATGGCCACTCCTTCTTTTCAGTTGTTTATCCTCAAAACCCATCATTCCTCCCTCCTCCCTTAATCTCAACCCAATATCCTATTTGTCAGGAAACACTGCTGGCTATACATTCCAAAAATATCCATAATCCAATCACTACTCACCACCTCCACCATTCACCCTAGTCCAAGACACCACTTGCTGGAGTTTCTGAAAAATTTTCTGTGACATTTTCCTCTTCCAGGTTCCTGTGAGGATTGCTCTTCTTTATTTTCTTTGAAGTTAGATGTGACAATGTGGCTTGCATTGGATAATAAAATGTAAATGGTAGTGGTATGAGAAACTTCCCTATGGAAGCTTTGAGAGCAGGTTCACATTTCACTACATCCCCTTTTCCTTTCTTATGTGTTGAAGAAGCCACCAAGACAGAGATTCTGCCAGTTAGAGCGCCTTAGTGACCATGGTGAGCAAAGGACCCCTGAAATCTATGTTGGACATATATGTGTTACTTTTGTTCTGGTAGTTTGCTGAGCCTAAGAAATTGGGAGTCCGAGGCAGGCGGATCACAAGGTAAGGAGATGGAGACCATCCTGGATAACACAGTGAAACCTTGTCCCTACTGAAAAAACAAAAAATTAGCCAGGCGTGGTGGCGGGAGCCTGTAGTCCCAGCTACTCTGGAGGCTGAAGCAGGAGAATGGCGGGAACCCAGGAGGCGGAGCTTGCAGTGAGCCGAGATGGTGTCACTGCACTCCAGCCTGCGCGACAGAGCGAGACTCCGTCTCAAAAAAAAAAATAAAAATAAAAATAAAATAAAATAAAAAAAGAGAGAGAAATTGTTTGGTCCATTAGCACACTATTGTGACTGATGTTATAGATTCCTAACTGGGGCCCATGCCTCCACCCAGTGTATTCTTTTTTTTTTATTTATTTATTTATTTATTTATTTATTTATTTATTTAATTATACTTGAACAGTCAGAGCAAATTTGATATAATGGAAGACTTTGTTTTTCTGCTCAAAATCCACCAGGACACATTACTCCTCTCTGAGTAAAGGACACGTTTCTAAATATGACATACACAGCCCTATGTAGTCTGACCCCTATTACTTCTGATTTTATTTGTCTTTACTCTTCCTATAGCTCACTCCACTACAACTGTAGTCACTTCCCTTTTCTGTTATAGCAAGGCAGGCACATTTCCTCCCCTCCCGAGGCAATGCTCTGGTTCTTTCTGGACCCCGAAGTGCTCTCTGCCAGACAGACCCAGGGGGTCACTCCCACGCTTCCTTCAAACCATTTCTTAAATGACACTTTCCCATGAATTTTTTTTTCTATCTCTTTTAAAATTACAATCTCTCCTATACCCTATCATGCTTATGAATCTGATCCATTTTCCTGAAACTATTTCATTCTGCACATAATTTATCAGTGTATGTTTATGGTTTGCGGACTATCTCCAGTATAATGCAAACATCACAAGGGTGTTAATTTTTTTATCTGTTTTGGTCGGTAGTGTATCACCAGGGCTAGAACACAGCTTGACACCATTTAAAAAATAACTGATTAGAAAAACGAATGAATGTAATTGTGTGAGCATTTAATTTTAGCTTATTCTATGTTACACATCCCATTGAATATCTTCTTAAGTAGAATATTATTGGAGTATTAATAAGGCTGTGACTCTCAAACAGAAAAAATAAGATAAACATTTGTGTGTATGTACATTTCTGTTTATTAAAAAGGATGTATTTTGAAAGAAAATTCTCTGCTCCTATTGATAGATACTAAAAACCAGATCATCACCTCGGAAATGTTAAAGGGCGTCATTCATGGTTTGAGAAAATAATTGAGAAAAAGTGATATTTATAAGATGGGGTAAATATTGACCAAATATAGAATAAGCATTGTCAATCTTATCACATATGAATCGATTTTACCAATCAATATTATGTTTAATCAAAAAGTAATTACTTCTAATTCTGTTTAGCTAGTATATTTTTTCCCAGTCCGTTTACCTTGCTGATCCTAGCCTTGTTAGAACCTTTGTAAAGAAACTACCTTTGGTTGTTTGTGTGATCTTTCATTCAAATTTGTTCTTATCCTCAGCATCTCCTTTTCTGTATGAGAAAGTTTATACTTACTAAAAATCAAAAAGCCAAAAGAAAACAAACCAATAAGCAAAAAAACTGCTGACAAACACATCAGATGGTAAATGGAAACAATAATTCATCTCTAGATGAAACGAGTTATTCAATTTTAACATATTTTCTAGGTGTTTCTCAGAGTAGAGGAAATATAATGAGTCCAGAAAAAAATAAAGATATGTCTCTTTTCACTCAGAAAGTCAAATTTTTTTTTCTAAAAATTTATGACATCTTTTGAAAAACCGAGGTTGAACTGTTCAGCTTCCATAAATAAACTCTGGGTATTTGAAAGTTGATCTCCTGTGTTGTATTTGATCAACGTATAACCTTTCATTACAGATGAACTACTTGAAACCCAATTGTTTAGCCCATGGTGGTGACGCCAAGTTTCAGTGTCTGAGTTACAGATGGAATCCCAATTTATGGACTGTTAGTGAGCAATTTACCATGTCATAGTGGCTTTTAAAATTTATTAGCCAAAAATAGTGTGTGGTTTTGCATGACATACCTTATTATTTTCACTTACTATTAATAGTCATCTTTTAAAAATCAAGTTTATTGCTACCTAATATAATTTTAGAGCTGAGTGTAATTTTTGAGAGCATCAGGATGAATGCACATAACATCTATAAGCTCTTAGGTACCTAATCATCATACAGTGGAAAATTAAATTTTAAGGTGTGCATTTTCAACCCCAATATTGGTGGAACCACTTCAGTAAACCTGAAAGAAAATGAATATATTCTCTTACTCGCATTTACGGATTGCACAAGTGCTGACAAGTAAGATTTGACTGGAAGTACCTTTATTACTAAACCATGAAAAAATGACTTACATTTATCTTATTCTTATAGTTGATTATTAAAATATTAGTTAAAACAATTACGGTTAATAAGAGCTAATTCGATCTGTTTTGAACATACAATTGGAATTAAAATAAAATTAGTTGAATAAATATAAATTTAGTTTATTTTATTAAAATAAAATTAAATAAAAATAAAATGTATTATAAAATTATTATTTAAATTATGTCTGTAACGTTGATTATTCTCACATAAATTGTTGAACGTGTTCACTTATTTTTATTTCTTCACTTGTGTATATTAATTGTTCTTAGAAACATACCAGTAAGTTTATTACCCAATAAAAGTAACTTGCTTAGAAAAACATAAAATTAAATAGAACCAAGATAAAGTACACTTTTTTCCCTCTTGTATAAATCAATCCAAGACAGGAACAATTCAAGATAATAAATTGTTAGTTTGTGTAAAATTTTATGACTTTTACCTAGAAAAGCTGAAAGATTACAAAGGAAGTCATAAAGTCACATCCATAGTCTGTAATACATTTTTATTTTCCTCATATGCAAAGGTTTTATTGGGGAATAATTTCCATAAAGGTAAACTTTCTAACTTGACAATAAGGATAAATGTGTTCTCCTATTATTCAATTTTTGCAGAATCACCTACCAAAAATGTATGAATATTACTGAAACTTGCCTATTATTCACAAAATGTCCTCTAATTTTTTAATTAGGATAACTTATAATTAGTGATTTAGAAGCCTTCTTTAAAATTGTAACTATAAATAGTCATCAATATATATTTAATAGAGAAAACAGTATGTTATTCTCTAATGGACTACTGTTCTGCATTCCTATATCTATCCATAGAATGTTAATAGATTGTTAACAATAAGAAGAAAAATTGTGCCAAAACATTTTAGTTTCAACTCAAATATATTGTTTGAAAATACATTTAAAATACCTAGTTTAATATCTATCGAACATTTGAAATGCTTACATAGCCTTTAGCATCCCTTAAATATTACTTTCAACTTATTTCAAATTTATGTTTACTCAGATTAAACTAATAATGGATGAAAACACATTTGGCATAAATGTATATTTATTCATAGCATGTTTTAAAAAATTAATAAACTTTATTTTTTACAGCAGCTTCAGTTCTACAAAAAAATTTTTTTTTAAAGTACAGATTTCTCATATTGTCCCACTTTTCTCCCACTGCTGTTTTCCCTATTGTTAACATCTTGCATTAATGGATTACATTTGTAACAATTGATGAACTATTAATAATACCAGTTTATTATTAATTCATATGCATAGATTACTTTAGCATTCACTCTTTGTGTTGTACAAGTCTGTGGGTTTTGCTAAATGCATTCTTGTATCCAGGATTAGAGATCCACACAGAAGAGTTTTTTGGCCCAGAAAATCCTCCCTCCCCCACAACTCCTGGGAAGCACTGATCTTTTTACTGTCTCAATAGTTATGCCTTTTTTAGACTGTCATTTAGCTGGAATCACAAAGGATACTGTCATTTCAGGCTGGCTTTTTTCACTTAGCAATATTTTGTGCATTATAGCTCACTTATCTTTATTGCTGAATATTTCTCCATTGTATGAATGTATTTCATGAATGTTTGTTCATCGACTCACCTATTGAAGAACTGTTTGATTATTCCTAATTTTTGATGATGATGAATAACTGAAAATTACTGTTCAGGTTTTTGTGTGGACATATGTTTTTCACTCCTTTGGGTATTAAATACCTGAAAGTATGATTGCTGGATCATATGGTAAAACTACTTGGCATTGTAAGAAACTGCCAAAGTGTCTTCTGAAATTTTGATATCATTTTCCATTTTCATCAGCAATGAATAAAACTTCCTGTAGCTGCACATACCAGCATTTGTTGTTAGTGTTTTGATTTTCACCATTCTCGTAGGTATGTAGTAATATTCCATTGCTGTTTAACTTCCATTTTCCTAATTACATAAAATATTAAGCATTTTCATATGCTTATTTACCATCTGTACATCTTCTTTGATGAGGTGTCTGTTGAGTCCTTTTGTGCACTCTTTGATTGTGTAATTTGTTTCCTCATTCATGACTTTTAACAATGCTTTGTGTATTTTGAGCACCTTTCCTTTATTAATATGTTTTACAAATATTTCTTTTAAGTCTGTGGCTTGTGTTTTAATTTTCTTATCGTTGTCATTCAAGTGCAGACATACTTAATTGTAATGAAGTTCCAACTTATTCATTTTTTTCCTGAACTGTGCATTTGACGTTGTATCTAAATATTCATTGTCACATATAAGGTCACCTCGATCTTGGCCGGGGATCATCTAGAAGTTTTATACTTTTATACTTTATACTTAGGCCTGGGATCCACTTTAATTTTTGGCAGTATGTAATTTACTTTTTGGCAGTCATTGTCCAAAGTCATTATTTAATTTTTTTTTGTACGTGGATATTCAGTTTTTCCAGCACCATTTGTTGAAAATATTAACCTTACTCCATTGAATTGCATTACTATTGAGTCAAATATCAGTTTACTACATTTGTGTGGGTCTATTTTTAGACTTTTTCAGTTTGCATTGGTGTACCTATTATTTTGCAAATACTACACCGTCTTGAGTGCTGTTACTATAGAGTAAACTTGTAGTTACGTAGTGGGAGTCCTCTGACATTGCTCTTCTTCAAGGTTGCCTATTCTGGATCTTGTCCCTTTTCATACAAATTTTAGAAACCGTTTGTTTCCATAGTAATTTGATGAGATTTTGATTGAGATTTCTTTGTAGTTCAAGTTGGCAAAAACTGACATATTTACAATATTGAGTAATTTGTATTCACAAATACAGACTCTACAACTATTTAGACCTTTGATTCCTTTCATCAGAGTTTTGTTGTTTTCCTTATATAGTGGTAATCTATTTTTGTTAAATTTATATCTAAATATTCCAGTGGTTTTGATGCTAATGTAAATGGTTCTGTTTTTTATTTCACATCTAATTTTGTATTGCCAATATATAAGAAAGAAACTGACTTTTACATATTGACCTTGTATCCTGAAACCTTACTATAATCACTTACTAGTGATAAGAGTATTTTTACATTTGTTTGTTTTGATTTTGGGGATTTTCTACATGGACAATCATGTCAAAAATAAACTGGCAAAAAAAAAAAGGTTTATTTCTTCCTTTCTAATCTGTATACTTTACTTTGTTTTATTGCTTTAGCTAGAGCTTCCAATGCAATGTTGAATAAGATCTGTGAGAAAAGACACACTTGCCTACATTTTTCTGAATTAGAGGGAAAGCCTCTAGTTTCTCATCATTAAGTATGATGTTATCTGTTTACTGTAGACGTCCTTTATCTAAAGTTGAGAAAATTCCACTCTATTTCCAGTTTGCTGATTTTTTAAAAATCCTGAATGGGTGTTAGATTTTGTCAAACCTATTTAGGTAATCACGTGTCTGGAATTCATTCCTTCCAGTGGGTTCTTGGTCTGGCTGACTTCAATAATGAAGCCGTGGACCTTCGCAGTGTGTGTTAGAGCTCTTAAATATGATGTGTCAGATGTGTACGGAGTTTGTTCCTTCTGGTGGATTCATGGTCTCACTGACTTCAGGAGTGAAGCTGCAAACCTTCACAGCAAGTGTTACCGCTCTTGAAGGTGGTGCGAGCCCAGAGTGAGCAGCAGCAAGATTTATTGTGAAGAGCAAAAGAACAAAGCCTCCACAGTATGGAAGGGACCAGAGCCAGTTGCCCTGCTGGTTTGGGTGGCCAGCTTTTATTCCCTTATTTGGTCCTGCCCACATCCTGCTGATTGGTTCATTTTACAGAGCGCTGATTGGTCCATTTTACTGAATGCTGATTAGTCCATTTTACAGGGTGCTGATTGGTCCATTTTACAGAGTGCTGATTGGTGCCTTTACAATCCTTTAGATAGACAGGGATGCCCATTGTTGCATTTACAATCCTTTAGCTAGACACAGAAGTTCTCCAAGTCCCCACCCACCCCAGAAGCCCAGCTGGCCTCACCTCTCAATCATATGATTTTTTTCCTTAGCTGTCAATGTGATGAATTACATTAATTTTCAAATACTGCATTAGGCTTGCGTAGCTGGAATAAATTCAAATTGCTTATGCTGTATAATTCTTTTTATTGATTATTGGATTTGGTTTTCTAATATTTCATTGATGGTTTTTGCATCTATGTTTATGAGAGATGTTAGTCTGCAGTTTCCCTTTCATATTTCTTTGTCCGGTTTTGGTTAGGGCAATGTGGCTTCATAGAATGGGTTAAAATGTGTTCCCTTTGTTTCTATTTTCTGAAACAGATTGTAGATAATCTAATTAACATCATTTACTTCTTAAATGTTTAGTAGAATTTACCAGTGAAACAACTTGGTCTTATGTTTTCTACTTTGGAAAATATTAATTATTGATTCCATTACCTTAATAAGTACAAACCTATTCAGATTATCATATTTCTCCTTGTGTGAGTTTTGGTAGATTGTGCATTTCAAGGAATCGGTCAATTTTATCTAGCTAGCTTATCAAATTTGTGAGCATAGAATTGTTCATTATTTCTTTATTATCTATTTAGTATATCTATCATACTTCTTTTTAAAAAAATAATGGTTACCCTAGTATTTGCAATATACATTTTGATTAATCCAAGTTCACTTTTAAATAACATGATACCACTTCATGGGTAGTGCAAGTGCCTTATTATGGAGTATATCAAATTTCTCCCTCTCAGCTCATAAGAGTTTGTCATTTATTTCAGTTATCCATAAGCTATAATCACAAAATACATTGCTCTGATTATTATTTTTCAATGAACTCTTATCATTTATATTAATTAAGCATCAGAAAAATAAAAGGCTTTATTTTATCTTTTATTTTTAAAGCTTTTTTTTTTCACAAACATACTTCTAAATTTCTGATGTATATTATTTTCTTTCTCTTTGTAGAATTTCTTTTAATGTTTCTTGTGAAATAGTTCTACCAGTGACAAATTTGCTCGATTTTTCTTTGGGATAGTTTTTATGTCTCTTCTAATTTTGTAAGATAATTTTATTGGACACAGAATTCTAGGTTTGTGGTTTTATCATTTTAATTATTTAAATATTTTACTCTGCTCTCTTCATCCTTACATGTTTGCTGAAGCAAAGCCTGATGTAATCCTTATTCTTGTTTCTCTATAGGAAATGCAATTTTTTTTTCATATTTTTGTCTTTATCTTTGATTTCTGCATTTTATTATGATATGCATAGCTGTAGATTTTTTGGTATTTATTATCCTTGGTGTTCTCTAAGGCTCCTGGTTCTGTGATTTGTCATCTGTCATTACTTCTAACTCTCTTTCTTCCACTGTTGATATTGTCATAATACATATTACATGTCTTTGTAATTTTCCCACAGTTATTGGATGTTATATTCCTTTGGATAATTTTTCTTTGAACTTCACTTTGGAAGTTTCTATTAACATATCTTAAAGCTTACTGATGATTTCCTGTATTGTCTACTGATGAGGCATTCATCATTTCTATTATAGCATTCTTGATTTCTAACATTTATTTTGATGCATTTCTACATTTTCAACTCTTGCTTACATTACTCATCTGCTCTTGCATATTGTCCACTTTATTCTTTAGAACTCTTAGCATATTAATCATAGTAGTTATTTAAAATTCCTGGTCTGATAATTCCAAACTCTGTCATAGCCGTGTCTGGTTTTGATGCTTGGATTGTCTCTTTAGACTGTGATTTCAGCTAAAGGATACCAGAAGTATTTTATCGCCAAATACACTTCTTGCCGTATTTTGAGATAGCTATTCAGAGGGTAGACAGACAACAATAGCCCTGAAAAGCTGCCTTTTGTGGAGGATATTTACATTTGTAGAGAAAAGGCTACATCAGTGACATAAACAGTGACTAAAAAAGGCTTTCTCTCAGATTTTGCCTTTGTTCAGATCTGAGAAAAATTAATTCAACCACAAGCTAACTTCTTTTCCATCTAAAGGCTGCTATCTGTAAGGTTTTATCTGCATAACAAGACCACCTTTGCTAGCCATGCAACTTTTCTCTTCTCTCCCTCCCATAACCTGTCTTGCTGTGCGCCATGCTTTTATTTTTAAACTGAAGATAGTATAAAGGTGTCAACCATGTAGCTCCCTTTTTTTGTGTTTTGTGTAACTCCGACCCAGACATGTGTATGTTAATACATTTAGTATGCCTCTTTTTCTATTAATCTGCCCTTTATCAATTTATTTTCAGCAAACCTTCAAAGGGCAAAGTGGAAATTTTCTTCTAGCCCTGATACTGCTTTTTAACATGCCTGGTAATGTCATAGTAGTTATTAAGAAATTATTATAGGTAAATAGAGAGGGGAAATGGGGTCCTTGGAAAGTTTTCATTTTTTTTTTTTTTTTTTTTTGAGGCGGAGTCTTCCTCTGTCGCCTGGACTGGAGTGCAGTGGCCGTATCTCAGCTCACTGCAAGCTCTGCCTCCCGGGTTTACGCCATTCTCCTGCCTCAGCCTCCTGAGGAGCTGGGACTACAGGCGCCCGCCACCTCGCCCGGCTAGTTTTTGTATTTTTTTTTAGTAGAGACGGGGTTTCACCGTCTTAGCCAGGATGGTCTCGATCTCCTGACCTCGTGATCCGCCCGTCTCGGCCTCCCAAAGTGCTGGGATTACAGGCTTGAGCCACCGCGCCCGGCCAAGTTTTCATTTTTTTAAAGCATCTCCGGAAAAGTTTCTTGTAAAGCCCTGCCTCCTATAGCCTCGTGGGCAACCTTTGATATGCAAATGACAGCGATTAGATACTAGGTCTACCCAAACATGGTGATTCCAACCCTCTGGCTCTCTTCTTCTTGCCTTTGCCCCACATGTGCCTGGCGACATGGCATCCCCCACATAACCCCCGTGTGTAGAACATCATGGCGCCCTGCATTTGCATATTATAAGGCCAGGGTGGGAGGGCCAGTTTTTTCATGGGCTACATGAAGAACATGCCTGGTCAAACCAATCTCCTGAGCCTTATGCAAATCAAACACCGCCTCCTCCAGCTTCTTCATATACCTGGCTCATATCCATGGCAGGTGGAGTTCCTGCTCTGTGCTTGGGAGACCCCCTACCTCTGTCTCTCTACAGGGGAGCTTCTTCCCTTTTTTCTTCCCACTCCTATCTTGCTGATTAAACTCTGCTCCTTTAAACCACTCCACATGTGACCGTGTTGTTTTATCTAAGCCGGCATGAGGACCAAGAACCTTGGTGTTCCTCCACTCGTTGGAGGCATATCAGTTAAGTTTTTGTTGAAAGCCAAATGTCAGATAAAAGAAACTCAAGTAAACAGGCCTTTAATGTGATACTTTATATTTATCTGGCTAGGGATTAGGCATAGTTACAATTTTCTGTAGCTGTGGTGTCAAAGGCTAAAAAGATATCTCGTGTTTTCATGAGTATTTTGTGAGAATTCTGAGAGTACAGAGAAAATGTTTGCTCCTGTGGCATCAATTATCTGATGGATCAAAGGAGAGTTGTTGATTTTCAATTTGTTCAGCTTTTCTCTTACTGTGAGGACTGGAGTGGCAACTTACAAGCCCTTTATGTCTAACTGAAAGTTAAAAAATAATAATAATACTATTTTGGTAGTTTTAATGAGCAAGAACTATTCATTAATTTATGGAGATGAAGGTAGCACAATACATTTTGGAAAACACAAAATTCTATAAGATCTCTGGAGCTGTGAACATAGACAGTGTATGAATGTAGAAGAGCAAGTACATACCCAGGGGTTTTTATTTAAACATAGAAAAATCATGCTATATGTATTTTATATCATTCTGAAGGAAGTGGAGGACCACTGAAAGACCTTTAGTAATGTGGTAGCAAAATTTAAATGTCCTTGTTATGAAAATTACTTTGAAAACCATATAGACTCTTAATTCCTAAATATTTTTTGAAAGATTTTGATAGTAATAACTGAAAAAGAATTACCTGCTGCCTTAGTCTGTTTGTGTTGCTATAACATACCATAGACTGGGTAATTTATAAAGAACAGAAATTTATTTTTCTGGAGCTGTATAGTCTGAGATAAAGTGACTGGGATGTTCAACTCTCTGGTGATGCTGCTGTCTGCTTCCAAGATAGTGCCATAATGCTGCATTCTCTGGTGGGGAGGAATACTGTATCCTTATGTGGTGGAAAGAATGAAAGGGGGAAAAGAAGCCAAACTCTCTTTATCAAGCCCTTTTATAATGGCATAAATCTGTTTATGAGATTGGAGCCTTTGTGACGTAAACATCTCCCAAAAGTCTCCACCTTGCAACACTGTTGCTTTGGTGATTAAATTTCCAACACTTTGAGAACACATTCACCATAGCATCTGGTGAATTTGTAAAAAAATAGAGATTTCCAGGGCTCATGGCTATTGAACTTTCTGTTACATTTGATGTATGTGTAATTTTAATAGGATTCTCATTATTCTGATGAATATATGAGTACTATTTTTTCTGTACTAACTGTCTTGTAAATATTTTGTACATGTTTATTCCTCTTACTCTCCATAATAGGCTATATATTCCTTGAGAATATTAAAGAAGGTTATTCCTCTATCCTTAGCATGTAGATTTTACATTTCTTCTACATATAAAATAAATTGTAAGAATACTTATAATTTAGCATGAATGAAACTCGTTAGCCCTTCCTCCGTTGCCCAGTGAAAAATCTGGAATCTTGGTATATGGGAGCTCAGTGAATGTGAAAGTTGTCCTAAAGTAGACTAAAAAAAAAAAAAAAAAAAAGTACCTTAATAGAAGAAAGTTTCCACAATTTTCTGCCTATTAAAGGTAAGGGGAATGAAAAGAGTAGTAATTTCAGACTAACTCTGTTCCCTACTGAAAGACAGGACTAGCTGGATTTCTTAGGCCAACTAAGAATCCCTAAGCCTATCTGGGAAGGTGACCACTTCCGCCTTTAAACACTGGGCTTGCAACTTAGCTCACACCTGACCAATCAGATAGTAAAGAGAGCTCACTAAAATGCTTACTAGGCAAAAACAGGATGTAAAGAAATAGCCAATCATCTATTGACTGAGAGCACAGCGGGAGGGACAAGGATCAGGATATAAATCCAGGCATTCAAGCCGGCAACAGCTACCCTCTTTGGGTCCCTTCCCTTTGTATGAGAGCTGTTTTCGCTCTATTAAATCTTGCAACTGCACAATCTTCTGGTCTGTGTTTATTACGGCTTAAGCTGAGCTTTCTCTTGCCTTCCACCACTGCTGTTTGCCCCTGTCGCAGACCCACCACTGACTTCCATCCTTCCAGATCTGGCAGGGTGTCCGCTGTGCTCCTGATTCAGCCAGGCACTCATTGCCACTCCCGATTGGGCTAAAGGCTCACCATTGTTCCTGCACAGCTAAGTGCCTGGGTTCATCCTAATCGAGCTGAACAGTAGTCACTGGTACCATGGTTCTCTTCTGTGACCCATGGCTTCTAATAGAGCTATAACACTCACTGCATGGCCCAAGATTCCATTCCTTGGAATTCGTGAGGCCAAGAACCCCAGGTCAGAGAACATAAGGCTTGCCACCATCTTGGAAGTGGCCCACCGCTATTTTGGAGGCAGCCCGCCACCATCTTGGGAGCTCTGGGAGCAAGGACCCCTGGTTACACTGCCATGCATATAGCTCCATCACTGAGGTCGAGAAGAGATTCTGAAAAGTGTTTAAGGGATTGGCTTCCATTTATGTCAAAACCATAATCTTCTACCTTGAATCCCATCAACCCTTTTCTACCTATCTATGTCATTCATCAAAAATCATATAGTATCAGTTCAGCATTTATTTACTGCACTCTAATCTATAATTCTTCCTTCCAACACACACACACACACTCTCTCTCTCTCTCTTTCTGTCCTGTTGTTCCATGTCTTTCATTGTAACTCCTTACACTTGTTTATGGTGTTCTCTGAAATTGTTGAGCAACTAGGTATGTGGTGTATTCTGGTAGCAGGCACTAGTATCCCAGAACTTTAAAAAGATTAGAATTTATTATTGTTACATTACTGTTGTTTTCTGCATACTGCCTTGCTTGGGGCATATACCTGCCTTCTTCTTGACCCTAAAATTCCTCTGGAATATCCCAATATAGTCATATTAATAGGTACATGGGTTCTGTATCTGAATTCACCATAGATGCAATGGGTTCAATTATTTGCCACAGGTTGAACTAAAATAGTCTGTGTTTACTGCATTCCCTGATGATTGCTGAAGTCCATATCCCTTTGATTTGAAGTCTTTCATGCCACCTTGAATCTACAACTGTTATGACAGATGGCCTATTTTAAAGCATAGCAAGGAGGGATTTGGTTTCAAACTTCCTTGTTTGTTTGGGTTTTTTTGGCGTGGGGGTTTCTGTTTGTTAATTCTCAGTACTGCCCACAGTCCTCTAGTTTCTGATTTTAAGTATTATTTTTGATAGCACAATCTTTCTGCAAAGTCACTGGATCACCTCATTCATAATAGTTCATGATAATACAACACATTTGGTGCACAGAAATTTCCTTGATTAACAACTACTTACTGTTTTGTAGGGGCATTTGGGGAAGTATGTCCACTGGGCTTCTAAAGAACATATAAATCTACTGTTGTAACTTTCATTTCTTTGCTATCAACTTATTTGAAGGATCTTGAACAACTCTTCTTCATGCCTGCAAAGTGCATTTTTCCCTTATTCCTTGGCTGAGCCTTTATCGTGTTTAATGCATGCAAAACAAACACAAAAAACATGGAAAAAGTGAATGAATTACATCAATTATGCTTCAAGCAGATGGTTTTAGTTTGAGCTGCCTGAGTTCACTACTAATTCTACTAGTGCTGATCTCATCTCACCATCCAGGTAGTTTATGGTCAAGGCTTCCTTATCTAGGGAATCCTATTTTCATACATAAATTTCCTGGTGAGTACTTATGAAGTTAACCAGTACTTCCCACCTACTCTCCATTTAAAACAGAAACAAAAGAACAGCACAATAATGTTTAGAGTTTAGCACTTAGCATTTTAACAGACTTACTGAGAGGTCTTTTATTTTTAGATCAACGATTACAAAAGAAGATCTTAGTCATTCCTCTAACTTATGGGCTTTTGTGCCCTCTTATTCTTGCAATTCACATCATAATTGTGTGCCCCAGACACAGTTAAAATGCTCCCAACTTGTCATTGGTGCATGGAAGATTAATGAAAGCTAAACATGTGTTAACGGTTTGCTTCAGTAATAAGGGAAATTATTTTCCCATGAGCTTACCGTAGTAATCACATCTTTCTGAGTCAGGGAAAATTTTCTGACTCTGAGACTAGCAATGCCACTAACCTTTTTAAGATTGTATCAACAATTTAGGTAAAAATATAATGCCACAAGAGAGTATTAGAAGATTCTTATTCTTGATATGAGTAGTTTTTTTAAAATGTTGAATTACAAAGAGAACTTAAGCCAATTTAAGTTATCAAAAATGAGAGTCATATTCAAGTAGAAAAGTAACTAAAATATATGTATTTTTAAATCCATTGTAAGTCAAACTGAAATCAGGCATCAGAGAACACGAATCAGAATTATTTTCTGAATAGAAGAATAATATTAAAACAAACTTTTATAATGCAAAATTATATTTTTCTCTAATCATCAAATACTTGAGGTATCATAAGTACATTTACAGTTTTTAAATGTAAAATACATGTTTTAACCTACCTATAATTTTTCTGTTGTTTTCATCAATTTGAATTGTTTAGTAACAATTATGAGTCAACAATTATGATAACAATATTTAGACTAATGATAAAACTCAAGTGTATTTTCCTGTGGTTTGTCATAAAATAGTCAAAATAAGTCACTGTATTCTTTGTATCAATATTTACCCCTTCAATATCATTTTTTAAAAGAAATTCTGAAATAAATGTTCTGTAGTTACTTTTTATTATTTTTAACAGATTGCATAAGACTAAAGGAAAAATTCCTATTTATAATTCCAACCAGCAATTAAGATTTGCAGCCAAGAGAAAATATTTTCGATAAAATCTTACAATAGGCCTTTTAAAAAATGTTGTATTTATTTCTTTATCTCCAGAAGATGTGAATGACAGACTGCAATACAGTAAATAAATTGGAAAACCTCCAAGAATATTCCAAGTAAGCATTTTTTTTTTTTTTTCTGCAGCTAGGTTGCAATTAGCTAACACACTAAAGAATTCCTTCTAAAAGCATCTTGCATAACTTAAAATATTTTCTCTTAAAGCATATTCATGTCTGCAGGCAGAGATCTGGCTATAGGTGTTTATCTGCTTGTCTTCAGTAAAAGTGAAACAAAATTAAGACACTTTTTTAAAGCAGCATATATTAACCTTCTGTCACCTGAAAGAAAGAAATCTGAAAGCATATGTAACTGCAGATGGAAATACATTGGCAAGACTTTTCTGCTGAAGGCTGATCTCAGTAAAATAGACTGGGCTGTTTGTGTGTTAAGTTGGAAAAACCAGGGAAAAAATAAATACTGACACTAGGTAAAAATTAATAAAACTGTACTTTGTACAAAAAGATAGTTTTTGTTTGCTTATGTGTCTTTATTTGTTTTATCCTTTTCATTCAAAGCCTGAGTTTTACTTTTAGTATTTTTTGCTGGGTTACTAATTTCCTCTACCCACCCCACCAAAAAAAATTTTTGATGGGTGAATGTACATAAGGTGAATAGAAAAGACTAACATAGCAAGCATTCTGCCGATGGTGTTGATTAAGGGGCCAACATTTTTTTGCATTGATTTCAGAATAGACAGCTGGACAAAAAGTAGAGGATCTGACTCTCCATGAGACATTTTAGTAATATGAAGTCATTAATTTTATGTCACTTAAATCTTATTCTATCTGAATGTTTGTCTCAGTTTAGCTGGTATGTATTTCATTTTTGCAATTATTCTTTGGTTTACTCATCCAAAGAACAAAGAGTGAAATAACATAAACCTTATCAGTAAAATAAGTGGCACTATTTATTTATCAAATCATTTTAAGCATTAAAATGAATTCATTTTTATGCTCATGTTTGTTAACAATATCTTTTTCCCCCTTTTGCCCCCATCCCCTTTAATTATTTTAATGGATTCATCTCTAATGTGAAGATCATTTTATCTTTCTTAATGCTACTTACTTTAATTAATCTAGATTTTCTGTTTCTCTCTTAAATATGAAATGGATGGCAAAAATGGAGATTTCATCAGCACATTTTCAAGAGAACATGGAAGTTATGCCCTAAGCAAGCATTTCAACACAATGACATGCCATTGTCTTTTGGGGAATTTAAATATCACTATAGTTAAAAGCAGGACTCAATTCCAGAAGCATATTTTTATAGTGAACATTATTCATCATATCTAATATAATTCATTTCTACACTACTGATTTCAGATAAGCAGTTTTAAAAAATTCTGAGGGTTCAATTCAGTGTTTCACAACCCAGTTCTTTAAACATATTTCTCCAAATAGCTTCCCCAATTATGATAGAAATGTTTAGGTTACTAAAACCCATCTATATGTATTTCTATGTTTATATATTTGTCTGTCATCAGTTTTATATGTCTGCCTATTATCCAAATCCGTAGAAGCCTTGTCCTACATCATGCTTATGTATTCCACATGCTTACATCATCCACATAAAATCTGCATCTATATTCACATTCATAAAACACCTGCAGATATTCACTATGTGCATATCACTTTAGAATTTTCAAGGAAACCTACTCTTGTTATCTTATTTAGTTCTTAGGACGAATATTGAAAAGGTTAACTGTGTTCAGTTCAGAGGCATGGAAACTTTGTTTTATAGAAAATTAACATCTTATAATAATATTTATAATAAATAGAGCTCTGATTTTTAAATCAAACTTGTAACATTTTGGATTAAAAGAATTTTTATTGTCTACCCTTACTTATAAAAGATTTCAACACTGGAGATTGCTTTGCAAAATTATGTTGTAAATTACATAGGAAAGAAAGTTCTCCACGATTTCACATTGAAACATGAATATATGTCAGTATAGAATGTTAGGATATAGTTAAGTGGTGATGGAGGTTGGCTTCACAGGTTAGAAGGGGGAAAAGGTTGGTAGGCAAAAATGTGGGTGGATTTTCTATTTCCATGATTGTCAGAACTGTTTCATTCTTTACAAATATTACTACCCTTCATCTGAGCTTTCAACTTACTCTGCTTCTGAATTTTGAGAAAATTGAGGTGCCTTCATGGAAACTCAAATATTTTGCAACACCTCTGCTAAAAATACATCAACCTAGATTGATTGCCTTCACATTCAAGTTCTCAGGTAACTGGTTTTAATCTCCTCTCTGTCCTGTTAATAATTATAAAATGTAAATTTTTAAGTTCCCTTTCAACTGTATCATAACACAAATAGAAATGTTCACAAAAGATACATGAGAACTTTGAGAATACCATAAACACAGACAAGTGCAATCGCCAGATGATGAACTGGAATACTACTAGCATACCAGAACATTTCCCAATCCCGAATCACACTGCCTGTCCCAAAGGCAGCTACAATCTTAAATCATACCACTCCAATGTAGCAAAAGGCAAAACACTCCAGTTTAGTGCTATCTAAGCATGAAGAAGCTGTTCTGTATTATCTTCATTTTATTCTATGGCTCCCTGACATTGGTTTCTGTGTGGTGTGTGAAACAGGGGTCGGCTCTAAATGATGGAATAGTAAATTGTTATAAAATACGTGGACACAGACTGACGAGAACATCATCATTTTTTAAAGGAATAACAAATGAGTATATGAAAAAGGTTACCTTTGATTTGGATCATGATGTCTCCAGAAATAGTTGGCAGCAAATATCAAGAAACTACCAAGGGACTAGCAATAGTGAGAAGAAGTTACCCTCACTGTTATATGCAATAGGAGGAAGAAGTATTACGAACTGAAAAAATCTATATTTGTGAGGTAACATTCTCCAGAAATGAGTTGTGTCTGTGAGGAGAAGAACACCACCAATGCCCAAACAGCAGCCTGGCAGAGACAGCGTGGGGGAGATGAAAATTTTGTCAGTGCTTCTTTTTTGCTGAAGACAAGATGTGCCACTTGAAACCCCTCTAGAGATCAGTTTCCTGGGAAGAGAGTATAGCAGAGATGGTCACAGAACAAATTCAAAGAGCTGAATAACCATCACGGGTTGTAAAGGAACCACAAATAAAAAATTAAAAATAACAGAAAGCTTTGCATATGGTAAAATTGAATGAATAAGAATTCTTGAATGAGTATCAACAAAATGAATTGATTGAAATATCTGGTCTATTAAACAAAACTAAAATAAGAGTGGAAAAATATGTGAGGGAATCCAGACAATGAAGGAAGACTGCAGAAGACCTTAAACTTATACAATCAAAATTATAAGTCTCTTAAGTTAAGAAATGTAGCATTTGGTAGTATTTGTGTACTTCAGAAATTCTGATCTGTACGGACTATACTAAAAAAAGGAACAGCAGCAGAAATACTACAAATAATTTGAATGTGACTGTTCAGGCATAAGAAGATTACTGTTGCCAACGATATTGGCTATAGAGGTGAAAACTGTCAATTGAAAATAAATTGTGGAGGACAAAACTAATTGGCATATTTAAGGTTTTAATATGGTGAGCAAGGAAGGAGAAACAAACAGAAAACATGGAGTAAAATTGATGAGCTTACTTTTTGGATAAGCTCTCTATGAAATTTATTATAAATAAATGTTAATGGAGGATTAAAGACTGAACATACTTGTATGCTTAGAAGTATGGAATATTGAAAGTTCACTGAGATAAGAAAGTCATCAACATTATCAAATAGAAGAAGATTTTTAAAAGGGGGAAACTGTATAGTTTTAAGAGTGCAATACTTGGTGACTCATTTATTCATATTTATTAATACATTCATAAATTAAAATAGGCTGGGCACAGTGGTTCACATCTGTAATCCTAGCACTTTGGGAGGCCGAGGCTGAAGGATCACTTGAGTCCAGGAGGTTGAGGGTGCAGTGAGCTGTGATTCCACCATTCTGTTGCTCCAGGGTGAGCAACAGAGTGAGACTCTGTCTCAGAAATAAATTAATTAATTAAAATAATTTTATTAATTCTCTCTAGTTGAAAATTGTTTTTACTAGTTTAGCCCCTTCTGTTCTGGTGCCCACACGTAATGGTGGAAGGACAGATAAATAAAATAGGTAAATAAACAAACAATTTGAGATATAATTTTAGAGAGAATGTCAATTGTGCTTTGTATTAAACCTACTAAAGTACTGATCTATGAAAACTTTCTTTACTTAAAAGGAATCTATATAATTTTATTTGCAAGTTTGCCATTTTCAGTAATTATTCTTATATTTACTTTTGTTTTCTAGTGATATAAAGTTAGAAATATATTTAGTTAAAACTTCATAGTTGATGTATATTTAGAAATTCTTTTTTCTTTTTTAGGACCTTAACAGCATTTTTTTTTCCTTCCAAATTTATTTTAGGTTCAAGAGGTATATGTGCAATTTTTTACATGGGCAAATTGCATGTTGTGGGGCTTTGGTGTACTGGGCATGTTGTCACTTGGGTAATCAGCATAACACTCAATAGGTAGTTTTTCTATCCTCACCCTTCTCCCAACCCCCACCATGTAATAGGCCCCAATATCTATTGTTTCCTTCTTTGTGTCCTTGTGTAGTCAGTATTTGGCTCCCACTTATAAGTGAGAACATGCGTAATTTGGTTTTCTGTTCCTACGTTATCTCACTTAGGATAATGACCACCAGTTCCAAACACGTTGCTGCAAGACACATTATCTCATTTTTTTTTTTTTAATAGCTGTGTGGTATTCAATGGTGTATATGTAGCACATTTTCTTTATCCTTTAATTTATTACTGGCTATAGAGAAGGCATAAATATAGGGACTTAAAAGGACATATTAAGAAAAAAAAAAATTCATCTGATTATTCCTAGGAAAGGCTCAAAGAGTGAGAAAAAGACAAACGTAAGAATCTGGATCCAAGAGTCCTGGCTAGCAGACAAGATAGGGATGGTGGAGCATTAACACATGTAAGAAACACTGAGACTATGTTGAAAGAATTCTCGTCTTATTTTATAGAAAATCTGTATTCTTGACTATATCTAATGCAGTATGTGTGACCTACCAAATAGTTCTCTTATCTTAGTTCGAGCTTTACAGAGCCCTGCGTCTTTCATAGATTGCAATTTGGTGCTATAGTTTTCTCTCGCTCGCTTTCTCTTGCTCTCTCTCTCTCTCCTCTTGTTTGCTCGCTTTCTCTTCTATCTAAAAAAGTTCAAAATAAATTTATGGGCTATTACGTGGAACAACTGGGACCTTGTTACATTGTAAGTGACAACATAATTCAATGTAATAATTATGAAACAAATTTTTGGCAAAACCTAAAAAAAAAAAATGTACACTTCATGAACCAGCTAGCCTGCTTATATATTTGTATATCATGAAAAAAAAAGGAAGTACTTACGTCTAGCAACAAACATAAATGAAAATATTCTTAGCTGATGATCTTAACAGGCAAAACCTGGAAACAATCTGAGATCTGTTATTAGAATGGTTAACTATGTTTTAATTGTTCTATTTTTCACGTTACGGTTTTTTTGTTTGTTTTTTTTTTTTTTTTTACAAAGGAATACTACAAACAGTAGAAGCAATGATGTACATAAAACTAAAGAAGAGGGATATATTCATTACATTTTATTTAAAGAAATCAGACGCAGAAGAATGTGTTCTGTATGATTCTATTTATGCGGAGTCAGACACAAGCAATGCTATTCCATGGTTATAACAGTCAAAAAAGGAATTATATTTGAAGAGACACTAACTGAGAAAGTAAATGAAGCATCCATCCATGTTACTGGGAATATGCAATATCTCAATCTATTATTATATTTTATTATATCATATGTAAATATGTGTGGATATATTTGATATATATGTGTATATATGGATATATTTGATATATATGTGTATATATTGCACATACATAATCATCCATATATAATATGGATTCAATCTTATCCACTTTGTAAAATCCATTTACTGTACAATTATGTATAGTAAAATTCACAAATTCATCAAACTGTATAATCAAGATTTGTGAATTTTACTATATATAATATATACATTAAAATCAATCGCAATTTCAATCTTCAGAGCATATGAGAAACTTGAAAGCTCTTTAGATCAGTCCACATATACAGCATGATATCATAATAAAATGTTTTTCTGAAAGTTTGCTAAAAATTGATTTTGTATTTTGTCATTTTTGAAATATTGACTAGATATATTCTGTTTTTTTTCTTAATTTATTTTAAAGATGTTGTGTCATTGTCTTCCCACTTTCATTGTTTCTGAGAAGAAATCTGCTGCTATCTCCTTTTATACATAACATTTCTTTATTCTATAGCTGCTTTTAAGATTTTCTCTTTAATCAGTGATTTGTGGTAATTTTATTATGATAGAATGTGAACTAAGGTAATTTAATTCATGTTTCTTATGCTTAACGTTGTGGAGATTCTTAGATCTGTGGACTTATAATTTTAATCAAATTTGAAAAAAAATACTTAAGTATGATTCCCCTACCCCCACCTCCCCCGCACACCCTTTTGTTTTTTGCCCTTTACAATCTTTTAGGTACTCAGATACATAAGTGTGTTAGGCTTCTTGGCATTGTTTCCCAAATCATTGGAACTAATAAAGTTCTTTTTGAAGAGCATCTTTTTTTTTTTTTTTTCTCTCTGAGTTTCATTCCGGGTAATTTCTATTATATCTCTAAGTTCACAAGCTTTTCTTTAGGAATGTTTAATTGATTGTAAATCTTATCCAGTGTTTCCAGACATTACAACTTTTATCTCTAAAATATGATTTGAGACATATTTTATACCTTCTGTTTCTATACTTAACATGTTCGACCTTTCCTCTAGCTTTATCAGCATATGAAATTCAGTTATAGTAACAATCTTACTGTACTTATCTGCTAATTTTAACACTGATGTCAGTTCTGGATTGGTTTCAAATGACTGCTTTTTCTCCTCATTATGGATATGTGTTTTTTGGCTTCCTGGTAATTTTGTACTGAATCTTATTATTTTAAATTTTATAGTAGTGAATACTAAATAATTTATTTATTCTTCTGTTCTTGAGTTTTGTTCTGATTTAGCTAAGAAAACATGAAAAGAGTTTGATGTTTTTAAGTCTGGGTGTAAGTTTTGTAAACAAGATCAGGCAGTATTTTTTTCTAGACTTAATTATTCCCTACTAGTAAGGCAAGATATTTCTGAATATTGTGCCTCTGAATTAGGTTTCCAGTGTGGTTGGTGGTAACAGGCACTATTCCCATTCCCATGTAATCGCAGAATACTGTTTATATCAACATCATTTTATATCAGTAGCTCTCTAGCGGTCTGAGGTTCTCTCCCTTCATGAGTACTCTGCCCTGTGATTCCTATGCACCCTGAACTCAGATTCTCAATTCTGTCTCCTCATCTCAGGGAATCCATCCAGTTCTGCCTGAGTTCCCATTCTTGCACCTTGGCTTGAAACTCTTTCATGGATGTTAGGTTGGACAATCATATAGCTCATTTGTTTCCTGCATCTCAATGATAACTAATAATCATTGTCTGATGTCCATGAAATTGTTGTTTTATGTATTTTGTTGATTTTTAAAAGTGTATCAAAATTAAATCTAGAAACAGAAGTCAATGTATAATGTTGGTGATGAAGATTACCACAAAAATATGTTACTCAAGACAGATATTTTAAAATTGTTACCCAAAATAGTTCTAGAAGTTAATTTGTCAAATACTGATTTTGTAAATAATAAAGTTTATATCAAATATTTACTGAGTTGAGTACATTGATTTTATTCTAGAGTTGGATTAAGGACTCCTACTTTGGGTTCATAGTTGTTTGTGTGTGTGTGTCTTTTTTTGTTTTTGTTTTTTTGTCTTTTTAAATGTTTGTTTTGGTTTTGTTATAGCTGTGGTTCATTATCTCTTCAGTTTGGACAATTTTGTTTTGGTTTAGGTTTTGTTTGTGCTTTTTTGTTTGTTTGTTTTTGTATGTATGTCTCACTATTTCTTCAATTTCAACAATTCTCCATCATGATCTCCTAAACTACTGCTTTCAATCTATTTGCTTTCCTTACCTTCTGATAATGACATACAAATGTGCTTGATCTTTTTGCTCTATTCCTTCTATATCTCTTCCCCTCTTTGGAATTATCTACAGTTTTGTTTCTCTCTAATTCTTTCAGTAAAATTCCTTCTTACCCATCATCCAGATTGCTTATGCTCTCTTTGTTGTATCTCATATGCTACTAAATTCTGTAATTGAGTTTTAAGTATAGGTATAATATTTTGTAGTTACAGAATATCTATTTATTTTATAAAACTGTTATTTGACATTCTAGTAGAGCAATGTTTGTTTTCTGAAATTCCAAACAATTGTTAAATAGAGTTTTTAAAACAAGACATATTCTCACTTATCTGAAGATAACACAGTAAACACTGGTTGTAGTTGGAAGCATGTATAAAATTATAATAAAAATTACTTCAAAAGTCACTTTGCTCAGTATAGCTATATCAAATATTTTACCAAAGTAGTTCAAAAATTTTGTATAAAATGCTTTTACCATAAATTAGGGGAAAAAAATGTAATACATGTTGTATTAGCTCTCTGTGGCTACTATCAGAAATTACCACAGACTTGACTTAAAAAATAATTTTATTATCTTACAGAGAAGATGGAAATCCAAAATCAATTTTACTAGACTGAATTCAATGTTAGTAACGCTAGTTCCTTCTGAAGGCTATGAGAGGAGAATCAATTTCCTTGTCTTTTTCAGAAAAATAAAATGTGGGTACGTATAATTTTGTCCGTGATCCCTTTTGTGGTATTCAATGTGCATCACTCCAAACTGCTGCTTCTGTAATCACCTTGGTTTCTCCTAAATGTCGCTTCTCTTCTGTCATTATAATGATTGTTGCAATTACATCGGGGCAAAATGTATAATCAAGGAAAGTCTCCTTATTAAAAATCCCTGACTAATTTTATTTGCAAAGTAGTTTCTTTTGTAATATGAGGTAACATTTACAGGTTCTGAGGATTATATTTCAGATGTACTTGAGGCTATATTTAGAATATACTTGTGGACATATAGGTTATTATTTAGCCTATAGTGCATGTCTTGGTAATCTGGGTACAGTGATCTTATACTATAGTTGGGATAGCAACTTATATTTATTATATAATATAATTTATTTCAAATATAAGTTGCTATTCCAACTACAACTCTAATATAGTATACTAGATCTAGAACTATATATTTCAGTTCATATATGTGTGTGTGTATGTATGTGTGTGTGTGTATATATATACATATATATACACACACACACATATATATATGCCAATAGTCACAAATACAAATTACTTTGGATTACTTTAAATTATTTTATGTTTTCTTATATACACTTTTTTTTTCTTACTGGTTTTGCTATTTGTATCCTAGTCTTACTGAAATAGCCTGTATTTCTTTAAAAGTAGTACTGTATTTATTGATGGATCCTGGCTTACAGAGTCAGCTTTATAGTAATCTCCTCATAACTCTTGTCTAACTCAGTAAACATGGTGTAGAATAGAGTCAAATAGGTGATAAAAAAACTTATTCAAGAAATATTTTTGGAAATTTAAATTTGAAGCATGGGGCTTTGGCTACACCAACTTCTTGACACCAATATTGCTCTTTAAACAGTCGTAACTTTTGTAAATGTTAAGAGCAATGTATATATTTCAGATTACTTCATACTGATTTTGAAAGAGGAAAATGTTAAATACTAAATGCAGATGAATGACTTGATTATAAAGACAAAGAGATGTATTATTATTAAGAATAGCCTCAGAACAACATGAATTCATTCTCCATCCCACAGAGCAAACACATTAAACAGATTTTTTAAAAAATAAAGTGACATAATACATAAATCATTACAAATTAGCATAATGATTAAGGAAAAGAAAAGTCACTATCTATAACAAGTGAACAAAATACTATATAAAATGAAGAGAGGTCCGTTCTTACTTTCAGCTTTTACATAAGGGCACCATTAAAACAGCAAAGCATTTTATTGCACATAGGTTTATAATATAATGAAAAGGCAAAAATAATGGATAATAAATTATATATAAAAATAAACTAATATTCTGAAACTCTTTTCAGTATCCTGGCAATGTATTCAATACAACATATTTAAATCACCAACCTATTTAATCTCATTCCTTATTTTTAAATATCAGGTTTATGCAAATATCCAGAGTAGTGTTGTGAGTTGAGAATTAGGTTCAGGAATGACCAAAAGGAAATTTCAGCATCTATCAGCCATAGCAGCTAATCTACAAACTATAAATTCTTTTAAGGGAATATAGTTTAAGGTTGTGTCGATTAAGACAGTAGAAACAAAGTAAAAATGAATCTCTAAATTTGCAAACTATGGCCTTGAGTTAAGAAGGAGAAGAAGGAGGAAGAAGAGGAGAGGGAGAGGAGGAAGAATGAGGAGTAGAGAAAGTAGAAGAAAAATGTGAAGACAAAGACAAAGAGAAGGAAAAGGAAAAAGAGAGAGGAAGGGAGAGGGGAAAAGAAAGAGGAGAAGAAAGAATTTGTAAAGGTTTTGGCTTGAAGTGATATTTCCCCCTGAGTCAGTAGGTGTTAGCATCAGGTCTAAATCAGAGTCAACCTGTTTAATGAATTACATAGAAGGCTGAATTAGTGTTTTGATCAGAATTTTTTTCTTCTGTGGCAGTAATTTTTGTAAGATTACTAAATCCTAAATGTGTTTTAATTAGTACTTTGCTTCCTCCTCTGAAAGCAGACTTGGCTTCATAAGAACTCAGGAAGCTGTTGGTATACATGTATTTTCATGTATTGGGAAAAGTGATGGTAATAAGATGCCCTGAGTTTTCCCTTTTTTCTATAACTTCTCTTGAATCAGGTCAGACACTTATGTAATACTTTCAGGCTGACCCATTCTTTCCTTATTATTCTTCTTCCACAATTCCTGCCATAATAGTCTAGAATGAAAAGTGGAAGTTACTTTGAGTAGTTTCTCAATTAAGGCGTAAAAACATAAATCTCATCTATAATTGTAAAGATAAAAATATTAAAAATCAAAAGAAGTTGAAAATTATAAAAATTGTTTAAACAGTTTTAACATTTTCTACTAATATTCAGAACTAGATTTAAATTAGATTACCCTTTGTAGTTGGTTCAAATAATTATAAGCACTTTTCAAGTATTTGTTTATAATGATCTTCCTTCATTATTTTAAAAGGGGTTATTTTTGATAATAAGATAAATATATGGATGTACTCCTAAACATGGATATACTTTTTCAGGGAAGTCCAGTTGGACTACTAGCATTAAAATTCCAGTCAAATCACTGAGAAATTGTGTAACCCTATGCTATTTACTTACCTTCTCTAAACTAAAAATATTCCTTCCATATAATAAATATAACGGTACAATTTCACAATGTTATTATGCAGATTATGTGAGATAATCTATACAGTTTTCTTGTTGCTTAGTATAATATTGATTGCTTTTCAATATGTATTACCAGAGAAATTTAAAAGTATGCCTTTTGATTAGTTTTTAAGCCTTTAAAATCAATTGAAATTACCTTTACCTCTTTCCATTAAACAAACTCAGGAAGCATAGCAAGTGATTAATTCAATAAACATATTGTAACAAAAAAAACTCATTCACTTGACATTCTGAATAGACATAGGTAATGAAAATTTAATGCAAATATGTAAAATATCTATGCAAATATAACAATAATCATTGTATTATTGACACATTTTTCTGAACTATTTGAAAAGTCTGCATGTATTCTATCATTGCAGTATTATAAAAACAAAACTGTAAATATAGTTTAAATATGTAATTAATTTACTAAAGTATGTAACAATATGTAATGCTTTTTTATATAAAGCAGTAAACAATTTTATTAGATAATTTATTAATTTATTTATTTCAGCTCATTAGGTAAAAGTAATGAAATAAAAGGTGTGCTCAGAAAACAAAACTGGAATATTACATTGTCATTTTCCTCAGATTCTGATTGAACTGAAATATGAAATAAGTATTTGGCTCTACTGAGCAGTTATTTTTTACCATCTTTTAATGAAACGTATACAGAAAAGTAAATTCCCTAGAGTTAGTGATGAGTTTCTGCACACTTTTCACTATATTAAAAAGGGTACTGTAAAGGAAAAACATTGCATCAGAGAAATGACTACAAAACAAAACAGAAAAAGCATATTCCTTACATGTCATCACAACTGATACACTTAAATTCAGGTTAAACTAAACAACTGTAAAAATGTAAATTTATTAAATTTCTTTAGGCATTAACTACCTGAGTTAAAATGTCAACATCATAGAATGAGTCAAAAGAAACAGACATCTAGTGGTTTCTGGTAGTTTTCCAGTGGAATACCACTAATTTCAATTTTTCCCTCTCTTTTTTAAAATTCAAATTATAATTTTATATGTGGAAGTATGTGTGCAGCTTTGGTATAAGGGTATATTGCATGATGCTGTGGTTTGGTCTCCTATTGACCCCATCATTCAGATAGTGAACATAATACCCAATAGGAAGTTTTTCATCTCTTCCCTTTCTCCCACCTACCTGCTTTGGGAGTCCTCAGTGTCTATTCTTCTCATCTTTTTATCCATGTGTACCCAATTTTAAGTTCCCACTTATAAGTGAGAACATATTGGTATTTGGTTTTCTGTTTCTGCATTAATTATCTTGAAATAATGGCTTCTAGATGCATTCTAGTTACTACAAAGGACATGATTTTTCACGTCCTTGGTTAGCTGTATTACTACTTTTGTTTCTTTTTATTTTTTGTAATTATTGGAAATGAAATTGCATTCTGGATTTGGCTCTTGGCTTGCATGTTACTAATGAATAGAAATGATAATAAATTTTGTACATTGATTTTGTATCCCAAAACTTTACTAAAGTAATTTATCAGGTCTAGAATTCTATTGGCAGATCCCTTAGGGTTTTCTAGGTATAGAATAATATTGTCAGCAAAGAGAGATAATTTAACTTCCTCTTTTCCTATTTGAAGGCCTTTTATTTCTTTCTCTTGCCTGATTGCTCTGGCTAATACTTCCAGTACTACGTTAAATTGGAGTGGTGAGAGAGTTCATCCTTGTCTTGTTCCAGTTTTCTTTCTTTCTTTTTTTTTTTGAGACAAAGTCTCGCTCTTGTCCCCCAGGCAGGAGTGCAGTGGCGTGATCTCGGCTCACTGCTACCTCCACCTCCTGGGTTCAAGCGATTCTCCTGCCTCAGCCTCCCCAGTAGCTGGGATTACAGGCAGACGCCACCACGCCCAGCTAATCTTTTGTATTTTTAGTAGAGATGGGGTTTTGCCATGTTGGCCAGGCTGGTCTGGAACCCCTTACCTGAGGTGATCTGCCCACCTCTGCATCCCAAAGTGCTGGAATTACAGGCATGAGCCACCATGCCTGGCCAATTTTATGTATTTATTTATTTTAATAGTGAAATAGTATTCCATTGCGAATATATACCACCATTTTGTTGTTGTTGCTTGGTTGGTTGGTTGGTATGGTCTCGAACTCCTGACCTCAGGTGATCCGCCTACCTCAGCCTCCCAAAGTGCTGGAATTACAGGCATGAGCCACCACGCCTGTCCAATCTTGTTCCAGTTTTCAAGGGGAAATACTTCCAGCATTTTCTCAGTTAGTAAGATTTTCTTTTGTGGGCTTGTCATTATCTGACACTAAGTATTTTGATGTATGATCCTTGATGCCTACTTTGTTAAGGATTTTTATCATAAAGGAATAAAGCCTACTTGATTGCGATTAAAATAACTTTTTGATATGTGGCTGAAATTAGTTTGCAACGTTTTTTTTTTTTTTTTTTGAGGATTTTTGTATCTATCTGCATCAGGGATATTTGGTCTATAGTTTTTTGTTTTTCTTTTTTCCATTGTGTCTTTGACAGATTTTGATATCAGGATGATGCTGGCTTCATATAATGACTTATGGAGGAGGCCCTCTGCAATTTTTTGGAATAACATCAGTAAGATTAGTACCAGCTCATCTCTGTATATCATTTGGAATTGAACTGTGAATTTGTCTGGTCTAAACCTATTTTGGTTGGTAGTTTTTTGTTTGTTTGTTTGTTTGTTTTTTATTACTAATTCAATTTTGTAACTTATTATTTTTCTGTTCAGAGTTTTATTTTTCCCCTGATTCAATCTTGAGTTATTGTGTCTTTCTAGTAATTTATCCATTTTCTCTAATTTTTCTAGTTTGTGTGCATAGAGATGTTCATAATGGTCTCTGAAGTTCTTTTGTATTTTTTTGGGAATTGTTATAATGTCCACTTGTTCATTTCTCATTATAATTATTTGTATCTTCTTTCTTTTTTTCTTAATCTAGCTAATAGTGTATACATTTTGTTTGTCTTTTCAAAAAGAAAACCAAAATTTTTGTTTTGTTGATTCTTTGTCTGTTTTTGGGGGGGTCTCAACTTCATTGTTCAGCTCTGATTTTAGTTATTCATTTTATTCTGCTAGCATTGGTATTAGTTTGTTCTCCTTTTTCCAGTTCCTTTGGGTTTGATGTTAGCTTGTTGATTTGAGAGCTTCTAACTGCTTGATGTACGCATTTAGCACTATAAATTTTTAACACTGCTTTAGCCATATCCCAGAGGTATTGGCATGCGTCTTTATTTTGATTTGTTTCAAATAATTTTTTTGATTTCTACATTAATTTTATTGTTTATCCATAAGTCATTCAGGAGCAAGTTGTTTAATTTCCATGTAATTTTGTAGTTTTGAGAGTTCCTCTTGATATTGATTTATATTTTTATTCCACTATTGTCTGAACATATACCTGGTATGGCTTTGATTTAAAAAAAAAAAATCGAGACTTGCTTCATGAGTACATATGTGATTAATCTTAAAGTGTGTTTCATGTGCAGACGAGAAGAATGTATATTCTGTAGTTGTTGGGTGGAGTATTCTGTAGATCACTATTGGGTCCAATTGGTCAAAGGTTGAATTTAAGTCCAGAATTTTTTTAAATTTTACGCCTTAATTATCTATGTAATCCTGTGTGTGTGTGTGGTGTGTGTGTGTGTGTGTGTGTGTGTATGTGTGTAGTGGGGCAGAGGGGATTTGAAGTCCCCCACTATTATTGTGTGGCTATAGAAATCTTTTATGAGTTTGGATCCTCCAATGTTGGATTCATATATATTTAGGATAGTTGAGTCTTCTTGTTGAATTGAACCTTTTATCATTATTTAATGCCCCTCCTTGTCCTTTTTCTTTTGATATTGCTAGTTTAAAGGCTGTATTATTTGATACAAGAATAGTGATGCCTACTCATTTTTGTTTTCCATCTGTGTGATAGACCTTCATCCTTTTACTTTGAACCTATACATGTAATTACATGTGAGATACGTCTTCTAAAGACAAAAGAAGGATGGGTCTTATTTTCTTATCCAATTTGCCACTGTGTATCTTTTAAATGGAATGCTTAAACCATTTATACTCAAGGTTAATATTGATATATTTATTTTTGTTCATCTTGTAGTGATATTATCTGGTTGCTTTGTATTGTCAGTTGTGTACTTGCTTTACCGAATCTTTGGGCTATGTACTTACATGTGTTTTTGTGGTAGCAGATATAATTCTTTTCTTTCCATATTTAGAACTCCCTTAAGCATCTCTTGTATGGCCATTCTGGTAGTAACAAATTCCTTTAATGATTGCTTGTCTGGGAAATGTTTAATTTCTCTTTTGGTTATGAAGTTTAGTTGGTGGGATGTGACATTCTTGGTTGGACTTTCTTTTCTTTAAAAGTGCTAAAATTAGTCCTCCAACCTCTTCTGGCTTGGGAGGTTTCTGCTGAGAAGTCTGTTATTAGTCTTATTTTATTCCCTTTGTAGGTGATACAACCTTTTTCTCTAGCTGTCTTTAAGATTTTCCTTTCATGCTGACCTTGGAAAGTCTGATGATTATGCCTTGGATGATTGTCTTTTCTTGTGTGGTATCTCTCAGGAGTTCTCTTAATTTCTGGAATCTGTATGTTGACCTCTTTAGTGAGACTGGGAACATTTTCATGGGATGTATCCTCGAAAATATTTTTCAAATCGCTAACTCTACCTTCTTCTCTCTCAGGAAACTCAGTGAGTTGTAGGTTTGGTTGCTTTATATAATTATATATTTCTCAGATGCTTTGTTCATTTTTTACAATTTTTTTCTTTTTTCTGTTTTTTTTTGTTTTTTGTTTTTTTTTTCCTGACTGGGTTGATTTGAAGAACTGGATTTGCACTCTGTAAATTTTTTCCCTCTGATTGGTCTAGTCTGTTGTCAAAGCTTCCAAATGTATTTAAAAATTATTTCAGTCAAGTTTTCAATTCCAGAGTTTCAATTTGGTTCTTTCTTAACATAGCTGTGTTGTCTTTCAAATCTTGAATCATTTTCTCGGCATCATAGGATTGATTTTCAACTTTCTCTTGGATCTCATTGAGCTTCCTCATCATACAAATTCTAAATTCTATTTCTGTCATGTCAAACATTTCAAACTGGTTATGATCTATTTCCAGAGAGCTAGTGTGATCTTTTGGAGAGTGAGGAAAGATTCTGATTTTTTCAGTTGCCAGCATTCTTGCTCTGACTCCTTCTCATCTGAGTGAGCCTAACACTTCTTCTTTTGTTTGAATTTGCTGTTGTTTGGATGGGTATTTTTTAATTATTATTATTATTCTTTCTTCCCTTGAGAGTTTGACTGTGATTTATGTTCTGGTTAACTTCTTAGTGCTTCCAGAAGGCTAAGGCTCTGTTCTGGTTCTTTGGTTGTAGGTAGGTTCCTGTAGTGGGTTCAACAGGTATTGCATGTTGAAATAATATATTTTTGTTGAATGGTATAACTCAGCTATAGTCCCATAGATGGCACTGAAAAAAAAAGGCTGGCATATTGCTTCTTATTCAGCTTCATTTGCCTCTTTTTGTGTTTCAGTACATTTGAAGAAGTGCAATGGAAAGGGAAGGTAGAGGGTAAGAGATGACTCCTTCTTCAAATGCATTTTGGGCCTCAGTGGCGTCTCCTTTAATTGCTGGTTTCGTGCCCACATTTCCCTTTCCCCAAGGGGTCTTTGGTGGGCTGTGATCCCTCCTTCCTTGTGGGTGGTGCTTGCTAAAAGTTTGGTCACCTGTAGACCTGTGACTTCCTGAGGACTTACTGGTCCTCTCTGTCTGCTATAGTCAGAGTGGGTTACGGGGTATGTCTGCAATTGGTCTGGTGATGCAGTGGGTCAAGGGTGGAGGATCCTCCAGCAGAGCAATGGCACCATAGGTGTGCAAACAGTATGGTGCCTACAGTCCAGGGTTCTCGGTCTAACAGACAGTTGTAGGGCCTGCTCATTTCGTGGTTGTTCAACCTACTGGTTCTCCCTCCAGCATACACTCTGGGATTAGGCATGGCAAGCTGGGTTTGTTCCAGTCGTTCTGCACCCAGATAACTGAGCCATGAGGCTCCTTGAGGAAGAAACCATGGCTGTCCATCAGGCCATACCCTTTCAAGTTCAGTGTTGCAGAGGGAGGGATGCCCAGGTTCCATGCTGGTCCATAACCCACTCCACTCTTCTATCTGTTTTGAGTGTTGGTGGTCCTCTCCCACTTGAACTCTGGCCACAAGTCTCAGTTCGATATCCCTGGGTGGTGTGCTTAAATTCTGAGAAGTTAGGACTGAGCCCATTGTTTGTCCACTGGCCTAATGGGGTCAAGCACCAGCTGTACTTGGGGTGCAAACTATATCCAGGCCACCAGCAAAACAGTCAGGTGGCATAGTGGAGGCTGTCCTGTGGGCACATTTCTGCAGAAATGGCCAGACAAGTGGTCTTCGGAGGGGCTGTCAGGCAAGGATGCACATGGATCAGATGCAATTCAGTCCCATAGTAATGGTTACCCTGCTCTTTCCTGGCCTGGCTGAAAGCAGGCACTGCAGCAAGATCAAGATCCTTGTGGGATGGCCACCAATGATTGTATTTTGCTGCAGCTGCACAGTGCTGGGGAAATTTCTGGGATCCACATTGGTTCAAGTTATGTGTCTCCCTGATATATGGGTGGCTCCCCTGCCAGTCTGAAGGTCTATGGGGGTAGTGGGAACTCCTGTAGCTAAGATCCCAGAGACCTGTGGGAAAAGTGTGGTATTCTAGGATTCCTTAACTCACCCCTTTCTTAAGTGCAATTTAGGTTCGGAGGTCAGTCCTGGACCCCAAGCAAGCTTCCCAGCTTCCTCCCTCTTCAGTCACAACATCTACATCACCTCTTCATCCACTCTCAGTGTTTTCCCAAAATACCTGATTTTCCTCTCTTCTTTAAAGATCTATGTTGACCATAAATTGATAGCAGTGAGTTGGGGTGTGTGTGTGCCTGTGTGTGTGTGTGTGTGTGTGTGTGTGTGTGTGTGTGTGTGTAAGTAAAGGAGGGGCTTCTTTTCATCTGAAAATTGAAATAGTTTAAAAAATAGATTTGAAATATCTTGTTTGATTACAGTTTAATTCTTCCTGAAAATGTTCTACTTCTCACTATAGTTCTCTTTAAAAGGACACATTATGAATATTATGACACATATGCATTTTTCTTTGATCTAGAAAAGCTTTTTGTCATAAAAAGAACATGAGGGTTATTATTAGGTACAACAGTTGAAGAATGAACTAAGGAGCAGCTCTTGTTTTTTTCGTGTAATTCCATTTTAACTAATGATGTTAGAATCAGAATATAAAACATAAGTAGGAAAGCATGTGATATTTAGTAATGACTAAGATTTCCAACATCTCAAATCATTTTGAAATCAAAATATGAATCTCTCTGATGAATACTCTCAACTCAGCTCTGACAAATATCTTAAAATAAAATATGGCTCTAACTATATGATTTCCTCATCATAATCCAGTTTCCCTGGGATAAACATCCTTCATACCAAATAGAATACAGTAAGAAACATAAAAGAGACAGATATTTTGAAAATCTGTTTAAGAGAGTATTTCTAATGACCCAAACACTATACTCTATACTACTTTTTATTTTTAAAGACAAAAGTCTGCAGGCAGAAATGTAAGGAAGTGTCACTGTTATTAGATGACATACTGTGAATTATTAATGCCCGGGTGCCTAAATGTAACACAATGTGAAAAAGGAGGTAAAACATATGTTCGGCGTGTTGGCAATAATAGATAATGTAGCACAACTGGCCAGAAGCGTAGATCTGTTAACAGCATTCTCTTGGTGACCATGAAATTAATAGTTGGAAATGTTGGGGGTAGCCCCAAAAGTGGTTATACCTTGTACATCAATATATTGAATAGAGTTGTCAAGGCAACACATAATGCTATATAGGATCAGAGAAAGTTGTTCATGAACTTGCAAGAGACAAACCAGGGGCTTCCATATAGTGTGCTTTAGACTTTGTGGGGATCAAAGTGAATAATTTGTGCAGTTTCCATAGACATTTTTTAAGCTTGAAAATATTGTTTGAAATGAAACAATTCTTATGATGCTATCATATATACATACACAGTATGTACATAAATGAATATTAATTTTCTATCTAGTATTTTGTTTTAATTAGAAATCTAATAATCTAATACTGTTGACAAATCTAAAGGAACGGTGTCTTTAAAAGTTAACAGTAATCATATTTCTTTGTTTTCAATTCTGTTTATGTATTGAGTCACATTTATTTATTGAACCTTTCTTGTATCCCAGGAATGAATCCCACTTGATCATAGTGAATCATCATTTTAATGTGATACTATATTTGGTTTTCCAGCATTTTGTTGAAGATTTTGGCATCTATGTTCATGAGGGATATTGTCCTATAGTTTTTTTTTTTCTTGTGTCTGTGTCAGAATTTGGTATCAGGATGATATTGGTTTCATAAGGCAAGGGTTGAAAAACTGCCTATTAGGTACTATGCTCGCTATTTGGATGATAGGTTAATTTAAGTCCAAACCTAAGCATCGTGCAATATATCCATGTAATAAACCTTCACATAAACCCTCTTGAATATAAAAATTTAAAAAGTCAATAATGTACATAATTAATCAAATTCTTCCTTTTTCTTTTCCTCCCTCCTTTTCTTACTTTATTTAATAAACCTTTTTTGTTTCAAGCTAGCTACTTGGTATAAAATGACACGTAAGGCGTGTGTATTAGTCTGTTTTTGTGTCACTAAGGGAATACCTCAGATTGGTTAATTTATGAATAAAAGAGTGTTATTTGTCTCATGGTTCTGCAGGCTATATAGGAAGCATATGTTATCATCTTCGCAGCTTCTGGTGAGGCCTCAGGAAGCTTTCAATCATGGTGGAGGGCAAAGCAAAAGCCAGGATATCGCGTAGTAAGAACAGGAGCAAGAGAGATGAAGCAGGTGCCACAATCTTAAACTACTAGGTCTCACATGAACTAACAGTGAGAACTCAGTCGTTACTATGGAGATGGCACCAAAATATTCATGAAAGATCACCAGGCCTCACCTCCAACATTGGGAATTACATTTCAACATGAAATTTGGAGGGGGAAAATATCTAAACTATATCATCATGGCTTATGATACTGGGGAAATCACAGTCTAGTAAGGGAAGCAGGTATACACAGATAAGTTCAATAAAGTTTGCCATATTTGCTAAATACATTTTTATAGAGCACTTTTATTAATCAATTATAAATAGAAAGTTCCTGAGAAGAAAACCATCATTTGTAATATTTTTCTGTAATAACTCAGATACATTTTATTTTCATAAAATTAAACCCTAGTCAGCAACATTGCAAATATTGACCAAAGGAAATTATGGGAGCCTACAATGGAAGTTGTAAGCTAAAAACTGATGGACATTTGGAGCAATCAGAAAACTAAAACCTATAGAAAAGTTCAAAGGCATTAAAAGATGTTTAATGAGAATATTAGGCATTTTGATAAATATTTGGATAGGTAGTTTGCTTTCATAGAGGAAACCCTTTTGTGATGAAGTCCAGAATCTTTTATTAATGAGAATTGGTCAGGCATGACCACATGAGTGAAGCAAGTTCATATTTTCTTATAAATATAAAGTCATTGTGTTCATTTACTAATATAAATATTATTGAGTAATAATAAGCACAAGGGTTGGCAAAAATATGTGGAATGTGTATACATTTTCTGCCATGTCCTCCTTGATTTATTGCTCATTGAGCTACAGCATTTTTTTCTTATAAGGTATGAGAAGCCCATCTTAAAATATAGACATTTTAAATTTGTGGCTTAATTTGCCAAATTGCATGATATAGGATGATGCTGATAATACTGATTAATGTGATGCTCTGGAATTCGTGTATTATTATTATTATACTTTAAGTTCTGGGATACCTGTGCAGAACATGCAGGTTTGTTACATAGGTATACATATGTCATGGTGGTTTGCTGCACCCATCAACTTGTCATCTAGGTTTTAAGCCCCGCATGCATTAGGCATTTGTCCTAATGCTCTTGCTCCCCTTTGTCCCCTAACCCCCAACAGGCCCCTGTGTGTGATGTTCCCCTCCCTGTTTCCATATGTTCTGATTGATTGACTCCCACTTATGCATGAGAGCATGCAGTGTTTGGATTTCTGTTCCTCTGTTAGTTTGATGAGAATGATGGTTTCCAGCTTCATCCATGTCCCTGAAAAGGACATGAACTCATTTTTTTTATGGCTGCATAGTATTCCATGGTTATATATGCAACATTTTCTTTATCCAGTCTATCATTGATGGACAATTGGGTTGGTTCCAAGTCTTTGCTATTGTAAACAGTGCTGCAGTAAACATACATGTGCATGTGTCTTTATAGTAGAATGAATTATAATTCTTTGGGTATATACCCCGTAATGGGATTGCTGGATCAAATGGTATTTCTAGTTCTAGATCCTGGAGGAATCGACACACTGTCTTCCACAGTGGTTGAACTAATTTACACTCCCACCAAGAGTGTAAAGACATTCCTATTTCTCCACATCCTCTCCAGCATCTGTTGTTTCCTAGCTTTTTAATGATTGACATTCTGATTGGCACAAGATGGTAGCTCACTGTAGTTTTGATTTGCATTTCTCTAATGTCCAGTGATGATGAGCTTTTTTCATATGTTAGGTGGCACAATAAATGTCTTCTTTTGAGAAGTGTCTGTTCATATCTTCACCCACTTTTTGATGGGGTTGTTAGGTTTTTTTACTTGTAAAATTTTTTGTGTTCCTTGTAGATTCTGGATATTAGACTTTTGTCAGATGGGTAGATTGCAAAAAATTTCTCTCATTCTGTAGGTTGACAGTTCACTCTGATGATAGTTTCTTTTTGTGTACAGAAGCTCTTTAGTTTAATTAGATCCCATTTGTCAATTTTGGCTTTCATTGCAATTGTTTTTGGTGTTTTAATCATGAAGTCTTTGCCCATGCCTGTGCCCTGCATGGTATTGCCTAGGTTTTGTTCTAGGGTTTTTATAGTTTTAGGTTTTACCTTCAAGTCTTTATTCCATCTTGCGTTAAGTTTTGCATAAGGTGTAAGGAAGGGGTCCAGTTTCAGTTTTCTGCATATGGCTAGCCAGTTTTCCCAACACCATTTATTAAACAGGAAATCCTTTCCCCATTGCTTGTTTTGTCAGGTTTGTCAAAGATCAGATGGTTGTAGATGTTTGGAGTTATTTCTGAGACTTCTCTTCTGTTCCACTGGTCTATGTATCTGTTTTGGTACCAGTACCCTGCTGTTTTGGTTTCTGTGGCCTTATAGCATAGTTTGAAGTCAGGTAACATGATGCCTCCAGCTTTGTTCTTTTGGCTTCGATTGTCTTGGCTGTGTGGGCTCTTTTTTTTTTGTTTCATATGATATTTAAAGTAGTTTCCTCTAATTCTGTGAAGAAAGTCAGTGGTAGCTTGATGGAAATAGCATTGAATCTATAAATTATTTTGGGCAGTATGGCCGTTTTCACCATATTGTTTCTTCCTATCTATGAGCATGAAATGTTTTCCCATTTGTTTGTGCTCTCTTATTTCTTTGAACAGTGGTTTGCAATTCTCCTTGAATAGGTCCTTCACTTCTCTTGTAAGTTGTATTCCCAGGTATTTTATTTTCTTTGTAGCAATTGTGTATGGGAGTTCACTCATGATTTGGCTCTCTGTTTGTCTGTTATTGGTGTATAGAATGTTTGTGATTTTTGCACATTGATATTTGTATCCTGAGATGATGGCTTTTCTAAATATACAGTCATGTCATCTGCAAACAGAGACAATTTGGCTTTCTCTCTTCCTATTTAAATACCCTTTATTTCTTTCTCTTCCCTGATTGCCTTGGCCAGAACTTTCACTACTGTGTTGAATAGGAATGGTAAGAGAGGGCATCCTTGTCTTGTGCCAGTTTTCAAAGGGAATGCTTCCAGCTTTTGCCCATTCAGTATGATATTGGCTGTGGGTTTGCCATTAATAGCTCTTATTATTTTGAGACATGTTCCATCAATACCCAGTTTATTAAGTATTTTTAGTATGAATAGGTGTTGAATTTCATGGAAGACCTTTTCTGCATCTATTGAGATAATCATGTGGTTTTTGTCATTGGTTCTGTTTATTGATTTGCATATGTTGGACCAGCCTTGCATCGCAGGGATAAAGCTGACTTGATTGTGGTGAGTTAACTTTTTGATGTGCTGCTGGATTTGGTTTGCCAGTATTTTATTGAGAATTTTTGCATCAATGTTCATCAGTGATATTGGTCTGAAATTTTCTTTTTTTTGTTATGTCTCTGCCAAGTTTTGGTATCAGGATGATGCTGGACTCATAAAATGAGTTAGCGAGAAGTCCCTCTTTTTCTATTGTTTGGAGTAGTTTCAGAAGGAATGGTACCAGCTCCTCTTTGTACCTCTGGTAGAATTCGGCTGTGAATTTGTCTGGTCCTGGGCTTTTTTTGGTTGGCTCTTAATTAATGACTCAATTTCAGAACTTATTATTGGTCTATTCAGGGATTTGACTTCTTCTTTGTGTAGTCTTGAGAGGGTGTATGTGTCCAGGAATTTATCCATTTCTTCTAGATTTTCTAGTTTATTTGCATAGTGGTGTTCATAGCATTCTCTGATGGTAGTTTGTATTTCTGTGGGATCAGTGGTAATATCCCCTTTATCATTTTTTATTGTGTCTATTTAATTATTATCTCTTTTCTTCTTTATTAGCCTGGCTAGCCGTCTATCTATTTTGTTAATCTTTCCAAAAAATTACCTCCTGGACTCATTTATTTTTTGAAAAGGTTTTCATGTCTATTTCTTTCAGTTCTGCTCCGATCTTAGTTATGTCTTGTTTCCTGCTAGCCTTTTAATTTGGTCTTGCTTCTCTAGTTCTTTTAATTGTGTTGTTAGGGTGTCCATTTTAGATCTTTCCCGCTTTCTGATGCGGGCCTGCTGCTCTCTTCAGCGCTGTCAGGAAGGAACGTTTAATTCTGCTGCACCCTCAGCCTCCGCTTCCTCCGTGTGCTCTGTCCCAGGGAGATGAGAATTTTATCTATAAGCTCCTGACTGGGGCTGCTGCCTTTCTTTCAGAGATGCCCTGCTGGGTGAGGAGGAATCTAGAGAGGCAGCCTGGACACAGCTGCTTTGCCACCTTGCAGTGAATTCCACACAGTCCAAACTTCCTTAACACTATGAGGGGAAAACCGCCTAATCAAGCCTCAGTAATGGTGAATGCCCCTCCCCCCACCAAGCTAAATCATCCCAGATTGACTTCAGACTGCTGTGCTGTCAGCCAGAATTTCAGACCAGTAGTTCTAAGTTTGCTGGGTTCCGTGGGAGTGGGACCCGCTGAACGAGACCACTTGGCTTCCTGGCTTCAGCCTCCTTTCCAGGGGAGTGAAGGACTCTGTTTCCCTGGGGTTCCAGGTGCCACTGGGGTATGGAAAAACAAATCAACAACAAAAAATATTCCTGCAGCTAGCTCAGTGTGTGCCTAAACACCTTCCTGGTTTTGTGCTTGAAACCTAGAGCCTTGGTTGTGTAGGCACACAAGTTGTAAAAACGGTGGGAAAAGCTTAGTATCTGGATAGCACAGTCCTTCATGGCTCCCCTTGGCTAGGGGAGGGAGGTCCGCAGCCCCTTGTATGCCCCAGGAGATGCCCTACCCTGTCTCTGCTCGCCGTTGGTGGGTTGCACCCACTGTCTAACCAGTCCCAATGAGATGAATCCGATACCTCAGTTGGAAATGCAGTTATCACCTGCCTTCTGCGTTGGTCTTACAGGGAGCTGCAGACTGGCGTTGTTCCTATTGGGCCATCCTGCCCAAGAATCAATGATGTTCTGGAATTGTTATCTCTCTCTCTTTTATTTTTTCAATGGAGTCTCTCTGTCTCCATGCTGGAGTGCAGTGACGCATCTTCGGCTCACTGCAAGCTCTGCCTCCGGGGTTCAGCCATTCTCCTGCCTCAGCTTCCCAAGTAGCTGAGACTACAGGCGCCCACCACTACGTCCCGCGAATTTTTTATATTTTTAGTAGAGACAGGGTTTCACCGTTTTAGCCAGGATAGTCTTGATCTCCCAACCTCGTGATTCTCCCGCCTCGGCCTCCCAAAGGGCTAGGATTACAGGCGTGAGCCACCACACCCAGACCATTATCTGTTTTTATGCATTGCTTTTGTTTATTACTTTGAATAATTTTAAGGTAAATGGACATAATATCTGTTAAGCATTCTGGTTGAAGTGCTGAATATATTTTAACTAAGATTTAATATTTTAAGATTTACTATAAGCTATAATAATTTAGATTATGTTGTTTTTGTATACAGATAGAAATATAGATCAATGGTACAGAACAGAGAAACCAATAAATAACCCAATCAAATATGCTGAACTTATTTTTGACAAAAGTACAATACAGTTTTTGACAAAAGTATTTTTGACAGAAGTACACTACAACTCAGGAAGAAGGCCTTTGAAACAAATGGTGCTGGAATAATTGGATATCCAGAGGCAAATAAATAAAAGTTGAGCTAAGCTTATACCACAGAAATTAACTCAAAGTAATTCATAAAATTAAATTTTATAAGTAAAAATCTAAAAATTTCAGAAGAAAATAAAGGGGGGCCTCTTTGGGACCTCTGACAATGCATGGTATTAGAAGAGTTTTAGACTTGACGTCAAGAGCACAATCCTTAAGAAATTAAAAAAAAAAAAAGAAGAATTTGGGTTACATTTGAACAAACAAACCATATTGAAAGAAACAGATGACTTTTCTCAATATATTACCACATATGTTTTGATAAAAATTTTCAAATCCAAGATGCCTAGTTTTCCAAATATTCTTTCTAACAAGAGTTGCATTTTATACCAAATTTCTCACTAGCTTATTAATTTATGCTATGGACTCTGTTTCCAATATATAGTGTTGGGTGTTATAACACATTAATCTGAAAATGTAAGGAAATTGTCAAAATATTAGATTCCTATGAATAATAAAATTTTTAGTGTTTACAATATTTTCATTTTTTCAAGTATATATATAAGCAATATAAATGACAACTTTTGCAAGATTCAGAAAATTGAAAATATACTCTAAATTATCATAGTAATACTAATAGTAGGAATTTCCAATTGAAAATAGGAATTTCAATAAAGAGATAAATATTAAAATGAGATCATTAGAAACTGTAAAATTATCAAAGGAATGTCCACAGCAGACCTTTTAAGAAATTTCAATTTAACAGGACCTATAAGTGGTTAAGAAATACTGTGTTTTGATCCACCATTTATTGCAAATTAGTTGCTTATAATTGAAAACCAACAGAAAACCCAATTATGAAACATTAAAGAATGAAGAAAATTTATTGACTCATTCAAGTGAAAGTGCTGGAAGGAGTTCAGAAAACAGACATGGTTTCATCTGGGATCTGGATTTGTTTGCTCCAGCTTTCCCGTGTCTACCAACATGTGGGTACTGGCATGATGTTTAGTTTGGATAATTCATAGTTGAAAATGTCTGGACAAAGGAGCTATTCTCACAACCATGCAACAAAGTTCCAAAGCTTTATGTTGATTGAGACACTATTCATTCAATGCCTGTTTTCTGTGGAATGAAATGTGGTAATTTTACTGGGCATCAATAACTTAATACTCTGGCTCAGATCCCAAGTGAAAGAGACCCCACTTCGTTCTGCAAAACAAAGCCTAGCTAATCCTGCCTAACTGTGTTTTTATAAGGATAGCATTGAGGAGTGACTGTTGGGGTATTTGCTGGGTATTTTGTATCTGTTTCTTAATCAGGGAGACACGGTGAACTGTGTAATTGGAATAAATTATTGGTGGGATTTATTTGAAGCACCAGAGCTACAGGCCTTGAGTAACTGCTTGGATAATGAGGTTTTCTCTGTGAAAAATTGGGAAAAATATAGATAAGAAAGAAAAAGAAAAAGGAAAATGATGTGATTGAAAGTACTGTGTTTCTCAGTTGCTGGTGCTGTCAGAATTTTGTGAAGACCATGTTATTTTTGTTTGTGAATATTTGATACTTCGTATGCAACACTGACAGTACACTGAGACTTGCGGAGCAGATGAAAAGTGAACTTGTCAGAAAAGAAAAGGGGAAAAAAAAGCTCAACTCATCAGGCATCAAAAATAAGCACACAAATTTCGATAAAATACTACATTCCTGCTGGAGTCCTTAGACTTCCTAACTAAAATATTTACTTACAAAACAAGTTACAATAAATATATATACATATATATTTGGTCATAGACACAGAGACAAAAATGGTTTTATAAATCTCAGTATAAAATATTTAAATAATCAATTGTATCGGAAAATATCGATCTAAAGCAAGGTTTAAGAACTGAACACTTTTTTTTCTACACTTGTGACGCATGAAAAAAGATACAATGGAAGTCATAATATAAAGTGGGGCTTATGTGGTAGTCTGGATATATGGTATTAATGTTAGGCATAAAGATAAAATAAGAATAAATGTGTGATATCAAAAGAGATAATGAAATCAGAAGGCTCCAACGAAATCGGAGTAACAAAAGGGATGAAAAGAAGTCTGACCTGGGAAAATTCCATAGACAGATTTTGTTTTTGATGGATTTCATTGATAACGTTTAGTGGGGGGAGTGACATATCTGATGAAATGACATTTCCCACAAATAGACTGAGCATGTGCAGTTCAGTCTCTTTGAATATTGGAGCTAGATTTACCCAGAAACAGATTCATTTTTCTTCGTCTTCCAATCAAAACCCCCAGCAGGCTTTTATCTTTTGAATTTGACAAACTGATTCTAAATCATATTTTTAAAAAATTATAGCTGAAATAAGTTTGAAAAGAATTTAGTTAAATAATTTTGCTACCTGATTTCAAGACTTTAAAACTAGTTACCTACAGCATGTTAATGGTGAAAGTATTGATAAATATATTAACGGAACAGAAGAAGGTTTCCAGAATAAACTCACACATATGTGGTCAATTATTTTTTTCAATAAATCTGCTCAGGTAATTTAATGAAGAAAGGATAGACTTTCCATAAAATGGTGATCAGGAAACTGTAAATTCACAAATCAAAAAAAATTAATCTGGAGCAATATCTGATATCTGATCCATCTGATCATATAGCTAAACATAAATTATAAATGTTCTAGAAGGAAACAAGACTGATATCTTAGAACACAAAAACTATTAACAATAAAAATAACAGAAATAATGCATTGGGCTTCATTGTAAGGAAAAACTTCTTCTGAAGATAATACTAATAAAAAAATCATACACTGAGGTATAATAGTTTAAGATTTTCAGTATAAATTTCTGACTAAAAACCCATATTCAGAGTACATAACACATAAAAATAATATATAAAGATGAGATATACAAATCAATACATAACAATCAGATCATAAGAATTAATTTAAAAAACTTTAATCAAGAAAACATATCAGTGGTCAATGAAAATACGTTGACATAGTGTCCAGGAAAGTAAAAATTAAAATCTCAATGATATGCAGTTATAGATGCTAAGAATGGCTGAAATTAAAGAGACCGATTATAATACAAAGTGTCTCAGAGGAAGTGAGAGTATAAAATTGTAAAAACTTGTAAAACAGGCCGAGTGTGGTGGCTCACGCCTTTAATCCCAGCACTTTGGGAGGCCGAGGCGGGTGGATCACCTGAGGTCAGGAGTTTGAGACCAGCCTGGCCAACATGGCGAAACCCTGTCTCTCCTAAAAATAGAAAAATTAGCTGGGAATGGTGGCCTGTGCTTGTAGTCCCAGCTGCTCGGGAACATGAGACTGGAGAATAGCTGGAACTCGGGAGGTGAAAGTTGCAGTGAGCTGAGATTGCACCACAGCACTCCAGCCTGGGTAACAAGAGAGGAACTCCATCTAAAGAAAAAAAAAAAAGAGAAAAAACTTCTAAAACAATGTGACAATTTCTTATAAAGTTAAACATACACCTAAACAATGACCCAGTAATTTAATTCTTATTTATCCTCAATGATATAAAAACATACGTACAAAAATGTTCATAGCAATTTCAATCAAAGTAACCAAATATTGGACAAAAGACTAATTGTCTATCTTTAGGCTAATAGATACATCTAGATAATGGAATATCACCTAGCAACTAAAAAGAGTACCGCATTTTTCTAAAAGAATAAATATATAATGCAATTGGGATGAGTGAAAGAAGACTGACATACAATGAAATGTGCACTGCATGTTTCTAGTAAAATTAAGCTCTGGGAAAAAAAAAAGCAAAAAATCTAAGATTTGATGATAAATATCAAGTCAATAATTGCCTAGGGTTTAGATGAACTGCAGTGGGGACATGTAATACTTTTGGGGAGGATGCAAAAGTTCTGTACCTTACTGAAGTGTCATTAATATATTTAGTATATTTTCCCATACACATTCATTTATAAAATTAAAATTTGTGCAGTTTATTTTAAGAAAAATCATACCTCGGCCGGGCGCGGTGGCTCAAGCCTGTAATCCCAGCACTTTGGGAGGCCGAGACGGGTGGATCACGAGGTCAGCAGATCGAGACCATCCTGGCTAACATGGTGAAACCCCGTCTCTACTAAAAAATACAAAAAACTAGCCGGGCGAGATGGCGGGCGCCTGTAGTCCCAGCTACTTGGGAGGCTGAGGCAGGAGAATGGCGTGAACCCGGGAGGCGGAGCTTGCAGTGAGCTGAGATCCGGCCACTGCACTCCAGCCTGGGCGGCAGAGCGAGACTCCGCCTCAAAAAAAAAAAAAAAAAAAAAAAATCATACCTCAATAAAGTTTATTTTAAAAAGCAAACAACAGGATTGCTGACATTTTGTTTTAAATGATTTTAGTCTTTTTAAATTATAAAGCTATAATTGTCATCATATTGTCCAACAAAGTCTTACAAAGCCCAAGCAAATTAGAAAGATTGAAAATGATGAGTGTTAGTAGAACACTATATGAAGTGTACAAAGACTTTAAAACAATTTTCATTGATAAAAGAGTTTCAGAAGGTTGAGGCATGTAGAATGGCGTTTTTGGCAGACAGCAAAATCTGAAAAGAGAAAAGGAAATGTGTACATTCACAGGGTGTATTTTTTCTTTGCTTTATAAATTACTATGGGTTTGAAAACATGCAAGTAATATTAAGAAGAAGAATTTCTGGAAATTTTGAGTATTAAGACAAAACTAGACAGCTTCTTATTTCACAACGTAAGCCATGCTTGGACAAAAATAAATGAACTCTCTAGCAAAAAGACCAAGATTAGTTTGAAATTATAACCCTGTGACAATTACGAATTTTGTAAAACACCATCTCTCAGATGTATAAATGATCCTCTTTCTGTCCCTTTTCTCCCTCCTTACCTGCCTCCTTCTTCGCATCAATAGCATAATTTCTTGTCGATAAACTTGTGTTCTTATTCTAAATACAATTTATATTTAACAATGTGCTATTATTTTTAATTGAAAAAATTAAATAACCTTTTAATAAATGGTTAATAAATTAATAACCATTGTAATAATAACCTTTTTTATTTCCCTGGATCCCTGGAAATTAATATTTCTATTACTAAGGGTATTGACTTACTTTTCCCCCGGCAATGCAGACCTATAAGTGCAAGTACTGTAAGCAAATATCTTGAGATAAGACTCTGTGTCTCGGAAGGAATTCAGGCCGCAATACCCAATGTACAGTTAATGAACCATATCATAAAGACACATATTGCTAGATGATGAAAAGTGATAGACACACAAACATTTGCAGTATTTAGGTAAAGTTTAGGTCAGATGTATTTTGACCCTGACCATCTGGTTATAAGTTATAAATATGTATACAGATCATTTTTGAATACATATTTTGCCTTTGTGATGATGGGTAGATATGTTTCCAGCAGGAAAGTTGTTCAAAAGCACACAATCTGCTTCTCTTAAGTATTGCAAGCATAATTTTCATCTACATTCTTTATGTCCAGTCTTAAGCAACAGATTATCAGACCTAAATAATTTTGTTTGATTGAAATTGAAAATAGCTTTAATACTATTTTGGTGCACTTTCTTTGTGAGAATGTTGTGTGTATGCGCACATGTGATGTACAATTTAAAGTGTAAGATTCTACCTGAAATAACTTACTATTTTTAATTTAAAAATTGAGGATAATGCTACTGTGAAACACACTGATGATTCTATAACCACTGCACAGTGTGTTTTCTATAAGTGAATAAACATTATGAAACGTTTTAAGTTTTGGCATAAATAAATACTTTGCTTTCTTATTCCATGCCATGAGGGGCGTTTATTTTTATGGCTGCCACTTCTGAATCTCATTGAATCTGAACAAAACAATACTAAAGAAGGGATATTCTTTCTGAATGATTGTTATTATCTTCTCAAAAGCTATGCCTTCCATCACTTTTAAACAAAACTGTCACTTTGCAAAATTAGATTATTAATTTCCATGAGGCGTGAATCTCAATCTTTGTAGTACTTTTTCAATATAATCATTAAGAGAAAGTTCATGAATACTTAATCAAAAAGAGGCATTTGCATCATATAAATACCTCCAATCTCCTATTCTGTATGCAGTGGCTGCATTACCATCTGGCAAAGGTTTCAGTTGACTGAAACTGAAGCAATAAATAAGTACAGTAAAATCTACTACCATTAGTTTTAAACCAATTAAAATGCTTGAAGGAGGCTCAATGCATGTTAAAATGTTATGTCTACGTCTGCCAACAGCTATGCACGAAAGCAATATAATGAGCCAACCATGGCTGAAAGGAAGTTAGCAGGAGTCAAGGGTGCTCTTCATTGCTGGCACTTATAACAAAGGCTTACACAATTAAAAAGTAAATACTGGTACATGCCCATGATTATCACAACAACATCCTCATTTCTCAGGCATAGCATGAAATTTACTGTTTCTTCTTATTAAACATATAAATACCATTGCTTTTCAAATGACAAAGTTTCTGATTTAATGTCTCTGAAAAATTTCTACTCGTTGGGATCTATTTAAAAAACTAATATTGCATTTACAAAATTTCCAGAAATCACTTCAAAAGTAGAAAAGATAGATATTTACAACAACATGATTTTGGAAAAAAAAAAGCATTTTTCTCTAGTTTTATTTTTTAATGTTGCTTTATGTTAAAGCTAGTTGTTGTGTAAAAAACAGATAGATAAAAAGAAAGCAAGTGAATATTTCATAGAATTTTTTCCATTATGTAGATGATTCTCATAATAATATCATTTAAGAGATTCAATGTGTATCTATCTGAATTCACACAATAGAGTAAAATGAATTAGAGAACAATTCATTCTCATAAAGCATATCTGGTACATTGTCATAAACTGATAATCAACAAATTAGAAAACCATAAAGTGTACGTTTCTTATCTTAAGAAATTTAAAATATTTTCCCAAGGCAAAATGAGATTGTCTATGTCCACCAAGAATATCTATATCTACCTATTAGTCAGTCAATCATTCATTATCTGTTTAAAATCTATCATCTGTTTCTAGATGGGCAGCATTAATATTCATTATGAATAGAAAAATACACAAATAGTGTTCCAGTAACTTGAAAAACTCTAAGAACATTCACTTTGTTCCACTTTGATCCACCGTGATCCACTTTGCCTCATCATAGTGCTTATAAAATCTAGAAAGCTTTCAATAAATAGTAGTTATCACTATTATGAAGAATATTATTCTACTAGGAAAATATCTATATATGCTATAAGCTATTTAAGTTGATTTAATTCATACCTAAGTTCAATTATATTCCAAAGAAATAATTGACCCTTCTATTTCTTGTACTCATCCTTTGGTAATCAGAATATGCATCTGATGACAATTTTTAAACACATGACTATTTTTGTAAACCACTCTGCAATGTATATAACGTTCACTAGCAATAGTAACATCATAAGAGTGCTATCATTGCAATTTGCAACCCCAAAATGCTATAAAGACAGTTTTTTAGTGATAAATATTAAAACATGGAAAGCTTACAATATTGTTTCCTATGCTCATCAAATATGAATTGAGTATATTATTATTATGGTAGTTTTGAGATATAGTACACTTGTGTGAATCATTATTATAATAATCTATATCTAATTTGCATAATGTCAATCAATTAGCATTCAATAAAATGCCTTTATTTTAAATTAAAATAATATTTTTGTAACTTCAAAATAAGTAAGATTGTGATTAAACTTGTATTTCCTGAACAAAAGTCATTTATAACATAATTACTAAGCACATTAATGTTTGTAATGTGATCATAAAAGGAGACTTTTCATTGAAATACAGGCAGATACAATGTTATATTTCATATAAAGAGGTTACATCATTGCAAGGTTAAAAAAATACATTTCTTCTGTCAATTAAATATTCAAAATGTTAACGATATTAACATTATGCTATTATGTGATCATTATCCCTTTTTGGAGATCCCACAACCTCCATTGTATTAATTTTGTTTCTATTTAAATTCTACTTAACTTTTGCCATATCGGCCATAGGCTATGCAGAATTGAACATAGGATAACAAGGTAAGATCAATAAATACGAGGAAAATAGAAGTGCCATTTTTTTCCTTCCCATCACCCCTGTCTCCAGCTTCTGGTAACCATCTTTTTAATCTCTACATCTATGAATTCAACTTTATTATATTTCATATAAAAATGATATCATATTCTATTTGTCTTTCTGTGCCTGGCCTATTTTACTTACCATAATGCGTTTCATATCCATCTTTGTTGCAAATGGCAAGATTTCCCCTTTTTAAAGTCTGAACAGTATTCCATTGTGTGCATATCTCAAATTTTTTAATCTATTCATCCATAGATGGACACTTAGGTTGATTCCATGTCTTGGCTATTGTGACTAATGCTGCAATCAACATGGAATTGTGGACGTCTCATCAACATATTGATTTCAGTTCCTCTGAAAATTCCAGAAATGGTATTTCTAGATCACGTGGCAGTTCTAGTTTTAGTGTTTTGAGAAAGCTTCATACCATTTTCCATAATAGTTGTACTCATTTACATCCCCACCAACAATGTATAGGAGTTCCCATTTCTCTTCATCCTCTCCAATACTTAGCTTTCATCTTTTAAAAATATCATTTTAATAGATGTGAGGTGGTATCTCATTGTGGTTTTAATTTGCATTTTTTCTAGTGATTAGTGATGCTGAACTTTTTTTTTCATGTACCTGTTGACCATGTGTATTTCTTCTTACGAGAAATAATGTGGCCATTTTTAAATCAAACAAAACAGAACTAGAAAACAAATGAAAGAAAAACTATTATTAAGTTTGTATTAAGTCACAAACTACCCCAAATAGGAAAAAAAGTCATAAGATGGTGGCATCACACTCCTTGATATTGAAACAAATTATAAACAATTGTCCTCAAACGAGCATTGTATTCGCATAAAAACAGATATGTTGACTAATGAATCAGGATAAAAAATCCCAGAACTAAACCCATATATTTATGGTCAACTGATTTTTGATAAAGATGCCAAGAGCACACAATGGGAAAAGGACAGTCTCTTCACTAAGTGAAGTGGAAAAATTGAGTATGCACAGGCAGGAGAATGAAATTAGACCCTTATATCATATACAAAAGTCAACACACTATGGAATTAACACTTAAATGTAAGACTTGAGGCTGGGCGCAGTGGCTCATACCTGTATTCTTGGCACTTTCAGAGATCGAGGTGGAGGAATTGCTTGAGTCAGGAAGTCTAGACCAGCCTAGGCGACATAGCAAGCCCTCCTCTACAAAAAAAAAAAAAAAAAAAAATTAAATTAAATTAGCCAGGTGTGGTGGTGTGCTCCTATAGCCCCAGCTACTCAGGAGGCTGAGGTGGGTGGATCTCTTGAACCTGGGAGATCAAGGCTATAGTGAGCTGTGATTGCACCACACTGCACTCCAGTCTGGGACAGAGTGAGACCCTGTCTCAAAAATAAATTAATTAATTTAGACTTTTTTTTTTTAATAGCTGGGCATAGTGGTTCATGCCTGTAGTTCCAACTACTTGGGAGGCTAAGGTGGGGGGGATTCCTTGAATGCAGGAATTTGAGGTTGCAGTGAGCTATGGTCACACCACTGCACTCCAATCTGAGTGACAGAGTGAGACAGTCTAAAAAAAAAAGAAAAGAAAAATATTATAAGTAAAAATAAAAATTGAAACTACTAAGAGAAAACATATCAGTATGTCCTTTTTTTTTTTTTTTTAATCAAGTTATTTGTTTTCTGGCTATAGGGTTGTTTGCATTCCCTATATTTTAAAAATATTAACTCCCTTATCGGGATAGGTAGCTTGCAAATGTTCTTTCACATTTATAGGTTTTCTCTTCACTGTGTCAATTGTTTCCTTTGCTGTATAGAGGCTTTTAGTTTTATTTCATTCTATTTGTCTTGTTCTGTTTTATTGTCTGTGTGTTTTTTTTTTTTTTTTTTTGAGACAGAGTCTTGCTCTATTGCCCAGGCTGGAGTGCAGTGGCGTGATCTCGCCTCAATGCAAGCTCCACCTCCTGGATTCATGCCATTCTCCTGTTTCAGCCTCCTGAGTAGCTGGGACTACAGGTGCCCACCACCACACCTGGCTAATTTTTTGTATTTTCAGTAGAGATGGGGTTTCACTGTGTTAGCCAGGATGTTCTCGATCTCCTGGCCTTGTAATCTGCCCACCTCGGCCTCCCAAAGTTCTGGGATTACAGGCATGAGCCACCGCTCCCTGCCCAAATTCTTTTTAAAAATTATTTTTAATTTTGGTGTACATAACAGGTGTATATATTAATGGGGCACACGAGATATTTTGATATAGGCATGGAATATGAAATAAGAATATCTTGGAGAATGGGCTATCTGTCCCCTCAAGCATTTATCCTTTGAGTTTCAAACAATCGAATTACACTCTAAGTTATTTTACAACGTACAATTAAGTTATTATAGTCGCCCTGTTGTGCAATCAAATAGTAGGTTTTATTCAATCTTTTTAACTATTTTTGTACCCGTTAACAATCCTCACCTCCCCACTAGCCCCTCATTACCCTTCCCAGCCTCTGGGAACCATCCTTTTACTTTCTATGTCCATGAGTTCAATTGTCCTGATTGTTAGATCCCACAATTAAGTGAGAACATGTAATGATCTCCAATTCTATCCAGGTTGTTATGATTGACTGAATTTCATTATTTTTTATGGTTGAAGAGTACCCCATTGTGAATATGTGCCACAATTATTTTATAATCCATTGATGGACACTTGGGTTCCTTCCAAATCTCAACTATTGTGAACAGTGCTGCAACAAACATGAAAAGTGCAGATACATCTTTGATATACTGATTCCCTTTTGAGTTTTGAGTATATACTCAGCAGTGAGACTGCTGGATCATATGGTAGCTCAAATTTTGGATGATTTTTTTTTTTTTTTTTTTTGAGGAATCTCCAAAATATTTCCCACAGTGGGAAACATCCTTTTAGTCTTTCTATTCACACCATGCGTACCCTCCCTAATTCTGCTGGCTGCCCTCCATGAGGGCTTCTGTGAGATACAGTCAGGGTTGTCTTCCCTGGGCTCCAGCTGTAGAATTGGAGTGCCTATAACGCAGTTCTCACTACTGCTTTGACTTTTATATTTTGCATGGCTCCCTACATCTGTTCAGTTCTAGATAAGGTTAAATCCTTCTCCCATGATTGGGATTTTCAGATTTCCCACTGGGGATATGTGCTGTCACACTTTGGGAACTCACAGTGTTTTTACTTGTTTGACTGAATTTGCAGCAGCCTATGGCTTCTTTCAAAGGATGTGCAAATTCTTTTGTTTTTCCTGGTATGTTCCTGCGGTGGTTCTTACAGCAAAGGATCCCGGTGTGAGTCTCCACTCGCTGTTTTGTCCGTCCAAGCTGGGAGCTGCACATTAGCCCTGTCTCCTGTCTGCCATCTTCCTAAGGCCAGTAGCTCTTAGATTTGCCCTCTTTAAGCTGTTTTCGAATTCCCGTACGTGTGCTTCATTGTTTTTTATTTTTTTGTCTTTTGTCTCCTCTGACTGCATTTTCAATTAGCCTGTCTTCAAGCTCACTAATTCTTTCTTCTGCTTGATCAGTTCTGCTGTTAAAGGACTCAGATGCATTCTTCAGTATGCTAATTGCATTTTTTCAGCTCCAGAATTTCTGCTTGAATCTTTTTAATTATTTCAGTCTCTTTGTTAAATGTATCTGATATAATTCTACATTCCTTCTCTTTGTTATCTTAACTTTCTTTGAATTTCCTCAACACAGCTATCTTGAAATTCTGCCTGAAAAGTCGTATATTTCTGTTTCTCCAGGATTAATCCCTGGTGCCTTGTTTAGTTTATTTCGTGAGCATTGAAGGGTTAGGTATTTATTGTAGTCTTTTTACTATCTGGGCTTTTTCGCAGCTGTCCTTCTTGGAAAGGCTTTGCAAATATTGGAAAAGACTTGAGTGTTGTGATCTATGCTGTGTCTGCTTTCTCTAACAAAGTAACACTGTGGTTCTTGCAAACTCCTGGAGGTGCTGCTGTTCTTGGAGATAATCCAGGAGATTTTCTGGATTACCAGGAAGAGACTTTCATTCTCTTCCCTTACTGTCTCCTAAATGAACAGTATCTCTCTGTCTGTACAGAATCATCCAAAGCTGAGAGTAGAGTGATGCCAGCTTCCCTGTGGCCACCAGCGCTATGATTGTGCTGGGTTAGACCTGAAGTCAGCACAGCACTGGGTCTCACTCCAGGCTTGCTGTAACCAATCCCTGGCTACTGCCTAGGTTTTCTCTGGGGCTTTGTAGTAAGCAGGCGGCAAAGCCAGCTAGATGTGTTTCCTTCCCTTTAGGACAGTGAGGTCCCCCAGGCCTTGGGTCGGTTCAGATGCACAGTTAGAGAAACCTTAGAAGTCTACCTGGTGTTCTACTGTACTGTGGCTTAGCTGGCAGTCAAACTGCAAGACATAGTCCATCCCACTTTTCCCTGCCCTTTCCAAAGGCAGAGGAGCCTCACTCCATAGCCACCACCACCCTAGGCCATGAGGAATACTGCTAGACTACCATCGATGTTCCCTAATGACCCAAAGGCTCTTAAGTCAGTGTGGGGTGAATGCTGCCTGGCCTCAAACTCACCCTTCAGGGTGGGCATTGAGCTCTCCTCTGGTCCACAGCATGTCCCAAAATGTTATCCAAGAGTCAAGTCTTGGAATCAGGGACCCCCAAGAGCCCACTTGGTGCTGGTACCTAAGGTGTAAGGTAACATCCCCTTTACTTTTCCCTCTGCTTTTCTCAAACAGAATGATTCTTTTTTTCCCATAGTTACCAGAGCTGGTAATGTGGTGAGTCTCATCTGAAGGTAGCAAGTCTCAGAGGCTCACCGAAGGCCCTCCACATAGTATTACTGGGTATCACTGCTGGTGATTCAAAACCCAAGGGCTCTTTAGTTAGCAGGTGATGAATGCTGGCAGTACTGGATTCTTTCCATCAAGGCAGAGGGTTCCCTTCTGGCCCAGGATATGTCTAGAAATGCCATCTGGGAGCTAGACACAGGAATATGGGCCTCATGACTCTGACCAGTGCTGTATCCTGTTGTGGCTGAGCTGGTATCCAAGAAGCCAGACAAAGTTCTTCGCATTCTTGCCTCTCCTGTCTTCAAGCCACACACACACACACACACACACACAAAAAAAAAAAAAAAAAAAAAAAAAAAAAGGTTGACGGATCTTTTTAGTAGCCATGAACTATGCAACCTGGGGTTAGGGGAGGCTTAGCCACCCCAGCTGGTGTCTCAGTAGGTCATGTGCCCCCGAGTGCTCTGTCTCTGAGCCTAGTTCAGCACTAGGACTCACGCAAGAATTGCAGTCCCTGTGCCCCAGATTGCCTTTCAAGTATACTGAGAAACAGCACTGCACCCCTTGGTGGCAAGGTTTGTGGGAACTCAAGTTCCAACTGCTGGGATTAGTGATTACCCTCTGGCTAGGGCTGGTTTAAATGCTCAGTGGGTATCAGCTGAGCATTTGGTCTGGTTTTACGTTTCTCCTCCTACAGGACAGCACTGAGTTCAATGCCTCACAATTTCTGTGTTCTCCTTTCCCTGGGACACTCAGAGATGCTCTTTGTACCATGCTGCAGCTTCTGGGGGTAGGAGAGGTGTGGTGGCAGCTAATCCAGACAGCTTTTTTCGATCTTTTAAGTGCCTCTTTCAGCAATATAAAATTGAAACCCGGTACTATGCGTGCCTAGCTGTCTTTAGGCTCTTATGAAAGTGTTTCTGTGTAAACAGTTGTTAACTTGGTGTCCTTGTGAAGGGGATGATCGGTGGAGCCCTCTATTCTGCTATCTTGCTCCACCTCTTCTTCAAATCCTTTTATAGTGTTTTAGAGTGTTCAGTACACAGGTCCTTTACCTCATTAGTTAAATTTACATCTATGTATTTATGTATTTTTGCCATTGAAATGGGATTGTTTCCTCAATTTTCTTATCTGTTAGTTTATTAGTATGTAGAAATGCTATTTATTTTTGTATTTTAATTTTGTATTCTGCAACTTTACTCATTTTGTTTATTAGTTTTAACAGTTTTTGTTTTGGTGCATTCTATAGGGTTTTCTATATATAATACTATGTCAAAGCCAATAGAGACGATTAATTATTTCCAATTTGGATTCCTTTTATTTTTTTTCTTTTGTCTAATTGCTCTAGTGGGGACTTCTAATACTATGTTGAAAATAAGTGGTAAGAGTAGACATCCTTCCCTTGCTCCTGATCTTAGGGTAAAACTTTTCAACCTTTCACTATCAAGAATAATATTAGCTATGGGATTGTCATATATGACCATTATTGTGTTGAGGTACATTTTCTCTATACCTAATCTGTTGAGAGTTTTTGTCATAAAAGAATATTTAATTTTGTCAAATGCTTTTTTGCAACTATGGAGATTATAGGATTTTTCTCCTTCATTTTGTTAATATGATGCATCACATTTATTGATTTGCATCACAGGGATACCTTCCACTTGATCATGGTAAATATTTATTTTAATGTGTTCTTGAATTTAGTTTGCTAATATTTTGTTGAGAACTTTTGCTTCCGCATTCATCAGGGGTATTGTCTTATAACTTCATTTTCTTTTTTGTCCTTGTCTGGCTTTTGTATTGGGGTAATGTTAGCCTCTTAAAATGAGTCTGGAAATGTTTCCTCTGCTTCAATTTTTTGGAAGAATTTGAGAAAAATTGATATTGCACTTCTCTAAATGTCTGATGGAATTCAGAAGTGAAACCATTCATTTATGACCTTTTATTTGAAAGGAGATGTATTATTATAAGTCAGTCACTTTAAGGGCTTTTTGTTTAAGAGTTTCTTTTTTTTTTTTTTAATTTTACTAGCGTTTGATAGAATCTTTTAGTATTAAAAACAAACTCTTAACACACATCTGAAATAACAATAAAAATGCAGTCATTACAAAACAATGAACATATGTAAATATCATGGTGAATTTGGTACAGCTGCAAGATAGTTTTGGGTCAGTGGACAAAGACAATTACATGGAAGAACCAGTATGAGTATTTTTGATTTTATCCCTTGTGACACTAAATATCGCAAGTAATATTAAGCGTATTTGATTAAAGTTAGATTTGTTAAAGAAGATAAAGCTGTATAAGAGACATTAGAAAGATAATGAACTTTGCTAAGATAATCAAGGAGATTTTAAAATAGTGGGATGAGATGCGATGAAGACATCAACTAAGGAGGAAATAATATGGGTGATGATCCATTCACAGTGCCAAATAATAGATATTTAGTATATGCCTGAGGTCATCCAGGCCCAGAAGCTAAGCAGCTGCCTTATTCCTTGCTGCTTTCACAGGCTGGTATTGATCGTCTGCTGCCTTTCCAGGCACATGGGCAACCCTTCTTTATCTGCCATTCTGGGGTCTGGAAGACAGTGGCCTTCTTCTCATAGCTCCGTTAGGCAGTGGCTCAGTGGAGACTTTGTGTGGGGACTCCAACCCCACATTTCCCCCTCTGCATTGTCCTAGAAGAGTTTCTCCATGAGGGGGCTCCACACCTACAGCAGACTTCTGCCTGGACATCCAGGCATTTCAATACATCATCTGAAATCTAGGCAGAGGTCCCCAAAGCTCAGTTCTTGGCTTCTGTGTACCCACAGGCCCAAGACCATATGGAAACCACTAAGGCTTAGGGCATAGACACTCTCAAGCAACAGCTTAAGTGTTACCTTGACCCCTTTTAGTCACAGTTGAAGCTGAAGTGGCTGGGATGGCAGGGCACCATGTCCAGAGGCTGCACAGAACAGTGGAGCACTGGGATCAGCCCGCAAAAGCATTTATCTTTTCTTAGCTTCCAAGTCTGTGCTGAAAGAGCCTTCCTTGAAGATCTCAGAAATTCCCTGAAGACATGTTCCCCTTTGTCTTGGTGATTAACATTCAGTCTCTTGTTATTTATGCAAATTTCTGCAGCCAGCTTGAATTCCTCTCCAGAAAATGGGTTTTCTTTTCCACCCTTGGAGTACACACATCCCTGTCATTTTCATTTTGTCTGCTGTAGTTAATAGCAGGCTGCAAATTTTCATTTTGTCTGCTATAATTAATAGTCAGGCTGCAAATTTTCCAAACTTTTATTCTCTTCTTCCCTTTTAAACATAAATTCCAATTTCCAATAATCTCTTTGTGAATGCATATGACTGGATTCTTTTGGAAAAAGCCAGGTCACATCTTGAATACTATGCTGCTTAGAAATTTCTTCCGCCAGCTACCCTAAATAATCTCCCTCATGTTCAAAGTTCCACATATGTTTAGGACAGGGGCAAAATGCTGCCAGTCCCTTGCTAAAGCAGAGCAAGAGTCACCTTTATTTCACTTCCCACTAAGATCCTCATCTTCATCTGAGACCACCTCAGTATGGACATCATTGTCTACATTGCTATCAGCATTTCTGGTCAAAACCATTCAAAAAGTCTCTAGGAAGTTTCAAACATTCATTCTTGTTCCTGTCTTCTTTGGAGCCCTCCGAACTGTTACAAACTGTTGACTGCTACCCAGTTCCAAAGTTGTTTCCACATTTTCAGGTTATTGCTATAGCAGTATCCCACTCCCAGTACCAATTTCCTGTATTAGTTCATTCTCACACTGCTATAAAGATACTGAGTTTAGGTAATTTGTGAAAAAAGGAGATTTAGTTTACTTAAAGTTCTACATGGCTGTGGAAGCCACAGGAAATTTACAGACATGGTGGAAGGCAAAGGGAAGCAAGGCATGTCTTACATGGTGGCAGGAGAAAGAGGGAGCATGAGGAAACTGCAACTTTTAACCCATCAGATCTCGTGAGAACTCCCTCACTCTCACAAGAACAGAACGAGGAAAAAAGCATCCAAGATCCAATCACCTCCCATTAGGTTCCTTCCTCAACATGTGGGGATTGCAATTTGAGATGAGATTTGGATGGGGATACAGAGCCAAAGTATATTATAAGGTCTGCAGAGTTTATGCATCTTATTATTGAAGATCGTGCAAATATTTTGATTGATAGCTTCGTGAATTGCCCAATCACATTTTAGCAATATAATCTATAGGAATTAAACTTTATTTCTGAGTTATTTTTACTTGTTTTAAATGTGGTAACTTTTTAATTTAGCAAACATTGACAAGTTGAAAACTGCCACCATGAAAAACTGATCATAATCTAGTGTCCTTGCTTAAAATATAGTGGGTTTCCACGTTTCTAGCAACTTCTTTAAAAAACCTGTAATCACAAGGCCACTTGCAATTATGAGCTATAACAGAGGCTGATGATTTTTCACAATTACCCATACTTTCCTTTAGTTACTAAGGGGTCTAGTAACTGAATGTTAGATGCTAGAAAGTTTATTTCTTGAATCTCTTTTTAGTTGTGTTTGGGCATGCTATTAATTACAGCAGACAAAATGAAAATGACAGTGATGTATGTACTCCAAGGCAGATATTTATAAGATAATTGCTTGTTTTCTACTTCCTCTCCTCTCTCTTTGATACAGGTTGAAATGTGAACTTGATGGTAGGAACAGAGTCACACCTGAGAAATGGGAGATAAGCAAGATGAAATGAATCAGAGTTTCTGTTGTGACTAGCCATATAGACTGTATACCTTGGCCAACTGCCACCATGGACTGTTATATAAGAAAGTGACTCAATTCTGTTGTATTTGTACCACTTTATTGTGGGATGTTTTTTGTTACAACCAAATAATAGTGCACTAAGTAATGAGTGATGTAAATGTGTGTTGAATTATGTCGCTGGAAATTATTTGTGAAAAATGTGATTCTGATCTCTTGCAAATTAAGGAGTTGATGCCTGCATTGAAAATTATTTTTTGCCAAAATTTTTACTCTGAGGTTTTCCAAGTAGCAGAAACACAAGAAATTTAAAGCCTGGAAATTACGAACCTGCTGAAAAGTTAATGTGGATCACTGCTTTAGATGATTTCTTAAATAAAAATACACAGTTTCAAATTAGAGGGTAGAAAGTTTTTAAAAAATAGCAATTAGAGAAGGACAAGGAGTGGTAATGAATTAAATAGGAGGTGATGGTATAATGCCACTATTTAAAATGTTATCCTTAAGTGCACATACAGAGTACCTTCTTGTAAAGCAAAGAAGTTAATATTTGAAAAACAAACAAACAAACAAACAAACAAAAGCACCTTCTTCCATAGATGTCTAAAGCTCACTATGAGGCATTATTGTTCTGTCTAACGGGGCAGAAGCAAATATTATAAACCTCAGAATAAGTGAATAATTCTAGGCTTAAGAAAACAAATTTGCTGTGTTCACAGTGCATCCCTTGTATAGTTATCACCTTAAATCCATCAAATATATTTTTCTGTGTTTAAGATAATTATTGCACATATAATTATCACCCTGAATTAGTGACACACTGAATTTTAAGGAGAAATTGTCTTAAATTTACTAGTGACATCAAAATTATATAGTTACTAGATGATCACTAGATAGCTAAAAGTGGTCAAATATGTAAATTAAATTGAGAATACAATTTTTAAAATTTCCCAGGATATAAAGGAAAAATAATAGCACTATATAGAAATTGTTTAAAATGCTTATTGCCAGAATCCATCATGAGTATTCTCAGAGCAATCTGAATTGAATGTCTATATTAGGATTCAGATTTCAGAGGGATCTTTAGAAAAAGATGATTAGCTAATAATTTAAAAATTAATCACTTCACCAACTGTTTCTCCTTCTCCCCACCCCACACCACACACTCACACAACAAAGAAAGAAAGGGTACACTTCTCTCATATCCATTAGGTTTGCCATTTATATTTTTTATTTGTTTAGTTAACCTTATGAAAAAATACAAACATGAAAATTATCTTCAATCTATCTGCTCAATCCTCCCGCTGAGAATCTGAAGTGGATAGCTTCCTTACAAGTACCCCAAAGACATGCCTTGTTAAAATATGTGTCTCCAGCTAGAAACCCTGTCCAGTAATACTTCTCATTTTTTGCAAACAATGAATACTGTGCATTAGTAAAGGTAGGTGCATTCTCTAAGCTTGGAATCTTTCCTGGAAAGTTATGAGGTGGTAGCAAAAGCTAATGGGACTGAAGAAGCACTCGTTTCATTTTCATTAGACACTGTGATGATATTTCTCTTTCCTTTGCAGGTGCTTGTTTCCTTGTACTGCAGTCATCAACCCCTCAATGTGAATGGTAGTGAACTTAAATTGCATTCTTCACTCACTTCACCACCAAAATATGACACTATATAGCACTAGAGAATTCCTTTGTCTTTGAGCTGTCATCCAGAGCATGAACTGCTCATATCTGCTGTTAATGTGTGGAAAATTGAAACGTCAATGCTTCTATAGCACAGGGCATGGAGGGACTGTGGTAGGGACATTAGAGAGAACTGGAAGAGTTCTGCACTATCTGGTATATTTATTTTAAATCTATCTAAACAAAATAGGTAAAACAAATTATATAGTGTTTGGGGATAAAGAGAACATGGAATAAGAATTGGTAAATTCCAGGTATTCCTCCTGCAAAAAGCCCATGCTGGAAAATGAATCCTTTTCTAATACCTCCAGTCTTTTCTTTTATGTCAATAATTATTGGACTAAATATATCTGGGTGTTTTTATGTTGTTGTTGTTGTTGTTGTTTGTTTTAAATACATGTTTGGTAGTGTTTTATATAGCATGTGGATCTGTAAGAGACTTGTGAGAACACAAATATTAACCCTAGCATCAAATTCCATCTTCCCTGGCAGTTATTCTTCTGTGCAATGCTTTTGTGCACACTGATCTGTGTTCTCTTGATCCTGCTTTCAGATACAATATGCATATACTTTTTGACTCAGCACAAAAGGCAGTGACATTGAAAATTTGTAAATGTTGCTCCTCCCAGGCTGAATGAGCTACTTCTTCACTTCCTTCCACATCCTGTCATGCATATTTCTATTGCAATATTGTCACCAAGGGTTGTGATTGTCATTATACTTCTAACTCTCCCTTATTGAATTACAGGTTTCTTTCATTTTTCTAATCTTAAGAAATGAGCCCATGTGTGATACACCACTGTGTCCTCAACAAGTGTTTATTGAATAATTTAATGAACTACTTACTTTACAGATATTAAATTGAAGCTTATATTGATTAAAGGGCTCATAGTTATTAAATTACTTGCAAAGTCAAAATGTTGCACCTACCTCTTAGGCCAAAGGTCTTGTCATTTCAAATTATGTGTACTCAGAAGCAGTTATTTTTTCTTTCCATTTTCTCAGTGTCATCTCAGCACCTATTTAGAACTAGGAGTATGTTGGAAAAAAAAAAAAAATTAGCTAGGGACGTTTAGTGCACAAAAAGAAACTGCTTAAGCAAACATTTACATTTTTTTTTGTCCCCCAATGATTTTCTACAGCAATTATTTGTAAGTCTGCCCTCACTTGCTCTGTCACATCTGTAAGAACCTGTGTGGGGAAAAGAAGTACAAAATACATCTCTCAGTTTAGTGAATAGTAGTCTTACTAGACAGTGTCGAGGTGGACTTTAACTTTGCCCTCATGATGGGAGAAGCCAGGAAACCTGTGAAATACCTTGAAAGAATTTTTGGTGCCAAAGTCTCAAGGAATTAAAATTTGTCAATTTCTCAATCTTATTTTTCTGATTTGTAAGAAGATTACAGAGTATTGAACTTAACGTTGTTTACTTATTTATCTTAAGAGTCTTTCTCAAGGTGGGCTAATGGGTACATTTATGTTTAACCAGTCGCAAATATCAACTTTACAAATAAAGCAATTACGTTCAGCATGAAATAATTTTAGGACAAAAAATAAATATTAAGATTAGTTAGAATATTTATTTATTTTAGATACATAGCAATTGAGGCAGAGACAAAGTAAGCCATTTGACCATAATCGTACTGCTAATTAAGGACTAATAACATTTTAGATTTCTGACTTTAAGCCCAAATTTGTTTGCACTAAATTAGCTCCCTCCATAATTTTATAAAACTAAAATTGTTATTCTTTTAAAAAATGTATTTGAGAAAATCTGAAACTTAATATTGTGTTCATAATATGTCAATATGGAAAATAGAACTATGTTGGTTCTATCTTAAAGTTGGATAAACAACAATTTTTTAATATTTTTCAAAAACTAAAATAGAATTTATCAAATTTGTTTATCTCTGTGATAACTTTTACTTTTGTCATCTAGTAAATTATGATACCTATGCAATTCTATTTGTAATTTACAAATTTTATCTGATCTGCCCCATATGCCAAATTGTTTTGTTTTGTTAGTTGTTTTTTTTGTAAAGTCTTATTTCAAGTAAACTGCAGATTACACTCCTTTCTCTAAAACATAAAATCTTTTCATATTAGTTTCAATGTTTTGATACAAATTCAGAGTTCTGTGGAGAGTTAAACTTTAAAAAGGAATTATTCATTATTCTATTATAAAATATACATTGTATTTTTTACAATTTAGGCAGTGTATTAGATTAGTGGGACTTCCATAACAAAGTATCATAGACTGGGTAGCTTAAACAACAGATACTCATTCTCTCATGGAAGCTGGAAATCTGAGTTGGAAGTGTTGGTGGGTTTTTATTTCTTCTGAGGACTCTCCTTGAATTGCAAATGCACCTCATCAGTTTGTCTGTCCTCTGTGTGCAGGCATCCTTGGTATCTCTTTGTGTATTCAAATTTTCTCTTCCTGTAAGGATGCCAAGGAGATTGGATTGGGTCTACCCCCAGTGGCCTCATTTTAATTTAATCCTTTCTTTAAAAGTTCTATCTCCAAACAGAGACACATTCTAAAGTACATGGGGATAGAGCTTCAACATGTGAATTTTGAAAGGGACTCAATTCATCCCGTAACAGGCAGCTTATATTTCAAACATATTGAAATACACATCTCTGAATGTTATGAAGCCACAATACTGTGGAAAGCTCTCTGGTTTCAAAGTTCTGAGTACTAGACCTATCTTTCTTTAATTGTCTTTGTATATGTCTCGAAATCTTTCTATGGTTTAGTAATCTCACTAGTTAAATAAAAAAAAGAGGGGGGAGGGCAAAAGATTCTTAACTTTCTTCTCACTAAAATCAATGACCCATGATTTTTTTAGCATGAAAAAGTTCACTTTGATTCCATATTACCTCTGAAATTTCCCATAATATAAAATAATTAAGTTCAAATTTTTCAAGGTTTCTAGGCTACCTTTTTAAATAAGAATATAATTCTTTCCACTTTGTTGCCTTCAAAGTTTTGCTATCAGGACTGTGTTAAAAATGCAAAATGAATTTTTAACAGAGCATTGACACTTGCATTGTTAATGTGCCTCCAGGCATGTAATTAGCTGAGAAGTTTAATCTTTTATATTCTAAAGTTTGATCAGAATGCATAAGCTCAGAAAAGCTATAAAGTATTGACCAGCATCTTTGATAACAATATAAAGGAAGTTCTAAGCAGCATTTTGCGTAAATGCAAATGCCCCTTGTTGCTTCTCAATAACTATGTTAAGTATAATAAAATGATTATTTTTTGATTATCAAATAGCAAGAAAGTGTGTAATATGTTTCCTACTTTTGATTTTTTTAGACATTTATTTTTCTTGGGAACACACATGACTCTTTTTGATAAATGATTAATTTATTATATGAACGTTTCATCTTTAACACAGTATATTGCCCATTAAAAGGAGGAAAAGTCTGCTAGGTGAATATGTAAAATATAAATATAATGTAGGCTATTTAAATAAATTAATGTGTTTCTCATTTGTCTATGTTGTGTAAATATTAACACACAAATTTATTTCTTTACCATTCAATAACAGTTATCTGATAGATGAGATAAGGGGAAGGTGTTATGATTGTGCTGGATACTGGTGATTAATGTTATGGGAACAAAATGAGTAAACACCAGAAAAATGAACCTCACAGATGAATTGGAAACATATAAAAATAGGGTAACCATATCAGTCAGTAGGTGAGTTTATTTCATGTGGAGAGTATATACATATATACTCTAATTGTTCATCAGCTGTTTCTTTCATTAGTTTTTGTATTCACTCATTGCCCAACACATCCTAGGTGGTAAGTAAATCTTGTTGATTAGAAGTTGCATGGGCCTAAGAGGAAAGTTGGAGAATTCTATAGTGTCTCTGTGTTAGGAGAAAGCTGAAGATTAGTTCTAGTATGGTTATATTCATCTAGAAGAGGTAACTTTGGAAGTTTATCAACATATAAAGTATGTTTCATACTTCTCCTAGTGGTAGCAGAAGTATGAAAGACCATTCTTGTGGCTGAGATTGTCCTGATATTTGTATTTTTAAAAAAAATTACAGTGGCAGTTAATTTATACCAATTGCTCTTCAAATAGCAGCAATCCATGTATTGATAAGATAATACAATCACCATACAAAAGAAGTTATTTTGCCTTAGTTGGGAACAGAAATGGAAATATAAATGAACAGAAGAGATCTCTCCTATTTCTGTGCTTCCATTTGCACTATACTACATGTATGCAGTATTGTATACATACCACTGGGATGGTGAAGCGCTCACTCAATATGTATGATTTCATGTTTCTCTGTGATTATAGTCTTCTCATTTGGTATTTTGTAAACTTTTTGTGATATGACTTCATATGAGATTAGTGCTTCATATGAGATGAGAAAGATAGATAGGTGTTTATATTGTGCTCCATCTGGGGCAAACAATTTGTAAAGCATGGCATTTGTGAGAATCACATGTGTTTGAGAGTTACAGAACATGTAAACATGTATTATTGTAGGAGCCTCCAGTGTAAGTACGAGGGCTGGGATTCCAGGAAGTGTGAATTATGAAGGGTAGAATGAAAGTCAGGAAGGGCGGGATAGGAGGATGAAGAAAAGGAAAATACAGTAGACAATGTTGATCAGTAGAAAAGGGGCAGGATCATATAAAGACATTCTACCACGATAGAGTGCTTCCATTTTATGCTTAATAAGAGAAAGACTCATTGCAGAAATTTAGTAAGGAAGTGACAATAAAAATCATATGCAAATAAGACTTTTGGCAAATAATTGACGCTTAGATAATATTGAATGGAGAAAGTATAACACTTGAAAATCAGAACTTATTTTGAGAACATCTGAAAACAGCCAACACCACAGTGATTCCAAAATAAGAGTGAACAGAAAAATCATCTAAGCTTGTCTATTAACCATGCCAACTCCAGAGTTCACTTCAGACTTTTAAATTAAATTAACTGGGAATGGTCTTGGGGATTTTTATTTTAGTAAGTACTTTGGGTTACTCTTATATACATATTTTGACAATACTACTTTACTGGCCCCTCTGAATGTAGGTCAGTGGACTAAATTAAGTATGAAGGGAACTGGGTTTAAAACCTGGCTCTTCCCTAAGAATAGCAATGACAATAATACATAAGTATATCTGTGCACACTTGCATATGTCTATGGAGGTGTGTTGCCTCGAAACCTTTAACAATGCTATCCTATTTTAGCCTCCCAGAATCCAATGATTAATTCAGGTCAAATATTTTTTTTTCCTATTTTAGGAAGGAAACTGAGACTCATAGAAGATAAGTGACTTATTCCAAGTCATACACAAAATAAAAGGCAGAAGAACTACATATATATATATATATATATAACATAAATACAACATGTATACATATATATGTTATATATATAGATATATAAAACATCATAGCACTAGATAGCCTATTTATAGGACACTACGAAGATCACTTGATGTTTTTCATTCTCATAAATAACATGATCAGGTCAGACCCGTGGTTTTCAACTTGGGGTGGTTTTGCCACCAGTGGAACATTTGACAATGTGTTTTGGTTATCATAACTTCAGGAGAGGAAGTGCTACTAACATACAGTGAGTGCTATATGTTGCTTTCTATAGTATTATAGTGAGTACTATAGGGAGTGCTACTAACATACACAGTAGTAGGGATGATGCTAAACAATATATAGTACACAGCAGATCCCCCAGCAAAAATTATCTGGATCAAAATGTCAACAGTGCTGAGGTTAAAAAATCTTGATTCAGATTAAGTACATCCAGAGGTCTTTTCCAGCTCTGAAATTCAATGACTATCAAGTTGCTTATGTATCTAATACAGCAAATAGGATAAATTTGAGAGGGTCAGTGCAATAGGTATTGAATTTCTTCTTTGTCTAAGTACTCTTGATAGTTTATGATCTTTTAATTTCTTTTTATCCTGATATAACTTTGACTCAGTGTCTGTGACATTTCATCATTTTGTCTCTAAAACATGCTGAAAATATAAAGAAGATATCATGATTCATTGATTTTCTACTATGTGTTAAGCAATTTTCATGTATATTGGATTATTTGATCCTTAAAACAATATTTTCATAGAGACATTATTATTCCCACAGCCACTTTTGTAGTATAGACAGTCTCATAATATTGGTCTTAGAAATAATGACTTGGTTTTCCTTGGCAAATAAATAAGTTGATTATTCCAGCCCACATATCTTTTAAATTAATGGGTTTGGTTAAACTGTCTGAACCTCAGCACAAACTCATACTGTTCAGCCTCTTCTCTGTGGCGCAAAATGAGACTTTCAGGGAGAAAGGGAGATCAGTATATGTTTCCTGGGGCTCGACATAAACATAACAGAGAAACAGAGAAACCTAAAGTACTTAGTTAGGTGCTTTTTTTTTTTTTTTTTTTTTCCACCATGGGTAACCATCACTAACACACAAAGGACTTACTCTGCAAGTGAGAGAAATCAGTAGACTTAGTTTTTCTCTTTTTAAAACACCAAGTATTTGCAACTCCAGTCTTGTCACTAATTAGCTACATGATTCTGGGAAAGTCAATAACTTTTGTTTCCACATACTTCAACGGTAAGAGGTAAAGGTTAAGTAAAACATTTCTAGCATCCTTTCCAACTTTATAAAATAAGATTTGCTCTTGTAATCTACTTATTCGGAATTCATTTAAAGAGTCCCATGGTTACTTGGCAATCATCCCTGTAGAATGTAGAAGAAAGTGTATGTGTGTGTGTGTGTGTGTGTGTGTGTGTGGTGGGGGGGTGTTCATTTTAATTACCAGCAAGTGGTAAAGAACTTATTTTATGATTAAAAAAATGTAAATGTGACTTCTGATTTTAAATAAACCTCCATTTTTCCAACCTCAATAAAAACATTTTCAAACTTTGTAATAATAATTTGAGGTAAAAGTCTTTAAGAAGGGCTAGAGATAAAGATTCATATCTCACAGGAAAATAAGGTTGTTGACCTGGAATAGAAATGTTTACTTACAATTGACTCTGCCTTATATTTACATTTTTCATAATACTTCAAAATAACTCAACTCTGTTAAGAACAAAGGAGATACAAATAAGTTATTACTTTGTAGAGCCTTCCTAGCCAGTTCCTCTATAAATACTTGCCAGTTCTCTATTTCGTGCTGATATCGTGAATGTAGTAATATATGTTTCATTAAAATAGAAAACAAAACAACACAACAAAAAACACTGGAAGGCTGAATTTTAATGCATAATCCAATAGCCCTTATCTTGACTTGCTATTGCTGACTTATTAGAAAGAAGGTATGGATTAGTTGCATTAGTGCCTCCCAAACCTCCAAATCATGTTCCCCTCTGGAACCACAGATTGCAATCTTGTTTGAAAGTAGGGTCTTTGCAGATGTAATTAGTAAAGGATATTGAGGTGATATTATACTGGGTTTATGGTGCACTCTAAAGACAATGACTGATACATTTATAAAAGGAGAAGAGGACAGGGAAACAGAGAAGAAAGACATGCTATGATGAAGGTAGACAGAGATTGAAGTTATGCTACTATGTGCCAAAGAATGCCCAGGGCCACCAGAAGTTATAAGAGGCAAGAAAAGATACTTCTCTACAGTCTGCAGAGGGAGCATTGTCTTGATAACAGTGATATTTCAGATTTTGATTCTACAGAAGAATGACAGTATGACAAGTATGAGAGAACAAATTTCCTTGTTTTAAACTTCTCAGTTTAAACTTCCACTGTTATGGAAATCATAGAAAATGAACACAGATTTTGGTATTTGCAAGTGGATTGTTTTTGTATTGAATGATTTGAAATGGAAAGTTCTTTTGAAATCAAGTAATGGGCAGAAGATACAAAATAGCAGCTCATGATTAAAAAAAAAAAAAGTCTAGTTTCCTTTGAAGAGACTGTTGGTGAAAATATGGACATTGTAGGTACCTTTGTTAAGGCTTCAGGAGGAAAGGCAAAACATGTTATTGGGCACTGTTATTAAAAAGAGGATGAACAATAGTAGGTGGAATAGTGTCGCTGCAAAATTCATGTCCAGCCACCCCCAGTTTATGATAGATTTGTTGTGGCATTTACAGAAGGACATGGAAAATTTCTCAGAAGGAATAGTTTCTGAGACCTGTGTTATATAGGGTCAAAGAAAAAAAAAAAAAAAAAAAAAAAAAAAAAAAAAAAAAACCTTGGCTAAATTGTGCACTCCTACTTGGTGAAAAGAAGAACTTGTAAGCAAAGGACTTAAATATTTAACTGATGGTAGTTTCAAGCAAACTGTTGAATGAGTAGCCTGGCTTCTTCTGGCTACTTAGAGCAAAATGTGAGAAAGATAAATAGAAGAAATTGTTAAGCAAAAAAGAATCAGAACACAATGATTTGGAAAATTCTCAGCCTATGTGTTATCTCAAAATATATTAAAGCATGCTCTGAAGAGAATGCCATGGTATGATTGGACAAACTTTTACTGGAGGTTTTAGGCATGCAATTTATAGATTCACTACATCATCTCAACAGAATCCAGAAATGGATATGGAGTTGTACAGGAAGGATCTGGGAAGAATCCTTATTTATGACTAATGGCATGGATCCCCTTGACATACATCCACAACCAACAAGCTGCTAGAGAATCTTATACCAGCAGAAACTCTCATACCGTACTCTCATACCATACTCATTTTTGATAATACTTTGTCCCATTTTACCACCCAAATTTGTGACATTCCCCTCAGCCAAAATAGAATTTAGATCAGCTTTTAAGCAGATACGTTATAGAAGTCTACCTTAGTAAAGTTCATGCATGGTGCTAACTTATTGTGCATTCAGCATTCAATTTGTTCTCAAGATAACATGTATAAACATTGTCTGGAATGTAATCAAACAAATAAAGTTACCCAGGACCAAACTCAACATTTTGGTTGAAGCTAGAAAAAACAAAAGACAAAAAAACAAAAACAAACAAACAAACAAAAAACAGCCGGGCGTGGTGGTTCATGCCTGTAATCCCAAAACTTTGGGAGGCTGAGAATGGCAGATCACCTGAGGTCAGGAGTTTGAGACTAGCCTGGTCAACATGACAAAACCCTGTCTCTAGTAAAAGTACAAAAATTACCCAGACGTGGTGGCGGGTGCTTGTAATCCCAGCTTCTCCGGAGGCTGAGGCAGGAGAATTGCTTGAACCCAGGAGGCAGAGGTTGCAGTGAGCTGAGATCACGCCACTGCACTGTAGCCTGGGCGGCACGGTGAGGCTCCATCTCTAAATAAATAAATAAATAAATAAACAAATAAATAAATAAATAATACAGTTAACACAAGATTCATAAAATATAGTTTATTGTACATTATGCTTAATAATTGGTAACTTTTTGTCGTTTATGTTGTTGTTTTTGTTCATATATTAACTGCAAGCAACCTGAAATCTTTTTAAAGTCCTAACTTAAAATTATCCGTTAGAAGGATGGGATAATTTTAAGTTAGGCGTTCTTGGCTACATTTGCAGAGATTCTCCTGGTTTGTAGACTACACACAGAAGGAAGCCTTAGTTTTCCTGTGTGGTCATGAAAAGCAAAATCACCTGCCTTCATTGAGCACATACTCTCTTAATTTTTTTATATGTATTTAAGAAATAAGTAAATTAAGAAATTCTTTTCTTTTCTTTTCTTTTTTTTTTTTCTGTAATATTGCTTTCTTTCTACTTTTCCTGGTGGTCAAAGGAAGTTTAAAAATATATTTCCTTCTTACTTCCTGCAGAACAACTACAGGGGCTGTTCTGGGACAAAAAAAAAATAGTGAAATATATTTGAGAAAGCAGTTAATATAAAGATTATATGGTATAGATAATATACAAGCTAATATGAAAGACGAGTAGATGGTATAACCTCTACTATGAATCATAACCCCGAGCACACTGATAACAGAGTACATTTCCTTGTTAGTTCAAGGACTATTGGTATCACTAAAAAGCAGAAAATCCTGAGTGTTTGCCTTAAATTATCAATAAAATATAAGATAACCTATTATCATGGTAGCTCTGTATTTTGCTTTGATTTGGCATAAAAGAACAAGTATTTAGGTAAATTATGCAATATATATTTGATCAATATGTTTCAATATTCTATTCGATTTTCAATTATTCCTCAAATTAAAATGTAAAGAAATATGAAATCTGTTATGGGCAGAAGAAATAAAGTGAATCATGAATAATAGCATGCATATTTAGTTCTTTATCCCAAATATTATGATATCTCTCTTCGATCACAGTTTTTTGCCCTTATCCCTCCCACTCCAATCCTTTGACTATGAGGTATTTTAATGACTCATCTTTATAGAGGGTAGAGGTTGAGAAGACAAAATTTGTTACTATAAATACATAGATCTTCCTGAACAGCTCGAAGAAAACCAAAAGCTTATTACCTTATTCTCAAACCAAGCAAAATGAGGAACATTGCAAATTTTAAATATGATTTATTAAACCACTTGTTCACACATTTTGATATATTAATAGTATTATATTAAAGATGGAGTAATGTAGATATATAATATCAAGAGATGATTTATATCTATATGTGAATGTATAGATATAGATAGATAGATAGATAGATATGCAGAGAGAAACAGAGAGAGAGAGAGAGATCTATGTTTTCATGGCCTGTGGGCAGGAGAGTCAGAGTTGGTGTTGGTGAAGGTAACTGGAAATGGAAAAGAGGAGAAGAGAATATTTCTGATTTCATGGCCCCACTTTTTTCTTCTTAAAGCTTTGAATTGTCAATTAGTTTAATTTTGTTTTGAAGGTATATTCTTAATGGAAATAAATATTCCAACCCTGGTGGTATCTGCACTAGTATCTGTAAGTACTTATTTCTATGATATCAATGTAAAAAGTAGATACCTTTCCATGATTAGTATTGTTTTACTGAAGTTTAGTTCCTAAAGCTATGAAATATTTATTAGGTGGCTGAGTTGATACTCTAATTGTACATAATGAGGTGGACACAAGATAGTTTTGAAATCTCTAACCAAGAGCATTTAGTGCAAACATAACTTTATTTTGACGTTTATATTATTTTGAGTTATTTGTGTTTGCATAAATCTTAAAAGTTTATGCATATACACATACATGCATGCATAACAGACACAAAAAACACACATGCATATATATACACACACAAATATGCACAAATATGCACCTAGCAGAACACAAACATAAACCTCAAAATGCTATAGATTTTGTCATTTAGTTGGTGAGCAGATTTGCAAAAATACTGTGTATCCCTATCTGAACATGTTATTTCCTCCCAAACTACACAATTTTATAAAATTTAATAAGGAATTATTGAGAAGTCTGGTCTTGGATGTGTGAAGGCTTCTATAAACTGAAACACTCTTTTCTTTTCCTGAAGCTCATCTGGTTATTTAGACATTACTTTGGACAGTTTTTACATCCTTTCAGTTTAGTTGTTTACCAAAATTAGGAAATTTTGAAATTATATGACTTAACAATCATACTTGTATTTTGTCAACCTGATTCATGGGCATGCTCAAAATGTCTGTGCCTTTAAAATAGAACTGAAACACTACATTCTTAAAATAAACTCTTCAAAGTGTTTGTAAAAGCTTGGCCATTAATTAATATGAATTATTTTAAATTAATAAACACACTATAAATTTAAGTATGTGATTGCCTCTGTTTTAATTTATATTCTAGCAACTACCTTGGTTGAAACTCAATTACATGATATTCATGGGAACTTAGCATACGTCTTCCATCTAATGCAGCAAAAGTATTCCATATAAAGTCCACTGACAAAATGCAGCTAGCGTGATTTGGAGGTCAAATTGTCCTGCAATTTTTAGCAAAGGAAATTATACCTTGGTTAACACAACTGAGAAGTGTTGGATGTGTTCTAAATACAAGAGATGACATATCCACGATGAAAAATTATTTATAAATTATGAAATAAAATAAAACTTAACCCAAACCAAGAAAGCATTTATGTGTTCAACAATGATATATCAGGAAATTTTGACACAATACCAGTAAATTAGATACGTTTTAGATTGGATGAATTTAAAGAAATGTGTGTGTATATGCATATATGCATGAAGCACACACCTGCATATGTAATATATGTTATATATATATTTATATTTACATATTTTGATAAAAATATTTTGAGCTATATTTTCTTATAGAGGAGTTTTTGGTTTTAATGAAAAATTCAACTATTTAAAAACTATAACCAAATTCTTAGTGGTATATAGCCAGCTCTGTGAAAGTGCATTTAGCTCTTAATAAAATGTTGCTTCTTAAAAAGATAAGCAAAATCAACAAACTGTAAGAGAGTCTAATTAAGAAATAAAGAGAGAAGACACAAACAATGTTACAAATGAGAAAGAAGATATTATAGCTGATACCATAAAAAGACAAAAGTTTATTAGAAACAATTATGAACAATTATATAGCCACAAATTAGAAAACTGGGAGGAAATGGATTAGTTGCTGGACACATATAACCCACGCATCTTGAACCAAGAAGAATTAGAAAACATGAACAGACTAATAACGAGTACCAACTTTAAATCAGTAATGAAAACCATCCCAAAAAAGAAAGAATTAACAATTCTTCTCAAATAGTCCAAAAACTTGACAAGAAAAATATTCTTCCTAATTTATTCTATGAGGCCAACCTGTACCTGAAATCAAAACCAGAAGATAAAATGGCTCACTAGATGCAGTCACTAGTAATATCTGCCACTGAGAGAACAGTACATTGGGAAGACTTGCACATCTTTGAAGGGAAAGAATCAAGAGTAGACACGGAGGACACAGATGTTAGGCTTATTGGGGAGGAAGTTGAGAAACCTGCATGGGGCTACAAGCACTGAGACAAGTTCCTGGACCCAAGAGATTCCTGGAAAATGGGTGAGTTGAACAGGTGAGGAAGGGCCCATTTCTGATATGGACTTTGGAAATCTTGGCAGCAGGAGACACCATGACCTTCATGGACACTTAAGCTGGCAGGGAGAGCTGTTTAGAAAGGTGGGAAGGGCAGGACTCCACCCTCAGCAGAGCCCACAGGATTTGGTGTGGGAACATCTGTATTGAAGTACAGCCAGGGTTGCCCAAACCTCAAGCCTTAGATTGTTCCTATAGGAGACTTTAGCTTTGGAGTGACTATTGGAACTGGACAGAGCAGGATGATCTTGACTGTGAGAATGAGTCTTTCTGATTTGAGCACCTCCCTATCTGTTGGCTTCTCTCAGGGCCCCAGCCTGGCCATGTCTGCTTGAAGTTCAGCCTTGGATGCCCAGAGAGGGTGCTTCCTGTGGGACCTCTTCATTGAAGCTTCATTGGCGGAGACCACACCTTACTTTCTAAGAGCTCCAGGAGAGTGATCCCCACTGACACACATCAGTTTACCTGCAAACTTACCCCAATGCAGTCTCCCTCACAGTGCAGGCATGAACTTGCCCATGGCCACCCCTCCAAAGCTTTGATGGCACATGTGCAGGTGGACCTTGCCTCCACTCCCCTGCTAGCATGTGTGTGAGCACACTTCCTGCCATCAGAGTCCCCATGATGATGCATGGGCACCCAGTCACAATGCCATTGCTGGAACTAATTATGCACACACTGTTGCATCCTCGCCACATGCCATACTGCCGCTTCCACCAGTGTAAAGCTGTCCACAGATGCTGGCAACCTGGTACTCTATGGGCTTCCACTGCTGCTGGTATGAACACATGCACAGGGGGTGGAAGCCCCATGCCTGCCAGCACCCTGCCACTGCTGCTGCCAGTGCAGGTATGAGTGCAAGCATGGACACTGGCAACCCTGGCCCAGCCAGTGCCCTATCCCTTCCACACCACTGTCACTAGTGTAAGTGTGCACGGGAACACTGCAGCCTCACGCTTGCCAGGACCCCACCCCAGCTGGCACATGTGACACATGTGCGACTGTTCATGTTGCTGTAGCTGTTGGCACAAGGAAGCAAGCAAAGATCCCATTGCCACTGCCTCAAAAACAAACAAAAAAAAAGCATTTTGGTTGGCACCACCTATTAGACTTCTGTGGCCAGTGTACTAGGAACACCATGAGCCCTCCAGCACAGCATATTCCTAAACGCAAGGGGCCAGAGAAAAAAGACGGAGGCCAAGTGCCACCACCCCACGCTCACCTCAAGTTAGAGCACACAGCCCACCAGTAGCGAGCTGAGTGTTGGTCCCCTAAAATTTTCTGTAAATGAAACCAGTTTGTTGAATCCATCTATACCAGAAACCCTAAAAGGCATCAAAGAATATAAAAGCAAAAATCCCATTGAAGGAATAGCAACTTTAAAACATTGAAGGAATACCAACCTTCACAGATTAGAAAGAACCAGTGGAAGAATTCTGGAAACTCAAAAAGCCAGAGCTCAGCTCCAGATGACTGCAGTAATTCCCCAGGAAAGGTTCCTCACCAGGCTGAAATGACAGAAATAGAATTCAGATTACAGCTAGAAACAAAGATCATCAAGATTCAGAAGGAAGTTGAAACCAAATTCAAGAAATCTAATGAATACAATACAATGATGCAGGAGATGAAACAACATTTTAAGAGAGAAGCAAATTGATCTGATCGGGCTGAAAAAATTACTTCAAAATTTTAAAATCCAATTCCAAGTATTAAGAGCAGAATGGACTAGGCTGAGGGAAGAATCTCAAGGCTCAAAGACTGGACCTCTGAAATAATTCAATCAGATAAAATGAAGAAAAATAATAAAGACAAATGTACAAAGCCTCTGAAAAATATGGGATGAGTGAGTTTGGTTAAAGAAATCAAATCTATAATTCACTGGTGTCCCTGAAAGAGAGGGAGAGAAAGCAAGCAACTTGGAAAACATATTTGAAGATATTGTCCATGTAAACTGTCCCAATCTCATTAGAAAGGTCAATATTCAAACTCAATAAATGCAAAGAAACCTTGTGAGATACTGTATAAGACAATCATTCCAAAGGTACACAATCATCACATTCTTCAAGGTCTAAATGAAAGAAAATATGTTAAAGGTAGCTACAGAAAAGGGGCAGGTTATGTAAAAATAAACTACATCAGGCAAACAGCAGACATTTTAGCAGAATCCCTACAAGCCAGAAGAGATTGGCTGCCTGTATTCAGCATTCTTAAGAAAAGAAATTCCAACTAAGAATTTAATAACTAGCCAAACTAACTTAATAAACAAAGGAGAAATAAGATCCTTTTCAAGCAAATGCTAAGGGAATTTGTTACCATCAGGCCTGATTTGCAAGAGGTCCTTAAGGGAGTGCTAAATGTGGAAAGGAAAGACCCTTATTGGACACCATAAAAACACACCTAAGTGCTTAGAACATTGACACTATAAAGCAGCCACACAATCAAGTCTGCATAATAAACAGCTAACAATACAATTACACAATTAAATCTGCACATAAAAATAATGAGCTAAATATCCTAATTAAAAGGTACAAAATGGCAAGGTGGATAAAGAAGAAAGACTCAACCATATGCTGGCTTCAAGAGAGCTATCTCACACACAATGACAAGCATAGGCTCCAAGTAAAGGGAAATAGAAAAATTTACCAAGAAAACAGAAAAAGGCATGGATTGCTCTTCTAATAATTTCAGGCAAAAAAGACTTTAAACCAACAATAGTAAAAAAAGACAAAGAAAGGATTTACATAATGGTAAAGAGTTCAATTCAACAAGAAGACCCAAGTATCCTAAATATGTATGTACCCAACACAGTAATAAGCAGATTCATTCATAGATCAAGTTCTTAGATACTTAAGGAGAAAGTTATATAAGCAAACAATAATAGGGGAAAATTTCAACACCCCATTGACAGCATTAGACAGATCATCAAGGCATAAAACTAACAAAAATTAGCTATATAACTAACAAAGTTAGATTATTTGGAACTTGAGCTCAACACTTGACCAAATTGTCCTAACAGACATCTACAGAACTTTTCACCCAAAAACATGGAATATATATTTTTCTCATCGACATATAACACGTAATCTAAAATTCATCCACAATCAACCATGAAACAATTCTCATCAATTAAAAAAAAATCTAGAACTAGACCAAACACAGTCGCACACCACAGCACAATAAAAATACAAACTAATATTAAGAAAGTCATTCAAAACAATACAATTATGTGGAAATTAAACAGTCTGAATAACATTTGGATAAACAATGAAATTAAGGCAGAGATCATGAAATTCTTTGACACTAATGAGAACAAAGATTTAACATATCAAATCTCAGAAACATAGCTAAAGTAGTATTAAGAGGGAAGTTTATAGCAATAAACAAAAAGTTAGAAAAATCTAAAACGGGGAACCTAACATTTCATCAAGAGGAACTATAGAAACAAGAGCAACTCCTGGGGGGGCGGAGCAAGATGGCCGAATAGGAACAGCTCCAGTCTCCAACTCCCAGCGCCAGCGACACAGAAGACCGGTGATTTCTGCATTTTCAACTGAGGTACTGGGGTCATCTCTCTAGGGAGTGCCGGACAATCGGGGCTGGTCAGCTGCTGCAGCCTGACCAGCGTGAGCTGAAGCAGGGCGAGGCATCGCCTCACCTGGAAGCGCAAGGGGGAAGGAAATCCGTTTTCCTAGCCAGGGGAACTGAGACACATAACACCTGGAAAATCGGGTAACTCCCACCCCAATACTGCGCTTTAAGGAAACAGGCACACCAGGAGAATATATCCCACACCTGGCCGGGAGGGTCCCACGCCCACGGAGCCTCCCTCACTGCTAACACAGCAGTCTGCGGCGATCTATCCGCAAGGTAGCAGCGAGGCTGGGGGAGGGGCGCCCACCATTGCTGAGGCTTAAGTAGGTAAACAAAGCCTCTGGGAAGCTCGAACTGGGTGGAGCTCACAGCAGCTCAAGGAAACCTGCCTGTCTCTGTAGACTCCACCTCTGGGGACAGCCCACAGCTGAGGTCCAATAGGGAAAGCAGCGGGGGCCGGTGCAGAGGCGAACGACTCTGTCTGACAGTTTTGGGGAGAGCCATGGATCTCCCAACGCGGAGGTTGAGATCCGAGAACGGACAGACTGCCTGCTCAGGTGGGTCCCTGACCCCTGAGTAGCCTAGCTGGGAGACATCCCCCACTAGGGGCAGTCTGACACCCCACACCTCACAGGGTGGAGTCATCCCTGAGAGGAAACTTCCAAAGGAAGAATCAGACAGGTACACTTGCTGTTCAGCAATATTCTATCTTCGGCAACCTCTGCTGCTGATACCCAGGCAAACAGGGTCTGAAGTGGACCTCAAGCAATCTCCAACAGACCAACAGACAGTCCTTCTGACTGTCAGACGGAAAACTATCAAACAGGAAGGACACCTACACCAAAACCCCATCAGTACATCACCGTCATCAAAGACCAGAGACAGATAAAACCACAAAGATGGGGAAGAAGCAGGGCAGAAAAGCTGGAAATTCAAAAAATAAGAGCGCATCTGCCCCTGCAAAGGAGCGCAGCCCATCGCCAGCAACAGATCAAAGCTGGTCAGAGAATGACTTTGACGAGATGAGAGAAGAAGGCTTCAGCCCATCAAACTTCTCAAAGCTAAAGGAGGAATTACGTACCCAGCGCAAAGAAACTAAAATTCTTGAAAAAAGAGTGGAAGAATTGACAGCTAGACTAATTAATGCAGAGAAGATCATAAACGAAATGACAGAGATGAAAACCATGACACGAGAAATACGTGACAAATGCACAAGCTTCAGTAACCGACTCGATCAACTGGAAGAAAGAGTATCAGCGATTGAGGATCAAATGAATGAAATGAAGCGAGAAGAGAAACCAAAAGAAAAAAGAAGAAAAAGAAATGAACAAAGCCTGCAAGAAGTATGGGATTATGTAAAAAGACCAAATCTACGTCTGATTGGGGTGCCTGAAAGTGAGGGGGAAAATGGAACCAAGTTGGAAAACACTCTTCAGGATATCATCCAGGAGAACTTCCCCAACCTAGTAGGGCAGGCCAACATTCAAATTCAGGAAATACAGAGAATGCCACAAAGATACTCCTCCAGAAGAGCAACTCCAAGACACATAATTGCCAGATTCACCAAAGTTGAAATGAAGGAAAAAATCTTAAGGGCAGCCAGAGAGAAAGGTCGGGTTACCCACAAAGGGAAGCCCATCAGACTAACAGCAGATCTCTCGGCAGAAACTCTACAAGCCAGAAGAGAGTGGGGGCCAATATTCAACGTTCTTAAAGAAAAGAATTTTCAACCCAGAATTTCATATCCAGCCAAACTAAGTTTCATCAGTGAAGGAGAAATAAAATCCTTTACAGATAAGCAAATGCTTAGAGATTTTGTCACCACCAGGCCTGCCTTACAAGAGACCCTGAAGGAAACCCTAAACATGGAAAGGAACAACCGGTACCAGCCATTGCAAAAACATGCCAAAATGTAAAGACCATCAAGGCTAGGAAGAAACTGCATCAACTAAGGAGCAAAATAACCAGTTAATATCATAATGACAGGATCAAGTTCACACATAACAATATTAACCTTAAATGTAAATGGACTAAATGCTCCAATTAAAAGACACAGACTGGCAAACTGGATAAAGAGTCAAGACCCATCAGCCTGCTGTATTCAGGAGACCCATCTCACATGCAGAGACATACATAGGCTCAAAATAAAGGGATGGAGGAAGATCTACCAAGCAAATGGAGAACAAAAAAAAGCAGGGGTTGCAATCCTAGTCTCTGATAAAACAGACTTTAAACCATCAAAGATCAAAAGAGAAAAAGAAGGCCATTACATAATGGTAAAGGGATCAATTCAACAGGAAGAGCTAACTCTCCTAAATATATATGCACCCAATACAGGAGCACCCAGATTCATAAAGCAAGTCCTTAGAGACCTACAAAGAGACTTAGACTCCCATACAATAATAATGGGAGATTTCAACACTCCACTGTCAACATTAGACAGATCAACGAGACAGAAAGTTAACAAGGATATCCAGGAATTGCACTCATCTCTGCACCAAGCGGACCTAATAGACATCTATAGAACTCTCCACCCCAAATCAACAGAATATACATTCTTCTCAGCACCACATCGCACTTATTCCAAAATTGACCACATAATTGGAAGTAAAGCACTCCTCAGCAAATGTCAAGAACAGAAATTATAACAAACTGTCTCTCAGACCACAGTGCAATCAAACTAGAACTCAGGACTAAGAAACTCAATCAAAACCGCTCAACTACATGGAACCTGAACAACCTGCTCCTGAATGACTACTGGGTACATAACGAAATGAAAGCAGAAATAAAGATGTTCTTTGAAACCAATGAGAACAAAGATACAACATACCAGAATCTCTGGGACACATTTAAAGCAGTGTGTAGAGGGAATTTATAGCACTAAATGCCCACAAGAGAAAGCAGGAAAGATCTAAAATTGACACTCTAACATCACAATTAAAAGAACTAGAGAGGCAAGAGCAAACACATTCAAAAGCTAGCAGAAGGCAAGAAATAACTAAGATCAGAGCGGAACTGAAGGAGATAGAGTCACAAAAACCCTCCAAAAAATCAATGAATCCAGGAGTTGGTTTTTTGAAAAGATCAACAAAATTGACAGACCGCTAGCTAGACTAATAAAGAAGAAAAGAGAGAGGAATCAAATAGACGCAATAAAAAATGATAAAGGGGATATCACCACCGACCCCACAGAAATACAAACAACCATCAGAGAATACTATAAATGCCTCTACGCAAATCAACTAGAAAATCTAGAAGAAATGGATAATATCCTGGACACTTACACTCTCCCAAGACTGAACCAGGAAGAAGTTGAATCCCTGAATAGACCAATAACAGGCTCTGAAATTGAGGCAACAATTAATAGCCTACCCACGAAAAAAGTCCAGGACCAGATGGATTCACAGCTGAATTCTACCAGAGGTACAAGGAGGAGCTGGTACCATTCCTTCTGAAACTATTCCAATCAATAGAAAAAGAGGGAATCCTCCCTAACTCATTTTATGAGGCCAACATCATCCTGATACCAAAGCCTGGCAGAGACACAACAAAAAAAGAGAATTTTAGACCAATATCCCTGATGAACATCGATGCAAAAATTCTCAATAAAATACTGGCAAACCGGATTCAGCAGCACATCCAAAAGCTTATCCACCATGATCAAGTGGGCTTCATCCCTGGGATGCAAGGCTGGTTCAACATTCGCAAATCAATAAACGTAATCCAGCATATAAACAGAACCAAAGACAAGAACCACATGATTATCTCAATAGATGCAGAAAAGGCTTTTGACAAAATTCAACAGCCTTTATGCTAAAAACGCTCAATAAATTCGGTATTGATGGAACGTACCTCAAAATAATAAGAGCTATTTACGACAAACCCACAGCTAATATCATACTGAATGGGCAAAAACTGGAAAAATTCCCTTTGAAAACTGGCACAAGACAGGGATGCCCTCTCTCACCACTCCTATTCACATAGTGTTGGAAGTTCTGGCTAGGGCAATCAGGCAAGAGAAAGAAATCAAGGGTATCCTGTTAGGAAAAGAAGAAGTCAAATTGTCCCTGTTTGCAGATGACATGATTGTATATTTAGAAAACCCCATCGTCTCAGCCCAAAATCTCCTTAAGCTGATAAGAAACTTCAGCAAAGTCTCAGGATACAAAATTAATGTGCAAAAATCCCAAGCATTCTTATACACCAGTAACAGACAAGCAGAGAGCCAAATCAGGAATGAACTTCCATTCACAATTGCTTCAAAGAGAATAAAATACCTAGGAATCCAGCTTACAAGGGATGTAAAGGACCTCTTCAAGGAGAACTACAAACCACTGCTCAGTGAAATCAAAGAGAACACAAACAAATGGAAGAACATACCATGCTCATGGATAGGAAGAATCAATATCGTGAAAATGGCCATACTGCCCAAGGTTATTTATAGATTCAATGCCATCCCCATCAAGCTACCAATGACTTTCTTCACAGAATTGGAAAAACAGCTTTAAAGTTCATATGGAACCAAAAAGAGCCCGCATTGCCAAGACAATCCTAGGTCAAAAGGACAAAGCTGGAGGCGTCACGCTACCTGACTTCAAACTATACTACAAGGCTACAGTAACCAAAACAGCATGGTACTGGTACCGCAACAGAGATATAGACCAATGGAACAGAACAGAGTCCTCAGAAATAATACCACACATCTACAGCCATCTGATCTTTGACAAACATGACAAAAACAAGAAATGGGGAAAGGATTCCCTATTTAATAAATGGTGCTGGGAAAATTGGCTAGCCATAAGTAGAAAGCTGAAACTGGATCCTTTCCTTACCCCTTATACAAAATTAATTCAAGATGGATTAGAGACTTAAATGTTAGACCTAATACCATAAAAACCCTAGAAGAAAATCTAGGTAGTACCATTCAGGACATAGGCATGGGCAAGGACTTCATGTCTAAAACACCAAAAGCAACGGCAGCAAAAGCCAAAATTGACAAATGGGATCTAATTAAACTAAAGAGCTTTTGCACAGCAAAAGAAACTACCATCAGAGTGAACAGGCAACCTACAGAATGGGAGAAAATTTTTGCAACCTACTCATCTGACAAAGGGCTAATATCCAGAATCTACAAAGAACTCAAACAAATATACAAGAAAAACAACAACCCCATCAAAAAGTGGGGAAAGGATATGAACAGACATTTCTCAAAAGAAGACATCCATACAGCCAACAGACACATGAAAAAATGCTCGTCATCACTCGCCATCAGAGAAATGCAAATCAAAACCACAATGAGATACCATCTCACACCAGTTAGAATGGCAATCATTAAGAAGTCAGGAAACAATAGATGTTGGAGAGGATGTGGAGAAATAGGAACACTTTTACACTGTTGGTGGGATTGTAAACTAGTTCAACCATTATGGAAAACAGTATGGCGATTCCTCAAGGATCTAGAACTAGATGTACCATATGACACAGCCATCCCACTACTGGGTATATACCCAAAGGATTATAAATTACTCTACTACAAAGACACATGCACACGTATGTTTATTGCGGCACTATTCACAATAGCAAAGACTTGGAATCAACCCAAATGTCCATCTGTGACAGACTGGATTAAGAAAATGTGGCACATATACACCATGGAATACTATGCAGCCATCAAAAAGGATGAGTTTGCGTCCTTTGTAGGGACATGGATGCAGCTGGAAACCATCATTCTTAGCAAACTATCACAAGAAGAGAAACCAAACACCGCATGTTCTCACTCATAGGTGGGAACTGAACAATGAGATCACTTGGACTCGGGAAGGGGAACATCACACACTGGGGCCTATCAGGGGGAGGGGGGAGGAGGGAGGGATTGCATTGGGGAGTTATACATGATATAAACGTTATGCACATGTACCCTAGAACTTAAAGTATAATAAAAAAAATAATAAAAAAATTAAAAAATATAAAAAAGAAAAAAGCAACTCCTATCCCCAAATTAGCAGGAGACAAGAAATAACCAAAATCAGAGCTAAATTGAAGGAAACTGATATATGAATAAACATGCAAAGGATAAATAAGTCCAATAATTGTTTATTTGAAAGAATAAATATCATTGACAGATGACTAACTAAAATAATAAAGAAAAAAGATCAAATTACCACAATGAGAAATAACAAAAGGAGCATTACCATTGACCACGCAGGTATTTAAAACAAAAACAAAAAACAGAGACTACTATACACACCTCTGTGAACACAAACTAGAAAACACAGAAGAAATGGATAAATTCTAGGAAACATACCCCCGAGCTGGAACCAGGAAAAAATTAAATCCCTTGACAGACCAACAAGAAGTTCCTAAATTGAATCAGGAATAAAAATCCTACCAACCAAAACAAAAACAAAAAACAAACAAACAAACAAAAAAAAGGACCAGATAGATTCACAGCTGAATTCTCTCTCTCTCACTCTCTGTCTCTCTCTTTATATATATATGTATATACACACACACACACACACACATGCTGGAACTATATATATATATAAGCTGGAGCCATTCCTACTGAAAGTATTTAAGTATTTCAAAAATCAAGGAGGAGATACTGCCCCCCTCACTCATTGTATGATGACAGCATCATCCTAACACTAAAGCCTGTCAGAGACAGAACAAAAAAAGAAAACTTCAAGGCAATATATTTGATGATCATAGATGCAAAGATCCACAATAAAATACTAGCAAACCAAATCCTGCAGCACATCCAAAAGTACAGTCAACTAGGCTTTATTTCTGAGATGCAAGATTGGGTCAACATATGCAAATCAATAAATGGGATTCAGAACTAAAAATAAAAACCACATGATCATCTCAATAGTTGCAGAAAAGTCTTTTGATAAAATTCAACATCTTTTCATGTTAAAAATCCTCAAAAAACAAGGCATCAGAGGTACCTACCTGAAAATAATAAGAACCATCTATGGCAAACACACAGCCATCATCATCCTGAATAGGCAAAGGCTGGAAACATTCCTCTTGGGAATGGAAACAAGATGAAGGTACTGTCTCTCACCACCCCTTTTCAACATAGTACTGAAAGTCCTTGCCAGAGTAATTAATCAAGAGAAAGACATAAAGGACATCAAAATAGGAATAGAGGAAGTCAAGCTATTTCTGTTTGAAGAAGATGCCATTCTATATCTAGAAAACTCCATAGTCTCTGCACAGAAGCTTCCCAATCTGATAAACCACTTCCACAAAGTTTCAGGTTACATTTTCAATGTGCCAAAATCAGTAGTATTTCTATACACCAACAATATTCAAGCTGAGAGCCAAATCAGGAATGCAGTCCCATTCACAATAGCCATAAAAAGAATAAAATACCTAGACATACAACTACCCAGAGACATAAAAGATCTCTACAACAAGAATTACAAACTCTGCTGAAAGAAATCAGAGATGGCAAAAACATATGAAAAAACATCCCATGCTCATGGATAGAAAGAATCAATATTTTTCATATGACCGTACTTCTCTAAGCTGTTTACAAATTCCATGCTATTCCTATAAAACTACCAAAGATATTCTTCACAGAATTTGTTTACTATTTTAATATTTGTATATAGGGAAAAAGGATCCCCAATTCTCAAGCCAATCCTAAGCAAAAAGAACAAAGCTAGAGAAATCATACCCAACTTCAAACTGTATTAGAAGGATAATTTAACCAAAACAATATAATACTGACACAAAAACAGACACATAGACCAATGGAGTAGAAGAGACCACAATGAAATAAAGCCACACATTTACATCCATTTTATCTTTGACAAAGTTTTCAAAACCAAGCAATGGGGAAAGGACTCCTTCTTCAATGAATGGTGCTGGGATAACTGGCTAGCCATATGCAGATGATTAAAACTGTACCCCTTTCTTTACACTATATAGAAAAATCATCTCAAGATGTGTTAAAGATTTAATATAAAACCTAAAACTATAAAACCTCTAGGAGAAAATCTAGAAAATACCATCCCAGACATAAGCCCTGGCAAAGGTATCATGATGAACAAGCCAAAGCAATGGCACTAAAAATAAAAATAAATAAGACCTAATTAAACTAAAGAGTGTCTGCAAAATTAAAGAAACTATCAACAGAATTATCAGACAATTTGCAGCATAGAAGAAAATATTTACAAACTGTGCAAATGACAATGGTCTAATATCCAGAATATATAAGAAACTTAAACAAATTAACAAGCAAAAGTCAAACGAACCCCATGTCTCAATAGCAAAGACATGGAATCAACTTAATTGCCAGTTTATTCAAAGAATGTTGCTGAAATAAAATAGGTATCACTATGAGAATAATACTAGATGCTGCTCTCTCACCATATACAAACATCAATTCAAAATGGATAAAAAAAATTAAGCATAAGACCTGCAACTACAAAAGTTCTAGAAGTGAACCAAAGAGAAATGCTTTGGGATATTAGTGTAGGCAAAGATTTTATGGGTAAGGCATTAAAAAAAAAAAAAAACTGTCAAGAAATAAACTCCAATACAGACCAATCGATTATATCAAACTCAACATTTTAAAAAATCTGATACAAATGGGCGAAGATTCCAAATAGAAATCTCACCAAAAAAAGGCATAGAAATGATCAAAAAGTATACAGATAAAAATGCTCAAATCACTTATAATCAGGGAGAGGCAAATCAAAACAACAATAAAATATCTTACTTCAAGATGGTTATCAGAAAAAAAAAAAAGTTGCTGGTGAGTATGTGGAGAAAAGGGGACTCTTACACTGCTGGTGGGGATGTAAATTATTAGAGCCATTGTGGAAAACAGTATGGAGGTTTCTCAAAATACTACAAAATAGAACTACCATATGACCCAATGTTTTCACTGCTTGGTATTTATTCAAAGGAATGAAAATCAGTATATGAAAGAGCCACCTATACCCTCATATTTATTATAGCCTCTTTACCATAGCCAAGATATAGAATCAGCCTAAATGTCTGTCAACAGATGGATGGATAAAATATTACACACACACACACACACACACACATATATAAAACAAAATACTATTTAGCCATAAAAAAAAAAAAGAAAAGGAAAAGAATGAACAAAAAGAAAGTTTGAAAGGGATTTCAAACAATCAAACCAAAAAGTATGTGATGTCATAAACATTAGAAAAAATGTAAAGAGTGATGATAAGCCATTCAATATTTAGATAAGGTCTTTTAAGCTGGGATAGATTTTGGCATATGGAATGCTATTGAAAAGGGCCAGGACATAGATAAATAGAACCTGTGTAACGATAAAATAACATGACATTGATAATACACATTTTTTTAATGGTAGGCTAAATGATGAGGGTGGTGGCAGATGAAAATATTTTCATTATATTAAGAAGATACTGAGATCTGTGTAGAAAAAAAAAAAGAGCTTTATTTTTTATTAAAAAGATGAATCTGCAGATTGGAGAGACCGAGACTTCATTGCAAACAGAAAATGTGCTTCAATGAGAGGTTGTAGAGTTAGGGATCATAAAGGTACAAAGTGCAGGGCAGGAAAGGAGAGTCAGGAGAATGAAGTATAGTCTTGATTGGATCATCTTTAAGCCTAAAATCACCACTCTCTTTTAATTCCCTGATTTCAGATGATCATTCAGTTGGTGCCAGGTGGTCTGTTGGTGGTCACTTGGGAAATTTCCAGCCACATTAACCAGTTTGGCTTGATTGTAAAATGAGAGATCCTGTGACACTTTTACATCTTTCCAAGAACATGCAGTAGGTGACTTCTTCTTCACCAGTGGCCACCTTATTTTGTTTAACTTTGAGAGCCTTAGCTAGCCACAGGGATTCCATTTTGTCTGTCTGCTAGAGGCATTCTTAAACAATTGTTTAAATTTATGAAGTGTGGTTATAATGAGCAGGACATATCCCCATCAAGCTACCACTGACTTTCTTCATAGAATTTGGAAAAACTACTTTAAACTGCATATGGAACCAAAAAAAAGCCCGCATAGCCAAGTCAATCCTAAGCAAAAAGAATAAAGCTGGAGACATCACACTACCTGACTTGAAACTATACTACAAGGTAGCAGTAACCAAAACAGTATGGTACTGGTACCAGAAAAGATATATAGACCAATGAAACAGAACAGAGGACTTAGAAATAACATCACACATCTACAATCATCTGACCTTTGACAAACCTGACACAAACAAACATTGGGGAAAGGATTCCCTATTTAAGAAGTGGTGTTGGGAAAACTGGCTAGCCATATGCAGAAAACTGAAACTGGACCCCTGCCTTACCCCTTATACAAAAATTAACTCAAGATGGATTAAAGACTTAAATGTAATACCTAAAATCATAAAAATTCTAGAAGAAAACCTAAGTAATACCATTCCTGATATAGGCATGGGCAAAGACTTCATGTCTAAAACACCAAAAGCAGATGCAATGAAAGCCAAAATTGACAAATGGGATCTAATTAAACTAAAGAGCTTCTGCACAGCAAAATAAATTATCATCAGAGTGAAGAGGCAACTGGGAGAAAATTTTTGCAATGTATCTATCTGACAAAGGGCTAATATCCAGAATCTACAAAGAACGTAAACAAATTTACAAGATAAAAACAACCCCATCAAAAAGTGGGCCAATGATATGAATAGACACTTGTTGAAAGAAGACATTTATGCAGCCAACAAACATAGGAAAAAATACTCATCATTACTGGTCATTAGAGAAATGCAAATCAAAACCACAATGAGATACCATTTCATGCCAGATAGAATGGCAATCATTAAAAAGTCAGGAAACAACAGATGCTGGAGAGGATGTGGAGAAATAGTAATGCTTTTACAGTGTTGGTGGGAGTGTAAATTAGTTCAACCATTGTGGAAGACAGTGTGACAATTCCTTAAGGATCTAGAAATACCATTTGACCCAGCAATTCCATTACTGGGTATATACCCCAAGGATTATAAGTCATTCTAGTATAAAGATACATGCACACTTACATTTATTGTGGCACTGTTTACAATAACAAAGACTTGCAACCAACCCAAATGTCCATCAATGAAAGACTGGATAAATAGAATGTGGCGCATATACACCATGGAATACTATGCAGCCATTAAAAGGATGAGTTCTTGTCTTTTGCAGGGACAAGAACAAAGCTGGAAACCATCATTCTCAGCAAACTAACACAAGAATAGAAAACAAAGCACTGGATGTTCTCACTCATAAATGGGAGTTGAACAATGAGAACACATGGGCACAGGGAGCAGAACATTGCACACCAGGGTCTGTCGGGGGCTGGAGGGTCTAGGGGATGGATAGCACTAGGAGAAATACCTAATACCTTAGGTGATGGGTTAATGGTTGTAGCAAACCACCATGACACGTGTATACTTATGTAACAAAACTGCACGTTCTACATATGTACTCCAGAACTTAAAGTGTTATAAAAAATAAAAATTAAAATTAAAAAATAACAAACAAGATAATTAAAAAAAACTGTTAGATATCTGTATCATGTGTTTCCCAGATACACCTTCCACAAATTATTTGTTCTTTTAAAGACAACATTACCCTTATGACTATTCCAATAAGGTTTTGTTTGTTAGTTTCAATGAATCTAAAGTTCTGTATATTAATATTGTGCAGGAAAATTATATGAGACTAATGGATAATCTTTAAGAGAAACTAACAAAAATCCTATTAACTACTGACAACTCCTAACTCTGCCTTCTTAAAGCAATTAAACTTTGGGAGAAAAACCAGATTGAGTGGAGATACACCTCTTATGTTTATGGTAATGAATACCTAAGAATACAGATAAACATATCTCCAAGTAAGCATGCGTGTGTTGTTTTTGGCTTTGTGCTACATTTCTATTACAAAAGCAATTAAGTTTTAGAGATGATACATTTAAATTACTTTTATGTTTCTAAGTAGATATATTGAAATGATTAATATATTATCTTTCATAGAATAATTATCACTGGATTGTTTTTATAAGCACTCCCTTTTATACTATATGTACTATACTTAATAATAATTACAATAGAAAATTATGTATCCCCTGTTTAGTAGTATGACCCTTTGAACAGGTAGTCATACATATTCAGGTAGACATAGATATTTTCAATATCATATTGAAAATAATAAAAATATTTTTGTTATTGAAAATTTGAGCAAAGATAGAGATGAATACGTGGTATACTAGTGAATAGATTTCTCAGTCAGAACCTGGTATAAATCAAATGGCACATGCTAAACATATTTTGCCCGTGGGTTAAGAGTATACATCACTGTTTTTTACACTTGCATCAGAGTAAAGGTGTAATGCAAATAGGCTTTTTACAGGAACTGATTGTGGTCTGGTCCTCTGGAGAATAAAGTTATAATGGTTTTCTGGAGAAAATGAATTAAATGTGTGTGGGTAAAAATTTTAGATCCCAATAGGGGTCATCAAAAATGTATAAACAATAAATGACTAGCAGACCAATGTATCTTATTTTGCAAATGGAGAGGACCTTAGTTGCATAATGAAAATAAAATGCTTCTCCTCCTCTCTCTCTGTATTGAGGAAATTTGCTTTTGAATTTGGCCTTGAGATAGATAATGCACACCAGTAAATGCAAGAATTAGCAAAGTGTTTCTTTTTCAGAGCAAAATCCCTAAGCAGGAAGCAACAAATTTTTTTCTAGGAAATTTTTCAAATTAACAAAAGGCTAGGCAGTTCAAGTTAAGTTTGTCTGAAGTCTTAGCTTGTTATTTCCCCCAACAAACTGATTACTTGCATTGGAATTATAGAAATAGATATGCTGCCACTTTCTTTCTAAGATTAATGCTAATGTATTCTGCCTACTGGAGCAATATTCAAAACAACCCACAAAATGAGCTATCAACCCATTTCAAAAACAGTTTGAAATCTACTCTGAATATTAGTCTACAAAATATAAATGCAAAATCTTATGGCTACCAGGAACTTCCAAAGGTCATTTAACATCCCAGCTTTCATATATTCTAAGTGGAATAAACACATTCCATTCTTCATTAGTTTATTCAACAGTATTTGATGTATGCCTGCTATGTGCCAGGCATTGTATTGGGGTCTGGATATAAAGAATGAATATACCGAACTCTTACTATAAAGTTTTTGTGAGTTAGAGAGAAGAATCAAGTTGGTTAACCACTTTAAATGTTTTTATTTGATGTAATAAATATCAATTTTGAAATCACTGCAAAGTAATATGAGACTGATTTGGAAGGGAACCTAATTCTGCCTGAGAATTTAACATAATTTAGCTGGATCTTGGCAGATGTTGGCATTTATTGGGAAAAGGAGGATTTTCCAAAAGTAGAAATAGATGTAGATATAGTCTTGTTTTATTTCTATCTGACAGTAATGCCTTAGAGGGATCCATCCCTCTCTCTGAAATGTGGCATTTTGGGGTTAAAATAAGTTTTCCAAGACATTCCTGAAATAGTTGATCTATGGCTACACATCCTAGACAGCCTTAAGCTTCTCTATTCTTCTAGAGGTCCAAGCAATTATTTCATATTTGTCCTCTATCGTTTCTCTTTTTCCTTTGACATTTCCTCCGCAATTCACACTCCCAACTCCCATCTTCACTTGCTACTTCATAGAGAAAATAAAAGAAAGTCAGAGTATAGTTTAGATTAATTTGTATAACTGTATCAAACCATTTATATTTCCAAATTCTCTAACCTTTCCTGCTGTTCAAAATGTATAAGTAGTCAATGTTCCTGGCTAAGGCCAATCCTAACAGCTGTTTGCAAGGTCATATTCTTAATAATTGCTCAAAAACATTTCTCCAGGGGCTTTTACATATCACTCTCTTACATCACCATTTTTCTCTTTTATTGAATCATTCCCTTCAGAATACAAATTTTACCATCTTATAAATAAATACTCCTATTTTTCTCCCATTCTTAAATAAAAAAACCTTATGATCTCATTTATTCATAGGCCATCTATTTTTTTAATCCTCCATAGAAAATGTCCAAGAAAGATTTGCCTGTAATCATGCTCCTTAATTTATTTCCTCTTTGTCTCTCTTGAATTCATTCTAATTAGATTTTCATGTCCACCACTCCACTAACCTGTGCTTCTCAATGTCATTAATCCTATTGCTAAAAACCTTGGTTACTTCATTATCTTCATTTATCTTGTATTTTGATGGCATTTAAGTTAATCTCTCTTCTATCTTTGAACACTTTCTTTTCTTGGATTCTAGAAATTACTCTCATCTGGTTTTCTCAAATTTTTGTCCACTCCATCTCAATTTCCTTTGTTAGTTCATTAGTATTGCCCCACATTTAAAGATTGAAGTATCTCAGGTAGGGTTGAGACTATGGTGATGCAAATGACCAATTTAAACATTTCTATAATATTCTAATTTATTTTGTTTGTTCAAAACTGCTACATATTTCATAGAACCTTTACTTCTTTTTAAAATATTAGATTGTACTTTTTGTCTTTATGTTTTGGCTGTGTTTTTCTTGAATACCTTCCTTGTTAGTAAGGTTCAAATTTTGATCCTATTATCTGTTAATTCTCTAAAAGATTTTAAGGGGATTTGATTGTAACCCTTTTCTATTGCTCATTATATTCATTCTCAAGAGCAATGAGTTTCCTTGTACTTTTAGGAGACAGTAAGAATCATGGCCCTAGATCTGTCTTTACTCTCAAGTTCACAAAGCAATAGGGGGAGAAATCACATTTTTTTGAAAGACCTTCTGTCCCTGTCCTTCTTTCCCCTGTGTTTAAGTGAGCATCCTCTTCCCTTCCCTAAATATCCCTGTCCAATTCAACTTGTATTTTCCTTCAAAGAGTTTCTTCTGAATAGAAACACTTTGACTTCAAAGAAAGCTTTATTGTGTTAAATATTGGTCTTTATGTGCCTGCATTACCCCAACACTCTTAGGCATTATCACATTATTGTCCCCTTGAACTGACTTGACAATTTTGTTAGAATAGAATACAAACTGTTTTCAGATTGGTGCAATTTACTTTCCATTTGGGGATTTTCCTGACACTTTAATGAGATAACAAATTAGTTAACAATCAAATCTAAATGACAATAACTTTCTTTCCCTGCACTATTTGTTGAACAAAAATTTGAAGTGGACATTGAAAGAACCAAGAATCTAAGACAATATTGACAAAGAATGAGTTGGCAGTAAGATGGACTTGCCTAACACATAAAAAACACAGGTTCTAATTCTAACGTGACAGTAATGGAGAGATTAGTTTATTCACACAGGAATAGATTAATGCATCAGTGAAAGAAAGTAGACAGCTCAAAAGTAAATAAATACTCAACTTCTGTCAGATCAGGCATTTTAAAAAAGTGGGAAACAAAAGAGTCGCTAAATAAATCACGGATAAATAACTACTTAACTTTGTGATAAAAATGATATTTCATCACTGACACATCTCAAATAATTTACAAGTATTTAAAAATTTCATCATAAAGGCAAAATTGAAAAATGCAGAAGAAAATCTAAAAAAAAAAGAACTTTTTTGACATTATTGTAAGGCAGGATTTGTTTAAAAAAATAGAAAACACAAGTGTAAAGGAAATGTGGTCAACTTTACTATGTTAAGATTAAGAACATCTGGTTATCAGAAGGAAAATAAAGTAAAAACTCGGGCCATAAATTTGGAAAAAGCATCTACAATAATTATTTCTTACACATAATTAACTTAAAATACAAAAAGATGTAATATAAATCAGTATAAAAAGACAACTAAATAAAATATCGAGCTGATAGAAATAAAATTTTTTGTTGCCAAGACAATAGATAACAATAAGTCTTAAATAGTAGTTAATAAAATTTGGTATTAATTTATAATTAATTCACAGTATAATTTTCTCAAAGAGGCCATAGTCTCATTACAAATTTGACTTTACATTAATTTCATTAAAATGTAAAAGTTTTTACATTTCATTTTTTTTTGAGGTGGAAAATTATCTTTATACTCTGGAACTCCATGAAATAATACTATAATATAAATTGTGAGAATTCTCTATGCAAATTAAATATTCACTGTAAATAATATACTAAGGTGTCACTACACAATAATTCCAAATTTTATACATAATTAATCATTCAGAGAGGAAGTTGTGTAATGTAATGTAAAAGTAGTTCATAATATCCACAATGTAGGCAAAATTGTATATTTTGTCTCATTTCTCTTTCTCCTTCCTAGAAAAAAAGAAAAAGTGAGCTCTGGTAGTGGATTTGCAGCTTACTATGTTTCATATATTGTATGCAAAATTCAAAATTTGGCAAAATATCTGCACAAGATCTACTGAACCCATAACATGGAGATACTATTTACAGGAAAGAAACAAAACAAACAGAAAATGAATAATTTCTTCAAGAGTAAGTTTTGATGAGAAAAAACTCAAGTAATTGACTTTGCTAAATTAATTGAGGACATTATAGATAATTCACTTTGTTAAATATGAATATGAATTTGAATCTAGAGTTGAAAAATATTACCTAATTTTTGCCATATCGTTACAATTACATTGGCACATTTTAATTGTTTTCAAGTAAATAATAAACCTAAAAACACACTGCATAGCATTGTACTTTGGCTCATACATCAAGACTATTAATAGATTAAGAAAACTATTACTTTGGATTATAACTTTGACCTCATCCATATCAATATCATATAATAAATGCCCCAACAATGAATTAAAAGCAGAATGCTAGGCCAGATGCTGACTGCAATCAAGAAGTCTTCTTTATGAATAGAAGAGTGAAACTTTAGGCATAGGATAATAATTAACCTCTTCAGAATAGCTGCAAGCACATGTGAAGGCTGACGGTGAGACTAAGTGATTCCACATTCCATCCATTGATGCTACCCAATCTTCTCTCTTCAAAGTTCCTTACTGTAAATATATGTATCTTCTTGAAACTTAGCGTTTCTAAGGTCAAAAAATATATCTTACAATCTGTCTTAGTTTGTTGGAATATTACAGACAGGATGAGTTAAGCAATAAATACTTATTTCTCATAGTTCTGGAGACTAGGGCCAACATCAAGACGCATGCGTATCTTGTATCTAGTGAAAGCCTGCTTATCATTTACAGAGGGCTGCCTCCTCTTTGTAACTTCAGATGGTATGTGTAGAGACATCTTGCACAACTTCCTCTTTTCATAAAGGCATTAATCCCATAATTAGGGCCCCACATCATGACCTAATCTAAATTTAATTACCCACCTTTAAATACCATCACATTGGGGGTCAGCATTTCAGCATATGAATTTTAGGGAGACACAAACATTCAGTCCATAGCACAATCATTTTTATTCTTTCTAACACCTACTTGTACTGCAAACGTTTTTTAAATGAAATATGGATGTTTGGTACATGTTGAATTTCAAGCATGTCATTTCTCTGGAGTTTCCTCCAGCAAGATTTGAATTTGTTGGCTCTACCTAATGGTATTAGTTTTAGATTATTTTTTCTCTCCACTCAAGATGTTCTATACAAACTTTTCCATGCTTCTTAGATAATTTCCTTTCTGCAACTCTGTTTTGTCCTGCACTTGCCTGTGAAACCCTAGTTTTCATAGATTCTGGTTTAAATCAAAGGCCTAAGCATGCAGGTTTTCAGGAGAGGGAATTAGAAACTAAGTTTGATTATTTGTTTGTCAACAACTTGTTTGTCATTACATATTTTAAAGATTTTATGTGCTCAATCTCCAACTCTGTTTTAGTAAATTAATGAGTTAATATATTGACCTTTTAGTGCTTTCATTGTACTCAGTAAAGAAACAATTTTATGTTTTGAAATTCCTTTGTTCAGTGAAGAAACAATTTTATGTTTTGAAATTCCTTTATGAATATATAGAATTTAACATGATTTAGCCTCAACTTTTTACCCTTGTCACTTCATGAACTTGGAAACATGATAAATGAATAATATTGACCTATTTACTATTGAATTTATTTTTGTTGTTGAATATATTTGGCTTTTGTGAACTGTTCATTATGATTTGCATAATTAGTCCAATACTCAAAACTGCAATTTAGCATTCATCTTCAGTTTTCATTGCAGTTAATTTTACCCTTAATTTTTTGGTATTTTTCCTTTTTTGTATTAACTTCTTATAAATATCATATCTGTTGCTAATTACCATTTTCTGTATGAAAGAAACCTATTTTCTGACTTGTGCATTGAAACATAGCCAGTTAGCACTTGGTAGGGTCAGGATTAAAGTTTTAGTCTATTTGGGCTGCTGTTACAAAATAATATATACTGGGTAGCTTTTAAGCAACAGAAACTTATTTCTTTCAGTTCTGGAAGCTAGTTAGTCCAAGATCAGGCAAATTTGGTGTCTGCTGATGGTCAGCTTCCTGATAGACTGTTGTCTTCTCACTGTAACTTCACATCCTGGAAAGGAAAAAGATTTCGCAAGCCTCTTTTATAATGATACTAATCCTATCAGCTAATAACCTTCAAACTTCTCACTTCCTAATACCATTACCTTGGGAATTAGTATTTCAACGTATGAATTTTTGGGGGAACGCATTCAGACTACAGCATGTATACTAAAAATACTGTGTTGTAGCAAGTGAGGTTCTAATTTTGCCTGGATGTTGTCCTTTCATATGCTGGGGGGTATTATAAAACACACTTAATTTAATATATATTGATTATCTTCTTGTTATTTCTCCCTAGCAAGTCAAGTCTATTTTTGTGGAAGTTCAGGCAGGCTGGTGGGAAAAATTTTAAAAGTAGTTATAAGAAACAGACATAAACCTTGGAAAGCTGGGGGGTGGGTTGCTTAACTTCAGTAATAGATCTGGCTGAAGGCAGCCAAATCCTCTTACCTTAAGTAAATAACTTAAAGTAGGTACAAAGAAATATAAGAGAGTTTCTCTAAATAACTTGTTTACTCATGTGGTCCTAAAACTAACCTTTGATCATTTGCAGGCAGGATGGCTTTCTCAGGGGGAGGGCGACCAAGTTAACACCCTCTAGTGGTGTTGACTCAAAGTCTTTGTCATTTAATGTGTGCTGAATAAATGCCAGCAGGGACAGTAAGCCGGGGCTGCAGCTCTGCAATTCTTTTGGCCTGCAGCCTGGCCACCTAGCCTGTTCTTTCACTGAATATTGGCGTCTGAGTACCGTCCTGAAGCTGGGGTCTGCAGGACAGACCCTGGCATATTTTCATATATCTTCATTACAGAGTGGATGACAAAAAATGATGGAGTACATTTTGTTGGGAATTTTTTCTTTCCTCTTCAAATTCAAACAAACTGGGCATCCAAACCATCACAAAGGGTTGTTGATTTTAGCTTAAATGTTTTTAAACATCATCCACTTTAGTACACCCTAACAGGTAAGCCACACTGTCTTTTTCATATCAGTTTCAATATCCGCTTTGCAGGTTCCTCTGCTTCCAGCTTTGATCCTCTACTGTCTGTTATCTTCATTATGCCCTACTTATACTTCTGAAATCCAAGCACTAGTATTTCACTCTAGAATATTTCAGTTGTATTATTTTTCACTTTGGATTAATTCCAAACCCTTTATCGTGGTTTATGTGGCTTTTAATAAACTGGACTTTACCTACTAACAGTTTTACTACTTAAAATTTCCATCTTACTACCAACAACCTACTATTCCTAATGATATTTTGCTGCAGACATTATTAAAATTCTTCCAATTTTAATAATCTTTAAGTGGACATTTATCAGTCCACTTAAAATACGTCTAGTTGTATTCTCTCTTCACAGCAAACTATCACTCAATTTTGTTTTCACACTTCCCCTCAACCTTATACATTCTTGCCATGCCTTTTTTTTTTCTTTTGAGATGGAGTCTTGCCCTGTCACCCACGCTGGAGTGATACAATGGTGAGATCTCGAATCACTGCAGCCTCTGCCTCTTGGATTCAAGCAATTCTCCTGCCTCAGCCTCCCAGTAGCTGGAATTACAGCCACCATGCCCAGCTAATTTTTGTATTTTTAGTAGAGACAGGGTTTCACCATGTTGGCCAGGCTAGTCTCAAACTCCTGACTTCTAGTGTTCCACCCTTCTCGGCATCCCAAAGTGCTGGGATTACAGGCGTGAGCCACCATGCCCAGCACTAGCCATACCTTCTGCATGCCTAGTCTCCCGTCATCTTTCCTGTATCATCCTAAAATATGTTACTTCACCAAGTATTACAGATTAAGTAATAACAAGGCACATTACATTTATTTTATTGTATATTTCTCTGCTTTTATTATTAAGCTGAGAAAGATACATGAAGATAAAGTTTGGATTCATTCTGCCATCATTGGTTTCCAGCATTTAGCATAGTGTTTGATAATTTGGGGGTGCTTAAAACATATTTACTAAATGTTAAGTGGAAAGGATAGATTTTAAAAAGAGATTTGTTTAGAGAAGTAGGGTTTGTATATCAGTAATAAATTATTAAGAGTTTATATCTAACCCTGGGGATGCAGCTTTAATTGTGTATTTAAAGTTTGGTGAGAGTAGATCTCACGTACTCACCACAGTAACACATGTACACACACAATGATTATAATGTCATGTAATGGGTGTGTCAATTAGCTTGATCATGGTAATCATTTTACAGTGTATAAATATATGAAGACATTGTGTTTTATACCCTAATGATACATAATTTTTATTTATCAATTATATTTTTATAAAACTGGAAAAAATTTTCTAAGTCATCCTTAGTCAAACTGCAGTCAAGACGGAGTATAGCTTATTCTATGTAGTGATATAGATCATTCACATGCCTTTAAGTGGCTCTAGGTACACAGGCTTTTGGTGTTTACTTACTATTGTATAAAGTGTAAGATAAAAATTCAACCCTTGTGGTTAAGTTCATTGTTTGACCTCATTGGTACAACATTGGTAATAGCTTGTTCATCCACTTCTCTCTACTTTCATTGTCTGTGGCCACACAAATTCAAATGATGCTCGTCCCTTGCCTAAACTTCTAAATTAGTTCTGTGGTTTGTTCCCACTGTCAGCCTTGCCTCCTTAGGAGTCCTCTTCATTCAGCAGTCATAACAGTATTTAAGGAATTTAAATCCAGACTTCTTAGACTCCTGTTTAAATATAACTTCTGCTATTCTTTCTTATAGAATGCTGTTCTTTTCCTTAACACATTTCTTACACATCTATTTCAAAATGTGCATTCATATATATATGCATATGCCTAGCTTGTTTGTCTCCACATCTTGACTGTAAGCTTGACAAGGGCAAACATTTGTCTTTTTTGACAACTGCATTCTCAGCAACAAGCACATAGTGGTACTCAATAAATACCATTGAATAAATGTACTAGACAAAGTATTCTTAATCTTCTTTATCAGCAAAGTTCTGTTACAATTAAAGTTCTCTAAAATTTTGGGTAGATAAACAAAATCTCATGTACTGAACCACATTAGTCAATAGTTCCAGGAAATTCAAAGTAATACAAAACAGTTCCCCATTCCATCCTTATTCCCCCTTGAGGACAATTTCCAAAAGGTACATTCAATAATGATGCTTAGTACCTAAAACTGATAGCAGTGGGTGTTTCGGCGGGCCTCACCATGGACTGCAGTCTGATGGCCTGGATCCCTGGAGCAGGGCTAACCTAGTAGATGTTTTAATACCCATCTCTGTCAAGGTTTCGACGTCTATAGTCAAAAATGGAAGCTTATTTCTCATTGACGCACCCATCTACTTTAGATCCCCTTCTCCAAAAAAAAAAAAAAAATCGATTGCAAAGTAGAGATGCATATACATATACATGTTTGCAGTTATCAGTGGCTAATGAACACTAGTAGGCCTTATCTTTCAAAAAAAGATCAACATCTGTACTTAGTACAGATTTTATTTAATATATAACAGTACTTAAATGCAGTCAAATGTATCATTCACTTTTTTTAGTTATCATTTTTTTAGTTATAAACACTATCCACACATTTAGAAGAAAAACTCTTTAAGATTTTAATAAATTAAATACCAATCACCCCTACACATAAGATTAAACAGTAAAAAAAAGGTTCTGTCTTAAACCTTTTTAAAATTGTACTATACACACAGGAGGGATAATTGGGCTGCTGAATAAATGCTAGAATAAATAACTGAAAAAATACTTTTTTGGAATATTTTCCTTTCAAAATTATCTATGCTATACTTTTCGTTGATAGTATTTTTTCCTATGGATAAAAAGCCTTCTTTCCATTTGGTTCAAGAGACATTGTTTTGAGAGTAGTGCGAACTATTACTGTGTGTCCTTGAAAACATTCTAAATATATTTGGACTATCAGGTTGCTCTTTTGTTATTACTAGTTGGTTATCTATATTTAGTCTCTGGTAACATCTTATAGCACTCATGTTTTAAGACTTAGGTACAGATGTGCTTTAAAAAGCAAGGGTCATTCATTAATTTTGTACTCAAAGTTCTATGAGCTAATCCTAATTTTTTTCTCACTGATGTTAGCCAGACATTCTTAAACAGAATTGATACTTAAACTTTCAGCCCTAAAATTAGTATTTTTCTCTAGTTATGTAACTTCATAGAAAGAGATAAGGTTTTGTAAGTCATGTAGGTGTGGTCAAACCTAGACTCTGACAAGCTCAGCGTTACCTTGAAAATCTTCATTAAACTGTAGGTATTCCTGCTTTCTTTCCTCTAACTATGATACTAATGCCTACCCACAGGGTTTTTGTGAGATTTCGATGACAGTGCAGTACACCCTTTATATCCACAGATTCCACATTTATGGATTCAACCACCATCAGATTGAAAATAAAACAAAAATTGCAATAAAAATACAAATATAGTATAACTACTATTTACATACCATTTACATTTTAGTAGGTAGTATAAGTAATCTAGAGACGATTTAAAGTAGAGAAGTCTGTCCATCAGTATCTGTGAGAGATGGTTTCCAGGTCCTCCCTGAGATACCAAAATTCCTGGATACCCAAGTCTTATTTAAAATGGTATAGTGTATGCATATAACCTATGCACACCCTCTTGTGCATTTTAAATCATCTTTATATTACTTATAATACCTAACATAATGTAAATAGTATGTAAATAATTGTTATACTGTATTATTTAGAGAAACCTGGCAAGAAAAACCCTCTGTACATATTCAGTACAAATGAAATTCTTCCAAATATTTTTGATCAATAATTGGTTGAATTCACAGATAAGGAACACATGGATAGAGGGCTCACTGTATACAGGAAGATGTACATGAGTTATATGTAAACATGATTCCATTTTATATATGGGACTGGAGCATCAGTGGATTTTAGTATCCATGGGTGGATCCTCAAATCAACTCCCTGCAGATACCAAGAGATGAATGTACATGTATATCAACAAATGTCAAAACTGTTACATATTAAGTGCTAATGGATAACAATTATTTATATTAGTTCATTTTATAAAGGTGAAACATTTTTGAGGCTATCATATAAAGTTTGTATAAACTCATAGTGAATACACCTTGAAGACTTAAGTTTCTACTATTAATTCTTGTTGGATCTTCCAAAATAATCCATTGCAAAGCCATTTGTTTACTCTAGGCTCAGTTACTCATCTAGTTAGTTACTTCCATCTTTAAGACTCTATATTTTTCTCCTTCTTTTAAACTTTTGATATTCTTATAATTGTATTCCTTATACTTAACATGACTATAGGTATGTTTGTGTATATGTGTGTGTGTGTATGTGTATATATATACACACATACACACACACACACACAGACAAAATAATACTACACACAAACTGTCTTTTAACGTGCAAAATCAGATGTCGTAATACCAGACATTCACTTTTCACATAAATATTTTGAATTATACATTTTATTTTCAAAGGCAAACAAGGAGATCTCCTAATTATCTCAAAAGAAAAAAAAAAGGACTTTGTTCACAGTGTAATTTTGTTTCTTTCCACGTAACAGAGAAAAGGCACAAAATAAAAGGAACCACTCATAAGGTTTAAAAAAATTGGTTGTAATAGTGCCTGGCTTTTAAAACCAGGAAAATAGCAATGAAAAATCACAGTGATCAAATTTGGCCTGAATAAAGCTCTGTGTAATTAGTACATTACACATAATGATAATGATCTTGTATTTAATTGTATTTATTTATTTATTTATAAATGACTGCCATATTGTGCCTGGATACTTTGCAATAATTAAAATAATTTTAAAAGTACAAAATGAATCTCAGATTAAAAAGTCTCACTAATTTCCCAGTCTGATAAAATAAACTCAACTGATTAAAAGCCCAGAAGTCTTATTTTCAGCCTGTACTGGGCTAGGAATCCTGGCATATCCACTTCTAAGATAGAGTGATGTCCAGATACATAGGGATTTTACTAGTAATTCTATTTGAAGAGCCAAAATGTAAGTGGTGGCAAAATTTAGCTGTGAAAACATGATTATAGAAAAATAATTATATCCATAAGGGGTTGTTTTTTTAATAATTTCATTTATCAACTATAAAATGAGGACCTGCTATGTATTAGAAAATATCCTATATACTACAGAGATAATTTTTCTTCAGGCATGTTTTTCTTATACTCAGTATACTTAAACTCTTACACAAAAGGTAAGATTAAAAAAAAATGTTAGAATAACAAAAGTGGTATTAGAAAAATTGCCAAATGATGAAATAACATTTCAAAGAGGAAAAAGCATTAAAACATTAAAAACATTAAATCTGACTAAAAATTTGTATTTCTTAATGAAATTATAGTAAATATTTAGTAGCTAGAATATCAAATGTATACATTGTAAACAAAAAAAATGCTTTAGATTAGGGCAAGAAGGATATTACAGTCCATAATGGATAAATATATATAAACTAAGATAATGTATATGTAGATAATATTTTAATGATTCTTAATAAAAAATTATGAGAACTCATTTTAAGACGGTAGCATTTTAAGATTGGTATTATATTTTGTTTATATTTTCCAGATCTAGTCTCTTATGCTCAGGTGAGTAGTGAGACACAGTTTAGCAAATTACAAATTCCCGAGGTCAGTGAATCCTAGAGGAAGGTCACAAATGTCTTCTGAGAAGAAGCATAAGGATTTATAAAAAATCACAATGAGCTGTTATATTCATCAAGACTCTTTGGGTGAAAACAACATTGAAAACATTGGAAGAAAATAATTCATATGCTATGCTGAATGGCAACATACCTGAAGTATTAAAGGGAACTCAAAACATTTATCATAGAAATAATTTTCTTTGTTCTCAAGTTGTTTTACAATGCTAATTCAAATTTACTATTCTAGATTAATATGATTTCACTTTTGTAATTTTTTAAGAGCATGACTGATTTAACAAAACTAAACCACCTAAAAATACATTTCCTCTCTTCCATCATTTTTTGATTCCTGCCATTTCTGATCCCTGTTCATCATTTTAAAATTAAAAGCAAATACGAGGACAATTATGATGATTTTGAAGAAAACATTATTTAAATGTTCTATGTATAATAATAGTTAAAAATAATAATGGATTCCAAGATGGCTGACTAGGAACAGCTCCAGTCTACAGCTCACAGCATAAGGGACCCAGAAGATGGGTGATTTCTGCGTTTCCAACTGAAGTATCAGGTTCATCTCACTGGAACTTGTCGGACAGTGGGGGCAGGACAGTGGGTACAGCCCACCGAGGGAGAGCCAAAGCAGGGTGAGGCATCACTTCACCTGGGAAGTGCAAGGGGTCAGGAAATCCCCTTTCCTAGTGAAGGGAAGCTGTGACAGACAGCACCTGGAAAATCGAGTCACTCCCACCCTAATACCATGCTTTACCAATGGTCTTAGCAAAGGGCACACCAGGAGATTATATCCAGCACCAGGCTCCGAGGGTCCCATGCCCATGGAGCCTCGCTCATTGATAACACAGCAGTCTGAGATCCAACTGCAAGGCAGCAGCGGTGCTGGAGGAGGAGAGCCCGCCATTGCTGAGGCTTCAGTAGGTAAACAAAGTGGCCTGGAAGCTCGAACTGGGTGGAGCCCAACACAGCTCAAGGAGGCATGCCTGCCTCTGTAGACTCCACCTCTAGGGGCAGGGCATAGACGAAAAAAAGGCAACAGAAACCTCTGCAGATATCCGTGTCTGACAGCTTTGAAGAGAACAGTGATTCTCCCAGCACAGAATTTGATATCTGAGAATGAACAGACTGCCTCCCCAAGTGGGTCCCTGACCCCCGAGTAGCCTAACTGGGAGGCACCCCCCAGTAGGGGCAGACTTCACTGTTTTGCAGCCTCTGCTGCTGATATCCAGGCAAACAGGGTCTGGAGTGGACCTCCAGCAAACTCCAGAAGATCTGCAGCTGAGGGTCCTGACTGTTAGAAAGAAAATTAACAAACAGAAAGGGCATCCACAGCAAAACCTCATCTGTACATCACCATCATAAAAGACCAAAGGTAGATAAAACCACAAAGATGGGAAAAAAAGTGGAGCAGAAAAGCTGAAATTTATAAAAATCAGAACGTCTCTCCCCTTCCAAAGGAATGCAGCTCCTTGCCAGCAAGGGAACAAAGCTGGATGGAGAATGAGTTTGATGAGTTGAGAAAAGAAGGCTTCAGATGATCAAACTTCTCCAAGCTAAAGGAGGAAGTTTGAACCCATTGTGAAGAAGCTAAAAACCTTGAAAGAAAAAACATTAGACAAATGGCCACATAGAATAACCAGTGTAGAGAAGTCCTTAAATGACCTGATGGAGGTGAAAACCATGGCACGAGAACTACGTGACAAATGCACAAGCTTCAATAGCCGATTCGATCAACTGGAAGAAAGGGTATCAGTGATTGAAGATCAAATGAATGGAATGAACCGAGAAAAGAAGTTTAGAGAAAAAAGAGTAAAAAGAAACGAACAAAGCCTCCAATAAATATGGGACTATGTGAAAAGATCACATCTACGTCTGATTGGTGTACCTGAAAGTGACAGGGATAATGGAAGCAAGTTGGAAAACACTCTGCAAGATATTATCTGGGAGAACTTCCTGAATCTAGCAAGGCAGGCCAACATTCAAATTCAGGAAATACAGAGAACACCATAAAGATATTCCTCAAGAAGAGAAACTCCAAGACACGTAATTGTCGATTCACTGATGTTGAAATGAAGGAAAACAGGGTTAAGGGCAGCCAGAGAGAAAGGTCGAGTTACCCACAAAGGGAAGCTCATCAGACTAACAGGGGATCTCTCGGCAGAAACTCTAAAAGCAAGTAGAGAGTGATGACCAATATTCAACATTCTTAAAGAAAAGAATTTTCAACACAGAATTTCATATCTAGCCAAAGTAAGCTTCATAATTGAAGGAGAAATAAAATCCTTTACAGACAAGCAGATACTAAGAGATTTTGTCACCAGCAGGCCTGTCCTACAAGACCTCCTGAAGGAAGCATTAAACATGGAAAGGAACAACTGGTACCAGCCACTGCAAAAACATGCCAAATTATAAAGACCATCAATGCTAGGAAGAAACTGCGTCAACTAACTAGCAAAATAACCAGCTAACATCATAATGACAGGATCAAATTCACACATAACAATATTAACCTTAACTGTTAATGGGCTAAATTCTCCAATTAAAAGACATAGACTAGAGAGTCAAGACCCATTAGTGTGCTGTATTCAGGAGACCCATCTCACGTGCAGAGACACACATAGGCTCAAAATAAAGGGATGGAGGAAGATCTTCCAAGCAAATGGAAAATATAAAAAGGCAGGGGCTGCAATCCTAGTCTCTGATAAAACAGACTTTAAACCAACAAAGATCAAAACAGACAAAGAAGGCCATTACATAATGGTAAAGCGATCAGTTCAACAAGAAGAGCTAACTATCCTAAATATATATGCACCCAATACAGGAGCACCCAGATTCATTAAGCAAGTCCTTAGAGACCTACAAAGAGACTTAGACTCCCACACAATAATAATGGGAAACTTTTAACACCCCACTGTCAAAATTAGACAGATCAACGAGACAGAAATTTAACAAGGATATCCAGGAATTGAACTCAGCTCTGCACCAAGCAGACCTAATATACATCTACAGAACTCTCCACCCCAAATCAACAGAATATACATTCTTCTCAGCAACACATCCACACTTATTCCAAAATGGACCACATAATTGGAAGTAAAGCACTCCTCAGCAAATGTAAAAAGAACAGAAATTATAACAAACTGTCTCTCAGACCACAGTTCTATCAAACTAGAACTCAGGATTAAGAAACTCACTCAAAACTGCTGAACTACATGGAAACTGAACAACCTGCTCCTGAATGACTACTGGGTATATAACGAAATGAAGGCAGAAATAAAGATGTTCTTTGAAACCAATGAGAACAAAGATACAACATACCAGAATCTCTGGGACACATTTAAAGCAGTGTGTAGAGGGAAATTTATAGCACTAAATGCCCACAAGAGAAAGCAGGAAAGATCTAAACTTGACACCCTAACATCACAATTAAAAGAACTAGAGAAACAAGAGCAAACACATTCAAAAGCTAGCAGAAGGCTAGAAATAACTAAGATCAGAGCAGAACTGAAGGAGATAGAGACCCAAAAACTTTCAAAAAATCAATGAATCCAGGAGCTGATTTTTTGAAAAGATCAACAAAATTGATAGACCACTAGCAAGACTAATAAAGAAGAAAATAGAGAAGAATCAAATAGATGTGATAAAAAATGATAAAGTGGATATCACCACTGATCCCACAGAAATACAAACTACCATCAGAAAATACTATAAACACCACTAGGGAAATAAAGTAGAACATCTAGAAGAAATGGATAAATTCCGGGACACATACACCCTCTCAAGACTGAACCAGGAAGAAGTTGAGTCCCTGAATAGACCAATAGCAGGCTCTGAAATTGAGGGAATAATTAATAGCCTACCAACCAAAAAAAAGACCAGGGACAGACGGATTCACAGCCGAATTTCTACCAGAGTTACAAGGAGGAGCTGGTACTATTCCTTCTGAAACTATTCCAATCAATAAAAAAAAAAAAAAAAAAAAAAGGGAATCCTCCCTAACTCATTTTATGAGGCCAACATCATCCTGATACCAAAGCCTGGCAGAGACACACACACAAAAAAAGGAGAATTTTAGGCCAATATCCCTGATGAACATTGATGCAAAAATCCTCAATAAAATACTGGCAAACCTAATCCAGCAGCACATCACAAAGTGTATCCACCATGATCAAGTGGTCTTCTTCCCTGGGATGCAAGGCTGATTCAGTATACACAAATCAATAAATGTAATCCAGCATATAAACAGAACCAAAGACAAAAACCACCTGATTATCTCAATAGATGCGGAAAAGGCCTTTGACAAAATTGTGCAGCTCTTCATGCTAAGAGCTCAACAAACTAGGTATTGATGGAATGTATCTCAAAATTATAAGAGCTGTTTATGACAAACCCACAGCCAATGTCATAGTGAATGGGCAAAAATTGGAAGCATTCCCTTTGAGACCTGGCACAAGACAGGGATGCCCTCTCTCACCACTCCTATTCAACATAGTGTTGGAAGTTCTGGTCAGGGCAATCAGGCAGGAGAAAGAAATAAAGGGTATTCAATTAGGAAAAGAGGAAATCAAATTGTCCCTGTTTGCAGAAGACGTGATTGTATATTTAGAAAACCCCATCATCTCAGCCCCAAATCTCCTTAAGCTGATAAGCAACTTCAGCAAAGTCTGAGGCTACGAAATCAATGTGCAAAAATCATAAGCATTCCTATGCACCAATAACAGACAGAGAGACAAATCATGAGTGAACTCCCATTCACAATTGCTTCAAAGAGAATCAAATACCTAGGAATCCAACTTACAAGGGATGTGAAAGACCTCTTCAAGGAGAACTACAAACCACTGCTCAACAAAATAAAAGAGGACACAAACAAATGGAAGAACATTCCATGCTCACAGATAGGTAGAATCAATATCGTGAAAATGGCCATACTGCCCAAGGTAATTTATAGATTCAATGCCATCTCCATCAAGCTACTAATGGCTTTCTTCACAGAATTGGAAAAACTACTTTACAGTTCATATGGAACCAAAAAAGAGCCCGCATTGCCAAGACAATCCTAAGCTAAAAGAACAAAGCTGGAGGCATCATGCTACCTGACTTCAAATTATACTACAAGGCTACAGTAACCAAAACAGCATGGTACTGCTAATAAAACAGAGATATAGACCAATGGAACAGAACAGAGCCCTCAGAAATAATATCGCACATCTACTACCATCTGATGTTTGACAAACTTGAGAAAAACAAGAAATGGGGAAAGGATTCCCTATTTAATAAATGGTGCTGGGAAAACTGGCTAGCCATAAGTAGAAAGCTGAAACTGGATCCCTTCCTTACACCTTATACAAAAATTAATTCAAAATGGATTAAAGAATTAAATATTAGACCTAAAACCATAAAAACCCTAGAAGAGGCCGGGCGCGGTGGCTCAAGCCTGTAATCCCAGCACTTTGGGAGGCCGAGACGGGCGGATCACGAGGTCAGGAGATCGAGACCATCCTGGCTAACACGGTGAAACCCCGTCTCTACTAAAAATACAAAAACTAGCCAGGCGAGGTGGCGGGCGCCTGTAGTCCCAGCTACTCGGGAGGCTGAGGCAGGAGAATGGCGTAAACCCAGGAGGCGGAGCTTGCAGTGAGCTGAGATCCGGCCACTGCACTCCAGTCCGGGCGACAGAGCGAGACTCCGCCTCAAAAAAAAAAAAAAAAAAAAAAAACCCTAGAAGAAAACCTAGGCAATACCATTCAAGTCATAGGCATGGTAAAAGACTTCATATCTAAAACACCAAAAGTGATGGCAACAAAAGCCAAAATTGACAAATGGGATCTAATTAAACTAAAGAGCTTCTGCACAACAAAAGAAACTACCATCAGAGTGAACAGGCAACCTACAGAAACGGGAGAAAATTTTTGGAATCTACTCATCTGACAAAGGGCTAATATTCAGAATCTACAAAGAACTCAAACAAATTTACAAGACAAAAACAAACAACTTCATCAAAAAGTGAGCGAAGAATATGAAGACACTTCTCAAAAGAAGACATTTATGCAGCCAACCGACACATGAAAAAAATGCTCATCATCATTAGCCATCAGAGAAATGCAAATCAACCCACAATGAGATACCATCTCACATCAGTTAGAATGGTGATCATTAAAAAGTCAAGAAACAACAGGTGCTGGAGAGAATGTGGAGAAATAGGAACACTTTTACACTGTTGGTGGGACTGTAAACTAGTTCAACCATTGTGGAAAACAGTGTGGCGATTCCTCCAGGATGTAGACCTAGTTTTATTGTGGCACTGTTCACAGTAGCAGAGACTTGGAACCAACCCAAATGTCCATCAATGATAGACTGGATTAAGTAACCATGAATATATACACATATATACACCATGAATACTATGCAGCCATAAAAAAGGATGATCTCATGTCCTTTGTAGGGACATGGATGAAGGTGGAAACCATCATTCTCAGCAAACTATCGCAAGGACAAAAAAACAAACACTGCGTGTTCTCACTCGTAGATGGGAATTGAACAATGAGATCACTTGGACACAGGAAGGGGAACATCATACACCGGGGCCTGTCGTGAGGTGGGGGAAAGGGGGAGGGATAGCATTAGGAGATATACCTAATGTAAATGTTAATGGGTGCAGCAAACCAACATGGCACATGTATATATATGTAACAAACCTGCACGTTGTGAACATGTACCCTAGAACTTAAAGTATAATAAAAAGTATAATAATAATAATAATAATGAACATTCATATAGCTTTCATAGTCTGCAATCTTACCAACATGCCAACACTAAAATCCTAAGAGGTAACATTCATACATTTGACATTTGATCACAAAGGGATATGTTTTGTGTCAACAAAATTATGTCCTCTTCTGTAAGATAATTACATTAGCACATCTTAAGGCATAGGTTATTAGAAAATATAAGACTTAAAAAAAAAACTGAGGTTAATGTTGTTCCATTCTGTTTGTTGTATTGTTGGAAGTGTATAGAAACCATGTATTTGTTCTGATGGGTCTGCATGATTTTGATTTCACAATATCAGAGTAGTGAGCTGTCAATATTTACTGTAGTGTTTTCCAATAGGGAAAAATAAAGATAAACCTGCATAACACTTATAAATGAGCCAAGATTTACCAGCAAGAAAAATTGAAAATTGGAGAAATTAGGAAGTTTCATAAATTGTTTCAGGAAAATAAGGAAATATAACTCCGAACTTGTATTCTTGGTAGTCAATTCAGTTATTCCCCATTGGGGAGTGCCTCTTCCAGGAAACACTGTTCTCTCTCCTGTATTGATTATAAAGGGCCTTCAAAACAGGTAGTTTTGTTTTTGACTTATGTTCCTCTTATCACAGTAATCAATAATTAAAAAAACAAAACAAAAAACCAAAGTCAAATCATGGCATTCCTCACCTCAGAACCCTTCAATGGCTACTCTTTCATTTCTAGTAAAAGACCATGTCATTGCTATAATCTGTCAAGCCCTAGAGAACCTTTCTCCAGTTATGCTTTGTTTCTTTCACCTCAATTCTTGCTACAGGCTTTCTCACTGTGCTGTTGTCATAGCTGTCACTTTATTGTTCTCCAAACCCACTAAGTATGTTGCTATTCTCTGTGCTTTGAATACTTTGTCCCTTCCCCTAGATATCCAGAGACCTGTTTCTTTATGTCCTTAAGTATTTACTGAAAACGTTACCTTGTGTGAAAAATTTTGTGATGGATGTATTACAAATTGCACTTCTCACACACACACACATATCCTAAACAACAACTTGTTCTATAGTTTCTCTTAATGCTTATTATTTTCTAACATATTATATATTTTTGTCATTGTGGTGAACCATATAATTGTTTTTAAATATTCATTGTTTACCCTAGGGAAGATTATACTTAACAAATCTGTTGACGTTAGTTTTAGATCTATGACTTGTTTAGGACAACAAATTATGAGCAAAATTAATATAAGTAAATCTAGGCAGAAACTTAAATAATGACTTTGTGCTTTTCCACTTTTTAAACAATGACACTATGACCATTAGTGTTTAGATTAAGTGGCAATTTTAGCCTTAGTTCTCATATGGAAAACTGTAAAGCAGAGAGGTACTATTGACCTACATTGCACATGTAGCAGAAGAAAGAAACAAATATTTGTGATTGTAAGATACTGATAACTTAATATTTCATCAGGCAGGATCCGGTCACAAGTTAATCAAATGGAAATTTTAGTATTAAAATATTAATAATGGATTGGAGTAATGGAAAATTGACTGGTGAGAGTTAAAGATTTTTTATTTTATTTTATTTTATTTATTTTATTTTTATTTATTTTTTTTTTTGAGACAGAGTCTCACTCTGTCACCCGAGGTAGAGTGCAGTGGTGCAATATCGGCTCACAGCTAACTCCATTTCCAGGGTTCGACTGATTCTCCTGCCTCAGCCTCCTTAGTAGCAGGGATTACATGCGTGCACCACCACACCTGGCTATTTTTTGTGTATTTTTAGTATAGATGGAGTTTCACCATGTTGGCCAGGCAGGTCTAAAACCCCTGACCTCAAGTGATCCATCCACCTCGGCCTCCTGAAGAGCTTGCATAATAGTCGGGAGCCACCATCCCTGGCTGGTTTCAAGATAATTCTAAAGATTTTTTCTTTTTTACAATAAGCATTAAGCTGTACTATCCTGATAAATGTTACATTATTACCAAAAATTGTGAAAGATGTAATAGTATGGGTAGGTCGGGCATGGTGGCTCATGCCTGTAATCCCAACACTTTGGGAGACCGAGGCGTGAGGATCATGAGGTCAGGCATTTGAGAACAGCCTGTCAAACACAGTGAAACCCCGTCTCTACTAAAAATACAAAAAGTTAGCTGGGCATGGTGGCCGGCACCTGTAATCCCAGCTACTCAAAAGGCTGAGGCAAGAGAATCGCTTAAACCTGAGAGGCAGAGGTTGCAGTGAGCTGAGCTCGTGCCACTGCATTCCATCCCAGGCGACAGTGAAAAACTCAAAAAAAGAAGTATGAGTAATGACTACATTTCTTGTGAGAATTGCTCTAGTGCTTCCACATTATAATTAAAAAGTCATGGCAAACACTGAGAGAAAACATTAATGCTGCTGCTGCTTTTTTTTTTTTTTTTTTTTTTTTTTGAGACGGAGTCTTGCTCTGTCGCCCAGGCTGGAGTGCAGTGACGAGATCTAGGCTCAATGGAAGCTCTGCCTCCCGGGTTCACGCCACTCTCCTGCCTCAGCCTCCCGAGTAGCTGGGACTACAGGCACCCACCACCATGCCTGGTTAATTTTTTTTGTATTTTTAGTAGAGATGGGATTTCACTGTGTTAGCCAGGATGGTCTCGATTTTCTGACCTTGTGATCCGCCCTCAGCCTCCCAAAGTGCTGGGATTACAGGCGTGAGCCACCGCGCCTGGCCCATTAATGCTTCTTCTAATTATGCAGTACAGTTATCTCATCATGGAATTACCATTCACGTCTGAAAAAGTGAAAAGGATAAAAAGAGAAAAAATGGATAAGAATGTCTCCCCTCTTCGATTCATTTACCTGGTTTGAAAGAGGCAAACAACCAAGCTCAAAACAAAGGAAAAAAAAGTTACTTCTGTATCCACTAACTCAAAATATAAGATAATATAAACAACTCAGACTCTTGAAATCATCTCTTCAATAATTTATTTCATGAGCAACAGGCAAGAGTGACACAAGCACAGAACTGAAAAAAATTTGGTAATACCACTATCTTATATTGAATAGAGAATATAAGATAATAAAAATTTTATTTATTAGGTCTCTTCATATCTTGAAACATTTTTCCCAAGGATTACTTTTAAAATGTTTGTACTAACCTAGAAAAGGGAATCAGTATTGACTTGAAAATTGTCTCTCTAGGCATAAAACCCCATAATTATAAAAAGTAGGGTATATATCCTTCCTTCTGTAGAAATTATAGATTTATACAAATACAATCAAGCAGAAAAAAAAAAAATCCTGATTTTGAAGTAAGTAGTAAATTTGCTTTCTAATCCTGGATCTAGCATATGCTATCTATGGGAATTTGGAACATAAGTTCTATGGCTTCATTTCCTTCTCACCAGCTTTGCAATTATAGCATGCTTTGTGAAGCTTAAATTACATTTATAAATATATATATATAATAATAGCAATTTATTCATGAACAGTTTTATTGATACAATTCATATACATACAATTGACTCATTTAAAGTCTACAATTCAATGATTTTTAGTGTATTCACAGATCTGTTCAACTACACGTATTCAACCATCCACAGATAGGTTGAACCAAATGAATTTTGGAATATTTTGATCACCTCCAAATAAAACCCAATACTTTAGCTATCACCCATTCCACTATCCACCTTAGATCTAAGCCACCAAAATATTAATGTCTCTACAAATTTGCTTATTCTGGACATTTCATATAAACGGGATTATATAACAGGTTTTGTGACTGCTTTTTCAATTAGCATAATGTTTTCAAGGTTCAACCATGGCATAGTATGTATTAGTATTTCATTACTTTTATATGGCTGCATAATATTCCATTGTATTGATAAATCACATTTTTTAATCCACTCATCATCTGTTTGTTCATTCATCAGCTGATGAAGATTTGTGTGCTTTCACTTTTTGGATATTATGAAGAATGCTACCATAAACATTTCTGTGGAGGTTTTCATGTGGACATATTTTAATTTCTATTTGGGTGTATATCTATATATATGTGTAATATATATATATTTATTTATTTACATGCATGTAATATATATTATGTGATATATATGTAATATATAATACATAATATACAATGTGATATATATGTAATATATAATACATAATATATAATGTGATATATGTAATATATAATGCATAATATATAATGTGATATATATGTAATATATAATACACAATATAAAATGTGATGTATATAATATATAATACATAATATATGATGTGACATACATAATATATAATACATAATATATATGATATATGTGTAATATATAATACATAATATATAATGGTATATATGTAATATATAATACATAATATATAATGCAATACATGCAATATATAATATCACATATATGATATGTGATATATGCAATATATAATATCACATATATGGTATGTGATGTATGCAATATGTAATATCACATGTGTGGTATGTGATGTGTGTGCAATATATAATATCACATATATGATATGTGATGTGTATGTAATATATATCACATATATGATATGTGATATGTAATATATAATATATACATTATATATGAATATATATATATTGCTTTGGGTGATATGAATATTTAACAAATATAGACTCTTCCACTTCATAAATGTAGTGAGGTATTACTCAAATATATATAAATATATATATTTACATATATATGTAAATTCTGCATATATATATATATGCAGAATTGGTAGGGTAAATAATAATTCATTATTTAACCATTTTTGTAACTGCCAGACTGTTTTTAAAGTGGCTGCACAATTTTACATTCCCATCAGCAACACATAGGTGTTCTGATATGTCTACAAGTTTGCTAACACTTATTGTATATCAGACATTCTGAGTCTGGCCTTCAAAATGGGTAAGGAGCAGTATGTCATTATAATTTTCATTTGAACTTCCTTGATAATTAATGATTCCAAGCATCGTTTCATGTGGTGTCCATTTGTATATCTCCCTTTAAGAAATTTCTATTCAGATCCTTGTTCATTTTTTATTGTTTTTTAAAATTACTGAGTCTGGTATGTGTGTATATGAGATACACACACACACACACACACACACATAGCATAATATCTATATTTTAGTTCCTATCAGATAAATGGTTTACAGTTATTTTCTCCAATTCTATAGGTTGTCTTTAAATTGTTTTTAACTTTTTTATTTCCATTTTTAATTTTTGTGGGTACAAAGTGTATGTACATATTTATGATGTACATGAGCTATTTTGATAAGAAAAATGATGCATAACAATCACATCAGGGTAAATGGAGTATCCAACACTTCAAGTACTTATCCTTTCTTTGTGTTACAAATAATCCATTTATACTCCTGTAGTTATTTGAAAATATACACTAACTTTTGTTGACTGTAATCACCCTGTTGTACTATCAAATATTAGATCTAATTAATTAAATCTAACCATATTTTTGTAACCATTAACCATCTCCCTCCCACTCGTTACCCTTCCTAGCCTCTAGTAAACATCCTTCTACTCTCTGTCTTCGTTAGTTCAATGGTTTCAATTTTTTCAGCATCCACAAATGCGTGATAATATGTTCGGTTTTCTTTCTGTGACTGCTGTATTTCACTTAATATAATGACCTTAAGTTCTATGTCGTTGCAAATGACAGAGTCTCATTCTGTTTTATGGCTGAATAGTACACCATTGTGTATATATACCACATTTTCTTTATTAATTCATCTGTGGATGAACACACTTAGGTTGCTTCCAAATGTTGGCTGTTGTGAATAGTCCTGCAATAAACGTAGGAGTGCAGGTACCTCTTCAATATATTGATTTTTCTTTTGGGTATTTACCTAGTAGTGGGGATTGCTGTATCATATGGCAATTCTATTTTTAGTTTTTTGAGGAACCTCCAAACTGTTATCCATAGGGGTTATGCTAATTTACATTCCCATCAACAGTGTACAAGGGTTTCCTTTTCTTCACATCCTTGCCAAAATGTATCATTGCCTATCTTTTGAATAAAATCTGTTCTAACTGGGGAGAAATGATACCTTATAGTTTTGATTTACATTTTTCTGATAATCAATGATGTTGAACGCCTTTTCATAAAGCTTTTTTGCTATTTGTATGTCTTCCTTTGAGAAATGTCTATTCAGATCTTTTGCCCATGTTTTAATCTGATTACTAGATTTTTTCTTATTGAGTTATTTATTATTACTGTTATTAATCCCTTGATTAACAGATGGTTTGCAAATAATTTCTCCCATTCTATGGGTTGTCTCTACACTTTGTTGATTGTTCTCTTTGCTGTGCAGAAGCTTTTTAACTTGATTTGATTTTATTTGTTCATGTTAGCTTTGGTTGTCTATACTTTTTTGGTATTACTCAAGAAATCTTTGCCCAGTTCAATGTTCTGGGCAATTTCCACAATGTTTACTTTTAATAGTTTCATAGTTTGAGGTCTCAGGCTTAAAACTTTAATTAATTTTGATTTGACTTTTTTATTAATTTTGATTTGACTTTTTTATTAATTTTGATTTGATTTTATCTGGTAAGAGATATGGGTCTAGTTTCATTATTCTACATATGGGTATTCAGTTTTCCCAGCATCATTTATTAGAGAGACTGTACTTTTCACAATGTATGTTCTTGGCATCTTTGTCAGAAAAGAGTTCACTGCAGATGTGTGAATTTATTTCCGGGTTCTCTATTCTGTTTCATTGGTCTATTTGTTTTTGATGCCAGTACTATGTTGTTTAGTTTACTAGAGCTCTGCAGTATAATTTGAAGTCAAGAAATGTGATTCCTCTGGTTTTGTTCTCTTTGCTTAGGATGGTTTTGTCTATTCTCAGTCTTTTGTGGTTCCTTGTCAATTTTAGTATTACTTTTTCTATGTATCTAAAGAATATCATTGATATTTTGTTTGGAATTGCATTGAATTTGTAGATTGCTTTGGGTAATATGAATATTTAACAAATATAGACTCTTCCACTTCATAAATGTAGACTATCATTCCATTTTTTTGTGCATTCTTCAATTTCTTGCATCAATATTTTATGGTTTACATTGTATAGATCTTTTACTTCTTTGGTTAAATTTATTCATTGGTATTTCAACTTATCTTTAGCTATTGTAAATGCAATTACTTTCTGGATTCCTTTTTCCGATAATTTGTGGTTGGCATATAGAAATACTACTGATTTTCATAGTTGATTTTGTTCCCAGTAACTTTAATGAATTGGTTTATTGGTTCTAATCATTTTTTTTTTTTTTTGGTGGAGTTCTTAGTTTTTTCCAAATATAAGACCATATCATCTGCAAACAGGCATAATTTGACTTCTTCTTTTCCAATTTAGGTGCCCTTTATTTCTTCCTCTTGTCTGATTGCTGTAGCTAAGTCTAGTATTATGTTGAATGACAGTGGTGAAAGTGAGTATGCTTGTCTTGTGTCAGATCTTAAGATCTTATGAGAAAGGCTTTCAGTATTTTCCCATTCAGTATGAAACTAACTTTGGGTCTATCATATGTGACTTTTATTGTGTTGAGATATGTTCTTTCCATACCTGTCTTTTTGAGAGTTTTCATCATAAAGGGAGATTGAATGTTATCAAATGCTTTTTACAGCATCAGTTAAAGTGATTATATGGTTTTTGTCCTTCATTCTCCCACATATCGAGGGAGTGACCTGGTAGAAGGTGATTGGATCATGGAGGTGATTTCCCTCATGATAGAAAGGGAGTTCTCACGAGAGCTGATGGTTTTAATTGTGGCACATCCTCACTTTCTCTCTCTCCTGCTGCCATGCAAGATGTGCCTTGCTTCTTCTTTACCTTCTGCCATGATTGTAAATTCCCTGAGCCCTCCCCAGCCATGTGGAACTGTGAGTCAATTAAACCTCTTCTGTTTATAATTAGCCAGTCTTTGTTAGTATCTTTATAGCAGTGTGAAAATGGACTAATACATAAGTTTTTCACTGAGAAGTCTGCTGCCACACATGTTGTAGTTGCTTTGTATATTATTTGTTTATTTTCTTCTGCTGTGTTCAGAATCATTTCTTTATCCTTGACTTGTGAGCTTGATTAAAATTTCTTGAGGTAGTCTTATTTGAGTTAAATCTGATGGGTGTTCTATAATCTTCTTGTACTTGAATACACACACACACACACACACACATATATGTATATATATACACATCTTTCACTAGATTTGGGAAGTTCTAAGTTATTATGTCTTTGAATAAACTTTCTACCTAGATCACTCTGTCTACCTCCTCTTCAAGGCCAATAACTCTTAGATTTGTCCTTTTGAGGCTATTTCCTATGTCATGTGGGTGTGTTCATTTATTGTTTTTTCTTATGTCTCCTCTGACTATATTTTCAAAAGTTTGTCTCCAAGTTCACAATTTCTTTCTTCTGCTTGATCACTTCTGCTATTAAGAGACTCTGAGGCATTAATCAGTATCTTGATTGTGTTTCTCAGCTCCAGATATTCTGCTTCATTCTTTTTGATTATTTGAATCTTTTGGTAAATTGATAGGATTCTGAATTCCTTCTCTGTGTTATCTTGGATTTCATTGAGTTTCCTTAAAAATAGCTATTTTTGGATCCTCTGTCTAAAAGGCCTTCTACCTCTGGTATTGGTCACTGGTGCCTTATTTAGCTTGTTTGGTGTAGTCATGATTTCCTAGATGATCTTGATGTTCATGGTTGTTCATCTGTGTCTGAGCATTGAAGAATTAGCCATTTATTGTAGTCTTCGCGGTCTGGGCTTGTTTGTACCTGTCCTTCTTTGGATGACTTTCCAGGATTTAAAGGAACTTGGGTGTTGTGATCTAAGATTTTGGTCACTGCAGCAATATCTGCTTTAAGAATGACCCCAAACCCAGTATTCCTATGACTTTTGCGGACTCGTAGAAGTACTGATTTGGCGGTGTTTGGTAAGATCCAGAAGAATTCCCTGAATTCTCAGGCAGAGACCCTTGTTATCTTCCTTTACTTTTCCCCCAGACAAATGGTCTGTCTTCTGAGCTGCCTGGAGCTGGGGGAGAAGTGATGCACAAACCTCTGTGGCCACTGTCGTTGGAACAGTGCTGGTTCAGACTCAAGAACAGCACAGCAATGGGTCTCACCCAAAGCTTGCAGTAACCACTGCCTGGTTACTGCATATATTTATTCAAGGTACAAGGGCTCGACAATCAGCAGATGCCAAATCAAGCTAGGCTTATGTCTTTCCCTTCAGGGTGATGTGTTGTCCCTGGTTCCCTTTGGGCCTAGGGATGCCATCTGGAAGCCAGGGCTTGGGATTTTGAACCTTAGCAATCTACCAAGTGCTCTATTTTACTGGGGCTGAGCTGTCACCCAGACCACAAGGCAAAGACCTTCCCACTCTTTCTTCCCCTTTCCTCAAGCAAAGGAGTTTCTCCCCATGGTTGTCACTGTCACAGGCCTGTGATGAATATTGTCTGGCTACTGCCAATGTCCATTCAAGGCCCAAAGGCTCTTCACTTAGCTTTCAGTGAATGCTGCCAGCCCTGCTTCTCTCGCATGAGGTCAGTGGAGTTCCCTCTAGCCCAGGGAAAGTCCATAAATGCCTTCCAATATCCAAGGCCTAGAATCAGGGACCCCAAGATCTTGTTTGGTGCTCTACCCCACTGTGACTAAGCTGGTACCCAAACTGAAATATTAAGTTCTCTTTACTCTTCCCTCTCTTTTATTCAAGCAGAAATGGGTCTCTCCCCATAACCACCACAACTGGGAATGTGCTGGGTCACACTTGGAGCCAGCATGGCTCTGAGTCTCACCCAAGATCCTCAGCAAGAACTGTCTGGCTACCACAGCTGATCATTTGGAGCCCATGGGCTCTTTAATCAGCAGGTGGTAAAGTCTGTCAGGACTGAGTTTTTCCTCTCCAGGCAGTTGTATCCCTTCTCGCTCAGGGTGTGTCTAAAAATGTTATTGTGAACTAGGGCCTAGAATGGACGCTTCAGGACTCTCTGGTACCCTATTCTACTGTGGCTGAGGTGGTATTCAAGTTGCAAGAAAAAGTCTTATTTACTCTCCTGTCTCCTCTCTTCAAGCAGAGGAAATGAGTTTCTTCAAGGGCTATAAGCTGTGTTGCCTGTGGTTGGGGGAAGTGTAATACAAGCACTTTGCTGCCCTTACTGATGTCTCATTTTGTTGGGTGCAACCCAAACCACTGGTTTCGAGACCAGCACAGTTAACAGGACTTGTCCTTGTATCCTAGAATACCTTTCTACTTTATTTAGGACCCAAGAATATTTCAGTCATGGTGGTGGGCTTGCCAGAATTCAGGTTCTGACTGCTGGAATAGACAATTTACCTCCAACTAGGGCTGATCTAAATGTTCCCTATGTGGGAACCAGCTAAGTTCTGCCCTGTGTTTCTTTCTGCAGTGTTAGGCAGCACTGAGTTCCAGTGTGAGTGTCCTATGATTACTATACTTTCCCTCCCCAAAGCACACACTTTCTTTCTCCATGACACAAGTCTGCTGCTGGGGGATGGGAAATGGGTGATGTAGACAAATCAAGACTGTGTATTCTAACCTCTTCAGTGTTTGTTTCCTTAATATGATGTTAAGAGCAGGTAGGGTGATCACTCAGGTGATTTTTTGTTATTATGATGGTAATTTTTTTTTTTTGCGTGAAAAGTTGTTCATTTTGGTATTCCTACTGGGAGGAAAATTGCTATTCTGTCATTTTACTCCACCCCCTACCCCACCTTAGTTTTGAGATATCTTTTGAAGCACAAAAATTTCTAATTTTGGTGTAGTCCCACTGATTCTTTTTTTTTTTTTTTCCTTTGGTTACTTGTAGATTTTTGGTGATATGTAACAGTGAATTGCTAAATCTCAGGTCACAAAGATTATTCATATAACTATTCTAAAAACTTTCAAACTTTCTCTGACATGTATATCTTTACCCATTATCTATTTTGTTTGTTTGTTTATTTGTTTTAATATGGTGTGAGGCAAGGGTGCAAACTCATTTTTGTCATGTGCTCACCCAGATGTCTTATACCTATTTGTTGAAAAATTTACTTTTCCCCATGAATTGTCTCAATACTATTATTGAAAATCAATTGACTGTAGACACATTAGTTTGTTTCTGGACTTTCAGTTCTGTTCTGTTGTTCTTTATGTTCATTCTTATGTCAGTACAAACTGCCTGGATTACTGTTACTGTCTAGGAAATTTTAACATAGATATGTGTGAGTCATTTAACTTTGTTCATTTTTAAGATTTTATTTCTGGCAATTTTGGGTCCCTTACACTTCCATATGAATTTGAGAATGAATTTATAAATTTCCACAAAGAATTCAGCTAGGACTCTGACAGAATTTGCATTGATATACATCAGTTTGGGTAATATTGTCATTCTAATAATCAGTCCATGCATATGGATTGTTTTTTCATTTATTTAGATCGTTAAGTTATTTAACAAAATTTTAAATGTTAAGGTTGTAAGTTTTGCATTTTTTTTGTTAAATTTCTTTATGCATATTTTATTTTTGATGCTATTATATACAAAATTGCATTCTTAATTTCATATTCAGATTGTTCATTGCTAATGTGTAGAAAGAATATTGATTTTTGCATATTGATCTTGCATCTTGCAAACTTGCTGAGCTTGTTTATTACTTCTAAAAATGTTTACTGAATCCCATAGAATTTTCTATTTTCAAACTATTGTCATCTATGAATATAGATAGCTTACTTCTTCCTTTACAATCTAGAAGCTTTTACTTATATTTCTTTTCTAATACCCTCTCTAGAATCTCCAATAGTTTGTTAAATAAGAGAGACAACTGTGGGTACCTTAATTTTATTTCTGATGGAGAAAAGCAACTAGTTTTTCACCATTAAGTATAATTTAGCTGTAGTAAGTAAATGTTCTTTATAAGACTGAGAAAGTTTCCATCTATTCCCAGTTTGTTAAATGTTTTCACCGTGCAAAGATATTGGATTTTGTAAAATCTTTTTTCTGCATCTGTTGAAATTATCATGTGATTGATTTTCTATCTGTTGATAAAGTATATTTAATTAACTAATTTTCAGATGTTGCGGTAACTTTGCATCTGTTGGATAAATTCAAAATGATTACAATGTATAATTATTTTAATATACTGATGAATTCTATATGCTAGCATTTTCTTGAGGACTTTGTGTCATATTCATAAGAGATAGTTGTTTTGAAGATATCTCTTGATATACTATATTTGCTTGCTTTTGTATCAAAATAAATTAGCCTGATAGAGAGTTGAGAAATCTTTCCTCTCTTTTATTTCTAGAAGAATTTACAAATGATTATTATTAATTATTTAAATGTTTGTTAGAATTTAGAAGTTAAGCCATCTGGGTTTGGTATTTTCTTTGTGAATAGTTTTTAAATAACCAATGTAGTATTTTTGCTTATCTATTCAAATAATGTCATTCTTCTTAAATCAGTTTTGATTTTTGCTTTTCTAAAAGTTTTCCCATTGTGTCTATGTCATCTAATTCATTGGCATGCTGTTGTTCATACTATTCTTTTGTAATCCATTTTGTTTTTGAAGTAGCAACAGTAATGTGCCCTCTTTCATTTTTGATACTAGTGATATGGAAGGGGACAGGGAAGTGCTGGGTAGAGAAGGGCAGGTCTCTGGCAAGGGCTCCACCCTTGGGCCTGTGACCACGGACCTGGGTGAGGACAGGCATTTCTGTTTTCAGGGTTCACTGTTGTATTTTCCAAGATCACCCTGGCCCACCACTCCCCCATTCTGTGCTTATCAAAACCCCAAGACCGTAGTGGGTAGAGACACAAGCAGCTGAACATCCAGAGGACCACACCAGTGGAAAAAGACACAAGTGGCAAGATGTTGTAAGAGCACACTGACCAATGCCAGCAAGCTGTCAGGCCATCCACTGAAGGAAGAAAGTGGAGTACAGCTGGGGCAGCTGGAGAGGAGCCCAGCTGCTGAGAGGTCTGACTCCAGTGGAAAACCACCTTCCCACTCCATCTTATTTCTAGTTCCCCCATCTGTTGAGAGCTACTTGCACTTAATAAAAACTTGCACTGATTCTCCAAGCCCCCGTGTGATTCAATTCTTCTGGTACACTAAGGCCAGAAACCCTGGGATACAGAAAGCCCTCTGTCCTTGGGGTAAGGCAGGGGGTCTAACTGAGCTGACTAACACAAGCCTCCTATGGATAGCTAAATGGAAAGAGGTTACTGTAACACAAACCCAATAAAGCTTCAGTTGTAAACATTTACCTCTAGACTCTGCTATGGAATCAGAGCCCCACAACTTGCCCATCTGCATGTTCCCCCTAGAGGTTTGAGCTGTGGGGCATCGAAGAAGTGAGCCACACCTCCATCACATGCCCTGCGAGGGAGGTAAGGGTGATTTTCCCATTTCACTAGTAATTTGATTCTTATCTTTTCTTATTAGCTAATAGAGCAAAGGTTGATAATTGTTGATCTTTTTAAAGAATGCCTTTAACTTTATTGATTTTTTTTCCTATTTTTACTACATTCTATTCTCTATTTCATCAGTTTTCACATGGAATTTAATACTTCCTTCCTTTTGTTTGTGTCATGATTAGCTTGTTTTTCTTTATCCATTATCTTCAGGTGGAAAGTTAAATTATTAATTTGAGATTTTTTTTTCAATAGGCATTTACAAGTATAAATTTTGTTTTAATCATGGATTTTTCTGCTTTTTAAATTTTAGAATATTGTCTCATAATTTTTATTCATCTGTAACGTATTTTCTAATTTCTCTTTTTATTTTTTCTTTAACTTATTAAGAATGTGTTGATTTTCACATATTTTTACTTTCTCATATTTCTTTTGTTATAGATTTATAATTTCATTACATTGTAATAAGAGTACATAGTTTGCATTATTTTCATTCTTTTAAATTTATTGAGGTTCATTTTATGTGACAATATATGGTCTATTGTGGAGAATGCACCATGTGATTTGAGAAGAATGCATATTTTGCTTTTGTTGGGTGGAATGTTTTGTAGATGACTGCTAGGTTCAGTTTGCTTTTCAAGTCTTCTGTTCTCTTGTTGATCTTCAGCTTATTCGTTTTTCTATTATTGAAATTGGGGTATTGAATCTTCAACTAGTGTTGTTGAGTTGTATATTTCTCTCTTCATTTTTGTCAGTTTTGCTCACTGTATTTTGGTGGTCTGTTGTTAGGTGCATAGGTATTTATAACTGTTATATTTTTCTGATGGAATGACATTTTAATATTATAAAATGTAACTCTATCTCTAGTAACTTTTTAGATAAGTATTTTGTCTGATACTAGTATAGCCACTCCAGCTTTCTTATGGTTGCTGATTGCATAATACATCTTCTTTGATCCTTATACTTTCATGTAATTCTATGTGAAGTTAAGGTGTGTCTCTTGTAGAAAGCATATAGTTTAATCATGTATTTTATACATTTGACAGCTTCTGCCTTTTGAATGTGTACATGTTGATAGCATGCATTATTATCTATATAGTTGAAGCTAAAATGTCTGTCATTTTACTTTTGTTTTCCATATGTATGATTTCATTTTTTTCTTCTGTTTATTCTCAATTACTATCTTTTGCACTAAGTGAATATTTTCCAAGATATCATTTTGATATAAGCATCTTTTTCTTTAGTTATTTCTTCTGTGGTTGTTGTAGGGCTAAACACATACATCTAAATTCATCAGAATCAGCTTTGGGTTTATTGAAATTTTATTCCAATGACATATAGACATGGTAGTCCTATGTACCTTTATTCCATGTCTCTCTTTTTGTGTGTTATTATTGTTATACATATCTAAGTCTTACAAACTCAACAATACACTGTTATGATTACTATTTTATATGAGTTTATGACATTTAAAGAAATGGGAAAACAAAGGAAAGCAAGTATATATTTATATACATTTGTATACAAGTAATATAGCTATTGCTATATTAACCTTCCATTTTATCATTTCTGGTTAGCTCTATTTGTTTTGTAGATTTGGATAACCATCTCAAGTTATTTTCTTAGGTGAATATAGCTTTGCTCTTCCCCACCTCTTTTGTGCTGTTACTGACAAATATATTTTACAGGTTCAACAGTACATTATTTATGTACCATTTTATATGATTACTTTTTAAATTGGCTGTGATAATAAAAGAGAAGAAATATGTATAACTATATAATTACCTTAGCAAAGTTTGTTTTTGCATATATATTCAAATTACCATTTGGAGTCCATTTCTAGCAGTCTGAAGAATTGTCTTTTAGTATTTCTTATAGTTAAATCTGCTAACAATAATCTCATTTTTTGTTTACCTGAGATGGTCTTCATTTTAACTTCATTTTTGAAAGATATCTATGCTGGATTTGTATTCCTAGCTGTTTTTTTTTTTTTTTTCTTGTATTATTTTAAATATATTTTCCTACTGTCCTCTGACCTCCATGCTTCTGCTGATAAATCAGTTGTTGACAGAATTGAAAATCTTTGTAATGAGGAATAGTTTCTCTTTTGTTGCTGTCAGTATTTCTCCTTGTCTTTGGCTTTCAGCATTTTTGGTAATGATGTGTCTCTTTGTGTATCTCTGTGTTTAATCCTATTTGGAATTTATTCAGTTTCCTGGATGTATAAATTAATATTTTTCTATAAATTTAAAAGATTGACAATATGTCTTTGATTTTCTCTTTTCTCTCCTCTTTGTCTGCTACTCTCTTATGCATATGTTGGTGTGTTCACTGCTGTTTTATATTTCTCTGACTCTATGTTTATTTTTTAAAAAAATATTGTTTTGTCTCCTCCTTCTTCCTTAGATTGCATAACTCTCTCAATCTATCTTTAAATTTGCTACTTCTTTCTTCAGTCAGTTCAAATCTACTATTCAACACCTCCAGTGAATTTTTCATTTCAGTTATGATTGCCATTTGTTTCTTTTTTGTAAGTTTTATCTCTTTACTGTTATTTCAAATTTTACATGGCATTGTCCTCATACTCTGCTTTATTTCTTTTATTTATTTATTTATTTATTTATTTCTGTGTCACCCAGGCTGGTGTGCGGTGGTAGGATCTCGGCTCACTGAAACCACTGCCTCCCAAGTTCAAGCTACTCTCCTGCCTCAGCCCCCCTAGAAGCTGGGATTACAGGCACATGCCACCATACCTGGCTAATTTTTGAGACAGGGTTTTGCCATGTTGGCCAGACTGGTCTCAAACTCCTGACCTCAGGTGACCCACCCACCTTGGTCTCTCAAAGTGCTGGGATTACAGGTGTGAGCCACCATGCCTGGCCTTTATTTCTTTATTCATGATTTTTTAAAACTATTGGAACAGTGGCTACTTTAAAGTCTTTGTGTGTTAATTCTGATACATGGTCACTGTTATAGGCTATTTCTGTTGCCTATGCTAATTACCCCTGATCTGCGGTGTTGCTTTCCATGGTTTCACTTACCCATAGTAAACTGTAGTCCAAAAATACCAAATAGAAAATGTCACTGTTTATTTATGAAATAAACAACTCATAATCTTTCAATTGAGTTTTGTTCTAAGTAACTTGGTACAATCTTACACCATCCCACAGTAACTCATGTCATTCATCCTAGAACATGAGAACGTTAATTATTCCTTTGTTCCATTTATTTATGGTTATATACTCCCCACTCATTGGTCACTCAGAAGGTATCTTGGTTATCAGATGGACTGTTGCAGTATCACAATGTTCGTGTACAAATTCCCCTTATTTTACTTAATAGTGGTTACAGAGGGCCAAAGTAGTGATGCCAGCAATTTGGATATACCAAAAAAGAATCTGTATAGTGTTTCCCTTAGGGAAAAGGTGAAAGTCCCATATTGAAGGAAAGAAAAAATATATGCTGAGGTTGCTAAGATCTGTGGTAAGAACAAATTTTCTACCCATTAAAGTAAAGAAGGAAAAATAAATTCATTCTAGTTTTGCTGTCCCATGTTAAACTGCAAAAGTTATGGTAACAAGGCATAATAAGTGCTTAGTTAAGATGAAAAAAGCAATTACATTTGTAGGTGGAGGACACGAACAGAAACATGTTTTGACTGATAGCAATTTTGTCTGTACTGTCCATAGTTTCAGAAATCCACTGGGGATCTTGGAGCATATCACCCGAAGATAAGGAGAAACTGCTCTGCTTTATTCTTGGTATACAGGTCACAGTTTCTTGCTTTTTTTATGTGTGTTTTTTTTTTTTTTTGGACATTTTAGAGAACATATCGTTGAAACCCTTGACATTGTTCCTCCAAAGTACCAGATATCAGTTGCTTATTTTTTAGTGACTGGCTGGATTATTTTACTGAGGCCTATTTTCAGCCCCAAGCTCCTGTAGGTTAAGCCTCCAGTGTTGCTCCTCAACAAGTGGAGGTATGGACATTCCCAGGCACCCTGGGATGCTTACTTTGACTTTTTTTTTTTTTAACCTGATCATAACCAGTTGATAATCTTCAGAAATGACTTGCTGATTGTTGAAAGCTGTGGGACACAAATTGCTCTACAAACAAATCTAATCAAATCCAGGTTGCTTTCAAGAAATAGTTTCTGAGGTCAATGTTTCAGTGTAGACCTTCTTTTCCTCCAGTGGCTATTGGTGGATGAAAAGAGACCCTAAATATTGTTCAGTGTTCACAACTTTGCCTCCGCAACAGGTAACTGAAGACAGTGTGAAAAATGCTCATCTGCCCGTTTCAGGAACATAGTCCTTTACATAAGTTAGTGGTTATCACTTGGCATGCTTTAGAACTGAGTGCAGTTGAAGAATATGTTCTCACTGGTATTAATTATCCTTGAGTTTCACACATCCAGGCCAGTTTCTGTGTTGCTTGAGTTCAACAATTTCTTCAATGTTAATTTTCCAATTTTTATTTTTGAACTGAAGGAATTTATTGCTGATGTAATACCATTCGTATTATACAGATTAAGATACATGGCTTTCTTTGTACTTCTAACCTGTTTGGGCAAAATCAAATAATGACATCCTTATAAATTACCATATGTCATATTTGGACAATGATTGTTTACACAATACATGCCTTATATCATGTAGAAGGCAGACACGGAAGATAGATGATAAAATATGATTCTGCAACTAAATATCTTTATCTTTGTAAACAACTTTTACTTTAGAGGTTTCTAATTTTAATAATTAATTACTAAAACTTCTGGTATGACACAGTGAAGAACTCTGTGGACCTGGTCTATAGAGAAACCAGTGAGCTATGCTAACATTTTTTATCTTTCTTTTTGATATATAAGGATCAATTACTGTCATTATACAATTGAGAAGACTGAGACCGAGAGGTTTGAATTGTTTTTGTTATTTCTCATAATCAGGAAGGGACAGTGTGAAAATTTAAACCCAAGCTATTCATTTTTGAATTCTTTATTCTTTTATGTAAAATATGTTGCTTTTAAACAACTGTTAAAGGGTTTAGCTATTTGCAAGAATTAATAACAATATCAATTTTATGTAAAGGTTTAAAAGATAAAATCTCTGCTTATGAAGAGCAGTAAATATCACATTGTTCAAACACATTAAGCTATTGAACAAATGACCTCTAAATCTCTACTAGGTCTAATGTTCTAAGATTAGCTGAAATGCCAAACTCTGTGCTGCTCCATGTTGAAGAATTCATAAATATTTGAGGAATGAAAATATGTAAATAATGTCTTTATCCCTTTAGATATCAAAGCCAATACTTTTGTAACTATTCTGCATCTAAAAAAGCTCATACTGCAAATTTTTGCCTGATTTTGAAAACAACTCAAGCCCCTGCACTTATACATCCCCATTCATTTGCAATTTAAATGAAGCTCTGTGTGAGATAAAATTTGTCAACAAAATGAATAACAGGGCACTGATATATGGTGGGCAAGGGGCATTAAGAAGAAGTGGATATATCAAAACAGTCAGGAATAAGCTACCTGACTTACTCCCATTTGCAATTCTGGAACACCCACATAGACATATGAAAAATGAAGTTTATTACCTTGAGAAAGAGAACATTTGGAACAAATCTATTAAAATGAATGCTCTTTGCACTTCATCTCACCCCCATTCACAGAATACCCTTTGACAGCCAATGGAATATAGAGAAAAGAACTAAAATTGATCTTAACTTATAGATCTACACTAAAAATTGTGTTTTAACCCCATTCTCAGCATCAACACACACAAAACGGTTAATTGAATACTACATGCATTTTATGATTTTCAAGTATGGGAAAAAAATGAGTATTTTCTGTCTGTGATCTGAGAAAAAAAAAACCTGCAAGGATTTATGTGGGATACCAACAAACTCACTCACGATATTTACCCCACAATAGTTTTAAAATGCCTGCCTTAGAAAATATCTTTTTAAGGCCTGGCACAGTGGCTCAGGCCTGTAATCCCAGACCTCCAGGCGGACGGATCACGAGATCAGCACATTGAGACCATTCTGGCTAACACGGTGAAAACTCCTCTCTACTAAAAATACAAAAACAAAATTAACCCGGCGTGGTGTCTCAAGCCTGTAATCCCAGTACTTTGGGAGGCTGAAGCGGGCGGATCTTGAGGTCAGAAGATCCAGACCATCCTGGCTACACTGTGAAACCCCGCCTCTACTAAAAAAATACAAAAAATTAGCCAGGCATGGTGGCAGGCGCCTGTATTTCTAGCTGAGTAAGGACAATGGCGTGAACCCAGGAGGGGGAACTTGCAGTGAACCAAGCTCCACTGCACTCCAGCCTGGGTGACAGAGTGAGACCCCATCTCAAAAAAAAAAAGAAAGAAAGAAAATATCTTTATAATAATTTGACCAATAAATGTTGATGTTGAAGTGGTCTATTTGGGGATAGTAGCAATATAAATATAGGATAAATATAAATAAAAATTATTTAAAGTTAGATCTACATATGGAAAGAAGGAAACCTTTTCTTTCTTGCTTTAAGAGTTAATATTTCCATAATATTTGATGGTGTATTACTTGCATATTCTTAACAGAAGTGGTATTTTTTAAAGAGACTATTTTATGAATGATATTAAACACAGAAAAATACTGCAACAATGGCATAAAGCTTAAAAATAGAATAGGATCAATCATGTAAGCAGGAGAAAGATATGTATGTGTCTCTGGAAAAAAAGAACACCAGCCAATCTACAATTAATTGACAGCTAAAATAATTGACAGAGTCAGTGCTAATTTGTGTGAATACCGAACCCATTACTCAGTTGTTTTAATGTGTTTTGTCATACATATTTGCTTATTTTTTCAAATGATTTTTAAAGCTATTAACAGAAAAAGAAAAAAAGGTTTCCAAGTTTCTAAGAAAGGCCATCTTCATTTTTCCTCCATTTCCCTCCCCTCTTCACGTTCTTTTCTAGAGAGTATGCTGGGCATACAGCCACAATTCTTGAGGACAGTCCAATGAAGTGTGTGTATGGTGGTGGTAGGGAGAGGTAGCTTAATTATATGACAGGATAAATGTTTTTATAAAGCACAGGGAGAGAGTAATTAGCTCCTTCTTAGCAAGTCAGAAAGTGCTTCACTGAAGAGGTGATAAATTTTATCCAATGCCATATCTAAATCCATAGAAATAATAATACATTACATTCTCATTTTCTTTTTTTTTTTTTTTTTTTGAGACGGAGTCTCGCTCTGTCGCCCAGGCTGGAGTGCAGTGGCCGGATCTCAGCTCACTGCAAGCTCCGCCTCCCGGGTTTACGCCATTCTCCTGCCTCAGCCTCCCGAGTAGCTGGGACTACAGGCGCCCACCACCTCGCCCGGCTAGTTTTTTGTATTTTTTTTTAGTAGAGACGGGGTTTCACCGTGTTAGCCAGGATGGTCTCGATCTCCTGACCTCGTGATCCGCCCGTCTCGGCCTCCCAAAGTGCTGGGATTACAGGCTTGAGCCACCGCGCCCGGCCTACATTCTCATTTTCAAGGCCCTTTCCAATTTATATTTTTATATACTGTTTATGAGATTTTTACAGAAGCAAATAAGGAAATTAACGGACAAAGTTAAGAATTTTGTCAAAGTTTACATAGACAGTTTGTTATGGGGTCAGAACCAGACAACAAGCCCCTACACTTAGTTTACCATCTATATATTATGGCTTAAATGATGACTTAGCAACAGAAAGCTATTATGTGCACTCTTCAACTTAAACTAAAAGTTTTGAATTAGGAGCAATTAGGTAATATACATTTTTAAACGTAAAGCAAGTATGTGGAAACAAATAATGATAATCCAAGCTTATTGTATTTTCCATTTAACAGGGTGTTTTTCTTATATGTAGATGGTATTTGTTTATTAGTAGAAACAGCACTCCTATTGAGCAAGTTGTCAGAAAATCATTATGCTAGCAGTTGGAAATTTACTTGAATTGGAGTTTGTCCAGGGAAAATAGTACACTAAATTACAGCACAATCTTTTTCAAACAGATGTAGTATTAGAAGGTAGCAAAATTATTATTTCCTATATTATGATTAAGGGAAAATATAAACTCTACAGCTGCAATGAATGAACTAATATAGTGTAGTGGGGCTTTGTTTTGTTTTGTTTTACTAGAGATAAAAAAATGGTGATGTACATCATTTGCTTTTTATTAGTAGAAAGTACTATTCTTAGCATATAATTGAAACACCTTTATATTTAAACTAAAACAAATTTAAGAAATGTTAGATGACATAGCAGTTCTTTCAGTGATATCATATAAAGGAAGTCAAAAATAATTTATATAGAATGATGTCTATATATAATATTTAATATTTATAATGACTAATTACATAATAGCATATTAACATCAATAACCATTAACCATTACCAAAGCACTGCACAATAGCCTAAAATAATCTCAAGTTTTTGAATATGTGAAAAATATTGTAACACCTTCTTTATAATCATTACCTATCACATAAGAATATAAATTTAAAAGCAATAACATTGTATTCTGTCAAAGTTGAGTTTATCATACTATACTTAATTTCTTTAAATAAATTTATTTATATTCTTAAGTTCAATACCCAGGCTGATGTTGAACTCCTGGACTCATGTGATCCTCCTGCCTTGGACTCCCAAAGTGTTGGAATTAAAGGTCTGAGCCACCATGCCCAGTAATGTACAATATTTCTTGAGAAGAAAAGTTAAAATTAAAGAAGCTGAACAATGTTAATTTTATTATTGTCTTACTGTGTTTTTCAATAAGATCAGTCTTATGTGTACATAATAATACATGGTATAATTTTAGTTCTGGAGAAAACATTTTCTGGCCCTGCAAAAGCCTATTCCCTTTCAATTTCCTTTCCCACCTTTCTCTAATTCATTACTTCGGATTAAGCTGGAAATTTTGAGTTGTAGATATTGTGTCCACTGTCCTCTTCCCCACCTCTATGTGCACTAATGATCTCAGTTATTCTTTGGTTACAGTTGCTTGAGGTCTTGAGTTTCAGATTCAAATAGATACCATGAGAACTGATTTGTAGTGTCTTCGCAGTAGTGGAGCAGCAAAACATTCATCACTGACTGATAGCTGGTTTTGATCAACTGCAAACTCTGGTGTCATAATGGCTTATGTAATCTCTTGCCAGAGGTAATGCCATTGTGCTTGCTTCAGACATCTCTTTCCCAGGTCTCTGTGGAGAGCCGTATCCCTGGTCATAAGCAGCTAAGAAGACTGGATCTTGTTCAGTTCATAACATGCAGCTTCAGCCATGTTCTCTTTCCTTCTCTAATTTTTCCTAAGCTTAGCAGCTTATACACACCCAAAGGTAATCATAACATTTTTTGTTAATACTAAAACACATCAACCTTTCTCACATATTGTCTACTCCTAATGCATCACAATGACCATCACAACTCCCTTCCAAACTGAAGCAACTTTTACTGCTTTATATTTATTTATCTCCTTTTGAGAAGACCCAGATAACTTTATATCAAAATATAATGTGGTTTTTAAAATAAAATAAAAATTTTAAATCTACTCTGCATCTTGTTAAAGCAAAAAAGAATCAATTACTTTCTTCCATTTATAGATCAGTGTGATTTACATTTTCAAGAAATTACTTGATTCATAAAACAGAGGAACAATGGAACAGAAACTCAGTTTTCCTCAACTTACACTGCTACCTAGCATCAGAAAGTGGGCTAAATATAGGGTCTTTATTAAGGACATAGTATATCTATTATTTTATGTATTTATTTATTACAAATTTATTAAACTTATTTTATGTGTTAATACTTCTACTCTGTGCTACTGATATAAGGATGAAAATCCTTATCTTTGTTCTAAGAGGAAACACGATAATCATAGTAATAGCCAATATTTACTTAATATTTAATATTTTTAAGGAACTTACATGTATTAACTCATTTAATTTTCACAAGAACACTGTATTTTACTGATAAAAAAGTTTGCCTTTGTCATATAGAAGTTTCAGATCCAGGATTCCAAACCATGTAGTTTGAGTCCTGAGCCTTGCATTTAACCATTACACAATACTGGTAATAAATGAATACTGAGTGTTCTGGTTTAGGTCAAATAGGAACCTACTCCCAATAAAGCATTGAAAGCAGTTCCTAGAATTGATTGATATACAAAGACTGAGAGTAAATTAATTATGAAATCTACAAAGAGCTCTGGATATAATATATATAAGTGGATCCTCAATCTTGAGGTGGTTTACCCATATATATATATATATATCTACTATATAGGTATCCACCATATATATATATATATATATATATATAGTATATGGAACCTCTACTATATATATACACACACTATATATGTACTATATATATCTACTATATATGCATCTACTATATATATTGTGTGTGTGTGTATGTGTATATATACATATACTCTCTTTTATTATTATTTATTTATTATGAAGACTAGGAAAAAGCTATGTAAAATCCAGGAGACTTTCTTTTGTTTTGCTTACTCTTTGGCAAAAACTACAGAGTAAGAATCACTATTCACATTCATTAATATCCAGTTCCATCCTATTTCCAAGAACATGAGAAGATTAAACTACTCCCCCAACCAAAGACACTTGGTTAAATATGACAATATAACTTGCCCTGGACAACAAAATATATGCTGGAGTGATATATGTCTGTTCCAAGTGTAAGCATCAGTTCCCATCTCTTCACTGACTTTCTTCCTTTATGTCAACAATGCTGAAAAAACATTTTAATATGGAGGATCAGTGCTGAGTCATCACACGGATGACCTTGAATCCACAGTGTATTTTGGGTGATTAAGACAAAATCATTTTTTAAAAAGATCACGAATATTTGGCATTGTTTGCTACGAGAGAATAAATTTGCTGCTTCTGACTTCCACAATTCTAGTTCAGATTAGAAAAGTCCGGCCAACACTGGACTTCCCTCAGAGTATCAGCTTCTAGTTTTAGTGAAAGTTCCCACGGTCATAGCTTTTTCAAGACATCTGTATATAGATTAAACACAGATCATTATAAGTATCAACAATAGTGCACATGTGTTTCAGTGCTAAGGACAATTTATCTTTCTCTGCTGCAAACCCTCCTGTCTCAGTTTAATTGGTATGTTAATGTGCAGTGGGCATACAAACCTGTTGGTCCTGTAACAAACTTTGGAGAACACAACCTGCAGCCCTTTGTGAGGCTTTGCCTGTGGCATGGTGTCCCCTCACCATTGGGACTGACCTGGAGACAAGCCCATGTAGTCACCTGGTTTCACTGAACTATGGGCTGTCTTCAGAGCCTTGCCTAACAAAAGGCAGTACTGACCTTCAGCACATAAATTGCTTAAAGCAATAAATTGTTTCTGCTTTTGAAAGATGTCTTTGGTAAGTTTTCTTTGTGCAACTGGAATCTCCTTTCCTTTATCCTAATTTACTGGCCTCTGCAGAGGTCTTATGGCCTTCTCAGAAGATCTGTGGTTTCTTCTGAGGCCTTGACAACCCTCCCTAATAATAGTAAGCAGTTCTTGTTCCATGGTCAGGTTGTTTAAAAGAAGGGTTCACTGAGAAGAGTTACTAAATCTCACATTTAAATAAAAATTTTTGAAAAATTGTCTTGTTTAAAATTAATTATTAAACAAAATGTATTAAGGTACTATTAATTAATGACACAAAGATAGGACCTAAAATTGCTGTACCTTCATGATTATGATAGTACAAAAGGGAAATTGCAAAAATAATATACATGTAGATTATAAAACATCTTTCTCAGCTGAAGAAAATAGTGACTGGGTTTATGAACTATTTGGAAATCCTGGTCTATGTAGGCAGTCAAACTCTGTCACGGGGAGGTACTGAAAAATATGACAGGTGATTCCTTAGGTTACTGGAGTGCCCTAAGGAACCAATGTAAAAATTGTTACTTGACAGGTGTCAATTGTACAGCACCTCAGTAAATTAGATGAAACAGTGATTTCATAGCATAGGTTGAACTCAATTTGGATTCTTGCCTTCTATCACTTGCATAACCTATGAAGTTTAGGAAACTAAATATATTTGGGGTCTTAGAGCATATTGTAGGCAGTATTGTCAAGCCTTTCTGCAATGTTAATCATGGCTAGTTCTAAATCTTTTAACCAGCAAGCTTTTGATCACAGCCTGTAGTGCCAATAGTGGCTCAGGGATCATGGCTTATTCATTTACTCAGGAACAGTGGTGCCAAGCCTATATGTTAACTTTAAATACATCGGTGATCTGACAACTCAATGTTAATTTTTGAAATTTGCCCCTGAATTAACAATATTTGCCAAAATAGAGCAAACTTGGGGTGGTGATAGTAATATTATATTAGATTACATTATGTTTAAGAAATTTCAAAGAAAAATCTACTACTAGAAGGCTATCTGACAGTGAGGCTGATCTGGTTATTATTTATGTATAACAAATAACCTCAAAAACTTTATGCTTAAAAAATCATTTTATATTGCCCATGATTTTGTGTGTCAGGAATTCAGAATGGGCTCAGCAAGGGCTCTGGTCATCGGAAGGTACAACAGACACTCAATATCTAACCCAGTTTACTCTCATGGCTGGCAGTTGATCATGGCTTATGACTGCTGTATGTGGCATATCCAGCATGCTGTTCTCCACGCGGTCAGACTTCCCACATGGCAGCCAGCTTTCCCCAAAGCAAGCATCCTTAGAGAACCAGACAGAAGAAGCAGTGGCCTTCTCTCTGACTTAGCTCTGGCTAAATCATACTATTACTTCTGCTCCACTCTATTGGTCAAAAAAATCACAAGGCCTGCGGGAAGGGAACTAGATTTCAGCTTTTGAAGTAGGAGGAGAAAGGTCATATTGTACTAAAAAAAAAAAAAAAATCTGAAAGATGGAAGATAACTTTGTGGCTATCTTTATGACTGAAGTGAGCTAGTTTAATAATTTTGGCTTCCAAGAAAACAATATAAATCATTATTTATTATGGATTTAACAACAGTGCACCAAACAAACTTCTGCAGCAGATAATAATGTTTTAGAAATACTAATTCATAGTTCCAAAAATACTATATGGTAAGTCTGGATGCCGGAGAAGAAACAGATAATAGGACTTATAAAATGATAGTTCTTTTGGTTAAAGATATTAATGCACAATGGGAAAAAGCATACAAGTAACTTAATACTTGTATCTAAAGCATACAACAGCAAACCTTGCTAATACAAACAGACCATTTAAAGTCATTTATACTGATAACAACTAATACCTAGCTTTCATTTATTTCTTTATTCATAGCCCCTAGGTTTAGAGTGACAGAATTTTTTTAAATTACTGACGGTTTTAAAACACTTAACTGACTGAACCCAGGCACATCTCATTTGAAATCTGAAAGCCCCCAGTGTTGAGCCTGTGATGTGGGGAATGTTATAATCTATTTATGGATTGTCTTCTGAAATCTAGTTCTACTAAGCGAATGTTTTTGAGGAAGGATTGCCTAATAAGGAAATATATTAAGAATTTAAAATACAGGTTTAGGAACCACCCTTATCATTCTCAAAGAGATTCAATCTTGACTGATTTAAAATAAAATTCACACATAATGAGAACTCTGTGGGAAGTAGGAAAGGCAGCAGAAAAAATGCTGGGTTTCCTATGGCATGCATAAATGTTTCCTAGGTGAGCAATCGTCTGTCTCACTGGTTAGTCCTCACCAACTTTTTTGGTAAAATAATCAGTAAAAGGATTATATAATCTTCTACTAGAATAAAAATGCTTCTTTAAAAAGTATAGCAGTACTTACTAAGTCAATCAACTTAGTCTAGGATTCATCTAAAATTTTTGAAAGTACATTCTTTTTTTTTTTTTTTTTCTGATACACATAGGGTCTTGCTCTGTCACCTAAAGCAAAACTCCTTCCTCAGTCTCCTGAGTAGTTAGATCTACAGGTATGTGCCACCACACCCAGACAATTTTTTCTTTTAAATTTTTCATTGAGACAGGGTCTCACCTTTTTGCCCAGGCTCGTCTTGAACTTCTGGCCTCAAGCAATCCTCCTGCTTCGACCTCTTAAAGTGCTGGGATTATAGGTATGAACCACTGCACCCTGTCTGAATATATATTCTTAATTTTCACAATAACTATAAGAGATAGATACTATTATAACTCATTTACAAATAAGAAGAATAAAGCCCAGAGAGATGAAGTAACTTTCCCTCACCTACAGTTACTGTGTTGGAATCCAGTATATAAAAACAAATAGTTGGTTTACAGAACATCCCAAATAATTTGTCACTACTAGCCACTGTTCCTCACCTTCATCTCCTTCTCTTAAAACTTTCCAAGATAAACTCCAGCTTCTATTTTAAACTGTGCTTTACATCTCCTTTACAAGTTAGCCAGCAAAAGTCTCAGTTTCTCATTAATTAGATCATATACATATCCGAACAAAAATATTTATAGTTAAAGACATATGAGAAACATTCTTTGCACTACGTTGTTTTTTGTTTGTTTGTTTGTTTTTGTTTTTTTGTTTGTTTGTTTTTGCATATGAGAATTCTATTAAAAAAGTGTTTAACATGCTACTTAATGCAAAAATTGATTGCAAAATATTGCAAAGAGTTGAAATTTATATATAATCTCTGACCTTATTGTATTTTGAGAGATATGGTTCCACATTATTTTATCCCACATTTATTGAGGGGATTTGTTTGTACACATACCCTAGTGACTCGGTTGATATAAGAGCCTCCAGACTACATTGGTGCAGATAGAAGAAGACTCTACATATTTATAATCAGTTCTCTAGACACCAGGATTACACCACACAACAGAGGGGCAAAATACACTGCCTTTTGGATCTTAGAGAGTGTCTCAGGTTGGGTTCACTTGGAAGTAAATTCTAAGACATTAGGATTTAGAATGTTTATTAGAGAATGCTTTTTGAATCAATGTCTGAAGAGAAGGAAACTGGATTGGTGAGAAAAATAAATTATTCAATTCTGTGTCAGTGAAGGCTGCAACTGATCTAAAACAGAGCAGTGAAGCTGGAATAACCTTTCATGGTTGTCTAAAAGTAGGGCATGTGGTTGTAGACTTTATAGCCACACTCATTTTCTAATTCCTTGAAATCCATTGGTTACTGAATTCAGGCTGCCCCAAGAAGGGAACATGAACTTGTACTAGATGTTTCTCTCCAGTCAAGGCAAAGCCTAAGGAGGATAATGGTTGAATTCTGTCACTGGTAGCATCCAGTACCTTGAAAAATATGTCTTGCATAATTAAGTGAGGATCCAGGAAGCAGATCCTAGAATAACCTAGATAGATAATAATTAGGAGGGCAAAGGAAGGCACTGAGATGGGCTATTTGATAAGGGACAATAAGAGACACAGACAGACTCCTAGCAGAGAACTTCCAATTTCAGCCCTTAGGGACTAGAGCCAGATTTCCTGTAAAGGGGACAATAACACTGAAAGATTAAACATATAAACTGTATCATCCACAAGAGAAAAACCCCAACTAAAAAGTTTTAAGGCAAAACAAATGGTATAAGTTCAACTAGAATTTGACAGCTCTGCCTGTGTGTCACCAAGAGATGGACACCTGAGCAGTGAAATTGTTATTGCTTGAACAATGTCAAATTGAATAGAGGACTATAGTATTTTTTCTGGGTTATTTTTGGTTATTCCCTCAGTACACACTTGGAAGGAAAGGATCAGTTAGATGATGTTTATCATCTTAAAAAATATGATAGTGGCTTTGTTCAATTAATACAATGAACAAGGAATTCTGTCTTGCTTTCTTAGTTTAAGTAGGCTAGAAATCAATGTCAAATTCTCTTGGCCATCCTTGAATTTTTACTTGTTTTTTTTTTTTTTCATAAAAATGATTACCAGAACAAAGAAGTTATTTTATTTGTTGCTGTCGTGTGTGTGTTTGTTTTTGAGACAGAGACTACCTCTGTCACCTAGGCTGAAGTGCAGGGCCGCAATACTGGCTCGCTGCAACTTCTGCCTCCCAGGTTCAAGCGATTCTCGTGCCTTGTAGCTGAGATTATAGGCACCCACCACCACACCGGCTAATTTTTTGTATTTTTAGTAGAGACAGGGTTTCATCATGTTGGCCAGGCTGGTCTTGAACTCCTGACATCAAGCAATTCACCCGCCTCAGCCTCCCAAAGTCTGGAATTACAGGTGTGAGATACTGCACCTGGCAGAACAAACAAGTTATGTTATTTGAAGACTAGTATATGAAGCATATCTTAGATATTTATTATTAATCATAAACAGAATTCAAAGTTATCTCACTGAAGTTGGTTTAAGAATAATATTTAGATGTATTGCTTGCAGTTCAGTGTCATGTGAGTACCTTTCCCTATGACACTACCACAGGAAAGGGGAAAATACTTGTTTATATATTTTGTTTTCACATAACATATAAGTTATTCAATTGAGAAACTTTTCATTAAATGACTAAAATGGAATACTGCCTGTTATATCAAACATAAAATATTTGTTATATCAAACAAAATATTTTGATATGTTATATCAAACATAAAATATTTGAAAAAAATGAAGACTTCTTATAATAAAATCACTCTGCTGCTTGTATTCTAATTTAACTCAAAGGGATATCTTATTACCTTTTCAGATTAGAAGTTATTGGGTTTCAGGTTTTATGTGACTGAGAATAAACTATATGACCAGATTGAAGGTCATCAGTCAATTTCTGGTCTTTGTAAACTTTACAATACCAAGTTTGGAAATTGTTAATTCAGTCAAACATTCTTTTAAAAGGTAGCTTTTCAGCAGTGATAATCTTTCAATTAATAATTTTAATAATTTCCAGACCGTTTTTGGACTTATCTTTCTATTCTTTGAATATTTAATTCTGGTCCATATAATGAGGAATTTTTCAAAGCTAAGAGTCAAATCTTTTCTACTTTTATGATACATTTCAGTAAGAAATAAATTATTTCTCATACTACATGAAAAATATAGAGGATTTCTCTACTGATATAGACAATTATATCACTAAATAATTCTATCTTGTCTTTTTAAAGTAGCTATAGATATATATATATATATATATTTGGCTTTTTTCTTCCATCCAGATATTATGCCAAAACCATGAAAATAAATTAAAAATGAGAAAGAATACTGGAGCATGATGTGAATTGTGTATATAATGGGTTCATCATGAAAATAGAAAACATTAAGGTACAGATTCATCTATTTTAAACATTAAATCTAATGTATTATCTGTGATATATTAAGAAACCTAGATGTTTAAAAGTGACAGGTGACAGCATACTGGCAGCCCTCACTCGCTCCTGGGGCCTCCTCGGCCTTGGGGCCCACTCTGGCCATGCTTGAGGAGCCCTTCAGCCTGTCACTGAGCTGTGGGAGCCCCTCTCTGGGCTGGCCAAGGCTGGAGCCAGCTCTGTCTGCTTGCAGGCAGGTGTGGAGGGAGAGGCCTGGGTGGGAACTGGGGCTGTGGCTCAGCGCTGGTGGGCCAACATGAGTTCCAGGTGGGCATGGGCTTGGCGGGCCCCACACTCCAAGTGGCCACCAGGTGCTGTGGGCCCTGGGGAGTGAGGGGCTTAGCACCCAGGCCAGCAGCTGTGGAGGGTGAGCCAGGTCCCCCAGCACTGCAGGCCTGCCCCCACCGTGCTGGAATTCTTGCTGGGCCTCAGCCACCTCTCCGTGGGGCAGCACTTGGGACCAGCAGTCCACCATGCCTGAGCCCTGCCCCCCCAACCCCCAGGGGCTCCCATGTGACCCGAGCCTCCCCAATGGGCACCTCCCCCTGCTCTGTGGTGCCTGGTCCCATCCACTGCCCAAGGGCTGAGGAGTGCGGGCATGCGCTATGGGACTGGTGAGCAGCTCTGCCCATGGCCCCGGGCAGGATCCACTAGGCAAAGCCAGCTGAGCTCGTGAGTCAGGTGAGGGCTTGGAGAACTTTTATGTCTAGCTAAAGATTTGTAAATGCACCAATTAGCACTTTGTGTATAGCTAAAGGATTGTAAATGCACCAATCAGCACTTTGTGTCTAGCTCAAGGTTTGTAAACACTTGAGTCAGTTTTCTGTGTCTAGCTAATCTAGTGGGGACTTGGAGAACTGTTGTGTGTAGCTAAAGGATTGTAAATGCGCCAATCAGCACTCTGTGTCTAGCTCAAGGTTTGTAAATACACCAATCAGTGTTCTGTGTCTAGTTAATCTATTGGGGACTTGGAGAACTTTTGTGTCTAGCTACAGGATTGTAAACGCACCAATCAGCACTCGGTCAAAAAAGACCAATCAGCTCTCTGTAAAATGGACCAATCAGCAGGACGTGAGTGGGGTCAGGTAAGGGAATAAGGGGTCAGATAAGGGATCAGATAAGGGGTCAGATAAGGGAAAGCAGGCTACCGGAGACTGCAGTGGCAACCTGGTCCGGTGCCCTTGCATGCTGTGGAAGGTTTGTTTTTTCTCTCTTTGCAATAAATCTTGCTACTAAGTCTTTGGGTTGGCACTACCTTTATGAACTGTAACACTCACCGGGAAGGTCTGCAGCTTCATTGCTGAAGCCAGCGAGACCAAGAACCCATCAGAAGGAACAAACAACTTCAGACGTGCTACCTTTAAGAGCTGTAACACTCAACCGTGAAAGTCTGCAGCTTCACTCCTGAAGCCAGCGAGACCACGAACCCACCAGAAGGAATAAACTCTGAAAACGTCTGAACATGAGAAGGAGCAAACACCGGACACACTATCTTTAAAAAACTGTAGCACTCACCATGAGGATGCGCGGCTTCGTTCTTGAAGTCAGTGAGACTAAGAACCCACCAATTCAGGACACAAAAGCACCAATGTAAAAAATATGTAGATATGAAAGTAATGCAAGCAAGAGTAAAGAGTGGACATGCTTTTTAATTTTTTTCTCTAGAATTAAAAATAAATCATTCTCTCATTAGTCTAATCTGTTTTTACCTGTCTCTTACTTTATAAATGTATACATGCTATATTGAGTGTGTTTTGTCATTCTCCAAATAGTTTAGGGTTAATATTAATGATTAATATTAATATGCAATGAAACTTTTCTTTGGTCTCGTTCGGTGGAAAGAATGAAGAATCAGACATCACATAACTCTGGTCCTATTACTAACCACCTTTATGTATATATTTGTGAAAGTAGAATAAACAGTAGAAAAGTTATTTAAAGTTGAGCTTTGTGGAGTCCTAGGTTATCAAAAAAATGTGTCTATTGCTCTGTGAGTGCATTAGAGGAGCAAATTGATAATGGAACAAGGTCTCCACTGAGTCTCCCTTTAACTAAAAAGATCTCCTGATATATGTTTAATAATGTAAGATTCTGGGTATAATTGCATTTGAACAAATGTCTCTAGTGTTGGTAGAAAAAAGCTAGCTATGTGATTTTTATGGTTTGCAGGAAAAAAAAAAAAGCAGACTAATTCCCACTTGTTTGGAAATAGGAATATCTTTAATGATCTTCTCATTCAGTCATTTCAAAATTTGAACATTCAGACTCCATGGAATATATTCATAAAAATAACATATTTCCATGTTTGTCCACCAGAAATGATGGCTCAGGACTTCTGAGTTTGGAACATAAAAACCGATTTTTCAAGAACTTTCTTGTTGAATTTTGGACAGCCACATTGCAAACAATTAATCTTGTATTAGTCTTGATTTAAAGATAAGAAAATTAATGACCACAAAAGAAATAATAGCAAGGTGAGTGTCTCTTGCCGTCAAGCCAATGTTACACATTGCAGAACTATGAGTCCATATTTGATTATAATAGACATCCTATGACTATATAAATGCATCACAAATTACGTAGATGCTTTATTCTTACAAAATATAAATTTTACAAATTAGTTTTTAACAAATATTCTTAATAAGCATCAAAGGCAAGAGCACCATCCAATTGTGTAACTAACAGATAAAAGCCTTCAGCATTCTAATGACATTTCAGAGTTGGATCATCTCCCTCTTTCCGTTATTGAAATGTGTTAGCATTAACTTCTATACTACAACATAAAAATTGGAGAGAGAAAACAGGTGTAGATTTCTAAAAGACCATACAAACTTAAAATAACTGCCTTTTGTTCCGCTCTTTCACAGATTTGAAAAGGAATTTACATTTAGTGTTGCATTTTCTAGAACAACACTATGAGGTACATTAATCCTGATTTGAAGTGTATAATATCAAAAGGTATATATAGTTCTTCTTTTGGAAAAGTCATGTGGTTCTTATAGAAACAATCTTATAGGAATATCAGAAGTGGCAACACCCTAGTATGACAGGAAAATTTTCCAAAAATTCCTGTGAGCTTTTTCTGGGTTACTTGCACAATCAGAGATTTACTTCTTCTCTTTAGGAAGGGACTACAGCCTAATCTTTCACAGGTTTGAAGAACTCACATCTCTGGCTACAGAAATTGTCACTATCCATAGACTTAACGTTCCCAGATGATGGGCACCTGTTTTTCAGAAACCTTTTGCATATGCCTGGTATTTAGACTTCTTGACTTCTGGTACCCAAGAAGTCTATTTTTTTTCTTCTGCAGGGATTGTTTTTATTCCTGTCCCATATGAAGCAAAAGTAACACAAAAACAAGTATCCATCCACAGAGATGGAAACCCCACTGTATGTCCAAGAGATTGTCCATGCATTACCAGGCCACTCAGGGAGATAACAAAGACCTGGAGACCATGTGCCTGCATTCTTGTTGATTCTGCTGCTAAGTGCATTACTTAATCCGTATCCAAGGGCATGTTGAATTCACCCCGCAGTCTATCATCAGACTGTTGTCTCCACAAAGGAATCATCTTTCCTGGAGAATGCATATTTAACCTTCTCATGTTTTAGTTCTGTTCCAGGTTAAAAATAATTAAGGACTTGAACTTTCTGAAGGAAAATATCTCACACAGAAACTCTCTTTTCTCATAAACTCAGTTCTCAATCTCACATATCTTTCTATGTAGGCCCTATAAACAGACTTTCATTCTCTATTTTTTCACATACAACACACACACACACACACACACACACACACACACACAAATAAATTCTACCTACTTATAATAAGAAACTATAGCAACTCAAATTTCAATCAGTATCAAAAAATAGTTCTCTTCTATCATGATTCCATTGACTCAGGAAAGAGTGAGGATGTGAATGGTACTGTAGATTCATGAGTGGGATGAGATTGGGTGCTCTCAGTCTAATTGTTTCCCTACCAGAGATAATGGCAACTTCTTGACTTAATGATTTTCTTATAATAATTACTGATGAATCAAGACCGCCTTACTCAGGTGATCATTACATTTCTTCTACAGTTGTAAAAAGAAAACCATATTTTTTTTCTGAATTAATGTATTGGCTTTGAATTCTGTGGTGTCATTGTATGATTTTCATTGTTAATTTCAAATATTAAAATAAATACTATTTCCTATATTTATACATATCAGGCAGGGCTTTTTGAGGCAGTAGTCAATAAACAATGGTAGATAATACATTATTTTTACTCTTCTAAGTCTGTATGAAATAGCTTTGCAAACTCTGACCTTAGCCACCTCTATTTCCATAGGCCTAACTGGACACAAGCCAAGGAGAAGCAGTTTAGTTTCAAATATGTGAACTAGCAGCAATTCAGTACAAAAGCTTAGTTCCTCTTCAATCTTCAGGGTTCATCAGAATTATGATGCTCTCTAAGGTCTAGACACCAATAGACAGGGTAGCCCTTCTAAGAGTACTCCTTTGTGATTCTCCTTGACAAACCCCAATAAAGTCAAGAAAATCTGTGTCCGTTTCAGAATTTAAGTTGACTGGTCTTCGTGAATGATTGCATTGAATACCACAGGGAAGAAAACACCTATCTTTACCCCTTCTGAGATCCTGGGAGAAACATTAGATATGTGACTGGTGAAATCCCTCAATGCCTTTGACATCAGTTCATATATCTTAATATT